>NC_135478.1:201695363-204095363 GCF_052094955.1 Ictidomys tridecemlineatus
TTTTAAAAACAAACTTAAAAATGTTAATAGATTCTTTTCCAAAATGTCTTATATTTGTATCATTAAAAAGCCTTTTTTAAGAAGCAAAAAGGTATAAAGTGTCAAGCTTCATATTTTCTTTGCTTCCGAATATGCTTAGTTTTCTAGTTACCATATGTATTCACTATTCTTCCTTATTTATCAGAATGTCTTACTTTTCCTCCTCCCATCTACCCTTCTTTCTCTCCCCACTCAAAAGGTAACTTCTAATACCTATTTCTTTCTTTGCATTTTCTTCTTAGCTGTAGATCTTAGAGTTCTTCCATGTTACCACATAGAAAGTTTCTTTTTATTAACAACTTCAGAATATTCTACTACATAGACATTATTGTGCTGCTTAGTTTTTGTTTGTCAGTATTAAAGCAAATGATATGCTAGGCCCACTTTTAGGGCCTATATAAGTCTCCTGCCCACTCTACCCTCCACACCTCCAAAGTGCAATGTGAGAAGTGTGGTAAAGATGAAATTGACAATTGTTGACATTAATACTCATGAGGTACATTATCTCACATCTCTTTACCTTTGAAGATTTTAAATTTTCCATAAAAAAAGCTTTTTAAAAAGAGAGACCAATTATGCAAATGTACCATGTAGAATCCTACAAATGAAAGGGCTTAACTCAAGTGTTTAGGGCCAAATAAGTCATAAAAACACTATATCGGGCTGGGGTTGTGGCTCAGAGATAGAGCGTTTGCCTACCATGCGTGAGGCACTGGGTTCGATCCTCAGCATCACATAAAAATAAAGATATTGTGTTCACCTATAACTAAAAAATAAATACTAAAAACAAAACAAAACAAAAAAACTCCACTATATCACTCTGCCACTCAGATGGAGCCAAATTCAGCATAATTCTGAAGTCAGGGGCAGGGCTAAAAAGTCTTAAAAGGAAGCTGGGAGGAAAGAATGAAGACAAAGTTAGGCTACTAACACTAATACTGTAATGTATAAAGCAATTTAGAAGTGAGCTCTAGAGAATCCAAAGACGGGTCTTAATTGCTCTTTTGTCCCTATTTTATCTCTAGAGAGAAAAACCAGTCAAACTTTCTGAGCTTTACTTTCCTTACCTATAAAAATGAGAACAAAGGTCTTTCTCTTTACACTAATATTCTGTAATTTCTTTTTCCATACACATAACTTCTCCTGTGTATAATCCACAAGTTAAGGGTCATTTTTATATCTAAAATTGACCAAGAATTCTTAACAGTTCCCTAGCCCCATCTCTTTTTATGTTTTTGATCCTAAGATAGGGCCTCACTAAATTGCTTAGGACCTTGCTAAGTTGCCACGGCTGGTTTTGAACTTCTCGATCCTCCTGCCTCAGCCTTTTGAGTCACTAGGATTACAGGCACGTGCCACCACATCCAGCTCCTCTAAGGTTTTAAACGTGTTGCCTGGCTCACTTTTCCATCTCTTCCTCTTCCCTTATGGGTAGTGTTAGCTTTCAAAATGCAACCACTTCTTATATACTTGTAGGAAATCTGCTGTGAACAAACATCTCTCCCTTTCTAGTCCAGATTATGCACAGTGCTGCAGAGAACACTGATTTATAGTTAATAAATATGATCCTTTACTTATCCTAGACTGGGAACTCAATGTTGGCATACTTAGCAAAGTGCCTAACACATAGGAAGTGTTTAATAACAGGCTTTTCATACCTTTATTTTTAGTAGTTCTTGCTATGTAAGCTTTTCTCTCTTCTAATTTTTTTCTGGTTTCTTCAACTGTCTCAAATTCTGGAGCATAGCACACGTGAAGCAATCCACCAAAGAAACTCTGTTCATCCATTTTTCTCTTGGCTATCCTAAACAGAAATACATAACATGGCTAATTAATCTGGATTAACATAGGATGAATGCTTAACTAATATAAAATACATCAATCTAAGGAGCAAAGTCTACCTTTTGCTAAGTGTACATGTGTGTATATCCTATTGATTGGGAATTAAAATGGTCTATTTGTAGATGGTTCCAACCCTACTGATCTAGGATGCACTCTAAAGTCTTCCTTTCTCTCTTTCAATGGTATTAAAAGGTTTTGATCCTCAGCACCACATAAAAATAAAGGTATTATGTCCATCTACATAAAACATTAAGTTAAAATACTGCAATTGTAAAACTTGATAAATGAGAAAGTCGTGAATACTTAACAACTAATCAAATGAAAACAAAGGAGAATGGAATTCATTAAATAGATACTCATTGAACATCTATGGCTGGCCAAGCATTATAGTAATTATTTAAGTACTTCTGTAACTAGAAATAATGATAAGTGTTATATTGAGATTTAACCCCATATTAGGCAATGTCATAGGTATCTCACTTCAGTTAACATCTCACAGCAACCAAAGTGAAGAACTGGTTATATAACTTGGCCACATTCATATACTAATTTCTGGAGCTGGATTCAAATCCAGATGTCTCATTCCAGAACCTACTATACTAGGTTGTGATGTGAGAGATACAAAAACTTCAGAAAACATGCTTCCCTAACTCCACAGAATCAACAAGTTAATTTTTGAAAAGTGAGATTACATATAAGAGCAGCTTAAGAATGACATATAACCACAAAATTAAGTGCTTTTGGGGTCAACTATGAGGTTTACTGGTAGCCCAGAAAAGGAATATAAATGGCGGGCTGGGGCTATAGCTCAGTGGTAGAACACTTGCCTCACATGTGTGAAGTGCTGGGTTCAATCCTCAGCATCACATAAAAACAAAAATATTTTTTTAAAAAAGAAATATAAATGGCAACAGCCAAGGAAGGATGGATCTTTGATCAGATTAAATACATAAGATATTGCCTACTTCAGCTCAATGGAACAGGTTTTTGTTTCATAGAAATCTCCAAAAGATGGAATTAATTCACAGAGGGCCATAACAATAACTGTAACAAGTAAGGTTTACTGCATTCTGAGCAGAAAGGCACTACTCCAAGTAAAAGGACTTGAATTATCCTCATACAAGCTCAATAAGTGGTCTTTTGACTATATGGATTTTAAGAAGAGGAAAAAATGGGCTTACTAGGATTAAATAACTTATACAAAGTAACAAGATAGTGAGCAGTATGACTGGAAAACTTACCAAATTCAGTTTTTAATCTATCATATCACAGGATTGAAAGTTGTTGAGCATGGGAATGAGGGGATGTAAATAGTATTTTGATAAGATTAACCTTTACAAAGATGTCAGGAAGGGATGGGGATGTGGCTCAGTGGTTGAACACCTGCTGAGTATAAGTACAGCCCTAGGTTAGACTCCATCCCTGGGGGTAATGGAGGGGAATTACTGCAGAAAAGATGAGAATGTTGCCATGTTAAATTTTGGGGTAACTCAAGTATTAACTATAAAAACCTGGGACAAAAATGATAGTAACAAGGTCAAAGGTTATAAGATGCTGCTTAACTTACACTTTACCTTGCACTTTGTAAATTCATAAATTTAATAAGGTAAACTTCTGTAAAATCTTCTGCTGGATATTCATCTAGAGCATTATATTCTTCAATTGCTCCATATAGAGCAAATCGCTCAACTAATTCCTTCATTGCTCCCACTGCAGGAACTCCTTGTATTAATAAGTACCGAGATTCCAAATTGATTGTATACACCTAAAATAAATAGAGTTATGAAGTGTATTTCACAAATAAGACTAAGATAATCTCCCCTTAAAAAAAAAAACAGAATTTGAAAAGAAACACTTTGGTCAGTCCTTATCTTCAAAAAGCATACAAAATTAATTTTAAAATTTGCCATTCTCTCTGCATAAAAAATACACACTTCACATGTGAAGGTATCTAACTAAAGCACATAACAGACTGCTCTGAGTCGACATGTTTATAATATTTTTATCTGTGCATAATTATGCTTAATAGTAGGTTTCACTGTGACATATTCGTACATGCATATGATTTAAGTCATCATTTCTGTAAGTTCTCTCAGTAGAAGTTACTGGGACTAGTCAATAAAACGAATAGTCATTGAGTGTTTAACAAGCACTCACGTAAACACGGAAGATACAAGAACTAAAACAAATCCCTCTTCTGGAGAACTGACGTCCTAAAGTTAACCAAATGGGTGGAAATCATCTTTGGTCTCCAAGCCAGAGTTTCTCATTCTCCTTCCAATGAGAGATGGATCTGACAGCAGCCTTTTATACCTTTATTTAAGTAGGCTGGCTGCGTGGAGCGCGTGCTCACATAAAGCTACCCAAGATAGCGAATGAAAGCGAAATCATTTTACCTTAACAGCGCGAGGCCGTCTACCCTCCCGATATTTGGCCCGCGTGTCGCAGACCACCCTCTGGACGTGGTGGTCGAATAAACTCCCAAGCTTCCCATCACTCGACGCCATCTTGCCTGCTTTGGTCATTGCGGTGAGGACAACATCCGTCTTAGGGCGCTCCTGTTTATCCAATAAGAGAGCGGGATGAGTCGAAGCAGGGCCAGGATTGGCTGGAGAATCGACATCGTCGGCCATCGTTTCCTGAAAACGAGAATTTGGTGAACGAGGTGCCGCCCCCAAGCGGCTCGGCGGAGAAGTTCAGAGAGTAACAGAAGCTTGATGGTCCTGCCCGCTTCAGGCGCGCGGGTGAGACTCACCGCGGGAGAGGAAGTGAAGCCGTAGGGGGCGGAGCCGATCGATCTTCTCGGGCTCCAACGCCCTCGGCCTGCCCGGGGTAGGGGTCAGACGCCACGCCAGGGTGGGCAGTCCTGGCGTAGGGGTTTGGGAAAATGTGGGGCAGCGATCGTCTAACTGGCGCTGGTGCAGCAGGGGTGGCTGTGACGGTGGCCTTCACCAACGCTCGTGACTGCTTTCTCCATTTACCGCGGCGTCTCGTGGCTCAGCTGCATCTGCTGCAGGTAACGCGCCGACCTCGGGACACCAGAACGGTAACCTGGGATCGGACGTGGCCGAGGCCTTCCCGGAACGCGGCGGCCGCTGAGTTCTTTTCTCTCAGCCGGGTCCCGGCGGTCTCCTGGACGTTGCCGAATCGCGCTAGGCCGGAGTGACGGCACAGGGCAGGTCCGGGCAGTCTCTGCTGCCCCGAGGTTAACTTAGTCCATAGCTTACACCTTGGTTAAAGTAGGCTTTGAAACATTCTAGTATTCTAAAAACCCTCTCCATCCAGGAACATTCCTTACTCCAGATGGGAAAAGCTCTTGAGAACTTGTATGTTTTTATTATTTTAAAGTGCCCACACTCGCCGGCGATTGCCAAGTCCCCGCACTGCCACAGTTCGGGCCTCTAGGGGCAGACTTGGTGTGTAGAGCGCGTGTAGGTTAACTAGGACTGAGTGCCGCGTCTCCCACGAGCAGGGGAGGGTCATAGAATAATAACTCTTCCCTGCATTGGCAACCCCGAACCGGGCCGAGTGGTGCCAGGAATGTGCAGTGGAATTATGCCCATACCTGCATCATGTACGTAGTTAGGTTTACTTGGACTTATGTGGTCAGGACGTGGTGGTTGTGGTATTTCACATTTCTAACCACTAGTGGAGACACACATCCTTCCCCCGTGCGCCCCCCCCCCCAGCATCCAGAAGTATCTTATACATGCTAGGCAAAGCTCTGCCGCTCAGCTACATTCCCAGCCCAGCATGCAGATTTCATAATTAAAAATTGGTACACACAGTCTCAATGAATTTGAGTTTGCTCAGTAGCAAAAGGATGCAATATTTGAAATATTTGTCCGGCCCCCACTACTGGCGAATCTGTGCAAGACATGTTGCTGTTTCTTCTTGACCTATAAGAGTTTGCAATATTTAAAAGTTTGCAATAAAGATCCCACTTTTTTTTTTTTAAAGAGAGAGAGAGAGAGAGAGAGAGAGAGAGTGTGTGTGTGTGTGTGAGTGAGTGAGTGAGAGAGAGAGAGAGAGAATTTTTTTAATATTTATTTTTTAGTTTTCGGCAGACACAACATCTTTGTTTGTATGTGGTGCTGAGGATCGAACCTGGGCCGCACGCATGCCAGGCGAGCACGCTACTGCTTGAGCCACATCCCCAGCCCCAAGATCCCACTTTTCATCTTAAGCCACTTTCCTGTAACTGTTTTTCCAGATATTTTTGTCCATCTTTCCATCCTTTCATCTTATTATTACTTATTTTTGCCACTAAGTAGGCAGGTTTTTTTTTGTTGTTTGTTTGTTTTACACTGACAGGCTTCTCCATGGCTCCAAGGAGGCAATCACCAGTTTCCGGGTAGAACTTGGCTTAGTGCTCTGTCAACTTTGTACGAGATTTTCAGTGTGTTTTCAGATCCAAACCTAATTAGTTCATAGAAATAAACTGTTCTCCTAAAGAGTTTATACGAAATCTTTTTACAGTAACTCTGATTTGTTCCTTAGATGTAGTTGTTACATTACATTACATTCATCACTGTTTAAAAGGTTTTAGTGATCTTGATCTTTGTTTTAAATTCTGAGTCAAGAAGTATTCATAAATATTAATTAATGGGCATCTTTTTAAATTTAAATATCTCCAGCCCTAGAATAAATTGCTGTTTCTTCTTGACTTATATCAGTAGAATAACCAACCCCCAATTATTGAAGTAATGCTTATGTTTTGTGAACATTTTTAACAACAAAATAAAGTTACTCATAATCCTAGAACCTAGAGATAACCAATACTAACACTTTGAATCTAGGTTTCTTTGTAATCTTTATTTTTTAAAAAATGAGGTCCTAGAGCTGGGGACTCAGTTGATAAGGTGCCTGCCTCACATTGCACAAGGCCCTGGGTTCAAAATCCCATGCATAAATAAATAAATAAATAAACCCCCAGCACCAATAGATAGATAGATAGATAGATAAAAATCCATCCATCCATCCATCCATCCATCCATCCATACATACATACATACATACATTCATACATTAATACATACATTCATACGGTCCTATATACATAGACACATTTTGTGTCCTACTATTCTCACATGGTGTTCTTATCTGTATTTTATTTGTTAATAGTTTTTTTTTGTACCAGTGATTGAATCGTGGGCCTTAACCATTGAGTTACATCCCCAGACTTTTAAATTTTTTATTTTGAGGCAGGGTTTCACCAAGCTGCCTAGGGCTTAAATTGTTTAGGCTGGCCTTGAATTTGAGATCCTTCTCAGCTAACATTACAGGCATGCACCACCACACTCTGCAAGTATTTGTAATTAAAAAAAAATCTCAGGTCACTTGGATGCATGGAGGAGTTGAGACCCACTGATGTAGAATCATAGAATGTTGATAGAAAAAGGACCTTAGGTATGTAGATCATTTCCCTACTTGTACACATCAACTGGAACTGTTAGGCCAGTACCATTTTCATCCATTTAATTTTCCCTCTTGTCTACAGCTCACTCTATCATCCATACTAGCCTTCTTACTGTTTTTCTCTAACGGATCTCATTCACACTTCTGTTCATTTATTTGTGCCATTCTTCCCCAAGACAGTTTTCCCCTGGCATACATGCGGCCCGGGTTCGATCCTCAGCACCACGTACAAACAAAGATGTTGTGTCCGCCGAAAACTAAAAAAAAAAATAAAATAAATATTTTAAAAATTCAAACAACAACAACAACAATGTAATCCTGCTCTCTTCAGGAAGCTTTCTGATTCTATTGCCTGCATTTGTCTTCTTTTGGAAACTTCAGGATTGTTTATGTGATACATCTAATTAATTATACTCTATTCTATTTCAAGTATTATTGCCAAATTGATGAGGACTGCATACTCAAGTAGATATTTACATTTTAGGCTGGCTAAATTTTTGTTCTAGGGAGATGACCTGTACATTGTAAGATGTTGGGGGATTTTGTTTGTTTGGTTAAGGTTTTGTTGTTGTTGTTGTTTGTTTGTTTTTGGTACCAGGGATTGAACCCAGAGGTGCTTAACCACTGAGCTACATCCCCAAACCTTTTCATTTTGAGACAGGATCTCGATAAGTTGCTTAGAGCCTCATTAAGTCACTGAGGCAGGCTTTGAACTTGGGATCCTCCTTTCTCAGATTCCCAAATTGCTGGGATTACACAGGTGTACCACTGTGCCCAGCAATTTTTTCTATGTAATAAAATTGATTTTTCCTTTTTCTAGTGAGCTGATAGGTTTTGGAGAGGATTTTTTTGTTTGTTTTTTGACATTTCAGGGCACATTTCATATTTTTTTACTTAATGTCTCTGGTTTTAAAAGTTTCTTCATATTAAATAGAATTGATCTGGATTGTTTGTCTCTGGCCTGAAACCCCAAAGAGACATCTGGGGCTTTTTCACCTTTACTCTTGTAACCTCAGCTCACACACTTACAACTGAAATGTAACTGAGGACTTTTGATCCCAAATTCAGGGCTGTTTCTACTTTATCAAACATTACTCAGTTGAAAGGTTTTTTTAGCTGGAGTTAAGTGCCATTCTTTGAAAATTGTTAGAATAATGTTACAGCTAAGTGGTGTGTAACAACCTCCAGGTATACACAATTTTAATAACATGGCTAAAGTACATTATATTGCCTCAAAAGGTCCTTTGAAATTTGTCCTATTTAAAGAAATATAAGGTAGTAAAATTTAGTGTATGTGAATAAATTTGATAATTAGTATTTTAACTTTAAGGAATTTATTTTGATAAAAATGAATTTAATAATACTGAAGATTCCTAAGATGATAAGTCTTGATGGCTATTAACCAAGTGTTTACTTTTTATTAAAAATGATATATGTGGATCTGGGCTATAGTTCAGTGGCAGAGCACTTGCCTAGCATGTGTGAGGCACTGGGTTTGATCCTTAGCATCACATAAAAATAAACAAATAAAGGCATTCAGTCCATCTTCAACTCCCCAAAAAAATTTTTTTAATGATATCTGTATGATAATGCTCATGATGCAATGTTAGGTGCAGGGAAAGTATATTAAATTTTGCTTATAATGCAGAACTGTGCAAAAAATTAACTTGCACATAGAAAAAATCTAGTAAGAAATAGACATTGTTTACATGGTTATCTTTTTCTGAGGGAAATATCAATAATTTCCTATTTTCTTTCCATGTTCATATGTTTTCCTATAATGAGCATAAGTCTTTAATCATAAAAAACATCGTTTTTAGTTCTTGGCCACAAACTGACATTTTATATAGTTGCTTTTTGTTTTTGTAATGGTTTTGAGGTGGAACCCAAGGCCTCATATTTTCTAGGCAGGTGGCCTACCTCTGAGCTATACCATCCCTTTTTAAAAAATTAATTTATTTGTTCTCTTTAGATACTCATGACAGTAGAGTGTATTTGACACATACATACATGGAGTATAACTTATTATAATTAGGATCCCATTCTAAACTGTTGTTTATGGTGTGGAGTTTCACTGGTCATGTATTCATATATGAACATAGGACCCATCCTTTTTTATTTTATTTTGAGCCCTGTTGTCATTCTCTTACCTTGGCCTTCTGAGTAGTTGGAATTACAGACGTGTACCATCATGCTCAGCTTAATTTCTATTTTAATGAGAATAAGTTTTGTATTTTGCTCTTTTCACATATATTTCCATAGTTCTGTGAAATTTAAAAGCTATTTAAGAAGCTGCATAACATAACATTTCTGGAAGGGCATATAAGAAGTTATTAACTGATTATCTCTGGGAAGAGGGACCTTCCCTCATGTTTATTCTTTTGTATTTTACGTTATGTATTTATTACTGATCAGTCAACCTATAAGAGATTGTATATTCCATCTAATTGGTGTTTTATAATTCTGAATTATATTGTTAACATTTTTAAAGATCATATGTGTTTAGAATAATTACCCTTATATGGAGTTGATCCATTCCAAGACCTTCATTCTATGAAGCCAAGGATGGTACTAAACCATGTATTTACCATTTTTTCCTATAAATGTATACACAAATTTAATGCGTTTTCTATCATAAATAAGCACTTACCATGCACTGAGGTGTGATTTGGGTGTGATAGCAAAACTAATAAGTTTCTATTTCCTTCTTCACAGTTTCATAGGTAGGTTTGTTTTTCCTGTAGATCTTAGCGATTTCTGCACATGGAGTTTTTCTTTCCTTATTGAGTTATGAATTTTCACCTTTTCACTTAAAGGAAACCCTTGAGTTCTCTCTGGCATAAATATCTGAATTGCCAGCATTATTACTCCTGTGCTTTGGGACCATTGTTAATAAAATATAAGTTACTTAAACTCAGCAGTGTAATACCAAGACATTCATTGTGACAACTATTAAGTGAATAATAGGCAAGTAGCATATACATCATGAATATACTGGGCAAAGGAATGATTCACTTCCCACACAAAACAGAACCAGACAGTAACTTCATCCTACTATTAGAACAGTGTACAATTGAAAACTTCTGAATTGTGTATTTCTGGAATTTTCCATTTAATATTTTTGGGTCACAGTTGACTATGTGTAACAGAAACTGGAAATCAGAACTGCAGTTACATGGGGACTAGTGTACTTGTTGACTCATATTTTACTGAAGGTAGTAGACTTTAGGTTATTTAATAGTTTTTCTATTGATACTCATTTAAGACAGTGCCAAGTTTTCACTATTGTAGAAAATAGTGCAGATATCCTCTGATGTGGTTTGTTTTTTCTTCTTAGTAACTTGAATACTCAAGTAGTTATATATGGCTCAAAGGCTATGTAAGTTCATTTGTCTACCTATGCCATTTTGGGGTTTTTCTGGGAATTGAACCCAGAGCCACATACCATACCACTGAGCTGTATACCCCACCCATATTGCCATTTTGAATTCTGAAATGGTTGGATCAGTTTATAATGCTGTCATAGGAATATAGGGATATTGGTTTCATCAATAGTGTCACTGGTGTTGGGTGTTAGAAACGGTTATAGCTTTTTAAATGCTATGATAAATGTGGATAACCAAAGTATCAATTTCTAGAGAGATTTTGTTTGGTGTGTGACTTGCAATAATAATTTATATTAATTTGGAAAAACATTAAACTTTTAAAATTGTTTTCTCTCCCTTTCCTTATACAAATAGAATCAAGCAATAGAAGTAGCCTGGGGTCATCAGCCTACATTCTTGAGCTGGGTAGAAGGCAGGCATTTTAATGATCAAGGTGAAAATGTGGCTGAAATAAATAGACAAGTTGGTCAGAAACTTGGACTCTCAAATGGGGAACAGGTAAGCACAAAATGATGACAGTGGCTTTCTTCTAATAATATAACAGTGGAAATAGAATTAAAAGTTCAGATTTTTTTTTTAAAGGAAGTGAGATGACACCTAGATGACTTACATGCTAATTTGTAACCCATCTAGGATATTCAAATACATTGTACTTTGTCTTTAAGTCATTATCTTCAGGTTAAATGTGTTTCCTACTCAACTTTTATTTTATTTATTCATTTTCCAGGTTTCCAAATTTTGTTTTTATGAAATAATTTTTCCTTTATGAATGACTAGGTTTTACTATTATCAAATTTCACTTCCTTTGTTTTCACACATATTTTCTAACCTTTTATGGTCTTACTATTTTGTCTTGCCTATGAGTTTAATGTGCTTAAATTGTAAGCCACAAAGCTTAAGCTCTCGGGTCTATTTTCATGCGATGCTGAGGATTGAACCCAGTGCCTTATATATTCTAGGTGAGCTTTCTACCACTGAACCTTAACCCCAGTCCCCAATTCATTCTTTTTAACTATAGGAGTAATATATATTATAAATATTTTACAATTGAAAGTAAGAAATAATTTTTCCCTTTATCTAACCCCAGCCTAACAACAAACATTTATTATTTTTTGGAATCCCACTACACTATTAGGATCTAAAGAATGAGGTCATTCTTATTTTCTGCAGTTTTTACTTTACAAAATATATCACATAGGGCCTGGGGTTGTAGCTCAGTGGTAGAGCACTTTCCTAGCATGTGAGAGGCACTGGGTTCTATCCTTAGCACCACATAATAAATAAATAAATAAATAAATAAATGTAGTTTGTTCATCTACAACTAATAAAATATTTTAAAATGTGTAAGTATATATATTATATAAATATATATTATTATATAAATGTATATATATCTCACACAACTTTCCATGAGCAGTCATCCCTCAGTATCTGAAGTAGATTCTTTTTTGCAGGACCTCAGTGGATACTGCAGTATGCAGATACTTGAGTATCTTATATAGAATCATGTCATATCTACATGTATCCTATTTATATCCTGCTGTGTGCTTAAAGTCATGTCTAGATTACTGGTTATACCTAATACAATATGAATGCTATGTAAAGAGTTGTATTGTTCAGAGAATAATGACAAGAAAGGATATATTGTTCAGTACAGGCATAGTTTTTTTTTTTTTTTCTCCCTAAATGTTATCCATAGTTGGTTAAATCTGCAGTTGTGGAACCTACAGATACAGAAGGCCAATTGTATTATAAGTAATATGGATCAAATCTTCCTATGTATATATGATTCTCTGTGGTGGTAATACTACTAAGCCAATGTTTCCCAAATAATCATTGATAGGAGCTGGATGTGGTGGTGCATACCTGTAATCCCAGTGTCTCAGGAGGCTGAGGCAGGAGGATTTTCAGTTCAAAGCCAACATCAGCAAAAAGTGAGGTGTTAAGCAAGTCATTGAGACCCAGTCTCTAATAAAAAATACAAAATAGGCTGGGGATGCCCCTGAGTTCAATTGCCGGTATTAAAAACAAAAACAAAAAAACAGAATCATTGATAGGAGCAGAAAGAGGTCTGGCTAGCCCAGGGGTCCTTGGCTTCTTGTTGGTCAGGAGTTGCTTTGTGCTTCTTCAGAATCCTGTACATACAGGTTGGGTGTCCCTTATGCTTGGGCCAGATATATTTTATATTTTGCAGATTTTCAGATTTTGGAATAATTTCATAGACTTTTTACTTTTTACCCCTTGGAGCATCCCTATTCCAAAAGTCTGAAATCTGAAATGCTCCAAAATTTGAAGCTTCTCTTCAAATTTTTAAGATTTTTGGACTAGGGTATTCAGTTTATAGATGTGATAATGAAAGATTTAAAATGTGAATTATAATGTGTAATGGAGTGTACATTTAAAATTGTGATAGATGGGACTAAATTGCTTTTTATTACAAATTTCCCACAACATTACATGATGGTGCCACATCCTTTTAATGTTTTCTGAACATAGACTAATTTTATTTATGCATGATTTCATAATGAGAATAGGTCACTAGACTTCAGCTGAACCTAAATTTTTGTGAGAATCTTAATGTTTTGGCTCTAAAAGACCTGAGAAATCACTAACTGTAGTACCTCGTTGTACAAACTTAGGAAAATGGAATATTTTGCTCAGGATTACATAGCAGGATTCAGTTTAACTTGATTTAAGTACATTGCACTTTTCCTATGGGAAACATCAGTTTCCTAGTGCTGATTTAGATGTCTTAATTAGTACTTCAAACAGTGCTACTTGCTTTTAATTCCCATTTGCTTCTAAGTGACATTTGCCTGATTTTCTACAGATCCTCCTTTGTAGCACTGTCACTGAGACACTGTCTTCTAAAGTGTGGAAATAAGAAAGTAAACTTGCTAGACCAGAGTCTTTAGCTTTTTGATAGGCAGAAGCTGCTTTGTGTTTCTTCCAGAATCATCCCCTTCAATGGAATGTAAGAGAAGTATGAGGCTAAATTGACTAAGGGAGTATAGGATGAAGTACCTAGGGAAATTCTGTTCCAGTTCACAAAAGCAGAGAGGAAGAGCTGTTTATCTAGAATGTTTAATACTCAATGGCTTTGGATTTTATTCCCTTAATCCCCAGAAATGCCCATAGAAGGGGGAAAAAAGTAAGATGGTAGATTCTAGCTTATTGAGACATATTAGCATTTCATATATTCATAGACTTGAATGATGAGGTATTTGTCTTATTTTACTTCCAGCTATGAAGGATTATGCTTCTTTTTTTTTTTTTAAAAGAGAGAGTGAGAGAGGAGAGAGAGAGAGAATTTTTAATATTTATTTTTTAGTTCTCGGCGGACACAACATCTTTGTTGGTATGTGGTGCTGAGGATGGAACCCGGGCCGCACGCATGCCAGGCGAGCGCGCTACCGCTTGAGCCACATCCCCAGCCCAGGATTATGCTTCTTAATAATTGTCTCTGATCTCTATTTCAGTGTTTTTCATTTTTCTAGAAACAGCATGGCTTAAAGTGAGTTATAAAACCAACAATAGCAAAACTTATAGAAATAAGAGTATTATATTAGCTTAAGACATGATTTGACAGCATTCTTTTTTTTCCTTTTTTAACGTATGTTTTTCTTTTAATTATTCTTATTTTTAAAAAGTATTTTGTGTTTGTATGTATTTTCCTTTATTCTATAATTAGTTGTGAAACAACTGAGTACATCAAGGCCTAACTAAAAATAAGTACTTAGTAAATATTTGTCACATGAATGATTATAGATAAACACACACACGCCCCTTACCTAAAGAAAGAACTTATTTTCTAGGAATACAGGAAAGTTTTTTTAAAGTAGCTTTAAATTTTTTATTTATTTTTTCCAGGTGTTTCTCAAGCCATGTTCTCATGTGGTGTCTTGTCAACAAGTAGAGGTGGAACCCCTTTCAGCAGATGATTGGGAGATACTGGTAAAGAAAAAATAAGGGACTGGAGATATAGCTCAGTGGTAGAGAGCTTGCCGAGTATGTGGGAGGCTCTGAGTTCAATCATCAGTACCAGGGAAAAAAGGTATTTACAGCTGGGCAGAGTGGCACATGCCTGTAACCCCAGTGACTTTGGAGGCTGCAGCAGGAAGATCACAAGTTGGAGGCCAGCCTCAGCAACTTAGTAAGACCCTGTCTTAAAAAATAAAAGGGCTGGGGATGTGGTTCAATAGTAGATTATCCCTGGTTCAATCTTCTGTACCACAAGAAAGAAAGAAAGGAAGGAATGGAAATATCTCATTTTAAGGCTAAACTACTCGAAATATCAGTGTCTTTAGGATTTCTCTGAGCCTCATTCTGAGTGGATGTGGTTATAAGAATGAATTGATAACAGATATTTAAGAGAAGGACTATAGATTAAAAATTATACTGTATTCATGATTTATACTCAATGAGTAGATTTTTAATTGCTCTTCCCACATTAAAAAAAGAAAGAAAGAAAAATGGGTAACTGTGAGATGATGGATATGTTAATTTGCTTCACTGTAGTATGTTCTTGTTATCTATATGTATAATATCATGTTATATAGATATACTCAAGGTTTATTAAAATGAAAAAGAATGAATTGAGATTTCCTTACTAGACATGGAATGGACAAAATGTAAAGTGAATTAATTATCTTTTGTCTTGGTTCCAGGAGCTTCATGCTGCTTCCCTGGAACAGCATCTTCTAGATCAGATTCGGATAGTTTTTCCAAAAGCTATTTTTCCTGTTTGGGTGGATCAACAAACTTACATATTTATCCAGATTGGTAGGTGCTGTTATAGTATTTGCCATTGTACTCTAAACGTAGCACTGAGTCCAAAGCAGAAATGAATATCCACTAATGAGCTCTGTTTTCTACATAGTTGCACTAATGCCACCTGCCACTTATGGAAGGCTGGAAACTAACACCAAACTCCTTATTCAGCCCAAAACACGCCAAGCCAAAGAGAATACATTTTCAAAAGCAGATGACATAAGTGGAAAATTTTATTTTTATGGAGGAGATGGACAAAAAGGAATAACAGAAGAATTTCAAACCAAGCAACTTCAGTCAAATACTTTGGGAGTCATTGGGACTAATGAGACAGACTCAGAGGTTTCAGTTGATTCATCATCAATACCAAGCTTATGGACTATGATAGGTAACATTTTTTCTTTTGGATCTGAGAAGAAACAAGAAACATCCTGGGGCGCAACTGAAATTAGTGCATTCAAAAATATGCAGTCAAAGGTTGTTCCACTAGACAATATATTCAGAGTATGCAAATCTCAGCCTCCCAGTATACATAGGACGTCAGCAACTTCTGTGTTTCACAAACACTGTGCCATTCATGTATTTCCATGGGACCAAGAATATTTTGATATGGAGCCCAGCTTTACTGTGACCTATGGAAAACTAGTTAAACTACTTTCTCCAAAGCAACAACAAAGTAAAACAAAACAGAATATCCTGTCACCTGAAAAAGAGAAACAGATGTCAGAGCTACTGGATCAAAAACAGATTAGCACAGATCATGGTCAAGAAGCTGATAAGACTTGTGTGCTAAAGGTAGTCTGGAATGGACTGGAGGAATTGAAGAATACCATAAGATACACCAAAAATGTAGAATTTCTCCATCTTGGGAAAGTCTGGGTTAGTATGAATTTTATAGTTTAGGGAATAACTTAAGATGCTTAAACTTCCCCTAATTTTGAATTAGAATAATATTTTATACATAAATTAAAAACCAATAAGGAATACAGTATCTAAAATTACTGAGGTAACAGATTTCTGCTTGCACTAAAAGTTCTTATTTGGGTAAAGATTGTACATTTCCCAGACAAGTAGACTTGGATAGGTATAGTCCCAGAAAGGTCAAAATTATTTGCCTGGGGTTGCATAGCTTGTAAGGGAAAGAACTAGGATTCAAGTCCAGACAGATTGACTCTTAGGTTCATGCTCAACATGGAGTGCCCTACAAAGCCTTACATCTTTAATACATGCAGAGGATTTGTTCCAAGTTCTTGAAAGCCAAAAAAGGACTTTTTATATATTGTGAAGATGCCTAGTGTAGGGAGAGAACCAGGACATGAGACAGACTTGCTGCCCAGGATGGTACCTAGCTTGGGACATCCCAAAGCTGCTTACCCTGCTGGATATTTCCTCTTTGACTTATGTAAAGCAGAGAGAGGAAATTTATGTGACATGAGTCACCAGTCTCATTTTTTTGAATCACTGAGGCTTCATAGTGATTAGATGGAGGAAACTGTTAGCAAGGGGAAGAAAAATCAAGGGGGATAGTTGTCGTCTTTGTAGATTTCTTTTACTCTCATGGTTTTACCTGTTTTTTAAGTTACCTTATGCAAGTAACTTAAAAGTTTTTAATCTGTTGGTTTTAATTTATTTGACCCCAAACTGTTATTTCTGTTAGCTTTAAACCATTGGTGTACAAGATCCCACTGCATCTTCAAACTCACATTCTCTGACGCTGAAGTTGTGATTTAGTTGTTTTTGCCATTAGATAGGAATCTCCTTTTAGTTCCTTGAAATCATGGTGAAAAGAGGGTGAAGAAATACCAATGGCAAATATCTGGGGACCACATAAGAAAGCAATAAGGAGTCTGTACTTCCTGCTCATCATGAAGAAGAATGATGGGCAAAGAATGAGAAGTGATAGTAATTGCTATTAGGTATTCAAACAGGCTTTACTTGAGAGGTCAAAATTGATAACTTGGAAATACAACTAACACATTAGTGTTGATTTGAGCCATTATACTCTGTGCAGTGTTTTGTTTTTAAAAACAGGAAACTTAGTTAAATTTGTTTTTCTAAAATTAATTAATTTTTTGGGCTGAGGATATGGCTTAAGCAGTAGCGCTCTTGCCTGGCATGCATGTGGCCCAGGTTCGATCCTCAGCACCACATACAAACAAAAGATGTTGTGTCTGCCGAAAACTAAAAAATAAATGTTAAAATTCTCTCTCTCTCTCTCTCTCTCTCTCTCAAAAAAAAATAAAAAATAAAATTAATTAATTTTTAACTGATACATAAAATTGTATATATTAGTGAGGTTACCATGTAATGTTTTCATATATGTATACACTGTGTAATGTTTAAAATGTATTAGTCGTTAAGTGATAATATGCACCTTGAGTTTTTATGCTTTTGTCTATCATTAATATGTCCGTACTTGCTATTTTAGAAATTTACACATTTAGTAAAGTGAGATTAAAGTCTTTATGCTTTCAGTGCTTACTGGTTTTAGGGAGATGAGAAAAAAAATTTAATATCTTTATTGAGATAAAATTTAAAGTGTACAGTTCACTTGTTTTAGTATAACAGCTGTGCAACCATCATCTCAATCTAATTTTAGAATATTTCATCAATGGGAATGAGAAATTTTACTCTTTGCCTTTTAGATTAAGTTTCTGTCTGAATTTAATTATATGACAGATTGTAATTACCTTTGTCCACTTCATCTTTTTTATTGTTTCTTAGCTTTCACAGATAAAGACTGCTCAAAGATTGCCAGTAACATTTAATTTGAATATAGTTGTATCATGGTCTAAAATATTTTTATTGTGGATAAAGTCAGATACGTTCATTTAAAGCTCTTAACTCTGAAGATTATATCAACAACAACAAAGAAAATTGGGTTAAGTTAAAATGTGTATGTTATAATAATACCTGCACTTCCATCTGATTGTATTATTGCTATTGTTGGAATGTTTGTGTTTCCCTGAAATACATATGTTGAAATCTATGGCCCAGCTGATAGTATTAGGAGGTGAAACCTTTGTGTAGTGATTAGACCATGAGGATGAGGCCCTTGTGAATAGGATTGGTGCTCTTATAGAAGAGACCATGGGAGCTTATTCACCCCTTCTACCATGTGGAGCATAGCAAGAAGGGTATTCTCACATGAAGGACTATGAAGAGAACCCTCACCAGACACCAGATCTACCTGTACCTTGATCTTAGACTTCCCAGCCTCCAGAATTGTGAGAAATGAATTTCTGTTATTTATAAGCCATACAGTTTACGGTATTTGTTACAGAAGCTCAAATTAAGATGGCTGTTTGTCATGATAGCTTCTATAAGTCACCTGAATTCATAGACACTAATATCAGTATTTATGCTATGAGATTTGTTTTATTAAGCTTTGAACATAATTGTATTTTTGTTTGTTTTTAAATTTCAGATTCCTGATGACTTGAGAAAGAGACTAAATATAGAAATGCATGCAGTAGTCAAAATAACTCCAGTGGAAATTACCCCTAAAATTCCAAGATCTCTAAAATTACAACCTAGAGAAAACTTAGTGAGTTCAAATATATATGTTATATCAAAATATTTATTTATGTGAGTTATGAAGTTTCTTGTTAAGTAATGTGTGCTTCTTTTTGCTAGAAGGACAAGTATTCTTTTTTATTATGTTAAAAAATGTGTAATATTAAACATGCCATTTTTAACCATTTTTTAAGTGCACAATTCAGTGGCATTAACTATGTTCATAATATTGTGCTACCACAAATAGAAACTTTGCATTCTTTAAGCAAGGACTCCTCAACCCCTACCCCACCCATTCCCTGGTAACCTCTAATCTGTGTTATAGCTCTATGAATTTGCTTATTCTGGATATTGCATATGAGTGGAATCATATAATATTTGTTATGTGTATCTGACTTATTTTACTTATAGTCTTTTTCAAAGTCTTGCCATATTATGGCAGGTGTTTATACATGTATATATAAACACACATGTGTGTTGATATACATTCATTATTTATATACACATACATACATACACATACAAATGTTTGTGTGTGTGTGTGTGTGTGTGTGTGTGTGTGTGTGAGAAAAACTTTTTTAACCGGGTTGGGGATGTGGCTCAAGTGGTAGTACACTCGCCTGAAATGTGTGCGGCCCGGGTTCGATCCTCAGCACTACATATAAAACAAAGATGTTGTTAAAAATTCTCTCTCTCTCTCTTAAAAAAAAAAAGTAACCTTTTTTAACCATTCATCTGTTGATAGACACTTGGGTTATTTCTACATTTTACAGGTTATTTTGCCTTTTAAAAGATTAATATTTTTGGGCTTGGGGTCATGGCTCAGTGGTAGAACACTAGCCTGGCACACGGGGGCACTGGGTTGGATCCTCAGCACCACATAAAAATAAATAAATAAAATAAAGTTATTTCGTAGTATCCAGCTACAACTAAACATATATATATATAAAATTTTTTTTAAAGATTGTTATTTTTGCCAGGCATGGTGGCACATGGCTGTAATACCAGCTACTCAGGAAACTGGGACAGGATGATGCCAACTTGCGCAACTTAGAATCTGTTAGAATCTGTCTCCAAAAAAAGGCTGGAATGTGGCTCAGTGGTAGAGCCACTTGCTTAGCAAGTTTGAGGCCCTGGGTCAGTCTCCAGTATTACCAAAAAAAAGAAAAAAAAAAAGATTTTTGCCACATCTATGTAAGTTTTAAAATTTCTGTCATTTTAATATTTGTATTACAGCCTAAAAGAGGGTTATCCTGTTTTACTTTTCTAATCAGTTAATTCTTTGGAAACTGATATGGTTAGGAAATGAAATATTAAACTTAATTTTGAAACCTTTTAAATAATGTCATATGTACCAGTTTGGGTTACTAGTCCTCAAATTACTATTAATATAGGAAAACTATTATTACATTATATGTTTAAGAAATTTCAAACATGATTTAAACTTTTTCTAGTAATTGAGATGGCACTTTGATTTCTCAGGATTGTGATAGTTGTTATGCTGTGGAAGAACCAATTTAACAACTTTCTAGTTGATGAAACACCAGATAAGCTAATTTATATTATCTGACTAGAGAAGAGGAAAACACATAAAATAAATATTATTTTCTTAGCAGTATGTAATTGACCATTTAACCCATTGACTATAGCACGCACAGGGTTTTATTTTAACTTTTTGGTTAATGATCTTGGTATTTTTCAAATACTAGATCCCATATGTTAAAAAAAGAAAGAAAGAAAAAAGAAATAGGGGCTGGGGTTGTAGATCAATGGTAGAGTGCTTGCCTAGCATGTGTGAGGAACTGGGTTCAATTCTCAGCACTGAATATAAATAAATAAAATAAAGGTCCATCGACAACTAAAAAAAATTTTTTTTAAAATAGTTATTGATCATTAGACTTTTTTTTGTCTTAGTAATGGGGTATTATTACAAAATTCCTTCCTTATTCTTAATTGCATATTTTAGTGGAAGCTTTGATCTTTGGCAGGTCTCTCTGGGTTATGATTATGTCATTTGGAATATGAAGTTATTCTGAAGGAACTATGGGTTGCTTTAATTAAATTTTTAATTTCAGATAGTTCTCAATTTAATTTATGACTTTGTTTAGGTATTTAATAACATTGTCCAATAATATCCAAAGAAGTAACTATTTTTGTGATTGATTTGTGCAGTACTGGGGATTGAACACAGAGGTGCTCTATCATTGAGTTGCATCCTCAGCCCTTTTTTAAATTTTTTATTTTGAGTCAGAGTCTCACTAAATTGCCAGGGTTGGCCTCAAACTTTTGATTCTCCTGCCTCAACCTCCTGAATTGCTGGAATTATAGATGTGTGCCACTGTGTCCAGCTATTACTATCATTTTTTAAAAATACATATATATTTTTGGTTTATATGGACACAATACCTTTATTTTATTTTTATGTGGTGCTGAGGATCAAATACAGTGCCTCACACGTGCCAGGCAAGCACTCTACCACTGAGTTACTGGGGTTCCAGGCCTGTGATCATGTTCTTAACTAAACTTCATCAGCAGATCTAAGCTTGACTATGTATGAAATGGATCAGAAATAGTTTGAGAAATGGTAAAATAGAGGTCTGTTTTCCTAGGCAAATATTAATATCTTTTCTAGAAGAATTTTTATTAATTCTGATGTTTAATTTGGAATAGATTTAAAAGCTTAATTTAAACTTAAAAATAAGTCATGTTTTTCTTAGAATTTCTTTCTACCTTTGAATGATTTATTAATACTCCAGTTTTTTAGTATATCTGGGCTGTGGGCAGCTTAAAAAAGAAAATAAATAATGACTTAAGCATAGAAGGGCTTTCTCTTTCTCTTGTACACGGGAGGTTGAAGGACTTCCTTGGTGATTAAACCATGCCATTGACAATCTAGACTCCATTGGTCTTTCTCTTCTCCATCCTCAGCTTTGACTCTTCTCCTCTTAGATGTAAAAAGTTTGCCATCAGGGGCTGGGATTGTTTGTGCCTCAGTGGTAGAGTGTTCGACTAGCATGGGCGGGACCCGGGTTCCATCCTCAGCACCACATAACAGTAAAGGCATTGTGTTGTGTCCATCTACACCTAAAAAATAAATATTAAAAAAAAAAAGTTTGCCATGCTATTGTCTGAACAGCATTGGCATAAGACATAAGGTCTGCATTCCACTAAGCAAAAAATAAAAAGGCAAAAACCTCTTAACTTTGATTAGGAAAAAAAGCCCTTTCTGATAGCTAATTGCACACCATTGACCAGAGTGAAGTCACAAATCCAGCTCTAAGCTGAAAATGGAGGATTTTGCTTTCCTGTCTTAATAGGAGAGGGAGGCAAGGGAAAATAGGATTAGAATGCTATGGGGTTATTAAGCAAGTCAAATTATGTTTTTTGTTTCTCTGGATGTGGAAAAAGGAGTGTTTTCAATTTTGCCACTTAACACAATGTTCCTTCATGCTGCCCTGTACTCAGCATACTAACTATAATGACAAATCTCAAATCTATGTTTGTAAAATATGAACATCCTGTATTGGTTTTGTTTATTTAAGGTTTGCATTTTATGAGGAAGATGTTAAAATAAGGGTGTTAATATTAGGATGATTAATTACTATTCTTCCCTTTTCTTTGGTAGCCTAAAGATATAAGTGAAGAAGATGTAAAAGCTGTGTTCTATTCATGGCTACAGCAGTCTGCTACCACCTTGCTTCCTCTGATAATATCAGAGGAAGAATTTATTAAGCTGGAAATGAAAGATGGTAGGTAAATTTGCTTTTTGGACATTCTTTTTCTACTGAGGTAGTCATATAGAATTTTTAATTATTTTTCCAACTTGAGTCACATGTGACCAGTGAAACAATTATGATATTAAACAGATTTTTATGTGTTAAAGATTTGATTTAAATATTGTTGATATTTAAAATCGTAAAGTAATTCATCTCAATTTCAGTACCAACTCCCAATTTATTACTTCTTTTATCAATAGGGTTGAAAGAGTTCTCTCTGAGTATAATTCATTGTTGGGGAAAAGAAAGAGAAAAAGAAAAAGAAAAAGAAAAAAATATTTTTCTGTTGAGTACTAATCTGCTACAGAAGACCACAATACAAGTAATTATATACTGTTGAATATTTCATAAAGCAATATTTGTAATATGTAATTTATTGATAATAAAGTATGAATTTCCTTGCAATCTAAATTGTATTTGAAACCCAAATGATAAGATTAAGGAATAACTTGATTTAAAATATTTTGTATAATTGCTATAAGTTATTGATATAAATTATTGACTTTTACTAAATTTCAAAATCAATGTGTCAGCACAGTTAAGTTTCAGGAATAGAGTTGATTGTGTTAATTGGCAAGTGAATCATGATTTAAAATTCTCCTGTTCATATTTTTACATGCAATTTTGTTGTATTATTTTGACAGTTCTAATTTATAACTCTTCACAATTAATATGAGATCAATTTTCTTCCAGAAGTATTTTAAGAGCAGGCACTTTAGAATGTGTTTTAGATAGAATATTTGCTCTTCTGATAGAATTGAAGTTGTGCTAGTTGTTTAGAATTTCAGTGGTTTATAACTAGACTTTTTTGATTTTGAAATATAATTCAGAGAAGATACAAATGTAACAATTGTGAAAAGAATAAATGCTGCACAAATCAAAATTGCAGGTAAAGACATTTGTAAAATGTTAAGGCAATAATATTCTTTCTGCTCATTAACCATAAATATTTATCTTCCGTGGGTGAGAAAAGTGTTATTATAAGCATGTTTTAGTTAATGATATTGCATGCACAATTTATCTATTCTCTCTGGTGTAACAGAATCAGCAGTTCAGTTTTCTGGGACCCAAGAAAACAGGCAAAAGACATAACTTTGAAATGTAAAACTAATTTTTCCTTGCTACTATAGGTCCTTCTAGATCCTATGATAAAAGAAGAAAACAGTGAGGAAATTGACTTTATTCTTCCTTTTTTAAAGCTGAACTCTTTGGGGTAAGAAGTTATGGCCAAACTAGCATGTTTGGAGACATGTTTTGATATTATCTCTGGCAGGGTTTCTTTGTGTAAACACTAATGCCAGCAAATGACCTTATTTATATGTTAGTAGATATTTTTTCCAGGATTGTCTCTGTCTTCACAGATAGAGATTTCCCATGTCTTCTTAGGTAGAAGTTTGAAGCTTTTTAAAAATTTTACTTCAAGAATTGGTTTTTGAAAAAAAAATTGATTTGTGAGAAGCAACTAGATATCATATGGATCATATGTGCTTAAATAAAACAATAATTCTTACAGCAAATAAATGCATTTTGAAAGTTAAATCTAAAAACATTAGTTGAATGTTTTAAAATATTTCAAATTAAGTTATTCCTTCACTGTCTTATTATAATAATTGGGATTATTTGTGTTTTCTCAATTTTTCAGACAAAAAAACCCTCCTCTTAATTTATTTCTTACATAATATGTGAAAATCTCATATAAATATTACCCCTTAGAATTCTTTAGAAGCTTTTAGTAGATGATATAGTGATGTAGTTTTCTATATAGTTTGTAAATGTTTTAGTAAAAGAATTAAACCATAAAGTAAAAATGTTTAAGTACAATATAGTATGCATTATTATAAAGAAAAATATCTTCAGATTCTAAGTGTTTACATTTCGATCATTATAAGTGAAATTGTCATAGAAGTCAAGAAGTAAGTTCATGTTTATATAATCTACAAGTTGAAACAGGATTTCAGAGTTGTTGTATAAGAGGAAATAAGTCTTCAGTTATCTTAAGCACTTCAGAAGCACCCACTTACTACATTGATTACCAAATTAAAAATTTTTTAAGGGTTAGAGAATGTTTATGTATGCCAAGACAGATCCTTTAATCCTATTAGGGCAATACTGTTTGTTACTGCACATTTTAAAGTAATAAAACTAATTTTAAAAGCTGTGAATCAGATGTAGCATTATAATCAGTATACCTTCTCTTAAGTAAATGAGAATTTCTAAGATTTTATTTAGTCTTTTAAAATTCATTAATGACACCAGGAAGGGAAGTTTTAACATTTTTTTATTGATAGATTTTATCTTGCTTCAGTCTTATCACTTAACAATATTTTGCAGAGGAGTGAATTCCTTAGGCATATCCTCCATGGAGCACATCACTCATAGCTTACTGGGACGCCCATTTTCTCGGCAGTTGATGTCCCTTGTTGCAGGACTTAGGAATGGAGCCCTTTTACTCACTGGAGGAAAGGTATATCGGTAAAATGTGCTCTTTTTCACTATAACTTCTGATTACTCTCTCTTTATTCATTGAACATCTGTTATACAGGGTAAAAAAATTCATTAACATTTTTGTATACCTGTTATTAGGTAATGATGATGAATAAGAGTGATGTTCTCCTTACCCTTTTTTTAGTCAATTGATATGATTATACGAATTTTCCTTTTTCGACTATTGATTTGATTTCTTTCTTTCTTTCTTTCTTTTTTTTTTTTGATGGTGGTGCTGGGGATTCAATGCAGGGCCTTGTGCATGCAAGGCAAGAACTCTACCAATTGAGCTATCCTCAGCCCCAACCTGATTGATTTTTTTAATGTTGTACCAGCCTTGCATGCCTATAAGTCTCACCTGATTGTGGTATATCATTATGCATTGCTGAGTTCTACTTGCTGGGGTTCTGTTGAGTTTTGGGGGCAGGTTTTTGGTTTTTATTTGTTTTGATTTGGTACTGGGGATTGAACCCAAGGGCACTTTATCACTGAGCTACTTCCTAACCCCTTTTAATTTTTTATTTGAAGACAGCATATTGCTACATTGCTGAGGCTGGCCTCTAACTTGTGATCCTATTGCCTCAACCTCCCAGATCCCTGGGATTATACTCAGGTGCCACTGTGCTTGGCTCTATTGAGATTTTTTTTTTTTTTTGCATCTAAGTTTATAAGAAAAATTAGTGTATAGTTTTCTGTTTTTGAACTGTCTTTGTTTGGTTTTGCTATCAGAGTAATACTGACCTCATATAAAATGAGTTAGGAAGTGATCCCTTATTGTCTTTTTTTTTTTGGTGGATATACAGAGATAGAAATAAGAGACACTCCATCACTGAGCCCTAGCCCCAGCCCTATTTTGTATTTTATTTAGAGACAGCCTCTCACTGAATTGCTTAGGGTTTTACCAAGTTGCTGAGGCTGGCTTTGAACTCTGAATCTCCTCCTGCCTTAACCTCCTGAGCTACAGCGCCCAGCTCTTTTGTCATCTTTTTTGGTTCATTCTTCTTTAAATGTTTCGTAAAATCTCCAGTGAAACCATCGGGGCCTAGATATTCTTTATTATTAGCTTTTTTATTACAAATTTATTTTTCTTAATGGTTTTAGGACTATTCAGGTAATCTCTTTTATCTTGGCTAACAAATACTTGGTGATTTTCAAGAATTTGGTCCATTTCTTGTACAGTGTCAAATCTGTAAGCATAAAGTTGTCTTATTATGTTTTAATCCCTGCAGCATCTGTTTTGATATGCTGTTGCCTAATAGTGGTTATTTGTGTCTTTTTTGTTGTTGTTATAGTTTCTTATGCTGCTTGAGATTGAACCTAGGGCCTCAAGGGCACATGCTAGGCAAGTTCTTTACCACCGAGTTATCCAAGTCCATATTTTTTTTTTTTTTTTAAAGAGAGAGTGAAAGAGGAGAGAGAGAGAGAGAATTTTTTAATATTTATTATTCTTTAGTTCTCGGCGGACACAACATCTTTGTTGGTATGTGGTGCTGAGGATAGAACCCGGGCTGCGCGCTCCAAGTCCATATTTTATTTAATCTTTGACAGACTTTCTTGAGGTTCCCGGCCTTTCTAAGGAGTTTACTGTCTTATTCTTTACCAATGCCATATTGAGGGCAAGGGTACACTCTGTGCATTTTTAATTTAAAAAAATTGCGGGGGGGGGTAGATATTGAGGATTGAGCCAGGATTGCTGAACTACTGAGCCACATTCCCAGGCCTTTCTATTTTTTTAGTTTGAGACAGGATCTCACTAAGTTGCTTAGGGCTTTACTAAGTTGCTGAGGCTGATCTCAAACTTTCAGTCCTATGGCAGGGCTGTTGGAATTAGGCAAATGACAATGATGAGAAATAATAGTAAATTGAGGGAAGAAACTGATAATAAAAGAACTATAGATACCTATTAGACTCAGCCTTGTTAGGGAACACTATTGCATTGTTCAGCAAAATTTAAGATTTGTTTACCTTTTGATAGCATAATTTCTCTTCTGATAACTTATTCGAAGGATATAGGTATAATCTGTCAAATCAACTTACATGGGATACTTATTTTAACTTTATAATAGTTAAAATTGGAATCAGTGTAAATGTGTACTAGAAGGAACTTGTTAAACATAGTTCAGTATATCCCTTGTTAAACATAGTATGGTTTTGTATGTGCACAGGGTTGTGTACCAAGGAGCCAGTACAGCTCTATATTTGTTAATGTGGAAAGAGGACAATTATATATTGTTAAGAAAAAAATCAACAGATTCCACCATTATGTACAACTATAATGCACCAATAAAAAATAGGGAAAAAAGTGAAGAAAACCTAACTTTCAAAAATCAGATTGTTAGGGGCTGGGAATGTAGCTCAGTTGGTAGAGTGCTTGCCTCGCAGGCACAAGGCCCTGGGTTCAACCCCTGAACTACCAAAAAAAAAAAAAATCATATTATTAAAAAATATTTCATGAATACTTAGTGCCATTTTTATAAATTTTCATAAAATACAGAATGTCTGGAAGTAGGATAAACATCAAAAGAATTGATGATGGTTACTTCTATAGAGTGAGATGATTACAGATTTTTTAACCTTCAATAATCCAAGAATAATTATTTTGCTTTTTATATTATTTTATGAAGAGGAAAAACTAAATATTTTACCTGAAATAAAAAACACATAGTACAGAGCCAATGCATGTAAAAGTAAACAGTAATAGACTGAAGGTTGCACTGAAGGTAGTCACAAGTAATCACGAATCATTAAGAATGTGTTAATTAAAATTAGTTAGGGTTGTGGCTCAGTGATAGAGTGCTTGCCTAGCATGTGTGAGGCCCTGGGTTCAATCCTTAGCACTACATAAAAATAAATAAGGTAATCTACAACTAAAAAAAAAAATAAAATTAGTTAATGTTAAGATAATAGAAAAATGAATAATAATTTAATTAATGTATATATTGTTCCCTTCTATTAGTAATAAAGAATTAGCTGTTTTTAAAGATTTTGATTTAAATATTAGTGGTTATTTTAACTAACAAGTTGTAAAAAAATCAGGTGTTCATTCTCTGTGCACTATAATGAACCTAATTTATATTGAACTCCTAGCACCTTAGCAGTTAAAGATCGAGCTAGTAGCACCAGAGTTCTACACTGCAGCTACCACTTATTGATTGATAAGGCTGAGTTTTGGTGGTTGCTACAATGACAGAATCTGTTTCTGTGATTAAATGTATTGTGAGTTCTGATGAAGCAATTATTTTCTAGGGAAGTGGAAAATCAACTTTAGCCAAAGCAATCTGTAAAGAAGCATTTGACATATTGGATGCCTATGTGGAGATAGTTGACTGTAAAACTTTACGAGGTATGATTGTAGTAATATTCTATGTAAGTTCCATGTTTAATAGGAATATTATTGTTAATCTAATAAATAGAGATATTGCCTAATCTTTAACTTTTATGCTTGTTATTTAGTCACTGAAAGTCCTTACAAATTTTAAGTCTGGCCTTTTAAATAATTAATTAATTTGTTTGTTTATTTTTTGGTACCAAGGATTGATCTCAGGAGCACGTGGCCACTAGTCACATCCCCAGCCCTATTTCATGTTTTATTTAGAGACAGGGTCTCACTGAGTTGCTTAGTGCCTTGCTTTGGCTGAGGCTGGCTTTGAACTCGCAATCCTCCTGCCTCAGCCTCCAAAGCCACTGGGATTAGAGGCCAGTGCCTGGCTCAAGTCTGGCCTATTAATATTTAATATTTGATGGAGGCCTTTTTTTTTTTTTTAGCTAAAACCCTTTTAGACTATATTTCTGGAAATTCCAACTTACACCACGTTATACACTCTGGGTATACACAATCTTTGAATTATTATGGGGATGGGTAAGTGAGTCCCTGTGGACAGCAATGAAGAGAATTACAATTTCACATATGACACCTTTGTTCTTTTTTTCTTTTATTTTGGTACCAGGGATTAAACTAAGGGATACTCGACCACTGAGCCACATCCCCAGCCCTATTTTGTATTTTATTTAGAGACAGGGTCTCACTGAGTTCCTTAGTGCCTCACTTTTGCTGAGGCTGGCTTTGAATTTGCAATCCTCCTGCCTCAGCTTCTTGAGCTGTTGGGATTATAGGCATGCACACCACCTTGCCCAGTGACACTTTTGTTCTTTTAAAGTCATTTTCATTATTATCTATTCAATTAAAATAATTTGTTGGGAAGGTTTTACTTTGAAAGGTTAATTTTTCCTCTTTAGCCCCACTA
Source organism: Ictidomys tridecemlineatus (assembly GCF_052094955.1). Taxonomy (NCBI): domain Eukaryota; kingdom Metazoa; phylum Chordata; class Mammalia; order Rodentia; family Sciuridae; genus Ictidomys; species Ictidomys tridecemlineatus. The sequence continues at coordinate 201,724,839 of NC_135478.1, forward strand.
CCAAATAGTCACAACTAGTCATTTTTTTAAACTATGATGTAATAAAAAACTAAAAAATAGCCTTTAAAATCCCTTTATTTCATTTGTTATAAAGGAGATTTTAGAAGCAATGTCCCTCAGAGTCCACCTTGAAGCCACATGGGAAAATTTTAATTTAGATCTAACAGGAAATCTTTATATCAGCTTATGAATTTGTATAGTATACTTTCTGTTCTTTGAAAATTGAAACTTTGTACTTCACCAGTAAATTTGAAGCCAGTTTTGAAATTTAGATATAATAATTTCAGTATCTCCAGTTCAGTGTTCACTTTTACCTGCATCTTTTTTTGTTTTAATGATACTGGGAATTATCTCAGAGGTGCTTTACCAGTGAGCTACATCCCTCCTCTTTTTATATTTTAGACAGAGTCTCAACAAGTTCCTAGGCTCACCTCAAATTTTCAGTCTTCTTGCCTTAGCCTCCTGAGTAACTAGGATTTCATGCATGTAGCACCATGCCTGGCTACCTGAATCTTGAACCTTTATATTTTCCCACATCCTATTTTTATTTCACTCTTTTATCATAACCATCTGATATTCTCTGTGGAGTAAGACTGGATAAATAGATACATACAAAAATAGCTAATTGTTTTTCTTTGTTATAAAGTTTGGCAGTTTACTGAATCTCTTGAGAATTTGTTAATTGTACCATGCCAATAATTAAGAGGTAGTTAATTAACACGTTTTATGATTGTTGTATTAACAAAACATGGATTGAAAAGTTAAATAATATTGAACTCTTCTTCTAATGCTTTTGAAAAGATAACCTGAAATTTTCTAGCCCTGAAATAACATTGAAATCTTGTCTTCTGTACTAAAGGAAAAAGGCTTGAAATCATACAAAAAACCCTAGAGGCAGCTTTCTCAGAGGCCCTATGGAGGCAGCCATCTGTCGTTTTGCTGGATGACTTGGATCTCATTGCTGGACTGTCTGCTGCCCCTGAACAGGAGCATAGTCCTGATGCGGTGCAGAGCCATCGGCTTGCACGTGGTAATACATCCTTTTGTCAGTCTTCAGTTTTAGTCTTCATGGTAAATCTGTTCTCTTTAGAGAATAGTATATATGGTGTGTTATGTGTTGTTTTTGAGGCCTCTGGGAGCATTCTGCAGTTGTTCTATATTTTTTAAAAATGGTAGAAGAAAACAATGAAAATACTACCATTTCATGGTTAGTGTTTTGGAGCCTTTTCATTCTCCTTTACTTATTGGAAACTGTTTAATTTATATAGATTTACTCTTGTTTTTGTTCATTTGGCAATTTTTTTTTTTTCTTTTGAGTACCAGGGATTGAACTCAGGGGCACTCGACGATTGAGCCACATCCTCAGTCCTATTTTTTGTATTTTATTTATAGAGACAGAGTCTCACTGAGTTGTTTAGTGTCTTGCTTTTTGCTGAGGCTGTCTTTGAACTCGTGATCCTCCTGTCTCAGTCTCTTTTGAGTTTCTGGGATTATAGGCACGCACCGCTGTGCCCAACTGGCAAATTTTTTTGAATGCATTTGTGAAGTATGTATTCTCAAAGTCAAGAAAAAAGAACACTGAACAGACAATTTTAGTATAGAATATTAATAAGGATGACTACCATGTGTTGAGTGCCCTTTCTGGGAGAGGGCTTGCTTTGTATACTATATATATAGATATTCTGGTTTTACAAATCAGTAAGTGGAAATTAAGAGATTAAGTAATTAGCCAAGGTGACCAATGAGGAGGTGGTAGGATATACTGAGCTAGAAATAGCCAGGGTACTTTAGGATCATATAACCTAAATTGAGGGTAAGGTGAGGTAACTCCTTATTGTCATAGAAGGCTCTTAGGAGGAGTTAATAACTGAGCTGAGTTTTGTTGTAGGAGTAGAAATTAATATGAACCAATTTCATGCTAATGAAGAAGCAAAGGATGTATAGTTACAGGGAAAGGCACAGAGGTATAGGAAATCATGGAATGTTGGGGAATATGGCAATAGTCAGAGGTTAAAATGCAAGAAAAGAGGGCTGGGGATGTGGCTCAAGCAGTAGCGCGCTCGCCTGGCATGCGTGCAACCCGGGTTCGATCCTCAGCACCACATACCAACAAAGATGTTGTGTCCGCCGAGAACTAAAATAAATAAATAAATAAATATTTAAAATTCTCTCTCTCTCTCTCTCTCTCTCTCTCTCTCTCTCTCTCTTTCTCTCTCTCTCCCCTCTCTCACTCTCTCTTTAAAAAAAAAAAATGCAAGAAAAGAACTGGTGGGGAGGTGAGGCTAGGTTTGCTGCCTCAAGGTTCTTGAGAGCTGAAATGGATACAAAGTGTAACCAGAGTGGCTTGGATTAATAATAACAAATATTAATCTCAAATTTTGAATTCTGTAGCACTGTTAAACTAGTGTTAACTAGTCCTACACTGAATTCTAAACACTGGATCTGTTAATCTAGTGTTTAATGGAGTACTTCAGATTTCTGAATCAGGACTCAGATATACATCATTAATGTCTGTTTTCATTCTGATCTTGTCATACCAAACCTTGCAAGACAGTGAGTGGGAAAAGATTATTCAGGAAATCATAGAAATATGAGCTGTATTTTGGTTAACAAACAGAACAGTTTTTTTGTTGGTTGATTGGTTGGGTTTTGTTGTTGTTGTTTATTAAATAGTTTTTTTCCCCCTGAGCTTTTACAATATATTGCTTAATTCTAGCTTTGAATGACATGATCAAAGAATTTATTTCCATGGGAAGTTTGGTTGCACTGATTGCCACAAGCCAGTTTCAACATTCTCTGCATCCTTTACTTGTTTCTGCTCAAGGAATTCACATATTTCAGTGTGTCCTGCACATTCAACCTCCTAATCAGGTAATAAACCAATAAAATTATTGAAATATTCCCCTCTTTATAGATAATTTTTTTTTTATACTGGGGATTGAACTCAGGGGTACTCAACCACTAAGCCACATCCTCATCCCTATTTTGTATTTTACTTAGAGACAGGATCCCACTGAGTTGCTTAGCGCCTCACAGTTGGTGAGGGTGACTTTGAACTTGAGATTCTTCTGAATTCTAAACACTGGATCTTCCAAGCCGATGGAGTTACAGGAGTGTGCCAGTTCTCCTGGCATTTTTTATTTTATATATTTTATATATTTTTTAGCTTATAGCTTTAAACTTAATATTTCTAAGTGATCATAAGGATATTTAAAAGCAATATTTGGTATATGTTGTGCTAAGTGCACAAATTATAATTTATTACTGTCTGCAATGTTGCCATGTTCTTTCCAAGAAAGAGGCTTTTTCTGAAAACAGTATTTCTTCTGAATGAGATGGAACAGGAGAAATGTGGATAGATAGATGTATTTTAAAAATTTGATTAAGCACTTTTTTCACCAGCACATATAGTCTGTAGTTCTCTTTGGGAATTCATGCTCACAAGGGTTTTAGTGCCACTGAGCTGAAAGAAATATGTTCTGGGACTGAAAAGCATGTTTTAAGTTTTTGTTTACAATGCTTACCAGGTATCTACCCTAAGTATTTAGACCCTATACTATTTAACTGTTGTTGACAAACAAAGTATTTACCTGTTTTTTAATGCAACAGAATGATAGCAGTGTTGGCATGTTTTTAGAAATTCATTTAATAGGAATAATCAAAAAAAGTACTTTTAAGGAACTACAATTTTTTTTTTTTTTTTTACAATTTTACTGTGGTATAATTGAGGTACAGCCAGTTCGAATATTTGAAGCAAATAATTTAATCAGTTTTAACATATGTATATACATGTATACAGGTATGTATGTTTGTGTGTGAGAGCATATGTTTTACGTACACACATACAAACATCATGCAGCCATCACCACAATTAAGGTTAGAAATATGTCTGTCACTCCTACAAGTTTAATCATAACCTTTTGTAATCTCTTCATCTTCTATTTCATTTCTAGGCAACCATTAATCTATTTTCTGTCACTTTAAATTATGTCAACCTGATTTTTCTCCAAATATGTGTAATCATGCCTCACATAAAAGGCATTTCAGTCAATTATGGACCACATATATGATGGTGGTCCAATAGGATTATAATGGAGCCTAAAAATCCCTATTACCTAATGATTTCATAGCTATAGCCATTGTAACATCCTAGTACAACACATTATTCATGTGTTTGTGGTGATGCTGGTGCATATAAGTCTACTGCCACTCATATAAAAGTATAATACATACAGTTATGTACAGTGATAATAAACAACTATGATACTGGTTTATGTTTTTACTGTGCTTTTTTTTTTAAAATCATTTTCAAGTGTACCTACCTCTTCTACTTATTGGAAAAAAAAAACTTTAATGTAAGGTAGTAATGCCTCATACATCTCATGTTTACCACAGCTCTTGATTGTACCATTTTCTTTTTTTTAATCATTCTTGTTTTGTTCATCATGGCCCTTAAGCATACAAAATTCACTGCTAATATTGACAGAAGGAGGCCAGCTTCAAGAGTCTGATCTAGAATCAAAAATGATTAAGGACTGCAAAGGTGGAAAATCAGTGATGATTATTGTTCACTAGTCATGCCTATTGAATGTCCTATTCTACAATCATAACGAATAAGAACAAAGTGACAGAAGTTGATCTGCTTCATTAAAAGGCTAAGCAAAAACTTGAGAAGGGCCTCTATTAGATAAGGAGAGATTTCTAATACCTGAATTAAAGACCAGACACCAGAGTTTATGCCTCTCAGCACCATGATCATGGCCAAAGCAAAGAGTTTATTTGTGATGTTAAAAGAAAAGGTTAGACCTCACCATTGTTTCATTTACGGTTAGTGTCGGGAGCTGCTCTGGAAATAATACTCCCTTAAGTCCTGAGCAAGAGATACTGAACAATTCTTGTGCCCTGCAATAACTTGGGCTTTACTTCTGCTCAAATAATGAGGCATGGCACCAGTAGTAGGGTCACCCTGTGGGGTTGAGTTACACTCACCCATTCCTTTTTAATTCGACCCCTTTGCCCATTTTGGGATAGAATGTTCCATGGAACCTCCCCTTGTGTGTCCCCTATATAAGAATAAAGAATTCCAGTGGCTCCCCCACTTTCCACAGACCCCTCAGGCCACAGAGCCATCCCTGGATTTTGAAAAGGTACTTCTGTGTGTTTGCATGCTTTCTTTGCCATTTTCGTAAGTTATTGAAATAGCCAGATTTGTGAACCCAGCAGTAGGTCGCCAGTTAGGGTAGATGACAATATATTCTTTCTTTTAAAACAATTTGAGAGTCATTATTATGTATATGAAACTAAAGGGGTGAGTCTGTGAGTGCTGATGAGAAGCAACTAAAGAATTTGTGGAAACTACCTAAACTGATTTTGATGAAAAATTATTTGCCAGAGCAAATTTGTCAAGAAAAGTTTGACAGAACAAATCTGGCAGAGCAATAGGATATACCATATAGCCTAGGTATGTAGTAGCCTGTACCACATGCATTTGTGTAAGGACAGTCTGTGATGTTCACATAATGATAAAACTTCATTTTTGGAACATATACCCATTATAAAGTAATGCATAACTACTAAAATGTGCAGGTGAACAAAATTAGTAATTTGAATTTTGTGTTTTTTTCTTTAGGAGCAAAGACTTGAAATTTTACATAATGTAATAAAAAATAAACTGGACTATGATATAAACAAGTTCACTGATCTTGACTTGCAACACATAGCCAAAGAAACTGAAGGGTTTGTGGCTAGAGATTTTACAATGCTTGTGGACCGAGCCATACATTCTTGTCTCTGTCATCAGCATATATCCACCAGGGAAGGTACATTTTTATTATTAAAAACTGAATTTGGAGTTTTCTTTCTGTTGTGGAGAAACATAATTGAAGTAAGGCAAGAAATAGAAATATTCCTTTTTTAGGACTGGGGTTGTGGCTCAGCAATAGATGGCTCACCTAGCATATGTGAGGTTCTGGGTTTGAGCCTCACTACCACATAAAAATAAATAAATAAATAAAGGTATTGTATCAACTACAAATAAAAAAATAAATATTTTTTAAAAATTAAAAACAAGAAATATTCCATTTTAGCCTTTGGATAAGCTATTATTTGAGTAGACAATTAGCATTTCCATCTAAAATAAAATGGCATAATTTAAAAATTCATAGATTGAAATATTACACTAAAAGAAGCTTTGTTTATTTTTAAACAGAATTAGTTTTAACAACATCGGACTTCGAAAAGGCTCTCAAAGGATTTACTCCTGCATCTCTACGAAATGTCAACTTGCATAAGCCAAAAGACCTGGGCTGGGATAAGATTGGTGGATTACATGAAGTTCGGCAGATACTTATGGATACTATCCAGTTACCAGCCAAGGTACTTTAAAAAAAGAAAAATAGATACTTTTCCCAGAGCCCTGAATCATTGGCTTTTTATGTTGGCTTGTCCAATCTTAGTTTGATTGAACAAGTGTTTACCGAGTTAGCAGTAAATGCCCAGCACCATTTTAGTACTTTAACAAATTTTTTAAGTATTTGATATTCTTTTTGCATATCAGAAACTTAGAAGGAAAGCTTAGGTGATATTTACAATAAATGCATTTTGATGTGAATTTCATAGTTCTGATTGAATCATTCAGATTGTACTAAAGCAAAATGTTAACTGTCTGCTGGGATTTGAACAGAAACAGAAAGATATAATCTGGGTGAAAGAATCATTTAGATCTACAGGGCTGGTGGATTAAGTCAGATTTCTAGACTCTGGGGATCAGTCCTGGAAAGTTGGCAGGCAGCATAAGCTTGTAGATGACAGAATAAAAGGGACAGAGGTAGATTATTATTCAAGAGATCAGACGGGCTGAGGATATAGCTCAGTTGGTAGAGTGCCTGCCTCACATGTACAAAGCTGTGGGTTCAATCCCCAGCACCACACAAAAAAATTTTAAGATTTTGAGCTGGATGTGGGAGTGCATGCCTGTAATCCCAGCGGCATGGGAAGCCAAGACGGGAGGATCACAAGTTCAAAGCCAGCATCAGCCTCTGTGAGGCACTAAGCAACTCGGTGAGACCCTGTCTCTAAATAAAATATGAAATAGGGCTGGGGATGTGGATCAGTGGTTGAGTGCCCCTGAGTTCAATCTCTGGTACCCACAAAAAAAGGGGGAGATCAGATAGTAGAGTCTAGGGAAGAGTCAGGGACCCATGCAAAGAATGAAGAAATGGGTAAGGACCTTGGGTTACATGTAGCTGAATGGCAGCTCCTGGGAATTGGTCACTTTTGAGGCCTGGGTCATATTGAGTACAGCACATGACTCTGGGATAAAGCCTGTGTGAGAGAAGATGGGCATGGAAGGATTAGCCAGAGCTTTATGACTCCATATGCTGAGCATGGGTACCAGGTCTTAATACCCAGAAAATGGAGACTACATGTGTAACTGCTGACTGAGGCCTTTTGTAGATTAGAATACAAATGGAGATAAGGTTGGAATTTTGTCCACAGGTGGAAATAATGAGGCATACGTAATCGAGGAGACCAGGATATTGCAGACAGTATCCTGATGTTTTTCTGACTTGAAAAAGATGTTTGCTTTTTGAGAAGCATCAATCATTTGTTCAGCCTGGACACATTCAGGAGATTTTCCTATATAAGGTCATTACATGTGCTTCTCTGTCACTTTTTTTCTTTCTCAATCAAGCACACAGGTGTCATAACTTGCACTGTGAACACACAAGTAGAAGATAGTATACTTGTTAAAAGTTTGTCTTCATTTTCTTAATGTAGTACTTTTATAGTGTTTGGGAAAAAAATAGGAATAGCAGAAGTAAGTTCAGACACAGTTGTATGCATTTTATATAGGATATATCCTCTGGTCCAGCCAGGAAAATCTGCAGTAGCTTCTTTGAATTCATTATTTTTAGTAGGAATTTTATTTTCTGATGTTGTGCTATTAATAAAGGCAGCAATTATCACCATCTGAATACTTTTTTCTGTATGTTGATTGTTAGCTGGTGCTTTGTGTTTCCGTTTAGATTTGGACTCTATTTTTGTATTTTTCAGTACCCAGAATTATTTGCAAACTTGCCCATAAGGCAGAGAACAGGAATATTGTTGTATGGTCCTCCTGGCACAGGAAAAACCTTACTAGCTGGGGTAGTTGCACGAGAGAGTGGAATGAATTTTATTAGTGTCAAGGTATGTATGCATTTTTTCTTTTTCTTTATTTAGATAAAACTTAAGTACAATTGACTATTTTAAAGTGTATAGTTTATTGGCGTTTAGTGCATTCACAAAGCTGTGCAACCACCACCTCTATAGTTTGAAATTTTTTCATCCCATTCTCTGTTCTACCCATTCCCTAGCAACCAGAAGTCTGCTTTCTGTGGATGTGGATCTGCCTACTCTGTATATTTCATATGAAGGGATTCTAGCAATATGTGACCTTTTCTAACTTCTTTCGCATTGTGCAATGGTTTCATGTTTCATCCAAGTTGCAGCATGTATTACTACTCTATTCCTTTTTATAATTGAATAATAATGCCATGCATACCTGTACCCCACTTGATTTATCTATCATCATCATTGTTAAATATTTGGCTGCTACAAATAATGGTGCTGTACATATCCATGTACAAATTTCTGTCCATGTTACAAATTTATGTTAACATGTTTTTATTTCACTCGAGTATATAATGATAGTGGAATTGTTGGGTAATTCCATGTTTAACTTCTTGAGGAACCTCCAAACTATTTTTCACAGTAATAGCATCATTTTCTATCCCCACCAACAATGTGTGTGGGGTTTCCTAATTCTCTATTCTCGCCAACACCATTTATGTTTCTTGACTGGGTTAGTCTCATATTTGGAAAGCTATTTGGGAGCAGTGATCCTTTTATTAGTTAAAGCTGTAAGAATTAAGTAATAAGCCATATCTCTTGTATGATTTCTCACTTCCTTGTTTATGGCAAATTTTTGTGCATTTTCAATAGAATTCTACATAAATATTCAGGTAAAAGCAAACTATACTGAAAGGAAGAAAATCTTTAAGACTAGATTTTGAGCTGGGCACTGTGGTGCCTCCCAAGTTCAAAACCAGCCTCAGCAACTTTGCAGGGCTTAAGCAACTTAGTGAGACCATATCTCTAAATAAAAAATTTTTAAAAAGAAAAAGGCTGAGCTTTATTTGAGGTTGATTTATAATCTGAAAGCCATATGCGATTGGGTTTTGCCTACCCTCTTGTATTATGATTTTTTGTGAATTGGGTACATGGCACCCTGGCCTGATGGAGAAACACTAAAACTTTAATTTTCTTATCTTTCTCTGGATTCTGACATAACCATGACCATACTCTTCTTTTTATAATTGTCACTAGAATGTGCTTTTGTTGTTGTTGTTGTTGTTTTAGTTATATAATTTTCTAGATTGGTGAATATTGAGTTTTTCCATTAGGAAGGACAACTTATCCCCTTAATAAAATCATAAAATCATACTTTGGGCTGAATTCCCAGTGGAGAGTTTTCAGGAGGAAGTTTTTCTTCCCTGGGTAGGTCAGTGTGGATCCTAGGAGGCACACATCAAAGACAGAGGTCTTTAACTGACACAAGCATGTTGCCTTGTTTCAAATATTTTGCCTTAAGTTATTTCTTGTTCCATCCTTTAATCCTGTAGTTTTCTGATTGTATAAAGAAGTATAGTTAATATAGTAACAGATGTATAGATGGCTGGTATTATAAATTCTTTATTTTGGCCACTTCTCTGATCAGTATTTGGTCTTTTGGAGATAGTGATTTTTCACTGGAGAAATTGTTGCCTTGTTTCAAATATTTTACCTTAAGTTATTTCTTGTTCCATCCTTTAATCCTGTAGTTTTCTGATTGTATCAGTATCTTTCTGTTTTGAGAGATCCTAATTTAAGGAAAGATTATACTCGTTATTGATTTTTACTTTACATAGTGAAATTTGTTTTAAAAGTTTTTCAGTTGACTTTTAGGAAAGGTGGTATATTCTTGAACTACTATACAGATAATTTTGTTTCAGTAATTGATTGCTAACTAAAGTAAATTATGTCTTCATATTTTTTGGAATCTCCAAAGATTTGAGATAGATGGAACTTTTAAAAAGCATTTGTTACTTCACTAAACAAATCATTATGTAGTACTTCTATGGCAGCCACTATTTTGGGACCTGAAATTCAGCCATGAACAGAACTTTCTTTTTGGATCTTACATTCTACTAGTGGAAAGAGACAATAAGCAGATATACCCATCAAATGTAAAACTTACTGCCAGGTGAAGGTAAGTACTATTTAGGAAGAAAAACAGGGTAAGGAGACATGAAGTAACTGGATTGGATCACAGATGATATTTTCACGCAGGATTTTTCAGGAGAGGTGGCACTTTGACAAGCTTTAAATGATATAAAGCTGTAGGTTGCTAGGCATAGTGGTGCACACCTGTAATCCCAGGGACTCAAGAGGTTGAGGCAAAAGGATCACATTTGAAAGCCAGCCTCAGCAAATTACCAAGGCCCTAAACAACTTAATGAGACCTTGTCTCAATAAATTAAAAGGACTGGGGATGTGGCTTAGTGGTTAAGTATAATTAAGTTCAATCCCCAGTATAAAAACAAAAAAAAAAGCTATAGGTCATGAGACTGAGAATGTTCGAAGCAGAGGAAACCCCATGTGTAGAACTTGTGGTGTGATTATTATTCCAGCAAACATCAATTTTTAAAATGTGTTTGAGATATCTATTTAATCATATTAAAATTTTTCTGTGATTCACTTAGATTTAGTCTAAAACCAACACTATGTTTTGTTTTTTAATTTTATCTCACCTCTAATTTTATTTTACCTAATAGGGACCAGAGTTACTCAGCAAATATATTGGAGCAAGTGAACAAGCTGTTCGGGATATTTTTATTAGGTCAGTTCCCTATTAATGTTTTAAAATAACTGACTGCATTATTATTTATTAGTCAATCCTTGTTGGTCTCACTTTTTGCTTTGGTTTTGTGGTGTTTGTTTTTGCAGTACTGACGATCAAACCCAGTACTCACATACAATAGATAAGCACTGTACCACTGAGCTATATCCATTGTTTTTTGAGAAATACTGTTTGAAACATATGATTTATGGAAATCATTAATAAACTAAAGGACTAATATTCTGTTTCACCAAAAATGCTATTAAAATATGAAACATTTTCAATATTAAATGTTATAGATTATTTGGTTTTATAATAGAAATATTTCAAGCCAGGGTTGTGGCCCAATGATAGAGCACTTGCCTGGCAAGTACGAGGCACTAGGTTCAAATCTCAGCACCACATAATAAGTAAAATAAAGTTATTATGTCCATCTACAACTACAAATATTTTTTAAAAAGAAATATTCCTAAACATGGAATCATAAGTAGTTTTATATATATATATATATATATAAAGAAGTCTCAGAGAAAATTCTTACATGAAACATAATTATTCCTGATTTATCTCTTTATTTTTTAAGGTCCAAATTATTATTATTATTATTTTTTGGTACCAGGGATTGAACTAAGGGGTGTTTAACCACTGAGCCATATACCCTTCTCTTTTTTTGTATTTTATTTAGAGACGGGGTTTCACTAAGTTGCTGAGGCTGGCTTTGAACTCGATCTTACTGGCTTAGCCTCCCAAGCCACTGAGATTATAGGAGATTACAGGCATGTGTCACTGTGTCCAGCCAGATTATTTTTCCAATTCTAATTTGTCTGTTATAAATCAAGATTCCATATGACCAATTTAATTAAAATAAAATAACTATTACTGAATTTGCATAAAATGCATATAAATACAGAACATAATATTTAAGGATAAAAATAATTATACATGTAAGATACAGTTATGAAGATTTCAAATTAATAAGTCTGTTCCATTCTTCTAAAAATTTCATTTTAAAGTATTTAAAATTTATTAAGTATTTAAATTTTATTTTAAAGTATGCAGTTAAGAGGATATATATGGACTGGGGTTGTAGCTCATCGATTGAGCACTAGCCTCACACACATGAGGCACTGGGTTTGATCCTCAGCACCACATAGAAAAGTAAATAAATAAAGATATTGTGTTGGGGCTGGGGATGTGGCTCAAGCGGTAGCGCGCTCGCCTAGCATGCGTGCGGCCCGGGTTCGATCCTCAGCAGCACCACATACCAACAAAGATGTTGTGTCCGCTGAGAACTAAGAAAAAGTAAATAAATGTTAAAATTCTAAAAAAAAAAAAAAAAAAAAAAAAGATATTGTGTTCATCTATAACTAAAAAAAAGATTTTTTTTAAAAAGGATCTATATAACACAACCTGTATAGTTCTATATCATATACAACCAGAAGAATGAGAACTTATACTCCATTTATGTATGATGTGTCAAAATGCATTCTAGTGTCATGTATAACTAATTAGAACAATTTTTTAAAAAATCAAAGAGGATATATATAGAATACATATGTAGTTTATAAAATAATAATAAAATGGACATTTACATATCCACTACCCAGTTTAAGAAATAAAACATTATCAGGAAAAAGCATTATTAGAGATAAAGATAGTCACTACTTCTTGATAAAAATTCACTTCACCAAGAAGATATTTTAATTCTAAAATTGTACCCAATAATAAATAGAGCTTCAAAATATTTGAAGTAAAAATTGATTGAGGAGAAATTGACAAATTCACCTTCATAGTAATACATTTTAACACAGTTCTCAATAATTATTGGATTGAAGCAAATAGAGCAGTAAAAGTGAAGAGATTTGAACAACATAGTCAAAAATTGATCAGTATATTTAGAACATGCACTCAACAAGTAGAAAATATGCCTTCTTTTCAAGCCCAATTGAACATTTTAAAAAATTGATCATACATGTAGCAATTGCAGTAGGTTTCAGAAGAACAGTATCATGTAGACTATTCTGAAAATATAGTTGAGTTAAAATAAGTAATAAAAGATCAATCTCTCATACATTTTTTTAAAAAATTATCTATTCTAAATCATAGGTTAAGGAAAAAATTACAATGTGGATACTTAATATCCAAATGATGGTGAAAATAATGTCAGTTTAAAATGTGAGATGTTATAAAACTAATTTCAAGGTAAATTTGTAGCATTAAGAATTTAGAAAAGAAAAAAAGGTTGCAAGTTAATCACTATGTATCTGTCTCAAGAAATTGGGAAAATTATAGGTATAAATAGAGAAAAAAAGATAAACAAATTTAAGTTTTAAAAAAAGCAGATAAAAGGGAATAATAAAGACAGAACAAAATTTCATGAACTAGAAAACAATTCAGTTGACAGCTTCACCAAGCCAGGTTATTTTAAAAAATTAATGGATCTCAAGCAAGTTTAATTGAGAGGAAGGAAAGGAGCTGTGAGTAAACAGTATTAAGGCTAAAAGGAGAGATGTGACTAAAATATACCCAAAATGGAAAAGAGAATAAAGGAATGTCATGAAAAACTCTATGCTAATATAGTTGAAAATTTAGGTAACATAGATGAAAATGCAGTTGACTAAAATTGAGCAAAGAAGAAATAAAATCTCAATAGTCCTTTAACTAGAAAAAAATGAGTCTCTAGTTTAAAAATCTTTAAGTGTTAGTGTTCCAGGAGAATTTTGCCAAACATTTTAGGAACAGATATTCCAGGGTGTTTTGTTTGTTTGTTTTTATTTTTGGAAGTGGTGTATGGATAACAGGCCTTTATTTTATTTGTTTTTGTGTGGTACCGAGGATCGAACCCAGTGCCTCACACATGCTAGGCAAGTGCTTTGCTACTAAACTACAGCCCCAGCCCTCCAGAGTGTTTTTAACCCCAGAAAATGTTGTCATTTATTTAATGAAGTATCTTTTGTTTTTTTCAGTCATCAAGACATGCATTTTTATATTGGGGACTAATCTCTATAAACATTCTAGTCCACCTGTTGCTAGAGAATGGAATTAACGTTCTCTTCTTTTGAATTAGTTAGTAAAATTAAGAATCAGGGATTAGGGGTGCAGCTCAGTAGTAGAGCCATGCTTAGAGTGTAAGAGGCCCTGGGTTCAATCTCCAGGACCAAAAAAAAAAAAAAAAAAATTAAAGTTCAGATTAGAAAAAGAAAAGTGAAAAACACTTTTCAGAGATCCCTTACAAAATAATATGAAAATAATGAATTTGCCAACTTCTGAATGGACAAAAGAAATGAGTTGAACTTCACAAAAGAAGTAAAATAAGCAGATTGAAAAATCAAAGAAGTACTTTATTTATAGACTAAGACTTGGAGTTTTAGTCTCTTGTCTAGAAGGCATGGTCTTAGACAAAGACCTTGACCTCTCTTATTACCCAGTTTACTGAAAATGAGGATAATTACATATGACTGCCTTCTTTAAGGGTTTATTGTGAAATTAAAATAAATATATGCATGCATGTATAAAAATATATATTCATCTATTTACCTAATTAGTTTGGGAACTCTGAAGCCCTGTTCACATATTCAGTGTTTTTTTGTTTTGTTTTTGTTTTTTTGTAGAGCACAGGCTGCAAAGCCCTGCATTCTTTTCTTTGATGAATTTGAATCCATTGCTCCTCGAAGAGGTCATGACAATACAGGAGTTACAGACCGAGTAGTTAACCAGTTGCTGACTCAGTTGGATGGAGTAGAAGGCTTACAGGGTAACCATTACAAATACAAAAGTACACTGTTGTAACAAAATTTTATCAGGTGTTAGTAAAAAAAATAAAAACAAAAAAAAACGTTTTTTCTCCCTCAGGTGTTTATGTGTTGGCCGCTACTAGTCGCCCTGACTTGATTGACCCTGCCCTGCTTAGGCCTGGTCGACTAGATAAATGTGTATACTGTCCTCCTCCTGATCAGGTGACAATTTCATATTTAGAGTCCAAACCCAACAAATGCTTCACTCTTTCCTTGTGAACTTTACTTCTGCCAGGTAATAGCATTTGTCCTTAGAAGACCAGCTCTCTTAGGCAAAGGTTTTAGTCACTATTTGCCCAAAGCATAAAAAGATTCTGAGTGAGATGCAAAGACTCTCTCTGGCCCAGTCATTTCCATCTAAGTCTGAAAACTTTTTGTAATTCTTAATGGTAACCAGCTGGAAAAAGGCAAGAAATCTAAAGTCTTAACTGTCCACATTCTCTGTGTTCAACAATCACATATCCCATTTTCCTATTAAAAAAACTGAGAATCAAACATATGAAAGCAAGGATGTAATTCACGACAGAGAGGTGATTTTTCAGGTGTTCCTAGTCAGTGTTGTGTCAACTATAGTTCTCAGATTTAGAAATTAGTGACTGAATGAAAGAACAAGTAGACAAATGTATAGTCAGAGGTATAAAATATCTGAATATATGTCACTTTGTTACTTAAATTATTATAAGTTTCTTTTACTGGCACATTTGCCCAAATTTAGAAAATAACCACAGTCTCAGTAAGAAATTATTTATACTGAATATCTGAGAATGTTGATTTTATTCATTTTCCTATCTGTGTTCCTTCTGTTAGGGGGAAGGTCCAAGGAATATAGGTAGTAGACTTGTAGTACCTTGTTCAACTTAATTGTAAAGCTTGTTAGATATGCAAAGTTAATTCATTAAAAAGTTATAAAATACAACTTAAGATAATATTTAATTTTCTTTTTTATTTGTTAATTAGTTTTTCTTCCTTCAGGTGTCACGTCTCGAAATTTTAAATGTTCTCAGTGACTCTCTGCCTCTGGCAGATGATGTGGACCTTCAGCATGTGGCATCACTGACCGACTCCTTTACTGGAGCTGATCTCAAAGCTTTACTTTATAATGCCCAGTTGGAGGCCTTACATGGAAGGCTGCTCTCTAGTGGACTCCAGGTAAGTTATTTGAGTAGATCATTCTGACATTTTATGGGAGAAACAGCAATTCAATGTTAAATTTTCAATCTTGAAAAATGCCATTTTTAGTAACTTCAGTACAACTATGTAGAAATTTTTTACTGTTAAGTTGGATATTCCATATTTGGAATAAAGGTTTTGCAGATATTTATAATTTTGAAGAATTTGATATCTGTTTCTTTAAAATTATTTTAATATTGGTAGAAATATGCAGATGTTTATAAGTATGTTGTTTAAATTGGGATGTCATGAATTAATATAAACAAGAATAATTCAGGTTTTTAGTTGTTTTTTACTTTAATTTTTTAAGAAATAAATAAAGTTGGACTTTGTGGCTCAGTGGTAGAATGCTCACCTAGCACGTGTGAGGCCCTGGGTTCGATCCTCAGCACCACATAAAAATAAAATAAAGTTAGTGTGTCCAACTACAACTAAAAAATAAATTTAAAAAAAAGAAATAATTAAGTTGTTATTTTTAGTTCAAAGGTAATTGTTCCAGTCCAGCCAAAAGGAGCCTCTTTTAGATAACATTTGTGCCCTTATGATATGTACTCATTCTTTGATCATGTCCTTACTTTCAGACACAAGATGTTCTTTATTTTCTTGTACTTTCTATATCCCAATTCTAGAAACAGCCTTTACTCTAAGGCTGATTTTAATTTCAATTATTGCAGTTGATAATTTGCTCTACATCAAAGACTTCACCGTATATTTTCTAGGAAAGTTTTTCTGTATATTCCTTTCCTCCACATTTTGTTGGAGATTTTTTTTTCAGGCCCTAAAGTTCCCAAATCAAGTTTTGCTGTTTATTTTGACAAACTTTTGAAGTTTTGTTTTGTTTTTTATCCTCTCTAACAACAACAAAAAAGTGTGTATTTGGAAAGCACTCTGTAGCAGGGTTATTTCATCATCATGGAGTAGAAAAATGTGTGGAAAGGCAGAGACATAAAAATAAAGGCCAGAGGTCTGAGTCCTAGCTTTGTTATAGACTTTTTTGTCGGGAGGTTGGCAAGTTATTCATGCATTGTATCTTGTCTTTCCTTATATTAATATTTAAAATTTTACTGTGTGCTTCACAACCCTTAGAGAATTGAGCTGGTTAGAAAATGCCTAAAGTCTCTTGGATTGCTGTGTTGGAATGGTGTCTGTTGTTATTTATTTCTGAGTTGTGAATTATTTAGATCTTACAACTGGTTCTCCTTTTGTATATTTTAGGATGGTCGTTCTAGTTCAGATAGTGACTTAAGTCTGTCGTCAATGGTCTTTCTTAACCACAGTAGTGGCTCTGATGACTCAGCTGGAGATGGAGAATGTGGCTTAGATCAGTCCCTTGTTTCTCTAGAAATGTCTGAGATCCTTCCAGATGAATCAAAATTCAATATGTACCGGCTCTATTTTGGAAGCTCTTATGAATCAGAACTTGGCAATGGAACCTCCTCTGATCTGGTATACTGCGTGATCATTCTTATGTAGTTCTGAAATGTGAAATTGTATATTGGTGTAAAGTTGAATGGTGATTTATCTCCTAACCAGCCCCACATGTTCTTTCTGGTTGATGGTTCTTTAGTAAAAAGTCTTATCTTTTTAATTAAGCTAGTTGGTAATTTTAATTTCTTTTTAAGAACTTTAAAACAGGCCTGCAAGCAAGGGGAACAAAAGAAGTGGGTAGTTGTCGTTATCTTTTCATTTCTTTCAATTGTTATAGTTAAAGCTTTGTCCCAGGGTTTCATAAACTGACTTCCAGACCACTCACGTATAATTGAATCAGTCCTTTATTAAAGCACACCGGTGGTGGCTGACCAGAACATAAGGCTGTTCCCCTGATCAGCCCTGAACAATTGCAAGGGCACTCTTTATAAGCCTGAAAACCGCAAAAGGGAGTTCAAGGGGTCTAGCCAATGCAAGCAAGCCAGGTTACAGAAGCAGGACAGTGCAGTCATGTGGAGGGAAGCCTAACCAATCACAGTTATCCCAGTCACCCCAGTTACAGAAACAGAGTCCCGTTACCCTAGTTATAGAAACAATGCCCCATTAGGTAGTTCTGTGTTCTTAAAGGTTTCTATAGCAAAAGGAAAAGAACATCTTGCCCCAGTCATGACTCTTTGGCATGGTTGTTTTACAGGATGAAGTCATAAACCAAAATGGAGTCACATTTGCTCCTACTATCACATTCCCCACTGGTTTTAGTAGGTTTGATGTCAGTCTTGCACATCATTAGGCCTCAGTTTTTTTGTTTGTTTGTTTTCCTTCCTTCTGTGTCTAAGGGACTATACTGAGCTCATAAGACCATAAGTCTGACCTCACCTACATTTTTTTGTATATGGTTTAGGAAGGTTTTTAAGAGGCAGGGTCCTACAGTAATACCAATCAGGAAAAGGACTATGGCTGAAATGATGAGAACGGGTTTTGGAACCAATTGCCTGAAGTTTCTAGTGCTTCATCTCTTTCCTTTAACCTGTTTCTCACAAGCGCAAAATTGTTCTTTATTATCCCAGAATGGTTTGCATAGAAACAAGTTTCTCCTGGAGCCATACAAAGTCCTAGTTATTTCAGAAAGAGACCATCTAGACCTCATCTGTTTTGTAAGACTATTTCTGTCAGAGACTCTAGTGAAACCTTTAGTTTGGAGATTGACCTTTCTAGTTTTCCTAAATCTATATCTATTTGATGGTTGAAGGACTTCCCAAACCAGCCAGGAGGTAAACTAAAATGGGATAGCCAGTCTATGTTGATAAATCAGTGGGCCCTGGCCTTTTAATAAGTCCAGGTGTTCTTTTCCTTTTACTCCATCAAAATAGTAGGTTACATACCTCTCTTCCCTGCTGGTTTTAAAACCTTTCTACTTAGCTAAATCATTTTATAGTAAACCTAAATTTTATTATTATAGAATAGTTGAGGATAATGAAAAATTCGATATAATAATGTCAAAAATTCTTGACAACAAAATGTTATTTATTTATAATTTTTTTCATGGAAAATATAAACAATGAAATAATATAATCTATCAACAAAGTATTTAAATTAAATGTAAGCAATAGCATTGTTTTTCTACTTAATCAAAATACACTCAATGGATATCCCCCCCAAAATTAATAATGGTAAGCTTTTTGCTTTACAGCATTTTTACATATATTTAGTTACATTTTTTGTACATTTTATTAATTCAGATTTCTAAAAATATGAAAGTTTTTATTCGCACGATTAGTAAGGTATTGTTTTAATTATAGTCTTTAATTCTGTTCTCTGGTTCTTAACTTCTACCTCGAAATGCCCCAGAACCTTTGTATAACTCTCTTTGCCAAAAAGGAAGAGAAAGGCATATTGAAATCTGTTTTTGGTCATTAATGGTGCATTTAAATAGCAAAGCATTTAAAAAACCAAACCCCTATGCTATGGTAGTTTTCAGTCTGTGGTAGTTCTATAATATAGATATTTAGAATAGCAATATCTTTTATATTTGCTTAATTTCAGTGAATTAAAAGGTGTACTTAGCCAGGGCACAGAGACACATGCATTGTAATCCCAGCGACTCAGGAGACTAAGGCAGGAGGACTACAAGTTTGAAGGTAGCCTTAGCAACTTGAGGAGACTCTTAACAACAAAGTAACACTTTGTCTCAAATTGAAAAATGAAAAGGACTGGGGATATAAGTCAGTGGTAGAGTGCCCTTGGCCTTAATCCCTAGTAACCAAAGTAAAAACAAGGTAAATGTCATCGCTGTCATGGTTTATTGCTTAAAATGTTTAATTTTTTGTTTGATAAACACATAGTTTTATTTTGTTTTTCTCTCTCTCTTCTTTCATTACTCTTCCTAACGTACAGAGCTCACAGTGTCTCTCTGCACCAAGCTCCATGACTCAGGATTTGCCTGGACTTCTTGGGAAAGATCAGTTGTTTTCACAACCACCAGTGATTAGAACAGCTTCACAGGAAGGTTACCCAGAACTCACACAAGAACAGAGAGATCAGTTGAGGGCAGATATCAGTATCATCAAATGCAGATACCGGAGCCAAAGTGGAGTATGGCTTTTTTTCCCCTCCTCATTAAAATTGTTAAAAATTTTTAAGAATTTAAGAATTTGTTTTCCTTTTTTGATACACATTTCTTTGACTTATGAATGAGCTATATTTATAAACAAGGTACTGAAATGCATTGACTCAGTCAAATGCTTTCAAATAATTTTTAGTTATAGGAAAGAGAATGTGTGATCGCCTGAAAAATCTGACAAGAAGAATGATGGGATTGTTAACTTTTTTCATCATATCCCTAAGTTAATTTTTTGTTGATTTGTTCTTTATTGAAGGAGGATGAATCTCTTAACCAGCCAGGACCAATCAAAACCTGTTTATTAGCTATCAGTCAGTCACATTTAATGACTGCTCTTGGTCACACAAGACCATCCATTAGTGAAGATGATTGGAAGAATTTTGCTGAGCTGTAAGTAACAGATTCTGATTTAAGTATAGATATTATCATAGGTGACATCATTATTCACTTAAAGTTCTTGTTTAAAACCAAAAATAATATTTTTGAATATTTAAAGGCTAATTCAACTTTTAATCCCAGCTGTTCAGAAGACTGAAAAAGGAGGAGATTGCAGGTTTGGAGCCAGGCGCAGTGGTGCACACCTGTAATCCCAGTAACTTGGGAGGATGAGTAAGGAGGATCGAAAGTTCAAAAGGTGCTTAGGAACTCAGTGAGACCCTGTCTCTAAATTAAAAAAAAAAATACAAAATAGGGCTGGGGATGTGGTAAAGTGCTCACCTAGCGTTCCTGAATCCCTGAGTTTGATGCCCAGCACTGAAGAAGAAGAAGTGAGTGGGTACTTACAATGAACTGATTCAGTTTTAGAAAGTTTGAAGAAATAAGGAGAAAAATTAAAAGCTGTAAATGATTCTAATTATATGGTAAGATTTGTGAAAAAATACACCTCACTTTCAAAATAATTTTATTTTTTAATATCAGAAACATTTGCTGGGTACAGTGGCACTCAATTGTAATCCCATCAACTCAGGAGGATAAGGCAAGAGGATTGCAAGTTTGAAACTTACTGAGTCCCTAAGCAACTTAGCAAGACCCTGTCTCAAAATAAAAAGGGGTAGGGATGTGGCTCAGTGGTTAAATGGCCCCGGGTTCAATCTCTAGTACAAAAAAACAAAAAACAGCACATTCACATTTTTTCATTTGTTGATCATATTTAGTACATGGGATTTATAGCCTTCTTGTGATTGATTCTTTGTCCACCTTTGAGGCTGAGACTCGTAACCATTCTTTGTTTTTTTTTTTTTTTTTTTGATAGTGGGGATTGAACTCGGGGACACTCGATTACTGAGTCACATCCTCAGTCCTTTTTACATTTTTATTTAAAGGCAGGGTCTCACTGAGTTTTATTTAGAGGCTTGGCACCTCGCTTTTGCTGATGCTAGCTTTGAACTCAAGATCCTCCTGCTTCGGTCTCCTGAGCCACTGGGATTACAGCCATGGCACCACTGCATCCAGCAACTGGGAATCATTCTACAACAGTGATTCACATATTTATTTCTGGTTTCTCAAGAAGAAATATTTCGGGGGCTGGAGATATACTCAATTGGTAGAGTGCTTGCCTTCATGCACAAGGCCCTAGGTTCCATCACCAGCACCACCAACCCCAAAAAAGAATAAATATTTGGGGGCTGGGGTTGTGGCTCAGTGGCAGAACACTTGTGTAGCATATATGAGGCACTGGGTTCAATTCTCAACACCACATATAAATAAATAAAATAAAGGGGCTGGGTTTGTGGCTCAGAAGTAGAGCACTCACCTAGCATGTTTTAAGCACTGGGTTCTGTCCTTAGCACCACATAAAATAAAGATATTGTGTCTACCTATAACTATAAAATAAATATTAAAAAATAAAGGTCCATTAACAACTAAAAAATATTAAAAAAAGAATGTTTCAACTCAATTTTGCAGTGCTTTGGCGAAGTATATGTGTACACATACATCAGTTACATACTTATTGTAGAAAAATATAAAATCAAAGATGGGAAAAATAAGGAAACAGTAGTTTTCCTTAATTACTTATCTTGTATGCTTATATATTTTTTCTTAACACAATGAGAACACTTCACACATATTATTCTATAGCTGCCCCCCTTTTAAGCCATCCATACATCTTGAACATTCTTTTACATTTTAAGGAGGTTACTACTTTGTTTTTATTTACTTTTATTTATTTAATATTATTTATTTTTATGTGGTGCTGAGGATCAAACCCAGGGTCTCGCACGTGCAAGTTGAGTCCTCTACCACTGAGCCACAACCCCAGCCCCTACTATGTTGTTTTTAAATGTCATTCTATGGTATAGCAATGTCATGATATCCTATTTATGGACATTTAAATTACTTCCAGATTGTACTGTTATTAGCAGTGTGGTAATTAATGAACATAAGATGACTAAGTGTTTGCACATACCTTTAAGTATTTCACTGGGATAGAAGTAGAATTGTTGCATTACAAGGTACTCACATTTTTTAACATTTTCAAAATATATTGCCAAATTGCCTTCCAAGAATTACTGTTACAATGTGTATTTCAGCAGCAGTATGTAAGTGCCAGCTCACTAACCCAGGTTGTTGCAGTGTTTTTTCTAATCTTATCCAGTTTCATTGGAGAAAAAATATATTTTGCTTAATAATTTATATTTCTTTGACTAAACCTATAACAGTTATAATTTTTTATATTATTCATAGCTATTTGCTTTTTTGAGTCAGAATTTCATTCAGTTGCCTACACTCACCTCAAACTTGGAATCTTTCTCCCTCAGTTCTCTGAATAGCTGGAATTAACAAGTGTGCGCCACTGTACCTTGCACCATTTGTATTTTACCTTTTCTAACTTGGATCTTCGTTCCCTTTGTTCTTTTTTTCTGTTAAGAGTGCAGCTTTGGAAATTTATTTGTAAGCATTTTAATTTTTTCTAGTTCATTATTTCTCTTTCACAAAATACAGTTCTAGGCTGGCTGCAGTGGCATGTTCCTGTAGTCCCCGCTACTTGGGAGGCTGAGGCAGGGAGATCACCTGAGCTTACATGTATGAGGTCAGCCTTGGCAATGGAGCATACCTCATCTCAAAAAGAATTCACTTGCATATAGGCAATTCTGTTTACAAACAATGCATTATCTTTTTTGTAGTTACATTGTTTACATTTACTAAATATTATCTCTTACTTTTTTAAGGTATGAAAACTTTCAAAATCCAAAGAAGAGAAAAAGTCAAAGTGGAACAATGTTTCGACCAGGACAGAAAGTAACTTTAGCATAAATTATTCTCCTGATGTGTGTGCCTGAGTGCCTGTGAGTGAGTGTGTGTGTGTGTGTGTATATGTGTGTGTGTATGACTTGTCCCTATATTGTGACAGTAAAAAATGGTGTCTGTAAATTTCTTTTTAATTTCACAAATTTGGTTTATAAATCCACAGATCAGTAAATGTTGTGATTATGTAATAATCAGGATTACTTGAAATTAACACTTCGAATAAATTGAGACATTTACAAGATCTGTATTGTATATCCTATTATTAAAAATATTTAATAAAATAATAGTGGATAGGTGGTGTTAGTAATTTATTTCTTGTTTGAAGATAATAGAGATGTAATTAAATAAATTTCTTGGAACCCACAGTTGCATATTCAGCATCTTTCTAGCATTTGACATGTTTTATGCTGAGGAACTTTTTTAATATTCTGGAGAAAAAATATTCTATTATCTGCCTTTTTTATTTCAGGAAGTATGGAATGTATACACAGTTCAAATAAATTTAATTAGCCTTTCAACCAGAAATAATTTCATATCTCCCTGACAAACCACATCCAGCTCCAAGTCTTGGGTCTTTGAATGATATCTCTTCCTCTCTCA
This sequence comes from Ictidomys tridecemlineatus, assembly GCF_052094955.1. Lineage (NCBI taxonomy): Eukaryota > Metazoa > Chordata > Mammalia > Rodentia > Sciuridae > Ictidomys > Ictidomys tridecemlineatus. Next base: position 201,748,621 of record NC_135478.1, read on the forward strand.
GTTGCAGTATAATTTCTTCTTGATATTGTTAAGTCAATCACTGTCAGTACAAACTGTGTATCTGACATTAAACTGTGGTAATTGGGTAAGGGAAAAGGAAAAAAGAAGAAAATTAATTAAAACATACAAAAAATATGGGAGGCATCACTGAAGGATGTACAGGCAGTTGCTCTTTATGTAGCTAATCATGAGGCCATGGCTGATATTTTTTTAGTTCTCTGCTTCATTGCTCATCCTGTATTCCTCTGAGTTTAGCTAGTGCATCAGTGGATTAGAGACCTTTCCCAGGTGGATGACCAAAAACCTTTCCCATCTGAGCCATTGGTAGGCCTTCCTGTCTTAAGGCTACAGAATTTTCCATTAAATTTTGTCATAGTTCACAAGGTTCTATCCTTACTTTACCCATCACCAATTGTGTATAAGCAACTTTGTATATTCCTATATTAGAATCAGTTCACTGAACCAGTATCATAACCCTTCTCTGTAAAAGTGTTCTTCTTGGTTACCTCTAAACCAGCAAAGCCTACAGTCACAGAGAATGGAAGCAATGATTTTGTGGGTCACTGGGTATGAAACTAAGGCCATTCTCCTCTGCCCTTTGGTTCTCAGATCCTCATATTAGGACCGTGGTCACTGGTTCACAGCATATGCTAAATACACTGTATCTGGTAGGGCAGTACTCCAGCCTCATAAAGGAGTTGTCCTCACAAAAGGTCAGCTGTTTCAGGACTATAAATGTTTATGTTCAATCCAGTGAATTCCGCAGGTCGCCTTCTGACTTACTCTTCACTACAGAGTAAGTGACGTGATCAGAAGCCATTGTCGAATGGCGTAATATAAAAAATGTAAAAGCATTAGTAAGTCAATGAATGGTGGTGTTGGCAGAAGTTCAGAGGACAAATTTTAGACAAATTTAATCCAATTCCAGGATGTTTCCCTGCCATTGTGATAGGATAGAGTCAGTTACAATCAACCAGCAAGAGGTGTGGGCTGGTCCTCCTAGGTTGTGGACATACAGGGTGGTCACAGCTGCTGTCAGGACTGAGAGGTGGTCCACTTGAGGCCATGCAGGGCCTCATCCCTGCCATCTTAGCCACTTTGTACATGGATCTGTTCAACAAGCACTGGGGTGGCAGGAAAAGAAGGCTGATTGACATTCATAAAGAGGTCATTTTGACTCCGATGATTAAAGTCACTAAAGGCTTTTAGCTGAGCATTCCCCTAGGACAAAAATATTCTCTGGCCTCATTCCAAGAACTCTTGACCATATCTTTCCTCCAGCCAGTCATTGTCTTTCCAAGTTAAGGACAGTCTGATTATAAGCTACGATCTGAACCACCATACATTTTTAAAAATTTATTTTGTAGTTGTAGGTGGACAGCATGCCTTTCTTTCATTTATTTTTATGTGGTGGTGAGGATTGAACCCAGTGCCTCACACATGCCAGGCAAGTGCTCTGCTACTGAGATACAGCCCCAGCCCTCAGCAAATATTTTTATAGCTGACATTTCTCTCTTCTAATATGATTCTAATATAGGTTGTTCAAAAATTCTGTTCCTATCGGCACAAGAAGTTATGGTGTGCACAGCAGCAGCCTTCAATACTTCCCTTAATTATTTTGAAACTGGAGTTTTGAGATGAGGCTAGATTCCCCTTTACAAATTTCCTTCTGGGTCTTGTCTCACAAATCGGAAGAATAAAATCCCCAGATAATACTGGAAAGGAGGAATAAATGGAGTAGGATTTATTTAAGTGAGAAGAGATTGAACTAAAATGTTTGGGAGGGGGCATGGCCTGACAGCAGGAAAACCAAATTTGATGTGCTAGTTTAGGGGCTTATGTGGTTTGGGGATGTGAGAATTGATCAAAATCTGTGTTAATCAGGCATTGAAAAAGTATCAAGGCTATTGGTTGTGTCCTTTAGCCTGAGGGTTTTTTCTTTTTATTTATTTATTTATTCTAATTTGTTATATATGATAGCAGAATGCATTTCAATTCATAGTACATATATAGAGCACAATTTTTCATGTCTCTGTAAACAAAGTCACATCTTCATACATGTACTTAGGGTAATTATGTCTCATTCCACCATCTTTCCTAAACCCATATCCTGTCCCTTCCCCTCCCTCCTCCATAGCCTGAGTTTTAGTCCTTCCTGTAACTCCCATTTGGGTTTATTCCCACCTTCCATCTTCCCGCCTCTCTGGGACAAAGGAGTTGGCTGGAGTGTTCCCACAGGTAAGCCTCATGGTCTTTTACATTTGAAATAGGCCTTGATGGTACCAATTAATATTTCTAAGGGTTAGCCTCCTGGACTCTGCCTTTGAATAAACCTTAATTGGGACCCATTACCCATTGCCTGACCATTATTTTATTCTTTTTCAATTCTGATTTGCTGATTTTTAAAAATTAAAAAAAAAATTACCATATCCAATTGTCTGTATGCTACTTTGCAATTCTTGTCTGCTTTTCTCACCACAATAACTTAGGACGTGACCTCTCACACTCATACTTATTTCTCAACTAAATCTGTCTACAAACAGTATGCATCCTTGAAAAATGATTTTGTGCAGATCATGAGCCACAGTAACATGTACGATAAAATTTGCACGTGAACAACCTTGGCTTTATTCACAGAATCAAATCATATTTACCTAGAAATGTTCAGCCTATAAAGCCCAACATGAATGCTTTGGAAATATCTATTGCATCATTCCCGATGCTCAGATTATTAACATGCCTGGCTTGCTTCCTTACCTAAGCCAGTGTACCCAGTGGCCCTGCCTGAAGATGCTGGTAGGAGTCTCCAGCTGCTATAAAGAAGGATGCCTTTGCGGTGGCCTTTCTCCAGGTTGACTTTGCACAGCCTGCCCCCACTTCACTGAGCCCCCTGTAAGCTGAAGTTTTCAGCAGTTAGAGCAGTTTGGACACATATCTGTATTCCTAAAACCTTGTCCTAGACTGATAATCCAGGACACAAGGACAGGTGAGCACTATTTCCAGTCTTGGGTTATCTGTACGGAAAGGACCAGAGTTGCAAAAGCAATTAAAAAAAAAATTCTTTAGTTGATGATGGATCTTTATTTAATTCATTTATTTATAGGCTGTGCCTCACACATGCTAGGCAAGCGCCCTACTACCGAGCTACAACTCTAGCCCCCAAAAGCAAGTCTTGACTGTGGTGATATAGCCTGTATTTAAAGTTTGAATATGGTGTCAGAGTGAGAGCTGAGGCTGGTCTTGAGGCCAGGGACCCCAGACTACATGGTTGTCCAGCTGTCCGACTCAGTTGGTCCCATAAAAGCATGAAATCAGGAGACAGAAATCTGTATTGAATCTCCTGCCTACTCACCAGATTTCCAAACACCTTATAGATACTGATGTCCAAGAGCTGCCTCAGACCTCACATTGCAAAACAGACACAATGCCTCACATGGAAAGCTCTACCTGGAAGGCTGCCACTGTTTCTTCATCTCCCACAAAGTAACATTCATGTCTTCCTTTATTCATCCTTCTTCCTCATTCTCTGTTTCCAACTGGTTTTTAAATCCTGTAGTCTCTACCTACTAGATGTACACATTTAAAAGTTATGTTAAAATAACATAAAATTTACCATGGTCAACATATTTAAGTGCACAATTCAGTAGCATCAGTGCAACCACCATTATCCATTTCCAGAAATTTTTCATCATTCCAAACAGGAATTTTATACCCATAATATCCTCCTTTTCCTCCCACCATGGGTGACTTCTCTTCTGCTTTCTGTCTCTATGAATTTACCAATTCTAAGTACTTCAGAGAAGTGGAATTATGTAATATTGTCCTTCTGTATTGGCTTATTTCACTTAGCATGTTTTTGGAGTTCCTTCTTGTAGCAAATGTCAAAATTTCATTTTTGAAAAATATTCCATTGTTTGTACCACTTTTTAATTGTCCAGTCATCTGTTGATGGACCCTTGAGTTGTTTCCATCTGTCTTAGCTTGGACTACTATGCAAAATATCATAGTCTAGAGTGCTTAAAACAACTCTCATTTATTTCTCTCAGCTCTGGAAATGGAAAGTCATAGACCAAGTTGCTGGCAGATTTAGATGAGGAATTTAGGTGAGGAATTTCTTCTTGGCTTGTGGAAGGTTGGCTGCCTTCTGACTGTATTCTCACATGGAGGGGAGACAAAGGAAGTCTCTTTCCCTTCCCCTAAGTTGTAAGGCTACAACTTTAAGGCCCATGTAAACCTACTAACTTCCCAAAGTTCCACCTCCTAATCCCATTACATTAGGACTTAGAGCTTCAATATGTGCATTTGGGAGAGGGCCACAAACATTCAGCCCATAATACCAATTTTTGGCCTAGTTATCTGTGTTAAAATGGTATATTTTCCCTGAGTATATAAGTAGTGGGTATTAGTAATTCAAACCACAAAGTAATTTATAAGTAATTTACTTATACAATGAATAAGTAAATAAATATAAGTCAGGTGCAGTGGCTCATGCTTGTTGCCTCCAGATACTTGGGGGGCTGAGGCAGGAGGATTGCTTAAGACCAAGAGTTGGAAACCAGCCTGGGCAGCATAGTGAGACTGCCTCAGCATAACAACAACAAAGGGAATATAAAATTCACTGCGATATTGCAAATATGTTAATTGTTGATATTTATTTACAGTTTTATTTATATGGAGATGGATGCATGTGGGGAACAGGGGTTGTTTGTCAGAATCATTATGTAATCTTGTACTTATTGTATATGGTACTTGGGATGAAGAGGTACTTTACCACTGAGCTACATACCCAGCCATTTTAAGACAGGATCTTATCAAGTTGCCAAAGCTGGTCTTGAACTTGCAATCCTTCTGTGCCAAGCCTCCTGATTTGCTGGGATGCAGGTGTGTGCCATTGCGCCTTGCTGTGTCTGTCTATCTGTTTTTAAAAGATGGAGTCTCACTATGCTGCCCAGGATGGCCCCAAACGCCTGGGCTCAAGGGATCCTCCTGCCTCACCTTCCCAAGTAGCTGGGGCTACAGGCATGTGTCACTTGTTTCCAGCCCTACACTGAACATTTTTATAAGCATTTTCTCCTCAAAAATTCCTTGTAAGTAATAGTTGTGGTTGTTTTAAAAAATTCCACTACAAACATATGAAAATTCATTTTCTTATTGTTGGATTTAGATTGTCTCTAGTTTTTTGCTAATTCAAAACAATACTGGAAGTAACTTCTATTTACATTTTTTGGGTCTACATTCCATATCTTCTTAGCATGGATTTCTAGAAATTAATTTACTGGACCAAAATACATGAATGTTGAAAGCCAGGTGTGATGACATGCCCTGTAGTCCTAGCTGCTCAAGAGACTTCAGCGGGAGGATTGCTTGAACCCATAAGTTTAACACCAACCAAAATAAGATAGCGAGACCCCTTCTCAAAATCAAAAAAGGAATATTTTAAAGATCGACACATACTGCCTTTCAGAAAGCCATGTTAATTTACAACAATACTGGCTATATATGGAGTCCGTCTGTGCTTCTAATGTGAACCTTAGTGGTCTCTATCTCTGGAATGTATACCTTGTGTCAACCCCTCTCACACTGTCTAGGGTTGGTCTATGTGAACAACAACATATGGCAGAAGCAACACAATGTCACTTCCAAATAAGATTATAAAAAGATGGTGGCTTCTGTCTTGGATTCACTCGCACACTCTCTGGTAGAGATTTGCTCTGGGGCTGTGCTGTGAACAAAGCTGTGGAGAGGACCCCAGCTGAGGAACCAAAACCTCCTGCCAACAGCCATGAGTGAACTTGTCCTCTTGTTTTGATGTATGGGTTTATTTTTTTAAATTTTTTTGGAAAATATACCTTTTTATTTATTTATTTTTATGGGTGCTGAGGATCGAACCCAAGCTAGGCAAGTGCTCTACCACTGAGCTACAACCCCAGCTCTGTTTTTTTTTTAATTAATTAATTAATTAATTAATTAATTAATTTTGGGGGTATAGATGGACACAACACAATGCCTTTGTTTTTATATGGTGCTGAGGATCAAACCTGGATCCCACCCGTGCTAGGCAAGCACTCTACCACTGAGCCACAATCCCAGCCCTGGTTTTAATTTTTTATACAATTTTTGTATGATCCAAATCAATATTTCACTTGAGACCTCCTTGTCTTAATTTTTAAAAACTTATCCAAGAAATACACATACACAGAGCTTTTTAAAAAGGCCAAATATTTCTAAGCAGTTATAAGGAACACCAGCAGTTCCTGACCTATTTTTTATTTAGAGGCAGTATCTTGCCAAATTGCTTAGGGCCTGGCTAAATTGCTGAGATTGACTTTTAATTTGCAATCCTCCGGTCTCAGGCTCTAAGCCTCTGGGATTATAGGCATGCACCGCCATATCTGGTTCTTCCATCTTTTATAAAAGTAGTTTCTTGATGTAGAATTGCTATCACACAGTTCTAAATTCTATTTTTTTCTCTACTGTATATTTTAACCCTACCACTGACAATTTTCATTTTGGATAGTTGCATAATGTTCTGTTACACAAATATTACAATTTCTATAAGCATTACCCTCTTGTTGGTCATTCAGGTTCCCTCTTGCAATAACCTATTGCCTTATATTTCTTGGGTGTAGGAGGTACAATCTCCTACAAAGGGTATGGTTTACATATCTGGTGTGGAGTAAGAAGCAGTTCGTGAAACATGCCCAGGGCAGCCAAATGAAACATACAAAGATAAGTAAATAAAACACACATCCCCCTACCCTCCGGGGAACATTGGGTAGGAGTGGGCGAGAAGGAGAAGCTTAAATGCAACTACAGAACAGCACAGATTGATATCAAGGAGACAGAATTTAAGGGCACTGGGCTGGGGCACTTGCCTAGCATATATAAGGCCCTGGGTTCCATTCCTTGCTTCACAAAACAAAAATATATAAGCAAGCAAAACATAAGGGCCTTAAAAGGTCTTTGGGGGCTGGGGCTGTGGCTGGGGCTGAGTGGTAGAGTGCTCACCTGGCACACCTGAGACACTGGGTTCGATCCTTAGCACTACATAAAAATAAAGGTATTATGCCATCTACAACTAAAAAAATACATTAAAAAAAAAAGGTCTTTGGTAGGAAGAAATGGTTATGAAAAAGGGCTCAGTGACAGGAAAACAAGGAGGGTGTACAGGGGAAACAGTTCAGTGGTAAGAAGAAGACAGCAGGTTAAGAATAGTGACCAGGGCCTTAAATCATAGGAGAAACCATGGGAGCCCTGGTATTAGTTAAAGGAAAAAGTGAAAACTGAAGCTTTATGTGAAAGATACAAGCTATCTATCAAATTTAGAAACAAATAGCCCAAATATATACTTTTTGTTTGTTTTGTTTTTAGGTATTAGAGAGTGCACATGTTAGAATTCTACCACTAAGCTACATCCCCACTCCTTTTTAAACTGTATTATTTTGAGATAGGGTCTCACTAAGTTGCCCAGGCTTGCCTCAAACTTGTGATCCTCCTACCTCAGCCTTCAAGTAGCTGGTACTACAGGTGTGTGCCACCCTGCTCAACTATACTAGTTTAAAAATAAAGTCCTCCTTTTAATAAATATCTTAATTAAATACTCATTTTATCAATTGGCTATTCTAGGATTTTCCTAAAATCTGTTACTTACTGATGATGAATCTACTCGAAATTCAGTACAACTCAGAAGTTTCTATTTAATACCATCTTTGGATAGGAAGTCTTACATAGTTTAAATAAAATAAGTAAATACATGGTGAAAAATATATTTTAATCCAAAAGTTTTGACTATCAGCATTTAGAAAACTATTTTCAATGGTATTTACAATCAATTTTACTGTAACTTTTGCGAACAAAGAGATGACCATATACATAGAGCCATCTACAGTGCCTGTTCTCAACATATAACAGTAATTATATAGAAAAAGGGTAAGGGTGAGAGGTGCCACAGTTACAATCATTATGATCAGATCAGGGTAGAGGAGATAAGCATTTCCCCCCCCACCCCTAACATTTGTCGCTCCCTTACTTAACTGATTTGCACTTGAAGCATACACAGCAGACCTTCCAAAGCATGCTATTAGGAGTCCATGGCAGATGGCTTAAGCTGGGGTAGGCATTTAATGGCCTACCAATCACTTTTATGACTGCCCAAGCAGCACAGGTTTTCTGGGTGCTCCAGTGAAGGTGATATCTGCACTGTAGTCTATGGTTTGACCTTAAGTCTCTGTTTGACAGAGAAGGTAGATGAGACAGTGAAGAGCAGCTCTACTGAGAACAACTGAATGGTTTCAAAAAACCATTTGCTACAAAAAAAATCACATAAAAGTTTTAAAAAGTCTGGGCTAATAAAATCATTTAGGAATCACTCCTTACAGTTAATGCTGTCCAAAGTCTGTCACAGCATTTTCTTGATGAGGAAATACGTTTTGTGTGGCTTTATGACACATACAATTGATAACAGATATATTTGATTTAAGCTCTTGATCAGAAACCTAAAACTTAACTAATACTTATATAAAAATAGAATTCATTTTATGAGCTACTAACAATAAATATGAAGAAAAATAGTCATACCTGTTACTAATGGTCTCCCAGGAAACTGTGTAGCCTTTGCCTGGGAGGATATACATACAAAATGTAATATTTACCTTCAAATACATTTCATTATTTTCTATTCCTTGTAATTTTCTAAGTAATAGGTAATAAACAAGCTAATGATTACTGGGTATTTAGGGGAAAAAACTTTGTCATTTTTCCATGTAAAAATTTCATGAAAGGAACACATGTATAGATGAAAACTGGAAATCCAGTTTTAATTTTTTTTTTGAATGCTGGGGATCAAACCCAGGGCTTCAAACATGCTAAGCAAGTACTCTACCACTGAGCTATAGCCTCAGCCCTAGTTTTAATTTTGTAACTACAAATGGTTGGCAACTGTTTCCTTAATAGTTATTGCTGGAGTAGGTCCAACATGAGTCCATATGTAGCCCTTCTCTGGTCTGGTGGGGACTGTAGGAAATGGTGATGACCGTGACTTGAAATACTCAGAAGGTGCATGGCAAACAAATTCTAAGTATTCCATCTTCCTTGGAAGATCTTCCTCTGGCCCTAGAAGGCAGCCAATAGAAAGGTTAAATACATTTTTGACCATAACAATCATTTTCATAAAATGTTAATATTTTTAGGTACTAGGAGAAAGCACTCTTGTTTCAAGGACTAACATCAAGTCAAGATGTTGCTCTGAAGTTACTATACTTCCTTAAGCAATAAAGCTTAAGGAATATGGCAGTTTCCCAAAAAAGAGCAACTCAACTGAGAAAGGATTCTAAAAATAATACCAAACACTTACATAAAGTTTGTTACATGACTGCACTGCTCTAAGTACTTTACATATATCAGCACTTTGAATCCTCACAACAAGCTTCTGTCGTGGGCACTATTATCCTCATTTTGCACATGAGGAAAGTGAAGCAAAGAGATTAAAGAATTTGCTAAACTCAGACAGGTAGTAAATGGCAGGGATGTGGAACTCCTGTGGCTCCAGATTTAGTGTTTTAACCTCCAAGATGTGCCTCCTCCAGGACTAGGAAGTACCTCAGACTTTGGGGATTAGGAAGAAAAGATGGGCGAGGTGCCCTAGATGTGTTTTTGACAATCGTGGCCTCTTCTGGGAAGCTGTCCCATAAATAAGGTAAGTGAAAGTCTGGTGTTCTAAGGTACTCATAAGCAGAAGACTAGAACTCTTTGGTCATGTAATAAAATTGAATATAGGTGAAAATAACTGGGCTATTGTCCTGGGAGGTCTCAATGAAAAAAAAATGCATAGATTTTTCAGGAAGCAAAAGTAATGTATGCTCATTATAAGAATGAAAATTTCAGGATAACTTAAGAAATTTGGATACTTTTGGGCTGGGATTGTAGCTCAGTGGTAGCGTGCTTGCCTAGCATGTGCAAGGCCCTGGGTTTGATTCTCAGCACCACATAAAAATAAGTAAACAAAATAAGAGTACTGTGTCCAACTACAACTAAAAATATGAATATTTTTTAAAAAAGAAATTTGAACACTTTCAAAATCATATTTATCATAAACTTGTAAATATATGCCAAAAACTGTTTGCATCACATCTTTTAACCATCAATGATAAAAGGCTTAGGAATGACATGTGATATGTACAGGGCTGCATATTGAGAATTTATTAAGACTTTAGAAATAACTAGGATAGATCTCTTAGAAATTGTTTTCAAATTGATTTTTATAAGTAATCTAAATAATATAGTTCCTGAGCAATAATTTTTGAGGGAAGGGGTACAAAACTCAGGGGCATTCGACTACTGAGCCACATCCCCAGCCCTATTTTTATTTTATTTAGAGACAGGGTCTCACTGAGTTGCTTAGTGCCTCGCATTTGCTGAGGCTGGCTTTGAACTCATGATCCTCCTGTCTCAGCCTCCCAAGCCACTGGGATTATAGGTGTGAGCCACTGCACCCGACAGCAAAATTTTTTTTATATGGTTTAATTCTGGAACACTCAGAAAAAATCTTATCCACATCATTTTTTTAGTAGGTGCACACTACTGTAACCCAGAGTAACTAAGGCACTCAAACCCCAGCTATATAAACTATCTTTCATATTTCCTACAAAGATCTCCACTTTTTTGTGCTTAATGGCTATGCCTTTTTTTTTTAAATGGGATTTGTTTTCCCAGCCTCTTAATTCATATGAAGAGGGCCTAATCTTCCAAGTAGTGGTACTGGAGATGGGACCTTTAGGCAGGTAACTGAGGTTAAACAAAGCCACAAGGACCTTATGGATAAGATGATAGGATTGATGTCCTTATTAAGGGACACCAGAGAGCTTTCTTTCTACATACACACAGAGAAGGAAGGTTGTGTAAAGACAACAAGAAAGTGGTCATCTACAAGACAAGAAAGCCTCATTACACAACAATCCTGACAGCACCCTAATCTCAGACTTCCAGTCTCCAGAACTGTGAGACAAAACAGTTGTGTCGTTCAACCAATAGAGCCTTGGTATTTTGTCATGGCAGACCAAGCAGACTATCACATTTTTTAATATGACATGGCAGAGTTAACCAAGTTCCAGAACCTGTGCCATTTGTCAAACTCACCTATGATATAGGATGCAGGATCAAACTGGTCTCTAGGGCTGGAGAGAGTGGGAATGAGCCATGTCAGGGCTGCACTCTTTTCACAATATTGGTCCTGGATAAAACCCCTGATCTGAGCATAGTAGGGCTTTCCATCTTGTTCATCAATCACAGATACAACATCACCAATTTGGTAATACACTCCCTGAGAGAAATAAAAAAAAAAATCCCATATTTAAAATAAAACTGGAACATCACAGCTATGAATGAAACTTCTTTAATAAGAAAGCAGGTTTTGAAAGTAGTCAATAAAAGGTCTAACAAATCCATGTTTATGATGATACCAATTCTAAACCTGTCTACATATTATATAATCATTATTCCCAAATTATCATGATTACATTTGTTTATTATAGGCACGCAAATAAATATATGATGAATGAAAATTAATCCAAAATATGTAACAGTTGGAATGTAAAACTGCAATGTAAAGATAATACCTTAGTGAGAGATTTTGATATCAAGCATTGCCAGGCACATAGTAGGTGTTTATTAATATGTTTTGTGTATAGCAGACTCTCCTTATCTGTGGGACATACATTCTAAGAACCCTAGTACATGCCTGAAACCTTAGGCCTATGAACCTAACCTTCTCGTTTTATCAAATGCCTTGGACCCTCTCCCAAGAACTTGTAGTGTCTGTTAATCTCCACCACTGCACTTATTTCTCCCTCCTCTGCTTAAGGCATTTCAGAATCTCTTGGCCTGCTCTACCCATTAGATATTATGGTCCACATCCTCCATCAACCCACACCTAGACTCTCTCCTTCTTACCCTTCCACGCCATCACACTGGCTAGGATGACTTACCTAGCCTTACCTTTTCCTGGCTCCACACTATAATTAGCATTTTAATGACAATTCAATGATATATACTTTAAAAATATACTTAAGACCCTTATATCATATTTCCACAGGTAACCTTTCTCACCTCAACTCTGGATAAACCACCAATGGGGGAAAACAGTTTAGAATGGAACAAAAGCATAACTACATTTTATGCAAATACAGAACAGCAGAGACACTGAGGTTAAATCCCCATTTTTTTTTTTTTTATACCAGGGATTGAACCCAGGGGCACTTTAACTACTGAGCCACATCCCCAGCCTTATTTATTTTTTATTTTGAGAGAAGGTCTCACTAAGTTGCTTAGAGCCTTGCTAAGTTGCTGAGGCTAACCTCGAATTTGTGATCCTCCTGCCTTAGCCTCCCAAGCCACTGGGATTACAAGCATGCAACACTGTGCCCAGCAAAACACCATTTAGTAGCATATTTTACATCTGGTCCAATTCTTTCAGGAACTCCACAGAAGCTTACCTTGTGGAAGATTGATTCTGCAGTGATTATGGTAGAAACAGACTCAGGAGCTTTGATAGGCTATGAGAAAAAGTAAAAACATTAGCATATCCATGTATGTCTACATGTATGTGTATACAGGCATTTTTACAGTCATATATAAAGGATTCATTTCAGAAATTCTAAGATTTATTGTCCAGTAACAAAAACAGTAATATAAAAGATAAGTGAATGTTCTGAATGTTGTGGCAAAGTCCAGTCTGAGTATTTCCACTATTTCTGTTACCATTAGCTTAAAAGTTACTCAGAAACAAAGGCAAGTTTCTGATTATGCTGCTGAGATCTAACACAAAGTACTCTCAGAGACACATTAGACATTAACATCTCAATTATAAAAATATACTGGGTCTAAAAGCCTGCACATGACAGAATGGAAGCCATGAAAAATAAGCAAGTGGACATAAGTGAAAAAGTGTCTCTTAGAAGTCATTTTTCATCTCAGTGTTGGAACTTGCTACGATAATCAACATCATCAATTTTGCAGCAAGTCTGAACTAAGGCTTTAGAAAATTTCTTGGGAGTTCTTAATAACTTGCCACCTTCCAACCATCACTGAAACCTCATAAGCTGTAAAACACTCTTCAATGTCACAGCATAGAAATTAAGCCTAACCCATGTATCTCTGTCCGAACACTGAAGAAAGGAGTTGCAGAGAAACTGATAATATAATCATCAGAGAAAATGGTTTGCAGAACTTAAAAGGAAAAAAAATGCCTACAATACAAACACTGTAAATGATAACTGACTTAACATGTTTTACCTAATCAACAAATCCCTTTTTAAGAAAACTAAATTATAAAAACCTTAAATTGGGGCTGGGGATGTGGCTCAAGTGGTAGCGCGCTAGCCTGGCATGCGTGCGGCCCGGGTTCGATCCTCAGCACCACATACAAACAAAGATGTTGTGTCTACCAAATACTGAAAAAAATAAATATTAAAGTTCTCTCTCTCTCTCTCCCTCTTTAAAAAAAAAAAAACAAAAACAAAAAACCCTTAAATTAGCAGCAATTATTCTCATTAAGAATCTGCAACCTACATAAGAACCTATCCCCAAGCCCCTCTGTTTTATAAATCAACAAGCCCAACATCACAAATGCTTTTACCAGTAAAAGAAGCATTTCTGTCCTAAAAGGAATACCACACTGAGGCTTAAAAAAAATCATCTACCTGGATAGGATGACACATGCCTATAATCCCATCTACGTTGGAGGCTGAGGCAAAAGGATGGCAAATTAGAGACAGCCTCAGAACTTAGTGAGACTTTGCCTTAGGTTCACTGGTAGAGGGTTCCTGGGTTTAATGCCCTGCATTACAAAATAAATAATTTTAAATTGTCTATAATGTATTGTCCATTGTCCCAGGTTCACAAAAATAAAACTTATTCCAACAAAAATGTGCTTTCAATATATCCAGCATAGGTTTTCAACAATCTCTTGAATTTCATATAGTAGAAGGGGAGATAAAGGATTAGAGAAAAATTTTATTCAAATCCATTAAATTCATCATCACAGGGCACATTTTCTGGAGCTTTAATAACAACTGTATATGGAAATGATTAAATTCCTGTATTATTATTTACTTAAATCTTTAAAGGATTTTTTAAAAAGTTTTCCTAGTGTACCTGGCCATATCAAGAATCATAATCTCTTCAATTCCTCTCCACAGAGACCCTGATAAAAATATTTAATATTTTCCAGAGGAAAGAAATGAAAGTTATAAAAGTGAGAGTGGTATTAACATTATAAATAGCAAGCTTCTTGAAACATAGCTTATTTTGGGGTGAGTCTGGTCCACTCCCCAGAATACTACAAATGGGTTCCCAAAAGCAGCAGCCACATGCAATACTGAAAACCAAAGCAGTAGCAGAACACAGTACACACATCATCATCATAACAGTAAAAACACTGTCCACATCATCTTACATTTTTTAATTTAAAAATATGTCTTCTCCCTTTTCCTTTAGTAGAAACTTTCTTTTCAGCAGCTGGAGCAGATTTGTATTTAGTGTTTCTGAGCCGCGCAGACCTCCTGTGAATTTCCTGCTTACTCTGTTACATAAACAAATAGAGAAAAAGAGAATAAAAAATGTAGAAAGGTCGACGCCCTGATACAATCATCTTAGGAAGATCCCAAAGTACACTTTGTAAGGATAAAAAGATTAAGGGCGAGAGCAGGAAAGCATCGCCAGAACCTCCAAAAAAGTGGGCTGCTTACAACAGGGCAGGTGACAGGGGTAGGTCGTCTACGTCAGTAAGGCAGGTTTTTAGAGAAGAGGTGAGGTTGAGGCCCCTCCTACAGTGGAATGGCTGTGCTGCCACTTACAATGACAGAGACTTACTTAACCACAGCATGTAATATTTGCCGGGAAGAGGTTCAGGGCGCCCGGGGCTGCCGGGAGGGGCAGGTGAGCTCACCTGCTTGCCGCCCCCACCCCCGTTGCTCTGCGGGGGCGCGGCCGAGGTGCTGGCGAAGGTCGCCGTCCCGAAGCTCCCGCCACCGCTGCCCCCAGTTCCGCCGGCCGCCCCCGAGCCGGCGCCCCCGCCGCCCGCGCCGCCCCGGCCCGTGCAGTGGTGGCAGAGGATCTCCCCCTGCGGGCCCTTCTTCCACATGGAGGACGACGTGGTCTTGCAGCCGCTGCAGGTGGGCTTCAGGCCCAGCGGCATGGTGGCCGGCTCGGGCGGCCCCCGCGGGCGCAGCGACACGGGAATGGCGGCCGCCTTTCTTGGCCGCCCACGGGTCGGCCCGCCACCCCGGCGACACGAAGAACGGCGAGGGCAGGGATGCCGAGCTGTCGACACCAGGGCCTGGCCACGGCCACTGCCCCCTGCAGGCGCGGGGCAGGCACCGCCCGCCCGCGCCCACCACCGGCCCTGGGCAGTGCACAGCGCCGCGGGGCGGGGCCTGGCCTGGGAGCGGCCCGCGGAGGCTTCCGGAGATGGGGGGGCGGGGGCTCGCGCACCAACTACCTCACCGGAAGTGCCGCGCCCGAATTTCTTGGCCCTCTCTGCAGTTCAACCTGCTGTCGCCGGGTGGAGCAGTTCTCAAACTTTTTGGTCTACTTGCCGGGTGAAATACAGGATTCCCAGTTAAATCTAAATGACAGATGCTCGAGTAATTTTTTTAGGCTGAGTGTATTCCTTGCAAAAATCGTCTGAGATTAAAATTTAACCGAGAATCCTGTATTTTTATTTGCTAAATCTGGCAATCCTATTCAGGTCCCCTTTTAGATTCTTAAAAATTATAGTTTGGGGCTGGGGCTGTAGCTCAGTGGTGGAGCGCTTGCCTAGCCTGTGTGAGGCAGTGGATTCTCCGCACCACGTTATAAATAAATTTTTTTTTTTTTAAAAAAAAAAGTTCCACTGATAACTAAAAAATATATTTAAAAAATTTACAGTTTGTCACCCCCCCCAATATGTTGGTTTATGTGAATTATGTTCATATATATTTATGTGGTGGGAGTTAAAATTGAGACATTTTGGGCTGGGGTTGTAGCTCAGTGGTAGAGCACTTGTCTAGCACGTGTGAGGCACCATATATATAAAAAATAAAGGTCCATTGACAACTAAAAAATATATCTAAAAAATTAAAAAAAGAATTTAGACATTTTAAAGTCTAAGATAGAGAGCACATGTTCATTAGCCTTTGAACAATGATGCCATCGTCAGCCTCTAAACAGAACACCCATGAGAAAATGGGACTTGAAAAGACAAATAGCTGGCTTAGCATTGTGGGGAAAGAGTTTTGACTGTGAGAATATCCTGAAAGGGTCCTGAGACACAGCGGCAGGCACTCGAGAACAAACAGCTGGCAAGGCGGAGTGGCTAGGAGAAATCAAACCACCTTGATTATATGTTGCTCATCAGTGCTGGCCTGGCACGAAAAGGGTGTCTTCAGTCTCTCTTGGTGAATTGGTGATTGCATAGCCCTCTTCACAATCCCAGGTTTCCTACCCTTGGCATCCTCGGAGAGATCTTGAGGAATATGTTGGAGGGAGAGGGAAGCATGTATTAAGTGCCCATGACATCAGGAAATCTCATGTAGGTTCATGACAACCTAGGAACAAGATATCCCTACTTTACCATGAATGGTGATTGCTATTTGGACGTGGCTGTCATCACAGCCTGGACCCTGGGTCCCTTTTCTGGGCAGGGTAGAGAGCTTCAGAGCACCAGGGTTTCCCCAATAGAATAATCTTCCAGAACTGTTACAGGGAGTAAACCAACTGTAAAAGGGGTTGAAGAGAATAGGTAGAGTGCCCTCTCATTTCAGAGCAATGGTGAAGGGAGGGGTTCAGAGCATATCCTAAAATATGGCCCTTTTGAATTGTAATTCTTTTGAGTTGAGGGCAATGAAGCATCAGCAATGGAGCTTTCTACTTGAAGCAGGATGTGAAACCTGCCTTATGCAAAGTGTCCTCCCTGTGTTAGGCAGAGAAGAATGCCTGTGTTCCTGTTACCAGAGAGAACTGATTCCCACATGAATCTGCAAACAAATTACTAAAATTTGTAACACTTAATTTTCTACTAGTGTCCCCTATATATTTTCTAGTATCTTTCCCACAGTCTACCAGCTGAGCCCAAGCCCTGTAGTCTTTTCACATTACCACAATTATTCTTTGTTTAAAAGGCCACATAAGTTTCCATCACTTTTTTTGGGGGGGGGGTTGTTGAGGATCAACCCAGGATCTTGTGCATGCTAGGCAAGCACTTAGCCACTGAGATACATCCTCGGCCCTTCTGTCGTTTTCTTAAAGAAGGCTCCTGTGCATGTAAAAATATTAACTAAAATGTGTATGCTTTTCCCCTATTAATCTCTCTTTTGTTAATTTAATTCTCAGGCCCAGTCACAGAACTTAAGTAGAAGGAAGATTTTCCTTCCCTGCAATGTACTCTGTGAGGGACTCTAGACATTAAATCCTATGCTAGTCTATCTCCTCCATCTGACAGTGTATACCACTCTTTGTATGTCAGCTATAAGTTACTTTCTCATTCATTGAAGATCTTGACCCCTGGCTTACCAACTTCCTTTCTGCCATAGGACGCCATCCTGGGCCTGCATCTCAATTCTTCCTCATCCCACTCAGGTCATGCCCCATCCTGTCTGCTTTCCAATTCTTGGCTGTACCTTCTACCCTTCTGAGATCATTAGGGAGATGTATACTTTTTTTCCTTTATTTTTTTTAACAACTTATTCAAACACATACTGTAAAGTACCCAACTCATACTTGTACAGGTTAATTATTACAGAGTAATCACATTCCAGGGACCAAATGGAGAAAGAGACATAACTATTGCAAATGAGGTTCTTTTCTTTATCGAGATAATCACTCTGATGCTGTAGATTTTATAAATTTTCTTTATTAGGCAAAGAAATTTCCTTCTGGTCCTATATTTATCATGCATGTGAGCAGTAGGAACATGAAGTTAAGGAGATAATTATCTAAACTGGGCTCACTGTGCTGACCCCCACATGCTTTCTTTTAAAAAGCAATTAAATTGGGGCTGGGGATGTGGCTCACGCGGTAGTGTGCGCCTGGCATGCATGCGGCCCAGGTTCGATCCCCAGCACCACATACAAACAAAGATGTTGTGTCCGCCGAGAACTAAAAAATAAATATTAAAACTCTCTCTCTCTCTCTTAAAAAAAGCAATCAAATTGCAGCCCTTCCTGGTGATGTTCCTCAGGAAACAGCCTATTATCTGCTGGAGAAATGTAATATTAAAATTCTCTCTCTCTCTCTCTTAAAAAAAAAGCAATTAAACTGCAGCCCTTCCTGGTGATGCTCCTCAGGAAACAACCTATTATCTGCTGGAGAAATGTAGACCCTAAATGCTGATAAGAAGATTGCAAGTTACCCTGATTGGGGGGGGGATCTTTTGTAACCCTTACACAGACCAGGTTCCAGAACTCAGGGAGGTTAGGGTAATTCTCCTAACCATAAAATCTGTGAGAATAAGTTCCAATTAAAACAAGTCTGCAAGTTGGGTGTGGTAGCACATGCCTGTAATCCCAGCAGCTTGGGAGGCTAAGGCAGGAGTGGAGGATCTCAAGTTCAAAGCCAGCCTCAGCAACTTAACAAGGCCCTAAGCAACTCAGTGAGACTCTGTCTCTAAATATTAAAATATAAAAAAAGGTTTGGGATGTGGCTCAGTGCTTTTGTTCCTGGGTTCAATTCCTGGTACCAAACAAACAAAACCCCAGAAAAACCAGTTCAGCATGGGATAAAGTGACCCAGAGCTGCCTTGGATATTTATCATGCACAGATGGGACTTGAAAAAATCTAATGCCATCCTGCTGTCAGTCAAAAGTCAAGAGGTGGATATGGGCAAGACTCTCTGGAAACTTTCCTGAGATTCCCCAATACAACTGGAGGACAGTAGAGGAGTACCATCCTCCTCTGAGAGGACCCATCCTCCCCTTTCCCTTTTTCTATCCTTTCTAATAAACTCGTGCAGCTACTCTGAGCAACATGTCTAAAATCTTGCTGGTATGATTGAAAGGGCTGGTATCAGAAGACCACCATCGCTGTCTTGAGCCCACAGCAGTGGGCACCTGTGCTGTAACACAATTTCATTAAATGGTTTTGAGATGATCATAATGTTTTTTATTCTTTATTAATCTATGGATTATACAGATTTCTGAATGTTAAATGAACATTGCAAGTTTGGGAATGAAACGTGACTTGTGATATATTATCCTTTTCATATATTGTTGGGTTTAGTTTATTATTTTGAGATTTTTTACATCTAGGTTCATGAGTGATGTGGGCTTATAATTTCCTTTGTTGTAATATCTTTGTCAGGTTTGGGCATCAGTTTTTGTTGTCCAAATAAGGACTTCGGACTTTATTTTGAGTGAGACAGGCAACTATTCAAGGTTCATAAATGTACTAATAAGAAAAAAAATCTCAGATATTTAGTGGAGAAAAAGGCATTTTATAAAACAATGTATATAATAAATCACGTTGTACAAATTAATAAGTTCTCTGTTACATACATTTTTGTCAACAAGGGTGGCCAGGGAGGGGATTTTTTTTTTCATTTTCCGCCCTTTTGTATTGTTTGACTTTTTCTTACCACATGCATTCATGACTTTTATTTTTAAAAATAAAGAAAAAATATCAAATTTTTAACTTGAAAAATCCTCATGAAAGGCCATGTAGGTACCCTCCTGGAGTGGAAGGGTTTTGTCCTTATGACTTAATCTAAAGGCTCCGCTTTTTAGTACTATCACATTGTTGGTTAAACTTGAACACAGGAATTTGGGGGAATACATTCAGACCATGGGCACATAGTAAGAGATTCTCAACCTGAATCCAGAGGAAGGGTTCAGCTGGAGCACGTAGACAATTTGGTGTCTATGGAATGTCTGGGGAAATTGAGGTGGTAGTGGTGGTGGAGTTACTAGTGTGTGTAAGGAATGAACACAGAAATGAATACCTCCCAAGGTCTTAAAAATGCACACTAAGGGGAAAGAATGAAGTAGAGTTCCCCAGGGGCTTGTCAGTGTTAGCATGGAGTCTGATTTGAATGTGGTAAGTTCATTAATTAAAACTCTCAATATTAAAAAAGAAAAGAGCAGATATACAAAATATATCACAGGACTGGTTTCAAAGAGATAAGCCTTCACCGCATTTTGTTTCTTTATGGGGAGATAGAGGTCTCCTTGACCATACGGCCTCTCCCCATGCATTGCAGGGGCCACTGCCACTCCATCTCCCTTTTATTTACTCACCTGTTAAATGAGGGCAACGAGAACATACTCATAGGGCTGTTGTGAGCATTAAATGTGTTCATCCATGTGAGGCTGAAAACAACTGCTACGTTTAGTAAGTATCTGATTAGTGTCCACTATGATGCTGGTAAGCTAAGAAAGGAGGAGGGGGAGGAACTATGTCTTTAGTCCAAACGGTGGCCAAGTCATCAGATATACCCCTGACATGTAGTCATGTCAATCATGTTAAATACATTTTGGAAGAAGATATGATTCATTCACATTGCCTGTTAACATCAACAAACCAGATAGAGAGCCTGGAGACTGGAGTAAGACCCATGAAACTGCAAGAAGGTTCGAGAGGAGAGTCAGGGAAGATTTTCTCACTGACCTTTTCCCTTTTTATCCTCAGGAGGGTCGGTATAACATCTCTGTCTTCCGCTGCAGGCACACCTCCTACACCTCCTATGTTATGACTTAAGGGACCGACTTTCTGTAGAGGGTGTCCCCATGGTCGCCACCCTCATGCTAGGGCTTAGGGGTTCTCTTTGCCTGGAAGGTGCTTCACATCTGACCCTAACCTTCCAACAATCATCTCAGACCCATGATGAAAATACATCTCCAACTCTACCCCTGAATACTGTTCCCTTCAACGACTCTTCCCTTTCTCTACCTTGGGTGCACCCTTTTGCACACATCCCCTCTGGCTGACCATGAGGGAAGGAAGCGTGTCTCTTTGCTCTTTGTATTTCTTCCACTCCGCCACTGCTTGGGCAGAGTAGACAAGCACTAGCTTTAATGAATCACTTTTTCTCAGCAGCAACAGGACAAGTTCCTGCTCCCCTTCTCCTTCTTGACGAGCCATCCCAGTCAAAGGGACTAGCTGTTCCTTACCTAATCCTCTGACTTCTCTCCCCAAGCAGCTTGAAAGGGGCCCCTCCCCAGCTGCTCATGGGCCTGCCACCCGCAGGTAGTAGTCTCCCTGTACCATGGGAGGGCACCACGATCCTCACTCACTGTGAAGATCAGCCCCGACTTTATCATAAATGATTCTTACTTATTTGGAATAATTGTGCAGGACCTCTGAAGGGCGCCCCCACTGGAGTTTCATGATCATCTTCCTCCTGCTCTAGAGACAGTGATGGCATGGTGGAAGAGACACCGCTTCCTCCTGGATGGAGTCTCCTGTTCTGGGACAAGGAATTGGTTTGATGACTCAAAATGTGGGTCTCCCTGAGATCCAACACAGGGGGCAATAGCTAGTTTGGAAGAGGCCTGGCGGATGGGGTTTGATCTCGCCCCTGGGCCAGGCAGCGGGTCCCCAGCCCACACCAAATCTCCAACTGCCACTCCCCTAACTGTCGCTCAGAACTTTGCTTCTCAGTCACAGCACCTGCCTGTCCTGTGGATAACGGCTGCTTCGGGAGCCAGCAGAGATTTTTAAGGACCAGGTGAAGGTCTCACTTTGTGATTCAGGCACCAGCCTAATGTAGTTTCATGAGGAAAGCTCAGTTGACTTTGGTTTTTGTTGGTTTTGTTTTTTGAGTGCCTTGAAAATCTTGCTTTCTCTCCCATTTCTGATTCACAGGACTCGGGAAGAAACCAGGTTGGTTATTTGAGCATCTTTCAATGCTTCTCATTTTTGTGTGAAGGCTGCTTTCTCAGAAGAGCTCCAGACTTTACCAACAAGAGAAATAGATCTTTTTCTCTTCAAAATGTAAATATATATTTTATTATTATTATAAGTAATAAATGTTCATTGTTAAAATCCATACCATTCAGAGTGTATTCCCCAACTCTGCTATGTCAGAGATAACTAAACAGTTCGTAGTATATCTTTGCACTCCTTGGAAGATGTGTGTGTGTGTGTGTGTGTGTGTGTGTGTGTGTGTGTGTGTGTGACATTTAAGTAACCTCACTAAATATGATTTTCTACTAAATATTATTTTCTAATCTTACTTTAAAAATTCAAAGCTGTATCACAGTGAACTTCACATTAATCCATATATATCTGCCTTTTCCTATCCAAAATTAATTTTACCCTTTATATGCTGATGGATATTAGGCCGTTTTCCTTGTTTTTGTTTTGTTTTGCAGTTATAAGCAAGGAATGATGTAATTAATTTCCTTTTATGTGTATCTTTAATTACTAGTGAATATATTTATGGGGTAAAGTTCTAAAAACCTAACAGTTGGGTCTAACAATACACATTTTGATATCTGATAGATGCTGCCAAATTGCATCCCATTCCACTTCCCAAAAAAGTTTTCATGCTGCCAGGTTGTACCAGGGCTGACTTACCCACTAGGCACAGTAGGCTGCATGCCTGGGGCCCATGACTGTTTTGGGGGTGGCATGATACTATTTTAATTTTGTTTAAAATCTAGAGAAAAATAAATATAATAATGAATAGCTAACATATAATGAATTTAGGCTGGCTCATATTCATCTTTTTAGCAATGCCGTTATAAAAGATGATTTAGGATTGAAGTATACTTAATTTTTATTATATATATATAATAATTGAATATATATATATATTCAAGTGTTTTCTTGGAGGAGGGATCCCATGGGAAACAAGCATGCATAGTTCCCATGCAAGCAAGGCTCTCAGTTAATCTGTTTCTTTATATTCTTACAAGCCTGAGGATTATATTTAATCTTTGCCAGTCTTTTATGAAAATAAAATTACATTTCACTATTGTTTTTACTTACAGTTCTTGGTTGTTTGTGAGGTCTTGCTGCTTTCTCAGAAGAGAAATTTACTGACCATTAAAATTTCCTTTGTGAATTGCCTGTTCATGTTTTTTTTCTCATCCTTGTCTTGGATTGTCTGTATTTTCATTGATAAAGTCCTTTTTACAGTACAGAAAGCATTGCAAATATTATTTTTATTATTTTGCATTTTAGATTTATTGGTATCTCTTTGTAATGGCATTGAAGTATTCCTGTACCCGAATCTGCCCAGCACTTCTTTTATGGTATCATTCTTACAAAGGCTTCTAAAAATTTTCCTTGTATTTTATTTTATTGTTTTGGTACCAGGGATTGAATTCAGGGGTACTCAGCCACTGAGCCACATCTTCAGCCCTATTTTGTATTTTATTTAGACATAGGGTCTCACTGAGTTGCTTAGCGCCTCCCCATTGCTGAGGCTGGCTTTGAACTCGCCATCCTCCTGCCTCAGCCTCCCGAGCCACTGAGATTACAGGCATGTGCCACCATGCTCAGCCCTTGTATTTTATTGTAGAATATCTATGACTATTATTGTATATGATAATATGTTTAATTCACAAGGAATACATTTTTGTATATAATGCAAAATAGGTATTAAAGCTTATTTTGTTTTCCAAATACATAATTGTTCCAATAACATGAGACAATAATTTGAAATTCCATCTTTATCCAATATTATATCCCCAAATATATCAGTTTGTTTTTTGAATCTCTCCCATCCCATTGATCCATTTATCTATTGCCACATTAGTACTATAATTTTAACCATATTGTTTAATGATGTTTTGATTCCTGATAAAGTAAATCACTACCCCTCCCCTCACAATTCTTCTCTTTCTCACTGTTTCTTGATTATTCTCATACGTTTACTGTTTCCAATGAACTTTACAGTTATAATTTCATGTATTGGAAAAAAATTCCAACAAACCTTGTAAAGCGTAGAAAGTAATTTAAGGAGAGGGAACATTTTTACCGAATCACATATGCTTCTCCAGGAGCCTGGGGTTTTGTTGAGACCTCTTTTTTTGCCCTTCCTCCTTGGCCTCCAGCTTGTCCAAGCCTTTGCTCTCTCAGCAGTCTCCTTCCCAGACTCCTTCGTGGCCCATTGTGGAACAGAAGTCCTGCAGCAGGGGACTTGCTGAGTCCTCATGTTCCCCAAGAGAACCCTTGACATCCTGCTGTTAGAAATCATCACAAACTTGGTGCATGACAACAGCACGTTGATTATCCTCTGATTCCTCAGGTCAGAGGCCCTGAATCAGTTCTGCTGGGCTACAGCTGAGTGCCAGCAGGGCTGCATTCTGCATTCTCGGGAGGCTCTAGAGGAAAATCCAACTCCTTGCTTTTTCCAACATCCTTAGCACTCCTCTACCCATGGCCACTTCCTCCATCTTCAAAGACAACACCTGTAACCCTCCAACCTCTATTTCCATTGTCCCTTCTCCTTCTCTTATTCTATCCCTCTGTCTCCCTCTTAAAATTCGGATCGTAAGAAACCTCGTGATTTGACTGGTTCCAGGACCATCTCCCCATCTCAAAGTCCTTAACAGCATCTGCAGTGTTCTTTTGACATGCAAGGTAACGTCCACAGGTCCCGAGGAGTAGGATGTGCGCATCGCTGGGAACTGTTATTCTACCTACCATACCCAGACTCCTTAAGTTACTTGCCAGCCGCCAGTGATGTGCTCCACGCCCCTCTGTTTAACCTCATTGTACTCTTGAGCTTCGTACCCCAGATACCTGAACTTCTTTCAGTTTCTAGACCTGTCTGCTTGCTCCTCCCCTGCTCCAGGCTGTTCCCTCTGCCTGGGAAAACCATATTCCACCTCTTCCCTTGACCAACTCCTACACAACCTGCAGGCTTGGCTTAACCCCCACTTCTCTGGGAGCTTTGGAAAACCCCTTCTACTCCCTGCCTGTTCCTCCAGCCCTTTGTGAAGGGCTCTCATACCATCCTTCCAAACTTCTGGCCTGCTTATATTGTCTCTCACCTTACTGCTTGTTTGCTTACCTTCTATTCAAAATGTGAGTTCTTTGGTGGCCTTAGATCCCTGTTTTATAAAAATATTAATTTCATAATAGAATGCAAGTTATTCTACTCTATGAGCCTCATCTTACAAAGATTTGTTCATGATTTGTTTAATGAATGTTTACTAAACACTGTCATGGCTTGGTGCTCAAGGACAGGGCCAAGATAATTAAAATTGGGGGGGAAATTACCTGAATGTCACAGGGATCTAAGGTTATAGAGGTATGGACACGAATAACACTTTTTCTCTTCCAGGAAAATGGACTTGGAGATCAGTGAGCCAATAGACTTTAGTTCAGGAGATCAACATCTGATTCGGAAAGCAGCAGATAAAAGGGCCCAATCTCAATCTGGCCAGCCCCCCAAATCTACACCTTCACCTGGGGTCCAGGAAACCCAAGGGAGTCCACACCCCAAGGCTACTGATCGCGCACATACCTATGTGGTACAAATTTCAGATGAGCCAACCCCAGCTGACAGCAGTACAGTCACAACCACCGCATTCTCAGACGATGCTGTCCGCAGAGGTGAGAAGACAGAAATTACCTTTTTGGAAAAGAAGAGCAAATGCTGTCTCTCTCTCTCTCTCTCTCTCTCTCTCTCTCTCTCTCTCTCTTAAAAATGTATTTTTAAAATTTTGGTTTTAAATTTAGTTTAAATTTAGGTTTTAAATTTAGTTTAAAAAGTTTTAAATTTAGTTTGGTTTTAAATTTAGTTTAAAAATTTAGTTTAAAAAGTTGCTACTAAAACATTTTAAAACTACATCCCAAACAGTGTGCAAGTATCACCACGATCTATTCATATGACTTTTGCCCCTCACAAAACTCAAATTCAATATCTTTTGTTATAATTCCTTGTTCTGCCTCCCTGCAGCTTGTGGCAACCACCATTTACTTTCTGTCACTCTAAGTAACTGACACGAGGAGAATCATGCAACATGTGTCTCTGAGGACTGACCTGCTTCACTTACTTCACCTGATGTTTACCTATGTTGTAGCATATGTCAGAATTTCCTCCCTTTTCAAGTCTAGATGCTATTTTATTGTGTGTGTCTGTCATATTTTGCTCATCCACCCATGCTCTGATGGACACATAGTGTTCCCACCTTTCGCCCATGGTGAATAATGCTGCCGTGAATATAGAAGTACTGAAATATTTTCAGGCACTTGCTTTCAGTTCTTTTGGGTATCTATCCGGAAGCAAAATCACTGTATATCCTGTTAACTTTTCAAAGCCCCCCAAATAGTGCATTCTGGGGATTATGCTAATTAGGCAAATGCGGGTGAACTTTTAGCCTACCTTCCTTTCTTTTTGCTTCCTTTATTTCCTCCTCCTACCCTCTCTCTTGCTCTCCTTCCCTCCCTTTTCAACGTGAAGAACTTGAAGTCAGTATGTTTCCATAATTGACTGTATCACAAAATAAAGCCAGCTCTTTAACTGACATTTATTTTTCATATCAAAGAATAAATCAATGATTTCGGCAATGAGGATTCAGCTACGCACTTAGTTCAACAACTGCTTTCCTATTCTTACCTCATTTCTTATAAGTACTGACTCTCCCTATCTGGGGATTCCACATAGATGGAGTCAACCAACTGTAGTTGAAAATATTCTAAAAGTAAAGGGAAAAATGTTGCAGCAAGGGCTGAGGGTGTAGCTCAGTGAATACAGCAGTTGCCTAGCGCCTGCGAGGACCTGGGTTCGCTACCTAGTACCTCAGACACAAAACAAAGCACAGCAGAGGTGGCATCAGTACTGAACATGGAGAGGCATTGTTTTTTCTTGTCATTATTTCCTGAACAATGGCAGTACAGCCACTTACTAGCACTTACCTTGGCAAACATTCTTTTAAAGTATTTCCACAGTGTTGCTTGTCAGAGAGACTTTTTATTATTATTCTATTAGCTTTTACTACTCACAATGTATCATGAGATAGGATAGAGTACCGCAATGGTAGACTACACCCAAGTTGTCCAGGAGATTCAGAAATTCATAATATACATGTGGCAAACAACTTTTGGCCTTTTAAAGAAATGAGAATTAGTCATTAACTACAAAATGTTCTCCCCACGTTCCAAGTGATAACATAATATTGACTTAAGTTTCAAAAGATATTCATTGGATGTCCTAAATATTCTCTGTAAGTCAGGAATACATTCAGCAACTAGTAAGAGAGACTTAAAACCTGAGACTTAAATCAGATTTTTTTTTCTTTCCTGAAATATGCTATTCAAAGGAAGGTGGTTTGAAGCTAATGTGTCAGGTCCCCGCTGGCCACTGTGTCACCCTTAAGCCTTCCCAGGCCTGGACAACTGGCAGATAGACTATGAGCTTTGGATCCCACCACTGTCACCCTGTGGCCCACACCCTGCAGCCTGTGACTAGAAAGGTACCTTCTGGAGCTCTCGCCCATCAGGAAGAAAAGAGAAAAGGCAAAGGGACAAAGACAAACAAGGGGACAAGGGAGGGCAGCTGCCCAGACGGCTCCAAGGGGACACCATTCACAGAGGTATCCTGAATCAGCCCACCTGACCTCTTCCCGAGGCTGCCTCGGAAGCCGCAGGAGTTTACAGTGGCCTGTCACTGGCCTGTCTGCATTGCATGGCCACCTCTCCCTGTCCTGGTTCAGTTGGGTCCGTTGCTGCCCTTACCAAGATCTGGGTCAGATAGCGAGGAAGCCAGCGGGAGTGGGCGCCTCTAGCAATGGGTGCCTCTGCCACAGATGCCAGGCCCTCAGGGTGTCATGAAGGGAAATGTGACTGCATTTAGTTCTTACAGCAACTTGCAAACCAAGTTGACTGCCCTACAGATGTGGAAATGAGGCTTAAGGAGGTGTCATCGAAAAGTAGGCAGAAGCCTCCTCACCAGCGTTAGTCACTCGTATCCGCTTCTTCTGGAAGAAGTCTGGGCACTTTTTAAAAAGTGATGTAGTATATAAAAAGATGAAAGTGCTACGGAAAAAGGAAGGGGTAGGGTGAGTCGGGTAATGGATTAAGAGTTATGGGGATGAGGACTACAATTTTTTTCCATGGTGTTTGAAACTAGGAGTGCTCTGCCACTGAGCTACAACCCCAGCCCCATGGACTAAAAATTGTTTTTAAGTCTTTATTTTCTAGTTGTAGGTGGACACAATATCTTTATTTCAGTTTTAGGTGGTGCTGAGGATTGAACCCAGGGCCTCACATATGCTAGGCAAGCTCTCTACCACTAAGCTACAACCCCAGCCCTAGACTAAAAATTTTTAAAGCGGCTGAATGGTGATGTATATAATCTATAGATGTTTGAATTTACTACTTTTAAGGGTATACCTCAATGGTTGTTATATAGTTATACAGGCATCACCACAATCAATTTAAGAACATATTTAACACTTCAAAAAGAAATCTTTTACTCATTAGTGGTTATTTCCTACGAGTCTGCTTTCTGTCCCCATGGATTTGCCTCTTCTGGGCGATTCATACAAATGGGGGTTGCACAGCATGTGGTGATTAGTGATTTCCTTCTTTCACTTAGCATAATGGTTTCAAGGCACAACCATGTTGTAGTATGTGTCTCTACTTCATTTCTTTTTATGGCCGTGTAGTAATCCATTACCTGGGTATAACACATTTTGTTTAACCATGCATGCATCAGTTGACAGAGATTTGAGCTATTTCACTATTTGGTTATTACACACCAATGCTGCAGTCAACCTTGGCTGTTGTGTGAACATCCTTTCAATTTCTCTTGTGTAGCTACCTAGAAACTTCCAAACTGTTATAAACAGTTTATAAAATATAAACTGACATTTTACATTCCAACCATCAATATATGAAGGTTTCCATTTCTCCGCATCCTTGCCAACTTTTTTCTGATCATAGTCATTCTGGTGTGTGTGAAGTGGTATCTCATTGGAGTTTTGATTTGTGCTTTTTCACATGCTCAATTGGCCTTCCAAATGTCTTCTTTGGAGAATAAGATTCAAAGCCATTGCCACACTCTCCGTTTTTGTAAACCCACCGTTTTCTTTCTCTGTCATGATTCTAGGGTTTGCCAGGGCTCAGTTGGCAACCTTGTGCTCTCATAATCAGACAATGGCTGAGACTGCTATGTCTGTCGTGTCTCCCTGACATGCCTGGCAGTTGCTGTAGGGTGTTGGCTGACTTCTTGTGGCTTGAGCTTCTCGCTATGTGGATCCCAGGAAGAGGTGTACTGAGGACACCCTCCGATAGGCAAGCTGTCCAAGCCTCTGTTTGCATCACATGCAAATGTCCCATTGGTCAAAGCGAGTCTTGTGGCCAGGCAGTCAGTGTGGGAGGCTGCTGCCCAAGCTTTGCCTGTATTTAGTTATGTCATTTGTCTCCTTGTTATTGAATTACAAGAGTTCCTCATGGACTGTAGAACAAGTCCCTAATCAGAAAGTCCTGGGGCTGGGGTTGTAGCTCAGTGGTAGAGCGCCTGCCTAGCACGTGGGAGGCACTGGATTCAATCCTCAGCACCACATAAAAATAAATAAATAGAATAAAGGTATTGTGCCATCAAAAACTAAATTTTTTTTTATAACTTTATTTTATTTTTATGTAGTGTTGAGGATCGAACCCAGCGCCCTGCGCATGCCAGGCAAGTGTGCTACTGCTTGAGCCACATCCCCAGCCCCAAACTAAAACTATTTTAAAAAAAGAAAAAAGAAAGAAAGTCCTTTGTCAGAAGACTCTTGTGAGTTATTTCACCTTCTTGATGATGTCATTGGAAGCACAAAGCCTTTACTTGGATGAAAATCCAATTTATCATTTTTTTTTTCTGCTTGTGCGTTAGGAGTCATATTTAAGAATTCATTACCTAATCCATGCTCTTGAAGGCTTCTGCCTTTGTTTTTCTAAGAGTTTTTCTCTTATGTTTATGCCTAGAACCTGATTTTTAGTTAATCTTTGTGTTGTGGCATGAGGAAAAATTCCCAATTCCTCCTTTTGTACATATATATCCAGGAGTCCCAGATCCATTTGTTGAAAAGATTATTCTTGCCCCTCATTGAATTGTTCTGGCACATTTATTAAAAAAAAATCAATTGACTATAAAAGCAAGGGTTTATTTCTGGACTCTCAACTCTATTTCATTGATCTATGGGTCTATTATTATGATTCTGGGCCACATTTATTGTTTATTTTCTCACAGTCCCCGCTGTACAATAGATGCCAAATTAACTTTAGATAAATGAATATTTTAGTGAAGGCAGCACACAATTGGAGATGTATGCTCTGGTATTTTGATTAAGAAAACTTTGTCCCTCTCCTCTGTTGTCACGCTTTCGTGAATAGAAACTGCCCAGCAAAAGGACAGAGTTGGCCGTCCTATGAGTTCACTCTAAGTGGCATTATTTCATTTTTTTTCCCTTTTAAATTGAGATAAAGCCATGCAAAAAAGAAAATTATCATTGCCAGTGGCATGGCCAGTTTAGAGGACCCCAGGAAGACCTGTGCAGTAGAGGGTAGCTCAGTGGTAGAGCGCTTGCCTAGTATGGGTGAGGCACTGGGTATGAGTCTTAGCACCACATAAAAATAAATAAATAAAATAAAGGTCTATCAACAACTAAAAAATATTTTTAAAAGTGAGCAAAAAGAGATGCTGGCATACTATACTGTCACTCACTTGGAACTCTGATCTGACATAATTCACCAGGTTATTTAGTTTCTGCATTTATAAATAAGAAGGAAGGGGGTTGCTAATGGCAGTCAGGTTGGAGAGTTGGGAACTCTGAACACTCTGCAGCCCAGGGCCACCTCCAGAGGAGTAAGCATCCTGTTCACTTGCAGCAGGCTCAGGGGCCGTTGCTGTTGTCCATTCTGTCCAGGGGAGTAGCTGGATCCCTAGGAGGAAACTGCCACATCCCGAGACTTGCAGATCATTTTTGATGGAGAGTGCCTAATAAAGAATTAAATCCCTGAGTTTGTGAAAATTTGGGTTTCTATCGATAAACTCTAAAGTTTCCAATAAAACATAATTAACAATTGGTTGAAATTATTTTCCATTGTTGTTGTTTGGACTCGAGACCAACTCTTGCTTTGTTGTCCAGCCTGACCTGGAACTCCTGGGATCTAGGGATCGACTTGCCTCAGCCTTCCAAGCTCTGGGACTACAGACATATGTCACTGTGTCCACCTTTGATTAAATACTCTTTAAAGGCTCTGCAGAGTTGTATTTGTTTTTGTTATTGCATTTGCTGACTGGAAATTAGCTCTCACTACCTCTCTCATTCTCAAAAAAATCAAAGGAAGAGGCTGGGGCTGGGGCTCAGTGGTAGAGTGCTTGCCTAGCATGAATGAGGCATTGGGTTCCAGCCTCAGCACTGCATATAAATTAAAAAAAAAATAAAGATCTATCAACAAATAAAAAAAATATTTAAAAATAAAGGTATAAAAATACAATAACATTATAAAAAATCAAAGGAAAACTTCATTAAGTATCAAAATTAGGTAATTACATTTGTATTTTTACTTTGGAATATTTGTGTCACTAAAATAATGTTTCTGTCTTCTCAGCTTTCATTGTGAAAGTGTTCCTTCTCCTGTCAGCCCAGTTGTTAGTCACTGCGACAATTATCAGCATGTTTATTTTCTGGTAAGTCTTTATCACTGGTGTAGCATAAAATGTTAAGTTGTTCACATTAATTCTCATTGAATCAACTCTTTTTAATTTTGATCATTTAAAAATTATATTTTTTCTTAATTATTCATCAGAGATGATATTTCTACAGGTTTGTTTTTCTGAAGCAATTCCTAGACCAAGGTGGTGGTAGATTTCTAGAATTCTACTTTAACCTCCTTCTTAAGCCAAGAACGTTTTTCTTCCTGTTATTTTGGGTACTATTTTACTTGCCCTATTTTCACAGATTAAACTGGATACAGGAAAAAGGTGAGAACTTGGAGGCTGGAATTAAATATTTGAGAGACTATGATCTATTACTGATTAAGTGTGCATCCTATGCAAATCTGAACTTATGAAATAGATGAATGATTTATTTTAGCTTGTATGCATATCAACCTCAGTACTTTTTAAAGAACTTCACTAGGTGTTTGCATTTATTTAAGTTTGACTTACCACTTACAAAAAAAATGCCTTTTTTATAAATGCATCTTTGTTCTCCTTGGTGCTGGGGATGAAACTCAGGACCTCACTCATGCTGAGCATTGCTCTGGGCTATATCTCCAGCCTATTTCTCTTTTAAGAAAAATGTTTCCAGCTGGGTGCAGTGGTACATGTCTATAATCCCAGTGACTGAGGAGGCTGAGGCAGGAGGATGATTGCAAGTTCATGGCCAGCCTCAGCAACTTAGGGAGGACCTAAGCAACTTAGTGAGACGCTGTCTCAAAAAAAAAAAAAAAAAAAAAAAAAAAAAAAAAAAGCAGGGGTGGGGGCTGGGCATGTGGCTCAGTGGTAAAACATCACTGGGTTAAATCCCTAGTACCAAAAAACAAAGCAAAAAACAGAAAAACAAACAAAAAACCAGTTTTTAAACTTTTTCTTTTAGTTGTAAATGGACCTTTATTTTTAAATTTATTTTTATATGTGGTGCATGAGAATTGAACCCAGTGCCTCACCTGTGCTAGGCAAAACTCCACAGTTTTATCCCTATCTGTCATTACTAATCATTGTGGGTTCCCGCCATTCTTTTCATGATAGTGTTTTACTTCTGCTTAAATATGACATCAGTTAACAGAATGTACTATTTGTCATGTAAAACTATATCAATTTTTTTTTCTTAACTAGGAAAGGTTTAAAAACGTGGGTACGTTCAAACCCCTGGTTCACCTATGCACTCTTGTAAGTATCCTCAACTTTAATAAAATCTTGTTTTTTAACTAGCTATTGACTGAGGTTCAACTACTATTCAAAATGAGGTAATAAAGGCATAATCTTCTCGAAATTATATAGATGGAAACCAAACAAATGATTGCTTGCCACCAGTCAGGATTGAGGTGTGTGTGTGTGTGTGTGTGTGTGTGTGTGTGTGTGTGTGTGTGTCACAATAAAGGGGGTGGGTAACACCAGAGAAGTCTTTGTTGATGTGTCATTGATAGAATAGCTCTGAATTTTGATCCTGGTGGTGGTTACTTGTATTTACACATAGATTTGTGTCATAGTTCTATGTAAAAAAACTAGATAGACACACCATATCGATGTCAAATTGCTGGTTTTAATATTACATTATAAATATATAAATTGCAATCATCAGAGGAAATTGAGTGTAGGTTTCATGGGACCTTTTGGTCTCTTTGCAATTTGCTGTGAATCTATAATTATTTTTAAAATAAAAAGATACAAATACCCCACAAGCTATCTTCAGATGGCAATGAAAAAAAAAAAGTTTTAAAGGCAGAGAGGAAGAGAGAAAGGAGATGTCATTTTTATAATTTTGTAATTTTTATCAGATAATGTTATAATGATATAGTCTGCATATCTGTCTGTATATATCATATAATATAATCATTGGATGTAAATAACACTTGGTTTTACATTATCCTGCAGCCCAGCATTTTTTGTTGTACTAATTATACTTGCCTGCTGTGGGAATCTTCGCCGTCAGGTGCCTGCAAATTACATTCTCCTGGGATTCTTTGTAAGTAAACTTTGCCCGTGCTCTAGTTGACCTCTGACATATATTTTAGTTGCCATGTTAAATTCATTCCCTTTTCTTGTGGCGACTCTTCTTGTGGAGTAATGCACGTAGGGATTATCTGTGGAATACTCTTGAGAGAAGTTCTGGTTGTAATGAGGCAGTAAACTTACCTCTGAGGTAGCAACCACACCTCTTTAGCAAGTTAGAGTGTTTGGACTCCTAAGCTGCTCCTTCCCACTGGCAAGCTGAGCTCTGATAAGGCTACCTGGGGAACCCTCTCATGAGTTAGGGCTGCATTTCAAGAACAGGTAACTTGATTGTCCCGGGATCTCTGTCAGGCACAATAGCACATTTTGTTCTGGAAGGTGGTTTCGTATCTAGTTCACAAACTCATGAATGCCATTTTCTTTATTTTTGTAAAGAGTGTGTTTTTTTCTCGTTCCAGTCCCTCTGGGAGCAGAAGCCATCTCTGAGCTCAGGTTGTTCCCAGTTCCACGACTTTCTTCTCAGTTCAGGAGAACTTTTCCAGCGCCCAAGAGTTGGGAGTCTGAGGGCTTCTCGTGCTCATTAGCCTCACTTTGGTTCCTGGTTCCCCAGAGCCTCTCTGGGGTGACTTGACCCCACTTGTGACAGAACCTCATTACACCTGCTTTTCTGTCATTCCGTACCCCTCTAGGTCACATGAAACTATGTGGCTCCCTTTCTTGTAGCCAGTTACTTTCTCTTCTGCTCAGAACAGAAAGACCCTCCCCCCACCCCCGCCAGGATGTTTCCAGCTCTCCACAGCTACCTGAGTGCCTAGATTTCCTGACCCTGAATAGAATCTGGATTCCTGTCATTATCCCCACATCCATCCCAACACTAAGCTCCCAGGGACTTAGCAGCATCTAAGAGTTATTTCCCTAACCCTCTCACTTAACAGAACCATCGGGCCCAGAAGGCGAGAACCTTCTGGAAGCCTTGGTCTCCCAGGAACTCACGTGTAGCAATTGCTATGGTGTTTTGCTCCTCTTGGGAAAATCCAGAACCATCCCAGTGTGATTCAGGAATAGAGTCAGCACATGATTCTCTTTTTGAGTCTTTGAGTTTCTTCCATGTAGTGTTGACCATCCTTGCATAAGAAAATTTACTTACCAATTGGTAAGTAAGTTTATTCCTTATCTGGTTCCAAATCAGATTTGAGGTAGCTTATGCAAATGTGTGCAAGATAAGATGTTGAGAAAAAATAGGAAAATAAACCCAGTGGTTCGATTGATGTGCAAGATGCACTAACTCCTGTACACCTGGGTGTAGGGATCCTAGCTTTGGTTCTGCACCTCCTGGTGGTCAAAGCAAACGAGGACCCATGACCAAGATGTCAGTCTCAGCATTCCATGTCAAGCAGCACCCAGGAGGAATAGCTTCCTCTTGAGGCTGGAGAAGACTGGCTGCCTGCTGCCCGCAGTCAGGCATTTCCTCTGCTGTGAGAGCATCGAGGAGCCTCCCTGGGTTGGCATGGATACCCTGCTCATTGCACAGGTCGGCAAGCAGGGTGTCCCGGTGCCTGCCCTGACAGCCCAGAAAGCACCTGAGAGTGGGCAGGGCAACGGGCAGGTTTAGGAAGCTGTGAGATTCTGAAGCTGAGAGGAGAGGAGAGGGCAAGTTTCCTAGAAATGTTTGAATTTTTCCTTTTAACATTTCAAATGGTTTCAATGCAGATTACAAGAGGAGACAGATAAAAGCTGTTGGTCTCCAGAGAAAGTTGTCCTTGTTGAGGTTTTGTTCTCAAAGCAAGTAACAGCTGAAGAGAAGATATGTTGTAGAGGGGGAAAGAATTAGCTGTATTTTCTAGGGTTAATATCTTGCCCAAGTGTTAGGAAGTATAGGGGTAAAACCATTTTGAAAAAGGAGTTGAAAGAAAACAGGAAAACATACTCATGGAAGATACTTTTTGTCCCATGAAACCTTGATCCCTGGAGCCCATATTCTGAGCTCTTGAAGTCATCAGACAGGTTTGAGTCTACAGCTGATTTGTTCCTCTTCCTTTCCTTCTCTCTGCCCCCCCCTCTACACACGCACACACACACACACACACACACACACACACACACACACACCTTTAATATGCTGCAATGAAACCACTGAGTTAGGAGAAGAGGGAGGAAGCATCTTGTGAGGAAGGTGGAGGCAAGCGAATGACTACAATATTGTGTGCACATGGAGTAAGTAAATGCCTGGTTCCTGTAATGGAAACAGAGATAGCCTACTTGGGCAAGATTATCAAAGTAGAGAGTCAGGCAGAGCCTGGGCCTGGGAGAGCCAGACAGGTAACCCAGGACTTTGAGGCTCCAGTTCTTTTCCAGCCTCTGATCCTGTTGGCTCAAGTTCAAAGCCAACGCCGTGGAGTCCTCAAACTTGTCAGGTTGCACCCTCCTTTTTGTTCCCTGAGACAGAAGGACCCTTTCCTGGCTCTTTCCGTGGATCTTCCACATCCTCGGGTTTGCTCTGACTGAGCGTTCAGCAGCCTGAGGAACGTAGTCCCACCACCCGCGCGGGGCTGTCTTCCTCACAGCGTGGCTGTGGCTGTCCTGAGCCTGACACATCTGTGGTGCCGTCCTTGCTCTCATCCTCCAACTTGACTGCCTGCTGGCTCTTGGCCCCACCAGCCTCGGCTCCCTTTGGGTGGTGGGAACTCTCCAGTGCAGCCTTCCTCCTTCCTCCCAGGGTTAGCGCCTACAGACGCAGTGCCACATGCCAGGAACTGCCCCCCAGTTCCATCTCCTGGCACTGGGAAGGTCTGGGTTCTCACCCCAGGTCCTTTGGAAAGTGTCAGTCCCCAGACTCTGGGTGAAGCATTCATAGAGAGAGCATATCCTGATCTGATAGTGTTCTAAGACTGTGTGGATGGCACCATTCAACTAATGACAACAGAATCCACAGATGAACTTTAAAAATGTTCTTTTATCAGTGCATAGTATTAATTATACAGAATAGTGAGCTTTACTGAGGCACATTCGTGTATATACATGCACATACTTGGTTTCCACATTCGTAATTAGTACGTATTTAATTCACTGGATATGTTAAATATACTATTGTGTTTTAAGAAACTTGCACTGGTAAACGGCTTCCTCTTGTTAGACCTAGGAAGACTGTGACAGAAACGGTTGGTTGTACTGTTGATTTCCCACACTCGCCCCATAGCTCTGAGCACCAGGGTCGTGTACTTTCTTGCTTGCTCCCTAGACCCTGCCCAGAGCCACACTTCAAACCACCGCCTGTGGATTCTGGATCTCAGCCTCATGCCTTGAAAAGCAGGCTTCTGATTTATTGTGAATTTTTTTTTTTTTTAGACACTTCTTCAAGGTCTGCTGCTTGGAACCATATCAGTGTAAGTCTTCGTTACATATTTCCTTATTATTGTGTGTGCCTTTCCTTGAATGTATGAGAACAGTAATTGCAGTCTCTGGTTTTAGTTTCTATAATGCGGAGGAAGTGTTGTGGGCCACAGCAGCAACCACTCTGGTGACATTAGCACTCACTATATTTGCTCTACAAACAAAAGTACGTATAATTGGAACAGATTTCTGTCTTAAGGGGGTTACGGGGAGTGTTCCTTTGTCCCTCTTGACCCGTTTCTGCACCCGGCCCCTGAGCTCTGAGGTCCTGTGGGTCTCCCCACCATGGCCCTCTTGTCTTTGGGCTTTCCATGGACTTGGACCAGTGGATCCCCAGCTGGAGATGGGAGGCAGGGAGGAGAGAGGGCCTTATTCCCATGGCAACCTCTGGACCAGTCCCTCTTAGCACAGTGGAGTTTCTTACAAAAAATTCACTGTCCAGAGGTGGCCAACCCAACACAGACTTCCAGGCTTCTTGTGCTCTTCCCTTTGAGCCTAGAGGTGGCACTAGCTCTCTCTCTGGCTCCTAGCCTAGACCCACTTGTGCTCGCTTCCCCGTGGATAGTATTTTCACAAACAAATGCTCCTCAAAACATCCTATTTGAGTGTGCCAACTAACTGTTCCCTGCTGGGGCCCTGACTCTAATAAAGGAGTTTAAAATTCAAAAAGTTTACAGTTCGTCAGGGATCCAAAGTGCCAAGATTACCCGGAGAAGGTTATGTAATCCAGGACTGTTCTTTTTAAAGTATGACATCAGTCTCTGCAGCCCTGAAACGCTCCTGGAGTTGGCGAGATATTTTCAGCAGCCCTTTCTTTAGCTCTGGCGACCTTCTCTCGGCAAATGATGGATTTGTCTTAGTTCAATAACTTAGGAGTGTTTTTCTCCAATTGTTTGGCATGGTAGGGAGTGTCTTATGTACATGAAGAATTTTAGCTTTTTCTGGAAGAAAAAGGAAGAAGCAACAGAGAGGCAGAAGGGCCTGCTAAAATATTTGGTCAAATTGTATCAGAAGTGTTAATTCATTATCAGCGTGATATTTGCCATGTCAAAACTGGCCATTTGCAGAAACCAGCCTCTTTGTAAACAGATATGCCCTCCTGAGGCACGTGAGGTGGGCCGCCAAGGAAAGCATAGCTTCATTTAACCATTTCAAACCCTCTAGGAGCTGGGGTTGTGGCTTAGTGGTAGAGTGCTCGCCTAGCATGCCTGAGGCACTGAGTTTGATCCTCAGCACCACATAAAAATGTAAAATAAAGATATTGTGTCCACTTAAAACTAAAAAAAATAAATATTTTTAAAAAAATCTTCTAAAATGCCAGAATACTTTTTTGTATGTGTGTGTGGGGGGAGGGTATTGAACTCGTGGGCACTCGACCACTGAGCCACATCCCCAGCCCTATTTTGTATTTTATTTAGAGACAGGGTCTCCCAGAGTTGCTTAGCACCTCACTGTTGATGAGGCTGGCCAAGCCGCTGGGATTACAGGCATGTGCCACCATGCCTGGCCCCAGTACCATTTGTACCACTTCTGGCTTTTCCTCCTTTTCTCTCTAAAATGGAGTCTGGGGATTTAGGGTGAGGGTATGGCTCTTGTGAGCTCTTGGCACTGGCCCAGGAGAGGGGTAGGGGGCAGAGATACCATGACCCATCGTTGTTCCTGAATGATGGGCACCTGGATCCCAGGGTTGCTGTGCGCTCTGTGGGTCTCTAGAGCTGAAAGTCCCCCACTGGTGTGACTTAGCACCTGTTGATCTCAGGTCTGTTCAGAGCCAACAGGGCTCCCCATCTGAATTAACCTCACCCCAGTTGTCTTCCTTTCCACTAAGGAGGACCAGGCCTAAGGTGTCAGTGTTACGAGCCAAGTTGACTACTCTGTAGATCCGAGCTGGTCAAGAGGAGTATGCCGTCAGGCACGGTCCAAGTCATATAATAAGACAGTCTTAAATTTCCTAGTAACACATTTAAAAAGTGAAAAGAAACAGGTGACCCACCATTGTATAAAATTACGTGGCACCAATAAGCAATATGGGAAAAAAAGAAAAGAAACTAGTTTCAATATATTTTGTTTAAGCCAATATATAGGAAACGTTACCATTTCAACATGCAATCCACATAACAGAAATATGAATGTTTAACATTCTTTTTGTGAGTTAAAATTCAAAATCTAGTGTGTATTTTATACTTAGAGCATATTTCATTTTGGACTGGCCACATTCCAGGTGTAGAGTAGCCACAGGTGGCTAGTGGTTGTCCTTTTGAAGGTGCAGTTCTAGACAAAGTTGCTCCCAACCCCCTGGAGGGCCTGTTGAGACTTGCCAGTCCCCTGCCCCAAGGTTGTTGAGTCAACAGGTCTGAGGTGGGGCCTGTCTGGCACTTCCCAGGTGGTGCTAATGGGTGCTGCAGGTCTGGGACCCACACTTAGGGAACCAGTGCTTTAGATTATTCTCTGGGCATTTCCAGGGTAGGGGGCAAGAGGGGCAATGCAAGAAAATACTTAGGATATTTTGGATATTGAGGCTCTTCTTTTGCTGCATAATTTATTTCATCCCCCAGGCAGAAGATGACTATCTTATCCCTTTTCTTTAAAAAAAAAGAAAGAAAAGAAAGGGGGCTTGGGCTGTAGCTCAGTGACAATATGCTTGCCTAGCATGTGTGAGGCACTGGGTGTGATCCTTAGCACTATAGATACATAAAATAAAGGCATTCTGTCCATCTACAACTACAAAAAAAAAAAATTTAAAAAAAACTCTAATCAGCCTAAGCTAGTTTAAAAAGACA
Organism: Ictidomys tridecemlineatus; assembly: GCF_052094955.1. Classification (NCBI taxonomy): domain Eukaryota; kingdom Metazoa; phylum Chordata; class Mammalia; order Rodentia; family Sciuridae; genus Ictidomys; species Ictidomys tridecemlineatus. Next base: position 201,788,377 of record NC_135478.1, read on the forward strand.
AAAATAAGAAAAGTCGCATTAATCAATTTCAAAATTAAAAAAACAGCAATTTTTGAAGACTTAAAAATATATGAATTTAAACATGAAAAAGATTCCCAGTTGATATCTTGGTATATTTCATTCCATAATGTTTTCTATGCATATGTTCTTAAAAATGTGAATAGTCATGATACTACTATCCACATAAATTCACATCATTTTTCCAGTAAACCCTTTTTACTAGGGGAAATTTCATATAAATATAAAAATAGAATGGCATAGTGAACCCCATGTTACTTATCACCTACAGTTTTAGGGATCACCAACTCTTGACTTCTATCATTTCATTCATGCTCCTTCCTTTTTCTCCCTCCAGAAGCAAATCCCAGTCAATATGACACTTTTTATGTAGCATTTTTCAGTGGTAGGCACTAATGGGTTTCCATGGTTTCCTGAATTGGTCAGGGCAAATTGTCTATGGGGTTAAAAATGAACTCTGAACCCCTAGAAATCCCTTGCAGACGATAACTGAGCTGTTGTTTGTTTCCCCAGTGGGATTTTACCTTGCTAAACGGAATGCTGTTCGTTTTTCTCTTCGTACTTGTAATCTATGGAATTCTCTTAATCTTCATTCGATCATATGTAAGTGGGCTCCCGTTTGGAAACCTCAGAGAGCTGTTGTGACGGGTGGAGGGCTGGGCGTGTAGCCTCACCCGTGTGAGGCGATGGGTTCAATTCTCAGCACTGCATATAAATAAATGAATAAAATAAAGGTCCATTGACAACTAAAAGAAAAAAAAGAAATTAAAAAGAAAAAAAGGATGGATGTAGGTAGGGCTGACTGTGTCAGTCTGGGTCCTCTGAGAGCAGATGTGGAGTTGGGAGCATGCCAGGATTTTCAGATGAGAAATGTCCAAGCGAGAAAAAGGGAAGGAGGGCACTGATGCAGGTTGGGAGAGCTGTTGGACCAGCCAGCATATCTGGTCCCTTGGGCAGGAGGGCAAAGGGAGTTTGGGCAGAACATTCTAGATGTGGTGTGGTCTGAGGGACACAAGGCCTTCATCCCCTACCTCCCAGGAAGGGCCCTGCTGTTCCCAGCCAATGATGGGCCAGTGCCTAAGACAAATTGATGTGAGTTGCAGGGCCCAGCAGCCTCAAGGTCACTGTGCTCCCCTCCTGGGAGCTGAAGGTCCCTGAGGTCTGTCCTATTGACAGCCACACTGACATCACTGGGTGGTACTGAGGGCAGGGGATGGAGTCTGCAAATACTGAGCCTACTCTATACTGTTGTTGGCCTTCCCCAAGAGGGTCTTGAGGTAAAGCTACTGGCAGGAGCTGTCTTCTCCTGTGTACAGGTGCAGCCTGTTTGAAGGAAGGAGTATGGAAGAGAGAGTTCCCTCTGACATGTGCCAGTAGCAGCCTAGAGGAGGCTCCTTGTCCCAGTTCAGATTTTTTTCCTTTAATATATTCATTGAGATCTTGCTAGGTGTCAGACCTAGGCACATTGAACTCTTAGAACATTCCTGAAAAGTACAGTCTGGAACTCTTGTGGCCTCCAGATGGTGTCACCTGTTCCCAGTCTCCCTTCTGCACCATGAACCTTGCGGGCCAGCAGGGTGCACTTGCCCACCCCTCCCAGGCCCAGCTCTCTCCGGCTGCAGGGTTTGGCATATTGTTCTCAGGGGCTGTACACCTCTGCCTTGTCCTCTTCCCAGGAGTCAAACCTTGGGTGTTTAGACTAGTTCCATATTCTGGTCAGGAGTGTCTTGGCTGCGAGGAACATAACCCATTCAGACTAGCTTAAGGCAATGGCCTGGAGAATCTCATGGAACTCCTAGGTGGGAAGAAGAGCTGGGTCCACAGGAACACAAACCCTGCCTTCCTCTCTGGGGCTGGCATGAACCGGCCATCTCTATTTGTGCAGTGGATCTCCAGCCCTGGCTGATGACAATGGCCTGTGCTGCTTGGATCCCTCTAGACGGGGAATTGATTTCTGACTGGCCTGGCACATCTGCTAAGCCCAGTTACAGAGCAGAATTTCTTGATCACTTGGCAGAGTCACTGTGGGTGTCTTCCACCTCTCATCACAGCCTTTAGCTAGGGAGGGCGGATTCTCTAGAACCTCACAGATGTAGATGTGTGGATGAGGCAAAAGCAGAACATGTCCAACACATTCTCCTTGCCCTGCCATGCATGGGATATTCAGCATTTACTCATGGAAAATTATTTGGCATGTGTGAGGTTGGTTTTCTTTTGCTTATTTGTTGGAATTGAGTGGATGCTGTTGACTCTGCTCGACTTTCTTGTTGATATTGGGTCCTTACCCATCAGCGGTGACCTAAGCAAATCCTTTGGTTATTCCAAAGTCTTGTTCTTAAGCTACAACTGTTTTCTTTCTCTCTGCAGTGGCTGCACGTGCTGTATGCTGGACTCGGAACCGTGCTCTTCTCCATGGTAAGTCCGTCTCTTCCTCTCCTTGATGAAGAACGTGCTGTCTGTGCTAGTTACGTGGAGTCAGTAATTCACTAGAAACCCTTGGGCAACTTGCTGCCTCTTATAAGGTCAGATTTAAAACCATCACCCCCCAGGAGAGTTAGATGGTCCTTCCAAGTCCACAAGAACATTGCTTTTCCTCAAAGAGTCAATATTTAAGAAGAGAACAAAGGGTTATTTATAAGCCTCGGTACTTATGGTAGCAGGGTGTGATTTCATTTTCTCTCTTAGATCAGTCTCTTTTCTACTCTTGCATAACATGGACTACTCATGGGGACTGGCCAGGATCACTGTCAATGCATCTAGAAAATTTTCCTTCCATTTTGACCTGTTTCTTGCTTCATATCTTCACAATTACTTCAAGGAATATTTGATTTAAAAGGTATTACATGCATTTGTTTTAAAATGCAAACAACATAGAAGACTACAAAACTATGATAAAATCTCTCTCTGATTCCCTGGTCCTCAGAGATAACCACTGTAAGTAATTTCTGGGAATCCTTTTAGAATTTTTTTTTTTTTTTGCCACATGAGCACCATTTCCTCTTGCAGTACTATGGACACACTATATATAATGTTCTGCTTTGGCCTTTTCACTTAGACGTGATGATCTCCATATACTGGCAGACCTACGTCAAGCTCACTCTTTTTCAGAGCTGCCAGGTTTTTCCATCACTTACTTTTATCATGTCACTTCTTTTGGGGATTTTGTCTTATTATTTTATTTTTTTGCAATGCTGGGGCTGATATCCAGGGCCTCACGCATATGGAGCAAGCACTCAACAATTGAGCTACATCTCACTCATTAGGTTTTTTCTATTTTGGAAATTTCAAGATAGAATCAGAAGTAGAGGGAATGGTAAAATGAATCCGGTATATTATCAACAAGTTTTAAAACCATCCATGTTTTGCTTTATCATTTGTCTTTTTGCTGTTATTGTTGGAATTGTGTCGTATCTTTTAAATGTTGGAAAAGTTTACACCCAGGGATTAAAGTTCAGTACACACACTGCAGTTTTCTCATTTCTTTTCTTGTAATAGGAACTGATCTGTGCCCAACCTCCTGTGCTCCCATGTGCTCAGCCTTTGTGTGTTGGTGCTGGCTGTGGTGTCTCTTATGGCCCATTTAGGCAGTTTGTTTCCGTGTAAAATATACACGATGTTCTGTTTCCTACCTGCAGGCAGAGCAAAACCTCTTGTTGGCTTAGGGTGGTCACTGAACACCAGACAGACAGCTGGAGGAGAAGACTGAGTGTGTGTGTTTTAGCCATCAGAGTTGTGATAGGGAGTGAGGCAGGGTACCGCACTTCCAAATGCTCCTGGGGGTGGGGGTCTGAATCCTGGCTGGGGCTTCCCTGTGTGTTGGCTGTGTCTTCAGTGGGATTTTGGGCCCTGGTCTCCTTGGAGGGGGACGAGCAGCTGGATCTCTGCTCATCTTCCTCCCCCACTTTCCTGCCTGCCCTCGAACACATGACCTCTCTTGAGAATCCACACCCCTAACCAACCAGTTCATGCCTGCAGAATCATTAAGACTCCATAATCCCCTCCTGTAAGAAGATCAAGATAAATTCAGGGTTTTTTGGATGCAAGAAAGAGAGAAAAGCACTTCTGCAAAGGAGTTAGGGCTCCAGGATGAGAGATGGATGCTCAGCTCCTTTTGAGTGACGAAACGTCCCAGTTTGTCTAGGACTCAAGTGTTTCCAAGGCCACCTAAAAATCCTGGGAGAATTGGAAGGGTGGGCCACTCTAGCTGTTTTTCCTTCCAAAGGTGCTCAGATGAGACCTAGGGATAAAGGGTTGAGGGACTGAGCAGTTCAGGTGAGACACCTGCTCTGGCACCTCCCTCAGAGACGCACTAATATAACCAAGACTCAGTGAAATCTGGCCCACCACCACTGGGTTGTTCCCGCACTACGTGAGATAGCACCTGCCATAAGCCTGTTGTGAGGCTGCCCAGGAAGAGGCCTGTTCCTCCCCTCCATTTCCCCTCTCCCACCTCTTCCTCCTGGACTCCTTGGGAAAGGTTTCATTGAAGTGAATATTGCTCTCAAATCTATCTTTTAAAAAATCTTTTTTTTTAAAAATTTATTTTATAGTTAAAGGTGGACACAATATCTTTATTTTATTTTTATGTGGTGCTGAGGATGGAACTCAGTGCCCCACGCATGTTAGGCAAGCGCTCTACCTCTGAGCCACATCCCCAGCCCTTAAAAAAAAAAAAACAAAACAAAACTCCAAGGATTCTCTCTATTTTCAGTGTTGGAGATTTGGCCTAGATTCTGGATATAAGTAACTGCTCACTTTGCAGCAAACACAAAAATGAGAGAGGCACGCTGACTTTAAAAAAAAAAAAATCTTGACATTTTTAAGACCTGATGATTTTACCTACTGCAGCTGAACGAAAACCTTTCTTTAGGGACTGACTTAGTCACATGGGAGTCCCCTCTCTTCCTCTTTCTATTTTGGATATGAAGCACCATTAATTACTAAACCATCCCCAGTGGCAAGGTTTGCTGTTACCCAAAGCTCCATAAATTCAGATTTATTTTTACTGTGTGAATCAAGTGTTTGGAAAGCTCTTAGATTATTTGTTTAGCAAGGACATGGAAGGAAATCACAAATAGAGGGCATTTGGTAGTTTAATCTCTGTGTCTACTTTGTCCACTGGGTCCACATAATTAACCAAAGGTACAAAGATTTTGGATTTGGCTCAGATCTGGTCCCACAGGCTTCAGGAAGATAAGGCACTTGGTTTTATAGGAGTTTAAACTTGGGGACTTCATGAATGACGCCGAAAGAGTAATATATTCAGCCCCAAACTGACTTTCTAGAGTATTTTTGTGCTATAGCTAAAACAGCTTTTTTTCCCAGAGCATTTAGGACACTTGGTTTGATAGACAGGTACGATTGAAGTAGCTAACTCTTCTTCCTTTCCTTTAAGTACCTGGTGATGGATGTGCAGCTCATGGTGGGAGGGCGTCATCACCACTCTGACCTGGACCCGGAAGAATACGTTTTTGCTGCCCTGAACATCTACTTGGACATCATCAACCTCTTCCTTTTTATTTTGCAACTGATTGGACTGGGACGGTAGTGGTCCAGCCAAGGCTAGCTTGTGCTGAGAAGCAGGAAGGAGGGACACTTGTGACATGTTGCCAGGCTCAGATACGCAAAGGTTACCACTTCCTAAGCCCTTTTATTTTAAAAAAAAAACAATATTTAAGAACATTTTTATTAAAGTTAAGCATTTGAAGGTAGCTGTTGCTGTTCTTCTTACTTTTAGTTCCACTGTCACATAGCAAAACTTTTGGAGGACATTTCAGATTTTTATAAATTCAAAGAAATGAGTATCATACTTACAAATATTTGTAAGATGCCCATTATTTTGTTCAAGTTTTCCAGGCACCATTTCTGTACACATCTCTCTACATGAATAAAATGGATTACAGAAATTTAAAGTTGCTTCTTTCTTTACTCTTTATGTGAGCATTCTGAGGGACTATGTTGGTATATTATTTTGCAGTACTGAGGATTAAACCCAGGGATGTTCCGCCACTGAGCTATACCCCTAGAACCCTCCATTCCCCCCCCCACCTCCCACAACCTGCTCATTATTTTTAGAGACAGGGTCTTGCTAAGTTGCTGAGGCTGGCCTCAAACTTGCCATGTTCCTGCCTCAGCTTCTCATGTTGCTGGGATTACAGGCGTGTGTCACTATGCCCATCAATGCATCTTCTTATTTTACAGTAAGATGAACCAAAAAGCTGGGTGCAGTGACACAGGCTTGTAATCCTAGAGACTCAGGAGGCAGACGTAGGAGGACTGCAAGTTTGAGGCCAACCTCAGCAATTTAGTGAGGCTCTAAGCAACTTAAAAAAGGATTGGGGATGTGGCTCATGGTAAAGCACCCATGAATGCAATCCCCAGTACCAAAAAATAAACACACAAACAAAAGAACTCTGCCTTTATCCTGGACTCCAGTCAGATGGGAGAGAATAACATCTACAAGTGGGATTGAAAGAGGATCAACTTCAATCAAGTTACTGTCCACAAAAGGCCCAGGTCAGCATAGCTGCTCTTGTCACCATCGTGCCTGTAGTTCTGGGCTTGACCATTCCTCTGATTGCGTGGGACAACTAGCTTCCTATGAAGTCCTATGTTTTAAACTTAATTTGTGTGTTTAATTGTGACAAAATATAAATAAAACTTACTTCCTTATCCATTTTAAGTATACAGTTTAATAGCATCAAGTTTATTTAAATTATCATGCAACTAATCTCCCAAAGTCTTTTTCTTTTGCAAAACTCAAGCTCTAGGTCCATTAAAAAAGAAGTCCATAACCTTTTTATTTATAGATATCTTACACAACCAGTTTATGTTCCAGAAGGTCATAGGCCATACAGATCTTGACGTCCCTCCTGGATTCTCACAACTTGCAAGCCCCGGGCCAGCCAGGCTTTGTTGCTCCCCGAGCAGGAAGAGCACAAGGCTGTGGCATGAACAAAGGCAGTGAGCAGGTGGGCTCCTGGTGGACTTCAGGAGGTCTGGGGGAGGAGCTACAGAAAAAGATTTATGTAGAGGATGGTGGAGTCAGAAGGACCTCAAGTAATCCTCAAAGGCTGGAGGATTTCAGGCTTTATAGTGTTACATCAGGTTTTGATTGTCGTGTCCTGGTGAAGACACTGCTTTAGGGGAATGAGCTTGGTCATGTTGGGTGGGTGAAGGTAGAGAAGGAGCTATTGGAGAGGAAGGGGGTGGAGCAAGGGCTACTACAATAACCTAGGCTGAAGGCACTAACAACAGAACTCAGGGTAGAATGAGCCAACGATGTATGATCCAGAAAACGGACAAGTTCATGTCCGATAGGGTGGATCTGCAGTGCAGGGGACATGAGGAGTGTCCTAGTTTTTACTGTGGGTAATTGTCACTAAAATAAGGCCATCTTAAGAAAGTAGGAAATGGCTTGGGGTGTTATGAGGCAAGGTGAAAAATAACTTCAATATGTAGAAACAGAGGGAAGGTTAACTTGGCTGTTTGGGGAGCAGGAGCTCAGGACTAGAGATTCAAAATAGGAGGCCATCAGAGTCTGGTAAGAACTGAGGTTGTGAGATCAGATGCAACTGCCAGGAATGAGAAGGAAGGAGAGCCCAAAAAACCAATGTGAGAATGCCAAAATTCAGAGATGGAAGGAAGAAGGGTGCTGGTCAGTAAAACATAAGAACAGTGAGGGCATAGCATTTTGAAGGCCAACCAGGGATCCAAGGAAGGTGTTGGAACAGCACAGCTATCATTAATTTACAGCTACCATTAATTTAGAGGCTTTCTATCATCAAAAGTTCAAGCTCAGGACTAGGGTGTGGCTCGCCTAGCATGCATGAGGCCCTGGGTTCGATCCCTTGCACCACAAAAACATAAAGATATTGAGTAATTTTTTTTTTTTAAAGGTCAAGCACAATAAAACTAAGAATAAGGCCAGTGGATTTGCCCACGACCAGACTGGAAAGAGCACAGATTCCAGGGCAGGAATGGCTGATGTGAAACAAAAGGTCAAAGCCCTGAGAAATGTCTGCCAGGTTCACTTGAGGAGAAATAGCAGGGGCAGGTGAAGGTTGTGCTTTTGTTACTTGATTTTTCAGGAGGGATTTTTTTCAGGACAGGGAGAAAATGTTTGAGGGCAGAAGAAAAATGAAGGTGCTAGAAATTGGGAAAAATCAACGTGAGTAGGGATAGGAGGACGGGATGGACTTGGAGAGGCTGAGGGCAGGGCTTTGCACTAGAGGTTTGATCCGGCTGCCGTGGGCTGTGCACGTGAAAGTCAGCCAGAGAGCTCTGTGATTACTCTTCTCCTCTATCACAAGTACTGAAATAAGGCTGTGATTTAACTGAATCTAAAGACCTCAAGGAAGACATTTGAGTGGGTGCAAGCATTATTCACAGTCCCAGACACTTACCTTTTTCTTGTTTCAAATTCACCCTGTCTTACTATTTTCTGGTTATAGTGACTCTCAGAAGGGACTCTAGTAGAGTTTCCTATTGTGTTTTGCAATCTGTTATTACTATCATCAGAAAGCTTTGGAATTTGGGATTCAATTCTGAAATGTGAACAAGTAGAAAAGAGACTTTAAAGCCACTCAGAAAAAAATTCTGTAGCATCCTCCAAAGGTCGTGGGTCTGGATATTTAAACAAACATTACTGTGTATGCATCTGCCAAAGCCTTTGGTATTGAAGTCACAGTGAATTAATTTCATACAAGAAAGTAAATGCAATTGGGAAGCTTGATGTTTTGCATATCCTCTTGGGTATCAAGAAAACCTTCAAGCATATAATAGGCTACTTGCTTTCTTGAGCTTCTGCTGTCCTAGCACAGCACCGGGCATTTCCGCTATCTCAGCAATGTTCCCAACCACGCGCAGCCCAACGTGGGAGCCTACTGTATGTGCCAGTAGAAATGGGGACTTGATTAAAAAGAAGCCCTAAGCCAGGTGCAGTGGTGCATGCATGTAAACCTAGCCGCTTTGGAGGCTGAGACAGGAGGATGGCGAGCTCAAAGGCAGTCTCAGCAAGGGTGAGGCGCTAAGCAACTCAGTGAGACCCTTCTCTAAATAAAATACAAAATAGGGCTGGGGATGCAGCTCAGTGGTTAAAAGCCTAATGCTTCTGTGACAGTCTTTCTTTTTTTTACCGAGGTTTGAACTCAAGGGCCACTCATAAATATAGAGCCACATCCTCAGCCCTATTTTGTATTTTATTTTGAGAAAGGGTCTCAGTGAGTTGCTTAGTGCCTCCCAGTTGCTGAGCCTGGCTTTGAACTTGTGATCCTCCTCCCTCAGCCTCCTGAGTTGCTGGGATCAGGGGCCTGCGCTACCGTACCTGGCTCTGTGACTCTAAAAAAAAAATTTTTTTTTTTTTTTTTTAGTTGTAGATGAACACAATACCTTTGTTTTATTTGTTTATGTGTTGCTGAGGATTGAACCCAGTGTTCCATGCATGAGAGGCAAGTGCTCTACTACTGAGACAGTCTTTTGATTTGTGCATTTAGTACAGGCTCTAAGCAACATACAGCTGTTAGGGTCAGTCTATTAAATGAGTGGGTAAATTGACTTGCTTTCAATAATACTAATTCATCTTTTGAGAGTACAGTCCACAATTTGAACATATTAGAAGTGGCCCAAAATCCAGTGACGTATAGCAGATCTGTAAATCAACTCAAGATGTCCATAGAAGCATAATGGAAGACTACTGGCCAGTGGAGAATTCATACAAGTGTTTAAGTTATATATTCTATAACACCCACAAATGTAGGCATTCAAATCTACTTTTTTTAAACCTATAATTTACTTTTACCTTTTGTTCTCTATATTAACCCAAATTCTCATCTAGTTCTAGGCCTAGTTTGATGAGCACATCTCTCCATACACAAAAGGATGGTGGTAAAACCGCTGATAGTAAAGGCAGTGCATAGTCAAGTTCTTTTTTTGAGAAGGGGGCGCGGGGGGCGGGGGAAGTACCAGGGATTGAACTCAGGGGCACTCAACTACTGAGCCACATCCCCAGCCCTGTTTTGTATTTTATTTAGATTCAGGGTCTCACTGAGTTGCTTAGCACCTTGCTTTTGCTGAGGCTGGCTTTGAACTTGTGATCCTCCTGCCTCAGCTTCCTGAGCCACTGGAATTACAAGTGTGTGCCACCTCACCCAGCTGTCAAGTTCTTTGTAAAACCACTTAGAACTCATAGGTTCAAATGCCAATAACCAAAACACAGTGGCATTCATTTGACATTATTATGGAAAGTGAATGCTTAACATCATGCTTAAAGTTAAAACACATGAATCAACTGTTAAAGATATCTTCAATGGTTCCCAAGTTATAGTAGCATTGATGCTGATTAGGTACTAAGATAATATTTGCTTTTTTGCCCTAAAGCAGGCCATCTTTTAATTTTTAAATTTTGAAATAATTTATAGACTCACAGGAAGTTGCTAATATAGAGACCCTGTGTACCCTTCACCAAGTTTCCTCCAATAATTATCTCTTCATAACCCATAGTATCAAAACAGGAAATTGACATTTTTTGTATGTGTTCTTACATGAGATTTTTAACAAGTGTAAATTCATGCAGCTAGCACTAATATACTGAGCTATTCCCCTTATGGTACATACAAGTCCCTAATTGTCCCCCTCATCCAACCCCTATTCTTGCCCATCACTAATTTGTTTCCATCTCTATTGTTCTATTTTGAAAATATAATCTAAATGGAATAATACAGAATGTGACAGTTTTGAGATTGGCTTTTTTTCCCCACTCAGCATTATGTCCCTGAGATCCACCCAAGTGATATCAGTAGTTTTCATTGCCTGGATTACCAGTTAACCATTCATCCACTACATTTGGGTGGATTCCAGTCTTGGCCTATTATAAATAAAGCAACTATGAACAATCATATACAGAACATAATGTTTTTCATTTTCCTGTGATAAATGCCCATAAATGCAAGTGTTGGATCATATGGTAAGTATATACTTATTTTCCATGGTGGCTGCACCATCTTATTTTCCCACCAGCAATGTATGAACAGTCCAGTTTCTCTGTATCCTTGCCCGCACTAGATACTGACACTAATATTTTGGTCATTCTGATAGGTGTGTGGTGTCTTATTGTGATTTTAATTTGCGTTTTCCAGATGATATTGAACATCTCTTTAGGTATTGACCATTTTCCTTCTTTGGTGAAGTCTCTTCATGTTCTTTGTTCATCTTATTGGCTTATTTGTCTTTTTACTGTTTAGTTTTGAAAGTTCTTTTTATATCTTGAACGAATTGTCAGACATGCAGTTTGAAAGTATTTTCTCCCAGGCTCTAGCTTGTCTTTCATTTTCTTCATTGGGTCTCTCACAGAACAAGAAGTTTTACATTTTGATGAAGTTCAATTTAATAAATTTTAAGTGGATTATGTTTTTGGTATCAAGTCTAAACATTTCTGCTACCCTAGACTCTTACAAAGAGACTTTTGCTTGCCTATGAATCTATAATCCATATTAATTTTATATAACATTTAAATCTATAATCCATTTCAAGTTCTGTATAAAGTGTGAGATTAGGCAAAAGTTCACATTTTTGCCTACCTTATACTAATAGTTCCAGAATCATTTGTTGAAAAGCCTATATTTTCTCCTTTTGAAACTTAATCATAATCAATTGAAAATTTTTGTGTAGGGCTATTTCTGGTTCCATATCTCATTCAATTGATCTGTATTTATTCTTTCACCAGTATTATATTGTCTTGACTACTGTACTTTTGATCATTCCATATAAACTTCAGAATATAGTTAATAAAAAATAAAAAGATTCTTGCTGGGACTTGGCAGAAACTGCTGACAAGCAATTGAACTAAGCTTAGTTATTTTGTGAACTGGGCTCCCCACTAAGCTACTGGCTTTGCTTCAGGCAGTGGATATTCAACACAATTTCATCCAAAGAGATTATCTATACTTTTTAAGGTAAAATGGAGACACTATAGGTAGGGCCATGCTACCTGTACTCTCAAATATACCCTTCCTATTTGGCTGGCCTGTTGGACTCCTTCCATCTCTTTTAATCCTCCAATTAGAGCTGATCTACCCCAAAGTCAAGATGTCAGGCCAGCAAGTCAGTTTCCATGGGCCAGGCATTCAAGTTTCAAGAGCTTAGTAGTAGGTTAATAGCTGCACTTTTGAAAATGTCAGGCAGGTGGCGATATTGTGCTGGAAAAATGGCTGAGCTCTGACCCAACTATTGTTCTTATTTTAAAAACTTCATTATAATTACTCATAATATTGGGATTCCTTGTGAAATATTCATATATGTATATAAAGCAATGGGGGTTTTATTCTCTAGTATATACCATCTTTCCTCTCCTCCTCTCTTCCCTTGGGTCTTTTATGAGGGGGGAAAGATACTGGGGATTGAACACAGGGGTGCTTTACCCCTGGGCTATATAACCAGTCCTTTTTATTTTGAGACAGGGTCTTTGTCTAAATTGTTGGGGCTGGCCTTGAAATTGCCTCAGCCTCCAGGGTTGCTGGGATTGCAGATGTTCCCCTCTGCCCAGATCTTCAACTAAAGCAACAATTTCCTTTTCTCCTGATTTCTATATTGTTTCTGCTGGACCAGCAGGAAGGGGATAAGAAGACAGGTGGAGGAGCAGTTTACATTCCCACTACCATATCTCTTCATGTGGAAGCCTCTGAAAGGGGAATTCCACTAACAATTATTTGAAACAGGTTAAGTGCAGGTATAGAACAGGCCAATTCCTTTATTCATTCAGATTTGGAAGCTACATTATTAGATTGAATCTCCCAGAGGATCTCACTCACCAGGCCCTTTTAACTTCCCTTCCCCATTGTGAAGCACATCTCAAATCCATTTCCACTACAGCAACAGAGCAAGAAGCTGAAGATGTGTGTGACTACACGTGGCGGAATGACAGATGGCAATGGGTGGGGAGCCACGGTTGGCAGAAGAGGATGCAAGTATCACCCTTTTTCTTCTTTAGCTCCATGGTCAGTGCTTGAACACTGACGACTACTTTCCCTTGACAGCAAGGGACAAGCTTCTGTGCCCAGAGCCTTGTCCTCCTTGTTGGCTAAGTAAGTGGTGGCAGAGGCCAGGGTTACTGTGCCTATAGCCTGTTCTGCACATCTGGCTTTGCATTTGAACAGTGCAGCTTGTGGCTCAACCCAATGATTTTCTAATCTTTTCAGCCCACTCACAGCTCTCAAATACCAATGTTTTATTGTGGAGACCATTTTATGTTTGGAGACTCCTTGACTCAGCAGCCATAGCCATATTACCTTTCAGCTAGAGAGACAATTGCTGAAAACTTGTCATGAAAACATAACATACCATTCTCTGCCTACTACAGTCACAATCAAGGTAACATTTAGATAACTTGTTTCAATAATACCTCTGGTCACTACCACGAAACATTAGTTCAACATTTGTTCGTCAACAGGTAGGACAGTGGGAACCTTTAGTCTCCCCCATCCTTATCACTTGGGTGAGAGCCTTCACTACCAGGGTTCTGGGAGTCTTACAGTGTCATGGTTACTTCTCCGTGGCCCATGATTTGTTTTCCAGAAAACCTTGTCTCTGCCAGCATTCCATCCTTGTTGCCCAAATTCCAGGGTATAGACCTTCATTTGACCCTACTTATAAGTCAGTAAGTTTGCCTGTCACTGTCTCATATATGTTGACAAAAGACACAAGACTCCTGGGTCAGAGGCAAAGGACTTTTTATCACTTGTGGCACAGCATGCAGATTATACATCACATTTATCAGTTACCCATGTCTCCATATTCACAGGGGCAACACAAATGGGCCTGGATGTCTACAGGGACTGAGCGGATTCATGCTGCAGCCAAGCAGCATGAAGAGTTCACCACTTTTATAGCAAGCAATTCAGCCTGCTCCTTTTCCTCAGGGTTACTATTTACATAAATCCTGAGAGATGGCCCAAGCAAAATTGTTGTCTAAGCCTTGCAGTCTTGGCACGCAGAGCAGGATATATAGTTATACAAGAGGCTAAGAGATGACAGATGACAGACAGCCTGATCAAGAATACTGTCCAATTACAGTTTCAAAGACCAAAGAACAATTCCTTCAAAAGCTTGGTTAGTTTTCCAGCTTAATGTCATTGAATGTGAAACTGAGAAGTACAGGAAACTTTTCTGGTCCACCTTTCTTTAATAACTAGTACCACTGCCAGTTCCTAAAATAAGGACTATCATAAAATAGTCTAGAAGAAAGCCGCTTCTTTCTAGAAAGAAATCTATTCTGATGAGAAAGTCATAAGAACTGAAGAGACAACAGTATAGTGTTGCTAAGGAGATCCAGTAATTACCCCCTTGGCACAATGCTGAGATGAAACTACCACTCGGTGGCTGAGCCCATGGAAATATTTTTCCTATGAAATCATTTTAGATTTTTAAAAATCCCCAAATTTATATTATGATTTAATATTTAGGTTCCAAGATTTTACTCTTTAGAGATATACTAACTGTAATTTTAACATTACAACCAAACCTCAACAAGTCTCAGATTTTAATTCATAACAGGGTAAGTGACAAAATATTTAGGATTAAAAAGAGAATGAAAATGAGATCAGTGACTACAATTAACATTTAAGGGATAATTAAGCATATGGACATTGGTAGCTAAGTTTCAGATCTACATATTGAAAGTCATAAATAAAACATGACTGTTAAGTGATAACCAATGGCAGACCCCATGAAACACTAGCTGGTGGCCTAGAACTTACATGTAGGTACTGAAGGTCATATGCCACAAGGTTGTTTTGGTAATTCAGAAGGGATAAAATACTTTTGTAAAATTTTGGTGGAGAAGCAGGCATTTTTATTCATAAGGCTAAGTTTTTTCCTTTTCTAGCAATTTAAAACATGGCTTACATTCTATATTTCTCAGTGTTTCTATTAGAGATTTTATTGAGATTTTACAGAAAAAGCATAATTTTTTTCTCTTAAAGGTATAGCAATGAAAATAAAATGAGCATTTAAGTCATGTTTTAACACATCTTTATACAGTGTTACTGGGTTTATCTCTGAGATACAAAATGCTCAGTAAGTGGGCTAGTGTAAAAATATTAGGCACTAATCAATTACATGTTAGAACCAAATTAATCACACTATATTGGAGGGAATTTAATTTCAAGAAAATTAAGCTCCCTGACCTGCTTAAAACAAAGTTTATAATGTAATGAGACAAAATGGAAGTAGTTTAAGTAATAAATGTTTAATCAAAGAATTTTACATATTATTAACAGCATTCATTTGGCCAAACATCTACACGTTTGTAGAATCCTACTGTATATAAAGTGGGAATGTATCAAGTATAGACTATGAAAGTGCAAATAACAAGTCAAGATTAGGTTAATTTCTTTTACATTATAAAATTAACTTGTTTACAAAATAGGCTTTGCCAAACTTTATTACTGAATTGTAAAGTCAATGACTGTGTTGTTTTTAAAATATGTACCAAGGAAATACAAACTGGATAACGATCATTTTTCATGCTCAGGAGAGACCAGCACAGAAACAAAGGATACTGCACAAGGTGCAAGGAAACCAGAACCCACCACAAACACTACCTTCACACAGAGAACTCCTCACCTCACTGCAGTTGTGCAAGATGCCTCAATGTGATGCGAACTCTACTGGAAAAATTACAACTTGGTCTATAAACTTAATGTTAATATTTTTAATCCAAAATAAATTTGTAAAAAAATCCTTTAATGGACTATTTCAGTTTAATATACAGTAATACACTGTAGATTAAGTTAATATTTTCCCCCACTAATTTCAATAGGGATTGATATTAATTTTTCTGTAACTGGAGAAATAAAAACTAATGTGGACCTTAGTTATCCATAGCATAAGAGCAATTCTCATTTATAGAGGAACCTGGGGAACTTTAAATATTTTATATTTTAATGTCCTGGCCATATGAATTTAAAGTACAAGAAAAGTTCAAAAGTAAGGGATTGGAAAAAACAAGCAATCAAAAACCGTAATCACAACTCACATGAATACCAATACTAATACAACCTTTTACCTGGCCTAAGACTTGCCTGTACAAACTCAGTACAGAAATTTTGGTTTCTGTAGATTTCTGGTAACAATCTAGCAAAACATTAAATGGAGTGTTGCAAGAATCTATTTTGCTTATGTTATGCTAGTTTTGATAATATGTAAGTAAGACAACCATTCCAACAGTTTACTCTAGTTTTAATTACACACTGTACCATTGTATCTTAATTACAACTAAGACCAGTAATTTCTTCACAGTAAGACACTGATAACTAGGAAGTTGATTTTTTTCAATACTAAACAGTAATCACACAGCAAATGAGTATTGTGCAAGAGAACAAACACATGTCAGCATTTGCTATTTAGGCAAACAAACTGAACACTTAGTTGTTATATTTACTGTAAAGGCAAGGCCATGGGTGGTTTCATGGAGGTCTTTGCAATTCATAGCATAGTTACTTCAGAAGAGACATTGAAATTTGAATTACTGACTTATTAACTGGCAACTATCCATTTAGGTTAGGCAAAGGCACGGTAACATGTTGCGCAGGATGTTTTATTGAATTTTTTAATAATTGTGGGATTTACTATAACTCATGAAAACTCCACTTTTTTCTATTTTATAAAACACCATTAAAAGTAATTGCACCCATTAGTAATTAGAATGCACTGTAAAATTGTGAAAACAAAGAACTATGATTGCACTTCCAATAAAGTGTCTCTTAAAATACAGCACCGCTGTTGCTAATCAACTGTATTTTAATATTAAAATAAACTGTTTTTAACAGCAGCATTAGGTTTAGTTAACTTAAGCTACAGGCTACATTTATTTAAAATACAGTCTCCATGGCAACAAAAGCCCATGAAATTCTGGAATATCACTGCTACCAAGTGGCACCTTTTACTCCCAAGAACGCTGACACTGTCCTGGAGTACACTAGGATGCTGCACACCTCAATGCGTTGTCAGTCAGCGCACGAGTCAGAGTTTGGCACAATTGGACTGTAAATAGACAGGAGGAGAAATCTTTGATTCATATGAAAATTAAAACTAATTACACTGTGGTAGATGCAGCACTAAAGAAGCTGTGGATACTTCAATTCACATTGCTCAGACAAAAAGGGAAGAAGGAAGTTATGAAAGAGCACAAAAAGATTGAGGACATACATGTTATCAGATCTGTCCAAAATGAACTTCTAAAATGAAGAAAACTTCCTTTTTAAAGGAAAGCCACCCAAAGATTAAGAAGTAAGCCTTTGATTTCCATGTTCAAGTCAAGTATTGCCAACTCCAGGGTAAACAGAGCCCTGCATTTTCTTAGCATGTAGAATACAACCTAATTATTCCATTTTGTTTCTCTTGCTCTCCTGCCATTCTTTTTCTCAGCAAAATGGGGATCAGCTATCCAGTTAAATACAAAAGAAATTCCCTGTAAGGTTAAAATTGAAAATGAAGCTACCATTCAAGGGAACTCCTTTGTATTCCATCCTAACATCAGTGGTTTATAACTGAGCTGGAATTAAGTGGATCAAAGTCTCTATAAAGCTTTCTCCACCTAACATACCATCTGTACTTGCAATTCATTTGGAGCCCAGATATGTACATTTCATACTAAATGTACTTGTTCAAGCCATTCACTTGAGGTTTGGGGTGTCTGACTTGAAACATCTGAACCATCACCTTTGTTGGCTGCCTCATGACTACTCCCATCACCTTGAGATGATGATTCCCCAGCCAGAATATTTTCTTCCAAAGGATTTTCTTCTATCTGAGTTCCTCTATCTTCGTTGACACCAGCATCTTCAAACACTGAATCTTCTGGTGGCATTAGTTCCACATCCCTCACACCTTCTGACCCATCTTTGACACAGGGGAGCTGAGAATCTGCACTGATTTCTGTAGTGGCTGGAGGAATCAGAGCAATGCTCTGAGGGTTCATGTCATGAAACCAAGCCATAATATTACCAAGAAGATTGTCACTGACATTGGGATCCTGGCCAGCTGAGTCAGGGTCACTGGATGAAGGACAGAAATCACTTCTTGCCTCACTGAGGGGGTGTGAACCCAAGGTGTCAGTTGAAAATGGGTCACTCGCTGCTCCTAGTCTCATGAGGCTGTCACCAAGTTCCAACAGCTCAGAGCTGCTCAATGCAGCACGAGGGCTATCTGTATTCCTGGGGACAGAGTCCAGCCTGGAAGGTAAAGAAGTGCCTATAGCTCCTAGGGATGCTTCGTTACTGAGGAAGTCTCTAGTTTCTTCGTCAATGGTCAGCCCAGATTCTTGCAGTGACAACTGTATTGCAAGAAGTATGTTGGGATCATCTTCATCCAAGGAACTCAGAGCCTGAGACAATAGAAAATAAAACTACTTTAAAAACTTCTGACAGAAAAATAATTCAACTCAATCAGATTTACCACTTTTCCTTTAACAAACAGATAACAAATATTACTAATATATGTATACAAATTATTTTTTTCTACTCAAATTTTTTTGTGTGTATATAAAATATATTTTATTTCTCATTTCATCTGCTGACAGACACCTAGGCTGATTCCATATCTTTTTATTAGTTGCTCAAAACATTACAATGATCTTGACATATCATACATTTGATTCAAGTGGGGTATGAATTCTTTTTTTTCCATGTGTACAGATTGCAGTATCACATTGGTTTTACAGTCACATTTATACATACAGCCATATTAGTGTCTATTGTATTCTGCTTCCCTTCCTATTCCCCTCTCCCCTCCCCCTCCCATCACCTCTCTCTACCCACTCTATGACACTTTTCTCTCTCTCTCTTTTTTTCTTCCTCACACCATCTTATATGTAATTTTGCATAACAATGAGGGTTCTACTCAAATTTTATAACTATCTTCTTGTCTATGCAAAGGGAAAAATATATAAGATAAATCAGAAATACAGTAATTATATGTATTTTTTGCAGCACATCTTTGAAACAAAGATTTCAAAATGGAAGTAAGAAAAAGGAAAGTTGTAGAAGTAAAAGCAGAAAATCACACTAAACATGAAATGAGCAAAAGGGCAACTGAAGCTGCCCAGCAAGGCTACCTGAAGAGAGTCCTGGTTTTCAGAGCGACTGGCAGGGGTATAGTCACGCAGGGAAGAGCTGTGCAGCACACTCATAGATGCAGAACTTACCACAGACGCTCCAGGCCTGCGGCCACTGCTACCCTCTGGAATATCTGCTTCAAAGCAATTGGTACCACAGGCAATTTAGTGATAGGTAAGATTTTTTTTTTCCTTTTTTCCATACATCTTCTTATTTAAACTGGGAATTTCTCTTTCAGTGCTATGAATATCTGTATTCACATGTTTTCTTAATCTTTCTGGGATTTCTCAGCCATATTTGTCTCACCACAAGCAACAATATATCTAATACTATCACTTCAAGTCCATGACTGTTTTTACAACTTTTGCTCGTGTACTTATGGTTTTCTTCATAAATTCAAATGCTACACTCCGTTCTTCTTTCATTTTTCCTAAGTAATAGCAAATAAGGGTATTTTCATTTTCAGATTTTTTAAAATTAAAGAATTTTGGAATTACAATAGCCTAAAAAACCAATTTTTAGTCACAATGATCCCGATGTTATAGTTTTTAAGATTTTAACTCATAATTTAACATTTAAAAGTTGAATGATTAAAATAATTATCTCTAAAAGAACATCTCTAGGAGAACTAAGACTAATAGAAAAAATATTCCACAAACACAGTAACAGTACTGACAGCTACAATTTACTTAGTGCTCAGAAGGCGCTGAAGTGCTTTACAAGCATTATCTTAATTTAATGCTAAGAATGAGCCTACGAACTGGTACTATTATTGCTTCTTTAGAATAAGGAAACTGAAGCATAGAGAGCTTCAGTGACTTGACTGTAGTTATACAACTAGTTTACAGCAATGATAGTGTCATAAACCCAGGTCTGTCCAACTCTATGTGTTCTTAACCTTCCTGGTTTTCTGTATCCCCAGACAATCTGAACATTTACTGTGTATCTAAACTACAAACCCCAAAATATTGACATCAGCCAGTTTTAAAAAATAAATTCAGGGGGCTGGGGATGTGGCTCAAGCGGTAGTGTGCTGGCCTGGCATGTGTGCGGCCCGGGTTCAATCCTCAGCACCACATACAAACAAAGATGTTGTGTCCGCCGAAAACTATGAAATAAATATTAAAAAAAAATTTCTCTCTCTCTCTCTTTAAAATAAATAAATAAATAAATAAATAAATTCAGGAGAATTAAGATATTAAACCATGCTGAACCCAAGAGCTTACCTAAAGTGCTTTCGCTTGGCTCATCAGGGTCCGGAGGATTACTAAGCAGACTGTGCATGTCTCCTCGACGGCGCTGCTGTCTGTGTCTCCTCCGATACTGAAATTCAGCATATTCCTGCATAAACCAAAGGTTATAAAATACAGGAGAGCATGCAGTTTTTAATGCAAATAAAAACAAATAACATACTTTTTCCCAGGGGAAAAATGTGTGATTTTATACACATATTATAAAATCACTTGGCTTTAGAAAAAGAAACTTCAAGTTTTGCCATGCCAAGGAAACATAATAGGCAAAATGAAAAATAAATTTTTCCAAGTCATCACTATTGCCTAGATAAATTGGGAATACTTGCAAGCCTCAGGGCTACATTATAACTGAGTGTTACTTCATAATGCCTGATGATTTCAGTGGTCCTGTTATGTAATATTATAACTAATACCACAATCATTTTACTAAGTTAGATTCTCCCTGGAGGTCTATTTTTAAAAAGTGTGCAACAGAGATGGGGACAATAACAATAATAAAAATGTCAAACCACATACACACACTGTTAAGTATTTGTCAGACTGTTGAACTTCCTACTCTTTGGAACTACCACATACCACATTCACAACTCAAATGACTAGATTAAAAGAAATAAGTTAGCTTTAAAAGAAAATGTCACTGAGCTTCCTTCTCTTATTAGCCAATATGTGATATTATCTACAATATAAGAAAGGGAAGTGTTTTCTATTTAGCAAGTGGGAAGAGTACAGATTTAGACAAATGTCCATAAATCTATTTTATATTTGTGACAACAGCTTAAGATAGGGTTGTTATTACCCAAGGTGATAGCTGGGAGTATCTGCTATTACCTGAGTATAAATGTATTTTCCTAGATTTTAGTGGCAGAGGAAATAAGAATAAAACAGAGGCCAGAGTGCATGACACTAGCATAAAAAGGTTAATTTGCAGAATCACTGTGGAATCTTATAGTGATAAACATAAAAATTCTCAGGTTTATGATTATCTTAGTTACTCTAGAATAGTCAATGTACTTATATGGTGACAGTACTAGGAATAAGTGAAGACAAGTTCTACGTCATAAAACTTCTATATCACACTACTCTAATTAAATTTATTTAAACTTCTTCATTTATCTAAGTTTAGCTGGAATCTTAATAAGGGAGAGAAGGGGCATCCTACCAAGTTAGAAACCAATGACTGAAAGTACACTGAGGGATTATTTAGTTTCTTTAAAAATTCTGGGTAAACTGGGCATCATTTCTTCTTCTGGAGGCTCATGGTCTCAAGCTAGATTATTTATTATGTCATTATGTGGCTCTATGAACCACAGAAGACCACATTTCTTGGACAAAAATGGTGTGAAAATTTTATCTCAACTAAAGGTTCATATATGAGGAAAATCTGCTTATTTTGTAGACTTGATAAAAATAATATTTCTAATTATTCTGAAAAAAAAAAACCCCTCTCAAGTTGGGGCTGAGGTTGTGGCCCAGAGGTAGAACACTTGTCTAGCATGCGTGAGGCACTGGGTTTGATCCTTAGTACCACGTTAAAAAAAATAATAATAAAGGTATTGTGTCTAACCACAACTAAAGAAAAAATGTTTTTTTAAAAAAACTCTCAAATTACATTCTCTGATGATGTAACATGTTAAAAAAATTGCTTTCATAAAATTATCTAAAAATTTCCAAGGAATCCTAAGATCTTTGAGAAAATACACAAAAAGGCTTTAGTCAGGATGCTATACATGGTTTGAGAGTGTTAAGGCCACAGAGAAGATTTAAAAGTTCTAGGATAATAGGAAGAAAGGCTGCCAGAAGTTTGTTCTTTTGAATAATAAGAGCCACCATTTATTGGGCACCAATTTTGTCAATGCCTTGACAGTCTTTAATTCTTCTAGAACTTGATGGGGTGAATACCACTGCCTGTATTTTAAAGATGAGAAGTTAAGGAAGAGAACATGCTAAGATCTAGTAAGTTAGAGAACTAGAAACACTTGAACTCAGGTGTTTCTCAGACTTTAAGACTATGCTCTTTAAACAAAATTTCCCTGACTTTAAAGTGGCATAAAACATGATGATGGGAACTGTATGTAGTCTGAGCTGGCTGTCGAAAATAAATAAATAAATAAATAAATAAATAAATAAATAAATACATAAGTAGCATAAAACAAATACTTGTGCCTGCCATGGACTCATGTAATTTATTTTTAAAATTTTTATCTATTTATTATTATTATTTTTTGTGGTACTGAGGATTGAACCCAGGGGTACTTACCACTGAGTTACACATGCTCCAAACCCTTTTTATATTTTATTTTGAGACAGCGCCTCATTAAGTTGAAGAGGCTGGCCTCAAATTTGCAATCCTAACTCAGCTTCCTGGGTTGCTGGAATTACAGATGCACCCAGCTTCATGCAATTTAATGTAAATAAAATAAGGTAAAATTAACTTCACTGAAAAAATATGAATCTAACCTAAAAGTCTACTGGAGTTAAGTAAAATTATTCTCCTTTCCCCATAGCCTATCCTAAGACAAAGAGATAACTTTTAAAAATATAATCTTGGCAGATATTGAATAGTCACATACAGAATTTGAAAGTCTCACAATGTGTGGTAATTCTTTGGTTTTGTTGTAAAGTTTACACAAAAGTTTTGAATTTCAACATGTCAAAGAATAAAGAAAAGCAAAAGTAGATTAAATAATTTTTGTGGAATTAATTCATAAAACAAAAATTTAAGTAATAGTCATATTAGCAGGCCAAATATTTCAGAATCTCTAAAGTTACTGTCAGAGCCAGAAGCATCAAGATGATACAAACATTATTATGAACACTGATAAAGGTTTTATTTTTGCTTAACTGTGTTCATTGTTTTTGATAAATGAAGTTATCTATTCCTCCTTTTAGGCATAAATTTCCCATAATATCCCCAAAGCTATAATCATATTATAATACAGAAATAAGTCTAGAACCAGGTAAAGAAGAAGGTCTGTAATTTGTTTTCCAATAAAAATTTCATTATTATATATATATTTTTGCAATTAAAAGTGAATTTAAAATTTCCATATGCCTTATAAGCACTGTTTTCTCAAGTCAATATTTTCTTAAAGATATCTACCAATACAAAAGGCCACAAGGTGATTGCAAGTATCCTCAGAAGCTGAAAAGAGAAAGTGTCTGATTTAAATAAGCCATAGTCATTTCTGAATAATATTCTGAATAATAATCATTTTCACAAAAAAATGGGGTATAAATGATACACAAAGGTTTCATCATTTGTCCTGCTTCATTTCAAGAATAAACTGAGGAATGTAAGTATCAAATGCTATACTATATTATAAGGAGCAAAGGAAAGAGAAGCAGAAAACTGCTAAAATAATTTAAAAATCAGATATAAAGGTGACATTGGCAATTTAAATCTCAGAAAATATTTGTGATTAAGATTTTCACTCTGACTTATTTGCCACAACTGCTTGTTGCAGTATTAAGTATTTTAGATTTTCTGTAGTTTAAAATGACATTTCAATAACAAGAACCAAAAACACAAATAAGAATAAGAAAGTCTTAAAGAGAAGCAGAAAGCAACTAAGCAAAGCATTTCTTTTAATATGAACATTATCACTGCAAAATTTCACACTGTAGTAATTTGATTATGAATTAATTCTCAAGTTTATTGAAGTAACATAAAAAATACATCATTCATTTAGGTTTTTAATAGATTCAGACTAAAATAATATTACAAATAGAAACCCATTTCTAATAAGTAAAAATTACCTCTATTAAAAAATTAGAAGATATCTTCCAAAATAATATGTTGTAAATTTGCCTAAGTTCTGTTTAGGAATTAAGAACAATAAAAGGGGGATACATTTAACAATGTGATGATACTCCAGTACTATGAAGAGCTAAATGTAGGTTCTGCTGAAGCATTTTTGTTACAAAATAAAGAGAAAGCACTGCTGATAACCTTAGTAGGATTTAGAATAGATGAAGGTGCAAATGCAAGCAGGGTTGTGCTAAGAAAAAAACAAAAACAAAAACAAAAACAACAATCAAAAAACCCCCACAAAACAATTACCTCAGGTGATGCAAATCCTAAATATTCCCAATCCCATGTTCCACCAGCAAAGCTACAAAGAAATTAGACATACCATTTGATTTATTATCAGTACTATAAAGTACATACCACCAGACCCTTGCCCTTTGAACATTACTTTTAATTCTTCTACTAAGAATTTGCTTAACCAAAGTAGATCGATTATTAAAATGATATTCATCATTTCTTCCAAATTCCAAGTTGCTTTGTTTGTGCAAAATAACAAAAAAATAAAAATCAGCATGTTATAACAAAATATTTTTACAACTGCTTTTATTTTTACTTTATAAGTAATGCTTGTAATCATTATGAATAATAAAATATGCTTCAATTTGCAGTGGCAGAAGTAGTATTAAGTATCTGAAATGAAACAACCAAAACAACTGCTCTTTTTAGGGATAAATTTGAATCATTTAAGTAACTTTAGTATTAGCAGATTTCTCATTTCTTTACAAGTCCTTACACAAAAATACAAATATGACCATAACAAGTTGGCAGTTTCCAAATTCTATATTATGCCTGTGACTTATCATATCACTATATATATTATATACTGGAAATGGCGCATTTGAATACTCTATGAATTGTGAGTTCACCTGAAATGTGAAATTAATCTAGTCTAATTAGTTTCAGGAACTATACAATGATAAACAAACAAAAAAGAAATGCCAAATAAAATAGAAATAGTACTGAAGAAAAAATATCACCAAAAAGAAAGTAACATACTTTTATTGGCTATCCATATTTTAGGTGTAAGTAACCTCCAGGCATATGAACCCTAGTTGGATAAAAAATACAACTGCTGGCATTTATGGCTCAAGCTAAAGTGGTTTCTATCCTTTTTACCTGCGCCTTGGAGCTTCTGGTGAGTCTGCTGGAGCAACTCCACGAGCCACAGATGCCAGGAATTCTTGCCTCTTCTGCTGTACAAGGCATGCGGCCTTGATGATCTTGTGGCGAGGTGTGCGAAGGTAAGGCCTATTGACTTTTTGGGCAAGGTCTTCAGTGACCATTTCTAGGTCTGTCTATGGCATGAGGGAAAAAAAAAAAAAAAGATTATAGGCTAAATGTGTTAGTAAGTAGCAAATCCAGAGTTGATCTGGTCTCCTAGATAAGTCTCACTCTTTTGGAGTCAGAAAGTAATACACATTTTGAAATAACTTCCTATTTGACATACTTACTACTATGTACATTTTTCCAGGTTATGAAAGAGAAAGAATCCCCCTAATTTCAGGAAAATGACACTTATTTGATAGGTATTTATAGAAATGTAGATTACAATAGGTATTTATAGTGATATAGTCGGTACAGATTACAGTCATTGAACATCAAAAGTATCTATAAGAATTTATAGATATGTGAAATGTGTAATATACTTCAAGACACTATACAACCACATGCAAGATGTTATGATGTAGACCATATATAAATGCTGAAGGAATCTGAGGCAAGGTAAGACCACTGTGATTTGGGGTTAGGCCTTAAAGGCTATGGAGAAAATGAATATTGACCCTTAAAAGAAATGCAGGATATAAATTAGTAAGGACAGCTTGAAAATAATACATGAAACTGTAACGAAAGGAGAAAGTTTTTTTAAAAAAATATTTTTTATTTGTTCTAATTAGTTATACATGACAGTAGAAAAGAAGGAAGTTTGATGGCTTCAAAAAAAGATGAGTGTACAATGAAGTTGATTGGTTATAAGGACTTCAGCTGACTCAGGTATTTTAGCTTTTTAAATTCTGTAACTTTTTTTTTGGTAGTGCTGGGGATTGAACCTAGGGCCTTGTGAATGCTAGGCAACCACTCAACCAACTGAGCTTATCCCCAGCCCAACTTTTTTTTTTTTTTTTTTTTAAATCGAACATGTTTATTTGCATACTATTTTTTGGTAGAAAAAAATATAACATACATTTATTTAGCACAGCCTTGTGAAATGCAAAAAGCATAATTGGGTAAGAAGCAATTTTTTTTAATCCTAGTCCATTTCTGCTAAAATATTTTCTGAGGACTAAATCATGAACTGCTCCACTGGAATTAAGTATTATACTAGTGGGGCACACATTTAACATCTATTAATTTTCTCCTAAGTATAGGTAGCAATTCACCATTCTCTTAAATACTGTAACTTTTTGAGTTGTACTTTAAAAATAAACCAGTAAACATAACCTTCTAATCTAGAATATAATGTGGTTTGTTTCATATTTGAGGATAAACTTCAAAAACCAGTTTAAAACAAAGAAACAAATGCTAGCATAGTTCATGACTCATTCAAACTTGCAGTGAAAAATTTAAACATGAAAGAAAATTTCAGTTTATTATTGGTTAGTTTTTATTTATAAGCTACATATAACTGCTGTCATTTGAAATATAAATTTAAAAAGATATCTTACTTGCATTAGTTCAAAAATTTCTTTCTTTGTGCTTTTAGGTTCTAAGAAAAATCCATATGGATAAGAACACTTGAGGATACGCCGAGTTTTTAAGAGCACGTGAACTGCATCTTCAATGAAAGTGGTATCTGGACAGCCTCCTTCAGCTATAATAAAGGAATTAAGGCACAGTGAAGTTTTTTTTGCAAACTATTTTATTATAAAATTAACCAAACAACTGTTTTCTTAAAAACAAATCCTTAAGAAGAAACTAAAGTAGTTCTATGATACTTATTTGAGCTAAACTAAAAACCTATATGAAATATTCATATGTGATATGCATGTGATAGTGAAGGCATTCAGATCAGCCCAGGAGCCATGAAGAATGCACACTCATCCTGGATTTTTTCCTTAACCACTGGTAAACAAATACAGCTTTAGGTTTAATGTTTTATTAAATTTTTCAGATTATATCTAGGGGAACTTTTTTTAAATATTTTTTTTTAGTTGTAGATGGACACAATACCTTTATTTTGTTTATTTTTATGTGGTGCGGGGATCGAATCCAGTGCCTCATGCATGCTTGGTAAGTGATCTACCACTGAGCTACAACCCTGGCCCTAGGGGAACTTTGTTGCTTAAGAATTAGAACAAATGCCTTTGCTAAGTTGCTTGCTTAAAAAAAAAAAAAAATCTAATTATAATCAACCCTCTGCAAATACAACACAGGAAAAAGATACTACATTCTGAGGAACAAATGGATAACTAACTCTAGTAAATAAAAAACATCAGAGAGAAAAAAGAAAGAGTGAGGAGCAGGGAAGAAGAAATTGTCTTAATAAAGCAAAAATATCTTTACAGCATTCTAGCTTTTTCTTTAACAAACTACAGAATCTAAAAGAATAAGTACTGTTGAAAACCAGATTATTTTGCATGCCTTTAGATTTCAATTACATCTGTATGTTCACAGATATATATACCACCCTAAAATTTCTGCTTTTGTTCAACATTTGGTATCTACAGAATGTAAAAAAACAAACCAAACCAACATGCCCCTTGCTTATTATGTGAGAGAAGTGCATGAAATTGTATCTTCTTTTTCAATTCTTATTTTTTAAATTTTTTCACATTTTATATACTGCCTAGAACCACCAAATGTTGAATAAAAGCAGTAATTCATATCGCAAATATTTATTGTTTACTACGTGTCAGGCATGGTTCTAGGTAATAGGAATACATTAATGACAGAATAGACAAAAATCTCTGCTAAAGAACTATGTAACCTGTGATAATTTTTTCCCTTTCAATTTTACTGTGGACAATATTCTAGAGCTTGATATTAGTGTGATATATCATTAATAATGTCTACAAACTAATAATTAACAAGAATAAGCCTATTGATACATTCTTCCCTTCTCTATTTATCTTATGGTTACTGTCTTATTAGGGAATCATTTTCACAAAAAAGGTTATTAGTACTTATTATTTTATAAATTGGAACAAATACAAATATAATTGATCACATTTTCAGGCTTAAATATGTCATTCATATAAATGGTAGGACTATTTTTAAGATATGATTTTTAAAAATAAACATACCATATCCTGTATTGTGTGGTCACTGTGGGATATTATGTTCTAATGATGTAACTAGCACTTAATCCATATTTAGGAATACTCTTATTTTTTTAAATTTATTATTATTTTTTATTGGTTATTCAAAAACATTATAAAGATTGCAGAGTCACATTGAATACTCTTTTATAACTTAAGACTTATAAGTGTTAGCTCTTCTTATGGCTTTGCTTTTGACCTTGATTTCATTACTTACCAGTGAAACTATTTCTCTCCAAACTTTTATTTTGACTCCATTAGGCACTCTGCCAAGAATTTCTCAAGAATTTTATGGTATTCAGTTTCATGACATTTGGGTAGCAAATGTATGTTGCTTCCTTTGACTATGTCAGGAATGCCCTTTAGTACCCATCACTTTTCCCATCACTTGAGAGCATCAGCAAAGGCACAATGTAAACAAAGTCATGATGTGTTTTTGTCACCATAGGCTACATTAAGAGAAGCAGGCTAGGTGCCAGGTGGAAAATCCTATCACAACAGATAAAGTCTTATAAGAGGAGGAAGGGACTTATAAGAAGAGGAAGGGACACCAGAGCAATCTCATTCTCTTTCCCAGACAACATAAGGACATAGGTGAGTTAATGACTATAATACATTCCTTTAGAGACCTAATCTCTAATCAGTGAACTGGATTAGTATGGAAGGACATTTTATATTAATTAATATTTTATATTAATTATAACCCAATCTCTTAGAACTTACTTTCTTTGAGAGCTCTACTCAATTGCTCCATCTTTTCTTTGGCTGTTTTAAGAAGGCGTTGTTCTAACTAAAGGAACAAAAATAAATAATTTAAGCCATCTTCTTTATTTATTTAAAACAGAGTGGTTCAACTCATTTAAAATGATTTGAGACATACCTGATAACTATGCTCATGGTTTTTAAATCTTGTGTAATAGTGCATAAATCTATCAAGTTCCTGAAACCGTTTGTGTTTTTTCTCAGCCTAGAAAACAAAAGTCCATTAATAACTTTTACAAAAACTACTAATTATTAAAATTAGTTCTGGAGAGATAATTTAAATTTTTTATTAGTAATAGGTAGTGATGCATACAGATTTGTTGGTTATTTTTCTGAAAAAAAATAATAATCAATACATTTTAAAGGCTCTCAAAACAAAGTCTAAATTGGTATTCTCTACAACAACCCATTAGACATCTTCACATCTTCAATGTCTTTAAAAAAATTTTTTTTTAGTTGTAGAAGGACACAATACTTTTATTTTGTTTATTTTTATGTGGTGTCAGGGAACAGACCCAGTGCCTCATGCATGCTAGGCAAGTGCTCTACCACTGAGCCACAACCCCAAGCCCTTCAATGTCTTATCATATGGTTTATTGTCAGAGACTAATCTGTGTCCCACTGAAATTCTTATGTTGAAGTCCTAACCCCAAAGTGTTTCTGGAGACAGTGCCTGTTGAGGAGGTAATAAAAGTTAAATAACGCCATTAGTACAGTGATCTAATGTGATAGGGCTGGTGTCCTAATCAGAAGAGGAAGGGACACCAGAGTGCTCTCATTATCTTTCCTAGACAACATAAAAACACAGGTGAGAAGGTGGCTGGCTGTGTGCAAACCAATTTGAGAATCTCCTCACCAAGAACCAGTCAGCTAGAACCCTGATCTTGGACTTCATAGCCTCTGGAAATGTGAAAAATAAATTTCTATTGTTTAAGCTACCCCATCTTTGGCAGCTGAGCAGACTAACACACTGTATGCTATAATGTAATACTGTATTGTTGATATTTTACGAAAATTATTTTTAAGTCTTTACATTGGCAGGTTGAGACTAGGCTTTTCATACTCATCAAAATCAAAAGGGAAAGCTTAAAAGGAGAAAAAACTGTCAAGTTTATAGATTACTTTGTTTTAACTAAAGCCTCCTCCAAAGTGTATTCAATTTTAATGCCTCATTAAGATGAAGACAAGAGCTGGGTAAGGGGGCAGACACCTGTAATTCCAGGGGCTCTGGAGGCTAAGGCAGAAGGATTGCAAATCTGAGGCCAGCCTCAGCAATTTAGTAAGGCTCTAAGTAACTTAGAGAGACCCTGTCTCAAAAAATCTAAAGGGCTGGGGGTGTAGCTTAATGGTAAAGCATCTCTGGGTTCAATTCCTGGTAGGAAAAAAAAAAAGATGAAGACAGGAAAAGAAGAAATGCAAAATACTTCTCATGGTTTAAGTGGCTTATACAAAAATATAAAGTCTTGGCTTAATCAGTTCTCTTTACCTCCACAGTCATTTCTTTGGATTGCTCCTCCACATGTTGAATGACTTCATAGCGAGTACATCTGTAATAACCTCCAGTGGAAGAGCTATGTTTTTTCCATTCTTCTAGGCAAATCCAGCAAAAGTCATATTTGCACTTCAAAAGAAAACATACATGCATAACATTTCCCTGTTAATATACAAATGCTGTTCTGCTTTTTAGTCAATCAATTTGTAATGATTAAACAATTCTGCTTATGTGACCAGAAACAAAACATCTCAAAGATATGCTCTCTTTCTCATATTTCCTTTTGCTATCTTATCTGTATTATGGAAAGATGTGAGGGTAGTTTAAAACTGTTACTTCTAGGTATAACTCAAAAATAAAATCACAATATTTTATGAAGTAATCAAAAAGAAACAATAAAAATATCAGTAGGATATTTGTTTCAAATACTACAACAAATAGTGATAAATGTTTCATTTTTTTCAAGTGTGTGGTAATCTGACACTGGTCTCTGAAGTTCTATGTTCCTTTTGAAAAACTTCTGGCAACTTGATAGACAAATTGGTTTTGAAACTGCAATGTTTATAAGGTCTCTAAGTACAGGAGCTGACAGAAAGTTGTTTCCCATTTTAAAGAAAATTTCATTTACTTAATATGCCATAATTAGAAGAAAATGCCAAAAATATGAACATGGATTCTGAATCAGAAACATTTTCCCATTCTAAGTCTATGTTGTTTTCTGGTCACTTTTTTTTTTTTTAAAGAAACATTTAAATCTTTGAGCTACTAGAAACTTATCTGGGTATACAGTATGAAACTAACTTTATTCCCACGCCCAATAGCTGTCCTACTATCCTATTACCAATTACTGAATAATTCATGTGTATCTACTGGTTAAGAATACCACCTTTACCATATGCTAAATTCCCATGTATGTGTATCTATTTTCTGGGCTTGCTTTAAGTTGTGTTTCATGATCTGTTTATTCACATGCCAGCACCATATTGTTTTAATTATTGAGGATTTGTAATATGGCTTATCAAGGTTAATACCACTTTACTGTTCTTTTTCCGTTTTCCTAGTTATTCTTGCTTTGATTTCCCTTATGGACTTGTTTGTTTCTATCTTTCTTCGGTGCTGGGGATTGAACCCAGAGTCTCACATACTAGGCAAGTGCTCTACCACTGAGTTGCACAGCCTCCAACAAAAACTTTTTTGAATTAAGTTTATCTAGATGCAGAAACAAAACTTGTGGTATTTTTGTTGAGTCTTTCTATTTAAGAAATTGGTTGTCTTTTTATTTGTTCATCATCCTTTGGACCCTAGAAGATTTTAAAAATTTTTTCTATAAAAGTCATGCATATTTTTAAAATTTATTTCTAGATAAATAATGCTTGTACATATGAATATTATTACTTTCTGTATATTAGTTTTGTACTCTGCTACTTAATTGAATTTTTATTTGTAGAAGTTTTTCAGTGATTTTTTATGGATTTCTAGGCATACAATCATACCATCTGCAATATTACCTAATATTTAATCTAACTTTTACAACTCTTAATTTTTTAAGAGAATAATTTTTAAAATTTTTTTTTAAATTTATTTTTTAGGTGTAGATGGACACAACATAATGCCTTTATTTTTATGTGGTGCTGAGGATCGAACTCAGGTCCCAACCGTGCTAGGTAAGCGCTCTAATGCTGAGCCACAATCCCAGCCCAACAGAACGATTCTTTAAAATATTTTTTAAGTTGTAGGTGGGCACAATGCCTTTATTATTATTTATTTATTTTTATGTGGTGCTGAGGACTGAACCCAGTGCCTCACCCACGCTAGGCAAGCACTGAGCCACAATCCCAGCCCCTTTTAATTTCTTTATGTTGTCTAATTATGTTGACCAGTATTACCCGTTCAGTGTTAATGATAATACAATAATGCAGAGCATCCTTACTTTATTTTTGTGTTTAGGGAGCTGCCACTAATTTCCCCACTAAATATATTAGCTTTCATGGAAACAATTTATTTTTATCACACTTAAAAAGAAAGAGTCCATTCTTTATTGATTTGAGTGTTTATAAAAATTGTTAGGGGTTGGGGTTGTAGCTCAGTGGTAGACTTCTTTTTTTTTTTTTTGAGAGAGAGAGAGAGAGAGAGAGAGAGAGAGAATTTTTATTATTTATTTTATTTTTTTAGTTTTTCGGCGGACACAACATCTTTGTTTGTATGTGGTGCTGAGGATCGAACCCGGGCCGCACGCATGCCAGGCGAGCGCGCTACCGCTTGAGCCACATCCCCAGCCCATCAGTGGTAGAGTTCTTGTCTAGCATGCTTGAGTCACTGGGTTTGATCCTCAGCACAACATGAAAGTAAATAAATAAAGATATTGTGCCCATCTACAACTAAAAATATTAAAAAAGAAAAAATTTAAAACTTTTGTCAAAAGCCATTCAGCATCTATAGAAAATATATGACTTTCCTCTTTGGATCTACCAATAAAATGAGGTAGAGTAACAATTTTCCTCATATGGAACCAGTTTTCTTAAATTTATTTTTTAGCTGTAGTTGGACATAATACCTTTATTTTATTTATTTATAATGTAGTGTTGAGGATCAATCCCAGGGCCTCACATGTGCTAGGTGAGTGCTCTACCACTGGGCCACAACCTCAGCCCTGGAACCATTCTTGTAGAATAAACCCTGACTCATCAATTACTCTCTTTATTTGTTCTCATATTGTCTGCAAATATCTTTGTGTGCTTTTTGTCTCCTTTAATATCTTATCAGGACTTCTGTATTGTTATTTATAAGTAAGATTAAAGTTTTATTTTTATGATCTTGTCAAGTGGTATTAAGGTTCTACTCAATAAAAATAACTTCATGTTTTCTTTAAAAATAAATTTAAAAAAATCCCAGGAACAGTTTAAATGACATTGGTATTACCTGTTCCTTATAGGTTTGATAAAATTCTCCTGTGAAACTGTCAGGACGCATTGAAGGGACTAAAAAGAAGGAAATGATCCTTAATGGGGTTTGTGGTGGGGCTTATCTTTGTAAAACTTTCTTTCTCTTTATGGGAATGAAGACAATTGATATTTTTTCTCTTCTAGGGTCACTTTTAACTAATTACTTTTTTTCTGAGAAAATAATCCATTCATATCCAGCCTGAAATATATTTGCAAGGGTTCAGCTAAATTATTCCTTATTATTCCAGTTTGTTTCTCTGATTATTTTATTTTATTTTTGTGTGTTTCTCTGACTGTTTCCCTGTTTCTTATTTGGTATATTTGAACTCTCTCAACTCCATTATTTATTATGCTTACTGGTTTTTCTATATTTTTTCTTCAGAAAATAATTTGATTCTTTGTTGTTGCATTGTTTTTCAAAGCTCACTAATTTCTGCAATTCTTTTTTAAAAGTTAATTTATTTTAATTAGGTATGACAGCAGAATGCATTTTGATTTATTGTACACAATTGCAGCATACCTTTACATTTGTATAGTTGTACACAGTGTAGTGTCACACCATATGTACAGTCATACAAGTATCTAGATACCCTAGGTAATGATGTCCATATCTTTCCACTGTCTTTCTGCCCCCCATGCACTAAACCTTGTGGTGTTAAAATTTCTTTTTCTAAATTTCTGAATCACATTCTCAATTCTTTATTTTGTATTATTTTAGGTGAATAAGGCTGCACATATTTTTTCATTGGTTCTTTTTAGTTATCTGTAACATTAGGATTCATTTTCACATAATTATAAAAGCATGGAATATAGTTTGCTCTAATGCAGTCCCCAGTACTTCCCTTCCCATCCAATGTCTTACAGGTATACTTGATGGTCAGATTCACTGCAACATATTCACATATGTACACAGGAAAGTTAGATCAGATTCATTGCAATGTTCCTCTCTTATCCCGTCCCTCCTCTCTCCCCTTTTGTCTACTCCATTGATCTCTCTTCTATTTAGATGGAACACACACCCTCCTTATTTTGGACTGACCTCTGAATATCAGAAAATACTTGACTTTTGACTTTTTGGGTGTGACTTGTTTCACTTAGCATAATTCCACCTATTTATCAGCAAATGGCTGAACATATTTTTGAGTATTGTTTTAGCTGCAGCCCTTAGATTCTGATAAGTCATTTTCATTATTTTTTTTTCTAGAGATCTTTAAAAAATAGTTTTAGTAGTAGATGAACACAATGCCTTTATTTATTTATTTATTTTAATGTGGTCCTGAAGATCAAATCCAGTGCCTCACATGTGCTAGTCAAGAGCTCTACCATTAAGCCAGGACCCCAGTCCCTAGAAAATTCTTTAATTTACATTTTGTTCATTTATGTTGTCTGAAAGATTAAAAATTTCCACGTGAAAAGGCCTTTTATATAACTTTATTTTTAATTTCAATTTTATTCCCTTATGATCAGAGATTATTATTTGTATTATTTTCTACTTTTGGAAAGTTAATGAAGTTTTGATGATTAGTGATCAATTTTTTGTGTACAATGCTTCATGGTGCTTGAAAAGATGGCAGAGTTCACATTTTCAGGATATAGAATTTGATATATATAATAAACATATACACTTCAGTTAATTATGGTATTGGTGCCCTCTATTCCCTAAATTCTTTGTCTGCCTAATATGAAATGGACAGAGAACTGAATTAAAGCCGTTTACAACATAATAAACTATAAACTTATTTCAAGGCTCAGATAAAATGTCTTAGTATCCCCCTCCTTCTTACTGGGGACTGAATTCAAGCAGGAAGAGGAATATAGAACGTCAATAATTTTTGCTTTTTAGTCATGGCATAAAATTTCGCACAGAATGAGATAAAGAAAATTAGTACAAGTAATTTAAAATATTTAAGAATAAAAAGTTAAATAGCTACCAAAAATTATCTAAGGGGACACTTATAGAATAAATAGTGTCTTTAAAAATAAATAAACATATTTTTAGAAGATTAAATTTGTCATTCTTTTAAAATGTTTAACATATTTGATTCCAGAAAGAAAAATTGCTTACTGAATCATAATCAATGCTGAGGCATTAATAAAAGCTATACTGTGATTTAGTCTTTGTGGTGCAGAATGGATTCAATTACATATGAAATGTTGTTTCACCTACACATTTAAAAAATATTTCTGAAGTATTCAATTTTGCTGTAAGATTATTACTCTCTAAATATGTCTTACATGTCATAATAAGAATGCTATTTTTCTACTTTGAATGCAAACATTTCAGACAGCATTATTAGATATTCCTTTACTCATACAGGTATGTGCTATGAAGGAAATAAAGGTAAAGTAGAATTCTATCTCAGCCAACTATGAATTTTAGAGTCAATCTGTATTTCCTTACATGTATAATCTATATAAGATTTTCCAAGAAAAAAATGAATATGAATATTGGAAATAATACCATAATTAGATGAAATGATTTTAGTCCAATCCTTAGCCATATTAATAAGCACTTTTAAATATTTTGCCCAGAACATTGCACTAGATTTTTCTGTCTCTTGGGGAATCATTATTATTCCCTCACTAAACTGATTCATTTATGTTAAATTTAATTGATTGATTTATAGTGGTGTTGGGAATTGAATCAGAGGCACTCTATTATTGAGCTACATCCCCAGCCCTTTTTATTTTGAGATAGGGTCTCACTAAGTTGCTGAGGCTGGTCTCAAACTTGTGTTCCTCTTGTCTCAGCCTCCCAAGTCACTGGGATTACTGGTGTAGGCCACTGTGCCTAGCTATATATGTGAATCTTATAACACAGTTTTGTAATAACATTTCTAACTGCCATTCTTTTGCAAGTTATAACTACAATGATCATTAAATTTCAGGTTAAAAATCAAGTAATTCTTAGAAGATACTGAAATATTTTATAGAAATCTTAACTATTTGAGTTTCTCTAAATGAGAAAAAATTACTATAGTTTAAATAATCATTTTAAAACATTGATGACATGATAAAACATCAGCATATCATTACAATTTTATAACAGAGATGTTCAAAATATAAGCAGGGATCAATTCCAGAATATTTGAAACATATAGTAATTTGTTTTTGTGCAATGAAATCAGGAGGGTATATTCTATTTAGCCTTCAGTACTCTAAAACTAATTATTTATGATTTTTCAGTTAAGTGGATCATGTTGGCATTTTAATTTTCAATACGATAATTTCTTATTTAGTTGATGGTTTCATTAGCAAAGCAACATTTCTGCTTTGGGTTGACAATCAACTTATATTAAGATTCCAACTGCAAAGCATATAAAACACTCCAATTCTTACCTTAGCACACTGCATGTGATTGCAGCCTTCATTCTTCTGTATCGGAGACTTACAATTAGCACAAGGTTTGGAGTTAGTTAACAACCAGAGACAATTGGCAGCATCCTCATAAGCTTCACTAACTCCCACAACTTTGGAAGCACAAACATAAAAAGAAATGATTTTGTGTACAACTTCACAGAGGAAAAAACCCACACTTTACTTCCAGGTTAACTCTCCATTTTAATCGTATATTTATTTTCCTATTAGGGTTTATGGCAACATTTTTTAAGTTGCTTCATTTTGATTGGCATAATTATAAAGATAAAAAGCTTTATCCCAAAAGTCCTATTTATCAAATCTAGTTTGAAGTTTTTTTTTCCCTTATAAACTTGTATCCAAACAAACTAGAAAGAAAAGAACCAAAGAATGATTGCTGTAGACAATAATTACTTAAATCCAGTTGCAAACATAATTATCAGAAATTCTTCATTATAGTGAAAAGTATTAAATATCAATTTTTTTGTTATCCATAATTATTTTGGATAAACTTAAAATGAATCCAATGTGACATGTCTAAAAGTAAACTTAACCATTTTTCCCAAACATGTTCTTTTTTCTAGCTTTTGTATAGATAAATAATGCCTGCCCAGAGTCAATCCGGGAGGAATATAATCTTCAATATTTTCCTCTTCCTCTTCCTCCGGGCATCCTAGTGATTCTACTTCTTTCTCCTTCATATCTGTTTCCTCTCCACTCCCACTTTTTACTGCTTTAGCTAGAATCTTACATACCCCTTGCCTAGACAATGAAAGTATAGAAAACCAACCTATATCCCCAGTTCCCTCTCGGTCCCACTCCTAACTAAACTGCCTATATAATGATCTTTTTAAAATAAAATCTGCTTAAAATTTCTCAATTGTTCCTCACTGACTACAAGATAAATTCAAATTGCTTTAGCAAAAAATACAAATTTTTTTTTTATCATCT
This sequence comes from Ictidomys tridecemlineatus, assembly GCF_052094955.1. Taxonomy (NCBI): domain Eukaryota; kingdom Metazoa; phylum Chordata; class Mammalia; order Rodentia; family Sciuridae; genus Ictidomys; species Ictidomys tridecemlineatus. The sequence continues at coordinate 201,826,325 of NC_135478.1, forward strand.
GGTCATCTACTTGGCCACCATTGCTCACTCAACATCCCCACACCGTTTCAACATTAGAGTTCTTAAACTCCATTTATGATATTATAATTTGGGATCTGTAAACTTCAGGAATGACATGATTTTTAAAGATTTTAAACTTATAAGCCCCCCACCCACCAAACAGAGTTAGAGACAAACAATTTATATTTTTTTCCAAGTAAGAATGCCAATAATCTAGCAGGTTTTGTTTTCTTTTCTAGTTCTTAAGTACACTGAGAAGTCCTTCCTTTCTATTAGTGACAAAGATGTCAGAAAATCATGTTAGAATCATGGAGGACGGCCCGCCTAATCAAGGCTTTAATTATATGCAGACACTTTGAAAAGGGTGATGGGCTAAGTGTTTAGCTCTACTATAAATCAGGGGAGAAACCAGACCTTTTGAGTTTTGAAGTTTGAAAGGAAAAGTTACCTCTCCCCACCCCCTCCACAGATATAAGTCCCTGGAAAGGGAAAGTGGACAAAAGTTTGGGCTGATTGTGATCTAGGAAGTGGCTTTGTATATGAATTGGAGGGACTGAGCACTATAAGCAGTCCTTAGATGGGACCTAGCAGTACAGGAGTGGGGCTTTCTTGCAATAGCAACACAATAGCACCTACTGTTGGACTGATTTTTAATTTCACATAGCAAAGAGAAACAACAGCAGCAGTGTAGTGACAAGACTTCACTCTGCTTCTAAATTCACTTGGTAGAAGATGGGTCAACAAGGGTGCTGGCAGATAGAATTCTCAAAATAATTTGGTGGGGACAGGAGTTTCAGAAAAAACTTAGTATACTTATGGTTAATATGGTCAAGCTGATGGTAATGCTGTTTACAAAAGGCATTTCTAAAAAACCTATGAACTAAGTAAATGCTGCATTTAAAACTTTATTTTTTTGTTTAAAAATAGTGGTGTTTCTCTCTTCAGAATCAATGTTATTTTAGCTCAGAGGCTCTAACATATTCTTATGACCCTATTGTCCATTGTTATAGTAAATAAAGCACAAAGCCATTAAAACAAAGAGGCTGTGTGGCCTGCAACATAACATTTTTTTTCTCTTACCCTTGGAGAGAACCCTATCTCCCAACTATATTCTAATGGATTACATGATGTAAATCATATTAAGGAAACAACTATTACTGTAACAAAAAATTAGGTTGGAAAAAATGCCTTCACCTTTTCACCAATTCTTTGATCATGCTTATTTCAGACATTGTTTCTTTGTATATATACTGTTCTTAATACCTCCAATACCTTATCTATCTCCAAGCTCTGTGGTAAATCTTCATTACTCCTACTGACTTTCAAACTCTTCCCCTCACTTCAGTTGCATGTTCATTATAATACATCAACTAGATGTATTAGGTCTCTTGGTAAGAAACACTAACTTTATTTAATAAAGTGCTAGAGTATAAGAGAATCTTAAATTTATTAGTAGAATCAAAATGTATGCAAGTGAAAACAGTTGCTTTTATAGACTATATTTTTAAATAGACTATTTGAATTAAATTCCACAACCATTTACTGAATATGTACTATGAAAAAATTGTAAATTATATAAATTAACATCATTTCACAGAAAATACAATCATTACTTCTTGCTTTGATTAAACAAAATAGGGTCAATTTCAGTGCTCGAAAAACTATTTGAATTTTCATATGGAATTCAAGAGGATTTTATGTATTTTCTTAATATCTTTTCTCATTAATGAAGATTTTGGTGCTTTTTAGTTTCATCATTCAGGGACTTTGGAAAACTGGGAACGAGAGAGGAAATTGTCCCAAGAATCTACAAATTTAGTTAAAAATGCCTATGTGAATTGGGTGTAGTAGGATGTACCTATAATCTCAGCTATTCAGGAGGTTGAACAGAAGGATCATGAGTTCAAGATCAGCCTGGGTCAACACAGTGAGATCCGCCCATTCAGAGAAAAAAATAAAAGCTTCTGTCATTTATTTTTGCATAATATGCAAAGAAAAAATGCTTATGATTCAAAGTAGTATGTAACTTAAAATAGCATTCAGCCATACTTTTCTTTTTTGGAATATCATTTTTTATGTATTTAATGATGATGTTCTACTTTAGTATTACAGTTGGCCTATTATTATTTGCTTTATGTTTCATGATAAATTTCATAAGCTTAAGTGGTCATTAATAGTAGACTAGTAGGCCACCATCTTTCACTGTGGAGAACACACATCAATATAGAGAAAATACCTACTTTTTTTTTGGCGATTTGGCAACTTTTAACTTTTTTTTCACTGTCATAGCTTTGGTTTTCTCTGGTAGAACATTTCTCAGGTGTCCTCAGACTCTTGTCTCTTATCCTATTTTCTAATGTTTCTTCATCTTTCTGAATCAAAATCCCATTTGGGCTCTTCAAGAATGACCTTTAGTTTTTTTTTTTTTTTTTTTTTTTTGTGTGTGTGGTACCAGGGATTAAAGCCAGGGGCACTTAACCACTGAACCACATCCCCAGCCTTTTTATATTTTATTTAGAGACTGGGTCTTGCTAAGTTGCTCAGGCCTAGTTAAGTTGCTGAGGTTGGCTTTGAATTCATGATCCTCCTGCCTCAGTCTCCCAAGCCACTGAGATTACAGGTGTGCGCCACAGCATCTGGCTATCTTCATTTTTAAATTTGTGGTATCCCTATCTCTGGTCAACATTGGTAATCATATATAAATAGTATGTATACCATTTTCTAGTTCTCCTATTTCTTTTCTTATAACCAAGATCATTATCATGTGCAAGATTATTCTTTCACAATCCCACCAATATCTATTCTCTCCTTCCTTTGCAAAAACTTATCTATGTTGAGTGATCCAATTTTAAAACGATAAAGGGTAACTAAAAACAATTAACAATCAAAATACTTGCTTTATATCTTAGATACTTTTGGACATTTTCTACTCAAGAATTAAATAGTATGCTACACTACTTCTTGTGCATTATATCTTCTAGGCAACTAAAAAACATACTTGATTACAACTAAATACAATTACATCTTCTTCATTCTCCTGCATATACCCCCTGCCTCATCTGAATTGCCCCTGTCTTGTTTAAGCCCTCATAGCCTCTCTCTCACCTTGTCATTCTGAAATTGTCTCAGATAAGGTGTTCTTGCCTGGTGTTTTAATACTTTCTGATTTATCATCCCTACTTCTGCTTTAGTGTCTTTCTAAGCAGGAATCTTCATTCATCACTCTCCTACTAAAAACTCATTTTCATTGTCTCAAGTCAGACTTCCTTGCATTGTGTACAACACCCTATCTGCACCCAATGTCTGATTTGGACCCCTGCCTGGGTAGTTTCATTTGTTACTACACCTTACTGCACCACTGCACTGGTGTATTGAATTTGTAGTCCTTGAATAGGCCATGTTGTTTCACATGTAAAACTTCATCCTATGTTTGAAATGCCCTTCCTATCATGGCTCATGTGAAGAACATCTATCATTTTCAAGATGCATCTTAAGAAAGAGCATATAAGTTATCTTATTTTGTCTTCTAACATACAACATCACTCAAAAATGTTAAATAAATGAATATACCATTTGAAGTCAACAAATCATTCCTAATTTTTGTTCATATTCTATTTCTTTTAGAAGATTCTAGGTTATTCTTCCTACCCTCAACCTGAATTAGTTGTTCTTATTTCTGCACTCTCATTGTTACCCTACTGTATCAGTTATCATATAATACTGACTGCTTATCCTTTAATCTCTGCATTCCCTGAAGGCTGGCATCATTTTTCTTTTGTTTTTGTTTATGGTACTAGGGATGCTTTACGACTGAGCTAAATTCCTAGCCCTTTTTAATTATTTTTTAAAATTTTGAGACAGGGTCTCATTAAGTTGCTGAGGCTAGCCTTGAACTTGTGATCCTTCTGCCCTAGTCTTCCAAACTGCTGGGATTATAGGCGTGAGCCACCATGCTGGTTGGCATCATCTTTATTATGTGCTTTGAACATAAGTATAGATTCAGTGACTAAATTCTTGATCCTGATTCGCAACACATCATAGTAACTCCACTACTTAAAAATAAAAACAAAAACTTTAAAAAGACTCAAACCAAATTAATTTACATTTATATTAATTTGAAAGAAAGTATTGTCAGAAACACTTTAGGAGTAGGGAAAATAATGCAAAGTAGATATATTTATTTGTTAATGTGGGAACTGATACTGGGAAGGATTTAAAAAGGCATCCCCTTAGAGTTCAATCCATTTCATCATTAGGCACATGCTGTGTCACTCAGTACAACCTAGATATTAGTTTCCTCTGTAAAACATGACTACTAACATCACTTCACAGCATTTCTTTGATCACTCTCCCTTTAAGAGATAATCTATTTATAGAAGTCTCAGTAACAACTGTTATAGATGTGGTATTTAATTAAGTAAATACATAGAACCACAGAACAGCAAGAAATTCACTTGTTCTTCACTGGAAGTTGCTTCTCACTATGGATCATATACTATTTCCCAAAAAGTACAGAAAAGTTGGTTGGCTCATTCTAGGATAAAATAAAGAAGGGCTATATGGGGAAGACTAAATGTGACCCCCCCCCCAAATGTCCTATTTATCTTAGGCTATAAAGTCTTATTAGAAACACGGGACCTGTCTAACGATTCCTCCTTGGAAAAAGTTCGATCTCCAAAAGGGTATTATTAATCAGGGGGCAATGTTAAACATGGGAGCTTTATCAGTAACAAATTTGAAAACCTCTTAAATGAGATTATAAGAAATATGACATTATATTTTGAATGGTATTGGAAATACATAGAACAGCTATCTAAGATTCTTCTTACGTTCTTCAGGTTTCATTTCAGTTATTTTTTGTAGCCAGTTTTTCCATGTTTGGCAGTCACAAGGCTCATGTGCTTCACCAAGGCACTCCCTAAGGAAAAAAACAGAAAAGACTATTTAAAAATATTCGTCAATATCAAGGTGAAGCTGGATGCAGTGGCACATGCCTATAATCTCAGTGGCTTGGGAGGCAGAGGCAGGAGGATTGCAAGTTTAAAGCCAACCTCAGCAACTCAGACTCTGTGCCAAAATTAAAAATAAAAAAAGGAGGGGGGGGGTGGCTGAGGATAAGCTCAGTGGTAAGGTATCCCTGGGTTCAATCCCCAGTAAAAAAAAAAAAAAAAAGAGTGAAAAAGTATAGGTGAGATATTCTTGTTCAATTTTAAAATTAAAAAACTAAGGCAGAGCAACTAAGACATGAAATATTTTTATAGAAAACTTGAAAATCCAAAGCTTGATACTATCATATCAGCTTTTTAAGAAAATAAGTACATTCAATTTATAAATTTTGAAGTTCAAATACATTACCTAATATTTATAACTTAGTTTATTTTTATTTATTTTTTATTGCTTTTTTTTAGTTATACATGACAGTAGAATCCATTTTAACATAATTATACAAACATGGAATATATCTCCTTCTAATTCAGACCGCAGTGCCACTCTATAATTTTGCATGCCTTCAGAAGTGTAAAACATTTTTGTCAGGGGCTGGGGCTGTGGCTCAGTGGTAGCGCACTTGCTTGGCATGTGTGAGGCACTGGGTTCAATTCTCAGCACTGCATTAAATAAATAAATAAATGAATGAATGAATAAATAAATAAATAAATGTGTTCAGTCATCTACAACTAAAAAATATATATATAAAAAGAAGACCCTTTAAATAATTTTTATCAATTAGGTTTCATTCTTATTAATATTTTAAATGCTCCTTACTCAAGGTGTGTTCATTCCTCTGGTTAGCAGCATTACTATTACTTAGGTTTTGTTAGCAAGCAGAAGGCAGGCCCCAAAAGACCCAGAGATTAGAATCTGCATTTAATCAAAATTACCACAATTCTTCATTTTAAAGTTTGAGAAGCACTGTTTTAAATCACATTCTTACAGTTATTTTTTAACTTCAAATTCCCAGATAATTGCTAGGACAATCTAAGATATTTTTATAGGAATTTGGCAAATTTTGGTTTAAGTAATTAAAACCATCAATTTATCATTGGCAATTCAATTTCACATTTTTTATGGCTATGTAAGAAGTCAAATAGTAAAAAGAGTTTAAAGTCTTTATGAATTGCTCATTTTGATTCAATATGATGCTGTACTGTATAATATGAAGATCATATTAAGAAGCAAAAGTCAAATTACAGTTAATAACAATATTATTTTGGAGAGAGAAAAACTCAATTGGGAGATGATATCATCATAATCATCATCACTGTTATCTTAAATATCTTATTTGCAAAGGCTGTTTGCTAAGAAGACATACCAACTAAGAGGTGACATTTCACTGTATTACAAATGTACCAATTCTACTTCATACTCTTTAGGATTTTTAAAAAATATTTTTTAGTTGTAGATGGACACAGTATCTTTATATATTTATTTTTATGTGGTGCTGAGAATGGAACCCAGTACCTCATATATACAAGGCAAGTGATCTACCACTGAGTCACAGCCCCAGCCCCCTCTTCAGGACTTCTTTTTATAAACATTTGTTTTAGTTGTCAATGGATCTTTAATTATTCATTTATATGTGGTGCTGATAATTGAATCCAGTGCCTTACACATGCTAGGTAAGTGGTCTACCATTGAGCCACAACCCCAGGCCCTAAGATGTTCTTGTTATACTCTAGAAATGAAGATTTTCAAAAATTAAAACCCTGTGTACTACTGGTAAAATAAAAGTGCTGATGTAACTAGTTGCTATGAAAAAGTTTGGTGAATCCTTATAAAATTAAGTATAAAATTACCATATGAGTCAATAATTCCATCCACAGATATATATCTAAAAGAACTGAAAACAAAGACTCAGACTTGAACACTCCAATGTTCACAGCAGCATATAAAAGCCACACTGTGGAAACAACCAAAGTGTGTCTGTATACTGAGGGATGAACTATGGTGTATATACACACAATGGTAAAGGAATAGCATGGGGGGAGATTGTAGAGCTGCCTATTTAGCATGCTTGAAGCCCAGGATTTGATCTCCAGCATTGAAAGAAAAAAAAAATGATATCCTGACACATGTTAAAAAATGAGCCTTCATTTTATTAAGTGAATTAAACTATACATAAAAAGATAAAAATTGTAAGGTTCCACTTAAATATTAATTATCTGGAGTAGGCTAATTCACAGATATAGAAAGTAGGATGTTGACTATCAGTGGCTGGGGAGGGCAAGATGAGGAAATACTGCTTACTGGTCACAGTCTCTTGGGATCATGAAAAAGTTCTAAAAATGGATGGGTGGTTGTTGCATTGTGAATGCAATAATGCCACTCAAGTGCATACTTAAAAAATAGTTAATTTTTTTTAAATGCATCAATTACCTTGAAAGGGTAATTTAATTTACTTACTTTCTTGACTTATCTCCTAACACGACATTTGGGAAAATTTTCCATATAGAGCTCCTAGTACCTTAGCAGTAACTTAACAGATACCCAAAGAATATTAACTTGTTTAAAAATTGAGGTGGATATATTTTATTCATTTAAATGCATATCAAAATCAATTCTTTCCATAAAATGGCTATCTGTAATAAGAGCAAATCTTTATTTGGCACACATACTAACACACATAGGAGTAAGAAATGATAGGAAATAATGCCATAGTTCTAGGAACAGTATTTCCATATGGTGCTTCAGAAGACATATGGGAATGCAGATCTACATTTCTCATGACTCATTAAAAAGGAAAAAGTCTATTTTGTTCATTATACCTCAATAAAGATGAGAAAAAAAGAAGCCTTGAGATGCAAAGTTCCCTTATACATCTGCAATATCTAAAACAAACAAATGAAGTCAATGAAAATAAATTACTTCCATTAAGTTTAAGACTTTTTTCTACTGGGGATTAAAGATCATATTTAATTTTTTTCCCCTCCTTGAAGAGTCAATATTGGTATACTGGTTCTGCTATCAGAACATTTTCATCAAGGGGGAAAAAGCCCAATGCTACAAATAAATTCTTAAAAAACCTCCAACACTTTATCAAAAGGCCAAAATTGCTTGTCAGTCTGCTTGGCTTTCTGAGACTGTTTGTATTAGATAATAACAGAAGATTTTCCTTTCCAGAACCTCACAAGAGGACAGACTGCCTGCTTCTTCAAGTGTTAGACCAATCAGTAGGATCTCTTGGGAATGTCATACAGTTTCTACTCATTTCCAATGCAATATTAAGAGTGAGTATAAAAGGGAGAAGTTTATAAATAAAGAAGACATTATAGGGCTGGAGTTGTGGCTCAGTGGTAGAGTGCTCGCCTAGCATGTGCAAGACCCTGGGTTTGATCCTCAGCACCACATAAAAATAAATAAATAAAATAAAGATATTGTGGCTAATTACAACTAAAAAATAAAGAAATAAAAAAAGAAGACACTACAGCAATGACTGAAAATTAGCAAGATAGCCAGAGTTTTCCATTTAATACAATTAACTATTTTTGAGCACTAAGGCATCTAGGAAAATAAGCTCAGACTTTTCCAAAGTACTAAAATAACTGTACCAGACATAATAGGTGACTGATAATCTAGATTATAAATGTAGTCCAGTAGACACTAGAAAGCTAATTCCTGAAGACAGTTTTTATCAAGTATTCTGAAAGACCTGGTACTTGTTATTAAAACTATATCTCTGGGGCTGGGGATGTGGCTCAAGCAGTAGCGCGCTCGCCTGGCATGCGTGCAGCCCGGGTTCGATCCTCAGCACCACATACCAACAAAGATGTTGTGTCCGCCAAGAACTAAAAAATAAATATTAAAAATTCTCTCTCTCTCTCTCTCTCTCTTTAAAAAACAAACAAACAAAACAAAACAAAACAAAACAAAACAAAACAAAACAAAAAAAACTGTATCTCTAAAGTTAAGTAAAATGTGTATAGGGAAGAGAATTTGGCATATAGGAGACTGAATCTTGGCTACAGACATCAACAGAGTAGGTCTCTTCTAGAAAAAAAAGTGTCTTGGTAGAATATTATAAAGATAAAAGTAGCTGCCTAATCTCAAGTCTTCAACCCCATCCACATATGGCTGGATGGTAATGTAAGACCAACAGATCCGCAAATGGCTTTTTCCTTGAAAATGCGTCAGTACACACAACTGTTGGCAGGAAAATACAGTGGCTCCGAGTGCTCTGGAAAAGAAAAGATCTACTAAAAGTTTCAAGCATCATCATTTGATGGAAGAAATTGCTATCAAGAAGTTGGCAATTCTAGTTCAATGTTAGTTTAGAACTTAATAATCAAGACTGTGAATTCAGTTAGAAATCCTCATTTTTAGAATTATCCCTTTAGAAAACAACATTTTTTTAAGTTTATCAGGCAATGTTCTAAACTCATTATACCAACACGTTGAAATTGGTTTATTCCCATTTTAAATGCACAGAAGGGTCCAGTAATCTGCCAAAGTAAATGAAATAAAATTTGAACTAAATGTTTGGCTTTGGAACTCTTCAAGTTGTCTGCATCAGATAAGAAGACATCTATTTTCTTACTGTATTACAAAAGAGAATGATCACCAAGTCACACAGCTAAGTAGTGGTAGAGCTGTCTCAAATGCAGGTTCTATGTCCCCTATAATAATATCAATCTGTGCTCTACTGAAATTTGATAAATTGAACTTTCAAGCAGCATTTATTTAGATATATTATTTTGTATAGGATGTATATGATATTTAAACAAGGTCTTATGATTGAACTCTTGCCAAATAAAGCAAATACTGCTTTTATTTCTGGTTTGTGAAGAGCTAAGGCATCTTTTGCTAGTCGGCAAGACTGTGATTCTTAAATAGCTAGATGCTGCTAACCTGAAAAAACATCTTTCTTTTTCACATAACTAGAGCCATTAAACTAAGGGTCTGACACTGATTTTGCCAGAAATGACAAAATGCAACTATTAGGTCCACAAATAAAGATAACTTCATCTATTTTCCCCAGGGCACTCTCAGAGAGTCTCTTTGCCTGAGAAGTCTGTGGAAAGGCAAATAAAGCATGAAACTACTGCTTTACCTCAATTAAGATCCATAATCCTAAGAAGGGAGTAAGTGTTACCAAAGTTATTTTGTGACTCTGGAGAAAATGGGCATTGAATGAACTGACAATTTTAATGCAAAGACATTCACTTTTGGAGTTTTCCCTGAATATATGACAAATTTGTACACTATACTCTGATTTACAGGAAACTCAAGAGGCTACAAGCTGATACTGCTTTTTCTTAACTGATGCATCACTATGATTCAAATTTTCCTATCAGAGGTTTAAATTTGTTTCTTGGTGATTCTATTTTGAACTATTTTGAAAGATGCACTGCCTTCAAAATAGTTGTTGTTCCAGTACCTAAATGCTCTATTGCTGGGTGACAAATTAAGAGCTCAACCATATTATTATTTATAATATTCTTGCCAGTAAATTTGAGCAAATAACTCTAAAATATATTTAACTGTTTATGGGTTTAGAAGATGAATTCCAAGTAAGTTTCAGTTTCCAATGGAGATACTACTGATTAAAATTAAAGACCAGCCATACAGGAGAGAAATAACCTACTCTCTAGGTTAAACTTAAGCTTTTCTCTGGACAGACAAGATTTTGGTGACTAAGAAATACTTCAGACAATGAATCTTTAAGAGGGACTTTGTGTTAGTTTAGAGGGCAGAGAAGTTAAACAGTAGAATATTCTACTTATTATAAAAACAAATGGGGACAGGTCATTGGCTCAAGTCAAAGTCCTTCCAGGTTTTAAATACCATCTGCAAATAATTTTGTCCAGATTAGAGGAGGGTTGGGGAGGTGGCTCAGCGGAATAACACTCACCTAGCATGTATGGGGCCCTGGGTTAGATCCTCAGCATCATATAAAGAAATAAATAAAATAAAGATATTGTGTCTGAATACAACTAAAAAAGAAATGTAAAAAAAAAAAAAAAGGCTAGGAGGAAAAAGCATCCTACGTTTAGTTACAGAGGGCAAAGAATTTGTTGGTGAATAAACTATCCTGTGGTAGGAAGAGAAAATGCCTTCTATTACCTTATCTCCCAACAACACATATATTCAATTATATCCAAGCAGACATCTCTTGGGCATGGCTCAACTGATTCAGTCACATGGCGCTATTAAGAAGAAAAAATTATTATTGCCATTTTGTGGTTTCTGTAATCATCTTTTAAAAAATATTTCTGAGGTTTCTGAGGAAAGCAAAGGAAGCAAAAGCAGAGTCACATGGCTTTATTTTGTGAAGATCTATTGTAGAGATGCCTTTTGCAAAAGATTTGGCTTCTCAGTGAAATAAGAGATAAAGGTGGCAGAAAATGTGACCATTTCTATTTGTAATTTCTGATCATAGTTAGAGCTCTTACACCATATGAAAAAGAGTAAGAGATTAAGAACATAAAAACAAAAATAAACAGCTCATACTAAAAAAATGTATAAACAAGGGGTGTAAATTAATGCCTAGAGAAGTGAAGAAGGCAATACACAAATCCTAGACAATCTATCTCACAATCTTATAGCTTAATGAATATCATAACTGAAAGGCAACAAGATTAAGTTCAAGAACTTAAATCAGAATTTGTCCTTCATATAACCTATTTTTATCTCATTCAAGTTCCTTCAGGTGCTGTGCCCAGAAAATGATGATTCTATTTGCTAAAATCTCTACTATCCTTATGAATAGGAGGAAAAGCAAATAAAATGGCAAATATGACCTCAGTCCATGTGCTCATTCTCAGATCCTTTTAACTGGGTTGAAATTCAAATCACATTGGCCTGAGATCTTGGCGCACAAGTATCCAGTGTTTGAATAAAACCAACTTCATATTTTAGGGTAAGAGAAAGACTAAGGTGAAAATTTCTCCAAATGTTGGACAAGATATATAGTTTATAGCATTTTACACAAACACACACACACACACACACACACACAACACAGTTTTAAAAATCTATTTATTTGGGTAGGTGTACTTGTTTTGAGTTAAACCAAACTTATTACTTGGAGAATACAAAAATAATAAGAAAATAAGAAAGTAAAACCTAAACTATGATGAAAATTAGTAAGAGCTAGACCAAAGAAACCACAGTTTAAGGCAATGCTAATCACAGGTTTTCTTTTTTCCTTTAAGACTTTTCTCTGATTTTAGCAAATGCTATCTTCTTATTTATCTTCTAGATATTTTACTAATTTTTTTCCTTTGTAGCATCTTCAACTAACACTTTAAAACCCAGCTTTCCTCCAACAAGGATTCCTCATAAAATGAACTCAACCAGAAAACTTTTAAAATGATCTATGGGATAATTTTTGTCACTTTTTCCCCATGACTTCCTATCAGTACCATTTTAGAGGCATAGGATGCATATAAATGGTGTCTGAAGGCACTGGAGTTTGATTTTCTCAAGAAACCTAATACTGGCTGAGAAGAGAAAGGTCCTTTATTACTTTAGTATTCTTACTTTACAGCAAAATAGGTTCATATTCATCTAAATTCCCTTTATTGGCCAACCAAGTTTCTGTGCATTTAATGCCCATCTTATTCTATAGTTTCACTCTTACATCTCATGGTTAGTGAGGGAGTTAGTAAACCAATTATGAATAATAAAAGTGCAAAACTTTAATGTTGGCAAGGATGTGGGGGAAAAGGCACACTCATACATTGCTAGTGAAGTGCAAATTGGTACAACCAATCTGAAAGCAGTATGGAGATTCCTTAGAAAATTTGGAATGGAACCATCATTTGACCCAGCTATCCCACTGCTGGGTCTAAACCCTAAAGACTTAAAAACAGCATAATACAGTGACGCAGTCACTTCAATGTTTATAACAACACAATTAACAGTTGCTGAACTGTGGAACCAATCTAGATGCTCTTCACTAGATGAATGGATAAAGAAACTGTGGTACATATACACAATGGAATATTACTCAGCATTAAAAGAGAATAAAATCATGGCATTTGCAGGTAAATGGATGGAATTGGAGAATATGCTAAGTGAAGTAAGCCAATCTCAAAAAACCAAGGGCTAAATGTTTTCTCTAATAAGTAGATGCTAATCCATAATGGAGTGGGGCATGAGATGAGTGGAGGAACTTTGGATGGGGCAAAGGAGAGGGGGAAGGGGCAAAGGGTAGAAAACATCATGGAATGAGACATACAGCATTACTCTAGGTACATGTCTGACTGCATGAAAGGTGTGACTCCATGTACAACCAGAGAAGTGAAAAATTCTGCTCCATTTGTGTACAACGAATTAAAGAGCTTTCTACTGTCATGTGTAACTGGTTAGAAATAATTTTGAAAAAGTTTTAAAAAAGTGCAAAACTTTCAAAGACTAAATGTTTTCTTTTAAATGTTTTGAATAACGACTTAAGGCATATGTGTATAACCTATTATTCAGCATTTTGTGGCTAATATTTTACTTGCATAGACTGATTTAGCCATGAAAATAGTAAAGATGAAAGTTTTCTTTTCATCAATCACTATATCCAAGCACCTAGTGCAAGGTTCAGCAAAATTTTTCTGTAAAGGACTAAAGAGTAAATATTTAGGGCTTTGTTGGCCATACAGTTTCTGTTCCAACTACACAATTCTGCTGCCATGGCCCCAAAGCAGACCCATACAACACATAAATATGAAAGTGTGTGTCGGTGTTCCAATAAAACTTCATTTTCAGAGACAGGTATGGATATTAGTTTGCTGACCCTGACCTAGAGGTTGGTATTATATATATAGGCTGGTAGGTCAGTAAATATTTTTATCTCATGTTGATGAGAAAGGTAAAAAACAGACCTGCCAGGGTAGGAGTAATTATATTTATTAAATTTATATTATTTATAAATCCAAAACAGCTAATTGGATTTACTTTGAATAAGCAGAATGTTGATGGCTGACAAATATAGTCAAATGAGCATACAAAGTTACATATCCTTGTGAAGTTCTTACCAGGTAATGGAAACTAACTAAAACACATGAAATAAAAAGCCTATAGTCATCGGTTCTTAACTAGGACTATGCATTAGAATAACTTGAAACATTTTTTTTCTTTTTCTGTGGTTTTTTGTTGCTGTGTTGTTTGGTTTTTGGAGCACCACTCAAAAGAAAAAAAAAAAACTATTAAATCAAAATCTTACTTGTCATGGCCAAGGACAAAAATCTGGAAAAGATCCCTTAGCAATTCTGAGCATAACTGGTTAAGAATCACTGCTGAAGATTTATATAGTAAGAAGAAAAGTTAAAACGGTAAACATTTTCTAATCTATGGTTAGCATTTTCTAATACGGTTGGAATCAAACATATCTGGGCTCAAACCCTTTTCCACCATTTCCTAGCTATATAACCCTGGGAAACATCTCTGTGGTTGAATTTCCTTATCGGTAAAATGAACATAATATCAGCATTCTATGCAGAGCATCACTGGAAGAATCTCATACTTAAAAATATTTGGCATAGTGCTTGATATTTATCAACACATGATAAATATCAACTATTACTATTTACTATATTTTTTTAATTAATAAGAATAATATCAAGTATACTACAATGTAAAGGCTGAGAGAGAACATTTCTTTAAAAACTGTTAGGAAGGCTGATGTCATCTTGTCATGTACTAACCAGCAGAAGAGATGTCCTTTCCCACAATCCACAGCTGGAGCTCTCAGCAGTGGGAAACTGAGTGTATCAGATCCAGATGTATTTGACCCTTGTTTTGTTAGTCTGACTGCTCTTTCACAGCCTGCAGTAGGGCACCACTTAATGGCAGGATTATTTTCAACAAAGGCCTGTTTAAATAGTAATAACAAAAAACATTTTAACTCTAAATTCTAACATAAAGAGTACCTCCACAGTAATTTGAAGTTAAAAAAAAATGAAAATATAAGAAATTATCAGTCTCAAAAACACTTAAAATTAGAAAGCATTAAAAAAAAACTTAAGGAAAAATGACGTTTTTACCTTAGTAATAACATGACTTAAAAATTTTGTTTTCGTTAATCTAAAAAATAGGTAAATGAAGCTAAAGTCAAAATGCAATTATTTACTCAGAAAATGTGTAATTTAAAAATGTTTTCTCATACAATGTGCTACTTTTCTGGTAAAATATAAGTAGAATTTTGCATATAATTACTAGTGTATTAGAACAGTTAATTTTTTAAATGGCATCTTTATAACACATAAAAATCAATTTATGGGGCTAGGGTTGTGGCTCAGTGGTAGAGTGCTTGCCTAGCATGTGTGAGGCACTGGGTTCAATCCCAGGCACCACATAAAAATAAAAACAAATAAAGGTATTTTGTCCATCTATAACTAAATATATATACATATATATATTAAAAAATCAATTTATGATGATGCTTTTTATTTTATAAAAGCAGGACTTCTCTTTTAAAAGTCCATTAACTGCACAAAGCAATTAAAATTTAACTTTTAAATTCCACAAAAAAAGAGAGTAACCTATATATACTTCTGAATAACTCCTGAATGAAAATAAACACTGGGGGGAAAAAGTTGAAATGTTATAATATTTATATGAAACTATTACTGCAATTAAAAAAAATTGTAAGTTTCCAAGTTAAAAATACTAAATATTTATCTTAAAATAATTTATTGCTATATCTAAATTTCTATTTCTAAATATTTATTTGTAGGAGCATCAGATGTTTTGGAAAATTTAAAGCAGGTACTATATGCTTTGAACATCATCTTAGCCAATTAGTTATAAAAGTATAATATGCAAATTAGTAAATACCTCTGAGCTATAACAATTTTTTTGGTAAACTATTATGCCAGGCTTTCATTTTTACTTTTATTTTATAAAATAATGCTTTGGCTTAAAACTTTAATGCCACCCATTCCTTTATGTAATATTTCTGAGAAACGTACATTAGAGGCCATTATTCTATATTTTCAAAAATAAAATGAAAACAAATATCATGTTATATAGATTTAATAAAATTGAAATTATGGAAATCAGACAAATAATTGGCAGCATACCTTAATATCAAATTGTAGGTATCGTTTGTCCATCTCCTTAGAAACTACGCTTTCTATAATGTCCACAGGTACAAGTTGAAAGCAATCATATGCAGGGCAGAAAATGTTGTGAGCTTCACCCTCCTGAATTTTCAGATTCAAAAACCTGTTAAAGCAGCAATTGACAGAAAAAAGGGCAACAATGTAAGTTATTTGCACATTTAAGAATTTTTCTTTATTCTGAATTTTCTGTTAAGAGTATAATTAAGCTAATACTAACATGGGACGGAGGTGTAGCTTAGTAGTAGACTGTGTACTAGCATGCACTAGACTTGAGTTTAGTGTCCAGTGCATGAGCAAACATACGCACACCTACTAGATTGCGGAATATCAACTCTAGCACTTATTAATTGTCCAGCCATTTATTTTATGAGCATATATGTAGACATGTAGACACACATATACACACACACACTTGAGTATTTCAGTTATTTTTATGTTTCCATTTTGCTTTATTATCTCTAAAAATATGAAACACTTTTATTTAACACTAAAAATTCAGAAATGAGTGGCTTAGAAAGGACATATTCAATTCTCAATATATTATATCTTCAAGCAAATGAACCAAAGATAATTAAAGATATTTGAGGGTGGCACTAGAATCCAGGGCTTTTCTTTTTAAAAGAAAATGGTTTCTCCTTATATATCATTTTGAAAAATACTAAAATGAATTCTATGTCCTGCTCTGTTGTTGAGTTAGTAAGGAAAAGGCATCCTGTAAAGTGGGAGGAATATAGCCCAAGGTGAATTAATCATTAAGAACAAGATTCTAAATTAAAAAATTTTAGGTTTTCAGCTTAATAGTCTTAATCAATTTAGTTAACTCTTCTGAAAAATAGGGATAATAAGGGCTGGGGCTGTAGCTCAATGGCAGAGCACTTGCCTAGCATGTGTGAAGCACTGGGTTCGATCCTTAGCACCACATTAAAAAAAATAAACATATAAAATAAAAAGCATGCTGTCCATACACAACTACAAAAATTTTTTAAAAAATAGGAATAATAATAATATTATTATCCTCAGGTCTGTTATGCAAATTATACACATGAAATATATATATAGTGCCTGACACTGAAGAATTCACAAATTTTAGCAAGGATTATTGCTGTTATATTTAATACTGCCTGTGGAGACGCAAGAAACAAACTTTTGATTCTGTCTGACTATATGGGACTTAAGATTTTGTTAAACAGAAATTCAATGGAAAACAGGACAAATGAATCAAACCTCTTCTATTTATCACTATCAATAGTTTGATGATTCTAATTATAATATCTTTTCCCTTTTCTTCTCAGTCTCTTAATTCCATTGTACTTAAAAGAAAAAAAAAAATCAACCTTACTGAGACCTCAATGGACCTGCTCCCTTTCTCTATCTCCTTCTACCTCCACAACCCTCATCCTGGCACTTCACAGAAGTTTTCCAACAGGTAGTCCTCTCCCGTAAAACCTAGCTCTAATATATATAGATATTTATATTTTAAAGCTATCTTTGCCTTTGTAAAAGAAATCTGGAGCAAATTCTACCAATATTTTTAATTTCGTGTATCACCTTCAAGATGTTATCATACAGATAGGCTCTTTGCTTATTAAAATGCTTAGGAAGATGATTACATATGCCCTGTTCCAAGCACTTTATATATATACTGTTACTTAATAAATTAATCCTATGAAGTACTTACTATTTACATCATTTTATAAATTAGAAAACTGAGGTACAGACAGGTTACCATTTACCTAAATCAACAATTAATATATAGCACTGCTGAAATCCACAACCTAGAAGCCTATTATATCTAGAACCTGAGCTCTTATCCTATCAGGCAGTAAGTTCTAGCCTGGGTGGCAAGTAATAATTCTCTTTTTTCAAACCTTTGGCATAGATCTGGCTGGACTGAGAAGATAGGGGCACTGGGAAGAGCAGGATAGAGGAACTTTCAAAATTATTTGCAGACCTTTAAAAACTCTTCCTCATTTTTAGATAGGAATTTCTTTTTTTATAAGCCTGTGTAAAGTTTGCAATTAATTTAAAAGTGATTTTATCAACATGAATCACTTAACATGGAACTTGCTTTACCTATGTTTGATTTGACAAGATCTACAGGGAAAGGGCACAGAAACCTAGGTAGGATGGTAAGATACTTTGGAAAACAATAATTAGATCTTTCAAATGTGAATCTTGCCATAAACTCTCATGGCTAGTCTGTGATGAGTATAAGAGATGGTTCCCATGAGAAAGATCAAAGAAGCTCAAAAAATTCAAGTAATTCCTGGATGAGCTGTTTTCAGATATGAACCAAAGCCAAAAGCTGCAAACCTGGTAAAATCCAGGTAATACATCCTACTACATTATAGTTAACAATTTTAAGCTAAATACTGTACATGGGAGAGATATTAGCCTCCAGAAATAAATGAAAGACTGCTTTAGACTGTGAATTTTGGCCTTTGTAAATTCATTATCTATTAAACTCAGAGTAAAGTCTAGCTTGTGTTTTAAAAAGAATAAATAGATACTCTTACTTATTCTGACTTTTGAAAAGCAGTAGCTTCCCCCCCTCCCCCCAAAAAAACCTTTGCCACATAATTCCATTTTGGAAAAGAGAAAAAAAAAGATGTATTCGAAATGAAACCAGAACCACAGGCCAGTAAACCTATAGCTTTGGGTGTCGGGAGGCAGAATGAGAAGGGCATGAGGGATTCAAGAGGAAATGAATATATTTATATTTATTGATATATTTATTACCTTGATTGTGTGATGGTTTCACAGGTGTATATATACGTTAAAGTTTATCAAATTATTTATTTTAAACATGTGGTTTGATGTATGAAAACTATACCCCAACAAAGCTGTTAAAATAAAACAGAACAAAACCCCAAAAATTTGCTCAAATTTCTTCTTGTTCTCTTACCCACCTGGTGTTCCCCAGATCTCTACATTTAAGTGCAACCTCAAAGCAGTTAATGGATAATAAGAAAATATAAATCTTAGCAAGGTAATGAGAAGGAAAATAGATGTAAACAAAATACATTTCCCACCTCAACCATATCTAGCAGAAACATTTAACTTTGAATAGACTAAAAAGGAATTTCAAACACCCACATTTTTATAGACTTTCAAGGTTATTCATCAACAAAAATTAAGAGAAAGCACAAAAACAAATGATTAGAATTCTTAGGTCTAAGACAGAAACTGATTCTTGAAATTTAGGTGGAGGCCTGGCATTTACATTAGATGTTATATACATTAAAATACTAAGAAAATTTATTTAGAATAGTTGTTTGTTTCCTAAAGTACATTATATTAAGCTAAACAGCAATAACTAAAGTAGCTGGAAAGATGACAAAATAAGAAAAAGAATTCTTCTTTAATAATTAAGTACAATAAATTTCAGGGTAACTCTGAAACGAATATAAATAATCCATAAAAGTAAGTAATGAAAGCAAACAATTTTATTACCAAATCAGAATGCTACCATGCAGTAAGAAATACTAAGCTGCTCATATACTCACGACTCCCAACATCCTCTACAAAAGTCATGTCCACAGGGCATATCCACTGGATCTTCAAATACAGAGATACTGCACATACAAATGTCACACTGGAGATGGAGAAGAACAATGACTTCAACAGTCATATTTTGCAGAGAGAAAAACATTCATTTTGGGCATTAATACTTTTGCTTTGTTCATTATTTAAAAGTAAAAATACTGGAATGGTAATCATAAATTTTAACATTAGGTGTTAACAAGTTATAAGGGCAGTTAGAGTGCCTATCTTTGAATAACATACAATTTCTATCTCACTATAAACTATTATACAACTTAAATACTTAAATGCAAAAGTCAAATCTTAATTTCATGTATTTATCAGCATCTGTGCAATTTGGAAAAGGAAGTGCAAGAAAAAAATCATTATAATCTATTCAGGTCAAGATCAAATTGCATGCTGCAAAATAACCACTTCAGTATCATGTCCTTCAACCTACACTTAACTTGGACAATCTATAAAACCAGAGTTATCTTTGTGCTTTTAACACAGCAACTCAGGATATTAAGAGTAACAATTTAAAGCTTTCTAAGCAAGGAACCCTGATATAAAACTATGTATCTTCTCAACAATGACTTACTAGAAGCAAACTTTATCTTGTGATAGTTGAGAATTAATAGAAAGTAGGATTCTGCTTTCCAAAATGGGTTAGATGAAACAAGGAGTGCTTTCATATTAATCACAAAGTTTGAGTGGTTGAACCATTCAAGAAACATCAAAATTTCCTATAAAGCATACCAATGATATGCCAATCTAAAAATCCACAAAGGGCAATACTATACCTTAATAAAGAGGAACTATTTATTATGGAAATGCATCTGGATGACAAACTCCAGAAGCTTTGCTGAAATAAATATATGACCATCAATATACTGAAAATGTTTAAAAATTAGTAGCTTTCAAGAAATCATAGAAATGTTTTTTTACATTTTTGGTTTAAAGTACATACCACAATTTCAGTTTTCAATATTTTAGTATCTGAAGCTTTTAAGTGAAAATAGAGTAGATGGTTTCTCCAAACTATTATGTTTTGATCTATAGTTTACATATCACAAAAATATTCTGTGATAATAAGCATTTACTAAAGCATGAAAATAATGGAACCTTTAAAGAAGAGTATAGGATTCAATTACAAGAATACAACTAGACATTCCATGGAATAACATTAAATAATTTAAAAGTTAAAAGACTAAGAACAAAGCTATGGGAAGTATACTATAGCCACCCTACACCATACTATACTAAACCGTAATACACTAAACCATACCAAACTGGTGTCTAAATCTCCAGGCGATAAACTTATTTCATCTGGACTGGTGACAGAAGAGCGTGTAGTCCTTGGAGTTCTTGGAGAAGGGAGCGTGTCCCAGGCATTATACCCGCTTGGTGGTGGAGTTGGCATTTGAACACCTGATCGTTGGCAACAGTTCTCTGGGTTGGACATCCAAGCTTCAAGTAATTTCTCCCTGTCCCAGTCTTTAAGAAAAATGAAATGGATCTCTCTCAAAATGCAGAAACTATAGTAATGTTTTAGAAGCTACACAATAGTGAAAGAAACAGTCTGGATAAATTAAAAAGATATTGGTCACCTAAGGAAAAAAAGTAGTATTTATGTACAAGCAGTAACAGCAAATGATTATCTGGCTATGTTAAATTTATTGATATTTTAAAGCAGAATTTAAATTCCCTTATAATCTACTGTGGCTTACAAGTGTGTCAATATCTAACAATTTCCTAATTTCTACTAATAAAAGATGATACACATCACTTT
The DNA here is from genome assembly GCF_052094955.1 of Ictidomys tridecemlineatus. Taxonomy (NCBI): domain Eukaryota; kingdom Metazoa; phylum Chordata; class Mammalia; order Rodentia; family Sciuridae; genus Ictidomys; species Ictidomys tridecemlineatus. Next base: position 201,847,691 of record NC_135478.1, read on the forward strand.
TAGAATTTACTAAATTTTTAGCCTCTTTTACTCTTTCAATATGCAATTTTGTAAATGGCCTCATTAGCGTGAAGTTGTAAAATGATTATATATAATGATTAGTTACCCCAAGCATGTCAATACCAATATCAGGTCCTAAAAATCACTTGACAAACAGCTTGAGAGCAGAAGGAACTTCCCAAGGGTTATAAAAAAAGTTTTAGTGAAGTAGTGTATAAATTTTGTCTTAAGTGAGCTCAAATCTGGCTTCACTATAAAAAAAGTTTTGTCTTCCTACGCTGAACATTTATAAAATGGCCAAGTGAAACACATTATGATAAAATCCCAGAGCCATAAAAACCTAATCCTTTAAAAACAATTAATATATTCAATTATTTTGGAAGGCATTTTATACACACTATTTAATTTTTCCCTCCCAGCAAACTTTTCAATCATTATTTAATGACTGAAATCATTATTTAATGAAGAAAACAATACTCAGGATAGTTAGTTATGTAACTTGTCCACGCTCACGTGGATAGATACTTGACAAGTCTTCTGTGATCCCAAAGCTGTGTCATTTCCACTACCACATACTATTTTACAAGTATATTAAATGGGTGAACTCAAAGGCTGGGGATGCAGCTCAATGGAAGACTCCTTGTCTTGTAGGTACAATGCTGGGAGTTTAATTGCCAGCATCCTCCCCACCCTGAAAAAGTTAAAAAGGACAACTTATTCACTGTAGGTCCATTCTATAAAATTTTACAGCTCAAATACAATAGCTGTGGAAATTTTCTACACAAGAATTTTTCAATCATATTAAGCTAATGCATTTGGCAATTTAACAGGATAAGTACGATCAGACATGCAATGAGAATTGAGGAAGTGTATTTCCAGCTGAGGAAACCAAAAATACAGAAGCACAGAAGTTAACTGTGAGACTTAAAACAGTTCTGCAGTATAGGAAGTCCTAGTTTGGGAAGACTGGGAGAAAGAAGCGAAATAGGAGTCAAATTACACAGGAGGGAAAAAACCCCTAACAACTGAAAAAACTACACGTGAGTACATTTCAGGAAAAGGTGCTAGATGGAATCAGTGTTTTGATAGGTTATTACTAACTATAGGTTATTACTCTGATCATTGCCTGTATGCAACATTTGACTTTCTTGTGGGTCCTGTAGACTGTCCTCTAAATTTTGCATATTTAAAATACTGCAGTATAAACCTAAATTTTCTACTTGTATGGAAAGTTTATATGTACATATAAAATAGGCATTTATATTTCTCAGTTATGAATTTTGTTTCTAAAACATATGGCATAAAATTTAGCAATCTACTAATTTTATTAGTAGAAACTTATTTTAACATATAAAAATCCTTTAACTGAATAGATATTTATGGAGAAATTTTTAGAGATAAGAGTACTAAATAAATGTTTTATCTTCCTAGGTTTTCTCATAAGAATCTTTCTTTCTTTTTAAACCTGACCACTCTTTAATTCTTGCAACATCATATAATATATCATGATGGTTTCTTTCTTATTTAGTGCTGGGGACTGAATCCAGGGCCTCAGGCATGGCAGGCAAACACTCTACCACTAAGTCACATTCCTAGCCCCTAATGCTGGTTTCTTTAAACTTGACTGATGTGTTAATATTTAAGAGGTGATACTGACTGGTATAAAGATATCCTTTCCTTCCTTTTTAGCAGCTATAGGGATTTGTAATTACATTAGGAAAAAACAATCTTCCATGTCTATTTTATTAACTCTCATCAATTTTAAAAGAAAGCGGTAGGCAAGTACTTAACCTCTTTGTATCTAAGTTTCTTACATGTTAACTGGGACTAATTAGTATCTACCCTATTGGTTTCATGAACATTAACTGAAGTAATATACGTAATATGCTTTAAGTAATGGCTGGCAGATGGTAACATCAATAAATCTAGGCTATGATTAATTATTATAATTATTTCAGTGCTTATCACAAAACTTGTGATGACCTCAAGACATTTGGATCATAGTCTTGGAAGAGAATTGAGGGTTTTATCCAGAGAACTATATTGAAGAAGTTATGAACTTACTTTGGAAACTTAAGGAATAGAGTTAAGAAATAGATAAAATAATGCTGAGGTATACACAGTTTATCCAGGCTAAAAAACAACAACAACAACAATAACAACAACTTTATCTTGTCTTTTAAAATAAGACTTTGGCTGGTAGGTTTAAAAGAGAACGTGAGGAAAAGAGAAGGCATTATCTCTTTACAGAATGATAGATTAAACTTTAAAACACTAAATTAGCACAACTGTATGTTAAAGTGAGGCATAATTTAAGTGCACATTAGTCTACTAAAAACAGACTGATAACTGAAAAATCTGGTTAAAAGTTACAATTGTAAATGATGGCAAAACATCTCATTAAAATACCTTGTTTGGATCTTCCTTTCTTAATTTACAAATTATAAATAATATATTGACTAAAACATACTTTTAAAAACATACTGAAAGATTTTATATTAAAGCAATTAAGGGGCTAAGGTTGTGGCTCAGCAGTAGAGCGCTTGCCTAGCGTGTGTGAGGCCCTGGGTTGGATCTTCAGCATCATAAAAAATAAGTATTAAAAAAAAAAAGCAATTAAAAAGAAAAACGAAAAGAGGGTATGAGAATTGATGAATATACTCATTAGTTTAAAATATTTTTTAAAATTTTATAACATTAAATTATTTTATATCTACCTGAAAAAAATTTCTTAAAATATTTATCAAATACTTTGTAAAACATATGTATATTATGAATAAAGATACACATAGTATATCATATATGATATACACATAGTATATCATATATGCTCTATTTTTAGAGCAGAAGCTTTTGTTTTTTTACTTGTTTCTCCTTGTTCTCTACTTTCCCTCTTTGTCATTAATACATATGAGAAACAAAATAATTCTCCTTCCATGTTTTTCTCCATGCTAATATAATTATATGTAAACTCATATATAAATACATGAAGGTTTTCAGATTATTTTACATAAGCTTAATCTAAACTTTATTTCCTTTTCTACTAATCAACCTCCTAAAAACTCTCCAAGTTGAACATTATTTTCTTTTTAATAACTGAGTCCACCTTGTGAAACAATTCGTGTACCATGATTTACTTAAGTATTTCCTGCTTTGTTTAGTTATTTTTTGCCACAACAATAAAGCTATACTACACATCATGCTTCTAATTCTTTGGGATAAATTCCTTGGAATAGGGCCAAACACTCATATTCCCATATATCTGCAAACAACAGAGGACTTAACCAGTTTCCTCTGCAGTGATGTTATAGTTCCTTTAGATATTTATGAAGTGGCACTCTTATTTTTTACAAAAATATTTTTTAGTTGCAGATGGCCATAATAAATTTTTTGTAATGTGGTCCTGAGGATCGAACTCAGTGCCTCACGTGTGAGAAGCAAGCGTTCTACCACTGAGCTACAACTCCAGCTGATATTGTTATTTTAACTTACTTTTCTGACAGCTAATGAATTCAAATATCTTTTCATGTGTTTGTTGGCCATTAACATTTGTCCTTCTGTGAATTACCTACCCACATCCTTTCATCAGTTTTCTATTGGGTTATTTACCAATGTCTTTTAACAACAAAAATTTAAAATGTCAATATTCTTTAGCCTATCTTTTCTTTAGCTTCTTGGTTGCTTGTCTGAGAAAGTGTCTACTAGACCTTCTCCTAAGATTGATGGATTGATTTTATGTCTTCCCTCTATTTCTGATATGAATTTTCTTTATTTTTTAAATATTCCAACTTAATTTCACTCCAGCTGTCCAGTCAGTCATATTACACTCATTTATTGACTATTGTCTTCTTACTAAGCTAGAATATCTTAATTATAAATTAAATCCCCAAATATTTTAAATTGGGCTTGCTATGATTTCAATGGTCTATTTGTCTAGATTTGTTCAGGTGCCATATTGACTGAATTATAGTGGCTTATAGTATGTTTTATTTTCTGGTGAGGCTAGTTCTCTTCACTGGAACCAATGGAGTGCCCCCGAGGTAGGGTCAGAGAGCAAAAAGACAGCTGCAGAAAAGGTGTTGCTGTAGCAAAGAAAAACAACATGTGAAAATTAAATAGAACATTTAACAAATAAAATAAGAAGCTCTTAGAGGAAGCATGAGAAACAACAAATAAAATATTAATAAGAACATTAGTAAGAATCAAAATTATCATAAAAGACTTCTTGAGACAAAACAGTTATATAAAAAAACAAAACAAAACATCATTGGCCAAATAAGGAAAATGAGACCAAATTGGTATTCTTCAAGAACAAAGATGAAGAAATCCTTTGAAACAAAAATAAAGAATACTTAATAATAAAAAAAATCACTATAAATTGAAAAATGCAAAAAGCTAAATAACTAAGCCAATACTATTGTAGTCAAGAAAAACTCAGTACATATACATTTCAGTTGAAAATGAAATACAGCAAGATGTTGAGAGAAAATGAAAAGAACTGCAGGAAAATGTAGTGTTTTTCAAACTATAAACTTATAGAAGGGGAGAGATGGTAACTATATTGCTAATCTACTTTATCTCCACTGCTCAGCCTAAGGTCTAGATCAAAGTATGTATTCAATAAAAATCTGATGAATAAACAAATAAACATAAAATAACATACCAATATTATTAAAACCTGCATGAAGTTTGATAGTACTCTAGGAAATTGCAAATGACTAAAACTGAAGAATGCATGAAGAGGTAGTAAACCCAAACAGACTAAAAACTATGTAAGAAACTGGGAAGTACAGTAATTGTTTCTTTAAAAAATATATGATATAAGCAAAATTTTCCAAAATTTTATTTTGGAATTTCTTGGAATTTTTAAAAGGCTGTCATAAAAACTCCAAATGCCAAAACTCAATTTTACATAAACCAAGTCTTCTTTATATTAGCAAGTATTATTGGTCAGTTAAAATGTAGAATTACAAAAATAATTATACACACATATCGCAAACTTTAAAAAAATTTTTTTTAGTTGTAGTTGAACACAATATCTTTATTTATTATTTATGCAGTGCTGAGGATCGAACCCAGTGCCTCACACATGCTCTACCACTGAGCTTCAGTCCCAACCCACCAAACTTTTAATAAAAGCATATACATTAATTTTCTAATCCTTTTTATGTAGGGCCAAGGCTTTTTCTTTGACTTTCATTCTACTTCTATTTCCTATTTCTTGCCTAAACTGCCCCATAAAACATGTATACAAGTTTTCAGCATCATTTCTTTACAATGAGATTTAAAATACATCCAGTAGTAATCTGAATGTAAAGGCCTAAATTTTTATGATTGCCCTCTTCTTTTTTCACTTATTTCACTCACACATAATATAACAGCAATTTAAAAAGTAACTTTCTTTATCAAGGCTTTCCAAGGTAATCAATTTTAATTTCAGAAAAATAATAATTTTTTAAACTAATATTTTATCAGTATGATTCATTATATTATGCAATCACAACAAGGATAATCAGATTTGGTAACCAAAGCTTGGTAAGCACACAATTCAAGTTAACCACAGGAGAATTCTGAAAAGAAATCTCCTAGCCAAGAATACTCTCAGTCTACTTAGCAAAAATAGTCCTTACTTGACAAAGTCTAGTTAAACTGATGCTAGTTAAAAGAGTATTTATTATACTATAATGCCAAAATCTAAATAAAATATTAGGAAATCAAATAGAGCATGATATAAACCCCAAGATCAAATGTCTTAACTTTTTAATATAAAAATACTTGAGTGTTATGAAAGATAAAAATAGTATTATAATTTCTTTTAAGAATTGGAAAAAGTCAAATAAACTTAAAAATTATTCCTGATGTTTTAAAAATAAAGCTTTTAAATAGCAAGAAAAAGATACTTCAAAACATGATAAGGGGCTGGGGCTGGGATTGTGGCTCAGTGGTATAGTGCTAGCCTGGCATGTGTGAGGCATTGGGTTCAATTCTCAACACCACATATTAATAAATAAATTAAATAAAGGTTCATTGACAACTAAAAAAAATATTTAAAAACAACATGATGAGGAGAATCTGATTCAAACCAAAAGCCTCTTCACTTTTTTGGTAATGGGGATTGAAACCAGAAGGGCTTAATCACTGAGCAACATGCCTAACCCTTTTTTAATATTTTATTTTAGAGATAGGGTCTTGCTAAAATGTAGTGCAGGGCTTAACTAAGTTGCTGAGGCTGGTTATGAACTTGTAATCCTCATGCCTCAGCCTCTTGAGTCACTGGGATTACAGGTGTGCATCACTGCATCTGGCTCAGCCTAATTTTTTTTTTCTTTCTTTTTTTGGTACTGGGAATTGAACTCAGGGGCAAGCGACCACTGAGCAACATCCCCAGCTCTACTTTGTATTTTATTTAAAGATTGCTTAGTATTTTATTTAGAGTTGCTTAGTGCCTCGGCATTGCTGAGGCTGGCTTTGAACTCGCAATCCTCCTGCATCAGCCTCCTGAGCTGCTGGGATTATAAGTGTGAGCCACCGTGCCTGGCTCAGAGACTATTTCTTACTTTAAAAAACTAAAGGCATTCTCAGGATTTCTTTCTTTCTTTCTTTCTTTTTTTTTTTTTCCTGGTTGTATACAAAGATGATAAATGTTAGACAAAATACCAATCACAACTAAAGACAGTACTGTCTAAAGGCAGTAGTGAACAATCAAAAAAGAAGTGGAGTTGTCACTTTGCCAAACTGAAATAGCACTGTATGAGTGTTTTAAGTTTTTGCCTGTGGGAAGACTCCATGCAGCACAAGAATGGTAACCTAAAATTTTATTAGCCTGAAGAAGTGAGATTAGATTCAGGGTTACCAGAGCACCTAGAAAAGGAGGGAGACTATTCTGAAAAAAAAAAAAAAAAGCCACAGATATGTTGAATGTAGACCCTCCAAATCTCTGATTTGGGCCTGAACTGTTCATGTATGGAACAGATTCCAGGCAGTTAAAACAAGTCAACAAAGATTCAGCTGCTGCCCACTGCAAGAAAATGGGAGTCTGAAGTATAATGTTAACAAACAAACATCAATACTCAGAGGATTATTACAGAATTCAGAATCTCTACAATATATCTTTGTGTTTTCTTTGTGTGGATAGTTCTAGAGATGGAACTAGGACCTTGTGCCTGCTAGGTAAGCACAATATCACTGAGTCACTGAGCTCTTCTCTAGTGCTCCATATATCATTTTGTTGGTTTGTTTTTCTGGAGTGCTGGGGATCAAATTCAGGGCCTTCTGCATGGTAGGCAAGTGTTCTTCCACTGAACTAAACCCCAGACCCTCCAATAAGTCATTTTAAATGTCTAAGCTGTAAGCCCAAACTACTAGATGTATGGAAAAAGAAAAATGTAAGAAAATGCAATCAATGGAGATCAACCCTGAGGTGATGTGATTCACATGTTAGAATAATGATTATTAAGGACTTAAATGATAACTTTTTGCTGAAGGTCATAAATAAAAAAATGTGTAAATATCACCAATGAAAACTTAGTAAAGAAAAAGGACCAAATGGGAATTTTAGAACCAAAAAGTACAGTATCTGAAAAGGGAAAAAAAAAAAAAAATCACTGAGTTAACTTTGGTTTAGAGATGAAAGAGATCAAAGGTAATATCGGGTGAAACAGATAATAACAGATCAGTAGTAATGATCCAACCTAAAGAATAGGAAAAAAATGTTTATTTAAAATATGATTGATTGAAGCAAACATTTTAACAATGTTGTGAAATTTATAATGTATGTAATATGATATTCATAACACAAAGGATGGAACAATAGATCCACATTTTATGTGAAATGGTACCACATTAACTTTAAGTAGATGTAAAAAGATAAGAATACAGGAGATCAGAGAGAAAGCATTTTTTAAAAGATGCAAACAAGAATAACCTAAAACCCAAGAGATAATTAAAATCAAATTCTAAAATCATTCAATTAATTTGAAAGACAGTAGGGAAAAAAGGAACAGAGGAACAAAACACAGAAGAGACAAAAAACATAGTGAAATAAAAGACTAAAATTCAACCATAATAATAATTTCATTAAATGTAAATGCACTAATGAAAAGGTATAGGGAATTAGGATTGGATAAAAAAAAACAAGACTCACTTCTACTGTCAAGTATAACTAATTAAAATAACTTAAAAAAACTCTATTAGCTATGCAAATAACATAAGTAAAGCTATGTATTAATTAATTTCAGATAAAAATGAGTGATAGGAAAGATAAAAAGGGACATTTCATGATAAAAGTCAGACATAGTCATAAATGTGTATGAGGCTGGGATGAGAGCTTCAAAATATACTAAGAGACTGACAGCATTAAGAACATTTACACAGGGGCTGGGGTTATAGCTCAGTGGTAGAGCATTTGCCTAGCCTGGGTTTGATCCTCAGCATTACATAAAAACAAATAAATAAAAAATAGAATTCATTAATAGGAAGGAATTTTTTTATTGAGTGGGGTACAGGGGATTAAACTCAGGGGCACTCAACCACTAAGCCATATCCCTAATCCTATTTTCTACTTAAAAAAAAATTTAAAAATATTTTTTAGTAATAGTTGGACACAATATCTTTATTTTATTTATTTATTTTTATTTGGTACTGAGGATCAAACCCAGTGCCCCGCATGTGCTAGGTGAGCGATCTACCGCTAAGCCACAAACTCAGCCCCCCTATTTTGTATTTTATTTAGAGACAGGGTCTCACTAAGTTGCTTAGTGCCTCGCTGTGGCTAAGGATGGCTTTGAACTTAAAATTCTCCTGCCTCAGCCTACCAAGCTGCTGGGATTACAGATGTGTATGCACCAATGTGCCCAGTCCACAAATGGGAATTTTAACATCCCTTTGTTAGCAACCAATAGAACTAGATAATAAAAATTAGTAATGACACTGAAAATTTGCATAATACATTGATGTTAACAGAACTCTATACTAAACAATTGCAGAATACATTCTTTTCAAGTACACATGGGAAAGTTATCAAGATAAACTATGTATTAGGCCATTAAACAAGTCACAACAAATTATGAAAGAATGAAATCCTAGTGGACAAAAGAGGAAATAGTTAATAGGATATCCAGAAAAATTTCAAATATTTAGAAACTATATCCTTCTAAATAACAGATAGAGTCAAAGAAGGGAAAATTTAAAACACTTTCAAAAGAATGATAATGAAAATAAAACACACAATTTTTTGGCTCTACCAGAAAAAATAGTACAAGAGATCACAAAATAAATCACAATACAAAAATACAAATATCCAATAAACATGTAATTTTATTATATACTGCCATTAAAGATTGTAATAGTATAAACAACTATTGAAAAATGTTTGTGATGTACTGAGAAAATTGCAATAAAAATGAATTGGTATCATGTAAAATATATTAATATATCAAATTGTGAGGCATATAAAGAAAAAATAATTTTCTTAGGATAATATAATTGCTTTATAAAAATTTTTATTATAAGCCAGACTTCACTTATAATTAAGAATTGCAAAGTTTTGATGAAGAGTATATTCTTTAAATTGTAGTTTTACTTGTAAGAACTTATCCTTTTTTTTTTAATTTAAGCAAATATAGTTTTATTAAATTATGTCCAGAGAAAGAATTGAAAACAAGGTAGCAAGTGCCTAGTTTAAGTAAACTTGCTTATTTTTTTCTAATCAGTTTCAGATTTGGGGTATATACATTTCATGTCCCCACAAATGATTAAAAATTTAATGACCTCTTAATGAAGTAATGGCTCAACTCAGAAAATTGAATAAATTTATTAGACATATCTCTGTTTTATGTCTAAGATAATTCTGAAGTGTAAGTAAATTCTTCTAGATAACTAAAAAAAAAAAATTCAAGTAAGATTGGTGAAAAAGGTAACCACAATGAAATATTTTTTTCAGCATAATTGGCTGAAGACTTCCAAAGTTTTTCTAGCTAAATGCACTACTAAAACAACCAACTCTGAATATAAATAATTCCAAGTACATAAATATATCTCCAAAATATGAACAAATTATATCTAAAAGTGTTATACAGTTCTACAATTTCCATCTGTTATGGCTTGGATTCTAAATGCCTCCAAAGGTTTACGTGTTCAAGGCTTGGTCCCAAGCTGATAGCACTATGGAACCTTTAGAAAATGGTGCCTCTTGGACTTAGAATCATAGACTCTTTCTACCATGCAGATATAATGCCATTTACCTATGAACACCTCAGGAAGTATTGATTCATCTCTATAAACATATTACAAAATTGTTGAAAGAAAAATCTCTAGATTTTATTAAATTATGTGATCAATACTTTCAGCATTGAAAATAATTTTAAAAGTAAGTGTAAATTACAACTTTAAAATGATAGAAATTATGTCTACCTATCATTTGTGGTCTTCTCCTAGCATTCTATGGTCAACATTCTATGTGTCTTGGGATCTGGGGCAATCTTCTCTGGAGGGTCACTATAAATACTTTGCTTTTTTTTTTTTTAAAGTAAGAACTTATCCTAATTCAGTAAATGAAAAGGTGTACAGTATTTATAACTGCAACAACAACAACAAAAAAAAACAATGATACAAATAAAGAGCAATGGAGTTGAGTATTTTCATATGATTGCAAGATCATGAAGCCATATATTTACTAATATGGAAAGTGTATGTCATGTATTAAGTCTAAAAAGTATAATCATATGTAGACATATTATTGTAAAAAACAATGTTCATTTCCCTGTGTCTCATTCAATTTTTATTTACATAGATTATATTATTGTGTCCATCTACAACATGTTAAAATATTTTTTAGTTGTAGATGGACACAATACCTTTATTTTATTTATTTATTTTTATATGGTGCTGAGGATCAAACCCAGTGCTTCACATGTGCTAGGCAAGTGTTCTACCACTGAGCTACAACCTCAACCTATTATGTCACTTTTGTTTTTAAACATTTACTTATTTAATTTAGTTGTAGGTGGACACAATAACTTTATTTTATTTTTATGTGGTGCTGAGGATGGAACTCAGTGCCTCAAGCATAAGAATCAAGCGCTCTACCTCTGAGCCACAACCCCAGCCCTTAAGTCACTTTAAAAAAAAAATTTTTTTTAGTTATTGATAGACTTTTATTTTATTTATTTATATGTGGTGCTGAGAATCAAACCCAGTCCCTCACACATGCTACGCAAGCTCTACCAATGAACTACAACCCCAGCCCACCTTGTCACTTTTTAATAAAGAAAAAAACTACTATAATGTATAAACAGATTAAATATGCTAAATTTTAGTCCTACCTACTATAAATATTTTTCAGCTCAATTTCTACCTCGATCCTATCTCATCAGTCATTTAGTAAGCATACTGTGCATATTTTCTATGTGCCATGTTCTATATCAATTAGGGAAGAATAGTAGGAAAAACCAGATATAATCCCTATCTTCATAGTATTTCCAGTTGTAAGAAGAAAGACATTAATAAAATAATGTTTTATACACACTCACACCAATCACCAGTCAGAATCACATGAAGAAGAGCTGGACAACCTCAGGTAAGGGAAGTAAGACAAGGTGATCTGGGGAAAATGGCAGAGAGGACATCTAAATAATAAGCGGGAGTTAACCAGATGAAAGGAGAAGAAAAGACATTCTCAAGAGAGGAAACAACATATTCAAAAGCTTCTGGCAGGAGAAGGTGGCTGCCTTGTGAAATTAAAAAGGTCAATATAGCTGAAGCAAGGAGACCAGAGGGAAGATTTGTGTGAGATGGGGCTTGACAAATTGACAGGGGCTCAGTGTTGAAGAAATTTGTTTACAAATATCTCTACTTTAAGTTTAGTAGTGATATAAAGTCAATGAAAAGTTGGGAATGGGGACAGAAAGGACAAGCTGCCATGATTAGATATAAAAATATTAATATGACATATAGAAAAAAATCAGACAGGGCATAAGTACACTAGGAAGTGGCTACTGTATGTGACAGAGAACAGGGATAAGTGGTGGTAATAGAAATAAAACAAAGAGCCTGGTGTGGTGTTGCATGCCTGTAATCCCAGCAGCTAGGGAGGCTGAGGAAGGAGGATGGCGAATTCAAAGCCAGCCTCAGCAAAGCAAGACACTAAGAAACTCAGTGAGACCCTTTCTTTAACTAAAATACAAAATAGGGCTGAGGATGTAGCTCAGTGGCCAAGTGCCCCTGGGTTCAATCCCCAGTGACCCCTTTCTTCCCAAAACACACACACACACACACACACAAAAGAAAAAAAGCTTACAATTGGAGAGGTGAAACTGACAATTCAGTAATGATAGGACACAAGAGTCTGAGGGAGGGGGAAATGTCAAATTTGTGTCCCAAGTTTCTGCCTTGAATACCCAGTTGGTTGGCTGGTGCTCCTACAGACATAGGTAACATCAGAGAACCAGGTGCAGTTGGAAGAGCATGATTTTAGTTTTAGACATGATGAGTTTAAGGTGTTTTTGAGGTATGCTGGAGGGGTTTTCAAAAAGACAGTTATAATAAAGCTCCTTTTCAACATCTTTGTCAATATCTTCAACATAGTCACCTCTTTCCAACTTGTTCCTAGAGAAAAATCTGAAAAGTCATTTACGTAAGGGAATGACTGAATTACTATATTTTAGGTAATTTTTCTTTTGAAATAAAATCCCTATCTAAAAAAAAAGATAGTTATATGTAAGGTATCTAGCACAAAAGGAAGATGTAATCCAGAGGGAAAAAATTATGTTCATGAGGACTTGGGAAAAGATATCATTACCTAGGAAAAGAGAAATTGAGATGCAGACCACCAATGTTTAATTGCCCATAGTTAAAAATGATGCTTCAATAAATTTATTCTAAGCACAAATAAATTAGCATTGGTCTTATATTTTGTAAATTTTATTTATCTTTTCATGAGGTAATATTCAATTATATGTTATTTTTATTACTGAGAGAAATTCAAGAGGATGAACTTTGTATGTCTAATATAGTTCTCATTAAAATTTAGTTAGTTAGAACCTTACCCTCAGTAAACACAAATTAAGGTATTTTGTATTTCTGAAGAAATTTTTGTATTTTGATTGTAAGAATTATTACCTGGCTAAAAAGAAAACATTCTGCCTTTAAATTATGATTTTAAAAGCTATTCTGAAGTATAACATTTCAGGTATCTTATTTATTCATTCCTCAACTATTTTCTGTGAGGTCAATATATGTTAGGTATTGTGGAAAGAAACAAAACATTAAAACCTAGCCTTAAGGAGCTCTCAGATTAATAAAGAGAAAAAGCAAATAAAGAAACTGAAATATTATATTCTAAGTGTGTATCATATATGCATGGGATACAATGGGAATACGAAGGAAGGATACCAACAGAGACTTGGGAAGACATACTCAGAAGAGGTTTCCTAGATTTTTAAGAACAATTGGAGTGGGTCAGGTCAAGAACTGGAGACACAATCTAGGCAAAGAAGCCTGTATCATAAAGTCTACTAAAAAAATTTGGATGCTTTTAAGTTTGTGAAGAGTCAGTGAAGAGTCTTCAGCAGGGAGTGATATGCTCCAATTGACATTTTAAAAGGACACCTACTGGTAATATGAAAAATTAGTTGGACCTGGGCACTACACTTTAGATGAAAAATAACGAGAGCCTGAATTTAAGTGATAATGGGAAGACCTAAGGAAGGTAGGCAGAGGCTGAGAGATATTTGAGAAGTGGAATGATGGGACTAAAGCTAGACATAATAGAGATGGAGGAATAAAGTATGATTTTCAAGTTTCTGGCTAGCTAATTAGGTAAAGGTAGATGCCCACTCATGAGTTTAGCTGTGGACATTCTTAGGTTGAGGAGAAAATGATAAGCAGGCATTTAGAAATTGTTGAGAGCCACAGACGAAGGGGCCCCAGCAAACTTCCAGCTGCCGGCTGATGATTGGCTCACAGCAGCCCCAGCAACATCTAGCTGATTGGCTCCTCTGTGGTGATGTTCATTGAGCTGTTTCCCTGCCCTTTCAGACCACGGAGCTGCCCATTGGGGGACTTTTTTGGCTCCGCCCACGTGACCCAGCCAATCCGCCTCATGAGCAGGAGGATTGTGGGAGGTGGTGAGGCTTGTGGTTGAGAGAGAGGCTTGTGGGAAGCCGGTGGTGGCAGTTGGGCTCTGAGGGTTTTTCCTGAGGAGCTGTTTTGTTTGGCCTGTGTGGTTCTAAAAATAAAGTTCGTTTCTTTTGACAAGTGGCTCCTGAATTGTGCCCAGCCAGAATACTTAGATTTAAAGTCAGATTGTAGATAAAGTCTTTACTGTTTAGGTGGTTTTTGAAACTACTGCTTTCATTAAAAAAAAATGAGCTTAGCAATGTTTCTAAGTAATCTAGTTAGTAAGCTTGTTTATAATGCATTTTTATACCTAACTGCACACCTAATGTCTTCATAGTCAGCAATCTATGTTTAGTTTCCCAGTGCATTCTTTTGTATACTAAAATTTAAGAGCCACTGATATATGAAATAGGAAAACAATGTCAATTGTACAACCATAGAAACATCAATATTAAAGGAAACAATTCTGGAAGTTTATAACAAAATATTAACAGTGGTGATCAATGGATGATGAAATATGGAGTTTAAATTTTCTTCTGATCAAAACATTACTGGGTTTGATTCTCAGCACCACATATGAACAAATAAATAAATAAAGATTCATCAACAACTAATAAAAATGTAAAAGATTACTAAACATTCTGGAAGGTGGAGATAGAGATTTCTAGTTAAAACAGAAAGCCAGAACCTCAAAATAAATGGAATAGTCATTTACCTTAATTTTTGTTTTTATTTTTAAAATTTCAACATTTATCTTTAAAGAGAGGTAAATATTAAATATTTTTAAATTAAAACAACCATTAAAAGTGATGTATATGCTTGAGTTTTTAAGATCATTTTATACATTTCATGGTGAGAAACAGCTTTTTCTGCAAGACAACCATCAAAACTAATAACAAATTCTAAAGTATTTATAATTGAAGTACTATAATTTTATAAGTGAATGACTTCAGCAAAAAAATGTTAAAATGAGGACTAGCACAATGGATTCCAACACCTAATCACACTCAAACCAGATATATTTCTAAAATGATATTGTAAGTTGATTTAGTATCTCAATTTTAAAAAAGAAATGCCTAATTTCCCCCTTTGATTCAATTTAGCCATTTTATGCTTCAAAATACAAAATGTCACGAGGATGATGACTAATGCAGTAACCATGATGCAAAAAACAAGTTAGGCTTGTTTAAGAAACTGTTTTGTGGGGTTGGGGTTGTGGCTCAGTGGTAGAGCACTTGCCTAGCACGTGTGAGAGGTACTGGGTTTGATCCTAAGTACCCCAGAAAAATAAATACAGGTATTAAAGAAAACTGTTTTGTTTTATATTAAAAGACAAAAATACTGATCTTTTAACTCTGAAAAGTTTCAAAAAACACCAGTATGATTAGAAGCATGACATTTCTTTCATTACCATGGGCTCGAAGTAAAGCTTCAGCAGTAAATAGAGGAGCCTGAAGCATGTCTGCAGTTTCCACAATAAGCATATCTTTCAATCTTCGAAGATCCTGAGGCCTTAATCCTTCATATGGCTTTGAAAAGAAGAGAAATTAGAAATTAGAAGTTAGATTGGCCGTGATGCTTAGGAATTATCAAAATATATATAAACAAATACATACAATTATCATTTATTAAATCTTTCAGCTTCAATTTGATTATAGAAGTTCAAATGGTATTTTTAGGTTCTACTGTCACAGACTTCAAACTACCCTTTCACAAGTCCCTTTTAAGCTGGAAAGCAGATGCTGGGGCTCATGCAACTCAACATTCTAAAAACAAAAGTATTAAAACCATAGTGGCAAAACCATCATACCTTACAGTTTTGCAAATCTGGTTATATACCAAAAAAAGCCTTAGAAATAAAAACTTATAATCATATGAATAAGCAATAATCACTACCAAAGGTCTCATGTATTTTTATCCAGTTTGTTCTTTCTGCAAACCAACTGTATATAAATACATGTATGTTCACTTAAGGCAGTTTCAGTCACTGAATCACTGAATAGTAACCAATGCATTGTAGTAAACAAGAATTAAAAATCAGCTTAAAAAGCAGTAGAGATTCCCAAATATTTATTAGAAAAACAACCACTCAGATGTCCTCTGGTAGTATCTATCACAGTTCTTAAAGAGCTCTAGGCAGGAACAAATCTCACCCAGTGTATTTGATTTACAAATATTTTAGAATTAGATGTTATTTTTATTTCTTGCTTGTTTTTTTTTAGTATCATGGTAATCATTTCATCAATTCTTACTTAACTTCATGTGACTAGGATTATTCACCAAGGCTAATTTTTCTGAGTTGACAGGATTAACTTTCTGATTCTTAGATATCTTCTGGCAGGGACAAATAAAAAGCAATGAGTATATTAATGACAGAGAAGACTGACACACTTAACCTCATAAAAATCTGCCAAGATTTAAACAAACAAACCAAAAAAGGTGTATTATATTTAATATATAGAAATTCTGTCATCATAAGCAAGTTTTTTTTAAAAAAATTATAAAACATAAACAGCCTTCAAGATACAAATTCTTTCTCCAGCAAAGGCCAAGGTTACAAAAAAACAAAACAAAACAAAACAAAAAAACCCCACAGTATTGGCAAAGTTGCAGTGAACTGGTCATCAGCAACATTATAGATGAAAATGAAAATCAGTGTATCATTTAACAACCTACCATAATCTATCATGAACCCTTAAAATATTCATCTTTTAACCTATTGATTTGACTTGTATGAATGTATTGCAAGACAGAATTGCAAATGTGGACAGAACTGGTTATTTGTAATGTTATTTGAAAAGTTAAAAAAAAAGCAAATAATTCAGATCTACACTAAGGGAATTATGTTACAATCACATTAGAATATGCATGTGAAAATGATTTTCATCATGATAATTGTCATGATGAGTTTATAAAAATCCAGCAGTGTTAGGAATTAAAAAATATTTTAAAAAAGCACGTTCTATGGAAAAAATGTAATTGAAAAATAAAAGAAAAATCACTTGGGATGTAAAACAGCTACCAGGAGTAGCAGTGTACATTCAATCTATAGTGTTTTTATATTAAAAATTATGGGGTAGACTTAACATTACATACATTCCACATCACACAGTATTATAGCCTACTTCATATGTATCCATTCAGCTACAAAACCATGAATGCCTACATATACAGGTATTCCATGAACTTAACTAGAAAGAAATGGAAAATTAACACTATTCTATATAGAAATATCATTAAATAAAAATGAAAGAAGCACTTCAATGTAATCCTATGTATCCTTAGAAAAAGTCTTAACTGTATAATGCTACCTTTCAAGCTAACTGTGAAACACATTTTCTCCTTAAAAAAATCCTAGTACATCTTTTAATAGTTAAATTTGTAGTATTCATTTTATTATGAAAGTATATACTATGTATCACATTGTTTCTAGAAAATGTATTTCAAGTCCAGGTTTGGGGTTGGAGTAACTTTCTTTGCCTCAATAATTAGAATATTTCTTGATATTCCCAGTGGTAGCAATTGTGTATTTCCTGAACTCATTTCCTAAATATTCTTTTTCAGATTAGCCATCATTCTACCTCATCAATGTTGAACCAACTAAGCAGGGAGAAAATGGTTAATTTAATTATCACTTTATAGATTATTATCAAGAAACCAGCCGGACACAGTGGTGCATGCCTGTATTCCCAGTGACTCGGGAGGCTGAGGCAGGAGGATCTCGAGTTCAAAGCCAGATTCAGCAAAAAGTGAGGCACTGAGCAACTCAGTAAGACCCTGTCTCTAAATAAAATACAAAATAGGGCTGGGGATGTAGCTTAGTGGTCATGTGCCCCTGAGTTCAATCCCAGTACCCTCCGTACCCCTCCCCAAAAGAAACCAATAGTACAGATAAACTAATGGGGGAAAAATCACCTTTCCTTGCAATTCTGATATAATGTATTGAAAGATTTTTTTAAAATTTTAGACATATTAAGAAGGAAAGGATACTATAAAGCAATCAGCATGAATTAAGTTTTTTTTTAAATGTATGCAGTTTTAAATTAAAAAAGACAACAATGGAAGAAAAACAGTTGTTGAAGGACAAAAACATATTGCCTGCATAAACATGTAACGTACTCATTCTGAATTTCTGTAGGAGAACTGTAATTAGGTCATGTGAAGCATTTCAATACATTGCTCAGTCCCAAGTGGGCATTAACTAGTTCTTTCTTCTGTAGGAAAGATTAAAATTAAGGCGCCTTTCTTTTTCCTGCTGCCAGGATAAACTGCTTCTACTTTCAGATTAAACACACACCAGCAATAACCTTCAAAGGAGTCAGTACAGATATAAAAAAAGAAAAAGGAAACTAAATTAAAAAGACACAGTGAATAAAAGTACCTCTTCTGTATCAGTGCATACTACTGCTACCAAGAGATCACTCAAGAAATGAGAAAACCTAACACAAAAATGGCACTATTTTTATACCATGTTAAAAAAAAAAAAGGTAGATTCTTCAAAAATAGTTTCAGAAAGACTCTGACATAAATTAATTGAAGGGCATATTTGTTTTTGTTAAATTTTTCCACAATGAAAACAGCACCCTGCTATGAATGTGAAACATGTGAAACGTTTTTTGTTGTTGTTGTTGTTGTTTGTTTGTTTTTTTTAGTTTAAGGATAGCATTTTTTTACTCCAATATATTGGTAACTTAAAATTTTTAAATGTGAAATACACTCAGGAGAGTGTATTTCCAATTCCCCTTAATACCAATTTTTATTTTGCTGATCCATGAGCTTATTTTAAGAGGTAGAGGGGGAAAAAAGCAGGGAGAGAAATAGGCAATATCCTCTCTCCCTATTCAGCTGTTATTGCCTGGGCATTAAGACCTAGACTAT
The DNA here is from genome assembly GCF_052094955.1 of Ictidomys tridecemlineatus. Lineage (NCBI taxonomy): Eukaryota > Metazoa > Chordata > Mammalia > Rodentia > Sciuridae > Ictidomys > Ictidomys tridecemlineatus. The sequence continues at coordinate 201,866,684 of NC_135478.1, forward strand.
TTTCACCTATACCTCCACTTAAAAGTATACTATAGAGCAGAGGAGGTTAAATGTGCTAACAAGAGTAGTTGCCTAAGGCAATGTCTAATATGTGGGTTCCTTGCCAGACAGAACCTTGAAGGGGCTCAGGGGTAGTGCCCCACTTAAAAGTATACTATAGAGCAGAGGAGGTTAAATGTTCTAACAAGAGTAGTTGCCTAAGGCAATGCCCAACATGTGGGTTCCTTGCTAGACAGAACCTTGAAGGGGCTCAGGGGTAGAGCGCTGGTCTAGCATGTGGGAGGCACTGGATTCAATCCTCAGCACCACATAAAGAAATAAATAAAGATATTGTGTCAAACTACAACTAAAAAAAAAATTAAACAACAGCAAAAGGACCTTGAGCCTTCCTGATTTATAGAATGGTAGAAAGGGAGAATTCTTAATTTTTTTTTCTTTTTTTATGAAGGCCTTTTATACAACATACTGTGCACTTTCCATTTACTCAGAAGAAAACTTACAATGTTTCTAGGCAGCCATAACTATAGTTTTTATTTTTATTTTTTTTTCTTATCTGCATTCCTATTGTTTCCAGGCACTTAAAACAGTGTCTGGCAGAGCAGCAACTCAGAGTTTTGCTGAATGATGGGATAAGAAATGGATTTCACCCATTTATAAACTAATTATTTTATTATTTATAAACGAATTAATTACAACGTGTCAAGAAGATAAAGGATATTTTATACACCATCTAGATCATTAACTGAATCAAAAACTCAGAAATGTAAAAATATCTAAATTACTTAAATATTCATCAATAAACAAATGGTTAAGATATGCAGATTAGGTAGCTCAGTGGTAAAGCCTTGGCCTAGCATGCCTAGGCCCTGGTTCAATCCCCAGCACAGGGGTAGGGGGTGTCATGGGGAGGGGGCGGTGGCAAGGGGAGAGTCTCTCAAACACAGATTACATATTCTGACTTGGGAAAATGTTCAAGATATATTGTAAAGTTGAAAAAAAATTATTAGGACTCAATACATGATGATCTTTTATGTTAAAAATTCAATATGTATATATGTTTTTGCTTAAGTCTGATAATATAAGAAACTTAATATGAAACGGGTAGCATCAGGACAGAGAACATTTTTTAGCAATAAATATTCATTATAAATTTCAGAAAATGCATGAAAATAGAAAATTAAGAAAATCAAAGGAAATTTCCCATGACTACCATTATTATTTTATGTACTTCAATTTTCTTTCTTTATATAGGTTTTCTTCTATATAATTAGAATCAAACTATTATATATTTAAAGTTAAACTAATAGTCAGTTACACTAAGTTCATTTAGGTCATTCATCTGTTAATGAGTTCTACTGATTTATTTTATTTATTTTTTTGTCCCCCAAGTAGTTCTAAGTTCTATTAGTTTCTAAAAACCAAATTCTACTAATTTCATATTTTAACTAGGAATTAAATTATGGTACCTTGGAGAAAAGATTAAATACATAATCACAAATGACTTTCAATTTAATCACATCAACATTATTTCTGGAATACTACTGCTGAAATGTTATCTTCTGACTAAATAATTATATTAATAATTTATGCTTGACTCAAAATCATGGACTGTCAAAAGGGAAGTAGTATGGCAAACAGAAGAATCAAGTTCATTTCACTGTGATCCTGGAAAGTATTTTCTGGTTTATCTTTCTTATTAAAAAGGGAGGTGGAGGGGCTGGGGTTGTGGCTTAGCAGTAGAGCACTTGCCTACTAGCACATGTGAGACTCTGGGTTCAATCCTCATCACCACATAGAAATGAATAAAATAAAGGTGTTGTGTACAACTACAACTAAAAAGTAAATATTAAAAAAAATGGAGGAAGGGGACACAAATATCACTCAAGATTCCTGTGTGGATTCAATAACCATGTAAAAAGGACAGCAAAATCTTTAGGACATAGGCCCTTTCTATAAGTACTTAAACTTAATAAGTATATCTATAATATAACCTAAATAAAGAAACAAAAACACAAAGAAATACAAATATTAATTCTAAGAAACTCAGCTCTTTTGGCCTTTATAGAGAGTATAAAAACTCAAAATATTTTTGTTGACAATTTCATAAGAAAAATAAAACAAACAATATGACTGGATGATACACATACAAACCAATAGTGATACAATACCTTTAGAATCAAGTTAGTACTGAACAATGAAGAATCAGAATCATTTTGGGAGGAAAAATTGTGTTATAATTTCTTTAAGCAATATCAATGGATGCATACTCTGTAAGCAGAGTGTTAGGCACTGAAAATACTCTGTTGAATAAGGCAGATGAGGCTCTAGATTTATTGTAGTTGACAATCTAATAAGAGAGAAAGGCAATAATCAAATAAATACACAAAATAATTATAGCATCTGATAGGTCTTATGAGAAATAAATGGGGGCACAAAGTTTCAGGTAGACAGGAAGAATAGATATTGAGGTCTACTGCACAATAGCGTGAAAGACTAGAATCAGAATAAAAATGTACTGTGTATTTCAAAATAACTAAGAGCAATTTTCAAATATATCACCATAAAAAAATGATAAGAGCATTGGGAGGCCGTATTTAGAAAGATTTTCTTTCTGAACCTAAAAGAAAACAACTGGGAAGAGATTTCAGACATAGAGCAAATGGAAAAGCCTTGGATTAGTCTAGGTATTGTGCTGGGGAAGTAAATTTTGAGATGAAGATGGAAAGAGAGGTAGTAGTAAGATCATAAAAGGGCTTTCATCTGAGTAAACACTTCAGATTTTATTCAAGTACAATGACAAGTCACTAATATTGTTTGAATATGTTTAAATGTGCCCTTCCCCACCTGTTCTCCTGCCAAAGATTCCTGTGCTAAAAGCTTGGTTCTCACTGTGGCAATGATGGTGTGGAATTTTTAAGAGATATGGCCTATGAATGGCAGGTCCTCAATTAGGGGCATACACTAGGAAGGCACTGTGGGACCCCAGTCTTCCTCTGGTTTCTTGTTTCAAGATCACTTCCATAAATATTCTCCACTATTTGCCATGGGGCCCTTATCAGAACCTGCCGTTTAGACTTTTAGCTTCCAAAACCAGAGCTACGTAAACTTCTTTTCTTTATAAAGTTGGCTCATCTCAGGTATTTCATTATAGCAACACAAAATGGACCAATATGGTCACTAATTCATTTAAATGATATGAAGTGATTTAAGTTTAAAATGCGCCACTCTGACTCCTATGTACAAAACAGATTCTAAAGGTACCAGATTGGAGGTAAGGAAAATGTAACAATAGCTAAGAAGTGAGTATGGTGAGGGCCTGGAGATGGAGAGTAGAAGTAAAGACTGAAGAGCATATAGATTTAGGTAAAATTAACAGGACACCCTGATTGTTTGGATGTGATGGTTAAGGAGATGTGAGGAATCAAGAATGCCTGCCACATTTATTATGCTTGAGCAAATCAGTTAGCTATGGAGATGACAGGATATTTAGCATACTGCAAAGATGACCATACAAACCAAGCTCTAAAGAAGAAAAAATTTCTAATTTAATATAAAATGTAAAATTATTGTTACATAATTTTTTATTAAAAACAACAACAACAAAAAGCACCTTACCTCTCGTTTGTCTAATGCAGCATATTCAGCTTCTATTTCTTCAGCCTCAGGATCCCGTGAAAATACCATTTGGGATTCCAGATTGAGGGCCAAATCTTTGTGGTGTTGTTTTTCAGCACAATCACAAGGAGTATCTTTATTTTCATTCTCAGCAAACAAGTCTCCTCCATGTTTTACTAAAAGCTAAGAAAGATTTTTTTGAAAAGTTGCAGCCAGATTTACATGAAAAGTTATTGCAACCTACTGATTTTTAAAAAATACAATAGGATTAGAGTAACAAAAATGCAACAGTATGTATAGTGTGTATTTGAACTAATAATAAAATGTATTTTAGATATCTGTAGCTTCTAATTTTTAAGGCTAGAAATTATTCTTTTTTAATAATAAGATGAATTCCTTTGATTATAAACAATAATAAATAAACATTTTACTTGTATCATTCATTATCCTGTGAAATACTAAAATGAAATTAGGATGACCAGGTCACTGAGGCAAATCTGTTTCTAATATTCCTCAAAATAAGTAATGGGATGAGCTACTGATGGACAAGTTGGGAAGATCTTCTATCATACCATCTCTCTTTGGTCCAAAGAAATCCATCTCTAAAAAGAAATAAAATAATGTTGTAACTTGCTTGCTATGAGGTTTCTACTGGTTTTGTAGAAGTTAAATATGCAATTTCTAAGAGCTGTAGGTCCAGATTCTGATTGTGTTCATGGAGATGTTAAGGACATAAAAATCTTCAAAAAAACCCTTCAACTTTGAAGGGCATTCTGACAATTAAGCATGAAGATTCTTATACAGGATCCAGTCATACTCAGTATAGTAACAGTCACTATGTATTGCCTTCTAAGCACAGCATAGTGCTTAGCATTAAATATACATTCTCATTTAATATTATACACGCCTGTAACAGAAGTGTCTCAGAAAAGGAACTTGACCAAAGTTATCAAGCTAGTCAGACACAAGTGTGATCGAGTTTTTAACTGTGCTTGGCTATTCTGCTGACTCATGTTGTAGGATGATCACACAAACTGAAGAAGGCAAATGCAACCTGAGTCAATCCTCAAGTTCTGCCCAGGCTCTTATGTAAATCTAAATGTGAATACTTTTGTAGAGGCTTTCACTTTATATGAGGGTTAATCAGAAATGGCTCTTTTCATTTTCTTTCAAATAATTTTATCCTCCTCTTTGCTCACCAGCAAACACTGACCTTCTTGCAAATTCTTCTGATTGGAATTCTTTTTTTTTGGTACCAGGAATTGAACCCAGGGCACTTAACCAGTAAGCAACATCCCCAGCCCCTTTTATTTTGAGACAAGGTCTCACTTAGGGCCTTGCTAAGTTGCTGAGGCTGGCTTTGAACTTGAATTTGGCCTCCTGAGCCACTGATCTGATTGAAATTCTTATGTTTCCTCTACAGTCATACCAAGATATATCAAATCATCACTATTTCAACACATCTTTTCTTCAATTCTGCCTTTCTTCCTGTTTATAATTCCAGAGGTGGGGTAACCAATAACATTCAAAACAAATCCCATACTATTCTTCTGATCCATAATATAAAATGTTGGGAACTCTTGGCAAGTCATTTAACTCTTTCAAGTCACAGTTTACATAGGCTCATTAGAAAAAGAGACATGTAATTTTGAAAAAAAGGTGCAAAACAAGATGATTCCTAAAGTCTGTTCTAATTCTAAGATTACCATTTCACTATCTCTGTGTACTGGACTTCATTACTTTCTCCATCTCTACTATGACTTCCTTTAGCTCCTGGCACAGAATCCCTTTAACTTAATCCTGCTATCCTTCTAGTTACTTTCCTAATGCTGTAATGGGCAGGATAATGACATTTTAGTGTGCATATAAGAAGAAGATGTAGTGAGATAATAGAGCTGAAAAATTATTATTATTGCCTTAGTGGTGTTGTGACTATCCTAAATTTATAGAACACCACCTTATTCACTAGTTTGTGGTGATACTGGTGTAAACAAACCTACTATGCTGTATAAAAATTACATACATAATGCTTTCACTTTATATGAGGGTTATTATGTAAATCTAAATGTTAATACTTTTGTAGAGGCTTTCACTTTATATGAAGGTTAATCATAAATGGCTCTTTTCATTTTCTTTCAAATAATTTTATCCTCCTCTTTGCTCACCAGCAAACACTGACCTTCTTGCAAAGTTGAAAAGGAGGGAAAGGTATGCAGCAGGCTTTAACATCAAGGTTTATGTACGTACATGTTATGATGTTCATACAATGGCGAAACCACCTAACTATGCATTTCTCAGAATGTATTTCCATTGTTAAGGAATGCTTGTCTGTCTGTTCCTGTTGTCCTCAGCCACATTTCTCAAAAATATTCACTCTCTCTCCATTTTCTCAGCAAATGACTCAATTACTCCTAGTTATCTTCTACCTTATTTTATGGAAACAATATTCCTGAAAGTCATTAATACCTCTTAACTCTCAATCCAACAGTCTTTCTCAGTCCTCCAATTCCTTTACCTTGCTGCAGCATGTCACATGACTGAGTACCCTCTGTTTTAATCAGCTTTTTCACTAAAAGATCTAACCAGAACAACTGTAGAGGAGGAGAAGTTTATTTGAGGGCTCAGGATTTCTAAGGTTATTAGTCCACAGAAGGCCATCCATTCCTTAGCGCTCTAGTGAGGCAGAACATCATGGCAGAAAAGGGTGGCAAAGGGAAGCAAGCAGCTCACATGATGTTTAGGAAGCAGAGAGAAACTCCACTTTCCAGATACAAAATATATACCCCATAGCCCCACACTCAATGAACCACTTCCTCCAGCCACACCCCACCTGCCTCCAGTTACCACTCAGTTAATCCCACCAGAGATTAATTCACTGATTAGGTTAAGCGTATGGCCCAATCATTTCTCCTCCAAACCTTGCACTATCTTATACGTGAGCTTTTGGGGGACACCACATCTAAACCATAACACCCTTTCTCTTTGGAATTCTTCTCTTGGCATCCTTGACATTCTATCACTATGCCACTGTATTTTTCTACTTTTTCTGTTTCTAACATAGGCTTTACCTCTTGTACTTACCATCTTCAAATGTAAGCATTTGACGTTATCACTTTAACTCTGTTATCTATAACTTTAAAAGACTTTCCCCTGGATCTCCCATCTTTCCATTGTCTTGTTTGTAGCTGTCAATCATGTAGCTCATAATTCCAAATCTATACTCTTTAGTCCCAAACATTTGGTCCTAATTTTCAGTAGTCTGTCTACTATTTCTTGTGGAGAATCTAAGACCTGAATATCCATCCTTCTAAATAAAAGGCTACTTTCTCTTCTTTTCGACTCATTCCTTCCTCATCTTACTTTTTGAGAGGCTGATAATGGTTGGCAAGCCTCAAATTTACTTAGATTTAAAACCATGTTCATTTTTCTTAAAGTTAATTTAATTTAGTTAAGGAGATAAGAGTAGATTATTATAAAAAAAATTTTAAAAAATCAGAAAATGTCATCCCAAGATAGTTCATCATAGTCAATATTAAAAATTTAAAGCCTTTTTAAACCTTTTTCTCCCTTGCTTTTTTTCTTAGTTTTTATTTTTTTGTTCTATTAAGTTATGCATGACAGTAGAATGCATTTCGACACAGCATACATAAATGGAGTATAACTTCTCATTCTTTTGGTTGTAAATGATGTAGAGTTACACTATTCAAGTAATCATATATGCACATGGGGTAATAATGTTCAATCATTCTACTATCATTCCTAATCCCAAACCCCCTTGTCTCCTTTCACTCTCCCTCTGTCTAATCCAAAATACCTCTATTCTTCCCTAGCCCCACCCCCTTAATGTGAATTAGCATCCGCATAACAGAGAAAACATTCAGCCTTTGGTTCTTTGTTTCATGTCACCAAATGCTACCAGTTCTTCATAATATCCCATATATCTGCTTCATTCTTTCCATCCCTAATGCCACCACACAAAGCCAAGCTCTTTATCAGTTTATACAAGATTAATCCAATAATCTCACTACAACTCCTCCATCTAGTACAATGGTTTTCAACCTTGGCTACACACTGAAGCATCTGGAGAACTTTAAAAATAACAATGTGTGGGATCTACATTTAGAGCTTATGATTGTATTAGTATGAGGTTTCTATACAGTAATGGTTAGAACCAGTATCCTGATACAAGGTTTTCAAATGGTTTAACAATCACCTGGGGAGCTTGATAGTCTTATAAGATGGATTTGGAGTGGAAAGTGCAATCAATTTATTTTTATAGGTGATTACAATATAAGTGGCCCAAAGACCTCATTGTAAATAGGGGTTTTCAATCTTCAATTGGAATATGATTAAGATTTACTAGAGTTTAGATTCAGTTTCAGTTGGGCATAAAATTTGGTCTGAATTTCTTTATTTGTAACAAGTTCCCAGATGATCAATGCTAATACCATTCTGAGGACCAATCTCTGAGTACCAAGTCTCTTAATAAATACTGCTTTACAATTATCCCATTAAAATCTATTCCACACTCCAACCATTAGGCTAATCTTTTTGTTTTACCTTTTAAGATACTACTTTTTCAATCACAGTGTTTCATTGGCTTAATTTTCTGCAAAAGAACTCCCAAATCTTTGACCCTGGCATTCAGTAGTTTCTGTTTGGTATGGTCTCTATTTTCAAATCACTTATTATTTCTCCACCAAAAAAACTTCAATCTGCAAATATGTGAGATCTAGGACAGTGCTTCTCAAACTCTACCATGCAAAAGAATCAGCAGGAGAACCTACCAAAACATTCCTGGAATCCTAGAAATTTTGCTTTGGAATTTGGAGGTTCAAGAAATTGTATTTATCATAAGATCAGAGTAGCTACTGATGCTGCAGGTCTGACATTTACATTTTGAATAGCTTCCTCCAGATACTTAATCTGAAATCTTACCCTCTCAAATCTTACTACTACAATGAACCCCTTCCAGGGTGTGTGTAATGCCTTTAATAGTCACTGTCTTAATATAGCCCTTAGCACATCATAATATTTGGGAACAATGATGAGATCATAACTCTTGGAAAAAAAATGAGAAAACTGAGACTCAAACAGATAGTTACTGAGTTACAGAGCTGGGACTACAATTCTTGCGTTCTTTTCAATTTTAAAACTCCAGGTGCTAATAAAAAACACAAAATAATTAGGTAAACTCTTCAGTCAGTTCTGTGAATGGTTATTATGGCTTTTCAGTGAACTGGTGAAACACTCTGATAGCTGCCCATGTGTCAAACAGGCTCTCTGCCTATGGAAGGGAAAGTATGCCTTACCACCTTTGTTTTTCTAGTAACCTCTATTTGATCTAAGCAGCTATACTTACAGCTCCCAAAATAAGCAATTAGGGAATGTATCAGAAATATATAAAGTAACACTCATTTTTAAACATGCTTTATAATAGAGTGAAGCACTATCAAAAGCAAAAATCTGTTATAGTCACCAACTACCGAAGTGTTGAGTCATCTTGCCTTATGCAGGGGCCAGTCTGCTGCCTGTTTCTGTATAGCCCATGAATTAAAAATGGCTTTTCCATTTTTTAATAGTTGAAAATGAGTCAAAACAAATATTTCAGGATATGTGCAAATAATCAGAAATTCAAATAAAATTATTTACTATCTAGGTTTTCAGAGGGGAGGAAAAAAAAAAAAACAGCTTACAAACCCCTGAATTCTTCTTTGGTATATGAAAAATCAGAATTAGAGGAATTTATTTTTAGTTTATCCTTAGTAAATGTTTATTATGTAAGCATTTCCAGTGTTCAAACAATTTAAAACTACCACAATTTTTTGATTACTTTTAACTCATAAATAACTTTAAATAATGAGTATTTGTGAAACACAAGATTTTCCTGTTTAAGTAGTTCTAAAAAATACACCAAAGTGAAGATTTAACATAAATCACTTGGTATTAGAGAGTGAACATAGAGATAAAAAGAAGGTGCTGGCTGAAAGAAACAAGAGGTCTATTCTGTCAGTGAATCATACTGGTTTGGTGCAGGCAGTGGGGGTTGGGGGTTGCTGCAAGGAGAAAGAGAAAGAAAATAAAGAACAGACCAAGGTAAGTCCAGGTATTATCAAGACTGGTTGGTTATTGGGGAGATTAAGAGAAGCTAGTGGGTAGAAAGCGCAGCTTCAAAAATGTAAACTTTGAGAAACTGTTGGAACAGCTATATCAGGAAGTCAACCAGGCAGCAATAGCACATGAGAAACTTCAGAAAAATCAGGGTTGGCCATCAGAAACACTGATATGTGACACTATATACATCCAGTGATACCTTCATACCTAGAGGTTCCCAGAGAACTCTATAATTAAGAGATTTCAATTTTATTTGTACGTGTGAGGAGGCTATTATGGACCACAATTATTATAGAAAGGAGGAGTTTTAAAATAAATAATTCATTTCCATGGTTCAAAATGGTGAGGCACAGAAAACTTTATATTACAAATGCATCTATAAAATTGTCAAATACTAACTTTATCAAAGCTGTTCTTAAATAAATATACAAAAACATTTCAACAACTAGAGAAGATATATTTTCATAAATATAAAAATATAAGTCTGTACATTTTAAAAAGGGGTTGGTCTTAACCTTGGGGAAAAAAATAATCTCCTAATTGTAATGCCTAGACACCAAAAATAGGAAATATTTTACTACAGTCATGATCTAATAGAAAATTAGTAATAAAAGGGGTATTTGAAGTAATTTTTAAATTATTTACCCCAACCAGCCAAGAGGCAACTATCACAGAGATTGAGTGACTCACACAGTCTCATAGTTACTATACCAAGATTAGATACCAGTGCTTTCACCATAAGATAATACTTTAGCTTCATGAAAAATTAATAAATACTGGTGACACTACTTCACTCAACTCCAACTTTTATATTATGCTAAATTAACAATGAGCACTATGAAAATTAAAAAGCATCATACAAATGTATTATTATTATTATTACTATTATTCTTATAGACAGACTAACAGATGTATAGAAAGAAGTTTAGAAAAAAATATTTAAAGTACCCTTCATAGTAAATTTGATAAGAGAAATCTAAACCTTTCCTGTTTATCAAAATAGTGCAACATTACCTGAAGACTAATATTCTAAGAATTATAGTTATATAGTAGGTTACATATCACAATGTATTTATTTTATGCACTTACACAAGAAAACACAATAGGAATTCAGGAGATTAGTTAATCCAAAGTAAGTAAGGGCCTAAGTCTGGGCAAGGAGAGTATAGTCAAATAATGTAAATTAAAGATAAGCTTTACATGGGCAAAATAACATCTGAAATGAGTACTAGAATGAATGTAGGATACTCATAAAACCATATTTGGAATATTTTACATTAAGTCAAAAGAATTCTTCAGAATACAGAAAAATGAAAACAGTCATCAAATGCTGGTGTGGCTTATGCAATGATATGATCAAACAGTTAAAATATATTCTCTCTCTCTCTCTCTCTCTCTCTCTCTCTCTCTCTCTCACACACACACACACACACACACACACATACATATCAAAATAAACCTCACACTAATTTTCCTTAATAAACGAAAAATAAAGGTGGTAAAGGTACATCATTGTAAAAATACTTCAAAATCAACAACTAATAAAGCAATGATATTGACAAATTTTGTAAGCAAGATATTAAAACAGCCTTTTAAAAGCATTATTATTACTATCAAGAATAAGCTATTTTCTACCCAAGTCCACTTGAGAAATATGATGCAGATAAATCAATAATGGCGAGTCACTACAGCAGGGATTATTTCATAGGAAACAAATATGAGAACAATATCTACAAGGCTTGAGCAAAAAAATTCTGCTATTAGCCAGCCACTCCCTGCAAAAAATCTAGGATATCCTTCCACTACACTGAATCAATATTAGCACTGTTTGAAAGAATAATCTCAAATTAATGACTGTCACTCACTAACTAGTGAGCAAAGGTGACATAAACACAAGAAATAAAATGATGGAAATTTTAAAAGATTAACAAGTATCACAACAGCAGCAAATAAAAGACAAGTTTATAAGAGTGCTATTAGTGAAAAGAACTGCCTCTTCAGATATACTAAAGAAATTGTATAAGTGGCTATAATTCTTTAACAGAATACTTTCAATATTTTTGATATATTAATCAATTTAGAAGTATAATGTTAAAGAAACATTAAATTTAAAATATCCAGATATACATAATTTAATCCCATTAGGATCACTGCTTTTCCAATAGACACACATTTTTAGAAATGAAAATACTCTGATCCAACCTAAAATGCATCTCCCTCATAAAAGAACTTTATGAGCTATATATGGAATGACATGAATGGTGGTAATTGAGAAAAATCTGTTCTGATGTATATATAGTAGTGATATCATAAAAGTAATGGTTTCTTAGGTTTAGCTAAGATCCCATGTATATAGACGATTGTATCTAAACGTATTGTTAGACATTTTATATATATTAGTAACATATATTAGGTATATATATATTAAATACATGTTAAAAACTCAAATGTAATGTACTTAACAGCACTTTAATGCAGACCAAATATAAAAAAGTTTAAAAACAACAAGTGCTTTTAAAGATTCAATAAAAGCATTTATTCATGTTTATTTATTATTTGTTCATGTTTATCCCTTGCTTTTTAACTGATCGATTCTAGAAAAAAAATACCTATAGAGCCTACTTCTCAATACTGCCATATCTGACACGTATAAATTTCATAAATTGGCTACAAAAAAAAATCAGCAAAAAATCAGAATGCATCTTGACTAAAATTATTACTCTCAATATGACAGTGCTTAATTGATGACTACTTTTGTTGGTAAATTTTTAATTATTCTTGATTCTAGTTTATTTAAAGGGTTGACTATTTAGCTGTGGGTTTTTCCTTGGTAAAACAACATTAAAATAAAGTTAAAGATAATTTTTTAACTTTAAAGGGCCCTGATTCTTTCAGAATGAAAAAAGGGACAAAAATGGCTAGCTTAAATATTGTTACCACAAACAAAACAAACCCTTATTGTTAAATATTAATAAGATACAAATTTTATAATTGAGAATATTAAAAGAAACCAAGTTTTACCTCTACACAGGCTTTCATCCCTGAGGCAGCAGCATAGTGAAGGGGTGTGTTTTTCTTGTTATCAACAGCATCAATAGCTGCTCGCTCATATTCGCCTTGATCAAGTTTTGCCCCTTTCCATCTTAAGATCATCTGCAGACAATCTGCTCTTCTGAAATCATCTTCCACGGGGCGTGCTAAGCGCGGATGAAGGGCTCCTTCAGATATCATAATTTGAGGTCCCATACACAACAAATGCATAGATGTTTCATTGTGGACATTCCTTTTATTTGGATTTCCATCTCTACCAAAAAGAAAAGTCCTAAAATGGAAGGAAGAATGAAACCACTTGAAATATATAAGAAATCACTAATTTAACAGATAAGCTCAAAATCTTTTTTTTTTTTTTATATTGGGGATAGAACTCAAGGGCACTCAACCACTAAGCCACATCCCAGGCCCTATTTTGAATTTTATTTAGAGACAGAGTCTCATTGAGTTGCTTAGTGCCTTGCCTCACTTTTGCTAAGGCTGGCTTTGAACTTGCCATTCTCCTGCCTCAGCCTTCCAAGCCACTGGGATTACAGGAGTGTCCACTGTGCCTAGCTCAAAATCCAATTTTTGAAGTGTTTGGTTCACAATAAGTTGAAGGACTGATTCTTACAATTTCAAAAATCTTCATTCTAGAATAATACTAAAATTTTAAAAAAAGAATATATAGTGCTTGCTAATAAAAAGAGAAGAAAAGAGAAAATGAAGGGGTAGCAGATGAAAAGGAAAAGAAAGAAGAAAGCAAAGGGGCAATTTACAAATTAATATGTCAATTATATAAATGTCTTAGAGTGCCTTAAGAAACTATATATATATACACACACACACACACACACTTTTTTTTTTTGCTGCCCTCTCCTATCATACATATTTACTTAACAACCATGGTGACAACTAATATTAAAAACACAAAATCCATAGGTCTTTAGACTAAATTTTTAAATCTAGGAAAAATTTTCTCTACCTGAAGGTGATCAAACTAAACTTTGGAATAAGGGAGCACACATTTCCATAGTATCTAAATTTGCCTGAGCTGCTGTAACAAAAATACCATAAACTATATGGCTTATAAACAACCAGCATTTATTTCTCACAGTTGTGGAGATTAGAAAATCCATGATTAAGGTGTCAGCAGTGTCTGGCAGGGGCTTATTTCTCAGAAAAGTTTTTTTTGCTGTGTTCTCACACAGTAGGAGGGGCAAAGCAGCTGTCTGGGGCCTCTTTCATTTGGGCACTAATCCTAACCTCATGACCTAGTCATTTCCCAAAAGCCCCAAAACTGTCACCTCAGGGGTTAGGAGGCAAAAAGACAACAGCACATGGTATAATACTTCTGATGAGAATTAACTTGTAGTTGTTTCTCAAAAACCATCATCTAATTTGATGGTGGGAGATTTTACCAAAGACAGGTCTAAGTAAGCTGCCTTAACTACTGTCAAACCTGGATCTACAAGTTATGCCTCATTCCTAATTTATTCATAAACTAGGGTCCTAAGACTAATAATTGAGCCAATTTAGTGGCTACAATAGGATACTGGAAAATGGGTTGGAAAAGACTTGCTATAATATAGGCAGCCTATAAATTTACTCTGAAATGGGTATACAAAGTCCCACATCTGAAGATAAATGCCTACATTTACTGTCTCCACTGACCAAGACTACCTAAAAGCAAACCCAACCTTACTTAGAAGTTTCTTTTTTACAACAGGTTGTCATCCCCTAGTTGAGATCATTAGGCTCCTCTTATCCAAGTCCAGAACAGCAAAGGGAAGGGAAAAGAACTAAATCCTGAATCCATTACATTTGAATTGCTTTTAGGATAGTCTAGCAAATACATTGCTCTGACAGGAAAACAAAAAAAACAAAACAAAAAAAAAAAAAAAAAAAAAAAAACTGACCATAAAGGAACTGGCATACTACTCCATTAGTAGTAGTTAGCCAAGTTGGAAAGCTCTTGGGGGGTGGGGGGGACTGAATAAGAGGTCCAATCTCAAGCAGAATGACCCAGACAACTTACTGAATAACTCTGAATCTGTCAGCTTCACCATTCAAAACCCTAGAGAGCTCATCAGTGTGGTCCTTTAAAACTAACAGGGTTTTTAAAAACTGCATTTATTAGCTTGTCCTGAAAGTAGGCACGAGTTTTCTGGAGCAGGAAATAAATGAATTATTACTACACTTGTAAGAATCATGTCAACTTACCCATATCCCAATTTTCCCACTGGTGCAATGCAAAAAGACAGATCAGATGCCACCTTGCATGTACTAGGATTTGCCTTATAGGTGAGTGTGGCAGGATAATGCCTCTACCTTAAAGATATCCACTTTCTAATCCTAGGAACTTGTAAATATGTTACCTGAAATGATAAAAAGGAACTCTGCAGATATAATTAAATAACCAATTTGAGATGAAGAAATTATTCTAGATTATCCAATGGGCCCAATGTAATAAAGCATTCTTATAAAAGAGAGAGACAGAAAGGTGTATGCTTCTAACTTTAAAGATGGAGGAAGGGAACATGAGCCAATAAATGTAGGCAGCTTGTAGAATCTGGAAAAGGCAAGAGAAGGGCATAAATTTCATTCACAAGGCCTCCAACATTATATCTAATCACCTCTCAAAGGCTCTATCTCCTAATATCTTGGGGTTTAGGATTTAAAACACAAATTTTAGAAGGACACAAAAGGAATATAGCCCTGACAACCTAGAGTTTAGTCCAGTGGAACCATTCTGACCTTTATATCTCTAATATAATAAAATTTTGTGTTGTTTTAAGCCATTATATTTGAGGCAATTATGACAGTGACAATAGGAAACTAATACAGTAAGAAGCACTGAAAATAAAAATCTGGGAGGTTATATAGTAATATCTGTATAGCAGACCTCCTCCCCTCTGGAGATGCAGAGAATTCAACCCATCCCTCAGCATAAAGAATGTCTTAGGGGACAGACCCTGAGCTGTGACCCTCTGGATTGTAAAATATGTCTCTAAGGGAAAGGAAAGATCAATAATTAGATTTTTACAATTTAGGGAATATTTCCATGATCTCAGGTCTCATCTACTCCTCAACCTCTTTCAAATATATGTATCTTTTGGGAGATAAATCTCTCTGGAGTTCTCAGTATCTATTCAGTCATGATGTTTCTAAGGCTCAGCTTTTAGCCTAGGTCCAAAGTTTCAGTGAAATTTGCTCAGATTTTCTCTCCATGCATATTTTCCCCCACAGCTCCACACAGCATTTACAGCCTTTCAGGCACTCATAGTATTCTACAATGCTTGTTTTGCTGTTTCCTAGGAATTAACCAAGACTACCTAAAAGCAAACCCAACCTTACTTAGAAGTTTCTTTTTTACAATAGGTTGTCTTCCCCTAGTTGAGTTGACCACTTACTTTTTTGTCCTCACATAGCATCCTCATTGCATAACTCACTTCATTCTATTGTAGTTACTATTTTTATATATCTGTTCTCTTCTTTCACTTAGTTTATAGGCATGTAAGGCTAAGCCTATATCCTGCTCTTTCTTGAATCACTAGCAGTGTCACACCTATAGTAATTTCATGATATAATTTTGACAGATAAACAGAATACATATTAAATTTCCATGATCCAGATCAGGGACATGGGGTTGGAGAGCTCTCAAGTTGGCAGTATATAAAACTAATTAAGAACACAGTATCTAGTAGCAGACTACTATATTCTAATCATAGCTCTATTGATTTCTTTGTGTGATCCTCAGCAAGTTACATAATAGCTCCTAACAAGTAATATATGATTCAGATTCTTTGAGTAAACCTACTTCTGGAAATGTATCTTAAATAATTTAAAGAAGTAAAAATCTAGGAACACTGAAGATTCAATAGTATTATTCTGAATAGAAAATCTGGGAAATACTTAAAAGCATGACAAAAGGAAAAACAGGAAATGAAAATCAAGGTATTGCCTACCCAATGGAAAATTAAAGTTGCTAAAAAGTCTACCCCAAAACACTTATAGCTAAATAAAAGTATAAATAAATAATTTCAATTTCTATCACAATTCCCTGAATATTTATGGATAAAAAGTAGAAGAGAAAATAGAATAATAAACAGTTGTTTAAAGGAAACAGAAACATGGATAATTTGTCTTATTATGCTACTATAATGTTGCTCAGTAGTTAAAAAACATTGTTCCTTATACCAATAGCTAATGATGAAATTTCCATATCTCCTTGTATTTATGATGATTATAGTAACTAAAATTAAAACCATAATCTCAAAATAAATACCTCTTCTAGGAGGTATTGCCATCAACAAAAAACATCCACTTTCTTAAAAATTTAGTTTAGAAATTTTTAAAATTCATATTCTACAAAAATTTTGAACACATTTATCTATCCTTTTCTATTCCCTTTTCCAATATATCAGTTTTCTTTAAGTTTTCTTTTGAAAGAAATCAGGTTATTATCACCATGTAATTGAACATAAGTTGGAAGAATGTCAGTCAATATGTAAGCTTCAGATACACTCCTTTCTGTAACCATGTTGGTAGTTATGAAGTGTTTCCTATCACTTGACTATAAGGTTAATTCTGGAACAGAGTTAAGAGATGATTAATAGAAAGGTGCACTGAGTAAAAGACTAACCTGGAAAAAAATATTCCTTTCACTTAACTTAATAACCCATCTAGAAGACAGGCTTTTCTAGATTCCTTCAGTGTTGATTCTCAAAGTCAGTTAATAACTGTTACCTCTATTTATTTTACATTAATTCTTAACTTCAAAATGACTCTATTCTTATCACTTTACTGAAATTTTATTCTCTCATACAACCAGGAATTTCCTAAAAGTTAAATTCTTTGTCATTGTCCTTAATTTTACTTTTAAACCTGAAATTCTTCTTATTACCTTGCTTTCCATAACCACACATCTTTCAATAATACTCATTTTTTTTTCAGCACAACTTTACTTTTACCCTTGGCATTGGCTCCACTTCCAATCCCTGCTTGAAGAAAATAAGATATTTTTTGACTCCATTTTCTTCTCCAAATAAATTCAAAGAGTACAACCACTTTCAGAGCCATTTAACCTTTAATGGGTTCTATGAATACCCTTTTTAAATTAAGTTTGGTCAGAACTCAAATGATAGCAGTGGTGGCAGAAATATACTTTCTCTCAAAAGGTTTTTACTATTATTTCTGTGGTAATTTTTAATATTCTGTCATCCTATATGACTTTTCTTCTGACCTCTAAGCCATGTTCTAATTTCTTATATGCACTTTCTCTTGCATATTTTGCTATCATCTTATATTTAACTGAGCTTCCTTTAAATCAGTTTTCTCCCCTACAGCCTCACATTTCTTGCAATAATCCCATTTTCACAGTCAATAATGTATATTTACACCTTCAAATCCTTTTAAATCTCCTCTTTTGTATAACAATGATTGAGTATTCATTATTTGCCAGGTACTATTCTAGAAATTAAGCATATTATAAAGAAAACATAGTAAGGTCTTGCCCTTAGGGATAAGCATGCGAACTAGGGGGTAGGAGAGGAGGCTTGTATTTTAATTCACTTCAAAATAACTTAATAACTCCTTAAACATAAAACAGTTTAAAAATTTAGAAATCATTAATTGGAAAGTATATTTTAATGAATCCTCAAAGCTATAGACCTTTATATTAATATATGCTTAGTAAAAACAGACTCTATTGAAGACTTCATATTTTATGTATACCCAAAGACAGGTCTCTTTTATTTCCAAAGAAGCTGTTCTATAGAAGACACAATAATGAATCATATACTCAACATAGAACACAATGGCACTAAAGTCCATGCATGGCCTTTTGCTACATTAAGCAGTAACTTTGAGTATGAATTTATTTTCCATAAAAAAGGCAGGGTGGTGTAGTATGATGTAAACATACAACATTTGGGTACAGAGAAAAATAGGTGCAAACTAGCTACTGAACTGTAAATTCCTCTTTTTGCCATATTATTCTGCCTAAGAAAAGAACAAAGAGATGCATGCTACTGCATGTACCATAATCCTAAAGGAAGTGTAGATAAAAATCAAGCACTTATCCCAAATTAGTGTGGCTAAAAATCCTTGGATAGGTCTATCTTTGTCTACATATATGTGTCATGGTTAGGTAGAACTCTAGCCAAGATAAGCAAGAGTTTACATTGAAGTAGCAGGCAAGCACACTAGATTATATGAGGCAGCATGAGAAAATAAATGCTATTAACTTGTTAGAAAGTTAAGCAAGGTTAAATCAAGTGCAGTATTTGAAGCTACTTAATATACAAAAAATTAAAAGAGTTGCTATTTTATTTAATGCTGAAGAACACATGCTCTTTAGCCTCATTCTACATGACATAAAAGTATTAAGAGTTAATTCCTTATTCCGAAAGCAATCATTTACAATAATAATATGAAAAATTAAAAAGCAATCTATGGAATGGGAAAAATATTTGCAAGCCATATATCTGATAAAGGGTTAAATTCCAAAATATATAAGTAACTCCTACAACTCAAGAGCTAAAACCGACCTGATGTTTAAAAATGGACAAAGGGCCTGAACAACATGTTTTAAAGAAGACATACAAATGGCCAACAGGTGCATGAAAAAAATGCTCATTATCACTAATCATCAGGGAAATGCAAGTCAAAATTATGATGAGGTTATCACTTTATACCTATCAGAAAGACTATTAACAAAAAGTCAAAATGTAAGTGT
This sequence comes from Ictidomys tridecemlineatus, assembly GCF_052094955.1. Classification (NCBI taxonomy): domain Eukaryota; kingdom Metazoa; phylum Chordata; class Mammalia; order Rodentia; family Sciuridae; genus Ictidomys; species Ictidomys tridecemlineatus. The sequence continues at coordinate 201,886,182 of NC_135478.1, forward strand.
TCGTAGGATATGGAAAACAGATGTACACTGCTGGGAATGTAAAATGGTATAGTCAGTATGGAAAACAGTATGAAAGATCCTCAAAAATTTAAAAATAGAACTTTATGATCCAACAGTCATACTTCTCAAAGAGGTATACGCATTCCTGGGCTAACTTTAGTATTTTTCACAACAGCCAAAAAACAACCTAAATAGCCAAAAAGGATGAATGGACAGACTACACATCCTCTGTAAATATATACATACATACAACGGCATATGATTCAGTCTTTAAAGAGAATGAAATCCAGATAGGCACGATGACACATATCTACCTGTATGCTGGCTAATCAGTAGGTTGAGGCAGGAGAATCACAAGTTTTAGGCCAGTCTAAGCAACTTAGAGAGACTTTCTCAAAAGAAAATAAGAAAACTGATGAAAAAGTAGTTCAGAGCTGGAGCATTTGCCTCGCATGCACCAGGATCTCAGTTCAATCCCCAATACCAGGGGAAAGAAAACAAAAGAATAAAATCCTGCCATTTACAATAACATGAATGAACCTTGAGGATATTTTGCTAAGTGAAATGAACCAGACATAGAAAAATAAATGTTATACAATCCCACTTACATATAGAATCTAAAAAATGCAAATGCAGAGACATAGAGAATAAAATGGTGGATACCAGAGGTCAGAGGTAGAAGAAATGGAGAGAGGATGGTCAAAGGGCATAAATTTTCAGTTCTAAAATGAATTAAGTTCTGGAGACCTAATGTACAGCTTGGTGTCTATGGTTAATAATTATGTATTAAATAGGTAAAATTTGCTTTAAGAATAGATCTTGAGTACTCTCACCACACTTATAAAAAAAAAGTTATTAGTGTGAAGAGATTGATATAATTTGATTTGGTAACTGATGATTCCATACATCAAAACTTCATGTATATTTTAAATATTTTTGTTAATTTGTGAATATACATACATACAGTAAAATATGATTCAGTCTTTAAAGAGAATGAGTTTTTATTTGTCAAATATACTCTAATAAAACTGGAAAAAATTGATTCGTATTTCTGAACAATCTAAGTAAATTTCCCAAAACAAAAGGACACATAAATTAAAGAAGTAGGGTTGCTTATTCTTAGGAAAGAACAGAAATAAAATAATCTCTGATTCTAGTACAGTATGCTAAAAAAGCTAAAACAAAGAATACCAGTCAGTGTTCTTCAAACAATTAAGAAAGAAAAAAACATTTTAGGACTGGAGACTGAAGATGTAAAAATTTTAAGTACAATGTTAAGTATAAAGTATATGGTCAAATCATAAAAGTAATCCAGACTGGTACCTAAAAAAGAATATATAATCATGTTTACTGTAGGTTTTTAAATTCTCATTTAATAGAATGATAACCAATAATAGGGTTAGACAGATATTCCTGCTTAGAAAGGAAACAAGAATATCAACTAGAAGAGCAAGTCTTAAAATTGGGTTCATTTGATTCTTTTACAATTTTAAAAAAATTACTGCTGGTTCCTGAGAGCTTGATTGTGGGTTATTTATTAACTTAAAAAAATCCATTACACATTAACTATAGATAACACTTTAAAACAAAAAAGATAACTAAAAAAATAAATCAAAGAGTGACATTATGTGTTTATAAATTTCTTTTAATGTCTGGTTCAGTAGAAGACAGCTGGATTTTCAAAGAATTCAATCTTTTGTAATATGTTAAGTTGATTCAAATATAGTATCTGCAGAAAATTCAGACTTTATACAGTTAGAAAAATATTTTAAAAGTTGTCTCTTCAAATAACTATGGACATTTGTTTTTGATACACCAAAAATTCAACAAGTCATATTACCATTGCCTTGATTCATCTAAAAGCACAAGCAGTTTTAACCCTCCATTTTTGCATTATCACTGCAAATGTCAACACAGTGAGAAAGACAAATCATATCTTAATATTATAAAAATGTTCTTGACTTCACATTCCTTTGAAAGAGCCTCAGGATACAGGAGTCCTAACAACACATTTTAAGAATCACCAGACTAAATGAGTATCTTTCATATAAACTAATAATTAAGAGCAGTGGCCTTCCTTCTCTCCTTCCTTCCAAATGGGAGTTTCGCTATGTTGCTTAGGCTGGTCTCAAACTTGTATACTCAAGTAAGCCTCCTGCCTCAGCCTCCCAAGTAACTGGGATTATAAGCATGCACCATCATACTTGGCTTTACATGATTTTCTTATGTAATGTTTTCCAATTTATAATGTATATCTGTACGTTATACTACAAATGGTCAAAAAATATTTTGCTACTTGGTTTCTTCTGTGTTAAAATAGACACATTAACTCAGTAATAATAATATTTAAATATGTTTTACATTGGGACTATAAATAAATTTTAATTGTAGATAAGACCTGATGTTAAACATTACTGGAATATTCAATATTAGTGGGCTACATCAATAGTTTTTTAATTTCACTGAAAATACTCAACAAAAACGTCATGTTAGAATGCCTTAGTAGATTAAGAAACTAATTGTTAAATTATTGAAAATTACACTAAGTGTTTACCATTGTATTTATGGTATTTACAATCTAGCAAAGAGGAGCTTACTAATGATAGTATGGTTTTAAGTGCGAATTTCAAAGAATAAAAAGTATATTTCAGGTTCAAGTAGTTGGGATGAATTAAAATATAAGGCAGAAACCAAGTTAGAACTTAAAGGACAATAATTAGAGAAGAAAGAACACATTTTAGAATCAAAAAGCAACAAGAACAAAGTTAAGGGTGGGGGAGTATAATTCTTAAAGCAGAAGGAATCAACCAATCAAATTGACAGTCAAGATCATGTTAGAGAGTAATGAGAGATTAGATTAAGTGGGTAGAAAGAAGGCAGAGGTAGGAAGTGTTTTGGAAGGCAAACAGAATAATGAAGACAATAGGGCATTGTTATAACTTTCTCATTAGAAAAAGAACACTGAAAGGAAGACTAATCTGGAAATGAGACTATAAAAGGGACAGACTTGCAAAAAGATCATTTAAGTCTTTTAATGATCTTTTAATACTTTTAAAAGTCTTTTAATACTTTAGATACCTAAAGTATTGAGAGAAAGGATTAATAAGGATGAACCAAGTTTGAGGCAATAAAAATGGAAAGAAGTAATCTCAGGAGATAAACTTAGTGAACCTGGTATTAGTACCATGTTAGGTTAAGTAAATTAAAGATGATTTTAAGATATTTAGGATTATGTAAATGAAATACTATATTTCATTCATCCTATGAAATTTGCCAAGGATCAAAATATCTTTATAGCAACAAGAATATATGAACCAACCTCACTATTTAAACTTCTGGTTTAAGTTAGGTATAATCTTTCAGTTTTAATTTAGGTATGATAAAAAAAAATCACAAATAATTTAGGCATACTCAGTTTTAGAAAGTTAAACCCAATGAAATACCAAAAAACATGCACATACCTGTATATATTTACAATGATTACAGTTGCTTTCCCCTTTCACCGATTTGTTATCATTGGTTTATAGTAATACTTACCCTAATATTCTATTCATTCCATGTCTAGCGGCATAGTGCAATGGAGTATTGTGCTGGTAGGGCTCCCCATAAGATGTATTTGGATCAAGGGATTCTTTTAACTGAGGATTGTTTTCATAGATTTGGCAGGCCAGGTTTTCATCACCATTGATGAGAGCTTTACGGAATTTGGTGGTTGTATTTCCCATGTTTTGATTTGTTTTCTTTTCTAATAAGCAGTGGCACTTTTTTCTTTTCTCCGTCAGCCACTTCTTGAATGCTTCTGCAACATGTTTCACATCCTAATGAAGGAAAAGTTATTCAAATTAGATTATAAAACAGTAATCACAAGCAGCATCTTAAAAAAAATCTTTGAGAAGCATATGTAAATGGCAAAAACAATGCTACGTTTTATGAACTTTATCTCGGCTAAAAAAATCTCAAATTTTTAACACCGCCCAAATTGGCTTCTTTTTAAACTACAACATTTTCTCACAGAGACTATTATGATTTGATAGACTGTACTATATAAGTTATCTATATATACAAGCTTTTCATGTTTCTTCTTCACATGGGCAGGAAATCAGCTTGACTGAGTTTTATGGTTGTATACACTTAAGTTTCCATATAAATCCTACTCAACCAATTTGTGGAAGAGTAAATATAAGAAATTTTGTTCAAGTAAGAATTACAAAATAGGTCTTAAGTTACAGTAAAGGAAAACAAACCATTCAGTGCTTATAATAACATCAAAGAAAACTTTTTAAACACAAAATATAAGACTACACACTTACTGAAACTCAGATAATAACAGGAAACTAATAAAACTGATTATAGAAAGAACAAAAGATTATTCTATCTTTATGATTAGTAAATATATTTCTTTCTACTATGAAGAATTCAAAACAAGCCTAAAACATCAGATATTTATGCACTGTATTCGGAAAGAGGTTATAATAAAGATCATATGGGCATGTACTGCCAAAGCAACGTGAGGTGGGTAGTGTAAGGTCACGGAAACAAATACTGGAATTGAGATATAAAATACTATATTTGCCTACAATGTGTGATTTTAAGCAAGTTATTTACCCTCTAAAATCCTCATATTCCCATTTATACAGCAAATAAATAACTGTTTATTAGGCATGACTACAAGGATTACAAGAATAACTTTATGTATTGTACGTAAGAGTTCTTGGTTAGTGTGTTCAATAAATGCCAGTTTTATTCCATTCCAATAAATCTTATTTCTAAATCTATTATTGAACAATGATTACTATACTTTGAATATATCAAAAGACTCATTTAAAAAATATTTATATATGCATATATATTTTAAGTTGTCAATGGACCTTTTATTTATTTATATGTGGGGCTGAGGATCAAACCCAGTGCCTCACAGATGCTATGCAAGTGCTCTACCACTGAGCTACAACTCCAACCCCAGAAAGACTTATTTGTTGAAGGTTTGGTCCCTAGCCAGTGGCACTACTGGAAAGTGATAGAAACTCCAAGACAAGGGGGATAGTGGGAGGAAATTGGGTCCCTAGGGGTATGACCTTGAAGAGGATATTGGGACCCCAGCTCCTTCCTCACTCTTTTTGCTTTCCCAGCATCATGGGCTGAACAGGACTCCTGCCACATGATCCCACCATGATGTACTATGTATGCCACCACAGGCCCAACACAACAGGACCAAGTAACTATGGACTAAAACCTTAGAAAAGCCAAACCAAAATAAACCTCTCCTCCTTTTAAATTGACTGCCACAGGTTTTTGTCACAGCAACAGAAGTTAACACATGATCAAAACTAGTGACTTGTATAAGCAAAAGGCAGATATGAATAAAAAGCTATATGCAAAAATGGTGAGTATGGGGGCTGTGGCTGTAGCTCAGTGGTACAGAGCTTGCCTTCCATGTATGAGGTTCTGGGTTCAATCCTCAGCATCAAAAATAAATAAATAAATTGTGTCCATCTACAACTAAAACAATTTTTTTAAATGGTGAATATGCATGGAGTTCAGTGTCTCTAGCACTGAATGAACAGGAGATAAAACTGAGGATAGTTTAGGCAAGATAACCTGAAAAAAATCAGATAAGCAAAACTTTTATGCAGGGTCAGGATATAATTATTTTACACTTAGAAAATTAACTACAGTGACAATGTAGAAGATGGAATGGATGGAATGGAGGGAAGAAAAACTTAAGAGACAGAGAATATAAGAGTCTATCATGTTACCCAATTAATATAACCCTGGACACTAAAACACAACTTCAAAAAGTAAAAATAATATGTCAACACAATATTTGTATAGGGTAGTAACAATGTCAACAAAATACAATTGAAAAAAACAGAAAAAAAACCAAATAAGTTGTTTCTTTAAGTTTCTTATATAATTATGACTCTCAACCTTGGCTGTGCAATCTAATAATCAGGAGAAACTCATAGTATTCTACTGGCTAACCTATATCCCAGATGAGTTAAACCAAGTCTCTAGGGATGGTCCCCACGCATTGGTATTTAAGTTCCTTGGGTGATTTAAGTTCCTTGGGTACTGATTTTTAAATTTTAAACCTACAAATACATATGCATAATAAAATATTCTGAAACTACAAATAAAGAAAAAGGACCAAAGGCCCCTCAGTGTATTTACTGGAAGATAACCAGTTAGCATTGACAAATAATCATCCTATTTATCTCTGTGTGTATATTTATGTGTGTGTGTGTGTGTGTGTGTGTGTGTGTGTGTGTGTGTATACACACATCAATTGGCTCATACTACATAACTTTAATTTTGTATTTAATCTTTCAGAGGATTACTAAAACTTTAAAGTCCTACTCCTTTATTGTTTCATCTTGAATCAGAGGAGCAAATCCTTCCCTCCTACACCCTATACTTATCACAATGTACTACAGATACTTCTAGGATTTTTCCAGGGCAGCCTGTATTTTTTCTTCCTCTTTTTAAAAGAAACTCGGAGTGATGTATTTATTCTTAGTGAAATAACTTGTGTTTGTTGTATAGCTCTAAGCATTTAAGTATTTATTATTCTCAATAAGAATTCCAGCACACTATTTCTATCTATAAAAATATGAAGGACATCATGTGGGTTATGAAGGGTCTTTCTTAAGACTTTGGAAACTTTTAGAAACTTTCAGTTGTTTTGGTCTTATCTTCCCTGATAGAATGCAGCTCAAATTACAAACATTTTCAACATTCTGAGTTAGATTAATATAAATAACAAACTTTCTTTGATTTATATTAGAGTATAACTTTAGGGAAATGTTCTATTTAAAAAAAAAAGGAAAAATAATTTGTATCCAAGATGTTTAAAAAAATGTAAGAAAAAATAATAACACGGGGCACTTAAAGTAACTTGGTACTTCTTAATAAAAAATTAATACTCTAACTGTGTATTGAATATTGCTGTTACTCATGTTGAAAAGCCTAGTGGCATTTTAGAAGCTTTTTCTGTGGTCTTCAGTTATTTTCAAGTCTGTTTCATTTAAAAATTGTGATCAACAGGCCTGAAATACACCAAGAAACATTATTTAAGAGTTGTATTTATTCTCAGAAGTCTTGCTTAGAAATTTGCCAGATTTGCCTTTTACTTTTTCACACACAACTATTATTGCCTGAAATGACTGTTCCCTCTTTGTCTGAATCAAAATCCCTAAGTAATAATCTCTATGAAATGTTATATTATACATATATGTACTATTAGATTTATACTATATTTCTTTTGGAGGTGTAATTATAAATAATACTATAAAAATCAAATTCTAGTATATATGAAAACAACTGAATTTGCACACTGACTTTCTATTCTGTGAACCTGCCATTTTCACTTACTAATTCTAGGAAGTGCAAAAAGAAAAAAAAAACAAAACAAAAAACTAGATTTTTGGGGGGACTGCCTAAATTAAATTCACATAACCTATAAACACAGTCTTAGTCTTGCTTTAACCTGTACTTTTTTAAATTTCTTTTTCTTGCCCTACTGCATTAACTAGATGGATTTTAAAATTAGTGAACCAAAGTTTGGGGAGAAATAGGATAACTGCAAATACTGAAATTATCTCTCCTAAGATATTCAATATAAAGTGAAAAAAAGTAATTTTGCAGTGGAGAAAGATGTGATACCACCTAACCAAGTTATCAATTCTAATACCTCCTGCAACATACTGACATCATAGACTCTAATTTTGATGCACTAAAAAAGGCAACTAAATTCCAAAGTATTCTCATCAAAGAAAAAAAAAACATAACCTCCACCTAAGTATGAGAAAATATTACTCAAATTGAGAGACATTCTACAAAATAACTTGGCAGTTAACAGTCTTCAAAAGTGTTAAGACCATGAGAGACAAGAAAAGACAACAACTGTTCATGGATTAGTAGAGACTAATTATTGGGACATGACAACTAAAGGCCTTGTGGAATCCTAGATTAGAGTCTGAAATGGCGGCGGGGAGGTGAGCAACAGACAATAATGGAAAACTGATGAAATATAAATAAAATAAATATAGTCATTCCTTAGTATTTTCAAGAAACTTATTCCAAGATATTCCATGGGCACCAAAATCCACTGATGTTCAAGTCTCCTATAGGAAAAGGCTCAGCATTTGCATATCATCTATGCACATCCTCTCATAATCCTTCCTGTAAATCACCTCTAGATGACTAAATTACTGTTTAGATACCTAAAACAGTGTAGATGTTATGTAAATGGATGTTGCTTATGGAATACTGCCAAGAAAAGACTTCGTGTAGTATAGACACAATTTTTTTCAAATATTTTTGATCCCTGGTTGGTGGAATCTAAAGTTAAAGAACCCACAAACAGAAAAGGACAACTGTAGTTTAGTCAATAATATACTAGTGTTAATTTCTCAGTTTCGATAACTGAACTATGGTTAATTAAGATGTTAACATTAGGAAAAACTAAGTAAAGGGTGGAATAACAAAGGGAATAAAAACATCCTAAATTCACAAATCCTTGAAGAATATAATAATAATATAATAATAATATATAATAATAATCCTTGAAAATATAATACTAAGTGAAGTTGGCCAATTCCAAAAAACCAGTTGTCCAACGCAAGGTAAACAGGCTGTTCCATGAAAACTCAATTGCTATTTACTATTATTTTTGGTACTAAACATCTAATCTCTATACAATCTTTTAACCCAGGGTATTAAGCTATGTAAAAATCACAAGATATACTGGATCCTTTAGAATAGATTTTTCTTATAAGAGACAAAGGAAGATGGGAAGAAAACAATGTCAAAAACAGCCGCCTGCACTCATACATTGCTGGTGGGACTGAAAAATGGTGCAGCCAATATAGAAAGCAATATAAAGATTCGTTGGAAAACTTGGAATGGAACCATAATTTGACCCAGCTATCTCACTCCTTGGTCTATACCCAAAGGATTTAAAAACAGCATACTACAAGGACACAGCCACATCAGTATTTATTGCAGCACAATTCACAATAGCTAAACTGTGGAGCCAACCTAGATGGCCTTCAATAGATGAATGAATAAAGAAAATGTGATATATATATATATACATACACACACACACACACACATACATACACACACACACACACACATACACAATGGAATATTACTCAGAAACAAGAGAATAAAATCATGGCATTGCAGGTAAATGGATGGAGTTGGAGAATATAATACTAAGTGAAGTTAGCCAATCCCAAAAAACCAAATGGCGATTGTTTTCTCTGATATAAGGAGGCTGATTAATTGTGGGGTTAGAAGGGAAGCATGGGAAGATTAGATGAACTCTAGATAGGATAAAGTGGAGGGAGGGAAAGGGATGGGGCGAGAGGTGTAAAAAAGATAGTGGAATAAGATGACATCATTACTGTAAGTACATACATGAGGACACGAATGGTGTGCATACAACCAGAAATATGAAAAATTATGCTCTATGTGTGAAATATGAATTGTAATACATTCTGCTGTCATATATAACAAATTAGAATTTAAAAAATTAAAAATAAAGTAAAAAACCCAGCTGCCTGAATCCAATTTGCATCCCTCTACTAAAAGAAATACACATCCTAGTATTCAGGTTTAACGTTTTAAGATGTTATTTTGGAGGAGAATATGGTTTCTCCTATAGCCCAGGGTATGTAATAATATGCTTTAGCAATAGCAGGGTTCAGGATTTGACTATAAAAGTATGTAGTGGTAGTCATTAGGAAGGAAGTGATAGTTATAAAATCTTCAATGGCTTTCTAAGGGTAAAGGCAAACTCTTAGAAAATACATAAAGGCTGTTTTTAAGGACAAAGAGTTTGCCTGAAATTGGCTATTTACACATGAAAATAATCAGAGTTAAGGCCATATAGCTGGGTAAGGCTGAACCCTTAGAATTCTTTTTTTTTTTTTTGTAGTTGTAGATGGACACAATGCCTTTACTTTATTTATTTTCATGTGGTGCTGAGGATAAAACCCAGTGCTTCACACTTGCTAGGCAATAGATCTACCACTGAGCTGAAAATGCCAGCTCCTAGACCCTTGGGTTCTTATCCTAAGAGTTTGGCTTTAGCTTTAACTTTCTCAGCTTCATTTCAGGGCATCACAATTCTTAACAGTATATCCTCTAAAATGAACTTATTTATTATCTTGGCCACTTACAACTTGGCTAGTATAATTTAGTAAAAAAAAAAAATCCTTTGACAGATTAATTACTACAATGTGACATAGTGAAATGAAAGTGCTTTTAAGATAGAACTAGTTTAGAACTGAAAAGTCTTTAAATGTCAACTTTGATTTTCTCATCTAGAAACTAATATTTGTTCTGGAAGGCCATTTTAAAGAGATATATATATTTAACATATATATATATTTTTTTCACAATTTACAAGAAATAATTAATGCAACATAACTTCTTCCATTTAGGATTATAAAGTCTACCAACCAATAAGACACAGCTTATACTTCTCTACATGAAAACTGTTTGTTGCATAAAATTGTTAGTTCATAAATCACAGGAATAGGGGCTGGGGTTGTGGCTCAGCAGTAGAGTGCTCACCTCGCATGTGTGGGGCCCTGGGTTCGATCCTCAGCACCCACATAAAAATAAATGAAATAGAAGTATTGTGTTCAACTACAATTAATATATATATATATATATATATATTTTAAAATCATAGGAATAGAAAGGACTTAATTTAAATCTTCCCAGTTTGTGGCCAGGTGCTTATAATTTCAGTGACTCATGAGGATGAGGCAGGATGATCCCAAATTCAAGGCCAGCTTCAGCAATCTAAAGAGACCCTGTCTCAAAATAAAAAATAAAAAGGATTGGGGATGTAAATTAGTAATAAAGAGTTCCCATAACCAAAAATGAAATAAATCTCAGTCTGTATATTCATATTTAATCCATAAAAGCTCTTAACACGTATAGTTTATTGTAAGTAACTGCCTTCTACACTAGATACCTAACAAACCTATAATCAATTAGGCCATGAAATGGTTTTTGAAATTCTTTATTAAAAGTATCTGGTGGCACATTCTGCTGTCATACATAACAAATTAGAATAAGTAAAATAAAGTTTCTGGTGGTTCTCTTCCATATTTCATACAGAAGTTAAGAGTGTCAAGGGCATTCAGTAAAGTACAAATTGCCTCCTCCCACCATGCCAAGAAAATATGAAATTTTTAAAGTTAAAATGATTTAATGTTATTTCCCCTCCCCTTTTTATTCTTTAAAGAACTGAGCTGTCAAAGATTAGAAAACTGCTATTTATAAAAGTCCATGAAGATCTTAGAAAAAACAACAATAAAAGCTTTATTAGAAAGTGCTACAGTCAGATGAAACTGGCGTAGTTCACTCAGAAAATGACATGAAATAAAAAGGCTGATCTGATCAACTCATGACAAAGAAAGCCTTTCAGAAATGTGATGGCAAATTGGCAAGAGTCTACTGAGAAATTTTACATCCCCCATAAAGTTATTCACTGTAACAGCCGGCCACTATGGATCTCTAACTCCCCAACACACCCCTTCTTTATCTTAATCTAATTAGTATGATAGATTTAAAAAATTTGACCTATACAATACCATGTTATAAATAAAAAGTTCTGCTCGAATGCAAACATTAATTAACACAATTGGAGGTATTTTGAATGTCATAAATTATACTATTGAAATATTAACTTGTATTTTCAAAAAATAAAATGAAAAATAAGAAAACCAATTCATACTTACAAGAAAACTGAAATATTTATGAGTATTCATTTTTAAATTAATTATGATACATAGAATCATAGAAATACAAAGAATTATATTTATATAATTTCAGCTTATTTTTCCAAATCTAACGCTAAAAGCTTTTGTACATTCATGATCTGTGGTTAGTAAATACTTTGCTTCCCTCATTACATGATGAGAAATCTACTTTATTACTTTAATTAAGCCTAGTGCTTCAGTAAGAATGAAACTCATATTAATGAATGCAAACTCTGTTTATAGAATCTCTAAAATTATGAATTTAGTACAGGGATCAGCAAACTTTTTCTATAAAGGACCAGATAGTAAATATAGCTTTGTGAATCATATGATCTGTCACAACTACCTAACTCTGCTATTGTAACACCAAAGACAAGTAAGACCTTAAAAAAAATGAGCATAACCAGGTTCCAATAAAATGTTATTTACAAAAACAGTGGGGACAACTTGGATCATGGCCCAGAGTTTGCCAACCCCTGCTTTGGTGGAAGGAGCACAGCACAGTAAAAGAATCTGGATTGGAACCCCAAGTCTGCTTCCTAATTCTATCATAAATTATTTAACTTCTCTGTACCTTAATTTCCTCATTGGCAAAATGTGAGAATGATACCTAGTTTTAGGATTTTTATACAATGTGTATGCAGAGATCATATTACAGTATCTAGCACACAGTAAGTACTCAATAAGTTTTATGTAACACCTCTGCCATCAGGATTTGCACAAAAATGGTAAAGAGAGAGATGATGCTTTCAAAGAACTCGTTGTTTATTCCTTTTAAAAGATAATGAAATAAATGAGATGGGCTCAAACTAAAAAGTTTCTTCTCAGCAAAAGAAACAATCTGTGAGGTGAATAGAGAGCCTACATCTTGGGAGCAAATCTTTACCCCTCACACATCAGATAGAGCACTAATCTCTAGGGTATATAAAGAACTCGAAAAGCTAAACACCAAAAAAACAAATAACCCAACCAATAAATGGGCCAAGGACCTGAAGAGACACTTCTCAAAAGATGATGTACAATCAATCAACAAATACATGAAACAATATTCATCATCACTAGCAATTAGAGAAATGCAAATCAAAACTACTCTAAGATTTCATCTCACTCCAGTCAGAATGGCAGCTACTATGCATACAAACAATAATAAGTGTTGGCGAGGATGTGAGGAAAAAGGTACACTCATACACTGTTGGTGGGACTGCAAACTGGTGCAGCCAATATGGAAAGCAATATGGAGATTTCTTGGAAAATTGGGAATGCAACCACCATTTGACGCAGCTATACCTCTCCTTGGTCTATACCCAAAGGACTTAAAAATAGCATACTACATGGACACTGCCACATCAATGTTTATAGCAGCACAATTAACAATAGCTAAATTGTGGTACCAATCTAGATACCCTTTTCAGCAGATGAATGGATTAAAAAAAGGTGGCATATACACACAATGGAATATTACTCAGCAATAAAAGAGAATAAAATCTTGGCATTTGCAGGTAAATGGATGGAATTGGAGAAGATAATGCTAAGTAAAGTTAGCCAATCCCCCAAAAACCAAATGCTGACTGTTTTCTTTGATATTAGGAAACTGATTCAGAGCTTGGGAAGAATAGACGAACTCTAGATAGGGCAGAGGGGTTGGAGGGGAAGAGAGGGTGCATGGGGTTAGAAATGATAGTGGAAGGTGATGATCATTATTATTCAAAGTACATGTATGAAGACACAAATTGGTGTGAATATACTGTGTATACAACCAGAGATATGAAAAATTGTGCTCTATATGTGTAATAAGAATTGTAATGCATTCCGCTGTCATATATATATAAGTAAATATAAAAAAGATAAATATTAATAAAAGACAATGAAGATGGCTGGGGTGTGGGTCAGCGATAGAGTGCTTGTCTCCAACGTTTGAGCAACTGGGTTCAATCCTCAGCACCACATAAAAGTAAATAAACAAAATAAAGATACTGCATCCATGTATAACTAAAAAATACTAAAAAAAAGGACAATGAAACATTAAGGAAAATGTCATATACTCTATGTTCTACATCAAGAATGATATATAATTGCTAGTCTAGAATTTATCATGTATTAGGTGTCTGATATTTGGCAACTTAAGTATAGATTTTCAACTATATTCTGAACAAACATTAATAATAAATAATTTTCATTATTTTTCTAGGTAACTGGCAGTATCAGTAAAGATCTCTCTAGCAGTTCCCTAATCTTTGACAGCTCAATTCTCTAACTATACTTTCAAATATTATATGAAAGTGACAGTCATTTGGTTGAGTACAAAGCCAGGAGCAAGAGACATACCTTGTAATGGAAGTATGTGAAAAATACACACATTCCTTTGACAGTGAGTAAAAAGGTCTTAGTCTATGCCAAGTGTGGTGGCACACACTTGTAATCCCAGCAGCTTGGGAGGCTCAGACAAGAGGACAGAGTTCAAAACTAGCCTCAGCAACAGCCAAGACACTATGCAACTCAGTGAGACCCTGTCTCTAAATAAAATACAAAATAGGACTGAAGATGTGGCTCAGTGGTCGAGTGCCACTGAGCTCAATCCCTGGTACAAAAAAAAAAAAAAAAAAAAAAAAGGTTTTAATCTAAAATGTTGTTAAAAATGAAGTTCAGTTTAAGAGATCTGGGGTTTCACCTGCCAAACTGTATACTAAATGAAGTAAAATATGGCTTCATTCTTGTAGGCTTCCTGAAAGAAGTTCACAAATACTCATAGTCTTCCAAAAATTTTCTGAATATTAGATAGAACTGTGAAAATGACTAGAGCTAAGAAAAATCTTTTAACAAAGAGAGTAAATTCGCGTAATGGCATTCCAGAATTAAAATTCATTTTGCTGTTATTCCAATATCTTAATATGACAGCATCCAAAATAAAATGACAACATAAACACAAAACTATTATGGTAGTGATAAAAAATTAATGAATGTAACTGCCTAAGTTTTCTCAGCAAGCAGGAAAAGAAAAAAATAGTTTTCTGGTTCCTTTTGGATACCTTTTAGATCTACACAGCTTTCACAGTATGATAAAAGATGCTGCAATTACAAAAGGAAGAAATGAAAATAGCTGCAAAAGGAGGCAGCTGACTGCTGCTTTTCGCCAAACTTACATATGAACACTGAAAATAGCTAACATGATGTCCAAAGGGGAAAACTGTAAACTTGGGATACAACTACTGTATGAAACACCATTCTCTTCTATTTCCTATTAAAGCATTATTACCTATAATGATCAATAGTCCCTCACAAAATTTTTCAGATTAGTTAATTTTTTCTAGGTAGTATTCAGCCTTCAAACATTTGACTTTTCAACTACCCAAAATGTTTTGTGTTATACTTTAACTGATCCAAGAAGTATTTTTCCAATTTTTTAATTCAGAATTTCACAGTGACTGAAAAATAAATATTTCAAGCTCTAATGCTATGGTCCTGACAATGAGCAGTTTAATTTTAGCAATTTTGGCATCTCTGGCTATTCAGACTGTTTTGCTTTCATAATTTTTGAACATTATACTGTCCTTATTTTTAAAATGTAAGTGAAAATGTCAAATTGGAAGTGTATATTTTGGAATTATTTAAGTCAAAGTCTCAAAATTGATGCATTTTAGACAAAAATTATTTTTGCTCCAAAAGGCAAAACTTCAGCCCTTCCCTAAAAGTCAATGTGTGGAAGTACAGATTTGTAGCCAAATGTTTTTAAAAGGAATCATTAAATTTAATGTTCGTAAGCAACATTACATCCTTAAAAAAATTTAAGAAGCAAACTATAATTGAGAATTTTATATTACACTTCAGAGAACTAAATTGCTCCCTAACATGAAAAGAGAATAACTCTATTTCTCATACTAACTATAAAGAACAAATACAGAATTGCTACAAAACTGTTTAGATTATCTTCATTGGAAAAACCCTCATTCCATCATCTACTGCTTAAGTCAGTGAGTCTTTCTAGCTTTGCTGTGCCCTTCATTGTAAGGCACTCTTTTAAAAATTATTATTGTCATGCAGAAAACCTGTGAAGTATTACACTGTGTCAGCATATAAACCATTTCATTTCTAGGAGCCCTGTTTTCTTATTCATTGTTATGCTAACACTAAATGAATTTATCAGGTTAAACTAAGTTTATTCAATATTATAATTTTACCATCATCTGTCTGTGGATATCTTACCATATTGTAGGGAAAATAGTTAATATAGTGGGCTTGGGACAATTATCCTTAGAAAAGTCTGCTTGTAAGACTGGTATCTGAGAACTTGGATTTCAGGAAGGTTCCCACCATTCCCTGACTGGAGTGGTTCCATGCACTTAAATTGTATAATGTAGTACATGAATTAAATGCCTGCTTTTTTTCCTAAGAGTCCAGATTTTTGGTACATGCCTGATAGAAGGTGCCTACATGACCAGTGTTCAATAAAAACCCTGGGCGCTTAGTCTCTAATGAGATTTCTTGGTAAACAAAGTTTCACATGTGTTATCACAATTCAGTGCTGGAGGAATTAAGCAAAACTTGTGTGAGTCTGTAGGAAGAAGACTCTTGGAAGCTTGTTCCTATTTTTCTCTGGGCCTTGCTCCACATGCCTTTCTTCTCTGCTGATTTTGCTTCAAATTCTTTGATGTAATAAATTTTATTGTGGCCACAATTAATATACTGAGTCTTTAAGAGAATTGTTGAATGTGGAGGTGGTGTTCAGAATTGCTAAATACAATAGTGTCAGAAGTAGGATATCCCAGACCATTTGACTAAAATATGGCAACATTGTTTGGGAAAAGAAAGGATGAAGAGATAAAATATGATGATCCTCTCATGCCTGAGTAGCTATATAGTTGACCTATAATAGAAAACGTAAGGGAGTTGCTTTCCATGATGAGATGTAGAAGTTGCCTATGAAATTTGAAAATGATAGATTGAACATCAGGAGAGCTAGCTTGCTAAATAAATTCTCTTTGTCCTTTGGCTAAACTGACTAAAATTGGGGAGAGGATACTCTGGGTAATGTCTTTGATTTGTTTTTTCCCTGCAGGGTCCAAATATTCCCAAATTGAACTCTGAGTGTGCCAAGTTTTTAAAACTTTACAAAAGGTCAAATCCATTCCCAGGAATAAAGTAAAGCTTTAGATAAACTCAGAGGGAAATGTGGAGGCCAGGGGGTAGCAGGGTATGGATACCTTCCAACAGTATTGTTCAGCATAGATGCTGCTCTACTGACTCCATCCCCTTTGTATTGTAGCTATTCTTCAACCTTATCCATTACCCTTCATAGCTATAAATGCAAAATTTACTGCTAGGTACACTTCAATAAAATTGCAATGAGAAAAAAAGAAATTTTTAAAAAATTATTTTGTGGCCATTGCATCTGGATGGATGATAAAATTGATGTAAAATGTTATATATTTGTAATTTCACAAATGCTAAAAGAATCATTTCCTAATCAAAAAAAGTTTAACAGGGCTAAGGTTGTGGCTCAGTGGTAGAGCCCTTGCCTAGCAAGTGTGAAGCACTGGGTTAGATCCTCAACACCATATAAAAATAAATAAATAAAATAAAGATATTGTGTCCATCTACAACTAAAGAAAATATTAAATTAAAAAAAACACTAAAAAAAAGCTGAAGAGAAAAAAATGTTAATGGGACAAAACTCCTTTGGTTTTTGTTTTTGGTCAACAGATTGAAATCCAGACACTCTGAATATCAGAAAAAGATTAAGTCTTTATAACTAAATATTTTTGCCTATTGAAGCACTTACAAAAAAGAAGACAAAAAATGAGACAACTTCTAGATATATGTAGATATACTTTTGGAGTTTTAAAGCCAATCTTTAGTTGCTAATGAGCTCTTATGAAATCAGATGTCTGACCCTTAGACTTGTGATGTTTCAGCCTGATGTGCATTTTTTTTTGAGAGAGAATTTTAATATTTATTTTTAGTTTTCAGCAGACACAACATCTTTATTTATATGTGGTGCTAAGGATCAAACCCACACGGAAGGCATGCCAGGCGAGTGCGCTACCGCTTGAGCCTCATCCCCAGCCCAGATGTGTATATTTTTGAGTGGGTCAATTTAGACTCTAGATTAAGATTAAAGGTCTAAGCAAGTCTTGCTTATCACTTGAACTTGGATTACAGCTGCCTGGCACTGCAGTCTCTGCTTTGTTACTGAAAAAGACTAGCTGGTAGCTTTTTTGGAATTCTGAATTCAAGATCTTAATTGCTTAGGCCTGATTCTAAGCTAAAACCTGTATATCTGCTATGGGTATTTGGCCTCAGTATGAGCTTTGCTGAACTGAAACAGGCACAGGCTCATGAACACAACTTAGACTCTGGGAATGCTGCAGATTTAGGACACTCCTCTGTGGGCCTTAAACTATGAAAAACATTAGTGGATGCCAGCTGGACTGTCTGGGTCATATCCAAATGCCCACAGGAAAGGGCTTTTTCTCTGATGGGACAATCTGAAATTGGGCTGCTGATCAACTTTATTTCTAATGCAATGTGGTTAATACATTCCTAATTTCTTATTCTTTACCAAAGTTACAAGTTGCAGGAAGGTATATCACAAGGAGCATGACTCCTCCACCTACCCCAGACAGCCTAGATTCTGGACTCCCTCTAGGGAATGTCTCATTCCTACTGACTTATGTTCAGGTTTCCTTATTAGTTGCAATTTACAAGAAAAGACTCATAACCTGACTCTACTTCCCTTGCCTTTTTTCCTGAGGCATATACTTTAGTGAGGCAATCTGATTATTAAATGTAGCTTTTCCCGAAAGGGATTGATTTTTTTTTCCCTACTCATTAGATAATTGGTCAGAGAACACTGGGGAAGGGGGTGATTATGTAAATCCATTATGAAAAGTTTTGAAAATTCAATTGTTCATCCTGTCCAATTCCTGAACTTGTTGAAATGTGTCTTTCTGATCAAATTACACAGGCACATACATACACACTCTCTGTCTCTTTGTGTGTGTGTGTGTGTGTGTGTATCTCTCTCTCTCTCTCTCTCTCTCACACACACACACACAGACATTTGCAATGCTGGTAATTAAACTCAGGGCCCCACACACGCCAGGCAAGCGCTCTACCACTGAGCTACACAAACAGTCCTTTTTTCTAATTTAAGTGAAAGATCATTTCACAATCATAGGCTTATGTGATGATAGCAATAGTTGTCTACTGAGAAGTAACTATAGCCTTCAAATTAAGGAAAGTGAGAATCTGGAGATACTTTATTATTTTCCTATCCCTCACTGCTATTCTATTGATTCAGTCTAAAAAAAAAAAAAGAATGAAACATGCTATTACAAAAGAGAATTCAGAAGAAAGTGAACTTATCCTAAAGGCATTTTATAATACTTTTAATTGTATTATAAATGAAATATATAATTTCTAATGTTCTTTGTGTTTCAAGTCAAGCATTAAGTGTCTGGAAAACATTGTGGCCCATTGCCATGTCTGCAAAGTATCTTCCTGTGATGAATAATTTATACTTTAGAGTAATGCCTTCCCCAAACAGTTGGTCAAAAGCTGTTCTAATTTAAAAAAAAAAAAAAAAGGTATTTCTCCTTTAAATTCCTTGTACAAAAGCTACTGAACAAAAACTTAATGTTAGGTAAAGAAAGAGATGCAAATTGAAAGAAAAATATTCACAATCCATGGAGGCAATGTTGCTTTAAAAGAACATGAATTAAACAACTAAGACATTTAAAAATAATTTATAATATGATTACATTTGCAATGTAAGGTGTTTTAATTCACTGATTTTGCAAAAAAAAAATCAATCAGATTTCTTTAAAGGGATTATATTCCTCCATTATATTCCCAATATATTTGTATTTACCCAACAACTATTACATCCTTCTCTGATAAGAGCAGTTCAATTGTTCTGGAGAAACTCTCCCACCACAATCATGACATGGTTTAGAAGGATTGGTTACATTGAGGGTGGGGGGAATTAATTCAATGAAAAAAGGATAGTTTTTTCAACAAATGGTGTTGAAACAACTAGACATCCGCATACAGAAAAAAAAGGAAAAAAAATTCCCTGGGGCTAGGAGTATAGCTCAGTGGTACAGCATTGCCTAGTTTTATGCTAGGCCCACAAACTAACAAAAAACATTCCATCTTTGACCTAGCTTCTCAGGACTCACCCTTCACTCATGAACAGAGAAGGAAAAAAAAAATTCCTTCATCTTCTCATATCAAGCTTACAGAAACTATCTTGCACCTAAACAATAATGCCTTCTCTATTTTTTCCTGTTAAAGTAAAAGAACATCAGTTGCAAAGCAAAGGCACATCTGCTATAAATCCCTTCCTTTTCAAGAACTTTTCCTTCCTTTTCAAAAATAATGTTCTTTCTTTACCTTAACCTATTCCTAAGCTACCAACTCCCTAGAATCCAGAGGATGATAAAGGCCTAAATCACCCATCATTGGCAAATATGTTCTATTATTTTTCTATCTTTAGAAACTTCTCCCTTAAAAGATGATGTTCTCAAAAACATTTGGTCAACTGTATATCCCAATGGGAAAAAAAAAAAGATAATTTTTAACCCTACCTAAAACCCCCAAACCAATGTCAAATTCCAAATGCATTGCATATCTACATGTGAAAAGTAAAACAATACTACTTTTGGAAGAAAACACAGAGGACTATATCTTCAAGATCATAAGGTAAGTAAAGAGACTTTACACAAAGAAAAATCCTCTTAGAGATTTTTAGGAGTGTATATGTCATTAAGGAGCATGATAAAAGAAATAGGAACTCAAGTGTAAATCAGCATAGTCACTTTGGAAAACTATTTGGCAGTACCAAATTAAGCACACACAAATCCTACCATCTGGCAATTTCACTCTTAGGTATACATCCCACAGGTATTTGTACATATATGTGTTTTTAAAAGATGCAAGAATATTCACAGGAGCATTATTGCTATATGAAAAAAACTGAACCAAATCCAAATATTTATCAATAGTAAAATGGATAAATTGTGGTATATTCACAAATTGAAACAGTACTCAGCAATAAGAATAAATTGTGATTACATGCAACAATATGGAGAAATACATTTTGAGTGAAAAATGATAAACACATTAGCATATATTATGATTCAATTTATATAAAGAATAACGATAAAGGAAAAGCTATACTGTTGAAGTCAGTTACTTTTGGGAGGCATAATTTTGACCTCATGAGGGATGGGATGCATGAAGGAGGCTTCTGTAGTACTAGTTATACTCTTTCTATACCCCTAGGTATCTATCTACATAAATACTACACGTACATATATACACTGATGACTGCCAAATACTGATTTCTGTTTTGATGTCCAGATTCCTGTATCAATGCCTAGTTAATATCTTGTATCATAAAAAGAACTGGCTACCTCAAATGAGATTCTCTCTTGATCTTTCCCATCAATCTGTTTCTCCTCCATTTTTGCAGCACCAAATGCCCCAAATAACATTACCATCTAGTCACTCAGTTCAGTAATAAAGGAAGTCATCCTTGAATCCTTTCTTATCATATTCAACCTAAGAGTAAGCATTCTTAGCACCATTCTGAAAATACATGCATTATGAATATGACCAAATCTCACCATTTCTTGGACAACCCCAGCTCTAGCCACCTTCACCTCATCCTTCAACAACTTCAACAGCACCCTAACTGGTTTTCCATTTCTACTTTTGCCTTCCCACCTCAATAATCGATGATCTACACAGCAGCCAGAAGATTTTGCTTTTTAACATAATTTGATGACATAAAGCTGCAAATGGTATAGAATCCACCCCTTGCTCAGTATGTTCCATCAACATTGGCCCCTTTTGAATATATTAAAATTTTTTTTTCTTTTTCTCCTCCCTCTCCATCCCCCACTCTCTGTTCCTCCCTTCCTCCCTCTCTTTAAATCTCAGGGCCTTTGCATATGTAGTTCTTCTACCTAAAACACTCAGCATTATTCCCTCCTCTATTAGTCTTAGGCTTAAACATCTTCTCATCTTCCCACTTTTGTCTTAAATATAATTTCTCCAAATATACTTCTTTGAACACCATATCTAAATACCTCTTCCCTTCTGCCCTCACACTGTTAAGATTTATTTTATGTATCCCTCAAATCATTTGCTGTTTGATTTATTTATATGCTTAATGTTGGTCTGCCCCACTAAAGTATAAACTTGCTGTAGACAGAGGTCTTGATTGTTTTATTCCCTGGTAAAAAGCTGGTACTTAGCATTGTAGACATTAAAAATGATTAATAAATATTTACTAAAAGGAGAGATTCCATACTAAAAGTATTCTCTTCCTCTTATCACTGAAAACATTAATCTACTTCATGTCTATAATGCTATTGTCTTTCTCCCACAAGTGTTTCAAACCTATTTTTTAAAAGGTATGAAGTATAACTATATAAGGTATAGCTAAGCCCACCTTAAAAGCTTCAATCCCTTTCTTTCCCCCTCTCTTCCTGAAATCTGAGGGTTTTTTTTTTAATGCAATCCACCTGTTCATCTGTAGAAGAGATTAAATAAGTGGCAGTTAACCTATAGAATACTAGTGCAATAGCTAAAACATCAAAAGAACTTTACATGCACCTTGTTTAAAAGAAGGTTTTATTTATCCAATTAAATTATAAACTTGAGGGTAACAACAGTTTTATAATTCTTTGTATTTCCCATATTACAGTGTACACATTTACCAAATCCAAAATTAAGACACACAAGTTGAAAAATATGGAAGCCAAATATAATACTTGAAATCACAACCTGTGCAAGATTTTCTGGAACATGTGTTCACTAAATCCACAGGAACAGCAAAATGCTGAACATAAGACTAAGTAGTCTCTATACCTGGTTTATCTATTTATGCATACATATTCATATTTGCTGACCATAACAAAAACTATCAGCTAGGACTGAATTCTTCATACTTTGGCAGGTCAGCAGCTTTTTTACATTAACTTCTAAACACATCTGAAACTTGAGAAAGATATGTTGAAAGTAGGCACTTCTACATGCCTAATGATTTTTTCCATTTAAAAAGAGCTCAACTGTTAAAATATTTCTAACTATACTGTACCCCCAGGACATTAGAAAACCTGGGAAGAAAAACTGGATGTTTCCTGGTTTGACTTCTCAACTGGTTCAGAATTCACACGAGAGGTCTTTAAAATTCCAACACAATATCAGGTTCCTTAAAACATATTTTGAGCAAGGTAAGAAACAGAAGCTTTGCCCCTTTAAACAGAGTATCACTCACTGATCTTTTTGTAAATAAAACTTATGAAAACAACTGAAAAACTGTTATATAAACACAAAACTATAAAGAACAAAACTCAAATCAATGGTTTAACTATTCTTTGAAGAAATGGAATTAAAGGTTTTGGTATCAGAGTAAAACTTTCAGATGTTGTTAATGAAAATATTTAACAACAAGGTTTGAAAAATAAATGTATAGAAGTAAGTCTGTTAAGAGGCCAAAATCCTAGATTTACAGAGAGATACTGATGGGAAAAACCTACTCCTGTGGTATTAGGTATCTTCTGTCATTTAATTCACATACAATACCACCTGTATTTTACAATAAAGTACACAGATTTGGGGAATTTATTTTGGAA
Source organism: Ictidomys tridecemlineatus (assembly GCF_052094955.1). Lineage (NCBI taxonomy): Eukaryota > Metazoa > Chordata > Mammalia > Rodentia > Sciuridae > Ictidomys > Ictidomys tridecemlineatus. Next base: position 201,909,610 of record NC_135478.1, read on the forward strand.
AGGTTTTTTTTGGTATACTGATAAAACTGAAGGCAAACTTCAGTTTGAATCCTAGATGATTAGATTATGAGTTACTTATTAGATTATGAATTACTTATACATACTGACATTCAAACCCTTGTTTGCATCTAGAAGAAAGAATTCATTTGTACTTTATACATCTTTAGCTATTGATAGTGAATCATCACATTAAGTTCATTCTATTGCCATAGATACAAAATAAAGGGTAAGGGTTTTCTCATGTCTCTTATCTGTTGCCAAGGCCATAGATAACTGCCTCAGACTACAAATTCTCCAATATCAGAAACCCAAACCTGAGTCCTATGTATTTGACATGTTCTGAACTTCACTTCATAGTCCATACATCTTAATGAAGTGATGAGGGGTAATATAGCCATAATAGTGGCCCTGGGTTGTGAAGAATTAAATCTGAAGCCAACCATGCTTCCTGTATCCTAAAGAAATGGTAGCAGGATGAACATAAGTGCTACAGTAACTCTTTGAAATTGAAGAGTTAGGACATGATTCAAAACGTGATCTGATTTGCATTTCCCTGATTGCCAGGGATGTTGTACATTTTTAAATATATTGTTGGCCATTTGTATTTCTTCTTTTTAAAAATGTTTGTTTAGTTTTTTTGGCTACTTATTGATTTAGGTTATTTGGGTTTTTTTGGTGTTAATTTTTTTTATATTAATTCCCTGTCAAAGGAACAGCAGGCAAAAAATTTTCTCCCATGCTATAGGCTTTGTCTTCACATTCATTTTCCTTTGCTGTGCATAAGTTTCTTAATCTGATGCTATCCCATTTATTAATTCTAAGTTTTATCTCTTGAATTTTAGGGGTCTGGTTAAGAAAGTTGTTGCCTGTGTCAATGTGCTGGAGTGTGTTGAGCCTATTGTTTCATTCTAGCAGTTGCAAAGTTTCTGGTCTAATTCCTAGGTCTTTGATTCATTCTGAGTTGACTTTTGTGCAAAGTGAAAGATATGGATTTAGTTACATTCTTCTACATATGAATACAGTTTTCCCAGCACCATTTGTTGAAATGCCATTTTTTCTCCAATGTATGTTTTTAGAATATATATATGTATATGTGCACATATATGTATGTGTGTGTATACAGTTATATGTGTGTGTATTCAGTTATAGTTGGACATAATATTTGTATTTTACTTTTTATGTTATGCGGTGCTGAGGATCGCACCGAGCGCCTGAGCGCTCTACCACTGAACCACAATCCCAGCCTTTTGGGGCTTTTATTGAGTATCAGATGACTGCATCTATGTGGATTTGTCTGTGTGTCTTCTATGCCTCTGATCTTCATGTCTGTTTTGATGCCAATATCATGCATTTCTGTTACTATAGCTCTGTAGTATAATTTGAAGTCTGGTATTGTGAAACCTCCAGCCTCACTCTTTTTGCTCAGGATTGCTTCGGTTATTCCCGGTGTTTCACTCTTCCAAACAATGTTTTTTAAAATATTTATTTTTTTAGTTGTAGTTGAACACGATACCTTTATTTCACTTATTTATTTTTATGTGGTTTTGAGGATCGAACCCAGTCTTGCACATACAAGGTGAGTGCTCTACCGCTGAGCCACAATCCCAGCCTCTTTTCCAAATGATTTTAAGGCTATTTTTTCTAGTTGTGTGAAGAATGCCATCAGTATTTTGATGGGGATTGCATCAAAACTGTATAATGAATTTGGTAGTATGGCCATTTTGACAATATTAAGTCAGCCTATCCAAGAACATGGAAGATCTTTCCATCTTCTAAGGTCTTCTTCAATTTTTTTCTTTAGTGTTCTATAGTATTCATTGTAGAGGCCTTTCATCTACTTGGTTAGATTTATTCCGAAGTATTTTATTTTATTTTATTATTTTGAAGATAAGGTGAATGGGATAGTTTTTCTGATTTCTCAGCAATTCATTACTGGAGGACAGGAAAGATTAATTTATATATGTTGATCTTGTATTCTGCTACTTTGCTGAATTGGTTTATTAGCTTCAAGTTTTCTGGGTCTTCTAAATAAAGGATTATGTCATTCGCAGAGATAATTTGACTTCTTTAATTTTCTTCTTTTCCCTAATTGCTCTGGCTACAGTTTCAAGAACCATATTGAATAGGAGTAGTGAGAGCACAAATCCTTGTCTTGATCCTGATTGAGAGGAAATGCTTTCAGGTTTTCATCCATTAGTATGATGTTGGCCATGGATTTGTCATATACAGCTTTTACAACATTTAGTTAAGTTCTTTCTATCCCTAGTTTTTCCAGCATTTTAAACATGAATGGATTTTTTCTACATCTACTGAGATGATTATGTGACTCTTGCCCTTAAGAACATTTATGTGGTGAATTATCTTTATTCATTTGTGTATGCTGAACCAACCTTTCATCTTTGGGATGAAACCCACTTGATCATATGTACTATCTTCTTAATGTGTTTCTTTTTAATGTGGTTTGCTATTATTAAGGATTTCTGCATCTATGTTCATTAGGTCTGAACATGTTAGTTTGAAGTTTTCTTCCTTGACATATCTTTGTTTGGTTTTGGTATCAGAGTAATACTGGTTTCATAGAATGAATCTGGTAGTATTTTCTCCCTTTCGATTTCATGGAATGATTTGAAGAAGATTGGCACTGGTTCTTCTTTAAAGGTCTGATAAAACTCAGCTGAGAATCCATTTGGTCCTGGGCTTTTCTTTATTGGAAGGCTTTTAATTGCTGCTTTAATCTGATTGCTTGATATTGCTGTTTAAATTTTCTATATCCTTATGATTTAATCAAAACTCCAATGAGATTTGATCTCACTCCAGCTAGAATGGCTATCATCAAGAACACAAATAATAATAAATGCTGGTCAGATGTAGGAAAAAAGATCCCCTCATACATTGTTGGTGGAACTACAAATCAGTGCAACAACATTGTAAAGCAGTATGGAGTTGACTCAAAGCATTAAGAATGGAACCACCATATGACTGAGCTATCCTACTTGTTGGAATTTATCCTAAAAAATTAAAATCAGCATATTATAGTGATATAGGCATATCAGTTTTTATAGCAGTACAATTCATAATAACCAAGTAATGGACCCAGCTCAAGTGCCCATCAATAGATGAATAGATAAAGAAAATTGGGTATATATACACAATGGACTTTTATTCAGTCATAAAGAATGAAACTGTCATTTACTGGTAAATGGATGGAACTGGAGAACATAATGCTAAGTGAAATAAGACAGACTCAGAAAGTCAAGGGTCAAATGTTTTCTCTCATATGTGGAAGCTAGACTAAAGTAACCGAAAAAAGGTTTGGTATGGGAATACCATGAAAATAGATAGGAAATTGGTGGAGTAAAGAAAAGGTATAGAGGAGGGAGGTGGGAAAGGAAAAGAGAGAAATGATATAATGAAATTGACCAAATTATGCTATGGTCATATGTATATTTATGAATATACCATAGTGAATTTCACCTTTATGCGTATCTATAAAGCAGCAATTAGAAAACTACAAGTAAGTAAAAGGAAGAGAGAGGAAAGAAGGAAGGGAAAAAGTAGTGGGGACTAAAGTGGAATAAACTGTATTTCATGCACCTATGATTATGTCAAAATGGATCCCAATGTTATGTGTACCTATAATAATGCACTAATAAAAACGTAATTTTAAAAACGATTGTTTTAAAAATATTTATTTTTTAGTTAGACACAATAAATTTCTTTATTTATTTTTATGTGGTGCTGAGGATCGAACCCAGGGCCTCGAATGTGCTAGGCGAGTGTGCTACCTCTGAGTCACAAACCCAACCCCTTAAAAACGATTTTTAACAATGACCTGGCAACAAGGCACAAATACTTGAAATGAAAAATCTAAGTCATTATAACTTTCATAACAAGTATATAAAACTCAAGTCTTTGGAAGTGAAAATTTAAAAAAAATGGGAAGAGAATGGGCCTCCATAGGATCTAAGTGTTCCAATTAAGATACTTATTAATTAAACACATCTACACAAAAACTTAAATCTGTAAAACCCTCAGATATCAAATCAGGACTAAGTTCCTGATCTTTCTAGGAGAATATGAAAGAAGCTATGATATAGCTACAAATTATGACATAAAAATCATCTAAAATCAAGACACATGCCAAAATATTACTATGACTATAAGGAAACACCACAGTCAATGACAATAATTAATAATTCATATGCCTCAAGAATATTAACTTATGTTTAATTATTTTCCAACATAATACATAAACTTAGGAACTATAATTTACGCCAAGGAAAATATGTTGCAAACAAACAAAATAAAACACAGAGTAATTTTAAATCCAAATCAGAGAGAGGCATAGAACATACCAATTTAGGAATAAGAAGCAGAGTAATTAAGTGTTAAAAGACAATGTGGCAGGCAACCACATGATTTCAGATGCACTTCTCAGAAGAAATATATACATACTCTTCTCGGCAGTTAAAATAAATTCATGCACCAATATTTACCTACCACCTATCATATGCCAGGCATTGTTCTAAGGGTAGGAGAATATAGCAGGAACAAAATAAACTAAAACTGTTGGACTCATATAATTTACACTCTATGTTCAATAACATAAGGTGTTATTTTTTAAAATAATAAAACCAGGAAGGGGAGGGAATGTTGGCATGTTGTGATGTTTTAAAAGGTAATTAGGGAAGGTCTTACCAAGGTGACATCTGAGAAAGAGCTAGAGGAGGGGAAGTAGGGAACCATGTAGTATCTAGGAGAAAGAGTATTCCAGGTATAAGGAATACTCAGTGTACAGAGAGAAGCATACCCTACATGTTCAAGGAAAACAGGCCAAGTATGCAGTACATAGAGACTGAGGAAGGAAGTAGTAAGTACAAAATCAAGAGAACTAATGAGAGGAGACAATATGTTTAGGCAGATTTTTTGAAGGTCACTGTAAATCACTACACTAGGTGAAAAGGAAAGCCACTGGAGGCTTTTATCAAAGAAATGAAATGACCTGACTTTTATTTAACAGAATCACCCTGGCTGGTTGTCAAGAAGAAAGGGGGGTGTGGGAAAGACAAGAAGACGACCAGTTAGGAATTGGCTGCACTAATCCAAATAAAGGATAGTAGACTGAATTAAGAAGGTAGCAATAGAGGTGGTGAATACTTCATCCAATTCTGGATATATTCTGAAGGTAAGAGCAGACAGAATTTGCTGATGGATAAGATAAATGAGTAAAAGAAAAGGAAAAGTTAAGAGGCCAGGCACAGTGATGTACATCTGTAATTCCAGCAGCTCAGGAGGATGAGACAGGAGGATCACAAATTCAAAGCCAGACTCAGCAACTTAGCAAGGCCCTAAAAACCTCAGTAACACTCTGTCTCTAAATAAAATACAAAAAAAGGGCTGCATATTAACAAACCTCAGTTATTAAGTGCCTCTGAGTTCAATCCTCGGTACCAAAAAAAAAAAAAAAAAGCTCCCAGATACTTGGTCTGAGTCCCTGGAAGGATGGAGTTATCATTGCTGAAAGGAAAAGATTGTAGGAGGTAAGGTTTGAATGGGAGGAGAGATATGCTAATTTTTGAGAGACCTATTAGATATTAGATAGGCAAAAGAATAGACAAGACTGAAACTGAAGTGACAGGTCTGGGCTAGATACACAATTCAGAAATATAATTGTATTGTATAGTTTTCCAATTTTAAAGTGCTGAAATTTTTCTCCAGGTATTAATTATTCAATACATACATGTTAAATAGGAAACAAAAATGAGGAATCAGGAATCCAATTAAGGAGTCAGAAGTATATGCAAACTACATCAAGGAATGAAAGGAACTGATAAGGAAGGTGGTAAGAAGCATCATGCAAAAAAATCAAATATTTATATAATTTTCAGGTTGCAAACTGGAACACTGACATCATCAAATGTGCTACATTTTACATTTAAACTGGCCCCTGGGGCTAGGGATGTGGCTCAAGCGGTAGCACGCTCGTCTGGCATGCGTGCGGCCCGGGTTTGATCCTCAGCACCACATACCAACAAAGATGTTGTGTCTGCCGATAACTAAAAAAAATAAATAAATATTTTTAAAAAAAAACTGGCCCCTGATGTGTAGCTGATGTCATCATATAGGTCTAAAGGCAAAAATTCCAAATAGAGTGTTTTGCTTGTTTTGGGTACTGGAGACTTAACCCAGAGGCACTTCACTATTCAACTACATCCATCCCAGTTCTTTTTATTTTTTGAGACAGAGTCTTGTTATGTTGCTCTGGCTGCCTTCATTAGAGAGAACCTCCTGCCTCAACCTCCCAAGTGGCTGGGGTTATAAAAACTCTCTTTTAAACATATTCTAAATAGAAGGTAGATGAAAGAACCCTTAAGTAATTGAACTTGTACCGTGTTTTTTTCCCTTCAATTCATCCTAGACATTATGATACATTTATCTTTCTATGTCCATATAACTTTGTTTTTATCTTTTCAAATGGGTTAAGATTTGGAATTATAGTTAATTTCATCAATTTTTTAAATTTCCCCACCCCTCCAGGCTTTCTCCATCAGAGTTTCTCATCTAAAGCAAAAAACACAGAAAAATGACTTCTCATTTCTTAAAATTCTCTCAGTGGTTGTATGTAACTATTACCATTCTAGAGGCATAGGGGAGAAATAATTTCACAAATAGATAACAGCAACAACAGCAGCAGCTGTTACCTTTTTAGTAATAAAAACACTCAGGTCCCACCCAGACATAACTGAATTTAGAATCTTTGGAGGTGGGACCCAGCACTCTGCATATTAACAAGCCCTCCAAAGGATTCTAAAATATGCTACACTTTAAGAACCACTGGCTTAGAGCAGTAAGGCTCAATTTCCTCAAGGAATGTCAAATGAAAAAGGTTACTAGACTATAAAATTCTTGAAAACTTAAACTTATTATTCTACATTTTCTCTTGCCTTATACATTTGACATTTAACCCGTACAGAGTTTTTGAGTAGTTAAAAAATCAGAAATAACCCCTCCCTCTTAAACTCCCTATTTCTTCTCATTTTATGAAATCAAGTTATAAGTTAAACCTTTATTGTCTCTTCTTAGTGCTATTTTATAGAAAAAGTAATGACTTTCTAATCAGAATATACAACTTTTAAAATAAATCTGTTGATGTCAAGTTACATTTCAAATATAGGTAAAACGTGGCCCACTGGTCACACAGCAAACACACCCCTTCACAAAAGTAGAAAAATCATTTTCTAGAAACAGAAACAAATATTTTGAAACCACAGATGCTTTATTTATTGTCAATAATGCATGCCCTTCTCATTCTTTGCTCTGTATATTAAATATGGAAGAAAAGAACCATAACATTGATAGAGTGCTATCCAGCTTTGTAAGGACATGCCATGCCATGACATGACATGCCAGCATCATTTCCCCCACTGTCCTATCAGTACAATACTGTTCCTAAACTAATCTCAAGACTATTCACAATAACTCCTTCATTCATGTAATGTGGCAAGTTTTCTGATCAACATTTATCTTCCTGGTTATATTCCATACAACTCCAAGAGTGCCAAAGAGTGGAGAAAGCCAGAGAACAGTTTGTTGATTCTTTGTGTCCCAAACTGAAACCATTTTAATTGTACTCTAATTTTATTTCCCAAGGGGTCCCAGGTAAAGTACAAGTAACATACAGGTAATAGGTGAGGGGAAAATAAATATTGTGGAAGGCAGTGTAGAACACATGGAAACAATATTTGTTTAAGATCCTTTTAGTTTGACTTAATTCCAGCCTTCACTTGCCATCATTTTATAACAGAGATAGAAGCCAAAATATCATATTCTGTCTCATATTGTTGACATTTAGTGCTTATTTTAAAATACAAACTCCTTGAGAATAAGAAGCGTATGTTTTTGTTTTTTTAATATTTATTCTTTAGTTTCAATTGGACACAATATCTTTATTTTATATTTATGTGGTGCTGAGGATGGAACCCAGTGCCCCATGCATGCTAGGCGAGCGCTCCACCACTAAGCCACAACCCCAGACCCAGAAGTATGTTCTAAACATCTCAGTATTCACCTGCGTTATTTTTACGAAGGTATTTAATGAATATTTATTTAATACTGGAACAGATTTTAATATCCCAGAAAAAACTTCTTGCCAAGACCAACATTTGCCAATTCACAGCTTATCTCTTAATTTGTTTTAGTCAACTTTTTTCCTGATGTGACTAAAAGACCTCACCAGAACAATTGTAAAGGAGAAGTTTATTTAGGGGCTCACTGTTTCAGAGCTCTCAGTCGATACTCAGCTCCATTTCTAGGGGCTCAAGGTAAGGATGAACATCATGGTGGAAGAGTAAGTAGATGGAGGGAAGCAGCATACTTGATGATTAGGAAGCAGAGATAGAGATTCCACTCACCAGATACAAATATATATCCCAAATGCATGCCCCAATGACCCACCTCCTCCAGCCACACCCTACCTACCTTCAGTTACCAGTTAATGCCATCATAACTCAATGATTTCTCCTCTGAACATTCTTGCAAAGTCTCACACATAAACTTTGGGGGACAATTCACATTCAAACCATATAAAGATAAACTTTCATTACTTCTAGATCTCACCCCCAACTGCATTTTTTCTATCACACTTTTATCAAAGGACAAATCTGATCTCGTCCAATTCTATTTTAAAATCTTTCAAAGGCTCACAGAAAAACTCCTTGCCAAGACCAACATTCGTTAATTCACAGCTTATCTCTTAAGTAACTCAGCCCTACCACTGAACTAAAGCTCTTGGAATGTTCTCCCCCACCCGTAACTCCTCCCCAATAGACAAAACTCCTGCAGATTATTCAGGACTCAGTTTAAGTCATTTTTCTATCATGTTCCCTGATCATAGCTCTCCAACCCTCAACTAAGTTAAATATTCTACCCAACTTGATAGTACTTTCAACTTACTAACTAAATCTGCAATTGTTTATCTGCTTCCCCAGTTCCGTGATAAACTCCTTGAGGATAAGTATCACATACTCAGTTTTATAATCACATAACCAAATCACAGTTTCAAGCACATGAAATACTTTTAATGAACATTATTTACTGAACACAATAATAAAGTCCTGTGTTCCCAACATTACTTTCCAATTTAAGATTATTATTATATTTTCCTGGCTGCTTACAAATAATTTTTTTAAGTATAGCAGCCCAATAGGATAAAAGAAAACATTTCTAGGGTCCTATTCTGAAGTCACATTTATTATGATACAAAAGTAAAGTCAGCATTATATTTTTCAAAGAACAGAAAAAAATATTTTACAAAAACTTGTTATTCTGGGGGCTGCGAGGAAAGCTCCTTTCCTGAGAGATTACAGTCACCAAACTTGGTATGATCCTAAGTTAAAACAAGCAATAGCAGAGATGAGGAAAGAAGAAATAGAAAGAAGCTGCCATTCAGCCTAAAATGTTATATTGGGACCACAAGGTAACAAGCTTGGATGACTAAACAGAAAGACAAATGAGCCCGAATTCCTAATAGCATTGTGGATCCACCACACAGTCCTGGACACTCAATCTTTAATGTCTCATTACTTGAGGGGAAATATCCCCCAATTTGATTTTGTGGTGCTAAAGATGAACCCAAGTCTAGACCAGTGCTTTAGCAATGAGCTATACCCCTCAACCCCTTTTCTGTATTTTGAGAAGGGGTCTTATGTTGCTCAGGTCTGTCTTAAACACCCAGGCTCAATGATTCTCCTGCATCAATCTCCAGGGCAGCTGGAACTATAAGTGCATATCACAGCTCTCCCTAATTTGGGGGGGGGGGGGCATGGGAGCAGTTTGGGAGGCTGAGGCAAAAGGATCAAAAGTTCACAGCCAACCTCAGCAACTTAGCAAGACCCTGTCTCAAAAATAAAAGATCTCAGTGGTCAACCATCCCTGAGTTCACAGTGCACCTTAATTTTTTTGGGGGGGTGGGGGGAGAGGCATACTAGGGATTTAACTCAGGGGCACTTAACCACTAAGCCACATCCTCAGCCCTATTTTATATTTTATTTAGAGACAGGGTCTCACTGAGTTGCTTTGCACTTTGCTTTTGCAGAGCTGGCTTTGAACTCTCAATCCTCCAGCCTCAGCCTCCAGAGCCACTGGGATGACTGGCATGTACCACCATGCCCAGCCCTAATTTGTTTATATAACTCATTTTTAAAATTTCTGTAACTGTTGCATATGATTCCTATTTAACAGCAAACATAATACAAAGTTAGAAAAAAATTCAGCAAACAGTTTGTATAACAATAGATAGGAGAGAAGATTCTTAACACAGGAACATTAGAAGTCATAGAAAGGATGTGTAAATTGATCATATGAAATGCTTTGCTAAAGAAAAATTCATGATAAATAATACAAACTAAGACCAAAAAAAAAGATTGACAAAACATGTTTGCAAATAAGAATTATATCCATAACAAATATATCAAAGAGCACTACAATTTGGTAAGAAAAAAATGAGTAAATATATGAATAAGCAATTCATAGAACTAAAAAACAAAATGAGAGAACAGGGCTGGGTGCTGTAACACATACATGTTATCCCAGTAGTTTGGGAGGCTGAGGCAAGAGGATCAAAAGTTCAAAGCCAAACTCAGCAACTTAGCAAGACCCTGTCTCAAAATTAAAAATAAAAGGGCTGGGGATGTCGCTCAGTGGTCAACCATCCAAGAGTTCAATCCCTGGTACCAAGAAAAAAAACGACAGGTGTGGTGTCACATGCCTGTAATTCCAGCAACCAAGGAGGCTGAAGCTGAGGCAGGAGGATCACAAATTCAAAGTTAGTCTTAGCAACTTAGCAAGATCCTATCTCAAAATAAAAAAGAAAAAGTATTGGGGATGGATGTATTTCGATGGTAAAGCACCCCTGGGTTCAATCCCCAGTGCCCAAAAATAAATCAAAATGGCCAATGAAGATACTTAAAAATGCTTAGCCTCATAAGTAGTTAAGGAAATGCAAAATTAAGCACCATAGAAGCCTTTTGTCTTTTTTTATTGTCAAAGAAGAGCATTCAGTAATAGTAAATTTGTAGGGAAAACAGCCACTCTTAGACATTGATGGTAACAATAAGAATTATGCCAGTATCTCTGCAAAACAATGTGGCATCATGATTAAAATTCAATTGGTGAATATTATGTATATAGATATTTATTATAACATATTATTGTAGAACAGTAGATTAGTTATATGTCCAAACGAGCAGTTACAGTTTCAGATGCTACAGAACAAACTACCCCATATTTAGAGTTTTGAAACAACACCATGTTATTTCTTACAACTCTGTAAGTTGATTTGAAGTTTCTTTGCTGATTTCATTTCTGGCTTCTCTGCTGGTACACTCAGCTAAGGGTCAGCTGGACTAGAAGATCCAAGATAACTCACTTTAATGTCAGCTGGTTGTTGGCTGGGTATCATGGTTCTCCTATAACAGACCTCTTATCCTTCTATAGGCTAGATTAGCTTTCTTGCTAGCAATTGTAGGAAAGCATTCTTTGAAGCTTCTTAAGGATTTGGCTCCAGAACTCAAAGATTACTTCTGGATGGAAGAAGCAGTAAAGGGACATTGCAAAGAGAAATATATACTAGGATGGGAGATATTTTATTTATTTATATATATATATATCGTGTGTGTGTGTGTATACATATATATATATACATATACACATACACATACACATACACATACATACATACACCACCACAGTTAGGTGGCAGAAAATAGTCTGGATGTATGTGTGTGTACATACTCACACACACTGAAATAACTATATAACTGTTAAAAAGAATGCTTTATGTATTCACATGAAACTTTTTCAAGATATGATAAATAAACAAAACAGAACTCAAGATACAGAATATTTAACATTACCATTTGTGTGTGAAAAAATCATGTACATATGTTATCACATCCATGTATGCTTGTAATTCCTCAAAATTTATTTTAAGATTAACTACTGAGACATGCAAAAAAGTTAGCATGCTGGCTAATGATGCAGGGCAGGGAGGCCCTGTTAGCACAATTACCTCAGATAAGGACAATTAGGGTTATGTGGGGATAGGGAGTTGTACAGAGTTATGGGTCTAGGGAGAGGTTGTAGATTCATAAAAAGGTATAGGCCCATTGGCAGTCCATGATGTACAATGAGGAGGCAGATGTAGGAGAATGGTAACACAGTCATGGTTTGGATACGAGAAATTCCCTATAAGCTCCTACGTTAATGCAGGATTATTCAGAAGTAAAATGATTAAATTATGAGAGCTGTAGCCTATTGGTCCATCCAAATTTGAATGGACCAACTGAGCGGCAATGTATGCAGGAGGGGCATGAATGGAGGAGATGGGTCACTGCAGGTATACCTTAAAAGGTTCATCTTCTCTATGGCCCTACCCATTTCTCTCTCTCTGATTCCTGGCTGCTGTGAATGGACAAGTGCTCCTCCACCATGCCCTTCTGCCATGATGTTCCACTTCACCTTGGGCCTACAGCAATGGACTTGGCCAACGACAGACTACACCTCTGGAACTGTAAGCCAAAATAAACTTTCCCTCCTCTAAGTTGTTCTTGTCACAGTGATGAGAACCTAACTAACACATACACACTGAGCAAATAACAACTGGGCACATGATAAATACATTTAGGCAAAAGCCAAGTTAAGTTTCTTACTACCACAGAAAGAATTTAAAAACATGAAGAGGGGCAAGGTTAGAAAGAATCTTGGGAATCACACTGGAAATGAAACTACAAAAACAAACTAATGATTTTATAATATATACACATAGGCATAGAAATAATTAAGTACATACACAACTTATTTATATATATACATATGTATACAAACCATACACTTGTATCCTAATTTTATTCATGAAGAACACTTGATAGCAACGACTCCCCAATAGCAATGAGCACACTATGCCCCAAATCTTTGCTTTAAATATGACCCTTTACAAAAACAAAAGTCAAAAACAAGGCTCCTTGAAGAAATGGCTGCTTCTAGGACCAGAACAAGCAAAGCACAAGATGAACCAGGAACAACTTGTTCTGCTAGAAAGTACTAAGAAAATGCACAATGAATAAGATAGGAGCATGATAAATAAGCATGGAAGCCAGTTTGATGGGGGCTCCCCCTGGCTAAATAGGGGACAAATTAAATAGCAAAGTAAATAATAATGGTAACAAATCACAACACATTGAATAAAGTCAAAATTCATGAGTCTTTTTATGCATTCAATTAATAGAAAAGAAAAGTGCCTTATAATATCAACAGTACATATAGAAGAAATAATGGAAATAAATAATGGCAATCATCATAAAAGTGGTTAATTAGTATGGGAATCATCAATAACACTAAGGCTAATGAGAAGAGGTTTGATTAAGATACTGGCACAGTGATGGACAATATCTCTACAAATACTTATCAATTACAAAGGGAAACAAATATTATCTTGTTAACATCACTACTAGTGACATGGTTTGACACTGTATGCCTCTGGATGCAATGCATCAAGAAGGGCACAGCACAATTTGTATGGTATTTCTAACAAGGAAAGCATCATCTGATTGGAGTCATAAAGAAACATTACACAGATCTAGAATAAAGATCATTCTACAGAATGCAGGCCCTGTATTTTATAAAATGGCCAAAGACATGAAAGACCAGGGAAAATTGAGGCTCAAGAAATTTAAAGAGTTATGACAACTAAATAGAAAATGTCTTTCTGTTGAGTTGTATTTTGGTTATACAACATAGTGCCTTGTTTTTAAGAAGTATACGCTGGCCTGCTTAAGGTTGATAAAATACACATTTGCAACATGCTCCAAAGGTTTTGGGAAAGACTGATAATCCAGGCACATATGCATGTATTATGGAGACAGGGCAGGCAATGGAAGAAATGCAGCAAAATATTAACAATGGAAGAAACTGGGTGAAGAGATTCTTTGCAGCAGTTCTTTATACTATGTACCATTTAAAATTTGAAATTATTTCAAACTGATGTTTTAAAAATCTGAAATAAAAATGTGATATAGAAAATTCGATGGTTCAGCAAATATGAATCAGTCATTGTCTGAAGCCAGGAAACAGAATGAAAGTTTTGGCTTAATATGCTTATTTACATGCCTTCTTTTACCATACTTGATGCATTAAAAAGGAAGACAATGTTTTTATGCCTACTTGGAGAACTAAGAGCATCTCAATGTTTTAAATGAATATTTTCTTCCTGAATTTTAAATGGGCATTTTACAGCTAAATGAGGAAGAGAATCCTGATTTGTTCATCAGTGTAGCCTCAGTCAGCAACTAACAAATTTATGATATGCTCATAATTCCTTGAATAGGAAGTCTACCACAAATAGACTACCACAAATATTATTCCAAATAGCAAAATACAGTGACTTAAAAATATCAAGGATTTTGGTACACTGAAAAGGCGAGACTGTTTAAATCAAGTTAAAATTACACACACACACGTCAAACTAAGAATAGAAAAATATCAAGCATTTTCTTTCTTAGGAACTTGAGAAGTATTAATTATCTGCTCTATATCCCTAAAAACAGCAAACTGTTAATAGTTTTTGGTTAAAAAAATTGGAATAAGATGTTTAATATACCAATGAGACTTCTGGAGATAGTGGAAGACCATGTTTAAAAAAAAAAAAAGAGTCTGGAAAAATTAGTAGAATTAACTGTATCAAACTGCTGATAAACACATATCCTACTGATAACAAATAAGTAAAATCATTTTCGAATTTGAAGGAATACATTGTCTTTACAGAAACCAAAACTCTCCCAGGCATTTAGATAGTTAGCCAAATTAAACTCTGAATTTTAAAAGCTGAACATATGTCACATGATTTTCCTAGAGAATAAACACATTTTAGTACATTTTATAGGCTCTTGGTTCCATTGTTGAACTTGAAAAAAAATTATGCATGGCTGAAGATCTATGTTATAGTTATACATAATGAACTTAAGAAGTATGTCTTTCCAAAGGTTTAAACAATAACTGAAAATTACATTTTGATATGTAATTATCTGTTTTAGAACATAAGAGATAATAATACTTTACGAAATTACGATTTGTCAATTTGAAGCAACATTAGAAAATTAAGAACTGTTACAAATCTATTAAAACTTCTTCCCCCCAAGGAGTGTAAGTCAAATCATTTCTAGCATATTACAAGTAAAAAAACATTCAGCAATACTATAAACCAAAATCTGTATGGCTTTCAAAAGAATATAAAATATTTTTAGGACTATTCCAAAAATAAAATAAAATAAATAAAAATTATCAGGACTGTCAAAAATTAAGCACTCAATGGGAGGCATTTATTATGTTTATTCTTATAGAAAGGATGCAATACAACCCTGTAAAAAGGTGAAGTGTCTTAAAAATCTATTAGAGAAATCTATAAAGACAGTTGGATAAAGTCAGCATAATATATCTACATTGGTAAATCAGCTAAGGAAAGTAATCTTGACATAACACAGAGCCTTGCACATGTAGAGGTGTTCAATAATGGTTTACTGAAATGAAATGAGCATGAAAAAAAAATTTTTTTTTTAATCTGGAAAAGCAAAAAAAAAAAAAAAGAAGAAGAAGGCAGTCTGAGGTTGTCTGAAAAATAAAGTAAGAGTACAAAAATCATTGTTCCCTAAGCAAGTCACTTTGAAAAAGAAAATACCTAAGCATTTTTAGAATGATGAATGGAAACTCCCTTCAGCTGGTCTCTAATAATGATTGAGCCTACTCTCAAATTCTTTCTGGAAATGTATCATGTATAAAGTCTAACTGAAATAACTATTTTAAAATTTAACTTAAATGAATGCTGTGTGTATCACCAAAAAAGGAAAAATTACCAAAAGCAGCAAGGAACCTTTTCTACTCTCCATTCAGTAAGAATCAGATGAACTTAATTCATAATTCTTCCATCTACTGTATTTATATATATGAAAATCAGCAGAACTTTTACCTACAAGTAGGTTGTAAATATACACGTTTCACTTTCACAAGTCTGAGTATATATACATATATGAATATACACACACACACACACACACACACAAAATGAAAGACAATCAACTCTCTCAAAAGTGGGCAGTGCCTTAAGAATACAAAAGGGTGGGGCTTGGGTTGTGGCTCAGGGGTAGAGCGCTTGCCTCACGTGTGCCAGACCCTGGGTTTGATCCTCAGCACCACATAAAAGTAAACGAATAAAATAAGGATATTGTGTCCAACTACAACTAAAAAATAAGTATTAAAAAAAATACAAAAGGGTGGCAAAAACTTTATCTCCCATGTCTAAGTAGCTACCTGTGGTAGTCCTTGCATAGGAGAGTCTGCATGATTTTAGAGCTCTTTGGTATTGTAAACAGAAAATCCTCAGAGACATGAAGGGAAAAAACAAGTGAAATATGAAAATACGGTCCTATCTTTCCCACCCTATCCCAAGGATAAGAAGAATCAATAGACATTAGTTTATTCAAGATTTCACAAAGTTATTGCCCATCAGCTCACTATGACACCCATTTTTTTCTTATTTAAAAACTGATCATTTTTACAGAACACAAAAGCCACACCCTTAATAATACACTCAACTCTGAACAGTGCTTGGCTTCTATGACAAGTAAATGTACATTTCCAGAGAGATAGCTGAGGCTAGGTCTCCTGAGCCTATTTCAAACTAAAATTTGTTAAGTGTAAGTTACAGGTCAAATAGCTCCAAACCAATTTCTGAGAAGAGATTGAGGAGAAAAACATTAAATACATCTATTTCTCTTAATGAAATAACGTCTTTCAAGAAACCCATCACCAAAGCTACTGGACTACTAATTTAGAGAATAATAACATTTAATCTGCAAGGCACAGAGTAATATTATTCTTAAATTATTATTTTATTTCTAGGGTGCTTTGAAAAGTAGTAAATTCATGAAGGCATATGAGACCTACTCTCTAATCATGGACAGTATTAAAATTATATTTTTATCTAATTTCTGGAAAGTTCTGCAGTATCAGCTTAAGAAAGCAAACCAAGGGGCTGTGGTTTTGCCTCAGTGGTAGAGCACTCACTAGCCTAACACCAGTGAGGCACTGGGTTTGATCCTCGGCACCACACAAAAATAAAATAAAGATACTGTGTCCACCTACAACGAAAAAATAATTTTTAAATATGCAATAAAAATTTTAAAAAAGAAAGCAATTAAATTTTAATGAGAAAAAAGGTCTAGTAAAAAAAAATCTGAAAATAAACATTAAAGACATTCATAGTTAACTTTTTTTGACTAAGGGGAGGAAGGTAGGCACCAAGGTGTGCAACATCTGCGAGTGGTTAAGGTCGGTTCCTTGGAAATTAATACCTTATTATGTCTCCATTAACAAAGAAAAAGCTTTTAATACAAGGATTTTTCACATCATGCACAAACATTCACTCTTGCAAACTAAGAACTACATGTAAATCAAAACACTTAAAATTATCTAAAGTTATCCAAAACATACTACTTGGAGCCTCAGGGTTTTGTTTTCATATTCTTCCTCAGATCTTAGTTGTAATGCAGTTTTGGAATGGGTCTTCATTTCAATATAAGACTGTTCAATAAGCCATTCCATGTAAATAGAGCTTGAGAGACTAATTCTCAAAACCCACCTCAGGAGATACTTAATAACATCTCCATCTCCAATTTCCTTCGACTCAAACAGCAACATACAGAAAACAGTGCACACACATAGTTAGGAAAGGAGAGGAGTAAGGGTACACAAAAGCGCCCCATTCTTTTGTTTTGGTGGCAAAAGCAGCAAAACTAAAGATTTACCGAAGCCATCCACACCTATCCCCACCCATCAGAGCCCTGCAGACCCTACCATCCATCAGCTCCTCAAGACACTAGCCAGAGCCTGAGGTTGGTAAAACTCATGGTTTTCCACGTTTCAAAGATGGACTAGGGAGGCTGTGTCTGGGGGTACTGATAAAGAGGGCACAAATCCTTTGAGGACAGAGGGACAAGGCGATGCATCTAGATGGGGAGGATGGGACGCGTCACAGAAACCAGGTGGCTTGCAAATTCGTCAGGAGGAAGAGCTCCACAAGGCAGACACAGGATGCTGCCTGTTCAGTGATGGGGACAGATATACGGACAGTGCTCCAGAAGGGGAGACTCACGCTCCTAAGAGACACGAGAGGGCGTGAACTAGGCAGGTCTGAAGTCGGATCCCAAAATGGGTTGAGACAGCCTCAAACAAACCCATACGGAGAGGCTGAGACTTACGGTTACTTCTTGGGCTCAGGGTAAGGGTTGGCTGGACTCCGCACGTCTGCAATTCTGCCTCCGCCGCGGCCACCCCTGCCTCTCGAGCCGAGCCGGTGTCCTGAGGTACCCTCCCCGCCCCACCCACCCGGACAGGCGCCCCTTCCTCGCGCGCCTGGGTGCACCCGCTAAACAGAGGCTGCCGGGGTGCAGGGTGCGCACTGGAGGCCCGCGGAAAGCGTAGCGTGAGCCGAGGGCACCGGGTAGAGGCTCAGACTGGGCGGGCGCCCCCCATCCCTCTCTGGCCGCCGCGCCGCCTCTCTCGGGGGAGGGGAAGAGGGGGCGGTGGCTATTGCCTCCGCCTCACGGTCAAGTCCAGCTCATGCTCGAGCCTTGCGCGCGCGCGCGCGCGCGTAGCCCCGGCCGCCCTCCTCCCCTCCCCTGCCTCCGGCTCCGTCGCTTCCGCCGCCACCACCGCGGTCTCCGAGCCGCCCGCCACCAGTCCCAGAAAGCCTTGTAGCCCGGGCCAGCAGCGGGCAGGAACGGTAGCACCTCTGCTGCCGACCCGGAAGTTCTTCCGCCACCAACCGCGAGGCTGCGAGGGGTGTGAACCCGGAAGCGATTTTCTCACCCGGATAGCGGCAGGATGAAAAGATAGGGCCTTTGAACATCTGGGAGCCCATAATTTCTGGAGAAAGTGCAAGAGTGAACGGTGCTCAGGCGCGAGGAAAGGGAGGGACAATAAAAAGCGGGTGCGCAAAAGGTTCTCCGACGCCAGAGACTCGAGCTCTCGGGGTGTGGGGTGGCGAGCGCGAGAGAACGCGCCCGGCGTCTTCTGGTGGCGACCGAGGGTCCTGCTGCTACAGGAAGTGGGGCCGGGCTGCTGTGCCTGGGAGAAGGGAAGGAGGGATGAAAAAACGGTGACGGCACCCCGCCCCTACGGTGACCGTCCCACCCTGGGCGTTGAATGTAGCGGCCCCAGAGACTGTGGGCCGCCCGCACGGGTGAGACCGCTAGGTTTCCTTCGCGGAAACGAGAAGCGAGATCCAGATTCCAGCGAAAGAAAAGAACTCGGAGACCGAATCACCTCCGTATCTAGTTTCTCCAGGCAAGGAATTTCTTTCTACGAATAGTTACTGAGAAGCCAAAGCTACCTTTGAGGTGGAAACTGCGCAAAGAAGCTTGCAGTTTTCCTTGAAGGGTGGTAGCGGTGGTGGGGGAGTGAAAGGCAGAGTGTTTGTCGTCAGGTAGGAAAACCGAGTCGGAGCTTGTCATCATAACTCACTTTCCCTTTCTTCTGTTTTTGAGGCTTTTCGTTTTCTTTCTTTGCTTTTTCTCCATCGTGCTTTTAGCTTCACCAGAAGTCTTTTTTATCTAGCTGGCCTAACTAACAATCTCAGTTCCATTACTTTCCTACTCTCCCAGAGAGCTGTCTCTCTTTAGAGTTTGTTTGCAAGCAGTCTCTGCCCACGGGCACCAAATGTTTCTTCTCTACCTCCCCTTCTCCAGTCATAGTCACACCCCAAAATGCCCTTGTGTATTTTAAAATGATACCACCCCCAACACTTCATTTCTGAGACCTCATTACTTAGTATATTGTTATTTTTGCCTAAGCATTTTCTGGTATTGAGTGGGAAATATGACAAAATGCCACATGTTTCCTGTACATAGTCACTTAAACCGTCATTAAAACTCAGTCTCAACATTTCATAACATATCTAGTTATATCTTCATTATTGTTAGCTCGAGTTGTTTTCCTATCCATTTGTATGTGTTCTCTATCTTTTCAGGCTTTACCTTCATTATTAATATAGGAATATTATTTCCCTAAAAAAAGCCTTTGTTTACTTATTTCATGTCACTAGAAGAATGTATATTTCAAATAGTCAAGTGTGAATATTTCTGGAAAGCCAGTTTTAAGAATCTTTTGGGAATGCTAACATTAAAAAGAAAAAAAAACTAAGTGATGAGCATTAACAAATAAAGCACTTGACTGATTTCTTAGCCTAGGTTGGCCAAGACAGGAATTGATTTGCTTCAAATTCATTTTGGAAAACTAAGAGTTACTTGATTTCTCTTTGTAGATACTTAATGGCAAAACTTGTTTGTGTAATTGTGCCATGTATATTATACAATGTCTTCACAATACATTGTCTTTTAGGGGGTTTTCAGGAGGTGTCCATACATCTCATTCACTTGTATAATTTATGGAAAATGAGTGTGCATTAATCTGAATCATTGTTTCAAGTCATTATTTGCAAAATATTTTATAACCTCATGACTTTTTTATGCCTAAAAGACAGATTCTTAACTGTCATTAAGATCTATGAAAATATGTATCTTCATTTTGAAATTTTTTTACCTTTAACAGAAAGAATTTAAAAGACTATAGGAAAATCTTAAATTATAAGCTAATATTTTGAATAGTTCTGTGATAAAGATACAATCAAAGTTATCTCTGGTTTGCCTTTTAGGTACTATCAAGTCGAAGATATACAAGTAAACATTTTTTAATTGTTTCCAAAGTGATTATTGGAAATAAAAGATTTTCAAGTTGGGATATAATACTCTATTTTTTACTTTGCCACCAATTGTGTCATTTAATCTTTAAGGAATTTTTGTTTGTTTTGTAAAGCAATGGGAAATCCAGAAAACATAGAAGATGCGTATGTTGCTGTTATTCGGCCGAAGAATACTGCCAGTCTCAATTCTCGGGAATACAGAGCTAAGTCATATGAAGTGAGAAAATTTAATGACATTTGATTTTCTACACTGAATGTCATTCTATACTATCATTAACATATAAAACCTTATAATATGTTTTATTTATTTATTATATATTTTAAACCTTATTGATAAGCTGGTTATTCTAGATCTCTATCCATCATTGTCTTTCTTCTGCATGCCTTTTGAGCATTTAACTATTTGATTTATGTGTGTAGGTTATTAAATAGTAAAAGTTATTCCTTTGAGCTTTTCTTACAATTTATATACTTAGATTTAGTACAGTTTGTAGAATGGTTCTCAAAAATGAAAAAACTACAAAAGTCAACTCACTCAAAATGTTTGCGTAAACATTGTTCTCATTTTCCCAGTTTATTTTTAACTATTTAATATATATTTTACCTTAAGTTCTAGGCAATCAAGTGACTTCTCTGTGGTCTTGAATTGTATTACATACATTGGTAAACTTGTAATTCAGGCAAAAATATATCTAACTGAATTATTATCTTTTCTATACAACAGATGCCTAGCACTATGAATTACTTTTAATCTAACCTAATTCCTCTAGTATTTTACTTAAACTGCTCTTTTCAGGTTTTCTGAAACCTGTTAAAGGGTACTACAGGGGTTTTCTGTAGACTGTTGCTCCAGCAACGTTTTTGCTTATTCCTTCTCAATCGTGGCTAAACTGATGAATTACCTGGAAATTTTTGAAACTGTTAGTATCAGAACTCCAGTTCCTAGACATTCTGATTTAATAGGTCTGAGATTAGGGATGGGTGTTGATGTTATTATTCTAAAGCTATTCTACTTTATTACTAGACATATTACTAGAGCTGAGAACGGCTGTTAGCATATTACAGTATTTTAGGTAAGGCACATTTTATTTTAAACTTTCTCTTACTGATATTTTTCTCATTTAAGATTCTATTGCATGAAGTTCCCATTGAAGGACAGAAAAAAAAGAGAAAGAAAGTTTTGTTGGAAACTAAACTTCAAGGCAATAGTGAAATTACACAAGGCATATTGGATTATGTCGTAGAAACCACCAAGCCAATTTCTCCAGCAAACCAGGGTATCAGAGGTAGGAAACTTTTCTTTATTTTTCTTAACTCAGTTTTCTTTAAATACTTGTAAAAATAAGATATATTTTAAAATATACAAAAATCAAAGTTTTTTTTTACATTTGAAGAACTTATAAAACAAAGTTTTTTATTAATTATATCAAGCCTTTTAAGAAGTAATTCAACTATAATTTTTCTCAAAACTTGAAAAGCATTTAAAGAAATCACAATGTTAATGATTTGGTCAGTAGAGAAAGGAAATGAAGTAGTGATTTAAAAACTATGGGCAGGAAATAAAAGAGAATAAAACAATGGCATTTGTAGGTAAATGGATGGTGTTGGAGAAGATAATGCTGGGTAAAGTTAGCCAATCCCAAAAAAACAAATGCTGAATGTTTTCTCTTACATAAGGAGGCTGACTCATAGTGGGTAGGGAGGGGGAGCATGGGAGGAATAGATGAATTCTAGATAGGGAAGAGGGGTGGGAAGGAAAGGGAGGGGCAGGAGATTAGCAAGGATGGTGGAATGAGATGGACATCATTATTCAAAGTACATGTATGAAGACACGAATTGGGTATCAAATTCTTTATATACAAACAGATATATGAAAAATTGTGGTATATATATGTGTAATAAGAACTGTAATGCATTCTGTTGTCATTTTTTTTTAAATCAATTAAAAATAAAAAAACTATGGGCTAGGGTTGTGGCTCAGCGGTAGAATGCTTTGCCTTGCACATGTGAGGCACTGGGTTCAATCCTCAGCACCAAATAAAAATAAATAAATAAAATAGAGGTATTGTGTCCAATGACAACTAAAAAAATAAATATTTAAAAATAAAAACTATAATCAATTACAAATTACATTTGCTGAAAGTTTAGTTTTCTAGGTAAGTATCATTGAACTATTATTTTTATGTTTCTACTCCAGTACAAGAGAAATTATAAACCTCTATCTATAACTAAGTAAAAGTTAACATTCATGGATTATGGGAAATCCTGGAAGTTACCAGATAGCAGGGATTTTCTTTCCATTTGGCCATAGAAATAAGTCCCTTTTCTAAGAGTGAAACTAATGTGTAGACATACTAACCTTGAAAGATTGAGGCACCATTTAAAATATTAAATAATGTATAGACAGTAAAAGTGATTAAAAATTGATGACCCAATTTCTCAGGGTATATCCTTTTAACAAGCAAAAGTGGTCAGAAATTACAGAAACTATAAACTATGCCTAAGGTTCAGGCATCATAATTAAAAAGATAATGCTTGCTTCAATCAAAAAGAAGTTGAAACCAATTGTTAGTGAGATAAAGAGTACCTCTCTGTGTCTGCTTTTGGTTTTTAAAGTTTATTCAGTTTTTTGTCGTTGTTCCCCTGTAGAAATTAGGTGTCTGATTCACCTGTTTTAGTAAAGATTATTTGTTGCAGACATATAGCCAGGTCTTATGATTTGTTAATTTTTTTCCAAATTGTTTTCTAGACATAATTTAGCTGAGCTATAAGCTGTCTTATGACTTTCTGAGGTACCATTCACTTTATTATATGATTCGAATAGGTTACTTCTACAGAAGAACTTTAAGGGTTTTTGTGAGTTGGGACTCTGTTATAACTCAAGATTGTAAGAAGTTCCTCCATAACTTTGCAGATCTTTGATATATATTCTGAATCTCACAAAAAGAATCCTTTTTCCCTGATTATTGGATTTTTTTTTTTAATAAAATGATCTAGAAACCATTTTTACCCTAGGGGGAAAGAAGCAGGATGAGGGAAAAGAGGAACATCCTTTTGGGATTAAAGTGTGTGAAAGACTGTGGATATCACAAATTTGCCAGTCTTTTTTACCTTAGTCCTTTGACTTCTCTGTCAAATTTTTATCTTCCATGATTGCCAAATTGTTATAGTTATCAAGATTTATCCTGAGACTGAATCCATGAGACAGAAATCTGATTAGTCTGTGAGGTATTTGAGCTGAAATAGATAAGTAATAATTTGCTGTGCATAAGCCAACCTTTGCTACTAGGTTCATTCGCCCAAAAGTGGATGGGAGAGGTGTCAGTATTAACAAAAATTCCCCTGGCCCAGAGTACTAGGCAGTTTCCCTTAGGAATAATTATAAATGAAGCATGCCTAGCAAAATTTTACCCATTTAGACAATAAAATATACTAATATATTTTCAGGCAGCTTTTAATGAACACAAATAGAGGAATTTACTATTAATCTCCTTTTCAATTGAGCTTTTGTAAATGTCTAAGGGTTTGGGGGGTCTTTGTTTTGTTTTGTATTAGTTTGGGTTTTTATTTGTTTTTGGTGTTGGAGATGAAACTCAGGAACTCACACATGCTAATAAGCAGGTGCTATGTCCCAATGATTCATTGTATAAGTGTCACATGGAAATCACAAACAACTATAGTAGCAGTAGGTATGCTTTGCATTTTGTGTAGTACTCTATATGCTTTGCTACTACATTTATTCCTGAAATTCTTTAATTGGTCCTGTGAGTTGGTATATGGACATTTTCACAACTGTAATTAGAAATGCAGATATAGGTTGTCACCTATAAAGAGCATGTTGCTGTTAATTGAGGAATTAGAACTAAACCCTCACATCTCATTTTGAAGTCAGTGCCTTTTTTTCCTTCCACAACAGATCTCATAGTTACAGATATGATTTGTAAAATAGGCAGTTCAACAGTAAATCTGAACCAGATCTGGGAAAGCAGCAAAGCAGGAAGGATCAAGTAAATAGGAGACCTCAAGACAGACAAAAGAGGGCTGGGGCTATAGCTCAGTGGTAGATCACTTGCCTCTACACGTGTGAGGCACTGGGTTCAAAAATAAATAAAGATATTATGTTCTTCTACTACTAAAAAAAAATTTTTAAAAAGACAAAACAAATAGTGCCTCAACATTTATTAGAATGTTATTCTATATCTAACATTTATACTTTGAACAAGTGTCCATTTTGAAAAATAATTTTGGGGACTATAATAGAAAAGGCCTTAAGAACTAGAAATAATGGGGCTGGGGTTGTAGCTCAGCGGTGGAACGCTTGCCTAGCATGTGCAAGGCCTTGGGTTCAATCCTCAGCATCACATAAAAAATAAATTAATTAATTAAAGGTATTGTGTCCAACTACACCTAAAAAATAAATATTAAAAAAACTAGAAATACTAACTGATATTTTATGAATACATGAAATTATTTATCTGTTTAACTACTTATCCACAGAGGCATCCCATTGCTAGCTATTGTATTTCTTGAGGGGAGAAGATCAGAAATTGATAAATTTGATAAATATCATAGCAAAGGAACCTAGACAATGAGGGGTTTTAGAGTATAAGATTAGTAGTTTATTAGTGATGGCCCACTTAATGCCAAATTAAGGTAAACAGACTCAAGAATTGTGATTACGACTCAGAACATTAGTTTGTAGCCCAATCAGATTCTAATAAAAGTTAATATTGAGGATGGAAGATGAGTATTTAAATAACAAAGAGCTACCATTTAAGATTTTGTAACTTTCATATACTACTCTTCCTCAGTGAACCCAGACTGTAATAAAATTACCACCTTTATCAGAGCTGAGTCAGGAAGTATGTTTGTTGACCTTACAGGATGCCTTGCTGTTGGACCTGCTTTCTCAGTCCTTAGCAGAACAGTTTTCCTTGCTATGCATAGGAAACTTCTCTTCTAGTAAAAGAGAAAAAAAAACTATGACCTTAAATGTACTAGCTTACTACAGGATGATCCTGTATAATCAGAATTATTATTTTTATTTGTATATGTAATAAAACTGATTTTTAAGCATATTTCAGTTCCTCTTATGTTGTCTTAAAATTTTTTTCTTTTCTTTTTAAACTTATTTTTTTATTTGCAGTACATGGGATCAAACACAGATATTATGTTCTTGATCAAACACAGATATTATGCCTTGCCTAAACTAAGACAAGTGCTCTACTACTGAGCTATATCCGTAATTCCTAAAGATTTATTTTCTAATTTGTGAGTTAATTTATCAGACTTAAAAGTCTGTTATTTTGGGGCTAGGGATATAGCTCAATTGGTAAAGTGCTTGCTTCATATGTTCAAGGCCCTGGGTTCAATCCCCAGCACCAAAAAAAAAAAAAAAAAAAAAAAAAAGTCTGTTATTTTTATCTTTGCTGCCTTTCTTAAAATGATTAGGAAAACGAGTGGTACTAATGAAGAAATTTCCTCTGGATGGAGAGAAGATGGGCAGAGAAGCATCATTATTTATTGTTCCATCAGTTGTCAAAGGTACAATCTCTATCTTATATTTATGTACTTTAGATGCTAAGTGAAAGTTTATTGAGGAACTTAGAAGTTTGCATTTATAGTTACTATTGGGATACTGTTATAAAATACATGTTAAGTTCATAGAAAAAAATTTTGACTTGTCAAAAATGTTTCAATTTCAAATTAATGTATATCTTCTTGGCTTTGTATATTAGTTAGTATACAAGCATTATTGGCTAACCAGTGATGCTTTTATTTCTGTTTTTTAAATGGGATGGAAAAGTGAGGAGGGAAGGTATAATTGAGATTAAAAGTACTTAGGTTAAAATCAGGAATTTTTCAAATGATATACTGTAGATAGAATAGAAATAGATATTTAAGTATTCTGGGAAATAAACAGATTATGATCAAAGCCTATTTTGTTATTGAGGATAAGAAATGTCAATAATAGTTCTAAAATATACTGCCCAATTGTAGTATTTGTAATATTTATATTACATAGATATAATGTATAATATGACTCACTTTGTAATGTAGATATAACCCTTTTTATGATGGCACCATTCTTCTTTTTTTTTCAGATAATACTAAATATACATATACTCCAGGATGCCCAATATTTTACTGCTTACAGGATATTATGCGAGTCTGTAGTGAATCCAGTACTCACTTTGCAACACTTACAGCAAGAATGTTAATAGCCTTGGATAAGTAAGATGTACCATTAAATATATTTTTTAATTAATCAAATACATGTTTATACTTGAAATTAGTCCAATATAGACACTTTTAAAATAATATATGTATTAAGAAATGGTATGTTTTTCAATTATAAAATAAAAATTAAAACCACCCAAGGCAAGATTGGCTTATCTGTTTAGAGCATGTTAATTTTATTAAAAAATAACAAACACTGCCCTGACCTTGGAATTAAGATTCTTCTGTTACAAAACTGGATTTAGTGTTTAGATATTCTTATTAATAAGTCATTTAATCTCTCCCTTTGTCTTTCTCTAACAGTAGGACTCTTATCACCTACATCTCAGTGGTGTAAATTTTGAAGGTACTTCATTTTTTGAAAGGAGTTTTTATCATTACTATAGCATATACATTTTTAAAAATTGTTTACTTGTGTCTATTAACAAAAGTTTTATTAACAAATGAGGTACTTAGCCAACACTAATGAAGATTATAAAAATCCAAGTGTAATATTAGAAAATATCACATATTAGAATTAATAGTCTACCTTTTCATCTTCATTTTTGAACAAGTGTTTTTACTACCTCTTTTTTTCTATTTTGCCAGGTGGTTAGATGAACGTCATGCACAGTCTCACTTTATTCCAGCTTTATTCCGACCTTCTCCACTTGAGCGTATAAAAACTAATGTCATAAACCCTGCATATGCTACTGAAGCAGGCCAGGCAGAAAACTCACTACATATGGGCTATAGTGCATTAGAAATAAAGAGTAAAATGTTAGCCCTAGAGAAAGCAGATACCTGTATTTATAACCCTTTGTTTGGATCAGATCTTCAATATACAAATCGGGTAAGAGTTGAATTTTGGCTTTGGTTTCAAAAGTCATTTCATGTCAAGTGTAATTTTTTTCTGAGGTGTATGTGTGTGTGTGTGTGTGTGTGTGTGTGTGTATAGTTATTTGTAAACAAACATTAAGATGATATCCATGCTGTATTTATATACATAAAGGTCAATTATTAAAAGCTCTTAAGAAGTTTTTCTTTTTGTTTTGTTTTCTACTTTCTAGGTAGATAAAGTGGTAATAAATCCATACTTTGGTCTAGGAGCTCCAGACTACTCAAAAATACAAATTCCCAAACAGGAAAAATGGCAGAGAAGCATGAGCAGTGTCACAGAAGACAAGTACTTTTTTGGTTTTACTCCATATTGCTAACCTTAAAAATATATTACAGTATTAAAATATTATTTAAAATAATACGTGCTATAATTTTGCAACCTAGTTAATAGTTAACTTATAGCTTCTCAGTTATATATAGCTTTAATAAGTGTGTCACATTTGTTTTGAAACAATTTCAATTTAAACAATGCTGTTTGCATTTTTTTACTTTCTTTTTAATAATTAGAGAACGACAGTGGGTAGATGATTTTCCTCTTCATCGAAGTGCCTGTGAAGGAGATTCAGAATTACTAAGCCGTCTTCTCAATGAGAGATTTTCAGTCAACCAATTAGATAGTGACCACTGGGCACCCATTCATTATGCATGCTGGTAAATGAATTACTTATTCTTTTCTTTCTAGAGAGAATAAATTCTTAGTATTAAATATTAATATATCTTATCAAAAAGACTATTATCATTCCAGACACTTTTTTCCACTATGGTTGCCTTCTGAGCTTTCTGTTTTGATCTTGTGATTACTATGTATGTGCTACTGTTCAGAATTGCAAGGTCTGACCCATGGGGAAAGTACTGCCATTGTTAATAGGGATCATCAAGTCTTATCGTAGGATAGTTAATAACTAGTAAATGTCACTGCTGAACCCAAGGTCCCTTATTTACCTTGCAGTGTCTTTTGTTTTATATTGGGTTTATGTTGTATTATTTTATCCTTATTATAAAGTTTGAATGTGTTAATAACATAGGAAATTATCCTCTTCATTCTTTGGGAAATGGTGGTTATCAGAAACCTTCATTAGAATCAGAACCTTCCGTTTTATTAAATGTGGGGGTTTGAAAAGAATTGGAGTTAGCTCTTAACACTACTTGCCTGATGTAGCTCTTTCTGTCCTACTCTTTTCACATAATATACTATTTCCCCTTAGCTGGGCTGAGTTTTCAATATTGGTGGCTGTAGTTAACAGAATGCCCATTGTCTCAAAAGAACATGATTATATTATAATTTTTTTCTATGAGAAAGTTATTTTTGACCTGTTGTTTAAAGTATAGTACCATATTACTTACTAACCGTTAATTGTCCACAATATCTTAGCTGTGCAATGTTAAGCAAGGAACTTCACGTATATGCATCTTAGTTCATTTATCTGTATGTAAAATACAATAACTTGACCATTTCTAGAGTTCATTCCAATTCAGAATTCTTTTGATTTCTCTAATTCTAATATTTGTGATCAAGTATCTAAATTTAGTTGCTTTTAAAGTATTTTTTTTTTCTGTTTTCTTAAAAATAAGCTCTTTTATTTGGTAAACTTGCTCTTATGTTTTCCGTTTGGGAAATTTTTATATTTATATTTAGGGTTACCCTAAATCATGCTTAGGTTATCTACTAGTTGTTGCCTCAGATTACTGATAAATACTGATGATGTAAATAATACTAAAAGAAATTGCATGCTTTACCTGTAGATAAACAAAAAGGTATAGCATATAGATCAAACCCCAAACATCTACACTGTGGGATTGGGAAAGGCCAAGGCAGTGAATTGTAGTTTATGGCAGGAGATATTTTTTCTTCTCTAATAAAAAAATGGTAGTGTTTTCAACTACATGTTACATAAAAGCACTAGTCTAGCATTTAACATATTTTGGAAGGTATTTAAGTTTCAATCACATCTGTTATTCCTAAAAGTATGACCATTGCCAAGTTACTTAACTACTTTAAGGGTTTGTTTCCTTATGTATAAGATGGACTTCAAAATGATACTTTTCCTAAGATTAAAAAAGAAAATACAGGGCCTAGGTGTAACTCAGTGGTAGAGCACTTGCCTAGCATACTGAGGTTCAGTCATTAGCATTATATCAAAAAAGAAAAAAGAAGATAGGGTTCTTTGAGGACACAATAAGCACTTAATAAAGTTGGCTTTTATTAAATATTGTTGTAGTTGAGGTGATAGCTTAATAGCAGAGTATATGCTTATTAGCATGCATGTATGCATGACACCCTGGGTTCAATCTGCAGCACTCCCCCCCAAAAAAGAAAGAAAATGTTAAAATGTAAAGATGTTGGTGTCTCATTTTAAAACTTATTAAGCTATAGTATTTTAATTTCAGCTTCTTGTTAATAGAGTACACCAAGGAAAATTTGATAAAATTAATTTTCCTAGAAGTACCGATCACCAGACCATAGTATGGGTCACCTTTCAATACTTTTAATCAGATGCATCATTTGATTGGTATGAATTTGAATAAAGAATGGTTTATTTAGTTAAGAATTTAAATTAATTTATTTTGGAATATACTCTTATTCAGTACAATGATCTAGGAGGGGACACTGAACTATCACAGCCTAAACTTTGGGGCTTGTCCAGTCTTTATAAGGTTAAACAATGTTTTACTCCTCTTGATCTGTTTTCTCATCTTTAAAATGAGGGTATTTGCCAAGTGTGGTGGCACAGGCTTTTAATCCTAGCCGCTCAGGAGTTCTGAGGTAGGAGGATCACAAGTTCCTGGCCAGCCTCAGCAACTTAGTGAGGCCCTAAGCAACTTAGTGAGACCATGTCTCAAAATAAAAAGGGCTGGGGATATGGTTCAGTGGTTAAGAACCCCTAGGTTCAACCCCTGGTACCAAAAAAAAAAAGAAAGAAAGAAAAGAAAAGAAAAAGAATAAAATAAAATGAAGCCAGGCATGCTGGCATACTCCTATAATCTCAGCGACTTGGGAGGCAGAAGGTAAAGAATTTTAAGTTTCAAGCCAGCCTCAACAACTTAGCAAGAATCTGTCTCAAAATAAAAACTAGGAAATTGGACTGGGGGATGTGGCTCAGTGTTTAAGTGCCCCTAGGTTCAACTCGGGTACCAAAAATAAGTAAGTAAATACAATGATGGTTTTGATTAGATAAGTACTTTTCAAACTTTTTGGTCTCAGAACCTATTTTTCCTTTTAAAACTTATAGGATCAACAAAGAGTTCTTTTTTGTTTATGTGGAATTAATGTTATTTACTACATTAAAAATGAAAACAAAAATAGCCTAAATATTTATTAATGCATTTTAAAATAATAAACATATGTATTAGCATAATACAAGTTTATAAAAGTGCCATATTTTCCAGAATAAAAAAATTAATGAGAAGAGTGGTATTGTTTATACAAATCTCTTACTGTCTTTATTTAATAGACTCTTACATCTTAAATCTGCTTCTGCCTTTAATATGTTGCAAAACATGTCACATAGCTTCTAGAAAACTTCATACTAAGAAGAAAATGAGAATGAAAAGGGCAAATTCTATCTTGTATTATTATTATGAAAATATTGACCTAGAAGACACTCTGAAAATTTTTTAGCAGTCCTTATGCATTTCTGGATCTCTTTTTGAGGATCATTTAATTATATCACCCCTAGGATTGCTCAAAGCTGTTAAAATTCCTTAATCAGTGATCAGGCACCTAAATACATAATTTATAGAGTTATCATTTTCTCAAATTATTTAAATTGACTTTTACTCCATATTGTCAATGTGTCACCACTTGTAAATGTCTCATAGCCCATATTTTGTCACCTCTTTGCCCTTTCTATGCCAGACTCTCTATTTTGGATCAAATCACTGTCTTCTTTCTCTGATAGTACT
Source organism: Ictidomys tridecemlineatus (assembly GCF_052094955.1). Classification (NCBI taxonomy): domain Eukaryota; kingdom Metazoa; phylum Chordata; class Mammalia; order Rodentia; family Sciuridae; genus Ictidomys; species Ictidomys tridecemlineatus. The sequence goes on from NC_135478.1 coordinate 201,941,438, forward strand.
TTTAGGCATTAGTTCATTGCCAGAAAGTATTTTTAGAACTATGAGATGATAAGGCTCACTATGAATTAATCCATCTGATTTCATTGGGGTCTTCACTGTAGCTTAGCTTTGCTTCATTCATTCTGTCATGCTTTTGGTCTTCCCCTACAAACTACTCTAAAGCTTTCTACTCCTAAATATGTAAATGCTCACTATTTTCATTCTTAACTTTCATAACTCCCTATACTCTTTTACTCCCTATTTTCAAAGAAAGGTGAAAACAGAAATGTACTTCTTTACCCCAATGATGTTTTTGTCTCCATACATCTTCTCATCTTCTGTATAAGATAATGCATGCAAAATTCCATTCTGTTCCCCATTCAAATCACCATTTCCTTTCTTTTTTTTTTTTTTTTTTTTTTGTACCAGAGATTGAACTCGGAGGCATTCAACCACTGAGCCACATCCCCAGTCCTATTTTGTATTTTGTTTAGAGACAGGGTCTCACTAAGTTGCTTAGAGCACCTTGCTAAATTTCTGAGGCTAGCTTTGAACTCTTGATTCTCCTGCCTCAGCCTCCCAAGCCACTAGGATTACAGGCATGTGCCACTGCTCCTGGCATCATTTTCTTTTTCAAACTTTCTTTGCTCTTGCCTTCATGCATGATTCTCTGTCCCTACATGTAAAGAACCTTAATTTGAACTTGCTACCTATTCTAGCTACTGTCCTGTTTCTTTCCTTCCTTTCAAAGCCACTTCAAAGGTGAATGGGCCACATTCTCTTGTTTTCTGTGTCACAATCTTCATAAACATTCTTTACCTTCTCTGAGTTTTTAATCTTTCCCTGCCCTGCATATTGTTGACCGCCCCTTTATTCTAAGAACAAATTGGAGTTGCAAGAGTGTAATGAGACTTTAGTAAAAGTTAAAATAAATGCAAGATTTTATTGTTAATCTATCACTATTATTAATGAAATATTGGCCTCCATTCTATGATCCAGGCATGTATAGGAACGTGGAAACTACAAAGATTCAGAAAACCAGATTCTAACTCTGGCTAGTAACTATGAGACTTGGACAAGTTACCTAACTGACTTCAAGCTTCATTTTTCTCATTCTTCAAATTCGTGTTTGTATTAATTATTTTTATTATTACTTCTAGGATTATTCCCGAATTATGACTTTCCCTGAAAGGCTGTTTCAAAATGCATTTATTCTTCTAAGAGGATCATCTTTCTCTAACTTCTCTCTCGGAAAGATCTTATCTATTCTTCCAACCTTAATAGTAATTCATTTCAGTTAAATGATTGTACATAATCTAGATAGATATTCTAAGCCTTTGCCTCTCTTCTGAGAACCAATCCTGCGTTTTCAATTGCCTACTTAACAGTTTAGTCATGCATCTTTTGTGCATAAGGCATTTTGGAGAATGCAATGACATTATCTCTACCCTTAATGAACTTCCAGGGTAATAGAAGAAGTATATAAATAAGAATGAAATTAGTTAAAATGAGGTGAGTCCCATAAGAGTAACAAAAATAAAATGCTGAAATGTATTATTAGGAATATAGAGAAATTTATCCTAAACCGTTTCAAAGGATTAATAGAATTCAATCTGAACAAAATGAGGAAGAATAGAAGAGCATGTTGATAGCAGAGAACACCAGCAAAAGTCACATGAATAAGAAGGGGTAGGATACAAGTGAACAATTCAGAGTATAGAAAAATCATAGGGTTTGTGAAAGGGGAAAAACGTTCAGTGCAAATCAGATCAATTCTAATATGTACTGTTTGCCTTCAAATATCTAAAACCAAATTTCCATTCACCTTCTCTCCTTCCATCCTCTTCTTTCAAAACAACAGATTATTTTTCACCATTGCTTCTGATTGCAATGTTCATAAATCTTTGGCTGTAATCAAGATGTTGACTCACTATGTCTGGTACATGCTTTGTACTCTTCTGAGACCTTGCTTTCCTTACTCTTTCCCCGCTACCTAAAATATTTTATCTCCCTTTAACATTTCTTATGTTCTTTCTTATTTCAAATCTGTTCAAATTGCTCTTTCAAAACACTTCCTGAAAAGACAAAACTCATTCATCTTTTCGAATGTTTTAAATAATTAAATACATGCCATTTTGATTTGACAGTTGTGAAGTCCCATTTGTGTTGTTATCCTAAATTCTTAAATCTAACAGTACAAAGTACAAAAGTTATAAATTATGTAATTTATCCATGTTAATGTCTTGCCTGATTAATTAAACCCTTCAGAGCAGGGTTCTGTATTGTATCTTTGTGTCTTCCACATAGTTTAATGTAGCACCCACATATAGGATGGTCTTTGGGCCTCTTTTGTAATTCATGGTCAGACCTACATGTAAAACATTCCCATAAGACTTACTTTCTGATTCTAACCTTTTTTTTTTTTTTTTCCTTTTTTGGTGCTGGAATTGAACTCAGGGTCTTGCATATGATAGCACATGCTCTACCACTATACTGTATCCCCAACTTCTCTTAACCTATTTTTAACTAAAAATTAAATAAATTCCTAATTTATAACTTTTGTACTTTATATGGAGTGTTTCTCCATCACCTTCTTTATTTTATATTTGGTTATATTTTCTCTCAATTGATCAGAAATAGAATTGAGCCAAAATAATTAATAAAAAATCCCTAACCCTTGAGAGCATTTTTTGTCAGAGTTTTAATCCATTAATGCTTTACTATCTGTCCTAGAAAAGCCTTAGATTTCTTTCCTTTTTTTTTTTTTTTTTGTAGGTATGGAAAAGTTGAGGCCACTCGTATATTATTAGAGAAAGGAAAGTGCAATCCAAACCTTTTAAATGGACAGCTGAGTTCTCCTCTTCATTTTGCTGCTGGAGGAGGACATGCTGAAATAGTACAGATTCTCCTAAACCATCCAGAAGTTGACAGAGTAAGTTATTTCCCTATTTATCCCCATCCCAAGCAGTAAATAACATGTAATGACACTGAAATATTCCATTGTACATTTGAAAGGTCAGCTAAAAAATAAAAATAAATTTCATTTTATAGACTAAGTAATATTTATGTATGAGCTGTGCTCTTGAGCATACATTTTAAATGTTTTTTTTATCCTGACAAAATATACCTCATGTAAAATTTATGATTTTATTTACGTTTAAGTTCACAATTCAGTGGCATTGAGTACATTCTCACATTATTGTGGAACCATTACCACTACCCTTTACCAGAATCATAAAATTTTTACCACTTTTCATTTTATATTCTATTTCCCAAAAAATGTCTTGAGAAAGAAAAAAAGATGGTCTATCCACATAGTAACAAGTGTTTCTAAAGGGCAAAGTAAAAACATAACAAAAACTGTTGTATCTGTATCAGAACTTTTAAAAATCAATAATCTCATTGACTAGTGCTTTCAGTCTTTTAACTTTGGCAATTCTTGTTTGATATAGAATATGTACGTTGTAGCCTTAATATTTACTTAACACTTTGCATTAATCTTTTTTTATGAAATTCTGATTAATTGAATGTTTTCCCTTAGAAAACTATTTTTAATGTCTTTTTTTCCTTACCTCTCCCACATTTTTAGCACATAACAGACCAACAAGGAAGATCCCCATTAAATATTTGTGAAGAAAACAAACAAAACAACTGGGAAGAAGCAGCAAAATTGTTGAAGGAAGCCATTAACAAACCAGTAAGGATTACATTTATCAATAGTCAAACGTAGCTTTTAAATTGATAGATAATTTAAGGACCTGTGGCAAGAGTGAAAGGATACAAGCTTAGATGACTCCTTACTGTTGTAAAACTCATGTATTAAATTTGTTGTCGTTCTTAACATTTGAACTTTTTTTTTTTTTTTTTTTTTTTGGTACTGAAGATTAAACCCAGAGGTGCCCAAACACTGAGCCATATTCCAGCCCTTTAATACTTTATTTTGAAATGGGGTCTCACACTAATTTGCTTAGGGCAAACTGAGTTGATGAGGCTGGCTTTGAACTCTTGATCTTCCTGCCTCCTGAGTTGCTGAGATTACAAGGCATGTGCCACTGCACCTGGCTGAATATTTATTTTTATATAACCAAATGAACTGGAAAAATGAATAAAACTTCCAAGATAATTAATCTAATTTGGGGACTAGGGATGTAGGTCAGTGATAGAGTTCATGCTTAGCAAGCACAAGACCTTGGGTTCAGTCTCTTTCACCAAAAAAAGAAGAAAACATAATTTCCAGTATAATCTCTAATTTCCAGTATAGTCTTTTTTTTTTTTTTTGGTGCTAGGGATTGAACCCAGGATTTTGTGCATGCAAGGCAAGCACTCTGCCAACTGAGCTATATCCCCAGCCCTCAATATAATCATTCTAAAACAAGGATTTATTCTGAGAAATGCATCATTAGGCAATTTCATCATTATGTGAACAACAAAGTATTTTTACACAAAGCTAGATATCATATATAGCCTTTTATATACGTAGGCTGTATTGTATATAGCATTACGTATGTCATCAACTAAAATGTTCAATGATGCACAAATGTAACTTGATGTTTTGAGTAAAATAATTCTGATTATTCATTGAAGAATATTTCTGTATTAGCCCTTCTAAACAACATTTTATATTTGTAAATTCAGCATTGAACATAATTTATTAATTTAGTCTCAGCAAGTTAGTGAAAACTTCCTCCCCCTCACAAAAGTTGAAATAGGTGATTTCCTAGCTCTATTTTTCTGCTATTTCAACCTAGTCTTCCCAGCTAATTATGCCCAAAATAAACTGATAAATCTAATGACAAATACACATTGTATTATAAAGATTAAAGTTTAATTTAGAATTAGCATTGACATTAAGATGGAGAAGAGGGCTTGGGGCATAGCTCATTGATAGAGCACTTGATTAGCAAGTGCAAAGCCCTGGAGTTCCATCCCCAGCACCATAGACAAAACAAAAGCAAGAATGGAGAGGAATTTACAATAAGAAGAAATTGTTATGCCTAAAAGTTATAGTGATTATAAAACTATTATTAATTTAAAAACTATTTGAAAACTTAAAAACCAGATAAAAAGGTTTATACCAACATATGTAACTGATATTCCCGAGCCTTTCTAGATACTAACCATCAACTAGTCAATAAGTATTTATTTAGTATATCTGTGAATCTAACACCATGGAATACTCTTGAAAATGGTAAGGAACACATAATGTCTTCCATTAGGAAATGTTACATACAGACTCACCACACATACACATTTTGTCAAAATACTATTCTAAGACCATAAGACTGAGACAAGAAATGATAAGCAATAGAGATACCTTATGTTACACTTCATTACAATTAATTTTCTAACTGTATAGTTATAACACATTTTTATTTCTGGCATAATTTTTATATTTTGAATGGATAAGAAGAGGAATCAAGTACTTCAGTCCAAAATGATTTGGCCTAGAAGTTACTTGGGAGCATCAGGTACTTCCTATAATACTTTTATTTGAGTTTTTCTGAATTAAAGGAAGGAAGCTAGTCAAAATTTGTTGTTCTACAACTTTTACCTTCAGAGTCTTTTGTTATAAAAGACTTCTCAGTACAAGTTACCATATCTTCAGTATGATTTATGACCCATTATACTTATTGAGTACTTGACTAAAACTTAGTTCAGTGACCAAGTCTATATTTCCCATATATTTACCTTTTACATTAACAACTATGAAACATCCTCCCAGAAGAATTTGAATTTTAAAGAACCATTTTCTTTAGTTGCCCAAAATTATTTGACAGAACATTCAGAAGAAAATAATTTATAAAATATAAATAATGGAAGTAAAATGTTTTAAAATATTATTAACAAGTTCTCATTTGAAGCAGCTTTCTGATATTTTTGTATTAGAAATCTATTCTAAAAGATTAGAAGTTAAAAGTAAAGTGTTTTATTGGACTGTGTTAGGTAATTTTTAAGCAGTTTTCCTAATTTATTATCATTCCTTATCCTAGTATGAAAAAGTTCGAATATATAGAATGGATGGATCATACCGTTCTGTAGAACTGAAGCATGGGAATAATACCACAGTACAGCAGATAATGGAAGGAATGCGTCTCTCTCAAGAAACTCAGCAGTATTTCACTATTTGGATCTGTTCAGAAAACCTAAGTAAGATAGTTTTTATTTTATTGTTTAAACACCATTATTCCTTTTTGGAAATAAAATGGTAAACTTCAATGTAACATTTATCATTTGCTTTAAATTTTAAGTAATACCATGTTATTCTCTTTTGTATAAATTATTAGTGTTCAAACTGCTGAAACAGGTGAGCCCTTAAGGCCCCTTCCCTCCTTCATTCAAAGCATTTTGTAACTAGTAAAAACCAAAAATTTTCTTCTCCTGCAACAACATTTGATTTGAATGCCATTAAATGTATTGTTCATATTAACTCTCTCAAAATAATCCACATGTTCTTTTCTTTACATTAGTTTTCCAGTCAACCTTTCTAGTTAACAACAAGTTAATGTGTGTGTATAAATAAATGCATATATATACGTTTTTTCCCACACAAAGTATTGCATAGGTAAAGAATTTAATTGATAAAGGTTGGTTACCTAATGGTTTAATTGTATCTTTGACACAAAATTTTATTGATTGTGATATAATTAAATAGGTTATAATGGAATTAAAAATTTGATAAATTTGCTAGATGAATTATTCTTATATTAAAAACAAGCAGTTATCTACAAATTAGGTAATAGTAATGATTAAATAGTGATTTAAATTTAGACTTTTAATTTATATATATTCAGTACTTAAGTGCCCATAGTTTAGAATAAAATTTTTATATGCATTGGCATAATAATTTTTTTTACATTATCATTTATAAAAGGAAAGATGTTTTTCAGGCCTTCAGCTCAAGCCTTATCATAAACCTTTGCAACATGTTCGTGACTGGCCAGAAATACTTGCTGAATTGACTAATTTGGATCCCCAAAGAGAATCACCACAGCTTTTCCTAAGAAGAGATGTGAGACTTCCTTTGGAAGTTGAAAAAAAGGTTTGTTTAGAAATCTTTTTATGGTCATTTAAATACACAAAATCTATTAGGTTCCTATTATAGGCACTACATGCAGAAATTGCACTATTCCTGTACCAAAGAGTTTTACTTCTGTTTTTATATTCAGTCCTTATATCTTTGTTGTGATTAATAGAGTTTCATTTGTCTACTTATAAAACACTTGGTTAGGGCTGAGGTTGTGTGGCTCAGTAGTAGAGCACTTGCCTAGCATGTGTGAGGCAATGGGTTTGATTCTTAGCACCACATATAAATAAATAAAATATAGGTCCATTGACAACTAAAAAATATTTTTTAAAAATGGCCTCTTGGTTAGTAGTTTTTTCCTTTCTATTCCATTATCTTAAAGATTTTTTTAATTGTTTTTCTTATAAAAAGAAAGAGGAAAGCAACCCCCCACACCAAAAAATAATTAATAAAATAGCAATTGGGTGAAACAGTTTATATAAAAAATAATTTTGGTGGGAGGAATAGTTAGGAAGTATGAATTTTAAAAAGGGCTAATCAGTTATGTAAATTTTGAAAGAGTTACGGGAAAGAACACTGAAAATAAAAAAAACAATGTTGAAAAACTAAGACACACCTGAATATCTAGAAAGATCCCCATGTTCAAGGAGAGGAATATTTAATATTGTTGAACTGTCAATACTAGCATAGTTATCTACAGGCTTAATACAATCCATAATAAAATTTCAAAGCCTTTTTTACAGAATTTAAAGGATGACCTTTAAATTCATATGTAATTACAAAGGACCTCAAGTAGACAAAGCAATCTTGAAGAGAGAAGAATAAACTTAGGAGATTCACCTTTCCCAATTTTAAACCATACTGCTACAAAGTTCAAAACATTTTGGTAGTATTCTAGGATATAAACTAATAGAATAGAATTGAGAGTTCAGAAATTAGCCCATACACGTGTGACCAATTGTTTTTTGACAAGGGTGCCAAAATAGTCTCTTCAACATATGGTTCTTGAACAATGGGGAAATTGGAACCCTTGTATGTGGCAGATAGAACATAAAATACTATAGCCACATGGAAAACAGTTTGGTGATTCGTCAAAAATTGAAGCATAAATTACCATAGGTTCTCCTAGGTATAAAATGTGAAAGAATTGAAAACAAACATATTTATATGCCATTATTCATTGCAGCCTTATATATAATAGCTAAAAAGGTGAAAACAAACTAAGTGTCCAGTAGATGAGAATTCAAATAAAATGTAGTATATACATAAAACAGAATATTATTTGGTGTTAAAAAAAGGGATTAAGTTCAATATTTGCCACAACAGGGATGAATCTTGAAACCATTATATTAAGTAAAATAAGCCAGACACAAAACACTACTGTTGTATGATTCCACTTACATTGTATTATCTAGAAAAGGCAAATTCATAAATAGAAAGTAGATCAGAGCTTACTAAAAGTATCAGTGGAGGAGCTGGGGAGGGTTTTTGTTTGGTTTGGTTTGATTTTGCTGGGGAGCGGTGGTTTTGGTTGGTTTTGGTTTGTTTCTTTTGGGGTGCTAGGGATCAAACCCAGGACCTTGTACATGCTAACATATATTCTGCCACTGAGCTATACCTCCAGCTCTGCTCATTCTTTTTTGGGGAGGGAGAAGAGGGGTACTGGGGATTGAATTCAGGGGCACTTAATCACTGAGCCACATCCCCAGCCCTATTTGTATTTTATTTTGAGACAAGGTCTCACTGAGTTGCTTAGTGCCTCACTGTTGCTGAAGCTGGCTTTGAACTCACTATCCTCCTGCCTCAGCCTCCTGAGCCACTGGGATTACAGGCATGTGCCACCGTGCCTGGATCCACTTCATCTTAATGGTTATAGAGTTTCTGTTAATGTAAAAGCTGTGCAGTTGGTGATAGTAGCATGAATTTTGAATGTAATTAATGCCACTTAATTATTCACTTTTTTTGGTAAAATGACAAACTTTATGTTGGGTATACTACTATAATTTTTAAAAGTATATTAGTTCCATAATATTTTAAATATTTTTTAGTTGTAGTTGGACACAATACCTTTCATTTTATTTATTTAATTTTTATGTGGTGCTGAGGATTGAACCCAGTTGCCTCACACATGCTAGACGAGCGCTCTACTGCTGAGCTACAACCCCAGCCCCTAGTTTCATAAAGTAATCTAAGTATACCCAATCTACCTTCTCCAGTCATGCAATATTTTAAAAGTTGATAGAAGGAGCATTAATGATAATATTGGATGATAAACAAATGCATAATTAAACTATAAAATAAAGTGGACTCAAGTGAAAAAGCAGTGCTTAGTAAATTCTTATGGCAAATACAGAATATCATGATCATCTGTTAAAATATTTTTGTCCTTTCACTCATTGTATAATTGAGAAATTCCTATTTGTATCATCTGAAAAAATGAAGAATTATATTTATTGGTTAGCATCATTCTCTTAGAATGAAAACAGCTTGATTTCACTAGAAAAGAACAGAGGTTGATTAACACTCATTTAACATAGGGAATTGTATATGTTGTTATCTACTCAGACTCTCTAATTTTCTTGTCAGTTTATACCAGAAAATAAGCTCTCCATCAGTCTTTCAACATTTTATCTCGAGAAATTTTTTAAAAACTACATAAGTTGAAAAGTGATTACAGTTCACATTATATTCTATCTATTTGACTAATTGTTAAATTTTTTGCCACATTTCCTTTGTCTCTTTTTCCTTTGTGAACCATTTTAAATTGAGTTGTAGATATCATGACACATTCCTACTTATTTTAGTGTTCATTTCCTAAAGGACATACCTACATACCACAATACCATTTTCAACCTAATAAAATATTTCCATAATAACAGCTAATATCCAAATTAATATTTTTCCTAATTGTTTCAAAAAGTCTTTTATAGCCTCTCACCTGAACGATCTGTCAAGGATCATACTTTGTATTTGACCTTATCATTAGATTCCTAGTTTAGAATGGTCTTCCCATCTCTGGTTTTTTTTTTCTTTTAATTTTTTATTCTAATTTGTTATATATGACAGCAGAATGCATTACAATTCATATTACACATATACAACACAATTTTTCATATCTCTGGTTGTACACAAAACATATTCACACCATTTGTGTCTTCATACATGTATTTAGGGTAATAATGTCCATCTCATTCCACCATCTTTTTTACACCCCTTTTCCCCTCCCTTGCCCTCCCTCCCCTTTTCCCCTCCCTTGCCCTCCCTCCCCTTTTCCCTATCTAGAGTTGGTCTAATCTTCCCATGTTCCTCCTCCCAACCCCACTATGAATCAGCCTCCTTACATCAGAGAAAACATTTGACATTTGGTTTTTTGGGATTGACTAGCTTCACTTAGCATAATTTTATCCTCTTTATTGCTGAGTAATATTCCATTGTGTATGTGTGTGTGTGTGTGTATGTATATATATATATATATATATATATCACATTTTTTTTTTATCCATTCATCTACTGAAGGGCATCTAGGTTGGTTCCACAGTTTAGCTATTGTGAATTGTGCTACAATAAACATTGATGTGGCTGTATCCCTGTAGTATGCTGTTTTTAAGTCCTTTGGGAATAGATCGAAGAGTAGGATAGCTGTTCAAAGGTGGTTCCATTCCAAGTTTTCCAAGGATTCTCCATACTGCTTTTCATATTGGCTGTACTATTTTTTAGTCTCACCAGCAATGTGTGAGTGTGTCTTTTTCCCCACATCCTTGCCAACACTTACTGTTGTTTGTATTCTTAATAGCTGCCATTCTGACTGGAGTGAGATGAAATCTTAAAATGATTTTGATTTGCATTTCTCTAATTGCTAGAGATGTTGAACATTTTTTCATATATTTGTTCATTGGTTGCATATCACCTTCTGAGAAGTGTCTGTTCAGTTCCTTGGCCCATTTATTGATTGGGTTTTGTTTGTTTGTTTGTTGGGTTTTTTTGTTTTGGTTTGTTTTGGTTTGGGTTTTTTTTTTTTTTTTTTTTGGTGTTTAGCTTTTTGAGTTCTTTATATACCCTAGAGATTAGTGCTCTATCTGATGTGTGAGGGGTAAAGATTTGCTCCCAAAATGTAGGCTCTCTATTCACCTCACAGATTGTTTCTTTTGCTGAGAAGAAACTTTTGTTTGAGTTCACCCCATTTATTAATTCTTGATTTTAATTCTTGCACTATACGAATCTTATTAAGGAAGTAGGGGCCTAATCCGATATAATGGAGATTTAGGCCTACTTTTTATTCTATTTGACACATGTCTCTGTTTTAATTCCTAGGTTCTTGATCCACTTTGAGTTGAGTTTTGTGCATGGTGAGATATAGCTGTTTAATTTTATCTTGTTCATATGGATTTCCATTTTTCCCAGCACCATTTGTTGAAGAGGCTATCTTTTCTCCAATGTATGTTTTTACATTTTTATGTTTATGCCTTTGTCTAATAAAGATAACTGTATCCTCTATTCTGTACCATTGGTCTACCAGTCTATTTTGTGCCAATACTATGTTGTTTTGTTACTGTTGCTCTGTAGTATAGTTTAAGGTCTGGTATAGTGATGCCATCTGCTTCACTCTTCTTGCTAAGGATTGCTTTAGCTATTCTGGGTCTCTTATTTTTTCCAGATGAACTTTATGACTGTGTTTTCTATTTCTATGAAGAATGTCATTGGGATTTTGATTGGAATTGCACTAAATCTGTATAATGCTTTTGGTAGTATGGTCATTTTGACAATATTAATTCTGCCTGTACAAGAACAAAGTAGATCTTTCCATCTTCTGAGGTCTTCTTTAATTTCTTTCTTTAGTGTTCTGTAGTTTCCATTGTAGAAGTCTTTGACCTCTTTTGTTTGGTTGATTCCCAAGTATTTTATTTTATTTTATTGAGGCTATTGTAAATGGGGTAGTTTTCTTCGTTTCCTTTTCAGAGGATTTGTCACTGTTATACAGAAATGCCTTTGATTTATGGGTTGATTTTGAATCCTGCCAATTTGCTGAATTCATTTACTAATTCTATAAGTTTTCTGGTAGATTTTTGGGGGGCCTTCTGGTATAGAATCATATAGTCAGCAAATAGTGCCAATTTGAGTTCTTATTTTCCTATGTGTATCCCTTTAATTTATTTCATCTAATTGCTATATAACATCTTTCAATAACTATGTTAAATAGAAGTGGTGAAAGAGCATCCCTGTCTTGTTCCAGTTTTCAGAGGTAATGCTTTCAGTTTTCTCCATTTAGGATGATGTTGGGCTGGAGCTTAGCACAGATAGCCTTTACAATGTTGCAATATGTTCCTGTTATCCCTATTTTTTCTAGTGTTTTGAACATGAAGGGCTGCTGTATTTTGTTGAGTGCTTTTTCTGCAATAATTGAGATGATCATATTGTTGAGAGCCACTGCCGAAGGGGCCCCAGCAAACTTCCAGCTGTCAGCAAACTTCCAGCTGCCAGCTGATGATTGGCTCACAGCGGCAAACTTCTAGCTGCTAGCTGATTGACTCCTCTGCGGTGATGCTCATTGGGCTGTTTTCCTGCCCTTTCAGACCACAGAGCTGCTCATTGGGGGACTCTTTTGGCTCCATCCATGTGATCCAGCCAATCAGCTAGCAGCTGGAAGTTTGCTGGGGCGGCCGTGAGCCAATCATCAGCTGGCAGCTGGAAATTTGCTGGCAGCTGGAAGTTTGCTGGGGCCCCTTCGGCTATGGCTCTCAACATCATATGATTCTTATCTTTAAGTCTATTGATGTAATGAATTACATTTATTGATTTCTGTATGTTGAACCAACCCTGCATCCCTGGGATGAACCCCATTTGATCATAGTGGAATATCTTTTAGATATGTTTTTGTATTTGATTTGCCAGAATTTTATTGAGAATTTTTGCATTTATGTTCAGTAGAGATATTGGTCTAAAGTTTTCTTTCTTTGATGTGTCTGTGCCTGGTTTTGGAATCAGGGTGATATTGGCCTCAGAGAATGAGTTTGGAAGTTCTGCCTCTTTTTCTGTTTCCTGAAGAGTATTGGTATTAGTTCTTCTTTAAAGGTTTTGTAGAACTCGGCTGTTTATCCATCTGGTCCTGGGCTTTTCTTGGTTTGTAGGCTTCTAATGGTGTCTTATACTTTGTCACTTGAAATTAATCTGTTTGAATTGTGTATATCATCCTTTCAGTTTGGGCAAATCATATGACTCTAGAAATTTCTCAAGCCTTTGTTATTTTCTATTATATGGGAGTACAAGTTTTCAAAATAATTTCTAATTATCTTCTGTATTTCTATAGTGTCTGTTGTGATATTTCCTTTTTCATCACGAATGATAGTAGTTTTCTCTCTCCTCTTCATTAGCATGGTTAAGGGTTTGTCAATTTTATTTAGTATTTCAAAGAACCAAAACTTTTTGTTTTGTCAATTTTTCAGTTGTTTCTTTTGTTTCAATTTCATTGATTTCAGCTCTGCTTTTAATTATTTCCTGCCTTCTACTGCTTTGGGTGTTGATTTGTTCTTCTTTTTCTAGGGCTTTGAGATTTAATGTTAAGTCATTTATTTTTTGACTTTTCTTCTTTTAAAGAATGAACTCCATGCAATGAACTTTCCTCTTAGGACTGCCCTCATAGTGTTCCAAAGTTTTTGATATGTTGTATCTGGTTTTCTTTCGCCTCTAAGAATTTTTTTAATCTCTTTGATGTCATTTGCAACCCTTTGTTCATTTAGTAGCATATAATGTAGTCTCCAGGTATTAGAGTAGCTTTTATTTTTTATTTTATCATTCATTCCATTATGGTCTGGTAGAATGCAGGCTAATATCTCTACTTTTTTATATTTGCTAAGACTTGTTTTGTGGCCTATTTTAGAGCAGGATTCATGTGCTGCTAAGAAGAAAAGAGTATTCATTCATTGAAAGATGTAATATTCTATATATGTCAGTGAAGTCTAAGTTATTGATTGTGTTATTGAGCTCTACAGTTTCTTTTTTCAGCTTTTGTTTATATGATCTATCCATTGGTAAAAGAGGTGTGTTAAAGTTATCCAGAATTATTGTGTTGTGGTCTAGGACTCTTGAACCTAAGAAGACTTTGTTTGATGAATGAAGATGCTCTATTATTTGGGCATATAAATTTATTATTGCTGTGACTTGTTGATGAATGTTTCCTGTAAACAGTATGAAATATCCTTCTTGATCCCTTTTAATTAACTTTGGCTTGAAGTCTATTTTATGTGAGGATAGAAACCCCCACTTGCTTCTGCAGTCCATGTGAGTGGTGTGATTTTTTTTTCCCCAACCTTTCACCTTCAGTCTGTGGATGTCTTTTCCTATGAGTCTTTTGGAAGCAGCATATTGATGGGTCTTTGTTTTTTTTTAATCCAATCTGCCAGTCTGTGTCTTTTGATTGGTGAGTTTAGGCCATTAAGATTCAGGGTTATTATTGAGAGCTTGTTTGGAGGTTCTAGCAAGGGAGAGCAGCTACTTGTATACCCTTGACCGAAGAATAGTCCTCTTCGACCGAGCGCACAGAGGGTTATTATTGAGACATGATTTGTATTCCTAGCCATTTTTGTTTATTTTTGGTATTTAACTTGACTTGGTTACTCCTTTGATTAGTTTTTTCCTTTAGTGTAATACCTCCCTTTTCTGATTTTCATTGTTGTTTTTCAGTTCCTCTTCATAGAATATTTTGCCGAGGATGTTCTGTACTGCAGGCTTTCGAGTTTTAATTCTTTAACTTTTGTTTATCATGGAAGGTTTTTATTTTATCATCAAATCTATACCTTAATTTTGCTGGATATAAGATTCTTGGTTGGCATCCATTTATTTCAGAGCTTGATATATATTATTCCCGGATCTTCTAGCTTTTAGGGTCTGGGTTGAAAAATCTGCACATAATCTAATTGGTTTCCCACTATATGTAATCTAATTCCTTTGTCTTGTGGCTTTCAATATTTTCTCCTTATTCTGTATTTTAGGCATTTTTATTATAATGCATCTTGGTGTGGATCTCTTATTATTTTGTACATTTGGCATCCTATAAGCCTCCTGAATTTGGTTTTCCAATTCATTCTTCATGTTTGGAAAATTTTCTGATATTATTTCATGAAGTAGATTGTGCATTCCTTTGGTTTGGAACTCTATGTCTTCCTCTATTCCGGTAACTCTTAAGTTTAGTCTTTTCATGCTATCCTATATTTCTTGATGTTCTTCTTATGGTTTCTTACCATTTTCACTGTGTAGTCTACATTCTTTTCAAGATTATATATTTTGTTTTCGTTGTCTGAAGTCCTTTCTTCTAAGTGGTCTAATCTATTGGTGATGTTTTCAATTGAACTTTTAATTTGGTTTATTGTTTCTTTTATTTTTGTTTGTTTGTTTGTTTTAGAGCCTCTGTCTCCCTATTGAAATAATCTTTTTCTTCCTGTATTTGTTTTTGTAGCTCATGGACAAAATGATCTTTTGCTGCTTGTATTTGCTTTCTTATATCTTTTTTTTTTTTTTATATTTGCGGAACATTTTCATTTTATACATCCTGAACTCCTTCTTCATCATTTCTTATGCTGTGCTGGCCATAGATTCTTTTTTTTAATCTTTTTATTGGTTGATAGACCTTTATTTTATTTAATTATTTTTATGTGGTGCTGAGGATCGAACCCAGTGCCTCACACGTTAGGCAAGCGCTCTACCACTGAACCACAACCCAGCCCCTGGCCAAGGATTCTAATAGTGGGTTATCTTGAATTGTTTGGGGTACTTTCTTCCTTTGTCTTTTCACATTGCTTGTGTGTCTTCCCTTCTAGAACTGTGGATCCAAAGTGTTACCATTTTTACCCTATCGGCTTATAGTGCCTCGATAGGAATCCAATACCACTCCTTTGAGGTGAAGGACAATGTTAACAGATCCTAATGTAAATAATATGCACCCTAAAAACAAATGTTTGCTATTATGATGTTTATAGTTTGGTCACAATGTACAGAAGTGGTGAATTCAATTATTATCTGCAGTATACTCTGTAAGTTTCTAAAAGGGTTTATAGATTCTGATGGTAGACAAAGAACCAGGGGTGAGGAGTAGAATGATATGCTGAGGAGGTAAGAGGTAAAGATATAGAGTTATTTTATCTTAGGAAGTGTGAAAGAGAAATCTAAAGAGGAAGATTAGTAGCGGGAGAAGGAAGGGGAAGTAATTTGGGGTAGACAAGTAGGAAGACAGTAGAGTACTTAATACAAACACACATATATATTAAGAAAAATAAAAAACCATGAAAATAGTAGAAATTGGTGGGGAAAAAAGAAAAAAAAAGTATATAACACAACTATAATATACTGTTCAGAATCCTAGTTCTCAAAGTCCCAGTTCATGCAAAGTACTTGATTTCATATATGTTGGGGATGTAAGGATAGGAAAATAGAGAGGGAGAAGAAAAAAAAATCTTGAAGGAAGAAACAGGGATTGTTTTGGTTAGAGATCGGTATCTTTTCTGCTTCTCTTCTCATCCAATGGGTGGGATTGTCTGTTATTAGCTGGTATTCTGCCCTCAGGATGTTGAAGGTAACGGGGGTGTCACTGTGCCAGGGTAGCAGATGCTAGGGAGAAGGAGTTAGAAACTGGGTACCTGGCCATCTGGAGTTCTAAATTGGGAATTGCCCCTGCTGAAGACTGTGATGAAGGTGGCGAAGATGGGGTGTCAGATCGGGTCAGGGGAGCTGAGCGATGGAGTTGGACAATGAGTTCAGAGACAAGTTCTGTGGCGTCCATCATGTGGCAGTTGGCTGACTTCAGAGCCTGTGTGATGTTCGCAGGCACAGGCAGGCTTCTGTAAGTAGGGGACTATGTCTGCTGCTGCAGAGTCCTAAGGTGGCGGCGACTAGGATAGCCCCACTTTGGTAGATGCGGGGGTCCACATGGGAGTGACAGCCAGAGTTCCTACTCATGAGAAGCTACTGAGTGTCCTGTGTTCCAGCAGCATCTGTGATTTCTGCTCTGGCTGGTGGCCAAAAGTTCTTCTCAGGTGCTGCTGCTGCCAATGGTCTCGCTCTAGTACCCAGTAGTCCTGATGGGTGAGTAGTTAGGAGACCTACTCTGATGCTGGGGCCTGGATCCCTGGACGGGCAAGGTGCTTTCTGCACGGGGGCAGGAATCTCGCTAGCAGAGAAGCAGTGTTCTCACTACTTGAATCCCAAGTTACTGAGCAACCCAGAATGCTTCCTTCCTCTGGCCCGCCATCTTAGATCCTGTGTGTTTTTTCTTTTCATTGTTTCAGTTTTTATATATTGCATAGAGTATTATAAGATAGAAAAATAAAATTATTTGCCAGGCACCATGGCTCCTGCCTGTAACTGAAGCAGCTCAGAAGGCTTAGGCAGGAGGATCTCAAGTTCAAAGCCAGCCTCAGCAATTTAGCAAGACCCTAAGCAACTCAGTGTGATACTGTCTCTAAATAAAATACAAAAAAGGGCTGGAGGACCTGGGTGGTAGCTCAGTAGTAGAGTTTACACTTGCCTAGCATGTGTAAACTACTGGATTTGATTCTTATCTTAGCACCATATATAAATAAAATAAAGGTTCTTAACTTTTTTTTTTTTTTTTTTTGGTACCAGGGATTGAACTCAGGGGCACTCAACCACTGAGACACATCCCCAGCCTTATTTTGTATTTTATTTTGAGAGAAGGTCTCAGTGAGTTGCTTAGCGCCTCACTTTTGCTGAGCTGGCTTTCAACTTGCAATCCTCCTGTTTCATCCTCCCAAGCCGCTGGTATTAGAGATGTGCACCCAGCAAACTATGCTTTTAATGTTATTCCTAAGTACAAAAATCTTTATTCAAATAATATAAAAAATGTTTCCTTTAAGACAAGCTTTAAAAAAATTTTTTTTAATTATTCTTATTAGTTATACAGGAGAGTAGAATGCATTTTGACACATTTTACACAAATGGAGCACAACTTCTCATCCTCTGGCTATACATGGTGCAAGTCACACAAATAGAGTAATTATACATGTATATAGGGGTAATAATGTTTCATTCTACCCCCTTCCCATCTCCACAGCCCTACCCTTTCACTCACTCCCTTCTGCCCAATCCAAAGTTCCTTCATTCTTCCCTACCTATCCTCAACTATGGATCAACATTAGCTTATCAGAGAAAACATTAGGCCTTTTGGTTTGGGCGACTGGCTTATTTTACTTAACATGATATTCTCTAGCTTCATCCGTTTACCTGCAAATGCCATAATTTCATTTAAGGCTGAGTAATATTCTATTGTGCAGTGGTGCAGGCCTGTAATCCCAGCAGTTCAGGAGACTGAAGCAGGAGGATCATGAGTTCAAAGCTAACCTCAGCAACTTAGCAAGGCCCTAAGCAACTCAGTGAGACCCTGTCTCTCAAATATAAAAAAAGGGCTAGGGATGTTGCTCAATGGTTAAGCACCCCCGGATTTAATCCCTAGTTAAAAAAAAGAAAGAAAGAAAGAAAACCCATAAGACAAGCATTTTAAAGTACATTTGTCCTTCTTGGAATTGATATACTTCCTTTTTATCTTCACTAATACAGTGTATAAACATAGGTAATAGAAAATATTTTTATGAATATAAAGATTTAGTGCTAGAGTTCATAGATATCCATAAACTGAAGGTAATATTATTAGATGGTCAATTGGGGTTATCAAACTATAGTCATGATCATATCCTGCCTGTTTCCTATTTTTGTATAACCTAAAAGCTAAGAATGCATATTTATATTTTATGATGGTTAAAAAATGTAAAGAATAAAATTTAAATCATGTGAAAATTTTCTGGAATTCAAATTGAGTATCTTTACAAAAAGTTGTATGCCATACCACTTATTTAAGTATTGCCTGAAGCTGCTTTTATACTATAATGATAAAGTTGAGTAGTTGCAACAGAGATTATATGGCTCACAAAGCTTAAAATATTACTATTTAGCCCTTAGAAAAAGTTTCCACAACTCCTGCTCTAAAACAGTAACAGTTCATTGATGTATAAATGTGCAATTTCTGCTTTTTCTTTATTATACAGTGACAAGCTGTATATTTTTAAAAGGAAATTGTAGCCTGATAACCACATTATACTTTTTCTTTTAAGATTGAGGATCCACTGGCTATTCTTATTCTCTTTGATGAAGCCAGATATAATTTATTAAAGGGCTTTTATACAGCTCCTGATGCTAAACTGATAACATTGGCAAGCCTGCTGTTGCAAATAGTGTATGGAAATTATGAAAGTAAGAAACACAAGCAAGGTTTCCTAAAGTAAGTATTTAATGCTGTGTATGGTCTTGTGCTATGCTAAAGATTCTATCTAACCAAGAAAGTTTTGAAGTTTTATTAGAACATTTTTATACATTGACTTGGAATTAAATAATGCAAACAGAATGAAAGGGAAAACAAACAAACTCCAGCTTCTGTAATAAAGCATTTTTAAAGTTTTATTTTCCAAAGTTATTTTTCTTATGTTTGATTTTTATTTTGATATACTTCATATTTATTTTTTTTTATCTTTCTTTACTGTATGTTTAAATAAGTTCACTAAAACCTGACTTGAATAAGTAGTAAAAAAATTTTATAAGGCAGATGCACTTAGACATCCTACCATAAAAATTAAAATCATGTTCAATCTTTCAGAGAAAACATTGAGATTTGAGCACATCTAAAGTTTGTTTATTGTGCTTTTCAACTTTCAAAAACATTTTCTGGCTCTTGAAAGAAGAAACATTCTCTATTGCAAATGTTATGACGTTGTGACGTTTTCCCACAACTTGAACTCTTAAAATTTTTGAGTTCTCTAATTTTTAAAGCAGTATTTTTCAGTTTAAAAATTGTGTCATTTAAAGCCATCTGTTACAGAGAGATTAGTGTACTTGAGTACCAAAGATGACTTAAAGGATGTTTGCATGTGTGCTTACAGTGAAGAAAATCTAAAATCCATTGTACCTATTACCAAACTAAAAAGTAAGGCACCACACTGGACAAATCGAATTCTTCATGAATATAAGGTAAGCTGTTTAATGAAAATAAAAAGACATTTTTATAGCCTACTTGATATTTTGTTAGTGTTATTAATCTTTTAAACATAGGTATAGTAAACTCATAGTCCTGAACTTCTAAATGGATCTTTTGGTTTACAATGTCCGGAACTGAAAATAGCATCTATGTGCTGAATATTTTGGTAAAAGATAGGAATAAAATTTTGAAATAATATACTATCCCTGCCCATGAGGCACTTAAAATTAATGGAATAGACAAATTATATTTTTAGACCTCAGCATATTTTTTTTAATATTAAGATAATAAAAAGAGGGCCGGGGTTGTGGCTCAGTGATAGAGCACTTGCCTAGCATGCATGAGTCACTGGGTTTGTTCCCCGCACCACAAAAAATTAACAAATAAAATAAAGGTATTTTAAAAATATTATAAAAAGAAAAAGTACTCTTATGATAATGTGCCATAATTTCATTCTTTGGGGAAAACCTTGATTTAAGAAATTGCGTAGTTGGCCTGTTTGGATTATCATACTTGTAATTCTCTTTCATGTCTCTTTTATTTGTAATTGTTTTTAGAATCTTAGTACAAGTGAAGGTGTCAGTAAAGAAATGCATCACCTGCAGCGCATGTTCTTACAGAATTGTTGGGAAATTCCTACATATGGAGCAGCTTTTTTCACAGGACAGATATTTACAAAAGCAAGCCCCAGCAATCATAAAGTCATCCCTGTGTATGTAGGAGTAAATATAAAAGGACTTCATCTCCTCAACATGGAAACTAAGGTATATTTTTAGCTGTTTTTGACCAGTCATGTTATATAACTACTAAACTAACAGTACCAGCCTATGTGAAGAATCTAGAAATAGCATATATGTATAACTTTTCATTGAAGTTTCATTCATTGCAAATAATGCTGCGGGAGGCGTGTGACTAAATGACTTCCAGTAAGGAGTTTTAACATTAATTAAATACATTCTTGATTGGAATATCTTAGGTATATGGAGTATTTTTGTGTATAGTAATATATTTACACAGTATATTTAGTGAAAATGGTGCCAAACCACATGTAATACGCTACAATTGGTATAAAAATGGAAGGAGGTTGAGACTATTTTTACCTGAAGAACATGTTGTATACATAAAAAAATGTTTGAAGCCTTTTGAGAAGGGACACATGTAATTGGGAACTGGAGTTAGAAGGGAGACTTTTCAATATGTACCTATCTGAGTTCAGGCTGTTATAACAGAGTTCCTTAGACTAAATGGCTTATAAACAATAGAAATTTATTTCTCAATTCTGGAAACTAGAAGTCGGAGATCAGGCATCAGTATGGTCAGCTTCTGGAAAAGGCCTTTTTCTTGATTGTTCTTGGGTACCCTTCTATGAGGGCACTAATCCCCTTCAAGAGGGCTCTACCCTCGTGACCTAATTATCTTCCAAAGGCTATACATCTACTACCATCACATTGGTCACACTAGGGGTTAAAATTTCAACATAGGAATCTTAGGAATGGTCACAAACATAATAACACCATCTTGCAAGTCAAAAGTTTTTTACTGTGTGATTATAATAACCTATTTAAAATATCAAGTGGGTTTAAATGGAAAATGCAGAATTAAAAAAGAAAAATATATCTGATACAAGGGCTTCATTTTGAAAATTGGAACTAGTTATAAGAAGCTCTTGGGGGATAATGTGAAGCTTAGAAGGGTTATAAATATCCATTAGAACACTAAAAAGCTCTCCAGTCAGAAATTTGTTACTGTTTGATGCTTGCATCTTTTTCTAATCAAATTTATTATGATATAAAATATAGGTTTGTCATTTATTTTTAACACTTCACACATTTAAGCAGGATGGATGACTAGTTTATAATAAGAAGAAAATAAAAATCAAATCTAATTTGTTAACTCAGATTTGCCAAGAATAGACCATTTTCCAAATCAATTAATGTAAACTAAACCTGTGCATTTTATTTTTTATTTTTTTAAAATATATTTTATAGTTGTGGATGGACAGAATACCTTTATTTTATTTGTTTATGTGGTGCTAAGGATTGAACCCAGTGCCTCACACATGCTAGGCAAGTACTGTGCCATTGAGTTACAGCCCCAGCCAAACTTGTGCATTTTAAAAACACATTTTAGATTGGGAAATGTGCTCATAAATTTAATTTTTCTTTTCCTAATTTTTATAAGTCTTTATTATGATAATCATATAACTTTTTAAATTATCCCAGTCATAATTATTTAATATTAACTCGGGATCTTCCTTATGGGCAGCATTATTTAATG
Organism: Ictidomys tridecemlineatus; assembly: GCF_052094955.1. Lineage (NCBI taxonomy): Eukaryota > Metazoa > Chordata > Mammalia > Rodentia > Sciuridae > Ictidomys > Ictidomys tridecemlineatus. The sequence goes on from NC_135478.1 coordinate 201,963,748, forward strand.
AAGTTGTCAGATAAACCTGTGGATGGGACTAGAGAAGATTTAGGGAAATGGAGCAGAATAAAGTCTGACTTCAGTTACTGACCTGAATTTGATTTCTTGAATACCCTTATAAGCCAGCTTGCTTTTGGGTCTTTTGCTTATTTTCTTTTAAAACTATTTTGCGGGGCTGGGGATATAGCTCAGAAATTTGTTACTGTTTGGTGGTACTTTTGGTAGAGTACATGTCTCACATGCACGAGGCCCTGGGTTCAATCCCCAGCACCACCAAAAAAAAAAATTTTTTTTGCTTACATAAAATACACTACTGCTTATAAAACTTATAGCACTTTTCTGTTTCATTTCTAAACTTGTTAAATGAAGGAGAAATTACCCCCTCCATTTCAGGAAATTTTTCTTTGCTATTTATATAGAGCATCTTATACCAACATTTACAAATTTTTATTCATGGAACTGGATGGTAATATATATATAGTATTCATAAGGTAGTTTAACAATACCTTAAAATATTTATATTGTAAATAACAGTCTGGTCCAGAAGTTGAATAAGTGAGATAGTAGTAGTAGACAGGGAATGTTAGCTATATTATTAACAGATTGCTTTTTCAGGATAATATGTTCAGCTTCTAGAAAAATAAATAGGAATACTATCCTTGAGTATATAAAAAGATGATTGAACCAAAATGTAAACATGCTTTCTGTCCCTGCATAAGCCAGTGATAAATATATGGCACTTTCAAAAGCTTTAAGATGATTATATTTTCCGGTTATCAAGGGTAGAAACAACCAGGTTGTCCTCGCTTGTCTTAGATTCAGCAAGATGTACTGTGGTTGAATGTGAACAGCTTCATTAAAATAAACACCTTCATCTGTAAAAATACCTTAATTTGAATTTAAAACACCAAATGGGATACATTAGCCTCAGAGATTAATTCTCAGGCAAAGCCACAGAATATAACTATGTTTTTATATCAATTACTTCTATCTTCTATATCTTCTTTCTCTTTGAAATAATGGAAGTTGCCCATCAGAAAATATAACTCAGCCAATTTCATGTGCTTGTCAAAGATTTGTCTGTTCTGCCTACATAAAATGTAAACACTATTGAATAAATAAATGCAGTGTTTATTCACTTAAAATCGTGGCTCAGTGTTTTACTGTAGTGAATATGTTGCATTCTTCACAGCTGAACTGTACTTGTTGATATGTCTTCAACCTTAATAAATGCCATTACCACAAAACAATAGATTATCATTTGCTGATGTTGATTTATATTGATCATAATGCCCTTCTGGTTGGAATTGGTTGTTTAAACACCCACCTGGTACCATTCTACATAATCAGTTATCAATATAATTGTTTCTCCTCTCTGCTGGTCATCTATGTGCTACTCTGTGCCTTTTTCTGTTCTCAACTGTCCCTGTTCTCAACTATTATGATTTTTGACTTTCCTTACTGAGCACCTTGTCATAATGAGAACTCCTTTTTCCTTCTGGAGTAGACTTATCACTTAAAATTATCATTTGGACTCTGCTCCTCAATTCCACTCAACTGCTTACTATTTGGGGTTTCTCAAGAATTCTTCCTCACTGCATGTTGTCCTTTAACCACAAAACTTTTATCTTTAACTTATGGACTCTAATAACTTTTGTTAGAAATCTGACCTCTGTACAACTGAAAGTTGCTGTACCACAGGAGTTTTTTTTCTGCATATTAAACTGTTTTGAGGCCATTTTAATGGACCATTTTTTGACTTTAGCTAAAGAGATTTCAAGTAATGTTAAAGATAATTGGTTTAAGGTATTATATCTTGAATAAGCATTTCAGTCTGTATGTTGGTAAGTAGTATTTTAGCATATTCGGTCTGTAAAATTTGCAATATGATGTGGATGGCTTTTTTAAAACAAGATTTTTTAAAAACTATATATAATATATACTCAAGTAAATTAATACCATGTTTTATTTACATAACTTTACTTTAAAAGTGCCCCAAACTGGACTCGAGTTGTGGCTCAGTGGTAGAGTACTTGCCTAGCATGCATGAGGCACTGGGTTTGATTCTCAGCACCACATTAAAAAAAAAAAAAAAAAAAAAAAAAACCTAAATAAACAAAATAAAGGTATTGTGTCCATCTACAACTAAAAATATTTTTTAAAGTGCCCCAAACACCAATTATTTTTTTTTGGCATATGCTTAGTTTATTATTTACAGTCAATATTCTAAGAATTGTTACTCATAGATTGCTAATGTTCCTAACCATTCATACATATATACATATATATTTGGTACTGGGGATTGAAATCTGAGACCCTCTAACTCTCCAAGTTCCAGGTTAGGCCCAGCCTTTTATATTTTATTTTGAGACAGGGTCTCACAAAATTGCTGAGCCTAACCTGGAACTTGGAATCTGCCTGCCTCAACCTCACAAGTTGCTGAGGTTACAGGCATGTGCTACCCCTGGCCTAAACATATGTATTTTAAAGTATAGCACAAATACTTTCTGTGTACCTACTTAAATACAGCATTGTTAAGAAAAATCAAAGAATGGATTACTGTAATATTGATTTTTTTAAATAGTTCTGTTAAATTTATGAAAGATTGATTACTAATTTTTATAATTATGCTTATTTTTACAATACATATGTCTGTGTACTTATTTTAGTGGTGTAAAAATTGCCTAAGTCATCCTGTTTCCCCTGTTGCATAAATTTCAGATTTGAAAGTACCATGTGAATATTTAAAAGAAGATTTTAAAACAAGATTTTTTAAAAACTATATATAATATACACTCAAGTAAATTAATACCATGTTTGATTGGAATTGGTTGTTTTAAAAGAAAAGTACTGAGTAAATTAAAGAGGCTGTTCTTAACTGCAGGGAAAAAAAAGTTTGCAGTACATTTCATTATTTTGAAAGTCACTAATGAGTTGGGCATCTTTTTTATAATTTTTTTTTACATTCTTTTGTAGTTGTAGATGGACAGCATGACTTTATTTTATTTATATATGATGTTCAGTTCCTTGGACATGCTAGGCAAGCACTCTGCCACTGAGATACAGCCCCAGCCCTAAGTTGGACATCATTAAAAGAATATCATTGCTCATCCAGGTTCTGTGCCACAGGTTGTGTGAGGTTAGTGTGGCATTCTGAATGGATTATATGATCATACTCAAAACCATAATGTTTAGAACTTACTAGATAAGTGTGGACAGTAAGGGAAGATAGTTGTTTTTAATATGTATTTTAATTAATACAATGATTCTTAATTATTTTGCAGGCTTTACTCATCAGTCTTAAGTATGGTTGTTTTATGTGGCAATTGGGAGATGCTGATACCTGTTTTCAGATCCATAGTATGGAGAATAAAATGAGCTTTATTGTACATACAAAACAGGTAAGCATTTATCAATTATTTTGGACTAAACAGTTATACTAGTAAAGTTATTTTTAAGTGCCATAATCCATAATCCTTTTTAAAGAAAAACTTCTAATATTAGATGAAATTTAAAGGGAAAAATGAAAGGCCTTTCCTAAGCAAAGAAAACCAGAAACTTAAGTAATTCATTCCAAATTTATGACAATTAATCTCTTTATTGTGCCATTTCTTTTAATTCTGATTGGTATTCCCTGTCTCTTCTACCAAGGTTTTAGGTAGTCCTTCCCTCCTCTTCTGGTATCCTATCCTTAGCTACTAGTTGTGTTCAGCAAGTCACTTCTTAAATCTTTTCAAAAAGCCTGAGTAAATTCTCCCTGAGTTCAACTTCTTGAGAGACTACCTCTTAATAAGAAAGTTCCCTTTCAAGTTAGGTAGATAACTGCCCACTGCCATGTGTATTCTTTAAACATTCTTGATTGTTTGATATTTATTGTTAACATGTTTTACTTTATAGGCTGGTCTGGTCGTAAAACTGTTAATGAAGCTAAATGGACAGTTAATGCCCACTGAAAGAAACTCATGAAAGGAAAATAGCTGGTACTCAAGCCACGTTTTATAATGCAGAGTTTTTTTCCATGAAAGATTTCTTAAAATATTACTTTTAACAAGGCATTAGTCTCTTGTAATATGTATGTATACTGTTACATTGTACAGAATCTGTACTTATGTTTGGTGTGTAATATACCAGTTAGTTTTATATTATATCCTTATAAGCTATTTTAATTTTTGAGAGAAACACACACAAAAAATATAAATTGATAATCTGTATAATATTAGACAAAATAGTAAGCTTTATAAAAAAGTTATTTTTGGTAAATGGTAAAGAATTTGGAGTGGAATATGATGAAATTAAAATGTCGCTTTGGTACAGCTTTATGTGAAACATGAAAGTCAACATGCTTTGAATAAAGAAATTGTATTTTCTACTTGGACCATATGCCACTGTTATTTAAAACATTTTTCTGTAGCCTATAAACATTGCTCAATATGTTTATAAGTCTTTGCTAAAAGGTGTATCTAGTATAAGGTGTTTCTTAGAAAAAGTATTGTTGTTGAACCTCTTGCATCATAATTACTTGAGTGTCTCTTAAAAACTTAAGAAGTATTGGGGAAATATTTTCTTAAAGTTTTTTTTTTCCTGTTGAAATAATTCCAGACCCAGCAATGGATTTATATTAAATTTGCATAATTATACCACTGATAACACAAGCACACATATGTACAGACATTCATTTTTAATAACAATCTCTGGATGTTGGTAGTTACATTTGTAAAATCCATAGTGTGTTTTAATGAGTTGGTTTAATGGCTTATTTATATTGGCTTTATATTAGGAAATAGATCACCAAATATCTGGTTGTTTCATTTATTGATATCAGAAATGAGGAGCTAAATAAATAATATACTGTTTAAAGGCTAGAAACTATTGTTAGACCAGGACGAAAGAAAAGACCACTGACTCCAATTAAAATCAAATTAAAGCAAGCTTATTATTTCGACCGGCCGGGCTGCCTTTCCCTCCCAAAACGGCGGGAACAAAACAGCAGCCCCACCTTTCCTACAGCCCAGCTTTATAGCCCAGCAAGTTACACAAAAGAGGGGTTACAGATAACAGAACTCTGACAAGCATCACACTAATGGTAGTTTACAATTTTTTTTGCTGGCCCCAACATCAGAATTTATGAGGACCATTAGAGCCTCAGAGAGGGTCGTTGTCTGGCCAGGGAAGGCCAATATTTATGAGGTGTCACTAAAGTTTCAGAGAGGGCTGCTATCTGGTCAGAGAGCCAGGCATGGGTGAGTTCAAGGCATGGGCAGGCATTCCAAGCAGGTTCAGAATTTGCAGTAATTTATAGTAAAGCCGAAATTAGCTTTTCATGGCTTTGTGGCAAGATGACTCCCAATTTTAATAAAAGATCAGGTTGGGTCTTTCACTATCAATTTTCCAGTTGGGCATTGTGGCACACACCTATAATCCCAGCTTGCAAGTTCAAGGCCAGCCTGGGCAATTTAATGTGACCCTGTCTAAAATACAATGTAACTCAGTAGTAGAGCACCCCTGTGCTCAATCCCCAATATGGAGATGTTGGGATCAATTTTCAAAATTAGCTGGGCACAGCAGCACACGCCTGTAATCCCAGTGGAGGCAGGAGGATCAAGAGTTCAAAGCCAGCCTCAGTAATGGCAGGGCACTAAGCAACTCAGTGAGACCCTGTCTCTAAATAAAATACAAAATCAGGCTGGGGATGTGGCTCAGTGGCCGAGTGCTCCTGAGTTCAATCACCGGTACCCCCCCAACCCAATTTTTTTTTTCAAAATTAGAGTGAGAAAAAAAATTGATCTTTAACTGTCAAGCTATAACAATCCAGAAGTAAAACAATAATGGGGAGATCTAAACCACTTTAATGAATGCCTAATATTAGTGAGACGTATTGAGGATTAAAAAAAAAAAGGATTTGTACCAGGGATCTAATAAATAAAGTCTCTGCCTTCAGGAGTTTATCAAGGGAAACAATAAATATTTATGGAAATATATAATTGTACACTATACTAATTGTAATAAAAGAAGATTAAAATGTACAATCTAAGCACAGAGAGGAACTTTGTCTAGTCTTAGGGATCCAGAGTCTTCCTGGAGCAAATAAATGATGCTTGATTTGGCATCTGAGATATGAGCAGGTGTTAAGTGTGTGATGACAGTTTGAATGGGAAAAGAAATATGTTTTGACCCCAAGGACAGTCCTCGACAACTCATGAGGGGTTTACAGTTTTCTCCATGTTTAGGTAAGTTATGAATTCAAACAGTTGTTTATTCAAATAACAATAAATGAATTTCAGTTATAAAAATAAAAACAGAATAGCTGATGCTGCATATAATAAATGTATTAGAGATAAATTTAACTGAAGAACTGTAAGATTAAAAATTGTATACCACTGGGAGAGGTGGCGAATGCCTATTATCCCAGTGGCTCCAGAGGCTAAGGCAGGAGGATGGCAAGTTCAAAGCCAGCTTCAGCATTTATCGAGGTCCTAAGCAACTTAGTGAGATTCTATCTCAAAAAATGAAAAGGGGCTGTGGCTCAGTGGAAAAGCACTCTTGCCTTGAGTTCAATCCCTACTACAAAAAAAAAAAAATTAGACTTGATAGAAATATTCAACAAATTAAAATTTCCTCCACAGTTCTTGACCAAATTAATTGAAGAATTGTATCCAAAAAATTTAGATTTTAATTTGATCCTGAGGAACTTAGTGCCAAAAACTATTACCGGAAGAATTTGATGTTTGCATAAGCTGATCATTGAATCATTTTCTAGCCTTATATGATTTATGAAGAAAAATGTTTTCAATAAAAATAATTTCAGCAAAGTGAAATGGAAAAAATATAAATTGTTTTTGCTGTTCTAAGAAATTGGTTTAAGTGCATACAGAAAAGTACATTCAACAAAAATCTATCTGTGATGATATGAGTATCATTTAATGTCTATTCATATGCAAAGTCAGAATACTTGACTGGGCATATTTGAAATTTGAAGTCATGTATGGTATTTGGAGAGAGAGAGTGGTAGCCAGACTGAAAAGGTTCTAAGACAGATAAGGGGCAAACCCTAGGTGTTTTTAGAGGCCAGAGTGCTTGAAGCAAAGAAATATCTTTCAATCATCTTAAGGTATGAGTGAAAAAAAAAACCAGTTTTGATATATTGTGCTAATTTCCATGATAAAAGGATGCTCTGGTTTGCTCAAAATTCATTGGATGACTTGGGTTGTAGCTCAGTGGTAGATCATTTGCCTAGCACGTGTGAAGTACTGGGTTTGATCCTCAACACCACATAAAATAATAAAATAAAGGTATTGTGTCTATCTTACAACTAAAAATATTTTTTTAAAAAAGATTCATTAGAAGAGCACCTAGACAGGTCGGAAATTAAGAACTTATTTTCCCCCATTGTTCAAATAATAATTAACACAATGATGCCCAACATCATTTGATGCATTTATAGGTATGTTAATCCATTTATTCCTCACAATAATTACCATGAGGCAGATACTCTTGTTCTCATTTTACAACTAGGAAAAGCAGAGAAGTCACTTGCCAAAGAGAATATAGTAGGGCTGGAGTTGTGGCTCAGTAGAGTGCTGGGTTTGATCCTCAGTGTTGGGTGTGTGGGAGACCTTGCCTTTTGGTTTCATTTCCCCCTTCCGGGTTTCTCCCACTGAACTTAAGTTTCTGTCTCTTGAGGAGAGAGGCTCAGGCTGCTGCTCTCTTCCTCTCCTTTTCTTAGGGCAGCTGTCCCCCCACCCAATAAAAATCTCTTGGTTGAATTTTCGTGACTGATGAGTCACTCGCCTTTCACTAAAAATAAAGCATAATATAAGTGCTGGAGCTGAGATTCATATATCTAGGTGGTCTGACTCTAGAGTATAAGTGAATCAGAAACATGATATATGGTTATATAAAAGCATGAGAGGTTTGTTTTATAGTATTTTAAAAGCTTAGGAGCCAAAGTTCCTATAGTGACATAATGTTTTTGTTTTTATATAACATATAGCTTTGAATACAATTGAATATGGAGAGGCTTTTTTACTTAAATAAGGTAAAAAAACTATATGGGAGAGTCAGAATTCAAAATCTGATAGTCTGACTTCTGAATTGAGACATTGGGCAAAAAAGAAGTAGCTGGAGAGGTTTGTGAATAAAAGACCAAATATCAAAAGCTATTGTGTTCCCTGCCAATGAGACCTTGGATCCTTTAGGACTTCACTAGCTCAGATTCGCATATTAAAAGATCACCCTGGGGGCTGGGGTTCTTGTTCAGTGATAGAATGCTTGCCTAGCACAGGTAAGGCACTGGGTTCAATCCTCAGCAGCACATAAAAATAAATAAAAATATTGTGTCCATCTACTATTTATTTACTTATTTATTTACTTGTGGTGCTGAGGATTGAACCCATGGCTTTGTGCACTCTACCAACTGAGCTATATCCCCAGCCCATCTGCAATTAAAAAAAAAAATCATCCTGGATCAGTGAACAGCTGGAAGTGGGTGTTCTGAGCAAGACAGTATGCTCTGTCTCTGTCAAACCTAAGGTAATGACAATGGGGAGAAATGAATCAATATTTTGAAAAACCGTTGGCCGTTATAGACAACAGAATTCCCAGGCTTAAAGCTCAAAGGCTTTACAGGACATGGCAGTTGAAACTCCAAATATAGCCGGGTGCAGTGGTAGACACCAGCAGCTCGGGAGACTGAGGCAGGAAGATCTGGAGTTCAAAACCATCCTCAACAACATATCAAGGCTCTAAGCAACTTAGCAAGACCCTGTTCTAAATAAAATATAGAACAGGCTGGGGATGGGGCTTGGTTTAAGCGCCCTGGGTTCAATCCCTGATACCAAAAAAAAAAAAATTAAAGAAAAGAAACTCCAAATACAGATGTAAAACCACACAGGAAGAAGACAGAGCCAGAAAATGCCAACATTTGAAAAACAGAAAGGTATGGCAATCCACACAGCATCTTTTTAGGACAAATGGATGGCAAAATGGAAGGGAAACAGCCTGACACTATTCTGCATACTGAATATCCAATAAAATTTAAATGGAAGGGTTGGGGCTGTGGCTCAATGTTATTGCACTTGCCTGGCATGTGTGAGGCACTGAGTTTGATTCTCAGCACCTCATATAAAAAAATAAAATAAAGGTCTACCAACAACTAAAAAATTTTTTTTTAATTTAAATGGACAAAAATTAAGTATTAAGTTAATATTTAATATCATTAGAAAAACTAGCATATTTTAGTGTCAGGACATTCATTTGTGGATTTTTTTAAAGGATATGAGAGGTGAAAAGATATTTAAATGTTTTTTAGATATACATAATAAAATATCAAAAGGAAAGCAAAAGAATCAGGATTTGGAGCAACCGGAACTCAGCTAATAGGAAAGCAAAATGGCACAACCATTTTGGAAAATGGTTCAAAGTAGTTTCTTACAAGTTAAAAATATACCAATTATAATACACAGCTTTCCATTCCTACCCAGGTATTTATGCAAAAATCAAAACATGTTCACATATAAATCTGTATGCAAATGTTTATAGAATACATTTTTACATTATGAAATATAATTATTCATAGCTACTCCAAACTGCAAACAATCCTAATGTCTTTTTTTGGGTGAGTGAATAAACTTAGCTATATCCATACAGTGGAATATTATTTAACAATATAAAGGAATATACTATTGATTAACACAAGGATTAAGTCCAAAGGGATTATGACAACTGAATAAGCCAGACTCAAAAGGTTGTGTGCCAGAGCATCCATTAGAAAGCAAATAGTAGTTAATAGAGATTAAGGGTCAGAGTAAGGGAATGTCAGAATATGAAGAAGCAGTGTAAGAGAATTTGGGCAGAGGAAAAATATTCTGATGGTGATTGAAATAGTGTCAAAATTGGCAAAACTGATCAAAGGAAATTCTACATAAGTTTTAAAATACATTTTTAGGAAGAATCAGAACTTGCTATAAAGGTTGGAAGAAATTCATAAAGATATAATAGAAATAGATGTCAGTTCCCAAACTCTATTTAGTGATTAGTCAAAGATTAACAGAGAAGCTGTATGCTTAGAAACGCCGACAACTTTAAAAAAAAAAAAAAAAAAGAGGAAATAGAAATCTTTGATAACAAAAATGCCCGAAGGACCTTATTGAAGTAGTTAAAATTGTAAGGAATAATACAATTAAATTAATTAAAGTTAACGATGGCACAGGACTGAGGCAATGCTGAAGAATGTGTTTTGAGTAGTACTGAAAATTGGTTCAATCTTCTGATAAAGCAGTCTAAAAATATGTTTACTCCTTTTGACCTGATGATCCCCTGTGAGGACAACCTAGGGATGAAACTGTTGCTCCCATTTTCTCATTTACAGTGCTTAACTGGTACAATTCCTCCTGCTTTCTTAGGAAGTAAATTGTATGTCCTACAATTGAAAGGGGAAGAGAGTTTTGTAATAGTACCATAAAAATGGAAAATTTTACTGCTAAAAATGCAGTATATACAAAGCAATTATTTTTAAAACAACTTGCCCAGAGCATAGCAAATTATATAGTTGTTGCAGAATTATGTAATCATGCCATTGCTAAGATTTTGATATGGTTTGTCCCCTCCAAAACTCTTGTTGCAATTTAATCTCCATTGTGAGGTATTAAGGAGGGCAGAAACTTTATCCTACTATGGTGCTTAGAGGTGGGGCCTATGGAAAATTATTAAAATTAGATGAAGTCATCACAATGAAGCCCCCCCAATTGAATACTGATGGCTTTATAAGAAGAGGGAACAAGCCAGGTGTGGTAATGCACACCTGTAATCCCAATAGCTTGGGATGTGGCTGAGGGGTTAAATGCCCCTGGGTTCAATCCCTGGTACAAAAACAAAGGGATGCTGTGAGACCTGAACATAGACACAATATGTGCTTGCTCCCTGTTTCTCCCATATCTTTTTATAGTTGTAGATAGACAGCATGCCTTTATTTGTTTAGTTTTTTATGCCATGCTAAAGATTGAACCCAGTGCCTCACACCTGCTAGGCAAGCACTCTGCCACTGAGCTACAGACCCAGACCTCTTACATATTTTGCTCCATCCCACCTCAGTACTCTGCCAACAAAGCCATTACCAGGTATGTCCCCTTGACCTTGGACCTGGACTATGAACCAAAATAAATCTCTTTTCTTTATAATGCACTCAGTCCATGGTATTGTATTATTATTAGAAAACTAGGACAACCATGAACTCATTATAAGAGCAAATACAGCAAGTATAATCTCAAACCAGTAATTAGCAAATTGTTTGTTGACTTTTGGAATCTGCTATGTGATTTTTTTTTTTTTGGTGCTAGGGATTAAAAATATGTGATGTTTTAATAGCATGTATCTCAGTTACTTTATAGATGCTGATGATTTTGTTCGTAATTACTGAATATGTATCTATAGGACAATGGAAAGGAAAAAACCTGAAAAGATAAATCATCTTCAGATAGAAAAATGAATGAATAATTCTTACCCAAGTGTCAAAATATGTGCCATCTTTCCTTTCTTGATTGTTTGCATTCAATTAATATTAAATTTAGTTTTGTACAAGCTAACCACTAAGACAAAGAAAAACCAGCCTAGGTCTTTATTTCAGCCAATTCACTAACAAATAATTAACTATGTAATTAAAAGTTGGATTTTATCAAAACTTTGGCTTACATGTTATTCACTATTTTTAAATTTATGACTGTTCATGTACCAGATAATATTTTATGAAATATGATAGTTTAAAAAGAAGTTTAAACTTATATCAAACTTAAAATATGATAGTTTAAAAATTAACAACATTCCCCCTTCCTTAATTATAATCAGTCATTAAAATGAATACATCATTTCACATTTACATTATTATATACCAAGGAAAGATTCAGAAATAGAAAGTTTCCAAGATAGATTAAGCACTATTTTAGGAGTTACCATGACAAAAATATTTTTGAAACTTTACTTTCAAGTTCTAAATAAAATTTGAGACAATACTTAGGTAACAATAATCCCACAAGTCATAAACTTAGTATTTAAGCTCTTTCTTAAAAGAGCAAAATGTGAACCAGGAATGGTGGCTCACTCCTCTCAGCAGCTCAGGAGACTGAGGCAGGAGGATCAAGAGTTCAAAGGCAGCCTTAGCAACAGCAAGGTGCTAAGCAACTCAGTGAGACCCTGTCTCTAAATAAAATACAGAAATAGGGCCTGAGAGGGGGTGCTAGGGATGTGTCTCAGTGGTTAAGTGCCCCTGAGTTCAATTACACACACACACACACAATACACACACACAAAGGAGTAAAAGGTGAAAAGAAAAGGGAAAAAAGCTATTCGTATTCTAAAGGGGGTAATACAGATTTCCAAATCAAGATTAAGAAGGTTTTTCCCTCCTCTCCCTATCCTGAATAAAGGGGGTAAGCACCTTAAGTAGCAGCTTTTAATGCCCTTTGTTTAAAAAAATAGTAATAATAATCCACAGACTTCTGGAACACTAACATATTTATTTCCAAATAGTTACCAAGTTTTGTTAGATTGACAACTCAGGCAAATGAAAACCTTGCAAATTCAATCCACATGAATAGCATACTAAAAGGAAGTATCATTGTATTTCATAAATTCTCCAAAATTAATTGCATTATTTACCTTTAAATTCAAAACTGAAATTTGGGGGTGATGTGAACTATAATGGTGATCCAGACTCCAGAAATTATTTGAGAACAAGTTGGAGGTGCCTGGAAAGAAGACTAGGAAAAGCCTTGGGCCAACAATCCTATTAACAAGGAAGGCTGTCTCTTTATCAAGGTGGCAGCAACCAGCCCAGGCACAGTCTCTTGCCCTGCAGAGAACAAGGGCTTCTGCAAATGCAAAGCAAAAATTAAATGAGGCATTGAAGATGTCCTAACACTAAGAATGATAGTAGAATGAATCAGACACCATTACCCTATGTGTCCTAACACTAAGAATATATTAAACATCACCTTGAAATGTTGATAGTGATATGTGCTCATTTCTACTTTTCATCAAAAATATAAATTCAGTCCTACCAGTAATTGTATGAATGTACCTTTTTCCCCACATCCTCACCAACATTTATTGTTGCTTGTATTCTTGATGATTGCCCTTCTGACTAGAGTGAAATGGAATCTCAGAAGAGTTTTTGATTTCTGGTAGGTCTGCAAATTGGTGCAACCACTATGGAAAGCAGTATGGAGATTCCTAAGAAAACTTGCAATGGAACCACCATTTGACCAATCATCCCACTCCTACATTTATACCCATAGGACTTAAAATTTGAACACACAGCCACATCAATGTTTATAGCAGCTCAAGTCACAATAGCTAAACTATGGAACCAAACCAAGTGCCCTTCAACAGATGAATGAGTAAAGAAACTGTGGTATATATACACAATGGAATACTCATCCTTAAAGAAGAATGAAATTATGGCATTTGCCAGTAAGTGGATGGAGCTGGAGAATATTATTCTAAGCAAAATAAGCCAATCCCAAAGAACCAAAGGCTGAATGTTTTCTGATATGTGGATGCTAATTCACAATAAGAGGGGGTAGAATAGAGGTAATTTGGACTAGACAGAGGGGATTAAAGGGGGATGGAGGATGGGGGTAAGAATGATAGTAGAATGAATCAGACACTATTACCCTATGTGGGTATATGATTACATGACCTGTATAATTCTACATCATGTACAACCAGACAAATAAATTAGACTCCATTTATGTATGATGGGTCAAAATGCATTCTACTTTCATATATAACTAATTAAAACAAATATATATATACGCACATATATAACTGGAAATAGGAAATACACATTTTATTCTAATGCTAACATCGTTGAATATAGAATTTGCATATCATAGATAAATGCACAATTCTTCAAATGAAAAAAATTTAAATTCAAGCGACACTTTAAAATACTTTATTTCAGTTGGGCTCTGTGGTGCGCACCTATAATCCCAGTGGCTCAGGAGACTGAAGCAAGAGGATTGCAAGTTCAAAGCCAGCCTCAGCATTTTAGTGAGGCCCTAAGGAACTTAGACCCTGTCTCTAATCTAAATGAACCCTGAAGACCGAGCAAGGGCTGAGTGCATGGCTCAATGGTAGCGCCCCTGGATTTAATCCCTGGTACAAAAAAATAAAATAAAAAAATAAAGTATTTCTTTCATACTAAAACTCGCATTTATTTAATCTTGTAATCAAACAAAACCTTTTTAAGTTTTTCCCCTAAGACCTCTATATATACTTCTTCAATTACATGCTCCTATTCCACATGGTACATGTTTCTGATGAATATTGTATTCTGGTTATATTGGGCTGGAACTAAATCTTGTTGTAACCCTGACTTGTCCAGCTGTTTAGGTGATGGGAACAAGGAGGGTCACAAATACCAGCGCAGCTTCTTCAAAGCGCAATCACCTCTCCTGGCCCACACTCCCCAATAAGCCGCCAGGGCAGGTCTGCTTCCCAAACTCCAAACCGTCGAGGTTTCAGGGATGCCTTTAAATCACCGCACGATGCTCACCTCCCCAGAGGAGCGTGCTCGGTCATTCCAGCGCCCAGACGGCTCGCCCTCAGGCGGGTTTGTGGTTTGGAAGACTGACTGTGCCTGAAGAGTGACTCCCAAGTAACCAACAGAAAGGAGGGTGGACTCCGTGAGGTTCGGCTGCAGACTGCAAAGCTGGGTCCCGCGTCACTAGGTGTCATTTTCACTGTGCCTGCACCGCCTGCTGTTAATCATGTTCGCAGACTCCGCAAACAGGCAGGAAGATAACGTCCCCTGAAGCACCTGGGACAGCGACGAATCCCACGAAGCCGTGCTCGGGTGGCTTAACCCGGGACCCTGAGGACCGAGCAAGGTCATGCGTCCTGGCTGCGCGTTAGAACCTGCTGCCCGGGCTACCCTTCAGACTGTCTAAATCGGCCTCTTCTGGGCGGGCTGTGAGTCTCCGGGGAGATTCCAGTCAACAAACTGAGGACTCTGACGCGCCATTGGGGTCCGCCACCGGCAACCGGCAGCCGGCGCACCTCCCTCCTGGGGAACTGAATGGGGGCCCCCGCGCCTCCCGGCGGCCATCCTCAAGTGACCCAGGGCCAGCTCACAAACGCGCAGAGGGTGCGGCTGAACCCCGGCCCGGCCTCTCTGGGTCTGGGCTGTGGGAGCCAGGGCCCGAGGCAGTGTCTGGGCAGGGCAGCCGCCTCAGCCATTGCTGCCATCGCCCGACCCTCTGCCACGCGCGCCCCCTGCCGACCCAGCGAAGGAGCCCCAGGTGAGACCCAGCACTGCCACTTACTTCCTCCCTCCTGGGACCCCCACTTAGGTTCTCTGCTTTCTCCCAGCTCCTCCGACACTCACTCCCCTCTTCATGCTTCTGGGCACCTCTTCTCACGTGTTTGCATTCCGCACCCTGCCCCTCTATTAGGTGGCCTTCCCCCCCCCCCCCACACACACCTAGGAAACAATTTGCTGATGCTGCACAATGTGAAAAAGTCTGTGGATGCCTGAATGACCATGTCTTTAGGATAAGCAATAAATTTCATAGGGTCTTTATTTAATTGTAAGGGTCCTACTCGGAGGAAGAGACCACAAGAGACTGTCTTATGCAATAGCAGAAGGGAGGGTTTATTTGGAGACCAACAGCTCAGAGCTCACTATAGCAAAGAGAGATAGAGCCCTGAGAACAGCTTAAGCAGAGCTTATATACTTTCCTTGGAGAGGGCAGGGAGAGAAGTTACATTTTGTAGTTTGGCAGTTGGGGACAGCTCATTCTGGGAACAAGATTAGCAAACAGTTATTATGATTTCAACAGTGTTTTGTTAAGCATATAGAAAAACGGAGTGACAAGTACCTATGTAAGGGTATGGCGAAACGTCGGAGTAGAGACCACAAGAGACTCTCTTATGCAAAAGCAGAAGGGTGGGTTTATTTGGAGACCAGCATGCTGGGGCTCCCTCTATAGCAAAGAGAGAGAGAGCCCTGAGAACCGCTTGAGCAGAGCTTATATACTTTTCTTGGAGAGGGCAGGGAGGGAAGTTCATTGATGGGTCAGGGTGAGTGGGCAGTTTGCCTGTAACCGAGTGAGGGAGTGCATCCTGCAGTTTGGCAGTTGGGGACAGCACATCCTGGGAACAAGATTAGCAAAGAGTTCACAGTTGGGGACAACACATCCTGGGAACAAGATTTCAACAGTGTTTTGTTAAGCATATAGAAAAACAGAGTGACAAGTACCTATTTTATTAACCTTTCATTCCCCACTTTTTTTTCTGACTACTTTTAATCATAAAAGTGATCATTGGGGGGTGTCACCTTCTGTGTCTGCTAGTGGGGTATATTGTTGTCTGATTACCATAAGTTTGACTTGTCCAATTTGGGATTGGAGAAAGGAAATTACACGATTGAGCAAACAGGGTCCTAGAGTTAGCAACAATATAAGAATTATTAGAGGGCCGGCCAGGGCTGATAAAAGTGTAGTTAACCAGGGGGATTGTGTGAACCAAGACTCGTACCACCCTTTTTGGGCATCTTTTTCTCTCTGGCGCTCTTCAAGGCGTTTTTTTAGTTTACTCATAGATTTTCTTACAACTCCAGTATGGTCGGCATAAAAACAACATTTTTCCCTCAATGCAGCACAAAGGCCCTTTTCTCTCATGAAGAGGAGATCTAACCCTCGCCTGTTCTGTAAAACAACTTCAGAGAGAGAGGTTAAAGATTCCTGCAAAGCTGTGATGGAGGTTTCTAATATCTTTAAGTTTTGGTCCATTGCTGTTTCTAATTGGGTCATTTGTCGTGTCCCACGGACCAGGGCGGTGGTCCCTGTGCCCACCCCTGCAGCAATTCCCATTCCTAATAAGATGGCTAAAGTGAGGGATACAGGTTCCCGGCGAAACCGGGTTGTATGCCCCCCTATTTGATCTTCAAATGAATCTGCATCATGATAGAGCACTCTGGGAAATATCTGCACCATTACACAATAATTTACAGAGTTGTTAAATATCTGGGCTGAAATGCAAGGAGTCAACCCTGTGTCACAGGCCCACAAAGTTCCATTATCAGGAGTAAGGAAGCCCTGTGTGATGTCAATATTTTTTGTCTGGATACATAAGTGTTGTTTACTTTTAGGTGGGGACCCTATACATAAGCCTGCCCCAGTTACTTCTGGGAGGGTTAGTTTAGGGTTTTCACCCCAATTACAGGAGGAACTCTGCGCTTTTATTACATAAGTCCCATCAATTGCTATCTCTTCATAGTAAGGAGGAGCAGAGGAGAGACAGAGCCAGCAGGACTGAGTGAGGTCTGGCTGTGTGAAATTTAGCACCGCAAAGGCTCCTTCAATTAGCCTCCAGGGAAAGGGGTTGACTTCACTCTGGATTGGAGAAGTAAATACACAAAGAAACAGAGGGAGTATTTCTTACACGAAACAGTGCATAAGGCAGGAGCATAGTCCAATCTTTTATGCCGGTCTCCAAGCTTAATTTTGTCAAGGTCTCTTTAATGGTTCTATTTATTTTTTCTACCTGTCCTGAGCTCTGGGGTCTATAAGCGCAATGTAACTTCCAATTAATCCCCATGGTCCTGGCTAACCCCTGACTTACCTGGGCCACGAACGCCGGTCCATTATCAGACCCTATTACCTTGGGCAGGCCGTATCTTGGAAAAATATCTTCCAGGATCTTCTTGACCACCATTTGTGCCGTTTCTTTTTTTGTGGGGAAGGCTTCAGTCCATCCTGAAAATGTATCTACAAAGATTAGGAGATATTTAAGTCCATACCTTGCTGGCTTAATTTCAGTAAAGTCCACTTCCCAAAATTGTCCTGGTCTGGTCCCTCGTAGGCGTCTTCCTACAGGAAGCTTGGAGGGGTATGCATTAACCAATTGACAGGCCCGACAGGCTTTTGTTACTTGTTCAGCTATTTTCTTTCGCTGTGAGCCAGTTAGTGGAAAACTCTGTTCCTGATCCTTTAGGAATGCCTGCAGTTTCTTTGAACCAAGGTGAGTGAGTTGGTGTACATTTTTAACGTAGTGTAGGGCTTTCTGAAATTGTAAGCTGGGTTCAGTGTAGTCAAGGAGTTCAGTGTCACTGTCCTTTGTTAAGTTGTCGGGATGCTCTGATGTAGTTAAATCTCCTGACTTATATTTCTCCCGTGTGGAAAGTGTTAACATAGTTATTCCGTTTAGGGCTGCCAATTTAGCCTCTTCATCCGCCCTTCTGTTCCCGACCGCTACGGGATCATTTCCTTTCTGGTGTCCTGGACAATGCACTATAGCTAGTTCTTTAGGGCTTTGCACTGCTGAGAGGAGGCGGAGGATCTCATCTTTATTTTTTATTTCTTTTAAGTAGGCTACAGGCCTTCTCCAAGGTCCTAGAGTTTGAGTAAGCACTCCTCGCGCTATTCCTTTTTTTTTTCTCAATGTAGAGAGTAAAGGGTTTTTCTACATCCGGGAGTGCTAAGGCCGGAGCAGATAGCAGTGCCCTTTTAATGTTATCAAAAGCTTGTTGGTGCTCGGGGTTCCATTGGAATTGGGCATTTCCCTTTAACAACGGGTATAAAGGAGCAGCTAAGGATGCAAACCCAGGTATCCATAACCTGCAAAAGCCAGCAGTTCCGAGGAACTCTCTGAGTTGCCTCTTATTAGATGGGGGTGGTATCTGCACAACGGTTTGTTTTCTGGGCTCAGTAAGCCATCGTTTACCGCCCCTAAGGGAATAGCCCAGGAAGATTACTTCTTGCTGGCATATTTGGGCTTTTTTGACAGAAGTTCTATACCCGAGTTGAGCAAGCTCGGATAGTAGTGCTTGGGTCCCAGACTCACAGTTTTCTCTGGTGTCTGCTGCCAGTAGCAGGTCATCCACATATTGGAGTAGGGTGACTTCGGGGTGCATGGTTCTGAAGTTGTTGAGATCTCTGTGAAGGGCTTCATCAAAGAGAGTGGGGGAGTTTTTGAACCCTTGTGGGAGTCTAGTCCAAGTTAGTTGACCGGACGTTCCGGTTTCTGGGTCTACCCACTCAAAAGCAAACAGCAATTGACTATCTTTATGTAGAGGCAAGCAAAAGAAAGCATCTTTTAAGTCCAGAACAGTATACCATTTTTGCTCAGGGTTCAGGGTGCTAAGCAGATTGTACGGATTAGGTACTGTGGGGTGAATGTCCTGCACTCTGTTGTTGATCTCTCTTAGGTCTTGAACAGGGCGATAGTCCCCAGTTCCTGGCTTTTTTACTGGTAGCAGGGGAGTATTCCAGGCCGATTGGCAAGGCCTTAGGACCCCCAAGGCCAGATA
The DNA here is from genome assembly GCF_052094955.1 of Ictidomys tridecemlineatus. Lineage (NCBI taxonomy): Eukaryota > Metazoa > Chordata > Mammalia > Rodentia > Sciuridae > Ictidomys > Ictidomys tridecemlineatus. The sequence goes on from NC_135478.1 coordinate 201,983,042, forward strand.
TTTTTGAATATGGGGCCTTATCCCATCTTTAGCTTCTTTGCTCAGAGGATATTGTTTAATATTAATTGGGGAGGCTGAGGTTTTTAACTCCACCATTATTGGAGGTTGTTTTACAGCTAGGCCTAACCCAGCAGTTTCTGCCCAGGCATCTGGGTAATCTGTTATCCATTTCTGGGATAGCTTGCCTGTTTGATCAGTCTTGGGGGGTGTGAAGAGTTGATGTTCATCTTCTACTGACATAGTTAAGGCCATGACTATAGGAGTTTTTACTGAAGGATTTAGAAATTCCATTTGGGGGCCTTCAGGGTTAAAAGTTATTCTGGCCCGGAGTTTGGTGAGCAGATCTCTGCCCATTAATGGGGCTGGGCATTCTGGGATCACTAGGAAGGAGTGATGGACTTTTCCTTTTCCCAGGTCCATGGTCCTTTTAGTTGTCCAAGCCCGATATTTACTGCCGTTAGCCCCTTGAACTAAAGACCTTTTAGTTGATAGAGGGCCCAATGGGGCCTTGAGGGCTGAGTATACTGCCCCTGTGTCCACTTCAAAGTTTACTGGGGTCCCCTCCACTTCAAAAGTTACCCTGAGCTCGGGGAGGGGATCCGAGCCCCGACTTTCCTAATCATCCTCCAGAGTTAGAATGGCTGACTGGCGTGGCTGTTTCTTTCTAGGGCAGTCTTTGGCCCAGTGTCCTTTTTCTTTACAGTAGGCACATTGATCTGAGGCCAGATGTGGCTTCTGGCGTGGACCCAGGTATCTCTTTCTGTCTCCCTGTCTCTTAACTTCTGGCCTATTTGTTGTTGTGACCAGGACCTTAGTCAATGCCTCAGTCTGTCTTTTGCTTCTTTCATCCTCCCTTTGCTCCCTTTCTTTCTCCCTTTCTTTCTCCCTTTCTTCCCTTTCTTTCTCCCTCCTTTGTTCCTTCTCCTCCTCAGTTTCTCTTTTATAGTATACCTTCTCAGCTTCTCTGACTAAATCTCTCAAAGTCATATCTTGCAATCCATCTAAGCGTTGTAACTTTTTTTTAATATCCAGGGCAGCTTGCCCAATAAAGGCCATCGTGACAGATGCCTTTTGATCCTCTGCCTGGGGATCAAAAGGAGTATATCTCCTATATGCCTCCATAATTCTCTCCAGAAACATAGAAGGAGATTCATTAGGCCCTTGAATAATTTCTCTTACCTTGGCCAAATTAGTTGGCCGTCTAGCGGCTGCTCGGAGACCCGCTATTAGAGCCCGGCGATAAGTGGACAGATGCTCCCTACCTTCAATGGTGTTGGGGTCCCAGTTGGGTCGGTTCAAGGGGAAGTCAGCTTCGATTATGTTGGGAAGTTGTGTCGGTCGCCCATCTGGTCCGAGGATATTTTTTCTTGCTTCCAGGAGGATTCTCTCTCGTTCCTCTGTCATGAAGAGAATGCCTAAGAGTTGTTGGCAGTCATCCCAAGTAGGCTGGTGTGAAAACATCAATGACTCAATCAGACCTGTGAGCCGGGTGGGGTCCTCGGAAAAAGGGGGATTGTTATTTTTCCAATTATATAGATCTGAAGAGGAGAAAGGCCAATACTGGTAGGCTTGCATTTCTCCACCATGGCCATCCTCTATCATTGGCCCATAAGGACGGAGGGGAAGTATCACGGGGGCTTCAGGGTTTTTAATCATTCGCTGCCGGCGAGTTCCTTTAGCCGGGCCAGCTTCCTCCAGGGGAGGAGGGGCTATGTGTGCCGTGGGGGGGTCATCTGTAGGGCACTGAGCTGGCTTAACCTCCTGTGGTGGAGAAGCTGAGTCAGCAGCAGGGGAATCTCTTAGAGGGTGTTGGGGGTTGGGGAATGAAGGCAGGGGATAAGGAAAGGGAGGAGAGTCCAGCAGAGTCAAATCTTGAGACTCAGGGAGAACAAAGGGTGGAGAAGGAGCAGAGGGTTTGAGAGATAGAATCGTGGGAGGAGGACTAGGAACGGGGATAAGAAAAGGCTTCACCCACGGAGGAGGAGATTCACAGAGGTCCTGCCAAGTTAAGATATACGGCTGTTGATCTGGATGGCTATGTGGCCCCGGCTGAAAAACAATATCTCTAATTTTTCGAATTAGTGGGGAGTAGAAAGATCCTTCTGGAGGCCATCCAATTCCAAAGGCAGGCCATTCTGAGGCACAAAGAGTCTGCCAGGTCCGACGTTTTACTGAAAAAGAAAGATTCTGAGCCCTTATGCGGACTTCAGCCCAGTGATCAAGGGTCAGGGACAGAGGCGTGGAATGACTCTGTCCCATAATGAAAGTTACTTGAACAAAGACAGGGACAATACAAATGTGACACCAACACGGACACACAATGAACACACAATGAACAGTAAACGTGTAACACAAATCCAGAGGCAAAGATTAAAAACAGACAGTGAATTCAACCTGAGAGAAAGAATAGTTGCCGGCAAAACCAGACGGGTTGGCAGCAGAATACAGATGAGGGCACCTCCGTCCCTCCCAGATGGGGGCACCTCCGTCCCCCCCAGAGTCTCCCAAAGCGTCCCTTGAGGAGACGTGGTCTGTGGCTTCAGGGACACGTCTATCCACCACCGCCAGGGAGAACTTACGCTCTCCGCTGACAACCACACTCTGCCAACCCAAAACCAGAAAACCAGAAGACAGATGAGGGCACCTCCGTCCCTCCCAGATGGGGGCACCTCCGTCCCCCCCAGAAGCTCTGAGAGCTTTCGCTCTTCTCTGAGCCAAAAACCAGAAGCCAGAAACCAGAAGCCAGACAATCACAAAGGAAAAACAAGGAGGAGAAGAAGAAGGAGATAAGGCGCCATACTTACCCCCCTAAAGGAGTCTTGTTGAGGTCTCCCTGTCCGGCGATGCGCAGTTCCCGGCCAACGCACCAAATGTAAGGGTATGGCGAAACGTCGGAGTAGAGACCACAAGAGACTCTCTTATGCAAAAGCAGAAGGGTGGGTTTATTTGGAGACCAGCATGCTGGGGCTCCCTCTATAGCAAAGAGAGAGAGAGCCCTGAGAACCGCTTGAGCAGAGCTTATATACTTTTCTTGGAGAGGGCAGGGAGGGAAGTTCATTGATGGGTCAGGGTGAGTGGGCAGTTTGCCTGTAACCGAGTGAGGGAGTGCATCCTGCAGTTTGGCAGTTGGGGACAGCACATCCTGGGAACAAGATTAGCAAAGAGTTCACAGTTGGGGACAACACATCCTGGGAACAAGATTTCAACAGTGTTTTGTTAAGCATATAGAAAAACAGAGTGACAAGTACCTATTTTATTAACCTTTCACCTATTTTATTAACCTTTCATAACTTATACTAATATTTGTTAAAACAGAGTTTAGATCGAGTTTCCTACCGTATTGGCAATATTGGTTTTTTGAATGATATTCTTTTTTTTTGGGGGGGGGGGACTCTGGAGCCACTGGGATTACAGGCCAGCACCACCACGTGCAGATAAATGAGACTCTTTGAAACTTGTGAGAATTAACAGATTAAGACTTTCTCATATACATTTCCAGAATGTTGTTTAGCTGTGTAGCCTTTTTAAATGCTTGTACGGAAATGGCTAATTGATGGCACCTCTTTCAATGGAGTATTTTTCTGCCACGAAGTTTTTCAAATGATGTTTTCAAATCAGTGCATGTTAATGCTTACATATAGTCTATAATGATGGAAATGTTAGATATATATCCACACTGCTCAAAAAGGAGTCACTCACCACTTGTAGCTATCGAGCACTTGGAATATGATTGGTGTGATCGAGGAGTTGAATTGTAATTTTATTGAACTTTTAATTAATTTCAATTGAAATAACCACGTGTGGCTGCCTTATTGGACAATGATGCTACATATTAAAGTCTCAATTTTATCCCAGAAAAAAAGGTATATGGGTAATATTCACCAATATTTATCTCTAAGAAGTGGCTAAGGGTTTAAGAAGAGGACATCCTATTTGCCTCTCCAGCATCTGATCTTCCTTTGGATTGCTTTATCTCCCCTATAGAGCTCCTGTGATTTAGGGGAAGCAAATGCTAGCCTAGGCTCTAGGATGAGCCATATAGCACTATCTAAAATGACAGCATTATTCCAGTTTCCAGAACCAGTCATTGGAACAGGGTTGGGTATTTAAGCTAACTTGGGCCAATGGAACAAAAAATCTAATCTCTTGACTCTCTTCCAATTTTCCTTGTCTTTCCAAGGACAAGGATCACGCCCCCTTCCTTGGACAGGCTTTGCTCTGAGGTAGAGGCTGGTTTTTCAATATATTCCTGGGTATTTGATATTTCTTGTTGATTGTAAATAGTGCCTTTTTGAACTTTCATTTCCTAACTCCCTTTTGCTAGTATAAAATTGGGGTTATAGCTCAGTGGTGGAGCACTTGCCTCGAGACATGTGAGGCACTGGGTTCAATTCTCAGCACCACGTAATAATAAAGATATTATGTCTATCTACAACTAAAGATTTTTTAATAAAAAGGAAATTGACTTGTATTTACTTTGTATTTAGCAACATTACTTAATGTTTTTACTGATTCTAATAATTTATCTGTATCTATTGGATTTTCTATTTTATCTGTGACTAATGACAGTTTTATTTCTTCTTGTATAAACCTTAGACCCTTTATTCTTGCCTTATGCCACTGGTTAAGGTCTCAGTACAATGTGGACTAGAATTATGAGAGCAAACTTTTGGTGGTTCAAAGCTCAAAGAAAAGCTTTCAGGGCTCTGGTTGTGGCTCAGGGGTAGAGCACTTGCCTGCACTGGGTTCAATTCTCAGCACCACCTATAAATAAATAATAAAATAAAGGTCCATTAATAACTAAAAAATATTTTAAAAATAAAAAAATGAAAGCTTTCAGAGTTTCACCTTGAGTATAATGTTTATTACAGAATTTTAATGGATTTTTTTTAGTAGATTAAGAAAATTTCCACCTATTCCTAGTTTGCTATAAATTTTCTTTAAAATAATGAAAATATAATTTATTGGGCTGGGGATGTGGCTCAAGCGGTAGCGCGCTCGCCTGGCATGTGTGCGGCCCAGGTTCGATCGTCAGTACCACATACAAAGAAGTTGTGTTCGCCAAGAACTAAAAAATAAATATTAAAAAAAAATTAAAAAAAAAAGAAAATGTAATTTATCAAGTGCTTCTGCATATATTGTTGTATTATATGGTCCTTCTCTTTTAATTTATTTTTTGTTTGTTTTGATGTGGTATTGAACCCAAGGCTTCATGCATGTTAATAAGCACATGCTCTGCCACTGAGCTACACCCACAGTTTCTCCTTTAATCTCTTAATGTGGCAAATTACATTCATTTTCTAATGTTAAAATGCAATCTTGCATTTCTGGGAAAAATTCAAGTTAGTCATAAAATATCAATCTTTTTATATATTACTAGATTTGTAATATGTAGAACAGTTTTTAATGATTAGAATTTTTGCATTTTTGTGCTTGAATAAAATTGCCTTTTTCATATCGTCCTTTTTAGGTGCTGATACCAAGATTACTACCACCTCATTAAAAAAAACTGGAAAAAAATTCCCTTTTTGTATTCTCTGGGAGACATTAAAATATATATATGTATTTATTTTTTAGTTTAGGTAGACATAATATCTTTATTTTATTTTTATATGATGCTGAGCATTGAACCCAGTGCCTCGTGCATGCTAGGTAAGCATTCTACCACGGAGCCACAACCCCTGCGCTCTGGGAGACTTTTTGAAATATTAAAACCATACCAGTTTAATAGATAGGATTTAATATAGAGAGTTGCTTACAAGAATATGTGAGAACTGAGAAGGTAAATAGTCATACTAATAGTTCTGTTACTGCAAAAATTATAAATATAGGAAGTAACTACCATGCCAAGGCATAAAGTGGTTCCTACAAAAAACATCCTCTTCTTTAAGACGTTTTACTTCCACCCATTGGAAAATTGCCATAACATTTGAATTTGTTAGTACCACATGTAAACCTCATGTTCACCATGTGAATGGTAGTTTCTACATGCAACACAGTAGGCCACTGGGTATCCCTTTTCTTTCTTTCTTAATATTTTTTTAGTTGTAGATAGATATCTTTATTTATTTATGCTTAGGATCAAACCCAGTTCCTCACACATGTGAGGCAGGCACTCTACCACTGAGCTAAAACCACAGGCCCTCCCTTTTCTTTCAAAAATGTGCTAAATTCTCTCAGTGCTTTATGTCTCCTTGTTATTTTCTTTGATCTTTTTCATTCTTTTTCTATAATTTTAATGTGATTTCAAGAGTAACATGATAGCTAGGGAGGATCACAAGTTCAAGGCCAGCCTCACCAACTTAGTGAGGGTCTAAGCAACTAAGCAACACCCTGTCTCAAAATAAAAAAATAAAAAGGGCCAGGGATGTAGCTCAGTGATTCACCAACTCTGGGTTCAATCCTTGGTACCAAAAAAAAAAAAAAAAAAAAAAGTAATATGTGATAAAACTTATACAATCAATAAACTGTCTTTAACCAGGAATCATATATAAAATAGTTTGTTATGAATGTATTTTATATTTATTAAATTATTCCTGTGAAATGAAATAGTTGTGTTACAATTCATTTGTAATTTTGACATTTATTATACCTCTTATTTTAATATCAACACTTGTTTTGTAGGTTCAAAGAAAAAGATCTGAAAATTATAGTTATAATCTTGAATTGGTACAAAACATACCAGCAATAAGATGTCTGAAGAGGAGGACACTTCAGCAGAAGTAGAAGATATCTTTAATCTATCAAGGCAGTCAGCTGAGGAGCCTCAATTTATTAACAAAACATCAGATGAGTTAAATGAAGCCTCTTACTACTGGAAACCTTTCAACCAGATTTATGAAACATATCCTATAGAAAATACATTACAGTCAGGTTCTTCCTCTGAAAGCAAGACTAACAGAAATGAAGAACAAAAAAATTTGGAATTTTCTCAAACAAGAATTAGTGATGCCGGCCTACTGTCAAAACCAGCACCTTCACAAAGTTCATCACAACCCGTAACTGAGACAATTTCCGACTATCAGGTTTTTGTTCACTTCCAATCTCGTGAAAAAGCAGAAAAAATTAGTTCACAAATCCCTGAAGAAAATCAGTCATCTGACCTTAAGTCAGATGACTTTACGCTTAACCTTGAGGCCAAGGGTTTACAAGAATTCCCTAAGAACATTTTAAAAATCAAATATGTAAAATATCTGTACTTAGACAAAAACCAAATAAAAACTTTTCAAGTGGCAGGCTCAGGTGACATGCTAGGCCTTGAAATTCTGTCCATGCAAGAAAATGCGTTGTCATCACTCCCACCTGAAATTCAGCTACTTTATAATTTAAGAATATTAAACGTCAGTCATAATCAAATATCACAAATACCTAAAGAAATTTCACAACTTGGGAATTTAAGGCAACTCCTTTTAAATAACAATTACATTGATAATTTTCCTTCTTCTGGTTTAGAAAATCTTAAAAACTTAGAAATTTTAAATTTGGGTAAAAATAAGTTAAGACATATACCAGACACTCTGCCTAGTTTGCAAAACATGAGGGTGCTCAATCTGGAATATAATAAATTAACAATATTTCCTAAAGCTCTATGTTTTCTTCCAAAATTAATTTCACTAAATCTTACTGGAAACCTAATAGGCAGTTTGCCAAAAGAAATTAGGGAACTTAAAAATTTAGAAAAACTTTTATTAGCTCACAATAAACTTACCTTTTTGGCAGTGGAAATTTTTCAATTACGCAAAATAAAAGAACTCCAACTGGCTGACAATAAATTGGAAGATATTTCACACAAAATTGAGAACTTCAGGGAACTGAGGATTCTTGTACTTGATAACAATTTACTGAAAAATGTGCCAGAGGAAATTTCCTGCTGTGTGTTGTTGGAATGCCTTAGTCTTAATGATAATCAATTAACAGAACTTCCTAAGAACATCCATAAGCTTAAATATTTAAAAATACTCCATGTAAACAGAAATAATATAGTAAAAATAACTGAAGGTATCTTTCATCTTAATAATTTACATAGCCTGGAATTTTCAAGAAATATAATCACACATGTTCCCATTGAAGTAAAAAACTGTAAAAAAATTACTAAGGTTGAATTGAGTTATAACAAAATAACATATTTTCCAGCAGGACTCTGTGCACTGGAGTTACTTTATTATTTGAGTTGTAATGGAAATTCTATTTCAGAAATACCCATGGATATATCTTTCAGTAAACAACTGCGTCATTTGGAATTTAATGAAAACAAACTCCTCACATTTTCTGAGTACTTATGTTCTCTTATTAATCTCAATTACCTGGATCTTGGTAAAAACCAAATAGGGAAAATTCCATCATCTATTTCCAATATGGTATCACTCCACATACTTATTTTATGCTCTAATACCTTTGAAACTTTCCCCAGAGAACTGTGTACTTTAAAAAATTTGGAAGTACTTGATCTTTCAGAAAACCATTTACAGACAATACCTTCAGAGATATGTAATTTAAAAAGAATCCAGAAATTAAACTTCTCAAGCAATCAGTTTGTATATTTTCCTATCGAATTGTGCCAACTTCAATCACTGGAAGAGCTAAATATAAGTCAGATCAATGGGAAAAAGGTAAGAAACTGGTATTTTCGACTTTGTGGGGCAAGAGGGACTAGAAGGGATCAGAATCTAAGGTGTAATGTATTTTCATATACATGTATATTCATATGCATGTGTTTTAAACAGAGTCAAAATGCTTTATTTTTTTTAAGAATAGAGTCCATCCAATCCCCACCAAAACAGGGCTTATACTTCTCAACACAATTACTTTATAGGAAAATATTTCATTAAAATGCAGTGTGCAGGGCTGGGGTTGTGGCTCAGTGGTGGAGTGCTTGCCTCGCACGTATGAGAAACTGGGTTTGATCCTCAGCATCACATAAAAATAAATAAATAAATAAAAATGGTGTGGGCTGGGGTGGTGGCTCAGTGGTAGCGCGCTTGCCTAGCATTTGTGAAGCACTGGGTTTAATTCTCAGCACCACATAAAATAAAGGCCCATCAACAACTTAAAAAAATATTTTTAAAAATGTTGTGTTCATTACTAAAAATAATATTTTAAAAAATGCAGTGTGCAACAATTAATGCTGACAATTTTGCACATTTCTTTTTATTTCAGTTTACTGTAAAATAAGCTTTAAAATTATAGATGTCATATAAATACTGTTGAAAATCTTTTTATTTTATTTTATTTTTTTTATTGGTTGTTCACAACATTACAAAGCTCTTGACATATCATATTTCATATATTAGATTGAAGTGGGTTATGAACTCCCAATTTTTACCCCAAATGCAGATTGCAGAATCACGTCGGTTACACATCCACAATTTTACATAATGCCCTATTAGTAACTGTTGTATTCTGCTACCTTTCCTATCCTCTACTATCCCCCCTCCCCTTCCCTCACATCTTCTCTCTCTACCCCATCTACTGTAATTCATTTCTCTCCTTGTTTATTTTCCCATTCCCCTCACAACCTCTTATATTTAATTTTGTATAGCAATGAGGGTCTTTCTTCATTTCCATCCAATTTCCCTTTTCTCTCCCTTTCCCTCCCATCTCATGTCTCTGTTTAATGTTAATCTTTTCTTCCTGCTCTTCCTCCCTGCTCTGTTCATAGTTGCTCTCATTATATCAAAGAAGACATTTGGTATTTGTTTTTTAGGGATTGGCTAGCTTCACTAAGCATAATCTGCTCTAGTGCCATCCATTTCCCTGCAAATTCCATGATTTTGTCATTTTTTAGTGCTGCATAATACTCCATGGTGTATAAATGCCACTTTTTTTATCCATTCATCTATTGAAGGGCATCTGGGTTGGTTCCACAGTCTAGCTATTGTGAATTGTGCTGCTATGAACATAGATGTGGCAGTATCCCTGTAGTATGCTCTTTTAAGGTCTTCAGGGAATAGTCCGAGAAGGGCAATAGCTGGGTCAAATGGTGGTTCCATTCCCAGCTTTCCCAGGAATCTCCATACTGCTTTCCATATTGGCCGCACCAATTTGCAGTCCCACCAGCAATGTACAAGTGTACCCTTTTCTCCACATCCTCGCCAGCACTTGTTGTTGTTTGACTTCATAGTGGCTGCCAATCTTACTGGAGTAAGATGGTATCTTAGGGTGGTTTTGATTTGCATTTCTCTGACTGCTAGAGATGGTGAGCATTTTTTCATGTACTTATTGATTGATTGTATGTCCTCCTCTGAGAAGTGTCTGTTCAGGTCCTTGGCCCATTTGTTGATTGGGTTATTTGTTATCTTATTGTTTAATTTTTTTAGTTCTTTGTATACTCTGGATATTAGGGCTCTATCTGAAGTGTGAGGAGTAAAGATTTGTTCCCATGATGTAGGCTCCCTATTTACCTCTCATTGTTTCTCTTGCTGAGAAAAAACTTTTTAGTTGAAGTAAGTCCCATTTGTTGATTCTTGTTATTAACTCTTGTGCTATGGGTGTCCTATTAAGGAATTTGGAGCCCGACCCCACAATATGTAGATTGGAGCCAACTTTTTCTTCTATCATTCACAGAGTCTCTGATTTGATATCAAGCTCCTTGATCCATTTTGAGTTAACTTTTGTGCATGGCGAGAGAAAGGGATTCAGTTTCATTTTGTTGCATATATATGGATTTCCAGTTTTCCCAGCACCATTTGTTGAAGATGCTATCCTTCCTCCATTGCATGCTTTTAGCCCCTTTATCAAATATAAGATAGTTGTAACTTTGTGGATTAGTCTCTGTGTCCTCTATTCTGTACCATTGGTCCACCTGCCTGTTTTGGTACCAGTACCATGTTGTTTTTGTCACTATTGCTCTGTAATATAGTTTGAAATCTGGTATCGCTATACTGCCTGATTCACACTTCCTGCTTAGAATTGCTTTTGCTATTCTGGGTCTTTTATTTTTCCATATGAATTTCATGATTGCTTTCTCTATTTCTACAAGAAATGCCGTTGGGATTTTGATTGGCATTGCATTAAACCTATAGAGAACTTTTGGTAATATCACCATTTTGATAATGTTAGTTCTGCCTATCCATGAACAGGGTATATTTTTCCATCTTCTAAGATCTTCTTCTACTTCTCTCTTTAGGGTTCTGTAGTTTTCATTGTATAAATCTTTCACCTCTTTTGTTAGGTTGATTCCCAAGTATTTTATTTTTTGGGGGGATATTGTGAATGGAGTAGTTGTCCTCATTTCCGTTTCAGAGGATTTGTCGCTGATATACAGGAATGCCTTTGATTTATGCGTGTTGATCTTATATCCTGCCACTTTGCTGAATTCATTTATTAGCTCTAATAGCTTCTTTGTAGACCCTTTTGGGTCTGCTAGGTATAGGATTGTATCATCTGCAAATAGTGAGAATTTAAGTTCTTCTTTTCCTATTTTTATGCCTTTAATTTCTTTCAACTGTCTAATTGCTCTGGCCAGTGTTTCGAGGACTATGTTGAACAGAAGTGGTGAGAGAGGGCATCCCTGTCTTGTACCAGATCTTAGAGGGAATGCCTTCAATTTTTCTCCATTCAGAATGATGCTGGCCTGTGGCTTATCGTAGATAGCTTTTACAATGTTGAGATATGTTCCAGTTATTCCTAGTTTTTCAAGTGTTTTGAACATAAAGGGATGCTGTACTTTGTCGAATGCTTTTTCTGCATCTATCGAGATGATCATATGGTTCTTATTTTTAAGTCTATTGATGTGGTGAATAACATTTATTGATTTCTGTATATTGAACCAGCCTTGCATCCCAGGGATGAATCCTACTTGATCATGGTGCACAATTTTTTTGATGTGTTTTTGTATTTGATTCGCCAGAATTTTATTGAGAATTTTTGCATCTAGGTTCATTAGAGATATTGGTCTGTAGTTTTCTTTCTTTGAGGTGTCTTTGTCTGGTTTCAGAATCAGGGTGATTTTGGCCTCATAGAATGAATTTGGAAGAGCTCCCTCTTTTTCTATTTCCTGAAATAACTTGAAAAGTATTGGTATTAATTCTTCTTTAAAGGTTTTGTAAAACTCCGCTGTATACCCATCCGGTCCTGGGCTTTTCTTGGTTGGTAGTCTTTTGATTGCTTCTTCAATTTCATCCATTGATATTGGTCTGTTCAAATTGTGTGTATCCTCCTGACTCAGTCTGGGCAAATCATATGACTTAAGAAATTTATCGATGTCTTCACTATCTTCTATTTTATTAGAATATAGGTTTTCAAAATAATTTCTAATTATCTTCTGTATTTCTGTAGCATCTGTTGTGATATTGCCTTTTTCATCCTGTATGTTAGTAATTTGCATTCTCTCTCTTCTTCTCTTCATTAGCATGGCTAAAGGTCTGTCGATCTTATTTATTTTTTCAAAGAACCAACTTTTAGTTTTGTTAGTTTTTTTCAATAGTTTCTTTTGTTTCAATTTCATTGATTTCTGCTCTGATTTTAATTATTTCTTGCCTTCTGTTACATTTGCTGTTGTTTTGCTCTTCTTTTTCTAGGGCTTTGAGATGAAGTGTGAGCTCATTTATTTGTTGGTTTTTTCTTTTTTTGAAGAATGACCTCCAGGCAATGAATTTCCCTCTTAAAACTGCTTTCATTGTGTCCCATAGATTCCGATATGTTGTGTCTGTATTTTCATTTATCTCTAAGAATTTTTTTATTTCCTCCTTTATATCTTCTGTAACCCATTGATCATTCAGTAACATATTGCTCATTTTCCATGTGATGTAAGATTTTTCCTTCCTTCTTTTATCATTGATTTCCAGTTTCATTCCATTATGATCAGATAAAATGCATGGTATTATCTCCACTCCTTTATATTTACTGAGGGTTGCCCTATGGCATAATATATGCTCTATTTTTGAGAAGGATCCATGTGCTGCTGAGAAAAAAGTATATCCATTTGATGATGGTTGATATAATCTATATATGTCAGTTAAGTCTAGGTTATTGATTGTGGTATTGAGTTCTATACTTTCTTTATTCAACTTTTGTTTGGAGGTTCTGTCCAATGGTGAGAGAGGTGTGTTGAAGTCACCCATAATTATTGTGTTGTGGTCTATTTGATTCTTGAACTTGAGGAGAATTTGTTTTATCAATGTCGCAGCATGATTATTAGGTGCATAAATATTGATAATTGTTATGTCTTGTTGGTGAATGGGTTTTTTAACAGTATATAATGTCCTTCCTTATCCCCTTTGATTAACTAAGTCTTGAAGTCAATTTTATTCTATATGAGGATGGCCACCCCTGCTTGCTTACGAGGACCGTGTGCGTGGTATATTTTTTCCCATCCTTTCACCTTCAGCCTGTGTATGTCTTTTCCAATCAGATATGTCTCCTGGAGACAGCATATTGTTGGATTTGTTTTTTTAATCCATGATACCAGCCGATGTCGCTTTATTGGAGAGTTTAAGCCATTAACATTTAGAGTTACTATTGATATATGGTTTGTACTTCCAGCCATGTTTGATTATTTATCCTTTTTTTAAAATTTAGTTTGTTTCTCCATGATTATCTTTTCCCCAACCCTCTGTCTTTACCGAGGCACTTCCCACTGATGGTTTTGGTTATTGTTTTTCATCTCTTCCTTGTGTAGTGTTTTGCTCAAGATGCTTTGCAATGCTGGTTTTCTGGCTGCAAATTCTTTTAACTTTTGTTTATCATGAAAGATTTTTATTTCGTTGTCATACCTGAAGCTTAATTTTGCTGGATACAGAATTCTTGGTTGGCATCCTTTGTCTTTCAGTGTTTGAAATACATTGTTCCATGACCTTCTTGCTTTCAGCGTCTGTGATGAAAAATCCGTTGTTAACCTTATTGTTTTACCCCTGAATGTAATCTGCCTCCTTTCTCTTGTAGCTTTTAATATTTTCTCTTTGTTCTGTATATTGGATATCTTCACAACAATGTGTCTTGGCATTGGTCTACTCTGATTTTGTATGCTCGGTGTCCTGTATGCATCTACAATTTGTATATCCGTTTTCTTTTTTATTTCTCGAAAGTTTTCTGTAATTATTTCATTAAGCAGTTTACTCATTCCCTTGGTTTGAATCTCTGTACCTTCCTCTATCCCGATGACTTGTAAGTTTGGTTTTTTTTATGTTATCCCATATCTCTTGGGTGTTTTTCTCGTGATTTTTTACCTGCCTTTCTGAGTTGGCTAGACTCTTTTTAAGATGATGTATTTTGTCTTCATTATCTGACGTTCTGGCTTCTACTTGCTCCTCTCTGTTAATGATACTCTCATTTGAGTTTTTAATTTGGTTTATAATTTCCTTCATTTCTAGAATTATTATTTGATTTTTTTTTATAATCTCTATCTCCTGATAAAGATACTTAACTTCTTCTTTTATCTGTTTATGTAATCCGTTTCAATGTGTTCTTTCACTGTTTGAATTTGCTGTCTTGTATGCTCTTTAAGGTTCCATTCCATCTGTCTAAGGTGTTCCTTGAGTTCTTTATATGACCATTTTTCTGATGACTCTAGGTCTTCCTGAATATTTAAGCTATCCTGCATTGTTTGTACTCCTTTTCTTCCTTGCTTTTTCATGCTGCTCATGTTACTTCTTGTTCTGTTTGACTGCTGAGTTACTGTTTACTCTTATAAATTTATTTGATGCTTGGGAGGAAAGGTATTAGAAGGGAAGGGAAGAAGTCACTAAAGAGAATGAGAGTAAGCAGGTAGAATTCAAGGAAGGGGAAATAAGAAAATTGAAAAGAAATGAAAAGACAAAAGACGAAAAAAATAGGAAATAAAAAAAGAAAAAAAATTTTTAAAAATAATAATAAAAAAATAAAAATTAAAATTAGAAGAAAAAAATTTTAAAAAATTTTAAAAAAATTAAAAAACAACAAGAAAGAAAAATGAAAATGAATAAAAACCCAAATCAAAAAAAAAAAAAGAAAAAAAAAACCAAAAAAACTAATAAATGCAGTCTTAGAGTTTGATTAACTTCTCTTCCAGTAGGTGGCGCTGTGACCACCAGGCCAAGCTTCTCCTGTCAATACATGGGAACCAATCACTGTGCAGCAGTTCCTCCTCCCAGACTGGGCAAGTCTCCAATCCTGAGTGCCTAGGGCCTCCTCTTGTGTCTAGTCACTTCTTCCCCACTTTTCCTCTAGCCAGGCCCCTCTCACCGGTGACGCTCACCACAATACTGGCTACACGCCAGGTCTGCTGCTCCCGGGAGCCCTGTTTTCATGAACGACTGGGCAGATTCTCCCTGTTTGCCATTCCCTCATACCCTAAGATTGTAGAGCTTGGGGCTGAGAATCCTCAGTGAATTTTACTTGCCCTCTGGTAGCCACGCCCCCAGTAGCTGGTGCAAGAGACCTCAGTTGTCAGCACTGGTGGGAGCGGTAGCCGGGAGTTCCCGCGCCACTTCTGATTCCCTTGGTCCAGCTATCGCGCTCAAGGGAGAGCAGGGAGGGGCCCTTACGGTTTCCCCATGTGTGGAGAGGGAAGGCTAGGGGATTCCACACCTGTCGCCGCAGGTTTCAATGAAGTTATCTCCTCCGATGCAGTCTGGTGACGTCAGTTGTCTGCCATGGTGGTATCTCTTGCAAATGGCGACAGTTCGTTTCCCTTTGCTGGGTGACCAATGCTACAGGCAGGTCCTTATTGTCTCTCCCAAGCCCCGTTTCAAACCTGTGGCCACTACCTATGAAGGCTCGGTTGGCATTTACCTCCGTAGGATCAGAAGGGCTGACCAGTTGTTTCAGCCGGATGGATTAGTGCTGAGTCACATCTGTTTGTCCTGTTGAAAATCTTAAAAAAAATTTTTTTTTGTAATTGTAGATATACAAAATGCCTTTATTTTATTTCTTTATTTTTATGTAGTGCCTCACGCATGCTAGGCAAGTGCTCCCCACTGAGCCCCAGCCCCAGACTGTTGAAAACCTTTAAAGTGGAGAAAATTTAAAAAAAAAAATCATTGCACATTCTATCACAATAAAACTACTGGCATATGTTGATTCAACTTGACTGTTCCCTTAGGAAGATCTCCCTGAAGAATTTTTAGGACATGTTTTTATAGTTTAGCATTTCATTTTACTTATATTTAAAGAGTAAATTTTATGGAAATATTTTTTTTTTTTTTTGGTGGAGGGCAGTGGGGATTGAACCCAGAGCATTGTGCAATCTGAGCTATACTTCTCTACCACTGAGCTATACTTCTAGCCCTGGAAATACTTTTTAAAATCAAAAATTTACTGATATACTTTAAGATCTCAGTAACCACAGCAATTTTCTGCTATTGTTAATTCTGTATGAGTATACAAATCAAGATTTCCCCAAAGTCTGTTCCTAAAAACCCTAGTTCCAAGTACTTTTTCTGAAAAATAAATAAATATATAAGTAAATAAGCGGGGGATGTAGCTCAGGACCTTTAAAATGGAATGAATATCTGTTAATCATCTGCTAATTCCTTTGAGTAATTTATAATCCTCTCACTCCTCCTGGATCTTACTTGTTTCTCCAAGGTTGTGTCCTAAAAATTCTCTTTTCTACTAACTCCTTAATCTCACCACACAGGCTGCCAATTACCTGCACACAGCCCCATATCTAGCTGGTGCTGCCTTGACCCATGCTCTAGTCCCATGCTTTCCAATTTCCTTGCCGCTGACTCTATCCTGGCCTGAGCTTATCACTTGCTTCATGCCTCGATTACACCAGAAGCCTCCTGGCTATCTTCTCTGACGCAATCTCCTTGTTAGCAGGCCTTGTGGAAACTATCAGACTTCATTCCAGAGAACTTTTCTTAATGTACAATAACTGCCTTTTAGGAATCCAGGATGCCTACTTAAAGTGTGTGGTTGCCAAAGGCACCAGTCCACATCTTTGCAACATCACTTCTAAGATTTCCAGATAGGAAAAAAAAAAAGAATATATATATATTTCTTGTAATTAATATATATATACATCACAAAAACTCCTCAATAAGAATATCCTATGTGGTTGAAAATATCATTTTGATTACCCCCTTGAGTTATCAAATGCCCAAATGATTAATTTATCTAACCAATGATCTCTTTAAGAATCATCTAATGAAGATGCCTCAGGTTAATTAAAGGGCTTTTATTTTGCTAAGATAAGGATGCCCAACAGGAATCTTTTAACAGTAGTTCTATCCTCACATAGTTCTCAGACACTTCTTCTGATAAATATTGAACAAGTAGTTAAAGAATCTTTATTTGAAGGAAATTCTACCTATGATGATCTAGCCTCTTCTTCATAGGCTAGCCAACAAGTCTTGCAATAGCCTGTTTCAGTGCTCTTTATCCAAATGTATCTTCCTCTGCTTCCCATCACATCTCCTTATGGATCAACTTCTCACTTGCCTTTTTTTGTGGGGAGGGATGGGTATTGGGGATTGAACTCAGGGGTACCACTGAGCCACATCCCCAGATCTATTTAGTATTTTATTTAGAGACAGGATCTCACCGAGTTGCTTAGTGCCTTGCTTTCGCTGAGGCTGGCTTTGAACCCACTGGGATTACAGACATGTGCCACCTCCTAAGCTCACTTGCCATTTTTATGCATAATATTTGTATTGCTTTAACTGTCCTGTAACTTCAATCCTATTCATTCTTTTGTGGTGCAGGGGATTGAACCCAGGGCCTTGAGGCAAGCACTCTACCAACTGAGCTATATCCCCAGCCTCCATTCTTAAGAGGCTATTCAAGTTTCATCTTTTACCTGAAGCTTTCCTTTAGTTCTCTAATTTATACTGATTCGCCGTCTCTAAATGTTCATATACCTGTTATTGCTTGTATTCTTTATTTTTAGCACTGGACTATTTGTTGCCTGATTTTTTCACATGTATATGTTTTGTTCCCTGGAGCAAAATTTAATCTTCTTAAAGTCAGTGAGTGTGCCTTAGACGAATACTTCCATATGTGGAAGTGCACTTAGCACAATATTTATTACGAACCTCATTTTTCAGGTATCTATGAGGGATCTACATATTCAAAATTCTTTTATTTACCTATAGAACAAAAGCATTCACAATGTCCTTATTCTTTCTAAATATGCATATTTGCTTCTTTGTTTTATCAGTATCTCGATATATACTGTTATTTCACAACACTTTTCATACAGGAAATTTTATCTGGGCCATAATGCCAGCTATGTGTCTCTGTTATTGAACATTTACTGAAAATGCATTGTGCTTGGAAACACATACACAAAAAAGTATGAAGCATACCTTTCATGTCATTTAAGGATCTAAGGAAAACATACAAGGGACTAGTAAACAGTGGAGATGATGAAAGTAAGGATTAAAGAGATCAAATGTGAAACAGAGTAGTTGAGACAGACTTCAGGAAGAAAAGAAGCCAAAGCATGGTCTGATTTAGGAAGAGAAGAAGGGACTGGGAGGCAATGAACACTGAAAGTTGGGAGAGTGAAGAAGGTGGTTAGCCAGTCACAGGGTTGAACTGGTAGCTTTGGTCAGATTACGGAGGTACTTGGATATCTCACACTATCTTTTGGATTTTTAGCTAGGAGGGGGAGTCACAAAGAATCTGTGACAGAATGAAAATATCTCCTTTCTAAGACAAAAACAAAAAAATAAAACTCGCTCCTTGCATTTGATTTTCAGAAAATGTTTGTCATACAAATCTTTATGGATTAATGAACCATAATTGTTTAATCTGTTACAGTTAACAAGACTTCCAGATGAACTGTCTAATATAACTCAACTTAAAAAACTTGATATATCAAATAATGCGATCAGCGAGATTCCAAAAAGTATAGGGGAATTGAGAAGTCTGGTTACTTTATACGCTAACAACAATCAAATAAGTTCTCTTCCACCATCTTTTTTATCGTTAAAAGATCTCAAGCAACTAAATATGAAAGGTAAGTGTCAGTCATAATCAATCAGTAGAATGTTAATGTCCGAGTTATACATTTTGCTAACAAAAAACAGAATGACAGACAACATAACACATTAAGTGCCCAGTGTAGGGAGATGGCTAGCCTCGCTACAGAAATTAGAGCAAAGTATAAGATTCAGTTCTTGTCTTCAATGAGCTTATAATCCAGTTGGGGAAGGTGAAGGCATTTTGCATTTCTGTTTTGTCTTCTCTGCTTATATCCAGTCATTCAGTATTCTTTTTCTGAACCTGACTTCATCCCTCCCTCTACACACACACCTACACAACCCTTAGTTCATCACTTTCTCATCATTTCCTTCTCTGCTGGCTCCCTACTCTCACTCCTGAACCCTATAATATAAAACAATATAATATAATAGTTTATATTATAAACTAAAATTAAGAAGACATAGAATAAAAAGCATATCATTCACTCTAAAGATATCAGAAAAGATTTTCCAAAGTATAAGGAATAACTAGGTTGATAGTTTTCTTAACAATTTTTATTATGGAATATTTCAGACTTTCAGAAAATAATAAATTTTTATGTATATTCCCAGATACAGGATGCTAACATTTTGTAATATTAACAATGTATAATATTTGAGACATTTTTATTGTTAAGACATAGAGTTGACACTTTTTTGTGCTTCTTCTAAATGATAAGTAACTATTACGCTGAAATTGGTGTGTATCTTTTTTCAGCCATATTTTTATAGTAACATTTCTCCATCAAAAAAGTGGTACCTGGGGCTGGAGTGGTGGCTCAGTAGTAGAGCGCAGGCCTACCATGTGTGAGGCACTCTCAGCACTGCATTTAAATAAATAAAATAAAGGTCCATTGGCAACTAAAAAATATTTTTTTAAAAAGTGCTATCTTATTGAATTTTTAAATCGTATTAAATTGTTACTATATAGATCACTCTAATAACTTGAATTTTACATTCATTATATTCCTTTTTTTAATATTTATTTTTTTAGTTGTAGTTGGACATAATATGTTTATTTAATTAATTTATTTATTTTTATGTGGTGCTGAAGATCGAACCCAGGGCTTTGCACATTCTAGGCAAGTGCTCTATTGCTGAGCCACAACCCCAGCCCACATTCACTGTATTTTTAAAATGAATCTATGTTAGCATATATAAGATTCCTTCTATGCTGTGTAATATCCAATTGAATGTTTATATAACAATCCATTTTCATGTGGTAGACAACTAAGTTATTTCCAATTTGTTTGCTTTTACAAACATTCTTGTACATTTTCTCAGTATAAACTGCACCAGTTTCTCTAGGGCATAAAGTTATAACTAGAGTGGCTGAATCTGAGCATATGTACATCTTCAACTTTATCAGATTTCAACAAATTGATTTCCACTGCGGTTGTACCAACTAATCACGTGAACAGCTAAGTATGAGATTATGTCTTTTAGTTGGACATAGCTTTTACAAACAGTGCTCCACACCTTATTAAATTTAGAGGATTTCCATATGAAAAACAATGCTTGTATTTTTGCCGAACAGTACTAGTAGTAGAGTACCCTACTCGTGGTGCACCAATATGTATCCGATGTAATGAAACTGACATTGGTCTCCTGGAGACTCAGAACTTCCAGAGAAAGCTAGCTATCCAGCTATGCATTGGGGCTTTTCATAACCATTTCGTTCACAGCAACTTATAATGAGTCTCA
This sequence comes from Ictidomys tridecemlineatus, assembly GCF_052094955.1. NCBI lineage: Eukaryota > Metazoa > Chordata > Mammalia > Rodentia > Sciuridae > Ictidomys > Ictidomys tridecemlineatus. The sequence continues at coordinate 202,003,633 of NC_135478.1, forward strand.
ATAACTCAATCCTGCATTGAGGTTTTCTTCATTTGTATTATGACAACATTTTACTGAATTTTAGGGAGTTTCTTTTTTTTTGTCCAAGTGTAGGACAAACTCCATTCACCTGCTATTTTGGCATGAGAAACAAATAAATAAACAAAAAAAATACAAAAACAAAAATCCTCCAGAATTCTCTGGCCTATTGGAGAATTATCAATTGGAAGCACAGTACTCTGGTGGCTATTTTAGATAGGATAGCATCAAGAGAGAACAGGAAGGAGTAGTGTTTCTTTTTCTGCAAGTTTGATCAGCTCTCAGTCTCCATCAGAATTAAAAAATATTAAAACATATGTCTAGTCAGAGAAATTAAAATATCTGTAACAATTTTGAAAAATAAAATGAATGACTCACATAATGTGATTTCAAGACTTATGCAAAGCAGCATTAGTGAATATGGTGTGGTATTGACATGACAATATTTGAGGTGAATATTTATGGAGCAGAACACAGTATAGAAATAGATCCACACATATGTGTTGAATTGATTTTTTAAATACACGAAAGTAATTCAATGGAGAAAGAACAATATTTTCCACAAATAGTGCTAAAAAATATGTGTCCAAAATCCTAAAGAAAATAAAACAAAAACCAACCACAAAAAAACTCATCCATACCATACACCATAAAAAAAAGATTAACTCAAAATGAATCACAGACATAAATGTAAAATCTAAAACTACAAAACATCCAGATGAAAACAGAAGAAAAATCTTTGTAACCTTGGCAAAGCTTTTTTAGCTACAACATTAAAAACACAATCTACAGGGGCTGGGGTTATGGCTCAGCGGTAAAGTGCTCGCCTAGCACGTGCAAGGAACTGGGTTCGATCCTCAGCACCACATAAAAACAAACAAATAAAATAATGTTATATATTAAAAAAAACAAAAACAAACACAATCTACAGCAGGGGATGTAGCTGGGGATGTAGTTTAGTGGTAGAGCGTGTTTGCCTGGCCTTGAGTTCAATTGCCAGCAATGAAAAAAAAAATCATCATATATAAATAAAAATAATTCATATGTTGGATTTTAGTAAATTAGAAACCTCTGCTCTTCAAAAGGTATTATGAAGAGAATAAAAAGAAGAGAATGAAAAGCCACAGATTGAAAGAAAATATTTGCTGAATAAATTTTTAAAAGTAATTTGAAATTAAGGCAAACAATTCAAAAAAATTGGTATAAATTTTGAACCAGTATATAATGAACAATATAGATGAATGGAAAATATGCACAAGAAAATATTCTCAATTTCATTAGTGTTAGAGAAGTGCAAATTATAATGAAATATTGCTATTAGAATAGCTAAAACAAAACTTGACAATACCAAGAGCTGTCAAAATATGGAGTAACTGCAACTGATATATTGATGGTAGGAATTCAAAATGATATAATCACTCTGAAAAACTAGTAGTTTCTTATAAAATTCTATGTACATGTACCATATGACTCCCACATCTTGATTTCTAAATACCATTCTTCACTAAAAGGAAACAGGTTTTTAAATTTATACTTATAAATAATATATATTTAAAATATATAAATAATATAAAGGCAAACTTTATGTCTTCTAGGTGATTATAAATTCTGTGTTACTATAGTTTTACTTTTTTGTGTGAGTTTAATACTGAATTAAGGTGGTATTGAAAAATTTTATTCAGGGAGGTGGAACTTAATACCTTTGCCCTATTGAGGATGGTCAATCCTTAATGACTCATCTTCAAAAAGTAGAGTATGGAAAGGAAAAATAAATCATAACATTACATTAGAGAAACTCAGTAGATACTATGTTAGCCAATGACAGAGGTTAGTGATGTCATGTGGAAATCAGGTACCCCTAATACAATGTGATGAGGTTACTTTACTCTTTGGGTATACTTTCCCAAACCCACAATGCTGTCTAGTCATGAGAAATGTATCAGAAAATTCTAACTATAGAACCTTCTACAAATTTCCTTACCAGTACTCCTCAAAACTGTTAGGTCATAAAAAAAAAAAATACTGACAAACTGTCACAAAGCAGAGGGACTAGAAAGACATAAATATATGCATTGTGGTATCCTGGAATGGATTCTGGAAAAAAAGGCCATGGATGGAAAAACTAATATATCCAAAAAGTCTGGAATTTAATTAATAGTAATGCACCAGTATTGATTTTTTAGATTGGATAGATGTAATATGGTAATGCGAAATAATGGTAGAAAAAAATTAAAATAATGAGGAGTATATAGGAACTCACTACTATATCTATAGCTTTTCTGCAAATCTAAAATTATTCTAAATAAAAGGCTTATTTTAAAAATTACCAACATACTTACTCTATAAAGTCCTTTACTACCTTGGAAGGACTCCTGACCATTTTACCACCTACAGAAGAAAAAGGCATGACTGCTGTTTCTATACTCCCTCCTTTTCACTTGTAGCACAGGGGCATAAGTAAGAACTTAAGACTTGCAAGCACTGTGAGAGTCCTCTTATACTTGCCAAGACAATAGATTCTTCATACATAGTTGTTATTTGTCTCCATAGTTTTAATTTACAGAAAGGTGTAATTAATTATACTTTTTATTTAACTAGGAAATAATCTGACAGATCTGCCCAGTGCCATTTGTAGTCTTCTTTCCCTGGAGGAGATAAATTTTGATGACAATCCTTTGATGAGACCTCCCATGGAAATCTGTAAAGGGAAACAATTGCATACTATTGCAAGCTATCTACAGAGGGCAGATGAAAGAGATGGTAAGTGATGAGTGATTGATTTTCTTGTAAGTAATTTTCTAGTATTTATCTATGAATTAAAATATAGCCTACTTTGGAGACTATCAATCTGGCAAAGACATTAACAAATTTTCATTTTTTGAAGTTTAGGATATTATTTTAAAAATTCAGATTATTTAATCCAGGTCCATACACATCATGCCTTTGTACAGGGACATCCATATGGGGTAAAAATAACATAAGGTATAAAAATGTTGATTTTCTTTTTTTCCTTATATCCCTATTTTTTCCCTTAACTTCCCTCCCTGGGAGCAGCGTTAATTAGAAATGGTGATATTATTAAGGGCGTGGTCAGTTACTTATCCTTTCACCTTAATGCCCTTCAGTAGGTTTTTCATTATGGTTGTGGCCATACTCAGAGAATCCATATATGGACTTCTTTATTTCTGGTCTGTTTTTACCAGATAGTTGTTCTAAAAGACATATTTGCTTTGAAGGAAGCCCACAGATCATTTCCATTGCGGTCAGTTGGTGTGGGGTCCACTTGAACAGTCTTCATCCCCTCTGTCCTGGAGCACTCCATTGTATTTCCTAATTATCTCCAAGAGTAAGTCCATATCCTTTAAATCAGGAGCACTCGACCACTGAGCCACATCCCCAGCCCTATTTTGTATTTTATTTAGAGACAGGGTCTCACTGAGTTGCTTAGTGCCTTGCCATTCCTAAGGCTGGCTTGAACAACTCCTTCCCTCAGCCTCCCAAGCTGCTGGCATTGCAGGCCTGCGCCACCAGGCCTGATTTAAACACCCCCTCATTGGACCAGATGGAGCTGGTTTCTCCAAATACCTGGGAAGGAAGCTTCACTGTCCAGTTCTCTCCCTGTGGTTAGGTTCCTGACGTTAGGCTTTTCCTTAGGACTCTCTGACTTTGTGACTCATTATCACCCCTTAGAGTCAATTCAGATTTTGGTCCTCCAGTTTACTGTTATAGACCAATAACTATTGATCCAGATTTGGGGAATTTGAATGTTTGACACTGTCCCCCAAATCCTTTTGTCATCTACCTTGCCTGCATAATCAGGAGCCTGTACAAGCATACTCATCATCTAGAGAGATAGTTCCTAAAAAGGTATAGTCCTTTTTATGCCACCTTTTACATTCTTGTACATGGCTTACTATTCAGAATCTTTTGCAAGACTTTAGACCTCATTGATGGAAGAAATCGAAGTGACAAAATTAAAAGTCACAGTAGCTGTCTTTAACTTGCTGTGCAGGGTGATTGTGCTAATTAATATTATAAAAAAGGAGTCATTTTATGCTGATGCTATTAAAATAAAATAAAGGTTCAGGGTTTCCAAGGATCCATAATGTATTTCTATTTTGTATCATACTTTAGAGAATGGCTTTCAAGTTACATGATTGAACCTCCTTGCTAATACTCCATTTCTCAAATTCTTGAGGAAGAATCAATCTAGTCTTTATGCAGATAATGCAATAGTCTATAAGCAATGGCTTTTGAACAAAAGTCAGCAAAAAACAAGAGAACCCCCAACATTCATCTCCTTTTTCTGTGTTCAGAGAGCCTTCATACTGCAGGATTGGCACACAGCAAGGATAGGAAGTCACAATGAGATATATATTTATTTTGCAATTAATCAATCATGGAGTCAGTCCCTTTTTGAAATTTTTACTCAGGGTACTGGAATTTTCTCTTATATCATTAGAATAAAACCTACCCTGAGGGATTAGTAGTTATGTATATAATTTTTAAAAATACAGCATATTTGACATAATTATAGGGGCTGGGAAATCTCTCTTTTTTTTTTTTTGTCCTGGGGATTGACCCAGAGTGCTGTACTACTGAGCTAGATCCTCTAGTCCTTTTTCCTTTTCTTTAATTTTTAAATTTTTTTAGTAGTCAATTGATCTAGATTTGGGGAATTTGAATATTTGACACTGTCCCTCAAATCATTTTGTCATCTACCTTGCCTACATAATCAGGAGCCTGTACAAGCATACTCATCGCTTTATTTATTTATATGTGGTGCTGAGAATCAAACCCAGTGCCTCACACATACTAGGCCAGTGTCTACCACTGAACCATAAGCCCTGCTCTCTTTTTCCTTTTTATTTTTCTTTTCATTTATTTATTTTTGAAGCAGGTTTTCACTAAGTTGTCCATGGCTGGTCTCAAACTTGAGATCTTCCTGCCTCAGCCTCTTGAGTTCCTGGGATTATAGGTATATGCCACTGCACCTGGCTCTAGTTCTTGAAAGTTCTCATAGTACAATGATCAACAAAAAAATGAATCTAGTTCAAAGTATTTGGAAGCTTTTAAAAAAAACCCCAACAACTAAAAACACTAATATTTAAGCCAACATTTACTAAATATGTGATGTGAATATGTTGATTTTCATTTCACAAATGCTTGGTAGGCTCTTTCATTTAATGGAATGAGGCTGAAAAAAATTAAAGTAACAATTATTTTAATTACTAATTAAGAACATTGTTTTATACACACACACACACATAGGCACACATATATACATATTTGGTGTATGCATATATATGTATACATATATACATGTATATATATATTCCATATTTATAGCAGATATGATCTTTGTTTCTCAAGATGTGTGGTTCATACATAAGCACATAAAAAAGAGTCAGAATTGAAGCAAGGAGTCAAATTCACTTAAAAATCTTGAAAGAATTAAAATACACAGAAGTTATTTGAAGTTGGGCTGAGGATATAGTTCAGTTGGTAGAGTACTTGCCTTGCATGCACGAGGCCCTCAGCTCAACCCCCAGTACCACCCAAAAAAAAAATCACTTTGAAGTTGCTTATAATATCCTTTAAACAAGCATTTTAAGTTGTAGGATTTTTCAGATTTTGGAATAGATGGTTCAAATTTCAGTACATTTTAGATCTGTATCTTAATTTTTTATTTTTGGATATATTTCATAGAAGCACAGAAAATAAGTAAATATTAACTCAAAATAGAGTGTATTTTTCCAAAGAAATAGCTTATTTTTCTTTTATATTCAAATATAGAGAAAATCTTAGAGAAGACATTCAAGATAGTTGCCAACAATATTACTGAAACAAATTTTGAATTTTTGTGTCAAAAACTAAACCTGGTAAAATCAGAAAATAATATTCCTACAAAGAGGTAAGTATGATTGACAACATTTGGTACATGTTTAGTCTCATATTCTGATTTATGTCATATTGATGTCACATGGTTTTGAAACTTTTATTTTAACATAAACTCTAATTTGCTGTAAGAGATTGATTTTAGTTTATTATGCATTTGTGATCCATGTTGGGAGGCCTATAGTGTAATTAAGAACAAGCGTCCTGAGGACAAACTGCTTGGCTTTTAATCCCAGATGGCTTTGTGACTTTGGGCAAATTCTTTAATTTCTCTGTGCTACACTTTCTAAACTGGTAAAATAGATGCAGTTACTACGAGCACAGTCATGAGGATTAAGTGAGTTCCAGCTATAAAGCATGTGGTATAGTATTGTACTAATTTATGGTGAAGAAAAATTGACAATTATTATTTTGAGATCTTGAGAATTAAATGTAAATTGTTGACTTATTATAAGAAAGCAAGACATAATATGGGGCTAACATTCACTTTCTAAATGCCAACTCTGTACTAAACCTTCATGCAGTCTGTCTTCCTCAATTAATTTCAGATTCACTTTCATCTGGTAAATTGATTTGAATAGCTGTCATTTAAAACAATGTTCTTAATTAGTAATTAAAATAATTGTTACTTTAATTTTTTTCAGCCTCATTCCATTAAATGAAAGAGCCTACCAAGCATTTGTGAAATGGAAAACAGAAAATAACTTATCGCTAACTACTGCTGCTTTAAGAGACCAACTAGTTCGGGGACTAAATATGATAGGAGCATATGACATTATGGACAAAATAACAGCTTTAAATCTTTTTACATGTGCAATTAAATTCTAATCAGTGGACCTATAATAAAAGTTGAAAATTGGATTTTTGAGCCATCTTACTTCATTTTATCATATTTGCATGTCATGTTTCTTTTCATGCATTCTTAAGGTACTATAGTTTATGACTACCACTCTAATGTTGTCTTTTTTTTTTCAAAGAGAGAGTGAGAGAGTGAGAGAGAGAGAGAGAGAGAGAGAGAGAGAGAGAGAGAGAATTTTTAATATTTATTTTTTAGTTCTCGGCGAACATAACATCTTTGTTGGTATGTGGTGCTGAGGATCGAACCCGGGCCACACGCATGCCAGGCGAGCGCGCTACCGCCTGAGCCACATCCCCAGCCCCTAATGTTGTCTTAATAAAATATTACAGATAATGTTTTACATACTTGTTCTGTTGCCATAGAGTGGCATATGATTCCATTAAAATTATTATATAATTGTTTTCATACAATGCAAGACTTATAGGTAATAAGGATATTAGTAACTTCCATTGAATTTAGAAAGCACAGAAGTTTCTTTTCAGATGCCGGCTTAAAAATGGCAATGAATACATTGCCCGCCCCTTTGCTTCACTAGGAATAAGATTGCTTCATTAAACAAAAGTTGGCTTTAGGGCCAAGAATCCTCTTTAGTTGAATGTGCAGGTGCAAGGCAACAGACTAAGACAGATGGAGTCTTGGTGTATCAAACACAGCTTGTGGTAGTGTGTCTGTCAGTTTTTTGTTGCTGTGAGGAATAAAAGTTTATTTTGGCTTATCATTTGAGAGGTCTCAGCCAATGCTCTGGGCCCAAGGTGAGGCAGAGCACCACACAGCAGGAGGATGTGGTGGAGAAGAGCTGCTCAGTTCATGGCAACCAGGAAGCACTATGAAAGAGTGAGAGAGCCAGAAAGGGACAGGAAGAAGCCAGGAACAGAATATATAATCCCAAAGGCGACTCTCCAGTGACTTACTTCCTCCAGCCACATTCCACCAATAATCCATTCAAATGGATTAATCCACTGATTAGGTTAAAAGTCTCATAATTTAATTATTTTTCTTCTAGCCTGAGTTTTTTTTTTGAGGGGGGTGGGTAGTCACCTCATTTCCAAAACATAACAGTGTTTCAAGAGCTTCATGGGGAGATAAAACATTGATTATACTTTTCGGCCCCCAATTCAGCCACATCTGAAGCTAACCGTACTCTTTAAAAATACTTTGTATTGGTGCATTATAATAATAGTGGGATTAATTATTTTAGTTGCAGAGCAGGCTAAACAAATGTTAGCTACAGGGTAGCCTGAACACTCAACCCCCATCTGTCTAGTTCCTTATCGCTTGTTTGCCTCAAGTCTGAACACTCAACCCCACTCAAGGCTGAACAGTCGACCCCCACCCGTCTGGTGCAACAGAAACCCACATCTAGCCCCTGCCTGGTCTGCCTGAAAGCAGAAGATGACACCCTTAGCAACTACTGTATAATCCAATCACTGTACGCTAAAAAAGCAGCTTGCAGACCCAGAGACCCCATTAGATTTTGGCTATAAAAACTCTCTCCTGCAGGGCCCCCTTCTCTTGGTCTCTCTCCTCTCTCCCCTCTCTCTTTCTCTCTCTCTTCTCTTTTCCTCCAGTCAATCAGACACTGCCGTAATAAAAATATCTTGGTTGCTCCTAGTGTTATGGTCACTTTCTTTTCAAATTATGCCATATTTGTACATGCATATAATATAATTTGAACAATCTAATTGCTAGTATCGTCCCTTCCTCAATCTGCTTGCTCTACTCTAGTGATCTCCCTTCTACTGTTATTATTATTTTAATTAGTGCAATATATATATATATGACTCATTTTGGTTTATTCATATACAGACATAGCATATTTTGCTACATTTCATTCCCCAGTACTTCCCCATGCCCTCTCCTCTTTTCTCCCTCTCAATCTGCTTCCTTTACTCTATTGGTCTCACTTCTATTTTCATGAAATTCCCCTCCCCCATTTTGAAAATTCCCCCCTTCCCTGCCCCACCTTCTTCTAGCTTCTGCATATAAGAAAACATTTAACTTTGATTTTTTTGAGTCTGGTTGATCACTTAGCATGATGTTCTCCAGTTCCATCCATTTACCAGCAGATGACATAATTACAGTCTTCTTAACGACTGAGTAAAACTCCATTGTGGATATGTAGCACAATTTCTACAAGAAATGTTAAAGCAAAAATGGTATTTTCAGCTATAAATCTGGATCTACACAAAAACATGAAGAATCCATTTGTCTGTTGAAAGGCACCTAGGTTGGTTCTGTAAGGGTCTGGTAAAACGTCGGAGGAAGAGACCACAAGAGACTGTCTTATGCAACAGTAGAAGGGTGGGTTTATTTGGAGACCAGCATGCTGGGGCCCAGAGCTCTCTATAGCAAAGAGAGATAGAGCCCTGAGAATAGCTTAAGCAGAGCTTATATACTTTCCTTGGAGAGGGCAGCGAGAGAAATTACATTTTGTAGTTTGGCAGTTGGGGACAGCTCATTCTGGGAACAAGATTAGCAGACAGTCCACAGTTGGGGACAGCACATTCTGGGAACAATTCTGTGAACAAGATTAGCAAACAGTTCTTAAGATTTCAACAGTGTTTTGTTAAGCATATAGAGAAACGGAGTGACAAGTACCTATTTTATTAACCTTTCATTCCCCACTTCTTCTTCTGGCTACTTTTAATCATAAAAGTGATCATTGGGGGGTGTCACATTCTGTGTCTGCTAGTGGGATATATTGTTGTCTGATTACCATAAGTTTGACTTGTCCAATTTGGGATTGGAGAAAGGAAACTACACGGTTGAGCAAACAGGGTCCTAGAGTTAGCAACAATATAAGAATTATTAGAGGACCGGCCAGGGCTGATAAAAGCATAGTTAACCAGGGGGACTGTGTGAACCAAGACTCATACCACCCTTTTTGGGCCTCTCTCTCTCTCTCTGACGCTCTTCAAGGCATCTTCTTAGTTTACTCATAGATTTTTTTATAACTCTAGTATGGTCGGCATAAAAACAACATTATTCCCTCAATGCAGCACGAAGGCCCTCTTCTCTCATGAAGAGGAGGTCCAACCCTAGCCTGTTCTGTAAAACAACTTCAGAGAGAGAGGTTAAAGATTCCTGCAAAGCTGTGATGGAGGTTTCTAATATCTTTAAGTTTTGGTCCATTGCTGTTTCTAATTGGGTCATTTGTCGTGTCCCACGGACCAGGGCAGTGGTTCCTGTGCCCACCCCTGCAGCAATTCCCATTCCTAATAAGATGGCTAAAGTGAGGGATACAGGTTCCCGGCGAAACCGGGTTGTATGCTCCCTATTTGATCTTCAAATGAATCTGCGTCATGATAGAGCACTCTGGGAAACATCTGCACCATTCCACAATAATTTTTACAGAGTTGTTGAATATCTGGGCTGAAATGCAAGGAGTCAACCCTGTGTCACATGCCCACAAAGTTCCATTATCAGGAGTAAGGAAACCCTGTGTGATGCCAATATTTTTTGTCTGGGTACATAAGTGTTGTTTACTTTTAGGTGGAGACCCTATACATAAGCCTGCCCCGGTTACTTCTGGGAGGGTTAACTTAGGATTTTCACCCCAATTACAGGAGGAACTCTGAGCTTTTACTGCGTAAGTCCCATCAATTGCTATCCCTTCATAATAAGGAGGAGCAGAGGAGAGACAGAACCAACAAGATTGAGTGAGATCTGGTTGTGTGAAATTCAGCACAGCAAAGGCTCCTTCAATTAGCCTCCAGGGGAAGGGGTTGACTTCACTCTGGATTGAGGAAGTAAATGAAGGTGAAACTTGAGGAGTATGGGAAAGTGAAAGGTCCCTAGTAGGTTTAGGTTCGGGTGGTCTATGAGGCCCAATTCCTGGCCTGATGGGATTGGGTCCTATGGCCAAGGGAATTTCTTTTCTCTCAAACCTGATAGTGAACCAAAGGCCAAAATCATATCCTGTGGTGTAAAATCAAATTCCATAGGTTTTTCCTGAAAGCCATGCCCAGATATTTTGGTTTCTTCCTTTGGAGGTGAAGGTTATATTTAGGGGGTCGCATAGGCTATTTGTGTCACATGGAGTAGGGTCAACTAGTCCAGAAGTCCCCGCTCGGGGGCTCCATTTAAATGGAAGATATTGTTTGGGATTTAACTTAGTATTATTCTTTTCCTACGCGAATCAGACTATCAGGGGAGTTTGGGTTCCACCAGACAGCCCCTGTATGCTCACATCTCCATGACTTACAGAAGAAGTCAGCTTTTTTCTCACAGAGCCGTGTCTGTTTGCGGCTTCGATAGTCCGCTGGGCAAACAAAATAATCCAGGCTAGCCAACTTACATCTGGCTTGTATGTCCCTACATCTATAGTGTTTGTTTTCATTATCTATGGTATGGAGGGGATTTAATGGAATTTTAGTGGGATTTTTTTTATCAGGGATATCCCAATAGGAAAGACATATAGCCAGCTGACAAATATCCGGGTGGAGAGATGGCCATTAGGTCCCTAAGGGGGCTGTATGCGAGATAGACCATATTTCCTGTCCAGTAGGATTTATGATCAGCCATCGTTGTTGAACGGGCTGATGAGGGTTAGGACTATTGGTGGTCAAGGGGAGAATCTATAGCCCTATCCATTCGGCGAATACACAATTTGAGAGGTTGCCAGTCTTTTTTAATTTCCAGCCAGAGTCTGGATAAGGCACAGGCTTGAGATGAGAGGCATGGATCCAGGAAGTGATTCCGTCTATCTTTACTGCTGTAGGTGTTATAAGTAGCATCTGGTATGGCCCTTTCCAGCGGGGTTTTAGGGATGATACCTGATGTCGTCTTACATAGACGAAGTCTCTTACTTGATATCGGTGTGAAGTCCCTTCGTCCCCAGGTTGGTAGGCAGTGGCCAGCTGTTTTTATAGGTATCGCTGGGTTCTTTCAAGAGCTTTAAGTCTGTCAAGCAAGGGGGTGTGAAAGAAATCGTTAGGTCTTAGAGTTGAGGTCAGATCTCTTACTGGAGGAGGGGCACCATAGAGAATTTCATAGGGGGTGAGGTTACACAAAGAAACAGAGGGAGTATTTCTTGCATGAAACAGTGCATAAGGCAGGAGCCTAGTCTAATCTTTTATGTTGGTTTTTAAGCTTAATTTTGTCAAGGTCTCTTTAATGGTTTTATTTTTTTTTTTACCTGTCCTGAGCTCTGGGGTTTATAAGTGTAATGTAACCTCCAATTAATCCCCAGGGTCCTGGCCAACCCCTGACTTATCTGGGCCATGAATGTTGGTCTATTATCAGACCCTATTACCTTAGGCAGGCCGTATCTTGGAAAAATATTTTTCAGGATTTTTTTGACCATCATTTGTGTCTTTTTTTGTTTGTTTGTTTGTTTTGTTTTGTTTTGTTTTGTTTTTGTGGGGAAGGCTTTAATTTATCTTGAAAATGTAGCTACAAAGATTAGGAGATATTTAAGTTTATATCTTGTTGGCTTAATTTCAGTAAAGTTTACTTCTCAAAATTGTCCTGGTCTGGTTCCTCGAAGGTGCCTTCCTATGGGAAGTTTGGAGGGGTAAGCATTAACCAATTGACAGACCCGACAGGCTTTTGTTACTCGTTCAGCTATTTTCTTTCACTATGAGCCGGTTAGTGGAAAACTCTGTTTTTGATCTTTTAGGAATGTCTGTAGTTTCTTTGAACCAAGGTGAGTGAGTTGTTGTACATTTTTAACGTAGTGTAGGGCTTTCTGAAATTATAAGTTGGGTTCAGTGTAGTTAAGGAGTTCAGTGTCAGTATCCTTAGATGTTAAGTTGTCGGGGTGCTCTGATGTAGTTAAATCTCCTGACTCATATTTTTCTCCCGTATGGAAAGTGTTAACATGGTTATTCCGTTTAGGGCTGCCAATTTAGCCTCTTTATCTGCCCTCCTGTTCCTGACCGTTATGGGATCGTTTCCTTTCTGGTGTCCTGGACAGTGCATTATAGCTAGTTTTTTTAGGGCTTTGTATTGCTGAGAGGAGGCGGAGGATCTCATCTCTGTTCTTTTTTTTTTTTTTTTTTTTCGCCGAGGTTAATAGTCCCTTTTGCTGGTAGATAGCCCCGTGTATATGAGCGGTAGTGAAGGCATAGTGGCTATCTGTGTATATGGTGGCTTTTTTGCTTGCCGTTAGCTTTAATGCCTTTGTGAGGGCGATCAGCTCTGCCTTTTGAGCCGATGTTCCCTTTGGGAGGCTAGAGGACCAGATGACTTTAGTTCTGCTAACTATTGTTGCACCAGCCCACCGCTTACCGTCCTGGAGAAAGCTGCTGCCATCAGTGAACCATATGACCTCAGGGTGGGGCAGAGGCTGATCCTTTAAATCTCGTTTATACTGGTTTTTTTTTTTGCCAGTATATGTTGACAGTCATGAGTAATGAGTTCTGATGATTGTTCAGGTAGTAGTGTAGCCGAGTTAAGTGGGGCAGGGGGTCCCAATATTATTTTGTCCTTGTCAAGTAATAGGCTCTGATAGTGTGTTATTTTAGAGTTTGATAGCCATCTGTCTGGTGGCTGGCGGATGATGCTCTCTAGGGCATGGGGGGCTATAATGGTTAGTTTCTGTCCCAGCGTTAACTTATTAGCATCTTTGATTAGTAGGGCCGCTGCTATAGCTTTTAGGCAATGGGGCCATCCATTAGTCATTGGGTCTAGCTTTTTAGATAAGTACGCTATAGGCCTTTTCCAGGATCCTAAAGTTTGAGTAAGCACTCCTTGTGTTATTATATTTTTTTAATGTAGAGAGTAAAGGGTTTTTTTTTTATATCTGGGAGTGCTAAGGCTGGAGCAGATAGCAGCATTTTTTTGATGTTATCAAAATCTTGTTGGTGTTTAGGGTTCCATTGGAATTGGGCATTTCCCTTTAACAATGGGTATAAAGGAGCACCTAAGGTTGCAAACCCAGGTATCCATAATCTGTAAAAGCCAGTAGTCCCAAGAAACTTTTTGAGTTGCCTCTTATTAGATGGGGGTGGTATCTGCACAAAGGTTTGTTTTTTGGGCTCAGTGAGCCATTGTTTATCGCCCCTAAGGGAATAGCCCAGGAAGATTACTTCTTGCTGGCAAATTTGGGCCTTTTTGACAGAAGCTTTATACCTGAGTTGGACAAGCTCAGATAGTAGTGTTTGGGTTCCAGACTCACAGTTTTTTTTGGTGTCTGCTGCCAGTAGCAGGTCATCCACATATTGCAGTAGGATGACTTTGGGATGCATGGTTCTGAAGTTATTGAGATCTCTGTGGAGGGCTTTATCAAAGAGAGTGGGGGAGTTTTTGAACCCCTGTGGAAATCTGGTCCAAGTTAGTTGACCAGATGTTCCGGTTTCTGGGTCTACCTACTCAAAAGCAAACAGCAACTGACTATCTTTATGTAGAGGCAAGCAAAAGAAAGCATCTTTTATGTCCAGGACAGTATAGCATTTTTGTTCAGGGTTCAGGGTGCTAAGCAGATTGTACGGATTAGGTACCATGGGGTGAATGTCCTGCACTCTGTTGTTGATCTCTCTTAGGTCTTGAATGGGGCGATAGTCCCTGGTTTCTGGCTTTTTTACTGGTAGCAGGGGAGTGTTCTAGGCCAATTGATAGGGCCTTAGGACCCCTCAGGCCAGATATTTCTGAATATGGGGCCTTATCTCATCTTTAGTTTTTTTTGTTCAGGGGATATTGTTTAATATTAATTGGGGAGGCTGAGGTTTTTAATTTTACCATTATTGGAGGTTGTTTTACAGCTAGGCCTAACTTAGCAGTTTCTGCCCAGGCATCTGGGTAATCTGTTATCCATCTCTGGGATAGCTTGCCTGTTTGATCAGTCTTGGGGGGTGTGAAGAGTTGATGTTCATCTTCTACTGACATAGTTAAAGCCATGACTATAGGAGTTTTTACTGAAGGATTTAGAAATTCCATTTGGGGGCCTTCAGGGTTAAAAGTTATTCTGGCCTTGAGTTTGGTGAGCAGATCTTTGCCCATCAATGGGGCTGGGCATTCTGGGATCACTAGGAAGGAGTGATGGACTTTTTTTTTTCTAGGTCCATGGTCCTCTTAGTTGTCCAAGCCTGATATTTATTGCCATTAGTCCCTTGAATTAGAGACTTTTTAGTTGATAGAGGGCCCAATGGGGCCTTAAAAGCTGAGTATACTGACCCTGTATCTACTTTAAAATTTACTGGGGTCCCCTCCACTTCAAAAGTTACCCTGAGCTTGGGGAGGGGATCCGAGCCCTGACTTTCCTAGTCATCCTCCAGAATTAGAATGGCTGGCTGGTGTGGCTGTTTTTTTTAGGGCACTCTTTGACCCAGTGTTTGTTTTTTTCTGAAGTAGGCACATTGATCTGAGGCCAGATGTGGTTTCTGGCCTGAGGTCAGATGTGGCTTTTGGTGTGGGCCCAGGTATTGTTTTTTTGTCTCCCTGTTTCTTAATTTCTGGCCTATTTGTTGTTGTGACCAGGACTTTAGTCAATGCCTCAGTTTGTCTTTTGCTTCTTTTATCTTCCCTTTGCTCCTTTTCTTTCTCCCTCCTTTGTTCCTTCTCTTCCTCAGTTTCTCTCTTACAGTATATTTTCTCGGCTTCTCTGACTAAATCTCTCAAAGTCATATCTTGTAATCCATCTAAGCATTGTAACTTTTTTTTTTAATATCCAGGGCAGCTTGTCTAATAAAGGCCATCATGACAGATGTTTTTTGATCCTCTGCCTGAGGATCAAAGGAGTATATCTCCTATATGTCTCTATAATTTTCTCCAGAAACATAGAGGGAGATTTATTAGGCCCTTGAATAATATTTTTTACTTTGGCCAAATTAGTTGGCCATCTAGCGGCTGTTCGGAGATCTGCTGTTAGAGCCTGGTGATAAGTGGACAGATATTCCCTACCTTTAAAGGTGTTGGGGTCCCAGTTGGGGCGATTCAAGGGGAAGTTGGCTTTGATTATGTTGGGAAGTTGTGTCGGTTGCCCATCTGGTCCGAGGATTTTTTTGTTTTGTTTTTAAGAGGATTTTCTTTTGTTCCTCTGTCATGAAGAGAGTGCCTAAGAGTTGTTGGCAGTCATCCCAAGTAGGCTGGTATGAAAACATCAATGACTCGATCAGACTTGTGAGCTGGGTGGGGTCCTCGGAAAAAGGGGGATTGTTATTTTTTCAGTTATATAGATCTGAAGAGGAGAAAGGCCAATATTGGTAGGCTTATATTTCTTCATCATGGTTATTTTTTATTATTGGCCCATAAGGACGGAGGTGAAGTATCATGGGGGCTTTAGGGTTTTTAATCATTTGCTGCCGGTGAGTTCTTTTAGTTGGGCCAGCTTCCTCCAGGGGAGGAGGGGCTATGTGTGTCTCGGGGAAGTCATCTGGAGGGTGCTGGGCCGGCTTAACCTCCTCCAATGGTGGAGAAGCTGAGTCAGCAGCAGGGGAATCACTTAGAGGGGGTTGGGGGTTGGGGAACAAAGGCAGGGGATAAGGAAAGGGAGGAGAGTCCAGCAGAGTCAAATCTTGAGACTCAGGGAGAACAAAGGGTGGAGGAGGAGCAGAGGGTTTGAGAGATAGAATCGTGGTGGGAGGAGTAGGAGCAGGGACAAGAAAAGGCTTTACCTATGGAGGAAGAGATTCACAGAGGTCCTGTTAAGTTAAGATATATGGCTGTTGATCTGGATGGCTATGTGGCCCCTGCTGAAAAATAATATCTCTGACTTTTTGAATTAGTGGGGAGTAGAAAGATATTTTTGGAGGCCATCCAGTTCCAAAGGTGGGCCATTCTGAGGCACAGAGAGTCTGCCAGGTCCGGCGCTTTATTGAAAAAGAAAGATTTTGAGCCCTTATGTGGACTTCAGTCCAGTGATCAAGGGTCAGGTACAAAGGTGTGGAATGGGTCTGTCCCATAATGAAAGTTACTTGAACAAACACAGGGACAATACAAACATGACACAAACACGGACACACACAGTAAACATGTAACACAAGTTTAGAGGCAAAGATTAAAAACAGACAGTGAATTTAACCTGAGAGAAAGAATTGTCGGCAAGACCAGATGGGTTGGCAGCAGAATATACCAGATGAGGGCACTTCTGTCCCTCCCAGATGAGGGCACCTCTGTCCCTCCCAGATGAGGGTATCTCCATCCCTCCTAGTCTTTTAAGGTGTCCCTTGAAAGATGTGGCCTGTGGCTTCAGGACACGTCTGTTTATTATTGCCAGGGGGAGCTCATGCTCTCCGCTGGCGATCACACTCTGTTAACCTAAACTGAAAAACCAGAAGGTTCTGAGAGTTCACGCTTTCCACCGAGCCAAAAACCAGAAGGCTCTGAGTGATCACAAAGGAAAAACAAGAAGGAGAAGAAGGAGGAGGAGAAGAAGAAGTTTGGCAGTTGGGGACAGCTCATTCTGGGAACAAGATTAGCAAACAGTTCTTAAGATTTCAACAATGTTTTGTTAAACATATAGAAAAATGGAGTGACAAGTACCTATTTTATTAACCTTTCAGTTCCACAACTTGGCTATTGTGATGTACACTGCTATAAACATTGATTTGCACATGACACTATATTATGTTAATTTTTTAAAATATTTTTTATTTGTAATTAGACACAATACCTTTATTTTATTTATTTATTTTTATGTAGTTCTGAGGATTGAACCTAGCACTTCACACATGCTAGGCAAGCGCTCAACCACTGAGCCAAAACCCCAACCCATTATACTGATTTTTTAAAAAAATATTTGTTAGTTGTAGATGGACATGATGCCTTGTTGTAAAAAAATTATTTATTTATTTATTTATTTTTGTGGTACTGAGGACTGAACCCAGTGCCTCACATGTATTGGGCAAGCACTCTACCACTGAGCTACAACCACAGCCCTGTATGCTGATTTTTAAAAATTAATTTATTTATTTATTGCCTGAGAGATTGAACACAGGGGTGCTTAACTACTGAGCCACATTCCTACCTTTTTTAAAATTTTTTATTTTGAGACAGGATCTCACTAAGTTGCTTAGGCCTTGCTAAATTGCTGAGGCTGGCTGTGTACTTGCAATCCTCTTGCCTCAGTGTGAGGATGGCCTTAGGCCTGAGCCTAAGCAACTCCATTTTTAAAAAACCTCCAGTTTAAAAACTCCAGTCTTATTAGCACACCCAACAGAGCCCTCCAGTATGGCCTCAGACATACTTACTTCCCCTCATCCTGATAAACAGAGTGAAGCCTTTAGTAGGCTGTCCTTGCCTGATAAGAGGTAACAGTGAGAGGATCAGGGTGGAGACCACCAGACCAGATGATTCTGACCCCAGAGTAAATGATGTCATGGAGAAATCTGGTGGTAGCTGATAATGATTGAAAGGGGGATCAAAAGCCACCAAATTTATTATAAATAATAGAGCTAATGAACAGGGATTCAGCCAGCCAAAACAAGGATGCACTCGAGCTGGAGAGCCTGATGAGGACCTGGACTGACATCCCATCCCTTGTCATCATTTTCCTGATCCTTTGTGTGATCCTCACCACTCTCAAACTCTTCCGCCTCATCTGAACCCTAGGGAGAACCACAACTTCTCCCTTTGACCCTCTCCTCAACCGGTCATCCACTCCACACGAGGAGAAGCCTGCCTTGGATCCAGACCTAATCAGCATGGTCTGAGTGTGCATCTGCTGGACTTAAAGCCTAGGCTTAAGACTTTTGATCTGACATTTGAATTTAGCACGAGGAGAGAATGTCTGTCATTAGCCTGTCATGATAAAGTGTGTTTGCAGTACTTAGAATTAATCTAAATTGTTTGCTGTGGATTGATTATTTCTATTGCAGTGCCTAGCATTAAGGATTGTCGTTTTCTTGATTAAGAACCTATAGAGTGAAATTGTATTGATTGATCTGAGTGAATAAAGCATTGAACAGGGGCATTAGCGTGTGGACATTCTTTACTTCTCTCCGTCAATTGCATATGTCACAATTTATCCCCCTGGCAACACACAGCCTCTGAAGTCTCTGGGATTACAGGCATGCCAACTCTTCCTATAGGGTCTTTATTTAGACATCTGAGCAGCCATCTTAAATGTTAACCGCCATCTTTGAGATAAGTTTTGCTTTCCTGTACTTCCTCCTACTCAAACTTCCCTACCCCTATTAGTGACCTACCCATGTTACATAACCATAAGCCAATCCCAGAAGGACAGGTCCACTTGACTCTAGAAAGCCCCACAGTGCTATTAACCTAAGCCAATCCCATTCTATTACCCACCTGCCCAGCTCTGACAAAAGCACCCCTGAGGCTCTCCCTTAGTGCCACAACTACAACTCCAAACCTCTACCCCACAAAAACTGAACACCTGAATATCTCTGGTGCCTCTCTCCTCTCTATGGAGAGATGGCCTTTATTTGTCAGCTTTGACAAATAAATCTTTGTGTGGATCTCTGCCTGATCTCTGTCCTTCATTTCTCCCTCACCAGTCTTTCACTTTCTCACTTTCATTTTGGTGCTGAAACCCAGGATTGGGCTCCTGGTGTGCCCACTCCCCTCTTTGAGGGTCACTGAGCATCCTCAGGCCCCAATTTGGATTCCATCATGGGACCAGGCCTTCCATTTTGCTGAAAGCCCTCTCTGCACCCACCACCAGACCGTTGATTGTCCAGCACTCCTAGGGTTACCGTGTGGTCAGGGTCACCCCCAGCCAAAGCTTTCACAACTACAGCTGATCCCTACTGTCAACAGAGTCTATAAGTGGTCTTTTACTTGGGTCCTGGGTTTTGAGAAAAAAACACTGAGAATGATTGGGAGTTGTTCTTGGTGAGACTATCTCTTGTGTTAATCTCTATGGGCTTCTGCCCCTCTACAGGCTTCTGACCCTACTACACAGTCCCGGCCAGGCACTCAAGTGTCTCTACAAACTCCTGCCCTGATGCTTACCAAGCAGTGGTGAGGATTCCCCTATCCTCTTGACTAGGTGACACTGCAGACTGAGGGATTCCCTACCTCTAAACTCACCTCCTACATCTCACCAAGAATGGCTCCTCATCCATTTCCTCCCATTGTCCCCTAGGCTGCCTCCTGGCTAACCTAGGGTCAATCTCTGTCTCATACCCTGGACCTAAACCCCCCAAAACTTATCCACTTATAAAATCAGATCTGGCCTCAATATCCTTTGGATAATGACTTCAAATGGCTGCTTAACTGCACTCAAGATCCCAATATTATCAGGGATCTTTTCAACTATTGTGAGCGTTCAGGAAAATGGAAAGAGATATCATTCATTCAGGCCTTTTCCTCTCTAGGTTCTAAGACCTCTCTCTGCAACTCATGCTCTCCTGCACAAGTCCTCTTAGCTCTCACCTCCCCTATGCCTGCTTCTAATATACAGAAGATTCTTCCCAGGACTCCTTCTCTTTGACCCAGCAGATGAGCCCCTGCCATACCACAATTCTCTTTCTAGTGAAGCCTCCACAGAAACTGTCCCCTTGGCCCCTCTGCCCTTTTCTTCTCCTGCCACATGCTCACAGGCTGCCCAACCCACATCTCTGTGTCCTTTATGTGAAGTGGCTGGGGTAAATGGTATAACCCAGTTTCCTGTGCCTTTCTCTATGTCAGATCTTTCACAGATAGAAAAGTGGCTTGGATCCTATACTTCAAGTCTCGCCACATATATCAAAGAGTTTCAATATCTGACTCAATCATATAATTTGACCTTCCACAATATCCATATGATCTTGTCTAACACCCTCCTGCCTGAGGATTGGAGGCAAGTTTGGATGCAAGCTAGAAATTATGCTGATGAGGTACATCAGACTTTCCCTGCCCATCCAATTGGCACTAAAGAAATTGGGATTATAATTCACCTAGAGGAATAACTAGTAGAAACAAATTCATTACTTTCCTCATGGCAGGATTTAGAAAGGCATCCCATAAGGCTATCAATTATGAAAGGCTTCAGGAAATCTTCCAAGATAAGAATGAAAACCCTTCAAACTTTTTAGGCCGCAGACCAAGGCTTTATTACAATATACTAATCTGGACCCTGAGATTCCAGATGGAAGCAACTACTAATGACCTACTTTTTCTCCCAGAGGTTCCCCAATGTTAAGGCTAAACTGAGGCACCTGGAGAGGGGGTCCCTAACTCCCCAAGCTTAGGTTCTGGAAGTGGCCTTAAAGTGTATAACAAAAGAAAGGAGAGTGACCACAACACTCAGAGTGACGAAGAGATCTTTATTGCAGCAGTGAGAAAGAGAAGAAGAGAGAGAGAGAGAGAGAGAGAGAGAGAGAGAGAGAGAGAGAGAGAGAGAGAGAGAAAGTGAGAGAAGAAAGAGAGCAAAAGCAAGAGAGGGAGACAGAGAGAGCAAGAGAGAGGGGCCCAGAAGGAGGAAGTTTTTATAGCCAAAATCTAATGAAGTCTTCAGGTCTGCAAGCTGCCTTGTTGTCATACAGTGATTGGATCATACAGTAGTTGCTAAGGGTGTCATCTTCTGCCTTCAGGCTGTTGGGGCATGGGTCAGATGTGGGTTTACGTTGCATCAGACAGGTGAGGATTGAGAGTTCAACCTTGAGTGGGGTTGAGTGTTCAGACTTGACGCATACAGGTAATAAAGAACCAGATGGGGGGTGGGATTTGAGTGCCCAGGTTATCCTGCAGCTATTTGTTCAGCCTGCCCTGCAGACAACTCAGTTTATTCTGTCCTGCACCTAACATTCTTCTCTTTTTATTTTCCTAAGTGACATGGGGGCTGCAAAAATTCATCTGGCTACTTCCTGCTGAGAGGGGGCACCATGGGACCTGCGAGAGCAAGTGGAGGAATGTCCAGGGGACAGGTCTAGGAACACTAGGGCTGCTAGAAATAACACCCAGTGGCTATAGACAGTTATTTCAGCAGGGATAAAGTCCACAGAAGTTCCTTGAAGCCATAAGTTGTCAACAACTGAAGAGATCCTTGGTGTCAGCCTTTGGTCCTGTTGTAGGAACTCTAGAAAATATCGGAGGTGGCTTGGTTAAATCCAGTAATGTTAAGGATGACTGCCCGATTGCAGCCAGTGGAAGGGCAATCACCCTGACCCATAAACTGAGAGTGGGTGGTGTCATCCTGGTGCCATATTGCTTGGATGTAGAAGCGCCATCTGTGGATTGGCATAGAAACTTGAGAGAGATTAATGATTAGTTAAAAAAAAAAGAAGAGGGTTAGCGAGAAATCTTGACTTTGGTGGGCGTGATCGAAGTCCAGGACTGGACATTTGGAACAGGTGTCTTTTTAAGGTGGGAGATATGGTACCAGGGGGAGTGGCCCAAAAGCTTGGCTGCCTTTAGGGTAGTAAGTATGACTGTATGGGGTCCGGTCCAGCAAGGTTCCAATGATTGAGAATGCAGTTCCCAAAGTAAGACTACATCACCCAAAGAGGGTCCAATTTGGTTTGTTGTTGTGCTGGGATTGAGGCAATAAATGGTGCAGAAAGGCACCAGTCTGCATGTTTCCTTAGGAGTTTGCATAGAAGTGTGAGATAGGGCAGGTAGGACACAAGGGGAGTAGGAGTGAATGGAAAGCTTTGGTTGATTAAGAAAAGGCGCCCATGGGGCTGGGGCTGTAGCTCAGTGGTAGAGTACTTGCCTGGAACGTGTGAGGCACTGGGTTCGATCCTCAGCACCACATATAAGTAAATAAATTAAATAAAGGTCCATCAACAACTTAAAAAAAAAAAGAAAGAAAGAAAAGGCGCCCATAGAGTTGCTCAGAGGGGCGAAGGCCTGAGGGAGCTCTTGGCACTGCCTGAATTCAGGTGAGGGCCAACAGCTGGAGATTGGGCCAGGAGAGCCTGAGTTCAATACAAGTTTAGTGAGATGATCCTTGAGAATTAGGCCTCTCAACCTTACCCAAGAATTTGGGTTGGTAGGGGATGTGGAGTCTCCAAATGATGTTGAGGCCTTTGGAGTTGTCTGACTGGATGGAGGTGGGAAGTCTGAACCTGGGAATGATCTGCTCGATGAGGATGGAGGCAATGGTGTCAGCAGTTTCCCTGGAGGCAGGGAAGGCATTTATCCAACCTGAAAAAGTATCAACCCAAGTAAGTAGGTAGTGAAGCTTTTTGTGCCTAGGCATGTGAGTGACGTTGATCTGCCAGTCTTCACCTGGCTGGTGGCTCCCCATCTGATGTGTGGGGAGTTTAGGCTTGATGGTTCCTTGTGGGGATACTGTAGAGCAGACAGAGCAAACAGAGTGGAACTGCTGGAGAGTAGTTCTCATTCCTAGGAATTAAAGCAGAGGTTGTAAAAAACTGGAAAAGGAGTCAGGGAGGGTTTTAGATGGGGGCAGGTTCTGGAGCCAGAGGAGTTCATCATGAGTCATAGGTCTCCATCTTGGGCATTGGGGGCTGGTAGTCTTAAAGAAGTAGTTGATTGACTGGTTGGTAAATTTGTGTATCTGATCTTGTAGGAACTTCTATAGGCAAGTTAATAGACAAGATCCTATTAAGAGAAAGATAAAGAGGACTAATAGGGGTCCTGTGAGGGGGATGAGCCAAGGTCATACTTGACTGAACATTTCCAATGAAGACTGTTGGCCTAGTTGCTGTTTCATCTTTTCTAGCTGTTCTTATCCTTCATTACCCCCAGTAATGACTGTGTTTTGGTTTAACTGTTTTTGTGAAGTGTTTAAGACCAAACTAGTCAAAACTGACTTTATTTCAATCTATTGTTAGGAGTCAGCCAAGTTCCCATAGGGGTCACTCATGGAGGAACTTGAGAGCATCTTCTTAGTTCTGCTAGTGCCATTTGTGCTACGATGAGTCCAGTCTTGCTTGACCATATGGCTTCCCTTGGAAGCATCAGGGATGTCTCCTTTCTCCAATGACCCTCCTATTCACAGCAAGTGCACTGAATGGCTTTTCATTCTCCAGTGGTATCATTAATCTCTTTGATCAGGAGGTTATGTGGCCCAGAGTTGCAAAGCTTTTTAGGGAAATTCCCTGTTCCTTGGATTCAGACTGTCTCAGAGGGTAAGAGCCAAATATTGATTTTCTTGGCCTTTTAAATTTAACTTTAATTTTAAGTCTTGATCTTAAACATCCAGCAAGTCACTCTCACCAGTCTTAAATTAAGAGTAGTGGGCTTTAACTGAAATCTGGCCTACTTTGGAGTTGTTCTGACATGTAGTAAGATGGGAGGCCTTATCTCAGGTAAGGAAGGGCTCTTTTTAAACCTTAGATAAAGTGTTCTAGTACTGAAGCTGATCTTTGCATCTTAAATTTCATTTTATAAAGCTTACATGTATTGTCACATGAATACTAGCTAACACAATATAATATTACATTTAAATTGTACCCAGTGTATAGAACTTTATATTAATCTTATTGATAACAGGTCCAGTTATAGAATATTAAATGATATAAATAAATCTCCAATATATTATTCTTTTTTTTAGAGAGAGAGAGAGAGAGGTAGGTTTTTTTTAATATTTATTTTTTAGTTTTCGACAGACACAACATCTTGTTGGTATG
Source organism: Ictidomys tridecemlineatus (assembly GCF_052094955.1). Classification (NCBI taxonomy): domain Eukaryota; kingdom Metazoa; phylum Chordata; class Mammalia; order Rodentia; family Sciuridae; genus Ictidomys; species Ictidomys tridecemlineatus. The sequence continues at coordinate 202,027,831 of NC_135478.1, forward strand.
TGATACTGAAGATTGAACCCAGGCCGCACGCATGCCAGGCAAGCACGCTACCACTTGAGCCACATCCCCAGCCTCCAATATATTATTCTTATAAGCCTAAAATGACCATGCATCTTTAGTTTGGAGAACACCAGCTTAATATAATTCTTTTTAAAAGCTTGTTTAAAGCTTTTATCTTTAAGATTTCTATACCTGGAAAATATGAACACATTTAATATACAAAGAAGATTAATAGTACCACAATTACACTGATGTTTTTATATTAATCAAGTTTAGTTCTTAAAGAAATAACATATTATAATATTGCAAAATAACAGTTGTTTTTTACCCATAGTTGTATAATCCTTAATTCCTTCAAGATTACTTGTTGAAAAAACTTACATATATAACCAACTTACACAGACCTTCTTTATCATTTACTTAAACCCTCGTATTTACTTAATCATGTAGACTCTCTTAACCAGAAACACTTTTTCCTTCTATTAAATCCATACCTAGAACCTTCTAATTTCACTTTCTCATCTGTTAACCCCTTCTTTATTCACATTTTGAAACAATCTTTGTAAATTTCTGAATTTGGGCAAATTATTCCATTTTAATAAGAAATATTTTGTTATTTCCAGTACACAATTAATTACATCTGTTTACCATTTCATGAAAACATAAACTATGTTTAAGTATATAGAATTATACTGTTGTAGGGATGAACAAGGCAAGGCACCTAAGATAGCACTGAAGATAGGGAAACAGTTTTATTTGGTTGCAACCAGATTCAGAGGTCACAGCTTCTGTTGTAATCACTTAATACCCTGAATCCCAAGCTTAGGTAGTTTCAGAATTGTGTACCCAGCATGTAAGGGGAGGGGCTCAGAAGTTCCCAGTCTGCAGAAGTTCACATAAAAGCAGTTTTTTTTTCTGTTTTGGGCAAGTTAACCCTTCAAGGACAACACCTGAGAAGGAGAGAGCTTTTTTCCCCCTTTCTTTCCTCCCCTACCAGCTGTTACCATGCAGCCCAGTTGGTAACTTCTCTTATCTTAGAAATGTAGACCTCTCTGTGAAGCCCCAGCTCAAGGCCAAAGGCATTGTTTACATCTTTTTGTGAAAAACTAGTAAAGGGGTGTCTAGCATCTGGAGTGATGATTTTTTTCCAGCCAGTGGCCAATTAAAATAGGGCAACATGAAATGAGGAAGTTTATCTACATAGAACTTTTTGTAGGGACTCTTTTGCCAACAGTCCTAAAATCAGCCATGGACAAGATTTCTGGAGAAGGTCAGTTAAGACTTTTCTGTGGGCCTGGGTATGGAGGGGGAAGACAGGAATGTGGTGCTGAGAGCAGCTGGGGTGGACCTGAGAATGAGGAAGGAGATGTAAAAGAAAAATGGGAAAGGGGTTTGGGATTTTCCCTAGCAGGGAAAACTTGAGTAGTAGAACAGGTAGAGCAGCGGGGAAGACAGAGCAAATATCCCAAAAGGCCTGTAAGGGACTTTAAATTCTTACTAATCTTGTTTTCAGTGGTGACAAAGCAATTTTAGAGGCCATTTCACCAGATCTCAGATAGGGGTCTGAGTGCTCTTCTCAGCTCTTTTGAGCTTTGGTTTAGCTGGTAAGAGGGCCTGGTGGGATCCAGTATGGGCACTGTCAGGAGACGAAAGGAGTGAGTGGATGGAGGGATACCTTCAGTAACTGCTACCTCATGCAAGGGGGCAAAGGTCTGAGGAAGGGCAGTGGTATAGGTTTTTGGTCTAGTAATTGGAGGGGAGAAAGGAGGTTGTGCAGGCCAGGGAAACAGGTAAGGGCCTGGGGCAGAAGGTTAAGGGTGAGGACCTATCCAAGCCAGGTGATAGGGTGAAGGTTCATCAGCAGGGTCAAAAGTAGTGGAGAAGGCTGGGGATTGGTGGTTGGGGGGGTTGGTTTGCAAGCTAGAAGAATTTATAGAGGTTTTCAAGAAGTGCAGAGAGCAGGTTTGGATCAGAGCAAGAAGAAAGCTTGGAAATAAATAAGGAAGGAGGTTGTCCCTGGGGTGTTTTCCTTCCCACAAGTGGGTGAAGAGGTTTGCTGGAGATCAACCTTCAAATCCTACCAAGACCACCATTGGGTTTAGGACTCCAGGAAGGGGAACTCACCAATTGAAGGCCAATGGTAGATGTAGTTCTGTGGATGAGAAAAATGGGTTCGGGTCATCCGGTGAGTGGCACTTCTGAAAGAAGAGGGACCCAAAAGTGGGTTTTCACCCTCTTCCCAGGTTTTGGCACCAGATGAAAGGAAAGTGACCACAACACTCAGAGCAACCAAGAGATCTTTATTGCAGCAGTGAGAAAGAGGAGAGAGAAAGAGATAGATAGAGATAGATAGAGAGAGAGAGAGAGAGAGAGAGAGAGAGAGAGAGAGGAAACAGAGAGCAAGAGAAAACAAAAGCAAGAGAGGAAGACAGAGAGAGCAAGAGAGGGGCCCAGAAGGAGGGAGTTTTTATAGCCAAAATCTAACAGGGTCACTGGGTCTGCAAGCTGCCTTGTTGGCATACAGTGATTGAATCATAAAGTAGTTGTTATGGGTGTCATTTTCTGCCTTCAGGCAGATGGGGCAGGGTTCAGATGTGGATGGGTTCAGATGTCTGTTGCACCAGACAGGTGGGTATTAAGTGTTCAGCCTTGAGTGGGGTTGAGTGTTCAGACTTGACACAAACAGGTGATAAAGGACCAGACAGAGGTGGGGTTGAGTCCCCAGGTTATCTTGCAGCTAACATTTGTTCAGCCTGCCCTGCAGACAACTTAGTTCAGCCTTCCCTGCACCTAACAAGAGAGACGAGAAGACCAGAAGCAGAAATATCAGATCCTTGCTCAAGCTATCCATCCAGCATTAGCATCTGTCCCTGGTTCCACTGGCCTGTGGAAGGGTCCCTCAGGACTGCCTTCACTCTGTTTTAAATGTGGTCAGACAGTTCACTAGGGTCATACATGTCCTAAACCTCGAAAGCTTCCAGGCCCTTGTCCTAAATGCTATCAGAAGAGACACTGGGCTGTTGACTGTCCCTGAGCATGTAGCAACCCCTGGCCATTTGGTCCTTCTGGCTCCCCTTTCCAACTCTTAGGACTGGCTGCAGAGGACTGATGAGGCCCAGGTCCCCATCATCCAACCCCTTCTTCCTATACACCAGGGCTACATATTCAGTTCTCAAGGAGTTCTGGGGGCCTACTACTCGTTCTATGTCCTCTATTGTCGGGGTAGGGGGTAAACCTTACAAACCCTTACAGACACCTAGCCTTGTTTGTGCTTTTGGCTCTCTAATTGTTATTCACTCCTTTTTGGTCATTCCAAATTGCCCTGTTTCCCTTATGGGAAGGGTCATCCTCACTGTCTGGAATGTTTCAAGTTCTTCTTTTGCCTCACACCACAAGCCCATTCACATCTGTTTGAAAGACCCCCTTTATCTTCTGGCCCTGCTCTCCTAACAAAAACTTCTAGGCTTATAGCCTATCATTCAAGACTGCTGAGAGTCATAGCCAAGTAGGAATGACACAATTTCCTTGTCAGGCTACCCAATGTTGCTTAGAGGGAGGACTCTCTATTGTGGAAATGGGCTTGCCTTGGACCCAGGTCATTTGCAGTGACATTGCATGAATGTTTGAGAGTTTTGGTTGAAAGGTCACCCTGCTCAAGGACCAGGGTGGATCCGGGTTTAGGGTGGATCTGGGTTTAGGGTGGATCCTGCTGGGAATATGGCGTATCCTGCTGCCTCAGGCACCGGCTCCTTGAGTTCCCGTTGAGTTCTCGCGGGATTCAGAGAGTATTTGGTATGCAGAGCCCGGTGGAGTGTGTGGATTTTCCCAGAACGTGCATGTAGAGGGCCGGTGAGAGTTTGGGAATAAAGAATTGCTGTTTGAATCTACAAGGCTGTGAGTGGCACAGTGATTTTGTGCCCAGCCAGACTGTGGCACAAGACCTCTTTCAAAAGGGATTCCTTAGACCTACTCATTCCCCTTATAACCCCCCATCTTGACAGTAATAAAGTCCAATGGTTCCCACCACTTGCTCCAAGATCTCTGTTCCATCAACTCTGTGGTCATCCCAATCCATCCCATGGTAACCAATCCTTATACCCTCTCTCCCCCATTCCTTCTGGGATCTCTTACTTCTCAGTACTAGACCTGAAAGATGCCTTTTTCTCTATTCCCCTCCATTCTGACTCTCAAGACATTTTCACCTTTACATGGACAGACCCTGCGTCTTACAACTCCACTCAGCTGACATGGACAGTTCTCCCCCAAGGGTTCTGAGATTGCCCTCACATCTTCAGACAGACCTTTGCTAAGGACCTATCATCCATACATCTCTCTCAGTCTATGGTGCTACAGTATGTTGATGACCTCCTTCTTTGCAGTCCCTCCTTTGAGCTCAGTCATCAGGACAATAGTAAATTTCTTAACTTCCTTTCTGGCTATAGGGTTTCCCCATCCAAGGTACAGATTTCCTTGGTAATAGTAACATACCTATGCCTCCTCCTGACCCCTACACACAAAGCCATCACAGCTGATATAGAAAGGGCCTTATGGCTAATATACCAACGCCATCTACTAAGGAAGAAATTCTTTCCTTTCTAGGTGTGGCAGGATTCCTCAGAACTTGGATTCCTAACTACTCTATATTGGCTAAGCATCTATATGGTACTGCCCATTCTCTGAACCCCTATTGCACTCTGTTACAAAGCCTTCACCAGGCTCCAGCAGGCCTTCCTCCAGGCCCCTGATCTCCATCTCCCTGATCTCACACGCCCATTTCACCTTTACATGGTTGAAAAGCAGGGATTTGCTCTAGGGGTCCTCAGACACATGCTGGGGCCAACCTTTACCCCTGTGGTTTATCTACCAAAGGTCTTGACCCTACTGTTCGTGGATAGGCTTCTTGCCTATGAACATTGGCCACAGTCTCTCTACTCATTAACAAGTCAAAGAAACTCACCTTTGGAGCCCCACTCACCATCCTGGCTCCCCATCATCTAAAGGAACTTCTCACCTACAAGAGCTTACATTTCTTACCCTGCTGTCGCCTTTTATCTCTACAGGTTTCTCTGGTGTAAGATCCCAGCCTTACTTTCCACTCTCCTCTCTGTTCCTCAGGACTCTTCCACCTCTTCTCCTCTTACCCATTCACGCACTGAAACTCTGGAGGTGGTTCATCTACATCCCTCCCACAAAAAGGAAGGCAACATACACATGGTTCACAAATGGCTCCTCTTACCTTCAGGAGGGAGTTTCTCAGGCAGGGTATGCTATAGTCTCTCTAACCTTCATTTTGGAAGTGGCTCCCATCCCCAATAATACATCCAATCAGCAGGCTGAACTTGTTGCCCTCATCAGAATCTTTGCTTTGGCAAAGGGAGGCTCCCTCAATATCTACAGTGACTCTAAATATACTTTCCACATAATTCTCTCCCACTCTGCTATTTGGGAGGAGCACGGATTCCTTACCACCAAGGGAACTTCAATTACTAATGCCCCCTTTATCATTGATATCCTTCAGGCCTCAAAGCTTCCCACTGCCGTTGGAATCTCACATTGTATATCCCATCAGGCATACACCTCCTTTGTGACACTCAGCAACAACAAGGCAGACTCTGAGGCAAGGGCCACCACCCTCCAAAAGCCTACTCCACCTGCGGTCCTCTGCCTTGCTAGTCCCTAGACGACTCTTCCCCACCTGACACTCAACAGATGCTTACCTTCCTTCACCCTAACACCACATCTTTAAAACAATTTCTCAGGGACTGAGGTTGTGACTCAAGTGGTAGAGTGCTCCCCTAGCACATGTGAGGCACTGGGTTTGATCCTCAGCACTACATAAAAATAAAATATATTGTATCCACCTATAACTAAAAAAAAATATTAAAGAAAAACAATTTCTCACTTCCCATCTTAAACTCTCTCCAGAGGACCTACAATTTCTTTTTACCTTCTCTGCCTCCTGTGAAATCTGCCAAAAACCAATCCCACCTCCAATCTCTGCCTACCTGCCTTCCCTTTACACCAAGCAAGAGGACATCTCCCTTACTCTGATTGGCAGCTGGCTTTCACCCATATGCCCCAAGTAAAGCGGTACAAATTTCTCTTGGTACTTGTCGACACCTTCTCAGGATGGATTGAGATTTTTCCTACCATCAATAAATGGGCCCCTTCTGTGGTCAACAACCTCATTGAACACATTCTTCCCCAATTTGGCCTCCCCTCTTCATTCCAGTCTGATAATGGTCCTGAATTTACTTCCCATGTTTCACAGTCTGTAGTTAAGGTTCTCAACATCTCCTGACATTTTCATATTCCCTACCATTCCCAGTCCTCTGGCAAGGTGGAATGTACTGTTAAACCCCAATGAAAAGAAAAGACTCCAATTTTAAACAAATGAAAGCAAACTTGTATTTGTGTACACAAAGGAAGCTGATCAGCAGCTGACTCCCCTAACACAGGCTATAGACTAGCATCCCCAGCTCCCCAAGAAGGAGATTTTATAGCTCAAAAAGTTACAAAAAAAAAAAAAAAAAAAGATGGGGGAGGTGTCTTGAGAACTCCAGCTGATAGGATTTTGACAAGCATAATACAAAAGTAAATAATAGGTTAATGATCTAAATGGCTCAACATTTCAAGTTAGGGAGTAAATTCAGATCCCAGCATCAGAATTTATGAGGCGCCGCTGAGGTTTCAGAGAGGGTTGTTATCTGGTCAGGGAAAGCCAGGCAAGGGTGACTTCAAGGCACAGGCGGGCATTCCAAGCAAGTTTAAAATATCAAAATATGGCCAGGCCAAATTGAAATCCTAATATTTTACAGAAAACAGAAATGAACCTTTTCTAACTTTTGAAGAAATGGCTCCCGATCTTAAGGTCTTAAGAGGGAATTAGGCTGGGTTTATCAGTACCAACTGGACCTTGAAGAAGATTCTCACTAAACTATCCTTTGACTTACATTTAGATTGGACTAAACTCCTTCCTTTGGCTCTTCTTAGGTATGAGTCCTCCCAAAGAAGCCAGTCAACATCTCCCCTTTTGAGCTTCTATATGGATGGCCTATCCCCCTGCTCAGCTCACAACCCTCTGATTCCCCACTACCCCTTGTTCCTCATCTTTTCTGCCCCCTTCTTGCATACATTAGGAACCTTCTTTGGCAATACTGTAATGCTGTTCTGGCAAAGCCTAATTCCATCTCTTCCCCTTCTCCCACTCTGACTCCTCCTCTCAACTCTCCTCAAAATGGACTGGAACCTATTGGGACATTCTTACCACTCCCTCAGCAGCCCACCTTGAGGGCATCCCATATTGGATTCATAACTCCCATTTAAATGGTTTTCTCTGCCATTTTATACAATGATACCCATAGCCCTCTCAAGCTGCGTTTCTCCAAGGCCCCTAATCTTCCTTTGGTCTCTGAGGACCACGAGGACACTGCAGAACCATGAGTACCACTCTTTCCTTTTTCATTTTTGCCCTTTCCCTTATTCTGCACTCACCTCCCAGGGGTACCATTACCAGGAATTAGCATTCCAATTTCTAGGAAACTTACAGCAAATTGCTGACAGTCCTGGCCAGCTCCTTTGTACACAAATATAAACTTGCTTTAATTTGATTCAAATTGGAGTTGATGGTCTTTTCTTCACATCATGGTTTAACAGTCAGCTCTGATAAGTAAACTCTCCTGTGTATCTCTGCCCCGGTCTCCGTCTTTCATTTCTCTCTTACCCATCTCTCATTCCTTGCTTTCCCGTCAGCTACTACCTGGTTGTAAAAACAAACAAAACAAACCAGAACTATGTTTATGTTGCTACTGTGATCCTACAGGATATATATATATATATATATATATATATATATATATATATATATATATATATATAAAAGCTTACGTTTTAAAACTCAAAATATTTCTGATTTTGACCATGCTTCTTTGTTAATACCTCCTTTTCTAAATCTTTGCCACATGCACCTCAGATAGAGCACTAATCTCCAGGATATATAAAGGATACAAAACCTTAACACCAAAAAAAAAAAAAAAATCAATTAATGGGCTAAGAAACTGAAAAGACACTTCACAGAAGAAGAAATGCAATTGATCAACAAACATCTGGAAAAAAATGTTCATCATCTCAAGCAATTAGAGAAATGCAAACCAAAACTACTCCAAGATTTCATCTCATTCCAGGCAGAATAGCAATTATTAAGAATACAAGCAATAATAAGTATTGGCAAGGATGTGGGGGGAAAGGTACACTCATACATTGCTGGTGGCACTACAAATTGGTGCAACTGGTACTGCTGGTTACTGAAAGGAAGTCCTGATTCCTCACATGTTGATGTATAATATTAGAGAAGCACACCGAGGCAAGCATATAAAGCAGAGTTTATTTTAAAAGAGGTAACATAGACTTTTCCCAGGAAGAAGAAAGGAACCATATCTGGTATCCTGGTGTCCCAAGAAGCGAGGTGTTCTACCCCCTTTTATATATCCTAGGCTTCCTTTGCTCTCCTGCCCTCTTCCCCTTATTTCTCTCCTTTCAGTGTAGAGACTTGGCCTAGGAAATGCTCAATGGGATGGCCAAAAGGGTGAAAAACAGGTGAACTCAAGCGGGAAGAGAAGTATGGAGCAGCCCAAGACACATTAATTAACAATTTTATAGCTCCCTATAGGGAGGAGCAATTCCTGGGACAGGTTACCTTAGCAACAGGTTGGAGCAGGGGCGGGTTCTTGTTAAGGGTGGAGGAAAGGCTCTGAAGTAATTAACATGTAAATACCTCGGGGAGCAGACTCAGATTGGCTTCCTTGATACAACCTGACTGGATTTACCTCTATCTATACTGACTGCCTAATTCTGGCTTCACACTACTTTGGAAAGCAGAGTGAAGATTCCTCAGAAAACTTGGAATGAAACTACCATTGATCCGGTTAACCCACTCCTCTGTTTATACCCAAAGGACAACATACTTGTAAGGATGACCTTAGCCTAAGCAACTCTATTTTAAAATAAACCTGCAGTCTGTGCCTCCCAATATGTCATTGGACATAGCCTGATAAAAACAAGTCACTTTCCACAACCCAGATAAGAGGGTGAAGTCACTTGTCATTTATTGTAACCTTGATAAGAGTCAGAAGGGTAATATTAGGGTGGAAACCAGTAGACCATATGTCCTCTCTAAAATGTAAGATGTCACTAAGAAACCTGGTAACAGCTGGTAGGGACCAAAAGGGTACACAAAAGCCCCAAAATTTAGTATAAATAATGGGACAAAGGAACAGACATTCAGCCAGCCTATACTGATGCTCACATGCCAGAGAGCCTGATGAGAATCTGGACTGATATCCTAACTCCTCATCATTTGCCTGATCCTGTGCATTGTTCTCACCACTCTCAAACTCTACAGCAGCCTCTTGACCCTGGTGAGAAAGGCGACTTCTCCTTATGAGGGTCTCAGCCAGCTGTCAACTCCACCCCAGGAGAGGCCTCCATTTTCCTGACCTGATCACTGCAGTCTGAGTGAGTGTGCATCTGCTGGACTTAAGACCTAAAACTTAAGACTTTAAATCTAGCACTTGAGCTTAGCATGCAGAGAGAATGTCCATAATAGGTCTGTCATGATTAAGAGTGTTTGCAGTGCTTTGACTTAAGTTTGAATTTGTTTGCTTTGAATTAGTTGTGTTTATTGCTTTTATAAGTCTGAATTAATGTATTTGTAGTGGCCAACATTAAGTATTGTCATTTTCTTGATTAAGAACCTTGTCAAGAGGGGGCAAAATTGCAACGTATGCAGTTGAGGGTAGAAATAAAGAATGTCTACTTGCTTCTGCACCTTTCAACGCTTTATTCATTCAAATTAGTCATTACAATTTCACTCTATAGGTTCTTTTTAAATTTTTTTAAAAATTTTTTAGGTATAGATGGACACAACACAATGCCTTTATTTTTACGTGGTGCTGAAAATCAAACCCTGGTCCCGTAAGTGCTAGGTGAGCACTGTACCACTGAGCCACAATCCCAGACCCTCTATAGGTTCTTAATCAAGAAAATGACAACCCTTAATGCTAGGTACTGCAATAGACATAATCAATTCACAGCAAACAATTCTAGGTTAATAAATTCACATCAAACAATTCTAGATTAATTCTAAGCACTGCAACACACCTAATCATAACAGGCTAATGACAGACATTTCCTCTGCAAGTTGAAAAGTCTCAAGCCTTAGGCTTTATGTCTAGCAGATGCACACTTACTTAGACTGTGGCCACCAGGTCTGGAGCCAAGGCAGGCCTAACTGGTAAATTTTGCCAATTTCCCTGGCCAAATAAAAATATTTATTAAGTCACTTTTTACTGTTTAAATACTTGGACAATGCTGGGCCATTCTATAATTTAAAGCTAATGATGCTCTAGCTTATATCAACTGTTTTTCTGCAATTTTAAAAAATAAAAAAGGGAGAAACAGAATTCCACATAACCGCACAAAATCCCACAAAATTATTTAAAAAGAAATTTAAGGGCGCTGGGTTGTGGCTCAGTGGTGGAGCACTTGTCTTGCATGCATAAGGCCCTGGGTTCGATCCTCAGCACCACATAAAAATAAATAAATAAAAATAAAGATATTTAAAAAATTTAAATTGTGATATAAAAAGCCTAACTACTGCTGAGCAACACATGGAACAATAGAATAAACCAGATTCAGTAATAATATAGGTGTCGCCAGGGGACAAAAGTGCTATGTATGCAGTCAAGGGGAAAAATAAAGAATGTCCATGTGCTTCTGTCCCTTTCAATGCTTTATTCATTCAAATCACTCAAAATAGTTTCACTCTATAGGCTTTTGATCAAGGAAACAACAAACCTTAATGCTAGGCACTACAATAGACATAATCAATTCACAGCAAACAATTCTAGATTAATTCTAAGCACTGCAAACACACTTAATCATGACAGGCTAATGACAGACATTCCCTCTGCATGCTAAATTCAACAGTCTTAAACCTCAGGATTTATGTCCAGCAGATTCGCATTCACTTAGACCACAGTGAATCAAGGCAGGCTTTTCCTGGCATGAGTGGATGACCGGTTGAGAAGAGGGTTATAGGGAGAAGTTACGGCTCTCACCAGGGTCCAGATGAGTCAGTAGAGTTTGAGAGCAGTGAGGATTGCACAGAGGATCAGGAAAGTGATGGTATGTCAGGTCCTCATGAGGTTCTCCAGATCGAGGGCATCCTTGTTTCAGCTGGCTGAATCCCTGTTCATCAGCTCTATTACTTATACTAAATTTGGGGGCTTTTGATCCCCCTTTCAATCCTTATCAGCTACCACCAGATTTCTTCATGACATCATTACCTTGGGGTCAGAAACATATGGTCTGGTGGTCTTCACCTTGATCTTCTCTCCTTTCTCTCTTATCAGGCAAGGACAACCTGCCAGGGACTTCACTCTGTTTATCAGGGTGAGGAGAAGTAACTTGTTTGAGGCCATATTGGAGGGCTCTGTGTGTGTGTCTGGTGAAACTGCATGTTTCAAACTGGAGTTTTTAAAATGGAGTTGCTGACACCAGACATCTATGTGTTCTCTCAAAGCCATTTCTGCACCAACCATGGCCACCTTTGTGGAGCTCAGCACCAAAGCCAAGATGCTTGTCTTTGGTCTGGGCACCTGGAAGTCTCCCCCAAACAAAGTCAAAGAAGCCATGAAGGTGGCCATTGGCAGAATATCGCCACATAGACTGTGCCTACATCTATCAGAATGAGAATGAGGTTGGAGAAGCTATCCAAGAGAAGGTCCAAGAGAAGGTGGTGAAGTGGGAGGACCTCTTTGTTGTGAGCAAGTTGTGGTGCACTTTCTTTGAGAGTAAGCTTGTGAAGGAAGCCTCAAGGATCTGAAACTGGACTATCTGGATGTCTATCTTATTCATTGGCCCCAGGGATTTCAGGCTGGGAAGGTCTTATTCCCCAAAGATGATAAAGGTAACAACCTCATCAGTAAAGTTACATTCTTGGATGCTGGGAGGTCATGGAGGAGCTGGTGAATGAGGGGTTGGTGAAAGCTCTTGGGGTCTCCAACTTCAACCACTTGCAGATTGAAAAGATCTTGAATAAGCCTGGACTCAAATATAAACCAGGGACTAACCAGGTCGAGTGTACACCCATTCCTCACCCAGGAGAAATTGATCCTATACTGCTACTATAAGGGCATCACTATCACAGCCTACAGCCCCCTGGGCTCTCCAGATAGACCTTGGGCCAAACCAGAAGACTCTTCACTACTGGAGGACCCTAAGATAAAGGAAATTGCTGCAAGGCACCAAAAAAATCCCCAGCCCAGGTTCATATTCGGTTCCATATCCAGAGGAATGTGGTGGTGATCCCCAAGTCTGTGACACCAGAACATATTGTCGAGAACTTTCAGGACTTTGACTTCAAATTGAGTGATTAGGAGATGGTGATCTTACTCAGCTTCAACAGAAACTGGAGGATCTGTGTCCTGGCTAACCAGGCTCATTTGCCGGAATACCCCTACAGTGCTGATTACTGAAGCTGAATCTCCTCATGAGACACTTAGTGGATTCTTTCTCTTCACTGAAGTTTTATTTGCTCTCCCTAAGGCCCATTTTAGCCAAATTTATATGAAATCATATTGTGCCTGATCTTGCCAGAATCTAGGCAAAATTGAAAAAAAAATTTATTTGCATTATAGTTGTATACAATGGGATTTTTAATGCTCTAATCATACATGCATGCAACATTAGTTGCTCAATCTCCTTCCCATAACCTTGTTTCCTTCTCCTCCTCCCTCCCCCTAAGCAAGGTTTTATTTAGATCCATATGTTGAACCAGGAAAAGACTTATCACAGGGAAGTATGACTCAGATGAGCAAATGACTGTTTCTTCCACTTATGTGATCTGAACAAATGTTTGTTAAACAACAGGGTCTCTGCTACAATTGAGCATGCAAAAATAAAAATTAAAAAATAATGAAAGTTAAAAAAATAATAAAATAAAATGGAGTTGCTTAGGCTCAGGCTTAAGAGCATCCTCACAATAGGGCAGAGGCTGTGCTTGTGTATATTCAGAAAACCCAACCTGTCATTGTGGAGACAAATGAAGGACCTGACAATTCAGGCTGAGCAGATAGTTCAATAACCGGGAGGAAATAAGACTACAACTACAATGTTTGGGGCCATGCTAGCTTTGTTGAGGAGTCAGGTAAGTAGAGTCTATGGAGAAACTTATTGGACCTATTTTCAAGATCCACCTCAGCTGTATGGTCTGGAGAATCCATCCCATATAATGATACTGATATGATAGGAGGTTTTACAAACACATTACACCTATTCATGCCACTGGGTTTAATTATACAGGCGACAGTGGGTATTCACCTATATGTTGGTCCTGTGATAAACATGCTGGCTGTTTAAAATAACTTTTGAGGAAAAGACAGCATATGGGGGACCTAGACCAGCCAATCATATCAGCCCTGGGGATTTAAAAGTATATGTCCAGAAAGTTATTAAAATGGAACTTTCCCACAACAGGCCAGTTATTCCCAGGTAACATCCACCAGTATCTATTGCCCTATTCAATCTGCAACAGAATTTCGTGAGTTTTCTAAATGGTTGGCTTATGCAAATGTCTTGCCAGTACAACATAATATCTCTAGAAGTGGCAGATATGTTTTGGATTGATCTTCTGTAAGGGTCTGGCAAAACGTTGGAGGGAGAGACCACCCAAGAGACTTCTACCACGCGGCCTGCGCAGTGGTTTCATTAATGAGGTTCTAGGCATAAAGTTAGTTAGAAGAGATCGAAATAAAGACTCAATTACCTTATTTCTATTGCTAGGTCCAAGACAGCTCCCCTCTCTGGTTCCCTCCTCCAACCACCCAGCAGGGCAACAGGGATTACTCAGGGCTAGCAGGAGAGAGAGAGCGCGAGCATGCCGGGGATCAGCCTTTTATTGGGGAACAAGAGATTCAGGGGAGAATTCCATCCAATGAAGGTTGAGGGGGGGCTGCCCTCCAAGGTCAGGGTCAGTGATTGGGTCCCCGGGGTCAGTGGTCAGGCACACCCCGACACGGATGGGCTCTCTCTTCAGGAAAGGGCCAGGAAAAACTTTGACTTTTGCCAAAGTGCCTCAGACCCTTAACGGGAGGCACCCGATCACGTGTTAGAATGGCTTCCCACAGAGACTGACTCCATGCTATTGGCAAAAGGGGATATTTATTGGGGATCCATTCCAGCACACTGGGACTCTGTGCTCACTCAAGGACGGAGAGCAGCCAAGAGCCCTGAGCAAAGGTCAAGCAGAGCTTAAGTACACTTTTTGGAGAGGGCGGTGGGCTTTGCATACATCAGAACAAATCATCATGAGGCGCGGGGAAATTGAACAACAACTCTGAGACGTGATTGGCACATTCGGGCCGGGGTGATTGGTCATTCGTAAGTGGGTTACACATTCAAACTGATTGTGACAAACTGCACAGGGCCCTAGGCTAAATGGCCAGTAGGGTGTTGTTTTAACTATCTCAGGAATCTGGGTGTAACAGAGGAACTTAATACCTGATCTTTTACATTCAAGCTTTCCAGCTTAGAAACTTTACCCTTTCACTTCAAAAATTGATAAAAGTCTGTTACATCAGGATCCTATGACTCTTGGAGGATTTGTCAGTAGTATCCTAACTTTCACTGAAGGTGGCATACAAAAGGATCTGTGGTGTTTAATAGCTGCCTTAGATTTTCTCCATTTTACAGATGGTTCCTTGTCTGACTTTATAGGCAAGAGCTCTAAGGAGGGTTTCCCCTATGACCTTCGAGCCTGTATTCAATCTCCTTATGTTTTCATTTCTGGAAATGTGAGAATGCAGAGAAAAGGAGAAAAATATCATATAACTTGTAGGAAATGTAATCTACCTAAGCTAATTTTCTTAATAATTTGGCTCAAAATATTTCCAAATCCCTGTCCAATTAGGTGAATATTGATGAAAAGATAGAGACTAAATTAATGCTTTGAAAGCTACCATCATAAATATAGTAAATGAACTCTCTGCTCAAATTTAAACAAAGATTTAGATGCCCCGCTGACTCTAAGTATGTCTTTATTAATGCAGGCAAATATAATACTTCCCAATGGATTGGGAAAAAGTAAAAAATCATCTGATGGGCGTTTGGCATAGCAATAATAATAGCTTGGACCTTAGGAAGTTACATCATCACATTAGGATATTCAGAAAAGCAGGATCGAGCTCATGCACCTCTAGCTGAACAAATACTTTATGAATTAGATGACTTTAATCTTGGAAATATGTTAAAACATTTGCATGGTATATATTATTAGAATGATATGTTTGTTACTAATTCTTTTTTGTGTTATTAGGTTGTGTACCCTCAGATCCAAGATCTGGGAACTCCAAGTAATTGCCTGTTGCTTGTATTTAAAAAGTAAAGAAGTGTGAGATGTTGGAAGCCATGTATAAATTATGGGTTTGTTTGAGCCATCATAAGGCAGGGAGGATGCTTTTCTGGGAAATCCTGGGTGAAATTCCCTGGTCAAAGAAAGTCCCGATCATGCTGGCACCCTGCCTTAGCTCACAGCCCTAAGTTCAAATGCAGCCACCTGGAGATGGACCCCAAACAACTTGCTTTCTCCATTCTTGTTTTCTTCAAGAAGTCTGACACACTGAAACCTTTTGATGTATTTCCTCTTAAATAAAGAATTTGGGCCCTTTTCCCTTGTTCAGTTCCAGTTCCTATCAGGGCTGGAAGACCCACAGGTGACCTTTTTTTAAAACTATTTTGTCTATTGTCTTTTGTTTCTTATTTTCGGACTTTTTATTTAACCTGCCAGTTCACACCTCCAAGCAAGAATCTGGTAACCCTGGCATCACAGGAATAACAAAATTTCCTTGTTAAATACATCATAATTTTACTGCTGTTTACTGGTGACGAGTCCTTGCTTCCCCATTGTTAAAGTATACCACAAGAGAAGCACACCAAGGCAAGTTTAGAGTGGAAAGTAGAAGCTTTATTAAAGGACAGCAGAAAAGACTTCTCCCCAGAGGAAGAAGGGACCCAAGAGGTGGAATCCATGGAAGGGCAAAGTCTCCTCTCTTTTATAGCTAAGGTCTTCTTTCAGCTTTCCCACATTCCTGTCCTTTGTTCTGTTATCTTTCAGTGATGGAATGTAGGTGGGAAGACCCAAAGGGTGGGGTACACTTGGGCCAAATGAGTAATCTGGGCAGGAAGAATTTTTGGATTAGCATCTCCATGTTTGCTGAGAGTTGTTTCATTAACATTTCTTTGGGATGGGCTCTGCGCCTTGGGGACATAAACATTGCAAGTGTTGTTCTGCTTTTCCAGGACTACATTCTCAATATGGCCTTCATTTTTGATTTTACTGGATATTAGACCCGATTTACCTAACTACACTAACTACCTATCTTTAAATCTGGCGTCATTCCCCCCTCTAATTTTGGGAACTCCTTACTACTGTAAGGAAAGGGGCAAAGACCATTCTGGCTTCTTCGGTCTGAAAGGGGGCGATGTTGAGCAAGCAGTTTGGAGTCCCCCTTTTAAAATTCGGGTCTTCGAGTGGTCCATGACAGAAGTTCGATTGAGGAGTAACAGGCTGGAGAGCCATTTGAGTGATGGGTAGTCTATAAGAGAAACAAGAAGCCATTAGTACTGGAACTAGATTGATACAGCAATAAATGCCACCACACAGGAATATGACAATGAGTATGATGACAACACAGAGACTAACAATGTTTTCCACCAGGAAGTACCAGAGAACCTGGAACTAAGATTTTCTTCTCATGACAAGATTGGCAAGGACATGGCTTCTATCTGAGCATGTAAATCTTTAAGAATATTTGTCACATTGCCAGAATTGTCAGGGATGTAAACACAACATTCAGTTTTAATAATGGCACAAGTATCACCTTGAGCTGCAGTGAGGACATCTAAAGCCATCCGGTTTTGTAAGATGGCCTTCCTCATAAGGGCTATTTCAGTGTTAAGGAGAGAGACACTTTCCTCAACATCATGGAGGGCAGTTTGAGTATAATTGTTTAAGATCTCTACATGCCACATTATATCTTCTGAACCATTTTGTGGGATTAACAGTGAAGCTAGATGATCATACCAATGAAACAGATCTTCCCCATCTAGGTTTGAGATTGGGGATTTTTGATGGCTGCTTTATATTTGGAGTCCATTTCCCCTGCATCCAGGGGTACCCAATAGTACATCTTCCTATCCAGCGTGGGGGAAAAGATTGTGCTTCTATGGTGTCATGTAAAGTCACCACAGCATATCCAGCTTTGCGTTCTGTTCTCCTTGTTCCATAAAGGAACTCCCATCTGTGAACATGGTGAGGTCTGGATTGGATAGGGGAAAGTTTTGAAGGTCCTTCTAGGCTGAGTAATTTATAGCTAGGACTTGTTGGCAGTCATATTCAGGTTTCCCTCTAATTTATCTGGGAGGAAGGTAGCTGGATTTAAATTAGAGCAAGTCCTTATTTGAGGTACAGGTTCTTCTAAAAGTAGGGTTTGATATTTTAGAAGGCGATTGTCTGGGAGCCATAGTTCTTTTGTATTTAAAATTCCTGAGAGATCATGAGAGGTTTAGACAATAAGGTCTCTTCCCAGGGTTATTTTAATTGCCTCAAGGACTAGTAAGGCTACTGCTGCTACTACTACTACCCTCAAACAATGAGGCCATCCTGGAGACATCAAGCTCCTTACTGAGATAAGCAACTGGCTGTTGAACTTGTCCCTTCTTTTGTGTGACCACTTCTAGGGCTATTCCTCCTCTCTCAGTAACAAATAGGTTGAATTTTTGTTCATTGGGTAAGCTGAGGGCAGGGGCTTGGAGTAAGGCCCCTTCTAATGCCTTAAAGGCTTTAATCTGTTCTGGTTCCCATATTAGGGAAGTTGTTCCTTGGCGTAGTGTCTCTTTGAGGAGGCTATAGAGAGGCTTAGCTATTTCCCCATATTCAGGAATCCAAAGCCTACAGTATCCAGTTATCCCTAGGAAGCCTCTAAGTTGTCTTATAGTTTGAGGTAGAGGATATTGTCCTATAGGGGTTATTCTTTCTGGTCCTGTTGTAGGGACAAACGAGGCAAGGCACTGAAGATAGCAGGAAACAGTTTTATTTGGCTGCAGCCAGGTTCAGGGGGTACAGCCTTTGCTGTAATCAATCAATCCCCTGAACCTCGAATACAGGTAATTTCGGAGTTTTATACCCATCATGTGAGGGGAGGGGCTCAGAAGTTCACAGTCTGCAGAAGTTTACACAAAAGCATCTTTTTCTTTCACTGTTTTAGGCAAGTTAACACTTCAAGGACAATACCTGAGAAAGGGAGAGCTTCTTCTCTTCTTTCTTTCCCTGCTAACTGTTACCATGGAGCCCAATTGGTATCTTCTCTTATCTTAAAAATGTAGACATCTCTGTGAAGCCCAGCTCAAGGCCAGAAGTCTTGTTTGCACATTTCTACAAACTACTATACTGGATACATTTGTGAAAAATTATTAAGGGGGTGCTCAGCACCTGGAGTGCTGGTATCTTCCTGGCCAGTGGCTAAGCAAAACAAGGCAACAGGAAAAGAGGAAATTTATCTACACTGAACTTTTTCTCAGAGACTCTTTGGCTGACAGTCCCAAAATCAGCCATGATGAGAATTTCTGGAGAAGTCCAGTTAAGACTTTTTCTGAGGAGAGAGAGAGTGCCACTTCAGTCCTAGCTTGAGAGTTCCTTGAGACAGTTGTAATCCTAGATATTGAACTTATTTTTGCCATAATTGAGCTTTTTTTCTTTGATTCTTTATAACACTTACCAGCTAAGAAGTTTAAAAGTTCTTTAGTAGCTTTTTGATATTCCTTTTGAGTAGAGGCACACAAAAGTATGTTATCTCCATATTGTACAACAGTCAGAGATGTTTCATCTCTGAACTCTGCTAAATCCTTAGCTAGGGTTTGGCCAAAAAAATGAGGGCTATCTCTAAACCCTTGGGGTAATACTGTCCAAGTTAGTTGAGATCTGCTATCTGGTTCCTCAAAGGCAAACAGATATTGTGATTGGGTGTCTAAGGATATACAGAAAAAGACATCCTTTAACTCTAACACAGTGAACCAAGCAGTGGCTGCTGGAATCTCAAATAACAGAGTGTATGGATTAGGAACAACAGGGTGGAGAGGAACAACTACTTCGTTAATTATTCTCAGGTCCTGAACTAGTCACCATTCCCCATTGGGTTTTTGAATTCCCAAAATGGGTGTGTTACATGGGCTGTTGCAGGGCACTAAAAGTTTCTGTCTTTTGAGGTTCTGAATGATCTTCAATAAGCCCTTTTTTTTTGCCTCTGGGAGCATAGGGGATATTGTCTCTGATGTGGAAATACAGAAGGGTCTTTTAAGACTATTTTGATTGGAACTGCATTTTTTGCCCGTCCAATTTTGCCTTCAGTAGCCTACACTTCAGGGTTTATATTACATTCTAATAAAGGCAAACATAATGGCCCTCTTGGTCCTAAATTCATTGTAATGGACGTCGGAAGTTTTGAAAGTAAGTCCCTTCCCAATAAAGAGGTAGGACATTCTGGGACTATCAGAAATGCATGAGATATCATCACTGCATCCCAGTCACAACTCAGGGGAGGAGTAAACTTTCTTGTGATCGGCTGTCCAGACACTCCTTGAATGGTTATAGTATTAGAAGAAAGAGGTCGGGGTAAAAGGTGAGCACAGCATAACTGGTACCAGTATCTAAGAGGAAGTTGACCTCTCTGCTCCCAATGGGTAGAATCATATTCCAGGCTCATGTGTGGTGATACAGGAGCCAGAGTTGAGCCCGGGCCCATCAGGCCTGTGTGGAGGAGTCTTGCTTCAAGTACCTATGCCCCTGAAGACAGTCACTCTTCTAGTGATTGCCTTGACATTTAGGGCAAGGCTTTTGAGGTGGCTCTTGGGCAATCCCTTTGCTCTTGGGCAATCCCGTTTGAAATGTCCTTCCTCTCCACAATGGAAACAAGTCCCTTTTGTGGATTGAGGAGCATTTCATCTTCTTCCTTCACCCTGGGAGCTTACTACTCTAAAAGCAAATACCAGTGCTTCAGTTCTTTTTTTGTCTCTAAGATCTTTTTTCCTTCTTTTCCTCTTGATCTCTATTATAAAAAACAGAAGTAGCAAGTCAGAGAATGTTATCTAAGACTGATCAGGGCCATATGCCAATTTTTGTAACTTCCTTTGAATGTCTGGGTGAATGTCTGGGGCTGACTGAGTGATAAATTTGTCCTTTAAAAGTAATTGGCCCTCTGTGGATTCAGGATCCACAGTGGTGTGTTTTCTTATTGCCTCTCTGAGTTTCTCCATGAAAATATCAGGGCTTTCCTGGGGTCCGTGAATAATTTCTGAAAACTTAGAATAGTTTATGGGCTCTTGCTTGATTCTCCTGAGGACCTCAAGGATCAACACTTGGAAATGGCTAATTTTCCAAGCATCTTGCTCATCCTTTGGGTCCCACTCAGAATCATTTCTGGGAACTGCCTGTGCTTCAGATGGGTAATTGGGTTTGCCCCTAGTCTATTCTGCTGGGGAAAGAGCAAGGTATAGATCATCCCCAAATTCCTCAGCTGCTCTTAGGGCTGCTTCCTTCTCATTGAAAAATCAAAGACTGGTTGAGTAATAGCATAATATCTTTCCAGGTGAAGTCAAATACCTTTATCTGGGTCCTCTGAAAATCTCCCCAAGTCTGTTTTTATCTGCCTTAGGTCTTGAATGGAGAAGAGGGTATGAATTTTGATTGATCCATTTCTCCTCCTGGCATCTTCTGGAGAGATAATATATTTGATCTATTGGGGCAGATGCAGCGAGGCCAGGATATGGAGGACAGGAGGGCTGCTGTTGCACACCAAGAGCAGATGGATATTTTGTGGGTCCTCTTGATTCTTTCTCCTCAGTAGGTGCGTCTCCAAGATTTTCTCTCTCCATGGCAGATATCATAGCTAAGTCTACTTTACATTGTTGGCATAATTTAGAGATTTCCCTTAGGGCAAAGAAAACCTGAACATATGGCACCTCACACCATTTCCCTTCTTTTTTGCAAAATTTATCAAGCTATAAAATTGTATTAAAATTGATACTTCCCTCTGGTGGCCCGGTTTCTCCGTCAGGGAGTTTGTATTGAGGCCAGGCCTGGCGGCAGAAGAAAATGAGGTGCTTTTTCTTGAGCATCTGAGGGTCAAATCTATCCCAATTTTTTAATATGCACCTGGCATATTGGAGAGAGAAGCTCCCATCTGAGTGAGAAGAGAAAAAAACAGGACTCAGGAGCCCGCGCTGGAGAAAACTGTTCTCATTTGGGACGTCTCCCTAAGCTTGAGTTTCCTAAAAACCCATCTCTTACCTTGCTTTGCCAAATGTGTTTCTGGTCCCCTTTGGCAAAGTGCTAGGGTCTCAGTTTGCCCTGTGCCAAAGACCCAGGGAGGATTCAGACTTAAGGGCATTACTGCTTTCCTCCCTGCCACTAAGAACCCATAGTAAAAGAGAATCATGTGCTCTTCTTGTTGCCTTTGCTCTGTAGACTAAAGGAACCTCCTGAAGGTAAGGGATACCTCCTGGTTGTAAGGTAGCGCTTTCTATTGGAGAGACTACTGGAAGAGTTGATTCTAAAAATGCCTCCCTCTTGCAGCTTAAATAGAACACAGCACATTTTAAACATCTGAGCCGTAAAACAGACTAGTAAAAGTTACTTATGCACATTAGGGAACCTGGGAAGCTGTAGAGCATGATTTAACATGTGGTGCATATTGCATCAGAAAAGAGGAAACCTAACTTGCTACCCGCTTCCGGGTCCTGGAACCGCATGTAGCTAAGATAGCCGCCTAGGGATCAACCAGAAGGTGTTGCCTGGGTTGTGACAAAAAATCAGAGGAGGGCTGGGGATGTGGCTCAAGCGGTAGCGCGCTCGCCTAGCGTGCGTGCGGCCCAGGTTTGATCCTCAGCACCACATATAAACGAAGATGTGTCCGCCGAGAACTAAGAAAAAATAAATGTTAAAATTCTCTCTATCTCTCTCTGTCCCCCACTCTCTCTCTCACTCTCTCTTAAAAAAAAAAAAAAATCAGACGACCTCTAGGTTAGGCTCAGAACTCTTCTGCCCTCGTGGATAGCTCGTGTCACCCATTACGGCCTGTAGAATGGGTGTACAAGTGAACTCTCTCCACCCTGTTGACCTTTATCCTTATTGGCTCCTGTAAATTATATTAGCTGTGTAGGTTTTCTCATTAAACGAGATCCTGCTTTGGCTGGTCTCCCTGACCTGTCTGATTGTCCCACAGGTCAGTCGGTCAGTCGACCCTTGACCCTTTCCTTTCTTGGTTCGTCCTGATATACCTAGCCTAGTTATCTCATTAGATCAGAAGCCAGCCTGTCACAAGTTATGAAGGATTCATTTCTGTTTTCTGTAAAAATATCAGGATGTCTGTATGGCCTGGCCATTAGTTGATGTTGTAAAGCTGATTGGAATGCCTGCCCGTGCCCTGAACTCACCCAGGTCCGGTTTTCCCTGACCATATAAGAACCCTTTCCTAAACCTTAGTGAGGCCTCATAAATTCTGGCCTTCCCTGGCCGGATAAGGACCCTCTCTGAGTCTCTAAGATCTCCATAAATTCTGATGCCGGGGCCAGCAAAAATGTAAACTTGTGTTATGCTCTTCAGAGTGTTGTTATCTGTAACCCCCCTTTGTGTAACTTTTTGGGCTATAAAACTGGGCCACAAAGAAGCCTCGGGGCTGTCCTTGGCTCCCACGATTTTGAGGGGCAAGGCAGCCTGGCTGGTCGAAATAATAAGCTTGCTTTAATTTGATTTTAATTGGAGTCAGTGGTCTTTTCTTGCATCGTGGTCTAACAGTCCTGGTAGGGGTGTGCTCCCCAAATCTCTCCCGCAGGTCAGGAGGGAATGGGGGCTAAAAACCCCAATAGGCAGCTTTTACTAATCATCCTATGTCTTTCTCTCAGTCTTACAACCTGAATTGCTAACATTTCTGACCTAAGAAGGAAGGGGAGCATCCAGGAGGGAATGGATGCGGGGTTGGGAGTGTTGTGTAGCCCACAGGGAGGCAAATGTGATTGGGGCTTTCCCTCAGTGCCATTCATCTACCGATTACCCTAGATACCCCTTAGGGCTGTCGGAAGGGGGCTCAAGAGAAAGGAATCTTAGGAATATGTCTGAGTGTAGCCCAGAACGGAATTCCATAGTTGTTCCAAACTCCTTCCTCCACCTCCACTCATCCGAGGTAGCTCAGGATTAGGGATACTGTGTACTCACGCCAAAAGCTCTCTGGGCCCAGACAGAAAAGTGGGAAGCGGCTTTGGCAGAACCCAACATGCCTGCTCTGTATTGAACAGGTGATTCAGAGCTGCCTAGGCCGGGAAACCTCTCATCCAAGTCTTGAAGAGTGGCGGTGTTAGACCAGGATGCAAGAAAAGACCACTGACTCCAATTAAAATCAAATTAAAGCAAGCTTATTATTTCGACCGGCCGGGCTGCCTTTCCCTCCCAAAGCGGCGGGAACAAGACAGCAACCCCAGCTTTCCTACAGCCCAGCTTTATAGCCCACAAAGTTACACAAAGGGGGGTTACAGATAACAGAACTCTGACAAGCAGTTTACATTTTTTGCTGGCCCCAACATCAGAATTTATGAGGACCATTAGAGCCTCAGAGAGGGTCGTTGTCTGGCCAGGGAAGGCCAATATTTATGAGGTGTCACTAACGTTTCAGAGAGGGCTGCTATCTGGTCAGAGAGCCAGGCATGGGTGAGTTCAAGGCACGGGCAGGCATTCCAAGCAGGTTCAGAATTTTCAGTAATTTATAGTAAAGCCGAAATTAGCTTTTCATGGCTTTGTGGCAAGATGGCTCCCAATTTAATAAAAGATCAGGTTGGGTTTATCAGCGGCTGCACTAATTGCGTCTAAAAGCTGTCAGGTGCCCACATCACCCTCCAGGAAGAAAAAGAGTGAAAGATGCACCTCAGACAGACGTTGGGTGCGTCTTACCTCGGTGTAGATCTCGATGGAGAACTCCAATCTGTTACCGCTGTTTACCGGTGATGAGTCCTTGCTTCCCCAATGTTGAAGTATAACACCAGAGAAGCACACCAAGGCAAGTTTAGAGTGGAAAGTAGAAGCTTTATTAAAGGACAGCAGAAAAGACTTCTCCCCAGAGGAGGAAGGGGACCCAAGAGGTAGAATCCGTGGAAGGGCGATATCTCCCCTCTTTTATAGCTAAGGTCTTCTTTCAGCTTTCCCACATTCCTGTCCCATTCCTGACCTTTGTTCTGTTATCTTTCAGTGATGGAATATAGGAGGGAAGGCCCAAAGGGTGGGGCACACTTGGGCCAAAGGAGTAATCTGGGCAGGAAGGATTTTTGGATTAGCATCTCCATGTTTGCTGAGAGTTGTTTCATTAACATTTCTTTGGGAACATTAACATTGCAAGTGTTGTTCTGCTTTTCTGGGACTCCATTCTCAACATGACCTTCATTTTCGATTTTACTGGATATTGGACCCATTTACCTAACTACACTAACTACCCATCTTTAAATTGGCTTCAATAATAAACTCTCATCAAATTTTTAAGATTTTTTTTAATGGCCTTTTTAAGCTTTATCACTCACAGACCATTTTGATGTCCTGAAAGCTGTTGTATGCAATTATAATCCTAAAGTGTTTTGTCTTCATGGATTATTCAGTAGATTCAATGAAAGGAAGCAGAAAAGTACAGGTTTCTAACTTCAAGATCTTATCATTGTACTAGGCAAGAATTTCCAGAATGCTAATTAAGAAACTGGTTGTTTCACATAACTGCTAACTCAACATCAAGCACAACAAGAATTAATAACATGGGATGAAATGGACTGCTGAACTAAAATTAATTTTTATGATCTTTTGTTTGACACAGTTCTGATTCTTTAACAGATTTAAGAAAAACATTTCTTTTTTCTTCCTCTTATGTTATCTAGATCTTTTAGGATTTTCGATTTTTCATGATTTTCAACATTTGGGATTATGGTGTTCACGATTATGTCTCTTGTGATTATGCGCAAACCCACTTTAGTGACTCAAGAAGTGTCAGGATGAAGACAGGTCTAGAAGTAGGAAGCTCAGATACATTGTAGTAATGCCAACAAGAGAGGATGAGGGTTTTAACCTAAGGCTGTGGCATAGGAATGGAGAAATTTTAATGTGGGAGAATTAAAGGATTTGATGACTGATTAGACATGAGAAAGCAGGATGCAACAATTTGGTTAAGCATACCTATGTGAACAAAGATAAAATAATTATTTTTTCTCTGTGTCTTATCCCTCTAGGATTTGGAAACTATTAGTGAGATTTTTATTTTCATGGCAATATAATTATTTGTATAAGTTTTTTTTAAATATTTATTTTTTAGTTGGACACAATATCTTTATTTATTTATTTATATGTGGTGCTGAGGAACCCAGGGCCTCGCATGGCCTAGGCGAGTGCTCTACCTGAGCCACAACCCCAGCCCCTTGTGTAAGTTTGATTACAATGCTTCTCCCTATAACAGGACACAAATGGAAACATTAATTATATTACCAAGCCTCTGACTGAAATTTAACAAACATGACAGTTGGCCACCTGTTATGGACTATCTTCACTTGATAATCTGTCCCGTAATACATTTTTTTTTCATTTTCCAATTTATTTTATTTTCAATTTTTTTGTTTTAAATTTTCAACATTATTTTTTACCACTTGCCACACTATGTCTTTCATCTTTGCATTATTTCTAATCCTGAAGACATAGATATATTAAGACTTTTAGAAAGTTTTAATTCATTTTATGCATTTTTTTTTTTTTTGCAAATTTGACTCTGCAAAAGCACATTACACATTGACTTTGTGTGTAAATAATGTGTGTGTATGTAAGTATCTTGAAACTTCCTCAATGAATGAAGAGATGTCCTTTGGGATCTTGGCTCTTTGTACCACACTGCACATGCAGTGGTAACTAGTAACTCATATAGTTTTTGACCAATTTTATCAAGATTTGAGTTGTCATTATGGTATTTCAGATGACAGCAGTTATAAAGTTGAATGTATGTACACAATTACCAACCATAATGATATTCATTTATAGAATTCCTTTTCTTGTTGTTTCTTTATGAAAACCATCCATCTGCTAATAATTGTTACATCAGTGCAACTGTCATTAGCATACTTGAATGTTTATGCTTGCAAAAATGTTATTGACTATTTTATTCTGTAAAGTGGTCTATGAAATGTTCTGTCCTGTTTTTGTGTTTCTCAAATAAATTCCTTTTTTATGTAAGTTTTTATTTTTTATTTATTTTTTTTTAAATTTTTATTATTGGTTGTTCAAAACATTACATAGTTCTTGACATATCATATTTCACACATTTGATTCAAGTGGGTTATGAACTCCCATTTTTACCCGGTATACAGATTGCAGAATCACATCGGTTACACATCCACTGAAATAAATTCCTTTTAAATGATGTAAATAAATGTGTTTTTAAGAATTTAAATTTTTTTCCCCCCAGAATTACATTTTTTAGGATTTTGATCTTTTAGGATTTTAGATCTTTCATGATTTTCAACATTTGGGATTTTGGTGTTCACGACCATGTCTCTTGGGATTATGGCCCAAACCCACTTTAGTGACTCAAGAAGTGTCAGGATGAAGACAGTTCTGGAAGTAGGAAGCCCAGATACATTGCAGTAATGCAAATAAGGGAGGATGAGGGCCTTAACCTAAGGCTGTAACATAGGAATGGAGAAATTATAACGTGGGAGAATTAAAGGATTTGATGACTGATTAGTTGTGAGACATGAAGGAGGAAAGCAGGATGCATAGAGGTCTACTTCCAACACAGACATTATAGGAGGTCAGGTTGGCAGAAGGGTGGGAGAAGATAAGCAGTTTAGCTTTAGATTTACTGACTCTGAGAAGGATGTTAGATCTCTAGGTAGAAGCATTTAGTAGGCAATTGGATGTTCCTATTCATTCCCTGAGGGCCTTGCAGATTTGTTTCACTGCTGTAACCCTAGGCTCGGCACAAAACCTAGCTCTTAACCTTGATTGAATAAACAAACAGATCTAGTCCAGTGTTAGTAATTCGGAAGAGTTCAATTTGGTGGTCACCTTAGAGCTTATGTGACATCACAGGAGTGAATGAGATCAGTTTGATGATGGCTTCAGGATTGAACTCCCGCTTCCCAATCTTTCTGGATAATAAACCCTCGGAATGACGGGCAATCTTGGAAATGTGGCCTCAAAGCAGACCACTACTTTTTATAACATCTACGTTTATTTTAAAGACTTATTTTACCTAATAACGTTTGTTAACTAACATCTGTGAAAGTGTTTTTAATTGGGGTGGGGCGGGGTTGACCTCCCTTCAGGTGCTGTCGGCATCTGCACGCCTCAGCTTTTCACGACTCCCAGTTCCAAACGCAATTAGGGACTGTCTCCCAGTGCCCGGGAAGGGATACCTGAGCGAGCTAGGCGCGGCCTCTCCGCGAGCCCAGGCAGGAGGCGGCGCTCGACCCACTCCGCCTGCTGACGCGACATAGGCTGAGATCACCTCAGGGGCGCGCGGTGCAATCACAGAGCGCGCCTCCGCCGCCATTCGGCAACCACACCTCCCGCCCCGAGATCCCTCCGCCGAGCCCCTCCCGCGCCGGGTGCCGGGTGCCGGGTGCCGGCTGGCCGCACCCCAGGGGTGCAGGCCTGAATGGCCCGCCGTCCTCAAGGAGTGATCATCTCTTAAGCCGACTTCTTTTTACTCCCTGATCCCTTGTGCCACAGACGCAGCCCGCTTCTGTCTGGCGCAAGGAGACCTCGGTGTCGTAGAGCACCTCTGAGGGCGTGGCCAGAGGTAGGCCCCGCCCCCTTTGTGACGCACGTGGTGGCGCGCGGGCGAGCGGTGGGTGTGGGTGGTGGTGGGTTTAGTAGGAGACCTGGAGGTCTCGCCTGTCTGTTAGCTGCTCTCGCTCCGTCTGCTCGGACGAGCGGCGGTACCTCGGCCTCCAGTGTCTCCGGTGGAGCGAAGCGGCGGCCAGGATGGTGTTGCTGGGCTTTCTGCAGGCTGGCGGGTCCGTGCTGGGACAGGCGATGGAGCGGGTGACTGGAGGCAACCTTCTGTCCATGCTGCTGATCGCCTGCGTCTTCACACTCAGCCTGGTTTATCTGTTCCGCCTCGCTGTCAGCCACCTGGTCCCACTGCCAGCCGGGGCGGTAAGTGCAGCCTAGGGGACAGGGCGCGATCAGCTACCTCGACATGTACTGTGTTCGCGGCGCTGACCGGCTCCCTGGCCAGGGCGGCGGGTCTCGGGGAGGCAGTCGTCTCGTGGTACTGTCGCTGGTGGCGGCCGCAGTGACGACATTGCTGCTGGTGTCCGTGGCAGTCTCTACCGCCATGGCCTTAGTGGCCTTGTGCTGGGGGCCGTGCTGGCCATAGTGATTGCAGAGGTGGCCGTGGCGGCTCTGGCCGCGTGTCTGGTACTGGCTGGTGTTGTACTTGCTGCTTGCTGCATTTGTGGGCATAGTGATAACTGTGTGGGCTGCACCCTTAATGGTGGTGGCTGGTCTGGCGGCCCTGGCCCTGGCCTCGGCTCTGAGTGTCCTGTGGCTCTGCTGGCCTTTATTGCTGCATTGGGGCCCTTGGTGGGGGCCCTTGGTGAAGGCCTTAATGGAGATCCTATTGATAGCTGCCCTCTTCCAGGAGGCGGCTTTGTGGGATTCAGTGACTATGGGCTATGGCATTGCCTAAAGGCAATCTCTGTTAAGTTTGCGAACACCGGGGTGACTAGAAAGTGGTAAAAGCTTTTCTTTACCATCAAAATGTCAATTTCTCGAATTTAGCGACTTCTTTGATCACTAGTTTAAAATCTCCCAAATAGTTTTTAGATTTTTTTTCGTGGTTGTAAAAGGACAACATACCTTTATTTGTTTAGTTTTATATGCGGTGCTAAAGATCGAATTCAGTACCTCACACATGCTAGGTAAGCGCTCTGCCAATGAACTACAGCTCCAACCCTCCTCCCAAATATTTTTGATCAGTGTACCCTTAGCAATTAAAAACTATTCGGATGATGCATTATATAAACTAAGTACACTGTATTTAACACTAAGTTCTAAATAGCTTTTAAAATAGTTAACCATAACAGGTAGGAGGCAGAGTTACTATTATTATTTTTCTTAACACAGGTGATTTTTGAGGAAGTGGTATTTGTCTTTGGAAAGACGGGTGAAGTAGTGGTGCTCTTTTCTGTTTGAGGCCACCAAATATCTGAGGAGGATCATTTTTTCATCAGTGAAGGTTTGTTTTTCAGGAGATTTACTGTTGTTTCTATGGGTCTCACTTTGTGGCATCTAAAGAACCTTTTATGTTAGAAAATTTCTGGTAGGATTGATCTACTTTATAAATCAGAAGCTGGGCATGTAGCTCAGTGGTAGAGCACTTGCCTAGCATGTGGATTGAACCCTGGGTTTAATCCCTACTAACAACCACAGCCTGTCCCCACCCTCCCCCACCATAAATTAAAATTAAAAAAAAAATTAAAGTTAGTAGATCTAGTTCATTTGCAGAGAGCAATGCATAAAATATATTCCTTTCACTGTAAATGTCACTTAAATAGTTCTCTAATTTCTATACCTCAAGTTACTGTTTGGCTTTTTCTATTCCTTCTTTAGGCAAGATTCTGGGATTAAAATTGTGAGTGGTTGAAGTGAAGAAACAATGACTTGATTTCCCTGTTTTCTTGCTTGCTTACTTGTTTTTTCTTTTTCTGTTAAATAATTAGAAATGTTGCCTGGAAGCCATCAGTAATATTGGACATACTTGATAGTGTCATTTAAAATTGTGATATCTTTCTGTTTCTCTAGTCATTTATCTTATACCATGTTTTGAGTTTCTCTTCATTTTAACTTCAGCTACTCTCCTAAGATATTGACAGTTTGGCTGTTCTTAAGTTACTTTGGATGTTTCACTTTTTGGTGATTTTTTTTAAAAGTATTAACAGCAAATTTCATTTAATTGGTTATGAAACTAAAATGGATTCTTAAAATGAGAACTTATTATTTTTTGTTTTCTCTTGCAGAAAAGTCCACCATACATTTTCTCTCCAATTCCATTCCTTGGGCATGCTATAGCATTTGGGAAAAGTCCAATTGAATTCCTAGAAAATGCATATGAGAAGGTAAGTCTTCCAGATAATTAGAGGGAAAAAATTAGGAAAATTAGATAAATAGATAAGTGCGGAGAGCCACAGTTTAGTCGGAATGACGCCTGGCATTTTGCTAGAGGGAATGGTTGAAAGGTGACCCTGCTCTGGGGTTAGGGCTGCTCCAGGATTAGGGCGCATCCTGGGGGGGGAATAAGGCAGCTCCAGATTAGGGCGGATCCTGGTGGGATTAGGGCAGATCCTGGGCCCTACTTTGGAGTTCTCATGGGGTTCAGAGAGAATTGGCACACTGAGCCTGGTGGAGGGAGTATGTTCTCAGGAAGTGTGTGTAGAGTGCAGGTGAGAATAAAGGTTGCTGTTTGAACCTACAAGGCTGTGTGGCAGCTCAGTTATTTTGTGCCCAGCCAGACTGCGGCAGATAAGTGCTTTTCAAATTTTTTTTTTATAAATGGCAGCACAATGAAAAAAATGTGATCTTATGCTTATTGACAGTATAGAAATCATAAAATTGAAGCTGCTGTGATCTAAGGCATTGGAGAGACCTTTAAAACCTAAAACTCTTTTTAGGTTCTCCCCTTGTCCTGGGGGTAGTTCTCTGAGACACCATTAAGGAAACCTGTAGTTCTGATAACTTATGGTATAAAAACCACTGCTCTAAAGTTTGTTTGCACTGAATGTAGTTAAAATTGATAAAATTGAGCCTCATTTTTCTTAATCACATATCTGAAGTTTTCTAATCTGCTCTATACATATTCCATGATTTCCTTCCCCCTTGGATGACCCATATGACATCATGGGCACTCATCTCTTTGCCCTTCTCTTTTCTAATGAGCTTTCCTATATTAATTCAATTATTTACTCCACAGTCCTACTTTAGATCTATTAACTTTTGCACCTAACAATCTTAATTTAGGCTCCCAAATAACATGCCTTCTCCTGATTTGCTTGTGAGACTCCTTTGACTATAACCATTCTTCAACTTCGTTAGATCTTCTACTCCATTTTGTTCTCATTTACTCTTCTCATCTGTCAGCTTTGTTTCTTCCTTTTTCTACTTTGGGTCTGGGTCCCATCATTCCAGTTATGTTCTAACAGCTCAGTTTCTCTCCCCCTGGATCCTATTTCTGGGCTTACTTGGCAATATTAACTGGGGGGCTGGAGAGGCACTTACTCATTTTCTTCTTTCCTGTGCTAGATTAATTTCTTCGTATTGCTTACCTTGCATGAAATTTGAATTCTTCTCAACAATTCTGTGATGTTTCTATAAATGCCTTAATGTTTCCCATTCATCTCAATGACAAATTCATACCCTCACTTTTCTAAATTTTTGAATCTTTCTACCTTTCCATCAGAGTAGATGACTTCGTCTCCTATTTAAAGAGTGATTAAAAGCTTTCCAATGAGCTGGGCATGGTGGCATATGCCTGTAATCCCAGCCGCTCAGGAAGCTAAGGCAGGAGGATTGCAAGTTCAAAGCTATCCTCAGCAACAGCAAGGCGCTAAGTGAAAAGTAATTCAGTGAGACCCTGTTGCTAAATAAAGTACAAAATAGGGCTGGGGATGTGGCTCAGTGGTTGAGTGCCCCTGAGTTCAATCCCTGGTCTCCCCCTTGCCCCCGCCCCCCCAAAAAATAAAGCTTTCCAGTGAGGGCTCACTTTTTTAAAAAAATTTTTTTAGATGTTGATGGACCTTTATTTTATTTATCTATTTATATGCGGGGCTGAAAATTGAACCCAGTGCTCTTGTTAGGCAAGAGCTCTACCCCTGAGTTACAACCCCATCCCGAGAACTCGCTTTTGAACATGCAAACCTAATTGTCTCTATTCTCTTTCTTTTTATCACAGTAACAATTTAAAAACATTTACTGGATCATGATTTGATACTTTACATAATTGTTTTCACTGAAGTACCACAAAAACTCTTTCAGGTATATTTTTTAACAAAACTGAGAAATAATTATTATATAATTTGTTCTTGAACCCTTTGCTAGCCAGTGGCAAGTTAATATTTACACAAAGTCTGATTTCTGAGCCTATGCTTTTAATAATAATGATGATTATAATAATAATAATCATCAAAAATAAGTCATATTTGCTATAGTCAAAGCATTTTTTTGTCCTCTATGTGTAATTCGTATAAATTATGAATATAACATAATTTTGGGCTAGGGATATAGCTCAGTGATAGAGCACTGGCCTAGTATGTGTGAGGAATCCTGAGCACTGCAAAAAGAAATAAACAAATAAGTAATCTTGACAATAAATCTGTTAATCAAGTTCTGTTTTTCTTATTACCATTTTCTAGATGAGGGAAACTGAAGCCCAGAGAGGTTAAGGTTTCTGATTTAAAGTCACACAGCTAATAAGTGGAGGAACTGGGACTTGAATCCAGGCAGTCTGGCTTCAGAATCTTGTGTTTTAGCTTACTATGTACTGTCATCTTAATTTTATAAAACTGTTGCTTCCTATTGGAGGCCAATATCTTCATCCCTCATTTGTTTCACAACAGTATACTATTTCTTCTCTCAATATATATCTTTTCTCTTGAATGGCTCTTTCCCTTTTTCTCTGAAAAATTCTCAGTGACTTGTATCTAAGAAAATCAAAGCTTCTCTTAACCTCTGTCTTCTTTCATGTGGCTCCCCTTCCATGAGTTGTCTATTTGCTGTTTTCCCTACTTCTGTTTACCTGATTGTCGGTCCACTCTAGTCTCTTCTCACCCCTTCACCAGTGACCTCTGTTACAAATCCAGTGAACTTGGCTACTTTTTTCCTCAGTTGTGGGTAGATGGCTGGCTGTTTCCTGTTGGGGTTCTCCGAGGTTTGGTCCTACATCTGTTTTCTAGGAGATCTTGTCTTCATGGAGCTTCTAGTTACTGGCTATGTGTATCTAGCCAAATTAATTTGTGCACGTAGGGTCTTTTCTCTGAGCTATAAACCTGGATGTCTAACTTTCCGACTTTCATATGATTCCTTCTCTTAGTTGTCTCCAAGGCATCTGAAATCCAATATTTCTAATGTGTATTTAACCACTGACTTTTCTCTCTGTTATCTTGATTATTCTATTCTACTCTCTTATTATTTTTTTATAGTTTTGTAAAGTACCAGAAGTATAAAATTCCTTCTTTCTTTAATTTTTTTTTAATTATAGATGGACGCAATATCTTTGTTTATTTTGTGCCTCACATGTGTGAGGCAAGCACTCTACCACTGAGCTACAGCCCCAGCACATAAAATTCCTTCTTGATAACTTTGCTCTCTATCAATCTACCACCATGTCTGCAGATCCTGTCTTTAGAACTACTTGGTTGTCTGTCTCTGTTTCCATTATTTCACTATTAGTTTTTGCTAAGTACTTATCATCAGATTTCTGCATGTTCTCTAACTACAGAAACCCTTTCTGCTTCTGTCCCTTCATTCTTTGCACTTAGCAGACACCTTTTCAAATGTATACAGATCAATGTGTTTTCCTCACAGTTTCCTATGCTTGCAAGGAAAAATGTCTTTAATATGATTTATAAGGCTCTTTGTAGTCTAGACCTTACTTAACTCTCATCTCATCCTCTCCTCTTTTTCTCTCATCTTTAAGTCCTTTGTGCATTTTTGACTGCCAAGCTAACTCCTGCTTATCCTTAGTTTCAGGTCAGGTGTCTTTTTCTCTTTAGGTGCTCCCTTTTTATAGGTTATCATCACAGAGAGTTGCTTTCCTTTGTGTAATGTTTATCCCACTTGCAATTTTATATTTGTTAATATTGATTATTTGATAAGTTTGTGTGTTTTCCAAGGAAAAAGAGTCTTAAGACAACACATTTGTTTATGATTATATTCCCAGAGTATAGTCTTTAATAATAATAAAAACACTGCAAGGTAAAACTTTTAATAACTCACAAAATTTAACAAAAGCAACAACAAAATAAAATCATTCATGTTGATGAACTAGTGTAAAACTGATAACTAAATAAACTTTTAGAGTATTCACATAGCAAGTACTGTAGAAAATACTTTGGCTATCCCTGTAAGTTTATTTTATTTTTTAAAAATATTTTTAGTTGTAGTTGGACACAACACCCAGGGCCTTGCATGTGCTAGGCAAGCGTTCGTTCTACCGCTGAGCCACAACCCCAGTTGTAGAATTATTCACAATAAAAACAAAACCAAAAAGAACCCTGATACATTATCCATATGTGCAACAATGATAAAGCAATTTAAGTTAACATTGTGATGTCTAATGATAGAAAGAAAGTAGATATCTAATGTTTTAATGATAGAAAATATTTTCAATATAAACAGTGAAAAAAGCAGAATAAAAAGTTATATTTATACTACATTTGCAACTAGATGAATATAATTACAAATTGGACAATGATAGGAAGGGAAAGTATGGCAAGATGAAAAAAAAGTGTTTTAAGGTTTATGAATGTTTTATGTTTTTTCTATAATGTGTGATTTAAGAAATTAATATCTTGGTGCTATGTATCTTTTTGTAACATAACTATGAGTACTCTTCTCTTTCTAGTATGGACCTGTATTTAGTTTTACCATGGTGGGCAAGACGTTTACTTACCTTTTGGGGAGTGATGCTGCTGCACTGTTTTTTAATAGTAAAAATGAAGACCTGAATGCTGAGGATGTCTATAGCCGTCTGACAACACCTGTGTTTGGGAAGGGAGTTGGATATGATGTGCCTAATGCAGTAAGTAACACTTATTTAGAATAAAGACCATTCTATACTATAATAGTTTTATGTAGTTTAATATTATACATTTAAAATGTAGAAACAATTTATTCTTTGGTTAGAAAATATGAATAAAGGGCTGGGGATATAGCTCAGTTGAGAGTGCTTGCCTTGTGTGTACAAGGCCCTGGGTTCAACCCCCAGCACCACACACACACGCACACAAAAAAAAAAAAAGAGGGAAAATATGAAGAAACATGATATATTTCAAAGAAGAATAACCGTATGTAACTCATAAGGAATTTTGCATTATATTTGCTAACATAAGCAAAGTAATTTTAAAAGGCTTCCTACACAAAGAAATGTAATCAACAATCACTTAGCATATTGGGATTTGCTCTGAGAAGCTAACAAGGAAATCCTATTGTTTCATCAAAAGGACTTCCTATCTACCCACTCCTGTCTGAAATTCTAGCCTAAGAACTTAGAGTTGGAAATTGCTGACGACTTCACAGGGTCCCCCCCCCACCTTTTTTTTTTAAACAACAGTGTAATGATGTGCTTTTTTTTTTTTTTCTTAGTTGTAGTTGGACACAATACCTTTATTTTATTTATTTTTTATGTGGTGCTGAGGATTGAACTCAGGGCCTCAAACATTGCTAGGCAAGCACTCTACTGTTGAGCCACAACCCCAGCCCTACAGGTCCCTTTTTAATGCAGCTACTTCAGGTGTGAGATATGTTTGTGTTTTTCCCATCTAAAGTAAAAATTAAGGTGTTATAAGTTGGTATAGAACATGAATTAGATTAACTGGTCAGCTGCTTTGTGTAGGTTCTGGCTGTACTTTTATTATACATAACTCAGTACCTAAGTATAGTATAATATATTTAAGAATAGATAATAAAATGTTGTTTTGGGGGTTGGAAGTTGTGGAGGAATGAATACTTCTCAAGTTCAAAAGCAAGGGCCTTGGAAAATCCTTCTGCTTGGATTTATGTATAAATGCCTTGGACGGTTTTCCATTAGTTGTCATAGTATAAATTTATGTTTTCAGACTGTTCTAATTAAACTTCTGGAAAATAGTATCAGTGAGGGATGACAACTTTTTTGGGGGGAGATAAAATAGGAGAGTATGCAAAGGAGGATAAAAATAATGTCAAAGTATAATGAGCCCTCGAGTATCAGGAAAAGGGTCTGTAAGAACAAGGGATTACCAGTAGATTTCTCTAGGATTCTGGAAGCAGGCACCTTTTTTCTACTTGTTACTTCAGATATACGTATGCATAGGTGTTCTAAGTTACTCACATCTTATACAGTTCAAAAAATTTGTTTAATTCTTTTTTATTTTCAATTTTCTAGAATACTATTTTACATTAGAATAACCTAATGGATCTTATGATAAAACAAACACATATTTTAATGGCTTGTATCCTTAATTTTTTTTTTTTTTTAATTTGAAGGTTTTCTTGGAGCAGAAGAAAATGTTAAAGAGTGGCCTTAACATAGCTCACTTTAAACAGTGTGTTTCTATAATTGAAAAAGAAACAAAGGAATACTTTCAGAGTTGGGGAGAAAGTGGAGAAAAAAGTAAGCAAAATGTTTTACATTTGTCCTATTATTCTACTTTTCTGTGAATGTAGAGTTATGTATGTGTGGATATATAAAGCAAAGTACCATGTGTATAGAACTACCTTGAATTTAATGAGAGAGACATTATTTGATTACCTGGAGTTGCAACTGTGAATCCAGTCTTTATCCTGGCCTACAGTATGTGTTACCTTCAGAGGCAGTTGTCATATCTATAGCAGAAAGCAGCATCTGTTCACAGGGCAGCAGACTGCCTCTTCTGGGTTTGGGCTTCAGCTTCTACAAAGGGTCTAGAAACTTGTTTTATTTTTAGGATATCTAAAGTCAATTATATGCATATGTATTTATACACACATAGCTCACATGTCATGTTATATATAATTATATATATGTTACATACAATTTTGCATATTCATATATAGGCACATACATATAAAATTATAGATGGCTTATAATAAGTATATAATGTAAATAATGTACAATATATTAACATAGATAATATATTACTAAGATATAACACATTACATACAGATGTAATTGTTTTGATGTAATATATTTTATAACTATACAAGAAGCTGATGTGTACATTAGAATGCCAATTTCATAAATACATGTGAGAAACAATATTTACTAATCTGTTTTTGGCAAATCTAATTGGAAAGCCAAATGCTAACTTGAAGTTCGTTTGGTGAATAAAGAATAGGAAATTAATTGGATTAACTTATAACTTGGAAGCATCATCAAATTGGGTGCTGGATGCATGTCTCTGATGTTGGGATGTGCCAATGGGTGATTAAAGTTTTCTTTTATATATAGCCAACACTTCAATTTTTAGTCCTAATTTTCCTACATTGGACTCTGGAGAAATTAAGTCTTGGGTCTTTGACTACCATTCCCTGGGAAGTGTACCACATTATTGTCCTCATATGTTCTAAATGACCTTTTTGTTGCTTTTTTTGTGTGGTAACTTGGAAATAAGATAACCACATTTATTTTAATGTCCATTTTATCTTTTCAAGATGAAGAAGAGCTCATGAATGAGGTTTAGAGATGCCTTTGTGGCTTTCTACTTTGGATGAACAGAGGGACTAGGTGTGTCCCATAATTTAGTTTATCTCTTTCAGTGTTCTGCATAGCCATGTCATCAGTCAGAAAACTTTTTTGTTACACGAATGGGATCTTGTTTGTTCTTGAGGTTTTTTTGGGGGCATACTAGGGATTGAACTCAGGGACAGTCAAACACTGAGCCACATCCCCAGCTCTATTTTGTGTTTTATTTAGAGACAGGGTCTCACTGAGTTGCTTAGTGCCTCACTGTTGCTGAGGCTGGCTTTGAACTTGAGATCTTCCTGCCTCAGCCTCCAGAGCCATTGGGGTTACAGGCCTGTACCACTGTGCCTGGCCTGTTCTTGAGTTTTTTAAATTCTTAATTCTCCTTCATAATCCCTTT
Organism: Ictidomys tridecemlineatus; assembly: GCF_052094955.1. Taxonomy (NCBI): domain Eukaryota; kingdom Metazoa; phylum Chordata; class Mammalia; order Rodentia; family Sciuridae; genus Ictidomys; species Ictidomys tridecemlineatus. Next base: position 202,065,772 of record NC_135478.1, read on the forward strand.
ACAGCTTCAAGAAAACAATATTTAAAGACTTTTTGGAAATAGTAATGAGAATGTTCTTTTAACCCCTAGATGTGTTTGAAGCTCTTTCTGAGCTCATAATTTTAACAGCCAGTCATTGTTTACACGGAAAGGAAATCAGAAGTCAACTGAATGAGAAGGTGGCACAGCTGTATGCAGATTTGGATGGAGGTTTTAGTCATGCAGCCTGGCTGTTGCCAGGTTGGCTGCCCCTGCCTAGTTTCAGGTATGGATAAAGCAGATAATCACACCAATTTAATTTTGTGCAATTACTCTAATGTTGGTATGCTTTTAAATTGGGGGAGAATATGAACTGTTATTCTATTGTAAGAATTGAGAAAACAAAAAGTTGAGGACAGGTTTTTTTTAAATGGAGTGAGCTCATTTAAAGTAAGTTTTAGCTTATTAAAAAGGTGATTTGATGTCTATTCTAATATTTTAAAGCCTAATTATCTGACGTATTCTGCCGAAGTCTGGCTTGGCACAAATCAGGAGCCACTTGTCAAAAAGAAACTAACTTTATTTTTAGAACTACAAACGCCAAACAAAACAGCTCCAGGGAAAAACCCTCAGAGCCCAACTGCCACCACCGGCTTCCACAAGCCTCTCTCCCCCACACCAGCCTCTCAACCTCCCACAATCCTCCTGCTCCTGAGGCCGATTGGCTGGGTTGCGTGGGCAGAGCCAAAGAAGTCACCCAATGAGCAGCTCCGTGGAGGAGCCAATCAGCTAGATGTTGCTGGGGCCGCTGTGAGCCAATCATCAGCTGGCAGTCTGAAGGGCAGGGAAACAGCCCAATGAACATCACCGCAGAGGAGCCAATCAGCTAGATGTTGCTGGGGCAGTCTGAAGCTTGCTGGCAGCTGGAAGTTTGCTGGGGCCCCTTTGGCTGTGGCTCTCAACAGTATTCCTTATATTCAGGAAAGTCTCTGAATTCTGATTTGGCTCTCCTTTAAGTACTTGTTTTGAAGTTTTCTAATGGTTTTGTAGTATGTATATTACGATATTTCTTTTGAAGATCTGTGACTTTATTTAATTTTTTCTTTGTCTTCTTCCTAACTGTACTATAATGCTAAGAAATATTGTCTTTAGGACTTGTATGTATCTTGCATATTAGTCTTTCTGTACCTTTGCAGAGTCATTTCTATTTAGGTGAGAGATGGGGGGGAGTTGTGAATTGGTATTTCCTTTTCCTTCTGCTTCTACCCCTTCTATGTAGTTGCAGGGTGGTACTAAACAAGAAAGCTAGGAGAGCTTCTCCGCGACTCTTTTTAACACTTTATATTTGTAAGAAACCTTGTAGTTTTTGAAATGCTTTCATATATATATATATATATATATATATATATATAACCATGTGTATATGAATGAATACACCCAGCACATTTTTTGGCCTATTTTAGGTTTTTCATAAAAGTGCACCCAGCCTATTTTTACCTGCCCTATCATCTGGATGAGGGTCAGAATCCTTGAGCTTGGTACAATAGTTTGCTTAGCTTTCTGTTTTACTTGAATCAACTGGTTTAGTCAGATTCTTTGATTAGCTCTTTAAAAATTTCTGTATGTATTGGTTCTGGAATTGAATCCAGAGTCTCACACATACTAAGCATGTGTTTGAGTTGCACCACCGGCCACTCCATTGGCTTTCCTAAACAGGCCTTGTGTTTTCCTGTCTCTGCTGTGTTCACTGTCTTCTTACTTTCTATACGTAGTACTGCAGTTGATCCTCAGCAGGTCTTGCAAGTAAAATAGGGCAGGGCAGGATTTTTTATTAGGGGACTTGATTAAGAGGGGACTTGGGAGCGAGATTGACTGGTTTTTAAATTCCAGCTCCATTGTTAATTGGCTATGTGATCTTACGCCACTAACTGTGAATTGAGGATAGTGGTATCTGTGTCACAGTACTTGTGATACACAGTGAGTACCCCCCCCCTGTTTAAAGGTTAAGTTTTGGGAGTTGAAGCTTGTTTTCTGACTATATTACCATTTTTCTCCTACAAAACGAATATTGTTTAGAAAATGAAAGTATCAAATTATTTAGATGGACCCTTCTCCTTCAAGAATTGATTTGGTTAAAATTGGAATTTCATGTTAACTTAAAAGAGTGTTCTGTTTTCTGTTGAGCTGGAAAATGTTTCTAAAGGAATTTCATGCTTGTTTAAAGCTTTTAGTTAGAAAACAGTAAGTTAAGAATTTGAGCTATATATGAATATGCACTCTTCTTATATAGAAAATTTTAACCATATAAGATGTTTATGACTTTTTTCTCTTGGCTCTGAGTTTTTGCCAATTATTTTAGGGTCATTAAGTTAGTTAAAAATGGTTGCTTTTAATAAACTAGGTCTGAGTTTTCAAAATGAATTTGGTCTTGGAAAGTGTGACTTTATTTTTTAAAAAATATTTTTATTTTTAAATAGACGCAGAGACAAAGCTCATCGAGAGATCAAGAATATTTTCTATAAGGCAATCCAAAAACGCAGGCAGTCAGAGGAAAAAAATGATGACATTCTCCAAACTCTACTAGATTCTTCATACAAGTAAGAGCTGTTCAGATCACATATTAAGTTAAAAGTCCTAAACTACACATTAAAACATAGTTAAATAACATTTCCAGGTAGAAAATAAGGACGTTGACAAAGTAAGTCACTAGCTATGACCTTTGGGATTTTTACAGTTGTTGAGATATATGATATTGAGGTCTCATGCCTTACTGGCATCCTATTGACTAGGCTGTTGAAAATATGCTAATAAATGGTAGGGAAGACGTTTGGAATCAAAATCATGTTTTCTACTGGTTGAGTCTTTGAGGGGGAAAAATACTCTGACTTGTGGTAGGCAGATGAAAGAGGTTTTTTTTATACTTTTATAAAGTATTTGTTATGACCCTTTATTTAAAGGTTGAGGCATGAAATGTGTCTGCCAAAATGTTAAGTTTGTGCATGTGATTCATTCTGTAGGGATGGGCGTCCTTTGACAGATGAAGAAATAGCAGGGATGCTGATTGGACTCCTCTTGGCAGGACAGCATACGTCTTCAACTACCAGTGCCTGGATGGGCTTCTTTTTGGCCAGAGATAAAACACTTCAAGAAAAATGTTATTTAGAACAGCGTATAGTCTGCGGGGAGGATCTTCCTCCTTTAACTTATGATCAGGTTGGTTGGATTTTTCACTTTCCTTGCTGCCTTGTAACTTCCAAGTATCTGTGGCTAATTTGTCCCCTTTAAAGGGGGAAGTTGAGGTTTTGTGTATTTACACTTCAGCTTAAATTGATAAGCTTCTCTATTTTTAGAAAATTCCTCCTTGTCTACAATATCCTATTACTGCTTCTTTTCATAAACTTTATCATATACGTTTTAGATGATTCCTGAGAGATCTCTCTGGTTGTTTCTTTAGTACTTACTTCTTGACTGTATTGTAGAAGCCTCTGAACGACTTAGAATTCTGTGGTCTGGAAAGGCCTGTGCTTGGGCAAAGTAGTAATGGATTCTAGAACTCCACGAACCCTGCACCTGGCTTGTTGGCAGAAAAGAAGTGAGAAGGACTGACTTGAGGTTCCACCTTTGAAGCCGAATATAGCGTATTACATTTATTTTCAGATATTCTTATTTTCCTGGGATAAATCCTACTTTGTCTTACGGTCCTCTTTATATGTTGCTGTATTCTGTTTGCTAGTATTTTAGAGAGGATTTTTGTAGTTTTATTATGATGTCTTTGGCTTTGGTATCAGGGTCTTAATATGAATTTGGAAGTATTTCCTTTATCCGGTTTTTCTGAAAACTTTGTGAAAGATTGGTATTAATTCTTTTTTACATATCTGATAAAATTCACCCTTGAATCCATCAGTTTGTGCCTTTCTTTGTGGGAAGTTTCTTGATTATGAATTCAGTTCGATCTCTTTACTTGTTATAGGTATATTTACATTTTCCTTTTTTGTGTGTGCAAGCCAGATTTTATAGTTTGTGGCTTTTTAGGAACTTATCCATTTCATCTTGGCATACAATTGTTCATAGTATTATTTTTATAATCATTATTTTTGAAAGATTAGTAGTGATATCCTCTTTTTCAATATTGATTTTAGTAACCTTTTAAATACCAGATTAAGGGATTTAAATTAACACCATAAAATCTATCCATTTAAAGTGTAAAATTTAGTGGTTTTTAGAATATTCAGAGTTGGGAAACTATCATCACAATCAAATTTTATAACATTTACATCATTCCCCAAAGAGTCAGTACCCATTAACAGAAATGTTCTATTCCCCTGTCCCTTATTTCTAGCAACCAAGAATCTATTATTTGTTTTTATGGGTTTGCCTATTCTGGATGTTTCATATAAATAGAGTCATAAATATTTGGTATTTAATGACTAGCTTCTTTCACTTAGCATTTGTTTTAGTCAGTTTATTATAATGAAATTCCTGAGATTGGATACTTTATAAAGAAAAAGAATTTATTTAGCTCTCATAGTTATATATCTGTGTTTTTTTGTTTTTTGTTTTTTTTTTACAAAAACGGGAGGAGGATCAAAGTCCAGATAGCATGCACTGGTTCTGGTAAGGGCCCCCCTTGGCTGTACTGATATGTGTCAGGAGTGAGAACTCGCATAGTGAGACAGGAAGCCAGAGCAGGAGTAGGGCTTGTCTTGCTGTTTTTATAACAATGGTCTCAAGAATTAACTCAGGGTCTCTTGAGAACTACCTTAATCCCTTCTAAGGAAAGTACTCCCACTGGTCCCCACCATAAAAGGCCCTGTAACCTCTTAGCATCACCACACTCTGGGGATCAGCTTTTCAACACATGAAACTCTGGGGGACTCACATAAATGTTATTCAAACCATAGCAGCATGTAAGTTGCATCCATGTGGTAGTGTGTATCAGTATTGCAGTCTTTATCATCAATAATATATGGGTGTGCTGCATTTTGTTTTTCCATTTTTCAGTTTATAGATACTTGGGTTGTTTCTACCTTTGAGTTTTGTGAATAATGTCATTCTAAATGTTTGTGGACTGATTTTGAGTGGACATTTATTTTAATTTTGTGAAGTGCATGTGTATGAGTAGAATTACTGAGTCATCTGACATTTTTTATGCTTAACATTTTGAAGAACTGCTAGATTGTTTTCCAAGAGATTGTACCACTTTTGAATCTCACCAACAGTGTATGAGGGTTTTGATTTCTATATACCCTTGCCAAACTTGTTATTGCCTTTTTGATTATAATGATGTAAAGTGGTATTTTGTTCTGGTTTTGTTTGAGTATATTAATGTCCTCTTTGGCCTTAGTGTATCTTCTTTGGAGAGATGTCTATTCAGATCCTGACTCTGGGGCTGGGGATGTGGCTCAAGCGGTAGCGCGCTCGCCTGGCATGCGTGCGGCCCGGGTTCGATCCTCAGCACCACATACAAATAAAGATGTTGTGTTTGCCGAGAACTAAAAAATAAATATTAAAAATTCTCTCTCTCTCTCTCTCTCTCTCTCTTTTTTTTTTTTTTTTTTTTTAAAAAAACAGATCCTGACTCTGTCTCTAAATAAAATACAAAAAGGGGCTGGGGAGATGGCTCAGTGGTCAAATGCCCCTAAGTTCAATCCCCAGTACGTACCCCCCATTCCCTAATCAAAAGCTGCAAAGCTTTAGTCCTGTGTTTTCTTTTTAACATCTTGTAATTTCATCTCTTTACCATTTGGGCCTTTGATCCATTTTGAGTTAATTTCTGTATATAGGTAAGGTAGACAACCAACTTACTTTTTGTTGCCATATGAAAATCCAATTGTCTCAGCCTATTTGTTGAAAGGCTCATTCTTTTTCCATTGAATGGTCTTCTGTAAAAAAAAAAAAAATCAATCATCAATTTAGGACTTTATTTCTGAATTTTATTCTGTTGATCTATATGTTTAGCCTTATGCCATTAATTACTGTAGTTGTGTATTAAGTTTTAATTTGGGAATGTGAGTTCTCTAATTTACACTTTCCAAGGCCATTTTAGCTATTGTACTAGCTAAAATGGCCTTGGAAAGTGTAAATTATTATTTCATTTCCACATGAATTTTAGAATCAACTTGTCAGTTTCTGCAAAGAAGCTAGAGGTAGTGATTGCATTGTATCCACATATAAATTTGGGAGCATTTGCCTTAACAATTTTAATCTTTAGATTCATGAACATAGGGTGTAATTCCATTCTTTTAGGTCTTTTAGTAAACAAGACTTACACTTTCATTAAATATATTCTTTAGTATTTTATTCTTTTTGGTGTTATTCTTCTGCCTGTTTACATCTACTATTGAGCCACTCTAGTGAAATTCTTTTTCTATTTTTTTTTTTTTTTTAATAAGGATTAGACCCACAGGTGCTCAGTCACTGAGTCACATCCCCAGTCCTTATTATACTTTGAAACAGGGTCTTGCTAAGTTGTTTAGGGCCCCATTAAGTTGCTGAGGCTGACAATCCTCTTGCCTCAGCCTCCCTAGTCTCTGGGATTACAGATGTGTCCTACCATGCCCAGCTATTGAAATTTTCATTTCAAAATCCTTATACTTTCTAATTCCAGAATTCCTACTTAAGAAAGCAAAACAAGGGCTGGGCTTGTGGTTCAGTGGTAGAGTGCTTGCCTAGCATGCATGAGGCATGGGGTTTGATCCCTACACCACATAAAAGAATGAAGCTAAATAAACAAAATAAAGGTATTGTGTCTATCTACAACTGAAAATATTGAAAAACAAGACTTTATTAGTACTCTATATTTCTGAGATTTTGTTTCTATACTTTAATTCTTTAGACAGTTTTTTGTTTGTTTTTCCTTTTTTGGAACTAGGGATCAAATCCAAGTCTTTGAGAATGTGAGGTAAATGCTTTGCTGCTGAGCTATATCCCAACCCTAGTTTCTTTATTTCCTTAATCCTGCTGATAATAGCGCATTTAAATTCTTCTAGTCAGTCTAATGTCTGTCAACAGTTTTTTTAAAACTATTTTTGTTTTATTTCAGCCATCTTTTCCTGTTTTTTTTTTTTTATGTGTGTGTGTGTGGAGGGAGTTTCTAATATTTTTGCTGAAAACTGTACATTTTAAAAATAATGTGACAACTCTGGAAATCAGATTCTGTCTTCCATTGGTTTATTGGTGCTAGTTTTTTGGGTAAATATGTATATTCTTCTTTGTTTAGTAACTTTTCTAGATTAATTATATGAAGTCTGTCTAGTGAAGTCCCTGAATTCTTTGCCTATTTACTTTAATGGTCACCTAATTATTAAGTGATTTCTAGTAATATTTTGAATAGTAAGTCTCCTAACTTTTACTAAGGAGCTGTATGTGTTAGAGAAGATTTTTCAACACCCTAATAGGCAGTTACAACTCTGCCTACCCTTCACTCTTAGAAGATGACCGCTCTAGCAGATCTTATCTGGGCATGTGCAGAACTCCCTATATGCCTGTGGCCTTTCAGTTACCTTATGTGGAACTTCCCAGTTTCCTGTAGGTGTCAGTCCCTAGTTTTTTCTTTTATTTATTTATTCAACTTGTAGATGACACAATACCTTTATTTTATTTGTTCATTTTTTAAAAATGTGATGTGGGTAACGAACCCAGGGTCTTACGCCTGCCAGGCGAGTGCTCAAGCACTGAGCCACAACTCCAGCCCTCCCTAGTTTTTTCTTTTAAGTGTTTTCCCCTTATTAGCATCAACTAATATCACCACCTCAGATACATGGCATTGTTAAACAATTTCTACAGGATGTTTTTGAAATATTTGTTCTGGCTCCTGTATAGTTGTTAGGCTGCTGTAGCTGCCATGCTCTTCGTTTCTGAGGCTATCATGGATCTGGACATAGCATAAGTTATATGACCACAAAGCTTGTTCTTTTCACCAAGATCCAGCTTTTTTGTTCTGAATTAGATTATTATAAGCCTTTAGTTAATTTTCTAGATTTTTTTTTGAACTGAGAATGCAATTTTATTTAATTTTTTAAAAATTTTTTTACATGACTGCAGAATGTATTACAATTTTTATTACACATATAGAGCACAATTTTTCATATCTCTGGTGGTATACAAAATATGTTCACACCAATTTGTGTCTTCATACATGTACTTTGGATAATAATGTCCATCACATTCCATCATCATTTTGAACCTCATGCCCTGTTCCCTTCCCCTCCCATCCCTCTGACCTATCTAAAGAGAGAGCAATTTTATATCAGTCACATCTCCAGCCTAACACTTTTGCTCTGGATGGACTTAGGAGATATTTATCTAATAATATGAATGCTCTTAAGTTCTGGCAGATGATTTAATAACAAAAACAAGAACTAGGGATAATATTTAGCAAAGTAGCAGATGTTTTACAATATTAAGATACTTCTGTGTTTTATTTTTCCTGTACTTTGTCTTATTGTTCTACTAATAGAAAGAAAATTTTAAATCTTAAATTCCAAGTGATCAATTTAAGATTCCTTGATTTTTTTTTTTTTTTTTTTTTTTTGTAGCTGTATTAATTTGAGAATCATTCAAAACATGATTCAAGGAAAATAGGTTGGCATATTTGCCATACTGTTTAGGAAAAACTTCCACTTAGTTTTTTTTTTTTTTAAATATTTAATTTAGTTGTAGTTGGACACAATACCTTTATTTTATTTATTTATTTTTATGTGATGCTGAGGATTGAACTCAGGGCCTTGCACATGCAAGGCAAGTGCTCTGCCACTGGGCCACAACCCCAGCCCAATTTTCTAGAGTTTTAAAAACTTGGCTGGGCGCAGTGGCTCACAACTGTAATCTCAGTGGCTTGGGAGGCTGAGGTAGGAGGATCATGAGTTCAAAGCCAGCCTCAGCAACAGTGGGGCACTAAGCAACTCAGTGAGACCCTGTCTAAATAAAATACAAAATAGGGCTGGGGATGTGGCTCAGTGGTCAAGTGCTCCTAAGTCTAATCCCTGTGGCATCCCCATCCCCCCAAAAAAAGATGACTTTGATTTGTTAATGTTCTCATTTTTTTTACATTTATTTTGTTTATTTATTTATTTTTATGTGGTGCTGAGGATCAAACCTAGTGCCTCATACATGTGTGAGGCAAGCACTTTACCTCTGATCCACAACCCCAGCCCATGTTCTTAATTTTTGATGGAGTCAATTTTGTAGGTCCTTGCAATGCTATTCTTCAGGGTGAAAGTTCCTCTTGCTGTTGGCTTGCCCTCCTTTTTTCTCTTGTTGATGGTAGACAGTGGTAGGACATTTTAATCCCAGCTGTCTTTAAACAGTTACCTCTGTACTTCTCCCAGGAATAGAAGCTATCTTGTGTTAATCAAGAAGTGAAGGGCTGGGGTTGTGGCTTAGAGGTAGAGTTCTCGCCTCGTATGTGCGAGACTCTGGGTTCGATCCTCAGCACCACATACAAAAATAAACAAATGAAATAAAGGTGTTGTGTCCAACTACAACTAAAAAATAAATATTAAAAAAGTGAAAATAATTTTTTTATGCTGCTAAAGTATGTTAAATATTTGTAAAAAATCAGGAGATTTTTCTTTTTTTTTTAGCTCAAGGATCTAAATTTACTTGATCGCTGCATAAAAGAAACATTAAGACTTAGACCTCCTATAATGACCATGATGAGAATGGCCAAAACTCCTCAGGTAAGTCTCTTGACTAGATCTCTCCTTCTTTGTTCTCAGAATTTATTTATCAAAAATGGAGAAATTTAAGTATCAAAGAGAATTTTTTAATTAAAAAAAGTAAAATAATCATCAACTTCTACATAATTTTAACTTTATACTAAATATATGAATATTTTTACATAATTATAGATAGCATACATTGCTAATTTTGAATGCCAATTATACTCTTTATTTTCATTTAACAGTTAAGGTTTTTCCCCCTTGGTTTTAAAAATAACATTTTCTTATATAAAAAATTTCTAACAGTATAAAGTAAAATGCTCCCCCAAATTCCACTCTGCCTCTGAGGCATTGCGAATTTGATTTGTTTGCATACTTCCAACTTAATGTTGGCTTACTTGAAAATCATTTGGGGTCGGTCAAAATAATTTTTAGCTGGTCTACCATATAGCAATTTTTAAAATACATGTATAACCCATGTATGTAAATACTTTACTATACAATGATTTGATTATTTGGTAGTATTTTAAAATTCTTTAAATGAAATATGTTGTTTTTCTTTGAGACTGTGGCAGGGTATACCATTCCTCCGGGACATCAGGTGTGTGTTTCTCCTACTGTCAATCAAAGACTTAAAGACTCATGGGTAGAACGTCTGGACTTCAATCCTGATCGCTATTTACAGGATAACCCAGCATCAGGAGAGAAGTTTGCCTATGTGCCATTTGGAGCTGGTAAGATAATGATTTCTTGGGTTCGAAATGTTTGTCTCCCCTATGATAGTCCATGTGAATTTTAGTTATAAATATACTTCCTTTTCATTAAAGGGATATTCTTGCAGACTTTGGTAGGAGTAGAATCTCAGTAAGGGAAACTGACCCTGTTAATCCTTGTACAATGCTGTATTACCTTCTAATCTAGATAGTTAATATTATATTAAGTCTAATTTTATAGTCCATTCTTGTTTTCTCTTATAATTGTATTTAAAGCTCTTTGCAGTTTTTATTTTAAAGAACCATTGGAGTTTAAATATAATAACAAAGTATTTCAGAAAACAGATTTGAAGCTTTTCTGGATTGTGAACATTTTTGCCCTCTGTTAATATCCTCCTGATACAAAGGTCTTTAAGTTAAGAAATTTGAGCATAGATTTGAAAACTTAATTTTCATAAGATTCTAGAACAAATCAGGCAGATTCTTATTCCTCCAATCTTTTCTCCATCCATTGGTACTTGGTATAAGTTAAACTGTATTATATGGCTTCTTATTTGGTCTTTCCAGAAAGATCATTTAAGTGCCATATGACTTTTTCATCATATAAAAATAGCCTAAAATTTGCTGGGAACTTCTGATCTTAGCTTTATTTAATAAATAACTTGAATAATGCAGTAAATAACATAACATAAAAGAATAATCTGATAATAATTGGAAAATACATTAGTTGTGTAGCCCAAATTCTGCCCCAGGAGAGGAATAATTTCTAAACTGGTAATTATCTAGCATCCTCTTCAGGAATTAGGTTGTTCAGCTATATAAACGGCAGCTTATTTCATTTTCAGCCAGTTGTCATTTTTAGAACCTTATATTAAATCAATGTTCTCTTAATAATTGTTCTTCAGTGACATGATTATCTATGAGATGTTTTATGATTCAAACCTTTGTATGCTTAACTAAGATGTTAAATCTCAAAAAAAAAAAAGTCATTGGAAAGGTCTTCATAATTACCAAGAACCATTTTCCTAAAAACATTGAAAATATTCTGTAATTCTAAATAAACTGTTTATATTCTTAGTTTATGTGAAGTAAGATTCATTTTTTAATTATACTGTCTGTGTATTTGCTGCTGATCTAAAATGTATGTAAACAAATATCACTTTAGGCTAAAAGAGATAAGGAAGAATTTGCAATGATTCTGATGAAAAAAATTTTTTTTTAAATAGGACGCCATCGTTGTATTGGGGAAAATTTCGCTTATGTTCAAATCAAGACGATTTGGTCCACTATGCTTCGTCTGTATGAATTTGATCTCATTAATGGATATTTTCCCACTGTGAATTATACAACTATGATTCATACTCCTGAAAACCCAGTTATTCGTTACAAACGAAGATCAAAATGAAAAAGGCTGCAAGGAACTAACGTGATATATTATTGTAAGCTGCGAAAACATTTGAAGAAAATGAAGTTTACGAAACAGCTCTCATAGTATACTGTTTGTGTAATTCTAAAAGCCAGTTTAATTTATGATTTTAATATTTTATTAACTGAATGATTCTATCAAATCTAATGGCATTTGAAACATTTTATAATAGTTTTGATACTTACTACATGTGCTTTGAGGAAGCCAAAGTTTATTAGTAAAAGTAATTGTTTTGGGGGATCTATGTAACTAGCAGACTCCAAAATAGTACAATTTCCAGGTACTAATTTTAAAAGCTATAGACAAATAGGGTCAGGAATTTCAAATCTGGAACTAGTTATACAAGACAAAGAAAGCCCAGGGAAATATTTGGAAAGTCTTAGTTATTCATTTATCTGGCAAGTTTTTGTGTGTAAGGATGGAAAAGTAGGGAATAAACTCACAGTTATACCCTGGGATAAAAGAGAATATTATTAATAAGTTTTGGTATGATGATATTGAACAGTGATAGAGAGAAGTTATAGAAAAATACATCCTTTTTAAGTTTGAACTGGAAGCACTATTGGAAGTTGAGAGAGATGTAGGACCATGCTTTGGTAATCATATTTCTGAAAAATAATAAATACTAAAAAAAGACTACCCATGTGTCTTCATATACTAAATATTACATACGTCTCCATCTGATAAATAAGTGTCCTGTTCCACAAGGTCACATCTGTGTGCAAGTCCAAAATCAAGTCTGTAGGAGAAATTTTCGTTTTCTTCTTTGGCTCAGTGTTATTCCCTGCCTCTTCCAAAATCCATTTATGGATGTTTCTATTACTAGTTCCATTCATTCAAGTAAATAAACTTTTTTAAAGTACAGGATGTGAGATCAGGGAACTGTGGCTTTAAGATAAGGTAATATGAAGCAGGTTCATGGTATTATTGGTCATATTCTATGAAGCCCTATGTTCAGTAATAAACCTAATTCAAATTATAAGTGGGGGCCTAATTATAATGAGATACCTGTAATTTGATCACATAATCTGCTTGTACTAGATGAAGCCAAAATATTTTCCCTTATGTTTAAGAGGCTGGAAGACTTGTGTTAAATTCTAATTGTTTAGAATAAATCTCTGCTGTTAAAAAGTTTTTCACATTAAAATTCTCCTTGAGAAAAATACAGTCTGTGTTCGTGAATTGTGTGTATTTCAATGAGTTAGAAATCAGGAAATCGAGGAACCTGGAGGGGGAAAATTGTATCCTTATTTACACCAATTTTGAACTGCAATTTAGTATTTTCTGTTTGTTAAATTTAGGCAATAAACTAGTTGCATATTAGCAGTAACCTATAGATTTGTCAATAGAAATCAGATATTTTCATATCAAATTACACATCCTTCAGATCTCTTGAGGAATCTTAAGTCTCAACACTAATTTGAAGATTATCATAATTAGGCCCACTGGTAGATTCCATTAATGCCTTTTTTTCTTTGTACCAGGGCTTGAACCAAGGGGTGCTTAACCACATCCCCAGTCCTTTTTCATATTTTATTTAGATACAGGGTTTTGCTAAGTTGCTGAGGCTGGCTTTGAACTTGTGAACTTCCTGCCTCATCCTTCCAAGTGGCTGGGATTACAGGTGGCTTATAGTACTTTAATGTTTTAATATATACTATATCACAATTTGAATAATTACTTAGTTTAGTAATTATTTGTGTATAATTGGTTTTCTTCACAATCATATGTATAAATGATATATTTATATCTATATTGTCTTTAAAAGCATTCTGAAAAGGATCGATAGCTTCACCAGACAGCTAAAGAGATCCATGGCAAGGGACTGGGGTTGTAACTCAGAGGTAGAACGCTTGCTAGCATGTGTGAGGTACTGGGTTTGATTTCTCAGCACCACATATAAATAAGTAAAATAAAGGTCCATTGACAACTTAAAATTTAAAAAAAAAAATTTTAGCTTATTTTTTATGTATGTATGACAGCAGAATGCATTACAATTCTTATTACACATACAGAACACAATTTTTCATATCTCTGGTTGTATACAAATTATATTTACACCAATTTGTGTCTTCATACCTGTACTTTGGATAATAATGATCATCACATTCCACTATCATTTATAACCCTATGCCCGCTCCCTTCCCCTCCAACCTCTCTGCTCTATCTAGAGTTTGTTGACAGCCACAGCGGAAGGGGCCCCAGCAAACTTCCAGCTGCCAGCTGATGATTGGCTCACAGCGGCCCCAGCAACTTCTAGCTAATTGGCTCCTCTGCGGTGATGCTCATTGGGCTGTTTCCCCGCCCTTTCAGACTACGGAGCTGCTCATTGGGGGACTTTTTTTGGCTCTGCCCACACAACCCAGCCAATTGGTCTCAAGAGCAGGAGGAGTGTGGGAGGGAGAGGCTTGTGGGAAGCCAGTGGTGGCAGTTGGGCTCTGAGGGTTTTTCCTGAGGAGCTGTGTGGTGTAGTGTGTGGTTCTAAAAATAAAGTTCGTTTCTTTTGACAAGTGGCTCCTGAATTGTGCCCAGCCTGACTGTGGCATTTGATGGGCCACACGGGGAACGACTGAGGGTAAGTGATAAGGTAAACTGCTCACCCCTGAGGGCAGGGTGAGAGGATGGGTAGCCATTTTAAGATTCTTCTTTTGTTTTGCTTCACTTTTGTTTTAAGTTGCCTGTCCCTGGAGATGAGTGAGACCACTCACATCTGAGGAAAAACTATTTGTGTCTGAGGAACAGATAGGGAGAAAGGACAGATGGACATTTCAGGAGGATAGAAAGGCTATAATGATTTTTTGTTGTTCCATTTTTGTTTCATTCTGTCTCGGCTTTGTTTGGCGTCATCTTGTTGGGTTGTATTATAGTAGAAATATGGGATCAGAAATTAGTAAAAAACAAACTGAAAGACTGTTAAGTAAATTGTTAGAGGAAGGAGGCATCTCAGTAAAATCAAGAACAGTCAGGGCATACGTTGATACAAAAATGTAGTCCATGGCTTTTTAAGGAGCAGTTGTTAAATATATCACAATGGAACCATCATGGTGAAGATTTAAAAAGAATAGAAAAGAAAAGCCCAGGAACTCTGCCAGTTAACATTGTGGGCGTTGGTGTCTGGTTTACTTAGTCCAAAGCCTTCAGTTCAGACAATGGTAGAGGAAGGAGAAGACATATTGATTCAAGTAAAAGAGAAGGTCTCTCAAGTTAGAGGAAAAGATTCAAGTAAAAGAGAAGGTCTCTCAAGTTAGTCAGAGGAAAAGATTCAAGTAAAAGAGAAGGTCTCTTGAGCTAGTCAGAGAGAGAAAGAAAGTTTAGAGCAGAAAAAGCCATCAGAGGAAAAGTTACAACAGGAGACTGCTACTAACACCTTTCTATCACCAGAGGGCGTAAGTGTCCAACCAACAGCGCCACCTCCATATACTGGGAGGCTCCCAACCCCCGCAGTTGATAGTTGGGATCCTGAGACAGGATCTCAAGTATTAACATGCCCTGTATTTGACGCAGGAGGGCAGCGAATTCACCATGCTTTAAATTTCAAAAAAGTGAAGCAGCTAAAAGAGGCTGTAACAACCTGTGGTCCTCAAGCACCCTTCACTGTAAGCTTGGTTGAATCCATTAACAACTTGAACATGACACCAGCAGATTGGGCTAATATGTGTAAAGCTGTACTAAATGGAGGACAATACCTGTTATGGAAGGTTGCCAATGAGGAATTTTGCAAGGAGACAGCTAGGCAAAATGCAGCAGCTGGTTATCCTCAGAGAAATCTAGATACGTTGTTAGGATAGGGACCTTATGAGGATCAGCAGCAACAAATTGCATATGATCCTGGTGTATATGCACAAATTGCTGCAGAGACGGTTAGGGCATGGAAGACTTTACAAGGACATGGAGGTTTACAAGGTCAATTATCTAAGGTAATACAAGGAGCTAATGAACCTTACGCTGAATTTATAGATAGGCTTATTCAAACAGCTACCAGAGTTTTTGGGAATATGAAACAAGCAATGCCATTAATAAAACAACTGGCTTATGAGCAAGCTAATTGTTGATGCAGAGAAGTCATTAGACCATGGAAACATGAAGATTTAAACACATATATTAAATTATGTAGAGACATTAATGAACAAGGGCAAATCGTGGCAGCTGCAGTAAAACAGGCTTTAGATGCCAGGCCAAGAACATGCTACAATTGTGAACAAACAGGACATTTTAAAAGGAATTGCCCCATAGGAGGAGGGTTTAACAAAACTAGGTATCAAAGGAGTAGAATACCAGGTATTTGCCCATGATGCTGTAGAGGGAGACATTGGGCTAATGAATGCCGTTCTCAAACCACCATAGAGGGTACTCCATTATCAAAAAATGAACAAGGACCAGGTGTTTATCCATGATATCGTGGAGAAAGGCATCGGGCTCCATTGCCAAAAAATGGACAGGGGGGGCCCAATGCTCTGGGGCCCAAAACCACAAATATATCAGTAATTTCACCAGGAGATAGAATAGCACAGTTACTAATAATACCCAGTCTACATGATAAATTTTCCAGTCGTACTGTATAAAGAGGTTCCAAGGGATTAGGCTCCACAGGTGTAGATTGGGCTATGCTTTCTTTAAATTTAGATTCTCGCCCCATGCTAAAACTAAATATTCAAGGACATGAATTTAATGGGCTACTGGATACAGGTGCAGACCTTAGCATCATCTCTCATCAAGAATGGCCAAAACATTGGCCATTACAACAAGCCACTCAAACGCTTCGAGGCCTAGGAGTGGCAACTAATCCCCATAGAACTGCAATGGTATTAGATTGGAAGGATCCTGAAGGATGTGAAGGAACTATACAGCCATATGTATTGGATCATCTTCCCGTAAATTTATGGGGACGAGATTTCCTAGATCAATTAGGTTTGACATTAACAAATAACATCAACCAAAATGCACCCACTATTATGACTAGACAAGGTTTTAGGAAAGGAAAAAGATTAGAAAAACAAGAACAAGGTATAGCAGCATCAATACAAATAGATCAAGGAATGGACAGACATGGGTTGGATTTTCAGAAAGGGCCACTGAGACAATAAAAATTACTTGGAAATCAGAAAGACCAGTGTGGGTTCCTCGGTGGCCCTTGACTAAAGAAAAGATACAAGCAGCACATGACCTGGTCCAACAACAATTAGCGGAAGGACATATACAACCTTCTGTATCTCCCCATAATACTCCCATTTTTGTCATCAAAAAGAAATCTGGTAAATGGAGATTATTGCAAGATTTAAGAGCCATTAATAATGAGATGGTTATTATGGGACTTGCTCAATCAGGGATTCCTCAATTGTCTGCTTTGCCATAAACCTGGTATGTTTTAGTTATAGATATATTAAAGATTGGTTTTTTTTTAAATTCCAATTCATCCTGAGGATAGTCCACGTTTTGCATTTACTATCCCTGCACTGAATCATGAAGGTCCTGATCAGAGATATGAATGGAAAGTACTCCCTCAAGGGATGGCTAACAGCCTAACTATGTGTCAAATTTATGTTAACAAAGTAATCCAGCCACTTAGAAATCAAAATCCTGAACTACAAATATTTCACTATGTGGATGATGTATTATTAGCACACAAAGATAAAAACACATTGCTAGAATGTTATGCCACACTTGATTATAATTTAAAAAATTATAATCTAGAGATAGCAATAGATAAAGTACAATTAAATTTTCCAATTAATTATTTAGGACTTCTATTATCCTCAACCATGGTCCATCCACCAAAAATTCAAATACGAGTAGATCAACTCAAATCACTTAATGACTTTCAAAAGTTATTAGGAGACGTAAATTTAATAAGGCCTTATCTAGGTATACCAACAGGAGAGTTGGGACCTTTATTTGATATCCTAAAAGGTCCATCAGATCCAAATTCACCCCGAATGTTAACACCTGAAGCAAGAAAGGCATTAAAAATCATTGAAACATATATGGAAATTATGCATTTGGATAGAATTGATATAAGTTTGCCTTTATTATTTATTGTACTACCAACAAAAAATATTCCTCCAGGAGTATTTTGGCAAGAAGGTCCATTATTATGGATACATTTATCTTATTCTCCTAACACTATTCTTACTAGGTATCCTGAGGCTGTAGGACAATTAATACTCAAAGGAATAAAAGCAGCAAAGGGAGTGTTTGGAATTTCTCCCAATAAAATTATTACTCCATATACTATGCATCAAATTGATGAGTTAGCTAATGAGTTAAATACTTGGGCAATAATCATGTGCAAATCTAATGTTTCATTTGATAACCACTTACCATCTAATCCTTTATTATCTTTTTGGTCATTGCATCCTATAATTTTTCCAAAAATGACAAGAAAAACACCTATTATGAATGCTCCAAATATATTCACTGATGGGTCAAATAATGGTACAGCAGCAATAGTTACACCTGATCAAACTTTTACATTTTTAGTACCCAAACAATCAGCTCAAAAGGTAGAGCTTAATGCAGTATTACAAGCTTTTGTGATGTTTAAAGATTCTGTAAGTAATTTATTTTCCGATAGTCAGTATATAGTTAATGCTATAGTATCCCTTGAAGATGCTGGTAGGATTTCCCCTTCCTCTACTGTTTTCTCTTTGCTTTTCACTATGCAAAGTCTAATCTGGGACAGAAAAGATCCATTCTTTATAGGACATATCAGGGCACATACAGGATTGCCTGGAGCCCTTAGTTTGGGCAATGATTTAGCAGATAAAACTACACATGACATACATATTTTCTCTACACTAGAAGAAGCTACACATTTTCATAAAAAGTTCCATGTCAATGCTAATACTTTACAAAAGCATTTTAAAATAACTAAGGAACAAGCCAGACAAATAATAAAACAATGTCAAAATTGTGTGACCTTTTTACCACAAGTTAATCTTGGAGTCAATCCTAGAGGACTGATACCTAACCATATTTGGCAGATGGACATCACACACTTGCCAGAATTTGGAAAATTAAAATATTTGCATGTTACAGTTGCTACTTCTTCCGGATTTTTGATGGGCTGCCTTCATGCTGGAGAAAATACTAACGATATTATAGCTCATTGCTTACAAAATTTTGCCACTGTGGGCGTTCCAAAACATTCAAAAACAGATAATGCCCCTGGTTATACTTCTACCTCTTTTAAACACTTTTGCTCATCATTTGGCATTACTCATATAACAGGAATCCCATACAATCCACAGGGACAAAGCATAGTTGAAAGAGCTCATCAAACTATTAAAATGTACTTATTAAAGCAAAAAGAGGGAATTGGGAAGGGGTATATATTCCCCAAAAACAAACTTAAAATAACACTTTTTACTCTAAACTTTTTAAATTTGGATTCATCAGGGCTTAGTGCTGCAGAAAGGTATATGTGTCCAAAAAATGTACATAAGCCTAAGGTACTTTGGAAGGATATTCTAACAGGACAATGGAAAGGTCCTGACCCAGTAATTGTCTGGAGTCGGGGGTCTGTTTGTGTGTTTCCACAGGGAGAACAGCAGCCGATTTGGATTCCAGAGAGATTAACTAAAGTGATTTCTACAGACCAAAAAGAAGATGATTTGGCTCAAATCCATAACAGCTGATATCCAAAACTCCAGTTTGGCTATCCTTACATCTGCAACAGAACCAGGATGCTTTTTTCAATATCTATTTTATTATTACCCTTTCCCACATCATGAAGTTCTATTTTGTTTTTTGAGCTCATACAGACCTAGGTTAATGTTTTGCTGATCAGTTCTATTTTTGACTATAGAGTTTTTAAACATTGCAATGGAGATTTCACCTGTAAAAAGTTATAAGGCCTTTACTATTATGTTATGTGTTGTACGTATTGTATTATGTGTGCACACTTGTGTTTTATGTTGTATGTTTGTATGTACGTATATCCATATATCATATATGATGAGTGCTCATGAAAAAATTGATCCAAATAATTTTTTTTTATTCACGTGATTTAAATGGTTTAATTTAAATTGGGTAAACAGCTGTTGAGGATTGTTTTAAAATGTGAACAAAAAAGGAGGGTAACAGATCTGTTTGTTTACTTTCACCTTTCCTTTTCATTATATTTAATAATTCTCTTCAAGATAATGTAAATTGTTAAGAAAATTGTTCTCTTTTAGTGCCTTCTGGAATGTTACATAATATCTTCTTTAGTCATCATTGCCAGAATTCCTGTCTTTATCCCAGTGCCGGTGAAGACAAAGATAAAACCAATCTACAGCTTTTGCAATAGCCATCACTGAACTGCTTGCAGAACTCGCCTAGACTATGTGTCACTTGTATGCATTGTGAACTCACTTGCATGCATTGTGAACTATCTGTTGGTGCAGTGACTTGTGGTAGTGTTGGGGTATTTCTGCTGATGGTGTCATCCGTGGTACAATTTTTCCAAAAGGACCGTCAATTGGCTTGGTGTATCTTCCTCCCTTCTGCTTGTCATGGTCATTCAGCTAAAATTTGGGGGCCAACAGAGGTGAGGCAAAGAACCTCACCCCCCCCCGCACCCCGTTGGTACAAAGACCTATCCACAGGTGTGGCTGAATGCTGAACGGATAGTCAATAATGGGTAAGATCCAATTGCAATGGTACCAACCTAAGACAGGAGGCTGACGCCTTGAGGTCAGCTCATCCAATTACGGGTAAGGACTATATGTACTATTGGACAACCTAAGGCAGGCACGGTCCCTAAGCCATATGCTTGTTGTTTATTCAGAGAGGGGGAGATATTGAGAGCCACAGCCGAAGGGGCCCCAGCAAACTTCCAGCTGCCAGCAAACTTCCAGCTGCCAACTGATGATTGGCTCACAGCGGCCCCAGCACTTCTAGCTGATTGGCTCCTCTGTGGTGATGCTCATTGGGCTGTTTCCCCACCCTTTCAGATTACGGAGCTGCTCATTGGGGGAATTTTTTTGGCTCTGCCCATGTGAACCAGCCAATTGGCCTCAAGAGCAGGAGGAGTGTGGGAGGGAGAGGCTTGTGGGAAGCCGGTGGTGGCAGTTGGGCTCTGAGGGTTTTTCCTGAGGAGCTGTGTGGTGCCGTGTGTGGTTCTAAAAGTAAAGTTCATTTCTTTTGACAAGTGGCTCCTGAAATTGTGCCCAGCCAGACTGCGGCAAGAGTTCTTCTATTCCTCCCATGCTCCCTCTCCCTATTCCACTATGAATCAGCCTCCTTATATCAAAGAAAACATTCGAAATTTGGTTTTTGGGGATTGGCTAACTTCACTTAGCATTATCTTCTCTAACTCTATCCATTTACCTGCAAATGCCATGATTTTATTCTCTTATTGCTGAGTAATATTCCATTGTGATATATGCCACATTTTTTTATTCATTCATCTACTGAAGGGCATCTAGGTTGGTTCCACAGTTTAGCTATTGTGAATTGTGCTGCTATAAATATTGATGTGGCTCTGCCTCTTTAGTATGCTGTTTTTAAGGCCTTTGGGTATAGACCAAAGGAGAGGGATAGCTAGGTCAAATGTTGGTTTCATTCCCAGTTTCCCAAGAAATCTCCATACTGCTTTCCATATTGGCTGCACCAATTTGCAGTCCCACTAGCAATATATGAGTGTGCCTTTTCCCCACATCCTTGCCAATACTTATTGTTATTTGTCTTAATAATAGCTGCCATTCTGACTGGAGTGAGATGAAATCTTAGAGTAGTTTTGATTTGCATTTCTCTAATTGCTAGAGATGATGAACATTTTTTCATATATTTGTTGATTGATTGTATATCATCTTCTGAGAAGTGAATCTTCAGGTCCTTGGCCCATTTATTGATTGGGTTATTATTATTATTATTATTATTTTGGTATTTAGTTTTTTTGAATTCTTTATATACCCTAGAGATTAGTGCTCTAT
The DNA here is from genome assembly GCF_052094955.1 of Ictidomys tridecemlineatus. Classification (NCBI taxonomy): domain Eukaryota; kingdom Metazoa; phylum Chordata; class Mammalia; order Rodentia; family Sciuridae; genus Ictidomys; species Ictidomys tridecemlineatus. Next base: position 202,087,445 of record NC_135478.1, read on the forward strand.
TTGATGTGTGAGGGGTAAAGATTTGCTCCCAAGATGTAGGCTCTCTATTCACCTCACAGATTGTTTCTTTTGCTGAGAAGAAACTTTTGTTTGAGTCCATCCCATTTATTGATTCTTGGTTTTAATTCTTGCACCACAGGAGTCTTATTAAGGAAGTTGGGGCCTAATCCCACATGATGGAGATTAGGGCCTACTTTTTTTTTTTTTCTATTAGATGCAGGGTTCTGGTTGTATTCCTAAGTCCTTGATACATTTTGAGTTGAGTTTTGTGCATGGTGAGAGATAGGGGTTTAATTTCATTTTGTTGCACATGGATTTCCAGCACCATTTGTTGAAGAGGCTATCTTTTCTCTGATGCATCTTCTTGGCACTTTTGTGTAGCATAAGATAATTGTAGTTTTGTGGGTTAGTCTCTGTGTCCTCTATTCTTTACCATTGGTCTACCAGTCTGTTTTAAGTGCCAACACTATGCTGTTTTTGTTACTATTGCTCTGTAGTATAGTTTAAGGTCTGGTATAGTGATGCCACCTGCTTCATTCTTCCTGCTAAGGATTGCTTTAGCTATTCTGGGCCTCTTAGTTTTCCAGATGAATTTCATGGTTGCTTTTTCTATTTTTATGAGGAATGTCATTGGAATTTTGATCAGAATTGCATTAAATCTGTATAGTGCTTTTGGAAGTATGGTCATTTTGATAATATTAATTCTGTCTATCCAAGAGCAAGATGATAGATCTTTCAATTTTCTTTTTCTTTTTTTTTTTTAAATATTTATTTATTTATTTAATTTTAGGCAGACACAACATCTTTGTTTGTATGTGGTGTTGAGGATCGAACCCGGGCCGCACGCATGCCAGGCAAGCGCGCTACTGCTTGAGCCACATCCCCAGCCTGATCTTTCAATTTTCTAGGGTCTTATTTGATTTCGTTCTTTAGGGTTTTGTAATTTTCATTATATTTATTTCATTATAAAATACTTGGAAATCAACTTCAGTATTTTATTCTGAGGCTATTGAAAATGGGGTAGTTTTTCTCATTTCCCTTTCTGAGGATTTTTCACTGATATACAGAAATGCTTTTGATTTATGGATGTTGATTTTATATCCTGCTACTTTTCTGAATTCATTTATCAGTTCTAGAAGTTTTCTGGTAGAACTTTTAGAGTCTCCCAGGTATAGAATCAAATCATCAGCAAATAGTGCAAATTTGAGTTCTTTTTTTCCTATGTGTATTCCTGTAATTTCTTTCATCTGTCTAATTGCTCTGGCCAGTGTTTCAAGAACTATGTTAAATAGAAGTGGTGAAAGAGGGCATCCCTGTCTTGTTCCAGTTTTTAGAGAGAATGCCTTCAATTTTTCTCCATTCAAAATGATGTTGGCCTGAAGCTTAGCATAGATAACCTTTATGATATTGAACTATGTTCCTGTTATCCCTCGTTTTTCTAGTGTTTTAAACATAAAGGGGTGCTGTATTTTGTCAAATGATTTTTCTGCATCTATTGAGATGGTCATATGTTTCTTATCTTTAAGTGTATTGATGAGATGAATTACATTTATTGATTTCCGTATGCTGAACCAACCTCGTATCCCTGGGTGAATCCTACTTGATTATGACACACGATCTTTTTGATAGGTTTTTGTATTAGAATTGCCAGAATTTTATTGAGAATTTTTGCATTTATGTTCATTAGAGATATTAGTCTGTAGTTTTCTTTCTTTGATGTGTCTTTGCCTGGTTTTGCAATCAGAGTGATATTGGCCTCATAGAATGAGTTTGGAAGTGCTGCTTCTTTTTCTATTTCTTGAAATAAATTGAAGAGTATTGGTATTAGTTCTTCTTTAAAGGTCTTGTAGAACTCAGTTTTGAATCCATCCGGTTCTGGGCTTTTCTTTGTTGGTAGACTGTTGATGGCGTCTGCTATTTCGTCACTTGAAGTTGATCTGTTTAAATTGTGTATATCATCCTGATTCAATTTGGGCAAATTTTATCACTTTAGAAATTTGTAGATGCCTCCGATGTTTTCTGTTGTATGGGAGTACAACTTTTCAAAATAATTTCTAATTATCCTCTGTATTTTTGTAGTGTCTGTTGTGATATTTCCTTTTTCATCATGTAAGTGATTTGAGTTTTCTCTCTCTTGGTTAGCATGTTGTTTTGTTCAATTGTTTTTTGTTTCAGTTTCATTGATTTCATCTCTGCTTTTAATTATTTCCTGTCTTCTGCTGCTTTTGGTGTTGATTTGTTCTTTTTCTAGGGCTTTGAGATGTAGTGGTAAGTAATTTATCTGTTGACTTTTTCTTCTTTTAATGAACTCTATGCAATGAACTTTCCCATTAGAACTGGTTTCTTAGTGTCACAGAGATTTTGATATGTTGTATTTGTGTTCTCATTAACCTCTAAAATTTGTTTAATCTCCTACTTGATGTCTTCTGTAACCCATTGTTCATTCAGTAGCATATTATTTAGTCTCCAAGTGTTGGAGTGGATTTTATTTCTTATTTTATCATTGATTTCTAATTTCTCTATTTTTTTATATTTGCTAAGAATTGCTTTATGGCATAGTATATGGTCTATTTTAGAGAAGGAATCCATCTGCTGCTGAGAAGAAAGTATATTCTTTCATTGAAGGTTGGAATATTCTATATATGTGAGTTAAGTCTAAATTATTGATTGTATTATTTAGTTCTGTAGTTTCTTTGTTCAGCTTTTGTTTGAAAGATCTATCTAGTGATGACAGGGGTATGTTAAAGTCACCCAAAATTATCATTGTGGTCTATTTGACTCTTGAACTTGAGAAGAGTTTGTTTGATGAATGTAGAGTCTCCATTGTTTGAGGCATATATATTTATAATTGTTAAGTCTTGTTGGTGTATGGTTTTCTTTAACAGTATGTAGTGTCCTTCTTTATTCCTTTTGATTGACTTTATCTTGAAGTCTACTTTATTTGATATAAGGATGGAAACCCCTTTTTGTGTCTGGAGTCCATGTGAGTGGTATGATTTTCCCAACCCTTCACCTTCAGTCTTCTGAGACAAGGCTCTTGGACACAAAAGAGTATATTGTTTAGTCTTTTTTTTTTTTTTTTTAATCCAGTCTGCCAGTCTATGTCTTTTGATTGTTGAGTTTAGGCCAGTAACACTCAGGGTTATTACTGAGACATGATTTGTATTCCCAGCCATTTTTGTTTATTTTTGGTATTTAATGTGACTTGTGGTTTCTCCCCTGATTAGATTTTCCTTTACTGTAATCCTTCCCTCTGCTAATTTTCATCATTGTTTTTAATTTCCTTTTCTTGGAATATTTTGCTGAGGATGTTCTGTAGTGCAGGTTTTCTAGTTGTAAATTCTTTTAAGTTTTGTGTATCACGGAAGGTTTTTATTTTATCATCAAATCTAAAGGTTAGGTTTGCCTGGATATAAGATTCTTGGTTGGCATCCATTTTCTTTCAGAGCTTGGTCCTGGATTTGAGGGTCTGGGTTGAAAAATCTGCTGATATGGGTGGTCTCCCCCTATATGTGGTCTGACTCCCCTCTCTTGCAGCTTTTAAGATTCTATCTTTATTCTGTATGCTAGGCATTTTTATTATAGTATGCCTTGGTGTAGAACTGTTGTAATTTTGTACATTTGGTATCCTGTAACCTCTTGTATTTGGTTTTCCAATTTGTTCTTTATGATTGGGAAATTTTCTGATATTATCTCATTGTAGAGATTGTACATTCCTTTGGCTTGAAACTCTGTGCCTTCCTTTATCCCAATGACTCTTAGATTTGGTCTTTTGATGCTGTCCCATAATTCTTAGATATTCTATTCATGGTTTCTTTCTTCACTGTGTGATCAATTTTATTTTCCAGATTGTATACTTTGTCTTCATTATCTGATATTTCTTCCAAGTGATTTAGTCTGTTGGTTATGCTTTCTATTGAGTTTTTTGATTTATTGTATCCTTCATTTGAAGGATTTCTGTTTTTTTTTTCCCCCAGAGTGTCTCTCTCTCTCGGAGTAATATTTTGCTACTTGTATTTGCTCTTATTTCATTGTTGGAAGGATCAATTTTTGCTTGTATTTGCTCATTTAGGTCATTCTTTAATTCAAAGATTATTTTATTTATTTATTTTTTAGAGAGAGAGAGAGAGAGAGAGAAATATCTTAATATTTATTTTTTAGTTTTCGGCAGACACAACATCTTTGTTTGTATGTGGTGCTGAGGATCAAACCCGGGCCACACGCATGCCAGGCGAGCGCGCTACTGCTTGAGCCACATCCCCAGCCCAAAATTATTTTAATTATGAATCTCTGAACTGCTTCTCTGACATTTCATCAACTTCACTGATATTATGGGTTCTGATATTATCGTGTCCTGGTTTGTTTGGGGGCACTTTCCTCCCTTGTTTTTTTATGTTGTCTGTGTGTCTGCCTTTCTTGCAGTGTGGATCCGAGATGTTAGTTTCTTTTCTATATTTTTGTGGTACCTGTGCAGAATGTCTTCACCTCACCTTGATGTTGGGCTTCCAGGCCCTGCTGGTGTCCTCAATAAATGCTACTACATCCTGGATCTGGGTCCTGCTTAAGTTGGAATGGGTGGCTCTGAGCCGCTGGGCTTGACCTCCTGTGGTAGTCTGCTGGTTGGAAGGGGAAGTCCTGCACCAAAGGCTAGACTCTGGTGGTGTCTGCCCTGCTTGTGGAGGAGTGAACCAGCACCACTGAGAGCAGGGATCCTGGGTAGGTTGGTGTGGGTGGATCTGGGCAGCTGGGATTATAGGTGGCTTATAGTACACTTTAATGTTTTAATATGTACTATATCACAACTTGAAAAGTTTAGTAATTATTTGTGTATAATTGGTTTTCTTTGGAATCATATGTATATATATATATATATGCCTATATTGTCTTTAAAAGCATTCTGAAAATCAGGATTGATAGCTTTGGCAGACGGCTAAAGAGATCCATGTCGGTGCTCCTGTCAGTGGTCAGGAGCTGGGATTAACTATGTGATAAGCATGAGTTGGTGGGTCAGGGTAGAGCTCAGTGGTAGAGCACTTTGCCTAGCATGTGTGAGGCACTGGGTTTGATTCTTAGCACCTCATATAAATATGTAAAATAAAGGTCCATTGACAACTTAAAAAAGAAAAAAGTTAAGAACCCTAGGCAAAGCTGCTCTGTTAGTGAAGTTTGATTTCAGTTTTGCTTTATGGTGTTATGGCTTGAAACTAGGGCCTTGTGTATGCTAGGGAAGCACTACGGATTTAGTTTTTAAACTACAGACTATTGAGAATCATGAGTAGTGTGACTGCATTGGCCTAATATAAGGAGGCTTAATGGTCAACAGTTGGAGAGAACTGCTGTTGCTAAGTACTTGTCCATCTGCTCTTTTTTAAATTTTTAAAAATTTATTCTGATTTGTTATACAGGATGGCAGAATGCAATTCATTTTATATTACGCATGTAGAACACAATTTTTCAAGACACTGGTTATACACAAAGTATTTTCACACCATTCATGTCTTATACATGTACTTAGGGTAATGATGTCTAACTCATTCCACCATCATTCCTATCCCTCTCTTGCTCCCTCCTCTCTTTTCCCCTCCCTCCCCTTATGTCCATCTGCTTTTGTCATGTGTCTACAACAAAATAGTCCTGAATGGCAATCATTTTAGCTTCTGGTTCTTACCCACAACTCTCCCCTTCCACTAGCTTTAGGATACTTTTGCTATGTTTAGAAATCCTCATACTGAAGCCCAGCTGCTAATATTGAAACTTCCAAGAATGTACAACTCGTTACTATGCTTATTTGTGTTGATCTAAATCATAGGACATCAAAATCCTCCAGACATTAGCAAAAAATACAATTCCTGTTTTAGTGAGTTGCCATGTTATTGGAACAGTCTAGATAAAGAAACAACATCTGTGACAGCTTCCCAGTCTGAATTGTGTTGGGCAGCAGGAATTCTGTTTGATTCTGCTGAAATCTAACTAATAAATTTAGATTATTTGAGCTAAATGATTTTTGTGTCATAGTGGGCCACAGATTGTAAAGACATACCATTAGATACATGTAACACCAAATGTAATTGAATAAATATGGCTTTTAAGAAATATTATCCTTAGATATAAGTTGATGGAAAGGCAGAGGGAAAACCTTCATACAAAACCCTAATATCCAATTATATAAGGACAACTTTCTGTTTGAATCCTAAGGTCTTGCATATTTAAGATAAGTAATTTATGAGGATATGCACCAGGAACTATATGGCTCAGTTAAAAATGAAGAAGTTTCAAATACAGTGTGGTGAAAATGGTGAAGTCATTTTTATTTTCAGTGCTTTGACAAAATATCCCATAAAATTCAAAACTTCTACCATTATACAAAAATAGGTGTCTACAAGTGATATCTTCTGTCTTCATCACCAGTAGCAAATATATTAAGCAGAAACATGTAATTTCAGTAGCCTTAAATGAAAAGTGCAGGACACCATAAGCTACACATTCAGCAGTATCATATCGGCAAAAGTTTGATCTTTTCACCCATTTGATAAATACACAAGGTTTATAATTTAATTATTTAAATTAACATTCCGCAAATATACACGTAATTTAGTGATTATTGTGCATGAATACATACACAATGCTTGTATGTACAAATTCCAGTTTGTTTTCATGTGCAAGAGATCTGATACAATCATAAGCTGTGTTTGTTTTGGTCCCATTAAATATTCACAATATAAAAGCAGAAAAGAATCTTCGATTTACAAAAGAGAATTTGTTTAAAATCACTTCAACTTTTGATGTTTTTAAAGTATTATCTTCTCATACCACTATGAAATGTAGTAGTTGAACCTGTAAGAGAAAAACAAGACATTTTGCATGATTTTAAATTAGATTGTTCTATATAAATTAGCTGGTATAGATAACAAAAAGATTACAATTAACTCTCCATCAGAAAAAATGCCCTTTGTTCCTTAAACGTCTTATTCATAGTTCAACTGATTTTTAAAGAGATTTTGACTATACTTACAAGTCATCAAGAGTGGTTCTAAAGCAAGGAATCAAGAATCATGCTAATATAAAGTGTTCTAAAGGTTGAAGTTCTATATATTTTTAGTATATCCTAAAAAATATTTTGGTCTTCAGATTCTGGGTCTTGTGAAATTTGGATGCTTAAAACAAAACAAACCTTTAACCAACAAACAGACTTCAACTATAATAATGAGAGTTTCCTAGTACTACATGTTACTTGTGTTAAACACATGAATTTTTTGAATGAATGAATGAAGAGATAACTACTAACTCAATCTGATATTAGTCCACAGAGTTTGTGGGACTAGTAGGAAAAGAGAATCATTAATAAAAGTTAAAAAAAAAAACTGTAAAAGTAGACTGAATACAATTCAAACTAAAATGATTCAAAATCTCTGGATCAGAAGTGAACTAAAGGAAGACAGAGAAAAGAAGTTTTCTCATAATGAATAGAGAATCCACTTCTGTTATCAAGTATGACACTTCAGGTATATTTTTGAGGAAAGAAAATTAGTAATTTTTTTTTTTTTTGATCACTCTTAAAAGCACCAGGCAGTAGTAGGGATAATGGTTGTACTAAGTGATCAATCCTCTTCCTCACCAGTATCTGTATGCCTCACCACTTTCTACCATGCATTACCTCAGAGCACCTTCCCACATTAGTCTTCAATCATGTATTTTCTATGAGCAATCTACTGAATGAAGAGGTAGTAGGGGAATTATTTGGGGGTGGGCAGGATTTGAGGTGATAAATCATGTCTTGAGTACTCTAAAGTTAGTTGCGATGCTGGTTACACAGTTTAAGCTTTACCTAACTTGGTAAGTGAAGTAGATTTTATTCTAAACAATGAGGGTTAAGGAGTTTCAAAATGAGGAGAGCTGTGGGTCTAGCACTATGGCACTACCAATAAGTGGTTAAACTTAAGCACCTGTCTGTACAGTTCCAAGTCTTCTTTGTAGTGCCTCTAGCCGAGTGATATAATCTGCCAGGGCTCTATCAGGGTCATAATTTTGAAGGTGAGAGCACGCCGTGGAACCAGGATTTAAATCAGCTAGGGTGCCTGGAGACCTAAGGATTAAAAGCAATGTACATGAACCAAATTACCCAGAAACAATGCAATCACATCACACACCTGCATCCTCCCCTACCCCGGAAGGCAGGCCACGTACATATTATATGATCTATATCCCCCATGCTTCTAAGTTTGGGATGGGAAAGAAATTGGTCTTCAATAAATTCAAAGAAGCTAGGGCTTCATGAAAATGCCAAGTATAAAACCTGTCAGTTTGTCAGTAAATGTTGGATATGTAAAAATGCATCTGTCATGCAGACTAACATTTTCTCTAACGGCCAGGGACTTATCAATTTTAATCAACACTTTTTCCAATGTCTAACTATGGCATATAGTAAGCAACATTTGATCAGCTCTGTTTCCGTTAACCTTAGAAACCATTTACAAATTTAAAACTTAGCTTTGATTCTGGGCCATAGGTTAAACAAATTACAACTAAAGATGTTCATCTGCCAAAGTCCTATCAGTGTCCATCTTTCTCTGTTAGATATTAATACATTTAATTCTTACCTATTTTGAAATGGTAAAAGGCACCTAGGAGAATCCAGATCTGATCTTGAGCGGTATGTTGTATGTCTTGGTTCTCCATCTAGATCTAGTTCACCAGAAGAATGATAAAATGGGTCAGTCTTTTCAGCACCTTAATGTAATGCAAGATGTTAAGATAACAAAGCAAAACACAACAAAAACTAAAAACCAAGCCCTTGAACATTTCTACAAAACAGTATTATACCATGTGTATATAGTGTATTATACCATGCTGTCTTACTTATAATAATAATTTTCAATTATTCTTGCTAAAGAAGAGAACAGTACAGATAAAACTTAAGCTTTCAATATTGTTATTGAAATTGAGTATTTCTGGTATCTGAACTATGCTTCAAAGAAAAACTACTGAACTGGAGTATTTTATTTCTAAAAGACCTCAATCTTAGGGTTTCTGAATGTGTTATCATTTGGGGGAAAAGATAATGTGGAAAAGAAAAATTAGACTAATGTAACCAGATCCTTTATGACTCCACTCTCCTTTTATAGGAAAAAAAATTGAAATCAAGATTTGCTAATTTTTGGTATGACACAGATAAAAATTTCTCAGTGCAAGCATTTATATTTCAAAATACTTTCATGGAAATTTCCCTTTTCTCTGTACTCTGTGCTCTCCCGCTTTTGACCTCATCCTTATATCCCAAATGTTCAAGCCCTAATGTTCTTTCTACTTCATTCTAGGTGTAGAGAGAAGGAATTTTAACTGTTCTTATTTTTATACAACGTAGTAGTAAACTCAAATCATTTGAGTATTATTAGATCATGAAAACTTCAAACCATAACTGTTTTACATGACTAATAGCTATTCTCTCTTGAACCCAGAGCCTTAAGTGCCCCTACTGGGCAGCACTACTGGGTAATCTGGGGCAAATACCATGTGTTTTCCAGTGCTCAATTTTTCATCTGTAAAGTGAGAATAATAGTAATTGTGATTACATCAGATTGGCAGAATATATGAAAAAAGCAGGGCTTAGTATAGACCAGCGCCCATAAAAATCAGCAATTCTTATTCTCTTTAAAACAATGAAGTCCCTAGCCTTGTTAGTTATAAGCTCCTTTATCTTTGGAAAACACTGGCTCCAGAATTTGCTATTTGGAAGATATTACATTTTTAATAATTTTAGAGGGCTGTAAATGTAGAAATATGCTATTTTGACTTTACCTGGATTCAGTTCAAAGCCATCCCTGTTAACATTGGTGGAACCAGAACCTGTGACTTGCTGCCACCGTTGAACCAAAATTTTCATTCTAAAAAAAAGATTCCAAGATAAGACATCAGAGCATATCTATAAAGATCATAAAATATACCTTCTACAAAAATCATTTAAATATGAGCACAGATCAGATTTCAACAATCACAATTTCCTAATCCAAAACTATGTACATGCACCTGGGTTGATGGCAAAATTAACTGGAACAGAAGAACACAGTTGTAAGCTCCCCTCACCTCATTTCCAAGGGGAAACAGAGGTCTTTGGTGTTGCCAGAATCAGGTTCTAGCTTTACGGATTAATGAGACCGGAAGAGATGGAGGGCAAAAAATACACACAGAAAGAAAGTAGCCGCAGGAAATAGAATAGTGGATGATAGGTAGATGAGAGGAAAAAAGAATAAAAGGACCCATAAGAGGGAGCTGGGAAAGCTGGAGGATGGGTGAGGCCATGTGACCAGGAACAAAAAACAATGCTGGCTTTAAATGAATGGGGGTATTAATGTCATCATACAGCTGCATTAGGTTTACTGCTGCGTGGCCCATCTTGGCTTAGAGAGCTTTCTGGAGTGCCAGGGCTCTGTCAGGATCATAATTCTGAAGGTGAAAGCACATTGTGGAACCAGTCTGTTTCAAGACTCAATTTTAAGAGAGTCAAAATATAAGTCTCCCCAAATTCCTCTAATCAAAATGACTGGCTAACTCCTGAGACTTCACATGAGTGTCTCCTCTAAGTTCTGAGTATATGGCCCTTCCCCAACAGAAAGTGAGCTGTCTTTGGATTTCAGGCAGGTATTACATCTTTTTCATCAATGTATCTGCCAGTGATTACCCTTTGTTTGCCAGACACATGGTGATGTTGGGAATGAGAAGTGGGAAAGGAGAAACTGGAGTGTGAGACTACAATAAGTAGAAGAGGCAGGCACGGTGGAAGACCTGATCTGCTTTTAGAGAGCCAGCATGGGTGCAATAGAGAGACCAGGCTAATTGTCCCTACTGGGTTTATAACCCCTCCTTGTCCTGTTTTTCTCATTTGTGAACTGACATTTGGAACTAAGGAAACTCAAGTTTAAAAACACAGAAACAAAAGCAAAACTCACATTTTTCAGAAGAAGAAAAAAAAAAAAAAGCAAAATCCTTTGAAGAAGCATCAAATGTGACCTGGCAAGAACTACTTTAAGAAACAAAATTCCTTTGGGACTCTGCTGAGTTTCAGAGAAATAAAAAGGAGGGTACACATGGAGAAGCTTAAGTGTCTGAGTGATCTTTTTAAAATTTATTTTATTTTTTTAGTGGTGCTAGGGATCAAACCCAGTGCCTCACACATGCTAGCCAAGCGCCCTACCACTGAGCCTCAGCCCCAGCCCCTGATTATCTTATCTACTAGTTAAGAGGACAATAGTGGTTCATGACTACAAGGTAGTTTCAACCACATATGGAATGAATGCCAAAGTTCCTAGCTTGTAACTACTAGGAAAAGAGTGACAAAAGCACTAGCAGAATCCCTGAAGGCCAACCTTGGACCTGAATGCAGAGGTAGACCAGGGCTTTCCAGAGTTGGGTAAAAAACAGGTTATTTTAGTAGGAAAGGAAGACAGATGTATGCCGGCATGAGGTGTGATTTTTCAAAAAAAAAAAGCTTTTCCTTTTTATGATCTCTCTTATGTCTATGTATGTATAAGCTAGTTCATGGGTCTATTCAAATTAAAAAATGACAATTGGACTGGATGTGCCAGCTTGAGTCACCAGCTGCATGTACCTAAGAAGGCCCTTTCCAAAGGGTATATTTACACAGTACAGAATAAAGAGTCCTTGCTAAAAGGATGAAAACCCAGAGAGAAATTTATATTTTAGGGATGGCAAAGAAATCCTATACAAACTTTTTTTTTTTTTTTTTTAAAAGAGAGAGTGAGAGAGGAGAGAGAGAGAGAGAGAATTTTTAATATTTATTTTTTAGTTCTTGGCAGACACAACATCTTTGTTGGTATGTGGTGCTGAGGATCGAACCTGGGCCGCACGCATGCCAGGCGAGCGCGCTACCGCTTGAGCCACATCCCCAGCCCATATACAAACTTTTTTTTTTTTTCCTCCCTATGGTACTGGAGATTAAATCCAGAACTGCTTTACCACTGAGCCATATCCCCAACCTCTTTTGCTTTTTATTTTGACATAGTGTCTCAATAGGTTGCTGAGACTGGCCTCAAACTTGCAATGCTCCTGCCTTAGCCTTCTGAGTAGCTAGAATTACAGGACAAATATCCCTTTAGAGGGTCTCTGAATAAAATCAATTTTCTTTCAAGAACTTTACCGTGAAATTGCAATGGACACTCTGACAGCTGAACGAAATCTGGATAAACCCTTTGGGCGGCTGATGAACTCCAGATTGGTGAAGGCTGGCTGACCCCCCATCCGGGCAAGCAGCGTTATGGTTGCATCCTCGCATTCTTGGAATTCGCCCAATAATTGCAGCAGGTATTTCTTCTGATAAATGAGAGCTTTTCGAAAACTTTCTGCCCTCAAGTATTTACCATAAGTCCTCTACATTTAAAGAAGGGAAGAACATAAAGTCATTATTAAGAAGTCATTCAAATTGTTCTCTAGGGGATGATTATTACCTAGATTAAAAAAAAAAAGCAGTTGTAGGATGGCAGGTACTGTTTTTAGCTTCATCAGCAAAGTTGAAGGTTAATGTAACTTTAACCATTATAACTTTGCCACTTTGTATGGTGTGTAAATACTAACCTTATAGTTATGGTTTTAGTTTGAGTTTTAGCCCCTGTTCATGATATTATTGTAAATATTTTTGTCCTCCTATTATCATTTGTGTTTTCTTATGTATAGAGCTATCTTTTTCATCTGAGAATTAAAATTTTCATGGAGCTATTTTATTATTGTGGTCACTCATCTATTTAGTTTTTTAAATAAGCCAATTATTCTGTTACTGTATAAGTCATAAATTTATGTTTACTCCATAATCAGAATAAATATTCCCAATACTTTTCTTTCTCTTTATTTTGGATTTTACATTAAGTGATTATGGTAGTTTTACTACTATATTAATCTCTACACATTAAAGAGGCTACTCCAAGGGCTTCCCATCTTAGGGCACAATGTTCTTACACTGACAGTAGCAGTATGTTTGTGAGGAATTGAAAAGACAACAGTACTATTTGTCTATTGAGATAGAAACTGTGGGCGGAAGGACAACCAGCTCTGGGTGTTGACACCATGACAATTAATTGAGCTTAACCTGTTACCAGTCCTCCCAGAAGAGGCATGCCTCTTCACAAACCTTCTGTGACATGCTAGAGACCTTGCAATCACAACACACTGAATGGCCTCCGGAGACAACCTGAGCGCCACCCACATTTCTTTAGTCTGTTTGGGTAAGGGCAGAGAGATGAAAAAAGGCAAAAATGGAGGACTATCATTAGAAGGAAAATGTCACCTACCTTTACATTTTCAGAATCAGTGTTCAGATTCTGAAGTAAAGTGTCATTTCTCAGTTCAGCTTTCAGTTTATATACTTCAGCTTCCGTTTTTTTTAAGGTTTTCTGAAGAGCTAATTTTTCTCTGTTCCATGTTTCTTTTTCAGAAGCAATAATGGCTTCAAGGTTGGCATCACCACAGAATAAAAACCTAGAAGACTGAAGAGACAACAGCCTACTTATATAATTTCCTGCCCTTGTTGGTGGTACCAGGGCTTGAACCTAGAGGCACTCTACCACTTTAATCATGTCCCTAGCCCTTTATATTTTGTTTTGAGACAGGGTCTAAGATGCTGAGGATGGCCTCAAACTTGTAATCCTCTTGCCTCAGTCTCTGAATTACTAGCATTATAGGTGTGTGCCACTGTGCCCAACTACTTACATAAAGAACACATCTCTGAAGAAAAAGCTGAATTAAAGATATTAAAAGTATCCCTATCATGGATATCTAGTCTTAGTTTTCATCCTCAAAGTCAATCTCAGCTGGCATTAAAAAATATTTACTAACTCCAAGTATATGGTCATTTTGCTGAGTAGATTAGCTTTACCCCTAAAGGTCCTTGGTGAAAGCCTAGCCACAGAAAAGGTTTATCAGATTTAGCAGAGCTTTTACTAAAAATGTTGAGAGAGTTAAGAGATGGACACAGGGGTCCAAATGTGGAGCCCTTACTAGAGAAGTGTAGATAAAAAAGAAAAAAAATAACCCAGTAGGAAGAAGGGAAGTGGTTTCCTATGGAAGCCATGAAGAGATGTTATCATCCATTTGACTGTATGCTTGTCTTACCGTTTCTTCCTATTTTTATACTGGGTAATTATAGAAACCAGCAATTTATTCTGTAGGTTTAAAAAAAAATGGAAATATTTAAATTCCCAGAGTGGTTTATCAAACTGAAATATATAATTTCAAAGCATCTTCCACTTGAGTCATAAACACAGTAAGTGGTAAATAATGAAGACAACAGTGAGGATTCACGTTTGAACATTTCTCTACACATGTCTGCTGACAGTCAATACTGTATCTGTCTTTGGACATTCATAGACATAGATTGGATTATGACTTCAGGTCAGTGTTCTCAGAGTCTGGTACAGAGACGGCTCCCTCAACAAAATAATAGCTATTAATATTACAGTCATCCCTATAAAAATTTCCACAGATCCTCCTACACATCTGACCTGATGCTTTTACATTCAAAATTAGATAGCAGAAATTGTAACTTGGCACTACTTCTGAAAATGACGTACATAATCTCCACCAGTTCCTGTCTGTTGACAGCGCCTCAACTGCTCTTCCATCTTCATGACCACATTCCTCAAATTATTCTTTTCTTCAGTCAGTTGGCTGATATATCCTGTCAGTTCAGTATTTTGTCTGAGTAGTCTTTTAGTCAATGAACACCCAGAAGTACCTGGTAATACTAAGGTAGGCTGAAAAAATAAAATGGATGTAAGATCACACAAGCACAAATATATGTGAAAGTGTGTCGAGGCACTGAAAGCAACAGATTTCACAAACTGTTGCTTGGTTAAATCATAGAAATTTAGCAAGCAAGAAAAAAATCTAGTAAACAGAAGGAAAGGCACATATAAAAGCTCAAACGTTTATGCAAGAGTATATTGCTTTTAGGGAGTTGTAAATTGCTTGGTAAGGCTAGAGAGTAAAAGCTGCTTCACTTATGAATAACAGACATAAATGAGGGCAATGGAGAGTCTTTGTGAGCCATGAAAGGCTTTCAGCAGGAGCTTGCCACAAAGTTCCTTTGGTAGCTATGTGCACAGTAAAGTAAATTAGGGTAGACACAATATCCAAGTGTTAGGCGAACTCCTCATGAGAGAGAGAGAGAGAGAGAAAGAGAGACAGACAGAGAGAGAGACAGAGAGAGAAGAAGGAGGAGGAGGAGGAAGATGGGGAGGGGTGGGGGAGGGGGGAGGAGGAAGGGAGGGAGGGAGGGAGAGAAGTTTTTAATATTTATTTTTTAGTTTTCAGTGGACACAACATCTTTATTTTATTTTATTTTTATGTGGTGCTGAGGATTGAACCCAGCGCCCCGCGCTTCATGCGCATTATCCCTTGAGCCACATCCCCAGCCCTGGGTAAATGGGATGGATATTTAAGGAGGTAGAAGACATAGAACTTAGTGACTGCTTAGATGTACAGGTCAAGGGTGAAGGAAAACAGTGCATGGTGACTTGGGTTTTATACTGGGTGATGCCATGACCAGAAAGGGGGTCTAGGGCATGAGGATAAAGGAAGATGATGTTCAATTTGGAATGTGCCTGGGAATTTCCTAAGACACTATTGGGTATATTTCTTCTTCTTTTTTTAATATTTATTTTTTAGTTGTAGTTGGACACAATACCTTTGTTTTATTATTTTTATGTGGTGCTGAGGATTGAACACAGGGCCTTGCACAGCACTAGGCAAGTGCTCCTCTACTGAGCCACAACCCCAGCCCTGGGGTATACTTCTTAAAGAAAAGGTGTTAATAATGAAATGGACTTGAGTCCAGGTCAAAGGTCTATAATGGAGCTACTGTCTACTTGACAATAATCTTCATGAGGGTAAGATTTCTGTCAAATTTGTTCATTGTATCCCTAAGACTTAGTATACATGGCATATAGTAGGTGCTCAATATAAAATATATTATCACTTGGTAAGTCTAGTGAGCACTCAGGCTATGGGAATGATAAACATGAATAGATAAAAACATGAAAAATGACAGAAGAGGAACGTATGAAAGAAACCGATAAAGAAGCAGATGAAAAAATACTGACATAAAAGGCAAGAAAAGAGAAGGGTTCAAGAAGGTGGAAGACACTGAAAATGTCAAATTCTACAAAGTCAAGAAAGAAAGGGAGTGAGGAGATTTACCAGATTAGTCACTTGTGAAGACACTGGTAGGATTCTGCAAGTGGTTTTATGGAGTGGTGAGGGTACATCTCAGACTGCTCTTTCAAAAAGCCTGGTCTCTTAAAAAGAGGCCAATGTAACTTGGCAAATGTTATATTTAAAATTTAATAAAAGATCAAAATGCTTATATAGCATATACTGCCAGTTTCAAATGATTCATATATATATTTTTAAGATGTTGATAGACCTTTATTTTATTCATTCATTTACATGCTGTGTTGAGAATTGAACCTAGTGTCTTACATATGCCAGACAAGCTCACTACAACTGAGCCACAACTTCAGCCCCATGATTCATAATTTCTATTAAATCTTTGCTGTTTATATTTTACAAAGAGTTTTAATTAAAAGTCTTACCTCTTCACCTGGTTGGTGAGTTAATTTCTGTAGTTGTAAAGTAATTTCATCAATAGTTTCCTGTGCCCAAATGAAAGCTTCATCATCTGCTGTTTCAAACTGTAGTCTTCAAAGAAAAGACAAAGTCAATACAGACCTCCTCAGGGATGTTACTAACACAAACACCACAGATTAGGGGACACACTGCTTTGCTTATCACTTGTTCCTTAGGCTAAGTGTTCTCTTTTCCTGGGTTAAGCGTTAAGGTATTTTCAGACATATGGGCTATTTTTAAAGAATGATGTTTCCTAATGTAAATATGCATCATCTTTAAAATTTTAATTCTCTACTCTTGGCTACCTATTCATAAGGGACAGAGTCTACCTAGCCTGTCTAAGAATGCCATTTCTGAAGATAAGGCAGAAAAGTCTAACCTATTATAGGCTTTCTGGCCTAGATGGTGCAGTTTCGAAGCAACCACTTGAAGTTTTTGTCTCAGCATTTCTACTTCAGTTTCTCCACCATTCACCTCAGGGTAATCATATTCTTTCTCCTCTCCTGTTTTCTGGTGAATAACCCACTTTCTTGTTCTTTCGCTGGTTAAGCTCCAGGTGGTTGGCTGGTGATTTTGGATAAAACAAAACAATAATTATAAACATATAGTGTTTCATATTCTTTCTTAAAATGGAGCACAATTATTGTTTATATTCCAAATAAGGTTTATAGAATTAATTTTGAATAATTTTCACTTAACTATTTAAATACTTTAATCAATATCAAAAGTTTTTGCTCAAATGACAAGTAACTTGCTCAAATAACTTAAAATATATTTAAAAAGAAACAAAGTGTCAATTTACCTCATTAAGATTCTGATACAGAATTCGTCTACTTCGTTTTTCTTCTCTTTCTACTTCTTGCGTCTGAAATTCCAGCATAATTCCCTGCAATCGCTTTCCTTCAAGGTCTAACTTATAAACTTGTTGCCTCTTCTTCTCCAGCTGGCGCTGAAGATCTTCAACTTTGGACTGGAGCTCACGCATTTTTTTCTGCCCCTCAGTATTGGCCTCCTGTTCTGTCTGCAATGTCTTCCTGTGAACCTGTCTATCTTTTTCCATTTGCTGTCTCATTTGCAAAGAATCCAGTTTGTATTTTTCAGTTTCATTTAACAACTCTACTATACGACGGTGTTTTTCCTCCAGCTGTTTCTGTAGCTCTATAAGAAGGTCATCTGAGGGTAATGATGACCGAAGCTGCCCACTACTGTCACTGCTATGTAGCTGTGCATGGAACTGCCGTTCCCTATCTAGAATACTACTCATTTCTTGAATTCGAATTTTTTCAGACTCAAGAAGTACTTGAAGCTCTAAGTTTCGGCCTTGTACTTCTGATAATTGGGCATCATATAGCATTCTCTGTGATTCTGTTTTCTGCTGTGATTCATATAGTAGTTGTCTCTGCTCTTCCAAAAGTAGGTTTAGTTGAATATTTCTCTGTTTTTGATCCTCAAGTGAAAATTTCAAGTCCTTGTGAGAGAAAAATCAAATAACTTGATTCATTAAAAATGTGTTGTAGTGGCTGGGAATGTAGCTCAGAGGTGGAATACTTGCCTTGCATATACAAGGCTCTGGGTTTGATCCCCAGCATCCCCTACCCACCCCCCCCAAAAATAAAAAGCTTTGTAAGTACATGATTACACCTTTATTAATATTAAATTGGTAGTATTTGGTAATAGAAAATACAACTTTTGTTCAGTTTATTAAATTTTCTCTCGTTTGTGGAAGCTAGAGAGACAGGAGGAGAGGGGGCAGGGGGGAAGGAATCTCATGAAAACAGAAAGAAGACCAGTAGAAGAAAGGCATCAAGATGGAGAGAGAAAGGGAGGCTGTGGAGAAATACTGGGGAATGAAATCTAATCAATTATGCTCTGTTCATGTACATTTATAACACAATGAATCTCACTTTTACATACAATTATAATGTACTAATTAAAAAAAATAATAGAAGGCAGACCAGTAGAGGAAGGGAATCAGAGGAGAAGAGGCAGGTGAAAGGGGAGCTACTGGGGAATAAGACTGATCAAATTATGTTATGTACACGTACAAATGTGGCATAATGAATCTCACTATTATTGTTACAATGCACCCCCTTCCCCCCCAAAAAAGCTTGGTAAATTAATAACACTTTTAATCTTAAATATTAATCTTACATAGTTAAATATGAAGCAGGGAACATTTCTCCAAATAACAACCTTTAAAAATGTGTTTTTGCGGCTGGGGAGCTTGGGTTATGTTGGGGCAGCGGCCGCCCGCAGGAAGGCGCTCTCCTCTCCCGCCCTGCCGACGCCGGTCCCACCTGCCTCACCCCGACCCGTCTCCTCATGACTGCTCCCGGACCAGTTGCCGACCCACGTCGCCCCAGAACAGTGATTTAACACGGAAGCCCGGGTCGGGGCCTCGGGGGAAGGAGGAGGAGGAGGTGGAGGGAGACCCGGTCGGTCCCGCGTCCCTCTCGGCCCGGCGCGGCTCCTTGGCCCGAGCCATGACCTCGCTGACCCAACGCAGCTCGGGCTTGGTGCAGCGGCGCACTGAGGCCTCCTGTAACGCCGCCCAGAGCCGCCGCGACGAGCAGGATGACGACGACAAGGGCGACTCCAAGGAAACGCGGCTGACCGTGATGGAGGAGGTGCTCCTGCTGGGCCTCAAGGACCGAGAGGGTTATACATCATTTTGGAATGACTGTATATCATCTGGATTACGTGGCTGTGTGTTGATTGAATTAGCATTGAGAGGAAGGTTACAACTAGAGGCTTGTGGAATGAGACGTAAAAGTCTTTTAACAAGAAAGGTGACAAGAAAGGTGATTTGTAAGTCCGATGCACCAACAGGGGATGTTCTTCTGGATGAAGCTCTAAATCATGTTGAGGAGACTCAACCTCCAGAAACAGTCCAGAACTGGATTGAATTACTTAGTGGTGAGACATGGAATCCATTAAAATTGCATTATCAATTAAGAAACGTGAGGGAACGATTAGCTAAAAACCTGGTGGAAAAGGGTGTACTGACGACAGAGAAACAGAACTTCCTACTTTTTGACATGACGACACATCCTCTCACCAATAACAACATTAAGCCGCACCTCATCAAGAAGGTACAAGAAGCTGTTCTTGACAAATGGGTGAATGACCCTCATCGCATGGACAAGCGCTTGCTGGCTCTCATTTACTTAGCCCATGCCTCGGATGTCCTGGAGAATGCCTTTGCACCTCTTCTGGATGAGCAGTATGACTTAGCTACCAAGAGAGTGCAGCTTCTTGACTTAGACCCCGAGGTGGAATGTCTGAAGGCCAACACCAACGAGGTTCTGTGGGCAGTGGTGGCGGCATTCACCAAGTAACTCTGTCGGAATGAAATGTTTCTTTCATGCAAACCAGTAGTTTTTCTTCTATTGACTTCTGGTTTTCTGCAGTTTGTACTTTCCCACACTATAATTGGCTTTTGTTTTATAAAATGGTGGGTGGCTTTTTCTTTTTGTATGTATGCAGGATTCTGCTGGTACAAGAGGCCTTCCTCTTTCTGTTTTTAACAAATTTACTGCCATATTGGCATTCCATTCCCCCGTTGCCATTCTCACTGTTACCTGTTTTGGGTTTCTGATGTACTTTGTCTTCAAAGTACTTCCAGTCACCTCACTTGCACAGTTTCTGGATTACCTCAACTTGAGTTTTCCCACATATGCATGCCCATCTATATCATTCTGCCTACAATTCAGACAGAAGTCACAACAAGGCCTTCAACTCACCAAAGGTAAATATCTGTATCTATTAGGACATTTTATACATAGACCTCAGTTGAGATGTATACTTAGCAAAATTATTTTTAAATTGAGACAGCACAGTAAATACTTAATATAAAATGCCCCTTGGATTTTTGCTTCCCATGTAAATCTATTGTATGATTACACTTGTTATAATTTTAACTATTAAATCATAAAGGTCCAGTTGTTTCAGAAAGCCAGTTTGGGATGAGCTGCATTCCAGTTAAGCTGTATATAGTTTGAATTATATATAAATTACTCCTTCTTCTGGCCACCCTGCCTCCATCTTAGTATTTTGCAAGATTTGATTAGTTGTACACCTGGTGTCCCTTACTAGCTTCAGTCATTGTTATTTGATGGCAAAATAGACCTCTCATCGTTGAAAGAGAGAAAAAATGTGTATCTGGATTGGTGCTGGGATTTTTTTGAGCTCTGCCATTCATGGTACTTTGCATCTGTTTTTGGATTTTTTTTTTTGAGGGGGTGTGTCTTAACTGTCCTTATGATTTCTGTAGGGAAGAGGCTTGTGACCAGTACTAATCTTGAGTACAGTTTTTTTTCTGTCAAAAAGTAAATTAATGTCTGCTCTGAAATGTCATTTAACTACTTACACTTCCTTGGGGGGAAAAAAAATCAAATGTCAGTCCTAGCAGATGTTGCATGTAAATTGGTAGCAAGTAATGACTACAACTCAGATGATTAAGAATTTTGTAACAGAAAGCTCTGCTGTTTTAATTTTTTATATACAGTTATGATAATTAGCACATTGTAAGGCTAGAAACCTTTGCTTTTAAAGTTTATTTTTACTATTTCTTTATCACTGTTTATCATACCACCATTGGTTTCATAATGTAAATACTATACATTGAACAAATTAAATGTCAATTTTTTATTACTATAGTTCATGTTAATAGTGGGGCTTTCAGGTGTTTAGGAATTTCTTTGGTTAACATTCATTGCAAAAGTACTAGATGGTGTATAACTCTAGAGTTGAATTTTAAGGGATTCCCTAATATGTATACTATCTTTTTATCTGAAATAATAAATAAACTATGATCTTGAAAGTGCCTGAAAAAAAAAATGTGTTTTTGCTTCACAGTTTCACTGTTTTAATAGTTTTTTTTTATTGTTAAGTACTTCTGTATGAATAAGTTTCTGAGAAAGCCTAATGTTCTTTTTTTAGTTTTTTAAAAATATATTTATATATATTTATAGGTGGACACAATACCTTTGTTTTATTTTTTTTATGTGGTGCTGATGATCGAATCCAGTGCCTCACGCATGCTAGGTGAGCACTCTACCACAGGAGCCCCAGCCCCAGCTCCAGCCCCCAATGTTCATTTTAAATATTCTTGAAGTATAACAGAAGGGCTCCTGGTACCAGGAAAGTATTCTTTTTACCCTTCTTTAAGAGGAAACAGGAACCAAAAAACTACTTTAGTATTAAACAGACACAACTGCCCTATTTATTAAAATGTGTGTGTACTAATTCATATCCCAAAAATATGGTGCAGCAGAGCAATCTGTCTGCTTCCTCGGATATAACAAAAATTTATCGTACCATTAACATTTCCTCATAATTCAGTTTAGATAACACCACAACAATATTCAACACATACAAGAGTCTAAGGTTGTCATTTTTTTAAAAATATTTTTTTTAGTTATAGAGGGACACAATACCTTTATTTAATTTATTTATTTTACGTGGTGCTGAGGTTTGAACCCAGTGCCTCACACGTGGTAGGCAAGTGCTCTACCACTGAGCCACAATCCCAGCGATTAAGATTGACATTTTAGACAGAGAAAAATTTCAAGAATTTAGATTTTCCAAAAACAGAAGGGCAAAGAGAATACCTCAAGTTGTTCTTTATCTCTCTCTTCATTGCGTCCCAATTTGGCTTTTTCCTTCTCTAAGGCCCACTGGAGCTCTCTTGATTTTTTCTGTTCACTTGCTAGTGTATCATTAAGCAAACGTAGTTCATCAGTCTTGTCTTTTACTTCCAATCTAAATAAAATGAATAAATGAACTTTCATAAACCTATTCTATGTATTGAGAGAAACAGGCAACATTTTTACTAAAGGGCTGAGGCATATTATAAACTACCTAATAGAAAAATATAAACTATTTAGAGATTAAGGATTAACTGTGGTTTATTTCAAATTACCTGTTCCTAGTAGTAAACTACCATTATTTACCAATGTAACAATTATCCAATCTGTTTCTAGAAAAGAATATTAACAAAACATTTCCCTTGTCTTTTACTGAACATGGGAATTGTCATGCATTTTTACAAACGAGATACCTTAGTATTTACACCAACAAATATATCCTTTTCATAAGCATTATATCTTCAAATACTGTGTATTTTGGCTAACTAAATTCTGAAACATATTGAGATCATAAAGATTAAGTTCATATTGGCTGGAGGTAAAATAAAGATCACAAGTATATCTTATACAAGTCTCAAATAGAACTGAGGGCCACAATACAGATTGGGCCAAAACAATCTTAAACTTATAATTTGGAAAAATTGGGGATTTTCACCCTCTACTGTAGTTTTTTCCTATAAATAACAAAATCACATGCTACTTAAACAACATGTATTTTATTTTTATAATATCTTCATATAATATTTATGACAAAAGTACTCCAATTCCTTCACTAATACACGTTTATAATAAGGAAGTGTGGTATGGGGCTGGGGATGTGGCTCAAGCGGTAGCGCGCTCGCCTGGCATGCGTGCGGCCCGGGTTCGATCCTCAGCACCACATACAAACAAAGATGTTGTGTTCCCTGAAAACTGAAAAATAAATATTAAAAAATTCTCTCTCTCTCTCTCTTTAAAAAACAATTAAAAAAAAAAAAAAAGGAAGTGTGGTATACCTGAATGCTTCTAATTCCTTTAGATGCTTATGCTGTGCTTTGAGTGTTGTTTCAAGTTCTAATTCCGTTTGTGCAAGTTCATTTTTTAGTTCAGCAACTACCATTTTTTCTGAACTCAGGTGTTCTTGAAGTTCACTTGCTTTGTCTTTCATATTGCTGAGCTCCACTTGCATCTCCAGAATTTGAGACTGCTTCTGCTGCATAGTATATTCCATAAGTTCTAAAGAAAAAATGATCAATATTTATAATTTAACCTAGTAACTCCTATTTGGTTTATAAATATTTTATTGATAAGAACTGATTTGTAACATAGGAGATAACTGCAAAGCAATCATGAAAGGATTACAGTCCCCAAAGTTTAATACAAATAAACTTTATGCATGTTTTCCTCATAGTGGTAGTAGCCAAGATTTCAGAAGTATTTATGAAAATAATAAAAGTTTAACAACAGGGGCTGGGGTTGTGGCTCAGTGGTAGAGTGCTTGTCTAGCATGCATGAGGCACTGGGTTTTATCCTCAGCACCACGTAAATGTAAAAACAAAGATATTGTGTCCACCTAAAACTAAAATATATAAAAAAATTTAAAAAAATTTCTTTATTTATTAATTTTAGTTGTAGATGGACACAATACTTTTATTTATTTATTTTTATGTGGTGCTGGTGATTGAACCCAGTGCCTCACTCAGTTAGCCACAACCGCAGCCCTCCAAGAACTTTTGAAAATCACACATAGTACTTGTAGGCGTTATTCATGTATCTATGACTATAATGGTTGCTTCTTTTGTTCAGCCTCTCTTTGCAGACAGTCCTTAGGAACTTTACTTTTATAATTGTTCCAGAAATAGAAGTCCAAACTCCAGTTGAGATCTTGTTTTTTTCAATAAAAAGGAACCAAAACCTCCATAATACACATCTGTTACAATGAAAACAAACTCAAGAATTAAAATCTCGGCCAGGTGTGGTGGTGCAAGCCTGTAATCCTAGTGTCGTAGGAGGATCATGAGTTCAAAGCCAGCCTCAGGAATGGTGAGGTGCTAAGCAACTCAGTGAGACTCTGTCTTTACATAAAATATAAAAGAGGGCTCAGTGGTTGAGTTCAATCCCCGAACTAAAATCTTAGACATGTTAAATAAGAACATGGTTACAAAATATGCATCAGGATCCTGTTTTTATGACAAAAAATATACTTATGTACATATGCACATTGAAAAGGTCTGTAGACATATTTACTTGGGTGTTAAATAGTCATTATTTTAGGATTTATGTGACTCAAGATGTGATTTTACTCTCTTGTTTTTCTATCCCACCATAAATATGTAACACTATATATTTAATAAGAAAAGTTTTTACTTAAAATTTTAGCAAAGTTCATCAACAGACATTACAATTAGTAAGAATGATATTACAAGAAGGACATAACATTGACTTTAGATGATAATCATGTTAATTTAGCTTTTAAAACTATTTCTTAGGGGTAGAGGTTAATAATTTACACATATAAACATGAATCTACAGAGATAAGACTTCAATAGCATTCTATATAAACAATATTAATTCCCTTTAAAACTTTTCAATTAAGCCTTTGTCTACAGGGATATGTTTAATTTAACTTATTATACCTGTTTTCTCTGAAGAATTTTAACATGATTCAGCTTTTCAATGACAAATTTTGAGCTTGTGTTGTGATTTTAAAGTCTGCAAAAGCACAGGTGTTTCTATCACTACTACATGAAACAGTTACTAAAGATGCATGTGTCCTCAATAGATACGATAAGAATTTAATAACGATTTCCATTTATAGTTAAATTAAATAGACTTTTATCAGAAAGTGGGGAAAAGATATAAGCAAGCATATCACAAAAACAATAATCCAAATAGTTGATAATCATATGAAAAAGCACTAAGCCACTTGAATAATTAAAATCAATTAAAACTACAATTATGTACTGCATGCCAAATGGATTGGCAGCAAAGGTCTAACAATACCGGAAAGTTGGCAAAGTTGTATATAACACAACTCTCACATACTGCTAGTGCATGCACAAATTGACAAAACTACTTTTTAAAAAAATATTTATTTTTTAGTTGTAGTTGGGCACAATATCTTTATTTTTAATTTATTTTTATGTGGTGCTGAGGATCAAACCCAGGGCCTCCAATGTGCTAGGTGAGCACTCTACCTGTGAGCCACAACTGCAGCCCCTAACAAAACTACTCTTTAAAATAGTAAAATAGTTTGGTGTTCTCTAATAAATTTAAAGATATGAATCCTATGACCCAGCAATTTCACTCCTAGAAAGACATAAGTACAATTGCATCAGAAACACTTTGCAACAGTGTCCACAACAGCATTGACTCTAATAGCTAAAAAGCAGAAACAATCTAAATCTAATCAACTACAGAATGAAATATTATATAAGTTGTAGAATATCCAAACAAGAGAATTCTATATGGTAACAAAAATGAACTACAGATAAATGCAGTAAGTTGGGATAATTCAGGAAGGTGACAGAAGCAAGACATAAAATATACAGATAAAGTTCGAAAATAGAAAAACTAACATATGATTTTGGAATATATAAATTAGTAATAAAACTAAAGAAAAATCAGGATAACCTCTAAGTTTCTAAAGAGGGGGCAGCTTTAGGATGTGGGCAATGTTCTACTTCTTAACACAAGCAATGTCTCCTCCACAGACATTCATATAATAATGTTATACTGGGGCTGGAGTTGTGGCTCAGCAGTAGAGTGCTTGCCTAGCATGTGCGAGGCCCTGGGTTCAATCCTCAGCACCACATAAAATAAATAAATTAAAAAAAAAAGGTATTAAGTCCAACTACAACTAAAAAATAAATATTAAAAAAAATTAAAAAAATAATGTCATACTGAAGAGTTGAATTGTTCACTTTTCTGTATGTTGTTATAGTTAAATTTTTAAAAAGAGGGATTAAAAAAGAAATGGCTACTTTCATTATGGATTTCCTTTTCCTTTAGGTAGTTATCCTCTAGTATGTAAAACATCTTTCTTAATGTACAGCTTTAAGAGAGTTCAACATCTCTAGCAATTAGAGAAATGCAAATCAAAACTACTCTAAGATTTCATCTTACTCCTGTCAGAATGGCAATCAATCATCAAGAATACAGGCAACAACAAATGTTGTTGAGGATGTGGTGGAAAAGGCATACTCATACATTGCTGGAGGGACTGCAAATTGGTGCAACCACTATGGAAAGCAGTATGGAGATTCCTCAGAAAACTGGGAATGGAACCATCCTTTGACCCAGCTATCCCATTCCTTGGTTTATATACCCAAAGGACTTAAAGTCAGCACCCTATATAGTGATGCAGCTGTATCAATGTTTATAGCAGCTCAATTCACAATAGCTTATCTATGGAACCAACCTAGGTGTCAATCAACAGATGAATGGATAAAGAAAATGTGGTATATATACTTAATGGAATATTACTCAGAGCTTTAAAGAAGAGTAAAATTATGGCATTTGCCCGAAAATGGTTCGAGTAGGAGAATATCATGGTAAGCAAAATAAGCCAATCCCATAAAACCAAAGGCCAAATGTTTTCTCTAATTTGTGAATGCTAATTCACAATAAGGTGGGGGGTAGTAGGGAAGAATAGGGTTACCTTAGATTAGGTAGAGGGAAGTGATGGGAGAAGAGGGGAGGAAATGTGGGGATAGGAAAGATAGTAGAATGAAACAGATATTATTACTGTATGTATATATGTGACTACATGACCAATATGATTCTTCAACATGTATACTCAGAAAAATGAGAAATTATATCCCATCTATGCATGATATATCAAAGTGCATAAATGCATTCTACTGTCATGTATAACTAATTAAAACAAACAAACAAACAAACAAACAAAAAGAGACCATGAAATTAATTTGTTTAACTTGGTCAAGGTAAGGCTACTGTATTTAAAATTAGATAGTTATTTAAAACCAATTTGACAATCCTCTAGCCACTACAGTAATTAATACGATTAATGTTATGAAAATGAGAAATCAATACCACTAAAAGGAAATGTTTTAACTGAGTAATAATAATGTAGAGTGAAATATTTTCACCCATTTGTGAAATTATATGAATCTGTTTTGTAACATACCTAGGTTTGGTTTATCATTTTCTTGTTCTCTTTTCAAGGTCATTTTCTTGTCATTAATTTGAGCACGTAGTACTTCAATTTCAGATAATAAGCTTCTTCTGTCTATTTCTTGGAGATATTCCATAGCTGCTTGATATTCAATACCCTTTTTGTAACAAAGGAAAAGAAAAAAATCAAGTGAAGAGAGTTGTAAAGATAATAAAATTAACAACCAGAAGTCTGAAGAACAAATGAACTACACATGCTGAAGTTTTTTTCTTTTAAAAATTTCATTATTTTTCTTGTCTAAAATATGGGAAGATTTCTTGCAGATAGATGCTTCTTTACTCTAAATACTGTAGTGTATTTCCTAAAAATAAGAGTATTCTTTTACATAACTGCAGTACAATGATCAAAAGAGTAATTAACTTATCATAATATTATCTGGTATAGAGAGTTTATTCAAATTTTGCCAAAAGTTCTTTAAGGAAAAAAATGTGATTCATTCCTTTGTCTTTTGTGAGCTTAAATTTTTTGAAGAGTACAGACAGGTTATTTTGTTACATGTCCATTAATTTAAAAAAACTTTTTTGGTCTAATGTAAGTCAAAGTACTTGAGGTGTTCAGCCAGCTTTCCCCAATAATAGCTTATATAATCAGAGCACATTATCAAAACTAAGAAACTGACATGGATAAAATTCTATTTAAATTATAGGTTTTAATAAAATTTCATTTGTTTACATGTACTCATTTTTTCTCTTGGCATACAGTACTATGAAATTTCATCACTTGAACAGGTTCATATATATGTACCACAATAAGAGGACATATTATTTCAATCACCACAGAGACTACTCTGTAGTCCTACCCTCTCTCCCTAATCCTAACCTCTGGCAACTACTAATATGTTCTCTATCACTATAATTTTGTCATTTTTAGAAGTTACATAACACACAGGAAGTTTAGGGTACTGATTGTTCCTTTTTAAATTGTTGAATAGTATTTCATTGTATGAATATATCACAGTTTCTCCATCTACTCACTTACTGGAAGACATCTGGGTTGTTTCAAGTATTGGTTATTACAAGGAAAACTACTGTGAACATTCATAAATAGGTTCATAAATAGACACAAGTTTTCATTTCTGTTGATTAAATATCTACAAGTGTGACTGCTAGGCTATGTAACAGATGTACGTTTACCTTAACAAGACACTGCCAGATTTAGTTTCCAGGGTAGCAGTCCTACTTTACACTGCCTACCAGCAATGTATGTGACATGCAGTTTCTCTCCCTCTTTACCAGCACTTGGTGGTGTCACTATTTTTTATTGTGCCCAGTCTAATAGATGAATGGTGGCCCCAGTTGGTTGTGGTCTCATATTTTCCCAAGTAGATTCTGATTATGCATTTTACAGAAGTACAACAAATTAATTCTTTCATATTAGGAAGTACTCGATGTCTTTTTTTCCTCATTACTGGTAATATTGATTCTGATCATTTGGATGGGGTTTGCAAGGTTTCTCCAGTGTAAAGTTACTGTTTTTCCTTTTGTAGTTAAAAATGATCTTTTAGGAATTTTACTTTTCTTATCAACTTTTTCACATTAGTTTTAGCATCCACTGTTGATTATTGCTGAATTGATCGTTACTATATTGTTGAATAAAGTATGATCTTATAATTCCTTCGTTCCTTATACATTTAATAGCTGGCATTCAACTGTGATAAGATATATCCATCTATATGAGCTCATGAATTCTTATTTTACTCTTAACTTTAAAATATGTCACTTTCATTTTGTTTGATCTTTTAATTTTTTAATTTTGGCCAGTGAGGGAACCTTCAACAGGCTTCTGTGACCTTCTGACATATTCCCTTATTTCTTTGAATAATTCTTAAAATGCTGGCAAAATGAGGGATTCCAGGTTTACCTTATTGTCTTCCTAACTCTATTCTTGGAATCACCAGATTCAAAAGGATTCCTGATACATAAGTCCTGGGTACTAAGTATTGTGAGAAGATTAAAAAAAAATTTTGTTTTAGTTGTAGATGGACACAAAACCTTTAATTAATTAATTTATTTATATGTGGTGCTAAGGATCTAACCCAGCAATGTACACTGAGTTGCAACCCCAGCCCTGAGAGAAGATTTTTAACTACTGATTTGATTCTGTTGTAGGTCTTTTTCAGGTATTCTATTTCTTCCTGCATGAATTTTGATAAGTGATTTTTTTTTAAAAATTTCACCTCAATTTTTTTATTTGTATAAATAAAATAATTTATAATATTTTGTTATTTTATTTGTTGCATGTTTAATTATGATCTCATCTTCATTTATAACATTTAAAAATCATAATGAATTCTCCAGAAAAGATTTTCTTATTAGCATTTTCAAGGAACCAATTTTTAATGTTTTATCCTCTATATTGTACTGGTTATACATTTCATTAATGTTTTTTACTTTATTATAGTTAATCTTCATTATTAATGGATCCTGTGTTTTCAGATTTGTCTACCTGATAAAAAGTTTTTGTAACCCTCAAATCAATACTTGTATTGCTTTGTCAGACATAGTTAGAGTAGTAAAAAATTTAAATTTCCTCATGCATATGTTCCTGGCTGAGTTAAACAAGGGCATACTCTACCTTTGTATTTTGGCTCTCATATTGTACACAAATGTCCTGTTTAGTAACTTGTTTTTCCATATTGTGCTTTTAATTTATGATTTCATGGATTTAAATGGCCCACAAGTGAAGGGCTTGGTGTTCCTAAGTGCAAGAAATCTGTGACGTGCTCTAAGGAGAAAAGTGCGTTAGATAAGCTTCTGTATGATTGCTCTTGGCCGTGTTAAACATTAATGAATAATATACAACAAAGAAGGTATCTTTTTTCTTTTTTTAATGGCACTGAGTACTGAGCCCAGGGTCAAGAGTATGCTAGGCAAGCATTCTACCACATCTCTTCTCCCCTCTCATATAAGATTTCTTTAAACACAACCACACAGAAAATAAGATCATGTATTGATTGGTTGATGAAAATATTGTGATTGAGGCTTGCAGTAACCTATTCCTGTATTTCCCACAGGAGCAATGACTTCTCGTAGGTTTATAAAATATAACTACTGCAAATAATGAGAAGTGACTGTATCTTATTCCTTCTCTTTTCTTTAGGTTTTACTGCTCTTTCTAACTTTCCAAGTTTGAGAACTATCTCATTAATTTTAAGTTTTTCTTACTTTCTAATATAAGACAAAGGTAATGTTCTTCTCCTAAATACTCTTAGTGGCCCCTGTTAAAAATGCTAATCTTCATACTTAAATTAAGACTCTAAAACAATCAGCAACTGATTTTCTTATTACTATTAAAGATAGTATTCTTTAAAATAAAATTTTGTTTTGATACCTGTTCTTGTATTCGCTGTTCCAAACACTTTAATAATCCAACTGCATCTTTAGTGCCTAGAGCTGTCAGTTCAGTCTGAAATGTAGCCAGCAAAACATTGCACTCCTTTAAGAAAACATGTTGGAGAGCAAGTAGAAATTCCCCTCGCCAGTCCGGGAGGCTCTCTTGAGATTGAGAATTATCATAAACCTAGCAGAGTACAAATAACTAAAGTTAGGTTTCAAATAAGCATGTTTTTAAAACATTCTACTAACCAAAATAGGTATTTAAAAGAACGTATGTATTTTTGAGTCTGAAAATACATACAATAATTTATGTGAAAATTCATATAAAAAAGAATTTAATTTACAAAGTTCATTACTGTCATTAAAAATAACAATGCTACATAGAATATAATATTCTTTGAGTACCTCAGATTCCCTTTGCACTTGTATTTTGGTAATTATATCCTTAAGAGATGAGATGATATTAAGGTAAGCTCTTCTCTCTTCTAGCCAAAATTCTGAAACTTGTTGAATAGAATGATCTTCTCCATCACCAGATGGTGACTCAGTGAGAGAAAGCACCTGCATGCCCTCATTATGAACAGCTCTCAGTAATCCCTAGAAACCAAAATCCAAAAGCCAAAGTTATGACAACTTCTCCAAATACTGAAAAAATGAGAGCTACAAAGACAAATAAATATCAAGCAATATAGCATTATGAAGCAAAATAGATTTAGAAAAGCAACTGCAGAAAAGAAACTCCAGGCACCTTTACTAAATGCCTTCTTCCTGTGGAGAGCTAAGTCAATTGCAATAGATGGTCTATGATTTCCATAGCTTTCATCTCTAAGTTCCTTCAGTTTAGCTAATGTACTGTTCCCAGATTTAATGACTAGCCATTGATTTGACCAAAAGAAATACTGTGAGAAAAACTTCCATTCCTTGAGACTGCTTTTATAATTTTGGCAATCAAAAACACCAATAATAAAAATTATTTTTTTAAATCTTCATAACATAATTATTTAATATATTGTATTTTATTATCTGTGGAATATGGGAATAAAATGAAATAGATTCTCATGGATTTTTTTTTTCCTTTAAGTCATTTATTTTAGCCTGTTTTCATTTGAAGCATGAGGTGAGTGTTACCCTTTGCTTCTATTTGATGGGTGGACTGTACTAGACTTTGTTTGAGCAACCAGGGATGCTACTTCCAACATCCTTTTTCCTCAATATCTAGTTAACAGAGAATTGACAAAAAGATCTGGTCACTAATCCTGGAAGAAAGGAGGGGGTGGAGGGCAGCATATTTTCTCCCTCTCTCTCTCCCTTCCTTCGATCTTTCTTGCTATACAGTTTTTTCAGAGATCCAGTATATAACTTTAAATAAACTACTATGTTCAACATAGAAATTATACAGGCTAAGTTTACTAAAATATATTATGTTTCAGTAATATTTATCTTTTAGTACCTTTATTTTCTTTGGAAATGATTCTGTTAAATTTTCACCTTCTTCTCCTCGTCCTTCTGATGCTGTGTCAAATCCCTGATTTTGTGTAAGATAAACTCCCTGATTCCAGTCTGATCCAGAATCTAAAATAAAGAAAACAATCATTTATTGTTAAACAAACAAACAAACAAAAATAAAAAAAGATACCCTCTCCAAACAAAAATAACACGTTTTAATCAAATACTATAAACATTCCAGAATTTTACATAACTTACCACTGGAATATATTTCTCTAGTTTGGTAAGCATTAGAATACGTTAGTTCAGGCATCAAGGATCCCTAATTAGAAAAAAGAAACAACATACATAAATATTTTTGTTTTAATAAAAACAGAACCCAATGAACTATTTTGCTGTTATAATGCTGTAAAAAGAAAAAAAAGGAAAGAAAAGAAAAAAACTCAATCTAAGCATACTTGAAATGAAACTATCTATAATTTATAACAAGTCTATAATTTTTTCCTTATGGATATTACCATAGTAAGAAGAGATAGTTATTATTTAAGGAACCATAACAAGTTGTAAATTTACATAAGAACTCTAGGAATACAATGGGGAGATTTAAATTCTAATAGTATAAAGAATAGATATTTCCCAAATTTCTTTTAAAATTTTTGCTTAAATTTTGTTGACAACAGTGGAAACTCCCCCCACATGACAACAACAAAATAAATACCTCTTTAGGTCTCAGACACTGTATCACTGCCTTCAATGTACCACACTCTTCTGTCAGTAACTCAACAGCAACATAATGTTCCTTCTTTAAAGTTTCAGTTTCTGAAATATGTCTGGATTCCATATCCAAAATTTCAGCGGCATGAAGTTCTTGTATGTGTTCAATTCTTTCAGTAAATTGCCTAATTATTTCAGAGACTTTTTCTGAGGAACAGCTAGTCTGTACATCAATTTGAATTCCTGCATTTTTAACAAGAATTTGTGGAGTCTGGTTGCTCATGTTGACCTTGAGTATTTGGTCCGTTTGGGATGCAGTGTTTTTACCTACTTCAATAGGAAGTGGCTCTAAGCAGATGTTTCTGTTTATTGGTACTTCAGACTCATCCTCTTTTAATAAGAAGTGGGATAATTTCTTTTTTTCCTCATCAAGTTGATTCTTAACTTGGCTTAAATCTCTCTGAAGAGATGCCATATTGGTCTCTTTTACCTGAAATACAGATGAATTAAGTTGAAAATCTTGCACATCAAATGAGGAACTTACAGTGGAGAGGGAAAGAGTATAATTTCATTTATATGTTCACTTGCCTCAGAATAATAGGAAAAACACTTTGGAAACTGTAATACACATATACTTTTGCATGTATGTATGGTCACAGGTTACTACAAAATTGAAATAATTTTATTAGCCTTTACTTTTGTTTCTCAAGGGATTTAAGTTCTCTGTAACAGCAGTTTTCCGCTTCCTTTACTAAAAGACTAGAGATTAAAAGCATTCTTCTAATATAAAGATTCCTAGCAAAACAAGCAAGGAGATGGTGAATAGATTTATAACAATGGAATTTTTCAAAAAGACTTGTAAATTTAGTCTAAGTTATGGCTTTGGACTTGTTTCTATAGGACATTTTGAAAGGGAATTAAGATGGGTAGAAATGAATGAATTAGGAGTTATGTTACTTGTCTTACCAAAAGCTCTTTTTGAAGTTTTTCTGTCCTTTTTTTGAAAGTGGCAAGTTCTTCTTTGGTAGCCACCAACTCGATTCTAAGAGCCTCAAGTTCTTCAAAAAATCCACTTTCTCCACTGGCATTTATTAACTCAGTAGTTGTCTGGATAACAGTAGAAAACATAAGAAATACACCATTTTTTTTTTTTTTAAAAGCTTAAGTTCAAAGCATTTACACATTCTAATGAAGCTTTTCCAAGACTGACTGCCTAGGGGTTTTAGTGATAAATGCTCTTTCAACAAATAGTGAAACATTTTAAGAACCATCATTTTGTATTCTTAAGGAAATAAGAAAGATTTTCTGGGAATGAAAGACAAATCATGCCATTTATATATATATATATATATATATATATATATATAACATTTATAAATTATTGATAAAAATATTCTTTGTGCCACTCAAAAGTTTCATATTTATATTACTTTCCTCAAAAGATATGAGCTCAAAGATAATTATTATAAGTTATACCTAAAAAGTTATATTAATATTTTAATAATTATTACCTACAGTAATATGCAATTCCAATGAGCTAGGAAGAAAAAGTATAGTGAATAAAATTATTATCCTTTGCCAATATAAATTAAGTAGACATAAAATCCCAATGTATCAATTAATCTTCTGGGGCAGATAAGACTGAACTTCTGGTACTTGAAATTATAAGTTTATTAAGAGAGGGAACTTGAAGGAAAAAAGTCTTTGTCATGTCTGTCATACACTAAGAAATAACTGCAATTTCTGATCTTTATGTAAGTAGACTTAGGTCAGTTACAAATTTTTCCTAAGAAGAATAAAATCTATTATGAGGCATAAAATTTGCCAAGCTAATAACTTGTTACTCATATTAATTCAATATGAATATATTTTGATATTTTTATAATTGTATCTCACCTACATAACTTTCACAGATTTTATGCCAAAATTGGTTTTGCAAAAGTGTGGTTATGACCATTTTATGAAGCTCTCCCCCAACCAAAAAAAAAACTGTGCTGGTATTAATTAAAAATCATCTATTAATAAACTGTCTTCGGTGCAAGATTAGAATGTATAGAATACTCATGAATATACATTACTGTGGTGGTGATGATTATGGGGTGCACTATGGTACTTAAAAGAGATG
The DNA here is from genome assembly GCF_052094955.1 of Ictidomys tridecemlineatus. NCBI lineage: Eukaryota > Metazoa > Chordata > Mammalia > Rodentia > Sciuridae > Ictidomys > Ictidomys tridecemlineatus. Next base: position 202,122,518 of record NC_135478.1, read on the forward strand.
ATAACATAACATACTTAGTAGAGGTACATTAAGGGGGAAAATATCCACAGAAATTCTAGAGGACATTTGCTAAATTTAATGTTTCCATATTTATTTGAACTGTTTTAAATAATGACAACCCTGATTGAATAAAGATGTTTGAAGATCACAAAATATAATTTGGGCCCATTATTCTAGTGATAATAAAATGACCCTATAGTGTTAAATTTAATCTGGTCTCTATACCTTGAGTTTCTGTGTAAGAAACTGCAATGTAACTTGGTAGGAAATCAAATGAACAGAGTATAATCAACTACTAAGTCTCAGCCAATGATAGTAGGCAACTATGTTTCAGCCAATCATAGGCAATCAACCAATCAAATCATATCCAAACAAGGTCTAGCCATGACCAATCAAGCAATTTCTGCCTCTAAATACCACCCACTGTTGCACAGTGAAACTGTTTGAATCTCTTCTGGTTCTGAGTGTTGCACAATGCATGTAGCACTTTTTCCTCAAACAAACTCCTTAGTTTGTCTAAAGTTCTTTAAGAACAGTGTTTTTTTTTTTAAATAAAATCCCATTATGTATAAATTGGTAGGTGTCAGCAGAACTGTTTGACTTAGTAAATTACCAATCAGCTTAATAAGCAAAGGAAAAAAAAAAAAGAGTTTCTTAGGGTATTTATGTGAAAAACTCAAATATAAAACTAACCTTGAGAACAAAATCTCCGTGAGGGCTTCTTTTCCTTTCTTTTCCTTCTAGTTTTTTCTTACTGTCCTCCAATAACTTCTGCAATTCTATCAGCTTCTTTTCTTTTTCCAAAGCATTTTTCTCTGCAGTTTCTACTTGTTCTTTTTCTGAAATCAAAGTAGTATGCATTTCAATCACTTGTCTTTCTAAGTCTGATATTCTCAAGGTTAATGCAGACATATCTGACTCCATCTTGTTTTCTGTTATTTGATTTAAATTCTGCATATTTTCCTTTTCAAGTTCTGATGAAGCTACTCCTTTATCTTGACAGAATTTCACATATTCCTGAACTGCCTCAAGTTGGACTTGACTTACAAGAGCAGCAGCTACTTTCTCCTCAAGTACTTTCTGTAGGTTTACAATCTTCTTCTGAAGCATTTCTGTTTCAGATTGGCCTTGTTCTTTTATGTCTTCTATTTGTTTATAACACTGGATAAGTTCTAAGTCCTTTGCGCTAACAGAGCTCTCAAGCTGTAGCAGTTTTATTTCCAAATTTTTGGAAACTTTGGTGCTTTCTTCAAAAGATCTGAGATACATATTGCTCTCAGGGGGTTTCAGAACATCTTCAATATGGATTACTTCCAGTTCGGGTTGGTCTTTGCTGATATCATCTATAGTCATGCTAACACTTTCATCTGGTATACTTTGGATTTTTTCCTTAGGGTCATGTTCTCTCTTCAAGTTGACTAATTCTTGTGTTAGCTGATCCATTTTAAAATTGGTTTCTTTAAGTACATTTTTTGTGAAGGCCATTTCTTCATTAGTGATTTCTACTTGCTGTTCCAAAGCCAGCTTTTCAGCTATAACCTTTTCCAACTGATGTTTCAAGCTGTCCTCTTGTTCTGAGGGCGAACTGGTATCCACCAACATACTCTGTTCAATATATGACAATTCCTCCTGAAGTTTTTCAATCACTTCATTGAGCTTGTCTGTTTCTTCTTCTCTATTTTTCTTCAAACGTTCTTGATCACTCTTCAGACATTCTATTTGGGCTTCAAGATCCCTTACCAGTTCATTTTTTTCTTCAAAATCCTATTAGTTAATGAAAAAGAGAAACACAGAAAAGTATGTATTCATATTTTAAAATTTTGTTTTATTTTAGGGTAAAAACTTAAAGATGATCAGGCACAAAAGCTGTATGCTTGTCAGACACATTATGTTACTTTCAATATAGACCAACACCTCCCTTATCACATCAAACAAAGACCTTATTTAGAACATCATTCTGGAAGTTCTATTAAACATAAGTGGCTTATGCTTTTAGTATTTGATTCTCTATTAGGAAAATGTCAACATTAGTACATTTTATTGGAAAGGATAAAATACTGAATTAAGTCTATAACAGATGGCATCCAAAGCTAATCACTCTATTTAACTATATAAGATTTCAGATAATAACCAATTTTAAATGAGTATACCTTGTTATCTGTTGTAAGTCTAAGTTGTTGATGAAAGTCTCTAATTTGCTCATTTAATCGATCAATTTCTACCTCTTTTTCCTGTATTATTTGAGCAAATTTCCCAAATAGCATATGCTGGTCATGAGTAGAGATAGCCTCAGGATCCTTCATGGCAAATCTCAATTTCTCCATTTCATCCTAGTGACAAAAATAACCATCATAGTTGGATGTATTCATGACATGGCATTTTTCACAACATTGTTTCAATTAAGTCTTATAAAAAATACATTTCCTACAATGTACACGTAAAAAAAATTAGACATAATGTAGATCAATAATTCTTGAAATATTTTCATAAAAGATCTCAAAAATTTAATTATGAACAGAAAATAAGTTCCATGCAAATCTATTTGCTTGCTAGTGTTCTTCGAGTGAGTATTATTTAGATCTGGACTTAGTAAATGTTTATTATAACTACATAGGAGCAAAACTTATCTCTATAGAAAAAAAATTTTCTAAAACAGTTACCTTGAATAATTTATTTTCTTGTTCAAGTTCCTGTAGACGGGTAGTGGATTCCTTTTTCTGTATTTCCAATTGCATATGTAGTTGCTGAACTTCTTCATTTTTATTTTCAAGCTCATCTCTAAATTGCTCTAGTTGTTCTTCTAAGTTTGTTATCTTTAATATCAAAATTATGAAAAGTAAAGAAAAAAAAACTTTATACAGATGTTTGTCAAGATAGAATTAAGAATGTTGGGGCTGGGGCTGTAGCTCAGTGGTAGAGCACCTGCTGTGCACATGTGAGGCACTGGGTTCGATCCTCAGTACCACATAAAAATAAAGATATTGTGTCCAACTACAACTAAAAAAAAAATTTAAAAAAAAATGTTGTATTTGCTTTATAAAGTACATATGCTTAATTCATAACAATAAAGGAAAGTGGTTTTCTAAGCCAGCCATACTTGTATGGTTCCTAGACATGCTCACACTGCACATTCTTTTTTTTGTTTTTTGGTTTGTTTATTTTATTTTTGTTTTGGCACTGGGGACTGAACCCAAGGGAGCTTTACCATGGAACCACATCCCCAGCCTTTTTTTTCAATTTATAGTTTTTAGATACAGTCATGCTAAGAAAGTTGCTTAGGGTCTTGCTAAGTTGCTGAGGCTGGCCTCAAACTTGCAATCTTCCTGCCTCAGACTTCTGAGTTGTGGGATTATAGGTATGTGCCACCGTGCCTGTCACACTGCACATTCTTAAACCATCTTGCCCAAGCAGAAGATACCTTAAAGAAGGACACCAGGAAATATTTTCTACCATAAGAAGAAAGAGTCACAGAAAGGAGCAGTCCACATGTTAACTCTTATGTTAAATTCAGTTAGAATTAAGTCAGTTGCTATTGAAAAGCTTAGAAAAATTGTAGAATTAATTCAGTTATTCTAGTATCAAATAAAACTAACTTAATATAGTCCCACAAATATCTAATTATAATCCATTGAATGCCCTGGCTGCTTTGTGGTTTGATTAAGCAGATGGAAGCAGAGATACACAATAAGGTCAAGAGATCCTTAGGTCTGAATTGCAGAGTAAGGTAACAAAATAATTTTAGTAAAAAATCAGAGAGCTCTTACTTATAGGAAAACAGAAATTTAATTTTTGAAGATGGATTATTAGTAATAAAAGTAAAATAATCCTCTTTGATGGTTATACAAAAAAAAATGAACCTGATGACGAATATTAAGAGCTAATTATTGCTCTATTTAAAAAAATGGGTTTGAGGACATTAGCAGTCACTTTAGCTCACTGCTTCACAGCTACTTAATATTTAATAAATGAATTTATAAATATATATTTACTTGATGATCAAAAATGTTGCATTAACAGCAACCTAAGATGCAGAAGCAGTGTTTAGTAGTAACTGGCTCAGAGCCAACTTTAAATCATTTAGTGCCTTAAAGTTGAAAAGGGGCATATCTTGCTTATATACTGATACATCACACAATTAGAATCATTCTAGCACAGGCAAGGCAAGGCCTTAAAAATCAGCCTAAAAAAAGAAATCAGCAAGGAAAAAAAAAATCAGCCTAATATTTCTTAAACAGAAATGGTATCAATACTAAATAATGGCTATTATTTATAGAGAATTACTGCTAGGCATGGGTACAAAGTGCTTTATATATTGTTATTTTTTAAAAAGCCTGTAACAACCTTAGGAACTCTATTCTATGATTAACCCCATTTCAGAAGTGAGGAAGGGAGTTACAGCAAGGAGTAACTTGTCCTGAGGTCACATGTCTACTATGTGGTGAAACCACCTTTTGAACCTGGGGAGTTCCAGTCCTAAACTATAATTTATCCTGTTTCTTTTTTTTCTTTTCAAATATTTATTTATTTATTTATTTATTTAGTTTGTGGTGGTCACAACATCTTTGTCTGTATGTGGTGCTGAGGATTGAACCTGGGCCGCACGCAAGCCAGGAGAGCACGCTACTGCTTGAGCCACATCCCCAACCCCTCCTGTTTCTAATAACTAATGTCTAAGACGTCTACTTAAATTTTTTGTAACAATGATATTGAACTCTGTAGACACTAAAATACATTTAGTGGTTGTACATATATAATTTCCAGGTTAGTTTATTGAAAATTGTGATGACTGTATCTTCTTCAAAATTATCTGATAGTATTTACATCTATTCTTCTCTTCTATAACAAATTTTAATGACAAGGTATTATAAAATCAACATACACATAGTTATTTAGGTTCAAAATTGCTGCCCCGCCTCACATGATCTTTTTTTTTCCTTGTGACATCACTTAATAGTCAAATTCTTAGCTCTATGTCTTAAAAGCCCTGCTACTCAAAGTGTAGTCTCTGGAGCAGCAGAATAGGCATCATGTGAGAGCACGTTTGATGCACAGAATCTTGTGCTGCACTCAAGATCTGCATTTTGGGAGCTGAGGTTGTGGCTCAGTGGTAGAGCGCTTGCCTAGCATGTGTGAGGCACAAGGTTTGATCTTCAGCACCACATTAAAAAAAAAAAAAAGGTATTTAGTTTCTCTACAACTAAAAATTTAAAAAAAAAGATTAAAAAAAAAAAAAAGACCTGCACTTTAACAAGATCCCCTGCTGATTCATATGCAGAGAAGGACTGGTTTAAAGTACTAACATTTTTATTTTAAGTAGCTGAACTTGAGACATCACATCAGACTTTAGTTTCTCCAAATGACACTATGGAACATTCTTGTTATTCAAGCAGACTCTAGTTTCAGGCTGTCTTATAACAACACCCAAACCAGAAGAACATTAGAAAGGTTTAAACTTGTTTTACTTTTCTACCAATTGATATCTAGACTATTTGGATGACACTGATTTGTACCTATTTGAGTCTTATTTTATTTTTTAAGTGTTTTTTTTTCTCTTAAAAAAAAAAAAAGTATAGGGGCTGGGGTTGTGGCTCAGTGGTAGAGCGTTTGCCTGGCATGTGTGAGCCACTGTGTTCGATTCTCAGCACCACATATAATAAAAAAATAAAATAAAGGTCCATCAACAACTTTAAAAAAATGTTAAAAAAACTTATATATGTTCCACTAATTAGATAGCATATTCCTTGAAGTCTGGTGTTGATTTCACAACTGAACAAAAGTGCTTTACATTCAGAAACAGCTTAATAATGAATGTTGAATGACAGTCTTTAACATTTTTCACTAACAAGCAAAATATATTCAGTGTTCTGGCATCATAGCATCATAGGGTTCCAGAATCAGTTCTTTCTGTCTGTACTAAGTACTAACCTCTCTTAAGGATCAGGTCACACATTGGCAAATTAGGAGATTTTAGAACAGAACCTATTCCCAGGGAGAGTGTTAAGGGTTAATGGGACAATGCATTTAATATACTTTCTAGCACTCAGCCCTCAGCAAAGTTAACTATTATTTACTATTGCTATCTATAAACTAGAGCTCATTAGTTCTACAGAGAGCTAAAAGGATCAGCTTACTGATCCTTTTCTCAAAATAACTATTGTCTCCACAATATTTCCTTCTCCTATAAGAAGCTGTTTTCTTCTTTTTATTCATCCCACATTTCTAAATAGTCTAATGAACTTTCAAAAAAATGTTTTATACAAATCTAGGTTTTGGGAGTATTTGAACGTCTCAACTATAATGATACATAAGGATATCTTTATGTTTATACTCAATAGGACATCTGAAAACATTTGCCTAGTTTTCAGGATAGAATGCTTAAGTTATTTTCATTAAAAGACATATGTTTTAATTCTACCTTCATACCTCCATTATTCAGTTATAGGTAAGGGAGTGAGTTCTGATAGAATACTCATTATAGTTATTTAAAGCAAGTAAATGAAGGTCAGCTTGTTATTTTAATCTGTATATATTCATTCAACATCTTTGGCTCTGGGTCTCTATCTGTAAAAACTGAAAGTCAGTTAACAGATGCTCTCTATGGTTTCTTATAGTTCTATACTACTAGTACCATGATCCTGAGTAAAAGGCAGATGTTTATTAGAAACTTAATTCAGGAAATTAAGGTGTTAGTAGATATATATTACATTCAAAAGATAATAAAAATAATAGGGCATGGTGGCACATGAATGTAGTCCCAGCTACTCAGGAAGCTGATGTGAGAGGATTGCTTGAACCCTGTAATTTGGAGTTTATAGTCAGCCTGGCACTATACTTAATGCCTTCCATCTCAAAATACAAAAACAAAAACAAAAAAACCTGTGTGTGTGTGTGTGTATGTATGTATGTATAGAATTAGGGCTAAGGAAATAACTCAGCAATGGAATGCTTGTGTGAGGCCCTTTGAGCCCCAGAACACACACACAAATGAAGAGAAACAACTAGTAAGCTACATCAAGTATCCTTAATCAACTACCACTACTTTTAGATCCAGTTGTGAAGGTTCATTTTTTGGGGGGAGGAGATTATTCAGTATTTAAGATAAATCATTAAGTATTAATTCCTTTCAAATATACAAAAATAGTTACACACACAAAAAATGTGCTCACTGCTTCCATGAAAACTCCAAACCTAATAAACCAGAACTTCTCAGATGTTACATAAAAATGGGAAAACGATCCTTCTCATGGATCATTTCAACTATAGTAATTTCTATGGATTCCTTTTTTCTTCTTTGAACTACAAATTCACTGAACTGTCATTTTAGCTGATGTCTAAATTAGTTTTTTAAACAGATTTTCAAGTACTTATTAACAAATACTTCTACGATATTTAAGCAAAATAAGTATTTGTTAAAATAAATTTAAATGTTCTGAGAAAAATTCTATGGAAAGAGACAAAAACATAATTAAAAACATTTTAAACATTTAAAATTATTTACTACTATACAATATTGAGTATTATATGTTTTAGGAAAACTATTAGTAGACAAAGAAAGTTAAAATTACTATAGCTCTAAAGGTAAATTTTCTTTTCTTGTTCTCACAGGGGTATTATTATGTTGCCTAGGCTGACCTTAACCTCCTTGGCTCAAGTGATTCATTCTCCTGCTTTAGAGTCCTGAGAAGCAGGGACTACAGGCATGCACCACCATGCCTAATTGGATCCTTCTCTTTAAGAAGGAGGTAGAAGGGCAACACAGGATAACTTTATAGTTACTTTCTTGTTATTATTATTTTGTGGTGCTGCAGATTCAAACCCACTTTGAGCTAAATTCCCATTCCCAGTTCATTATTAATCTTTTAAGCACAAGCTTCATATGTTGTAAAACAATACTATCAATTCTCAGGGAAAAGTTTAAAAAGAAAATGGAAAGCAAGCAAACCCAAATTCACAGTAGAGAGGAGCAAAAATTCAATGCCCATAGCACAAACAGGAGAAAAGAGATGCTGCCTTTTGTCCTAACTACTACATTTCTCCACTGTCCTCTGCACTCAGCCCATACCTGCTAAATTGTCCTTTCTCCCTCTCTAAATTTCTTCTTGCTTCAAGGTGCTCACACTAGTTATTCTCTCAACCTGGAATAAACTTCCTTCATAAGCTTTTCAGTTCACATGTTTATTGTCTTGAAGATCAATTTAGGCACTGAATTGAGAAAGTCTATACTTTGGTTTTAGATCACAAACTTCATTTTGTTCAAATGATATTTTCAAGGTAACTGATTTTAAAATAACTCAAAACATATTTTGTCATTTAAAAATAAAGTGGTAGAACGCTTGCCTAGTATGTGTGAGGCACTGGGTTCAATCCTCAGAACCATGTAAGTAAATAAAACAAAAGATATTTGCCCATCTACATCTAATCCACCACACACACACACACACACACACACACACACACAGACGAAAGAAAAAAAAAAGTCGTTACCTCTTTTTCTTTTCTGTCGATAGCATCTCGCTCAGCTTGCAGTTGCACTTCTAGAGACAATTCTGCTTTAGCTTCTAAGGCTCCAAATTGTTTCTGGTCCTCTACCTTTAAATATATAAGAATGTTCTCAAATTTTCAGACATTAAATACTGATTATTCAGAGTGTGTGTGTGTGTGTTTCCTTTTGGATAAGTTGCAATTCTCTCTGACCAGTTAGGAGGACAAACTCTACATTAGTAAATATCAAAAAGTTACAGATATTCAGTCTTGAATACATTCATAGAGTCAAACAGGAACTTTTGACACTTAAAATGCATTTCTCAGATAAAAATGAAGGCTCTTTCCCATCTGCCCCCACCCTCAAGCTTTCTTATTCAAGCTCTGATGTTTGTGTATTAAAACACTTAATAAAGTTAACTCAAAATGTCACACCTTTTGAAAATTGTCTGTGCTAACAAGTAAGGCTTGTTCCAGTTCTCTCACTCTGAACTCTAGCTTTTCAATTTCTTCATTCCTCTCTTGTACATCTCTTTGAAGCTGTTCTTTTGATAGAAGCAGCTCACTGCACTTGTCTGTTTTTTCTTTTAGATTATTTGTTAATTGTTCAACCTGAAAATATAATAAAAAAAATCTAAAAATTTGAAAAGTTCATAACTTTTAATTCATCTCAAAAATCATTTTTTCCAAAAAACATTTTGAAATGCTATATTAATTTCATTTTTTATAAGGATAGCAACTATTATCTCAAACAAAGGTTGATAGTTCCCAAGTTGATAAGAACTAGGCAGCACTAGTAAACAACAAATATTGCTTTTGCTCAACCCTTTTAAAAAAAATTTCTTTCTCTTAAGACTAAGACTTTAGCTAGGAAGAGGGGAAAACCACATTTTGAATAATGTTGAATTATCTAGTAATGGTACAATCATACTAAGACCTATGACCTTAAAGATGGCAAATTTGTAGAGTACTTACTGACTTGCTTTCAGAATGTGAAGTAAGATAACCTGAAAAAAAATCTTTCATGAATTACTTTTTGATAATAGTTATTTACAAAGCACTTTCAATCTATACATTGCACCATCCCAGAATAGAGATGAGGATGGGTGGTAAGAGAGAGCTATACATTTAGTGTCTTATTAGTTTCTCCTGCATCCAAAATAAATGATGACACATCCCAGAAATTATCCCTGAAGACTGATATGCAAGTGCCTTCAATTCAATGGCTCTGTGATAGAAGAATACAGGAAGGATTAATAAGATAATTTATGAAATTAGTTCTGATCAAGAGGGAGAGGATGTTCCTAAAAAGATAAGTAATGGTAAGAAATAAAAGAATACTACCTTTATTCAGTGAAATACTTGGAGGCAATTATACAAAATGACAATCATTATTCAGAACATTAAAAAAATGCAAGCTTAATTATAATTACAGGATTAAATTTTAACAGTAATAAAGCTACTGAGAATAATAGGTTGACTAAGTTTTGGATTAAGTTAATGAGAAAATGCTATAAAACAGGTACAATGAAATGGCATATTATAATATGTATTCACAGTTGGAATTTTTGGGTCTTCAGAAAATCAGAAGCTGGGATTAGTTCTGGCAGGGTAAGCAGAGAACAAATGGGTCACAGTGTTCCTGAGGAAACTCAAACATACCTTAAAGTTTCATGAACAAGATAGGTCAACTTTCAAATATTTTTTAAAAAATTATATAGTAGAAAATGGCAGTCAAAGTTCTAGATCTTGAATTATCTTTTGAGTTTCAGTGAATAAGTCACTGTTTTTCAAAAGCTAAAAATACATTTGTTAGAAATAAGGGCAATGACTACAAACAAGGGGAATGATGACTTCTCTTCTATTCTAGCAGATTTAACATTTCATTACAATGAACTTATAGGCATTTTATACTTCATTGAGGTACTTTTAAGAGAAATGAATCAAGTAAACTTCTTAGAAATTGTAGATAATTTTCAGCAATAAAATTATTTTCAGAAATAATAGTAGTTGAATTTAAGTGTTAACTAAGGGCCACACTAATACTGCTATGCAGTGGGAGCTATTACTGTCTTTATTTTAGAAATGAATAAATAGATTTGAAAGGTTAAGTAGCTTAGTTACTGTCACACATCTACTACATAGCACAGCCATGATCCACACTGGGATTGCCTTATCTTAAGCACAATCTCTTTATAACCAGGACAAGCCATCTTTAGAAATATATATAAGTGATATATGTATAAATATGTATAATATTTCCCATGTAACATTTGTTTAATAAATGTAGAGTTTTCTGTATGAGGAAAATGGACAGTGGGAGTGACAGAGTAGAAGCAGGGAGACTGGTCAGGAGGCCACCTCACACATATAGGCAAATAATAATGACAACTAAGACACAGGGAAATGAATAAAGGTGAAAAGAATAAAAAGATGTAGTATAAATCTGATCTATTAATGGTTTGGGATCAGGGCTGAGAAGGAGTGGGACTGAGGAAGAATTCTAGAACTTAGCAAAGAAGATGATTTAGAAGGCACAACATTTATTGAGATGAAGAAGGAATAATTTTATTCTTGTCTTTTTGATAAAGGCTAATCAGGAACCAAGAATATGATTCCTGGATATGTTAAAAATGAGACATCTACGTGGAGACAGAGTAGGCAGTTGAAAATTCAAGTACAGAGTTCAACAGAGATGTTAGGAATAAAGGAACAACTGTGGGGCAATTTACAGATGACTGGGAAGAAAATGTAAAAACGGAAGAACGAGGACTCTAAGACTGAGTCATGAGGCACCCCTCATTTATTTTGGGTAGGCAGAAGACAAAATAAATACTGGAGGAGAGAGACCACACTCTACAGTACGTGTGTCACAGCAGTTAAGAGAAGGAGATACTTACAGAAGACTGTAATGAGTGTCTCCAAATGGTTGAGTAGTATTAAAGACAGAGAGGTGATTACTAGATACAGCCAAGAGGCTTTGGGTAACCTTCATAGGAACAGTTTAAATATACTAAGGGGTATAAAATTCTAAGAAAAAGATGTTGGAAACTTCATTGTAGTGGACTGTAAAAGAGAAGAGAAAGGGTAGTAAAGAGTGACTACAGAGAATTATCAGTTTTGTTGGGATGGGAGTAGAGAATTAGGCAGAGAAGTTTATTTAATACTAGAAAATATATAAAGATGGAAATAATTCCAAATTTCGGTATAACATTTTTATGTTTTGTTTTTTGTTTTTGATGGTGCTGGCATCAAATCCAGGGCTTCAGGTATGCTAGGCAAGTGTTCTACCATGAACTATAACCCCTAGTCCAATACAAACATTTTTTAGGGTTAATGACCTCCTCACATTTAAGTAATATTCAATGTCCTGATTTTTAAGATTTATACCTTATTCACTTTTAAGTTTTTCATAATGTAACTCTTACTTCACACTCAAGATACAAATAGGCAATACCAATAAAGTTCTTACCTCTCTAGTTTGATGGTCACCAACAGGCTGGATTCGAGGCACAACCTTAAGTTGTTGTTCTAACTTCTGTATTTCTTGTTGGAACACATCTCTCTCATGTTCTCTGTCAATGGCTTGCTCCTGAAATTGAACAATAATAAAAACAATAGTAATTGAAGAAACAATATTTATTAAACCTATTATCTCTCTTTAGCTATAGGTTAAGTTTGTTTGAAAAGAAAGGACTGATGACCATGGAATCACAAAGATTCAAAAATATTTTTGGTATGATACATTACCTATTTGGGTTCTTCCACAAAATTTAAATACTTAAAATTTATTTGAAGTACATTTGTTTTCATTTAGGTAATGTTAAACTCAGAATGAAATAATTCTCCTCCATCAATGAATGTACTTGTACAATGGAGAAATTACACTGCTAACTCAGTCATTAAGCAAATAAACAAACTGGTAAATCAATTTCTTTAATCTTAAGTTTTATACCTAAAATTATAAATAGTATAAGACTCTAATTCTCTGATATGTTAAGAGAAAATCTGGCTTCTAAGAAATCTTAAAGAAGAATATCCATGTGAAATTAAAGATTTAACATCTTTTTGGAAGAGAGCAATGGAAGCTTGGCAACTATTCCAGCCCAAGTGCCACACTGTTGTTACCTGTGTTCACACCTTTTGAGGTGGACACAATGGTAGACAATTAGCTCTTGGAATTCTTACCTGCTTTGACTACTGGTTAAATGAGAGACTAGTAGAAGATTAACTATGAATTTTGGAACATTAACTAGTAGGGCTTATTCACAAGCTAGTGGCACAAGTTTTGTTGTTGTTTAGGTTTTTTTTTTTTTTTTTTTTTTGGTGCTGGTGATTCAACCTAGGGCCGGCCTCATTTCATTCATGCTAAGCAGTGCTCTACCACTGAGCTACATTCCCTGCCCTAGTTTTACTATTTTCATTTTGATTGTTACATAATAAATTATTGGAATACTCTCTCCATTGGTGGAATACACACATAAGCAAAAATATTGAGTCCCTATAATTTAAAATTAAAATAATATAGAACAGCATCACATAGTATTCTACTGAGAAAAATCAATATCAAATTGCAAATACTTACATCTAAAAATTTTCTCATTTTTTCTAATTGCTTTTCTAGTGCTTGGTTTTGCTGTCTTAAATCCATTACTTCAGCATTTTTTTCTTGTTCCATCTCTATAAACCAACTGACTTGTTCTTCAACATCTGTTTCTAAAGCTTTCATTTGTTTTTGAAGTTCATCATGTACTTTCTCAGCTTGACATTGCAATTCTAGCTTTTCCTTCATTAATTTTTCTGTCTCATGTAGTAATTCTGTTTATAAATGCAAAAGCATTCAGAGTTAATTATAATTAATGGTGCTTCCAGTAAATTTTACCTTCATGAAATAAAGGCTGAGAAATATTTTAAGTCCATATTAAAAAGTAAATATTCTCTTATAAAAATATCAAAATATCCTACTGCTACACATACATAAACTAGTATTATTAAAATTATGCAGAATTAACAAAAAGAAAGTCCCGTCACAAAAACACCATTTTTGTAAAAACATAGCAAATGACAAAAAAAGCCACTTTTCACTATTAAGAATAGAACAAAATTGAATGAAATTTAAGCATAGAAAAAGAATATTTTATTTACCTCACACAAAAATTCATTCATTCCAAACCCACAAATCACTTTCATATGTATACATAATATACACAAAAAATCTCTGTAAATCTTTAAACAAGCAAGGAAGAGTTGTAGGAGAAGAAATAAGACTATACCCAGAATTTCCTGTTATTCTTACTCCTTATTAGATCCATATTACTGAGTTGTTTTTGCATGCTCACATGTATGTGCATCAAGGGAAAACTGACATGTGAGAGGCAGTGTGGTTAGCACTAAAAACAGACTATGTCTTCAAATCCTAGCTTGCCTCTTGTTTTACATGATATTCAATATGATGATCCTTGGTTTCCTTATATGTAAAATGGGAACTATATCATTGCCAATCTCTTACAGCAAATTTGGAATCAAATGAGTTAAAATATGTAAAACAGTAACTGTAGTATGGTAAGCACTATTGTGTTAGTATCATTATTAATATAATAATAAAGTATAAAAGAAAAAGTAAACCAATCCTCTAATAAAGAAAATGGAAAGAACTTATCTCTAGAATCTTTATACTAACTGATGTGTCAACACTATACTCAAGACAAGGAATCAACAGAAAAACTTTTCCTTTGAAAACAACACTGATACTAGATGTTAACAAAGTAAATCAATCAGAAAGCCTCTTACTAAATTCCATTGATCTTTTTACTACCATCATCTTATAAACTTCCTGACTTAGAAGAGGATTCTGGAAAGTCATAGACTACAAGATTTAATATATTTATTTAAAAAAAACATTTTCTTTGAAAAATTGAAATTAAGTTTCATGCAAAACAGATAATAAGATGATGGTCATTATCAATCTCAGTTGTTAATTTCAAGTGAAAATGTGAACTTTTATAGTAAGACAAGTTGTTTTGTTGTTAAAGAGAACAACTTTAAGAGTGAATCACAGCAGCAAAACTGCGAAATTAGAGATGTGTTAGTTGTTTGAAAATCCAAGGGTTACTCAAAATTTGCATCTAAATCTACCACTCAAAAATAGTCCATGCAATTGTACGCACACACCTGCTTCAGGTGCTGCAGCGACTGCAGCATCTACTAGTCCTATGAAAATAGAAAACAAGACAAGACACAAGAAAAATATTATACATATTCTATTGGCTAAAATAAGATAATGCATGTGCCCACATATATATTAGAAGCAGATGCTGAAGCCACTGATTATCATCACTGGAGATTTTGAGAAGTTCCAATATTTCTTGAATATTTTACATGTATGACACAAAGTTTTTCCCTATTAAAAATTACAACCCTAAACCCATGCTAGACTAATTTCATCATTTTACAAAATATGTATGTTGTATTTCTTAATTGATCAAATGAAATTAGAGAAACAGTTTATAATTCCAACTTACGTTTACTATAAAAGTGAGGACACAATAAACTGAATTTAAATTTTTACTATTACAAAGATTGACATTTACTGCTAAACAAACTTTAACGTCGATATTATTTCTTATTTAAGGAAAAATTAAGGTTATTTATAAATTTAAATTCTCTTTGAACTCCTACTAAACTAGATGTCAGCCTGCTTCTAGCGCCATTGACCTTTTCCATGTATTTGGCTTGCAAGCCCCAGACCTGCTTATTACTAAAACAAGTTCTTAGTTATTTAATCCGACAATACATTTTTGCTGTCTCTTTTCTATTAAAAAGCCTAAAGCTTACACAATTTATAAAATATTCTGCCCCATTATTTGTAACCTTCTCTTGAGGCAGATTTTTGGGGATAAGTAAAGAATTGTCTTTTCCTGTTAACAGTCAACATCTGTCAGAGATTAAAAAAGAAAGAAAAGAAAACCCTGGTTCTACTTGGTTGTCTATTAAGACAATTACCTATAAGGTATGTTTGGTTATAATTTTTTTGAATACACTTTTTTTAGTTGTCAGTGGATCTTTATTTTACTTATATACAGTGTTGAGGATGGATCCCAGTTCCTCCCACATGCTAGGCAAGCGCTCTATCACTGAGTCACAACCTCGGCCCATTCTGCTATTATTTTTCAAGTTCCTATATGGTATATGAATAATGGCATTGAAAAAAAGGGGGAAAAATCACTCTTAATGTTTAAAGAATATAAATGAAAAGAAAAGTGTTCCAAAGTCTGAAAATACGTACTTTGTACAGCTGGACTTGATTCTGCTTTTAATGCCTCCTTCTGTCTTGACAATAATTCTTTTTCTGCTTGGATTTCTTGTTGTTCTGCTTCCAATTCTTGCAACCTATTACCTGCACGTAACAACTCCTGCTCAAGGCGATCTATTATATCAGTTTTTTCCTCAATTTGCCTTTCAAAAACAGTTTTTTCATCTGCATAGCCATCAATAATACCTGTAAGATAAAATGAACAGGAAATGGAATTACAACTCATTTAAATTTGAACATTAACATGTTTTAATATGAACAAAAGAGCTGTTAGCAAAACTTTAAATCATTCCAACTTATTAAGAGTCTTGAATGAATTTGCTATTAATAGCAGCAACTTATTGACTTTTTTTTGTTGTTGTTGTTGAAGACGGACACAATACCTTTATTTAGTATATTTTACGTGGAGCTGGGGACTGAAGCCAGTGCTTCACGTGTGCTATCAAATGTTCTACCACTGAACCACAACCCCAGCCCTTAACTTTTAATATGTACATTTGATTTAGTCGTCGTCTTATTTTTTGAGTACCAGGAATTGAACCCAGGGGTGCTTTACCACTGAGTTACATCCCCAGTTCTATTTTATTTAGAAACAAGGTCTCACTAAGTTGCTTAGGGCATTGCTAAATTGCTGAGGCTGGCATTGAGTTAGTAATCTTCCTGCCTCAGTGTCCCTGGGCATGTCACTGGGATTACAGGCATGTGCCACTGTGCCTGGCCCAATGCAGTCTTCTTGTTTACCAACCTGACATTAATGTGAAATTTCTCTAAACTTTCAAATAGTTTGCTATACTGAAGTATCATCACGTTGTATATGCATAATTCACTTTATTAAAAAGATAAAAATAGACAAGTTCCTAGACAGCTTAATGTAAATCAGATATTATAAATCGAATCACAATTCTAACAGAGTAAAGAGAATGGGAGAGGGGAAAGAAGACGGGAGGGAAAAGAAGGGGATCATGAACTGAAATTGATTTCCATGCATGTATGAGTTTGTTGAGATGAACTCAGCTACTATGTATGACTATGAAGCTCTAACAAAACATTTTCTCTCAAGTTGGTATTTTAATTCTAGAAGGTCAAGGTCAATACCACAGCATGGGGGAAGAGGCAAAGCCCAAGGCTTTAGAGGCTTAAAACCTATGGTCACCATTTAATGGTTACCTTAAACAATTCAATAACATCTTTACCTTCAGTTTTCTCATTTTTAAATTACAGGCGTGTCTTAGGATGGTGGGATCATGGAAACAACTCTCCACCATCCATTTCTCTATTTTCTAAAATTCCTTTATATTTTCAGTAATTCTATAAGTTCCTTTTATATTTAAATGTGTATATGCAGTTTTAAAAACTGCTTGGAAAAACTCTGAAGACAAACTACAACTACTTTCCAATGGCTGCTCTAAATTAGAGTAGATTTGTTTCTGAATTTGGCTGTACATCAAAATCTCTATTTTAAGATTGAAGTTCTGCTACTCTGACTTGCCAAAGGCAAGGTACTTACCTTCAGCCTTACTGAGCTCCACTGCCAGCTGTTCTCTGGCCCTAGACTCTTCATGAAGGCGCTCTCGCAGTTCTTCTTGGCATTTAAGGGACTCTGTTGCCTGTTGTTTCTGTTTGAATGACTCACGCATCAATTCTGTTTGTGTAACTTTTGCATGTTCAAGCTAAACAAGAAGGGAAAGAATACATGAAGGAAGATGAAGTGTTAGGAAAACCAGTGTCATTTTCCATTAAAGTAAGGATTTCAAATAAAAGACATATTACTGACTTACAGTCACTTAAGACAATTCTAATGCATGTTAACATTTGTGGGTAGGATAAGTCAATAGTAGACTCCATATTTGTTTTGAACACTTTAGAATTCGGAGGCATTAAAAATACAGCCTTCTTAGAATGCTATCATTGGCATATACTGACTCCATTTTAAAAATAGTTTTTAAGATGGTAATACACACTTGAGGCCAAAGCTCTCGATCAGGAAGTAGTTGAATTGCCATCACTTAATCATTTGTGTGAAATTTCAAAAAAGCACTAACTTTGCTTTAGTTATCTGAGCTTTTATATGTCACCATCTACTTATCTGTTTTTACTGAAACAACTACATGCAGGAAAAAAAAAAAAAACTCCACAAAAAACAAAAAACAAAACTGAGTTGTCAAATGTTTTTAGTACTTAGCCCCAGAATTTTAAGAAATAATTGTATGTATTGACAACAGGCTTACAGCAAGTCTCTTAAATAAATTTTGTAAATTTACATAAGTTTGTGTATCAGAAAGACATTACTGCCATGTTTTAAACTTAAAATGATAAAATGTAGTGGTTTCTAAGGTTTCTAATTAGACATTAATAATGTATTATAAAATTAAGATAATATTTAAAATCTTAAAGACTTCTGCTCCTCACACCTGAGTGTTATTGCCAAATCAAATCACTTTCCAACATATTCAGTATGCAATTATTGTTTTTTAAATTTAATGTATTTTTTTTTTTAGTTGTAGATGGACACAATACCTTTGTTTTACTTATTTATTTTTATATGGTGCTGAGGATTGAGCCTAGTGCCTCACACATGTTAGGCAATCACTCTACCACTGAGCTTCAACCCCAACCCCAATAATTGTTGTTTTAAAAGAAAGTTTAAATTTTATTTATAACCTATTATTTAAAAATGAGCATAGATATAAGACTCATAATGGAAAATTAAACATAAATTTGAATTTGTAACTAATTTCCTAAAATATCTGTGAAAATATATTATTATTTTAAAAAGGAAAAATTTTATGAACATGTTCACTTTTAACTACCAAGAGTATTTTCCTTTAAATGTGGATAAATACTATATTTTTATTTTTAACTATAAAGAAAATGACCATGAAGTATAAATGTTGTACACAACTACTCTCCTGAATTTAGTCAATACATTTTTTAAAATACATCAATTGCTTCAATATGTACATAATTTTTTATTATACACTAATGACCTAGAAAATACATGAAATATAGAGTTCAAAGTTATAACTAAAAGAAGATGAACTATTTTCCAAATTTACTACATAAATTCAATAGAATATTTACAATAAAATAAATATTTGCTTTAGATAAATTTAATAAGTCTTTGCCTTTATGCTCCATTTCACGACAAGATCTAAACCACCTTCACATACATTTATATATTTACCATGAAATCATGAAAAAAACCTTCAGTTTTAGAAACAAAGCAAAAACCTCAAGCAATCAAATAAGTAAGCCTAATATATTTTATATAGCAGTTGGGATCCACTTCATTTGGGATAAGAGTCCCCCTTAAAATTCTCATTTACATACTTTACACAATACTTTCTATCCAGTTAAGGTATGATTTATTCCTAATATCTATAATAGTATGAATTATATAAAAATTTTAAACTCAATATTTTCAAAGTATTTAGTAAACTCACCATTATACTTAAAGTATGGATAAGCTTTAGTAAAGATTATGACACTTAAAACAAAAGTTGTAGAAGGGGTAACAACACTATTCTAAAAACCATCTGGTTTGTTAAATATTAGCTAGCATGTACAGTTAAAGTCACCAAAGTCATAAAAAGTGCTGAATAACTTGTAGTCAATCATTCACAACATGTTTGAGAATCAAATAAACCTGGAATACTGAATATGCAGGTATCTTTATGCTAAACACCTTTAGCAATGTTTATAAGTTTCACATTAAAAACAGAAAAAAGATATTTCTCTACAGAATTAGTTGACATATAGAAAACTAAAAATAAGTTCCTTATGGTGTAAGAAAATCTAGAATCCAAGTTTGCTTTTACCTTGCCTGGCACTACTGTCAGTATGTCATGGATGTAAACAATTCATTTAGCTGGTCTAGGTATCACAATACCTATTCTCTCAAATATAATCATTCCATTTTTATTCCCATTTTTATTCAGGATTGGATTCATAAACATACAAAAACAAGAATCTTAAAGACAAGCAGAATATTTTTAAACAATTCACCTGGCACTGGAGAAATGTAAATATTATCTCATTCTGCTTTCTGGAATTAAGAACACAGCCAAGTTGGGACTTTTAGATCAAATTGAGCCCTTTGATACATTTAGGATGAATGGGCAGCAGTATATACCAAACAATAACAAAAATAAGGTTCTATTCCGTTAACCTTATTAACAATACTTAAAATTTCATTTCTCATTATACTTATTTGTTAAACTAAATTAATATTTTATACTTACTGAATAAGGAGGGGTAGGCAGTGAAATTTTAGAAATTAGCTTTAATATGTGCCCATTTCTTTTATGAATCAAGTGGAAAATAGAAGTATTAATAATTACTGAGTTATTTTCATCCAAATGTTCACACAAAGGAAAAGGATACGGTAAAGGCACTCGAGATTCAACCTCATAAATATCTTCATCTTGTTCTTCCATCCAAGAGCCATCGAGTTTTACAGTTGCCAAATAGGTCCTGTAAGAATCCATTCTAGAAGATGAAGGAGCCAAGCTTCTTCAATTATCATTTTCTACTACATTTAAAAAGTTCCTTTTAGTTTATCAAGATATTCCATTCTGTTTAGTGCTATCAAATACATAAAAAAATTAATTCATACTACTGAACAATAAAAAGGGTGAAAATGTCTGGCGGGGGGGAACCCTACAAATCTAAAAAACAAAAACAAAACAGAAAGACTCCTAAATGTCTACCAGTCTTTATCCGAAGAATCCAAAATAAAACAACAAAAAACTGCACAAAAACCAAAAGCATGCAAACAAAACACCACTGTTTTACCCAGAATAGGTAAATCCTTGATGAATAAAAGAATGAAAACATAAATGTGTAACATGCTGAGCAATAAAACTGCTTTCGGTATCAAATTTGTCTGTGGTAATAAGTAAGCCTTCCAAGCAGAACCTGGCAGGGAAGGTCAGGTTTTAAATCTCCATAGTAGCAGTCTTGAGAAATGTAGTTGCAACATTATTTCCCTTGGTCTTGCAGCTTCGCCCTATTCAAAAGGAAAAGCTCTTCCAAAGGGAGCTGCTCAAATAGCCTTGCAGGCTGAGCCAGAGGATTCTAGTCAGTGTCCCCTGAGGAAAAGGTCAGAACAGAGGGTGTGGTTTAATGTCTTTACCTATATGTGCACTGACAGGTGGAATGTGAATTAATACGCCCACAAAAAAGCCTGCTTAACAGGATCCAAGTTCCACGTCAGATCTTTGAAAGAGTTATTTAGAGAAGTTTATAATAATGTGTCTAAGATAAACTGGTATTTTTCTACCCTACTAAAAATTGTTTTAGTTAAAAAAATGTGAATAAAATATGTTTGAGTTTACATTACTAATCAGCTATTCAAGCATATCAAATAATCATAATTATTTCTGGAAATTAAATTAGAATTTCTTTTTGATAATTCCTTAGATGTAATACTTTTGAGCAGCCACTGAGGCTAAATATAGATAATTCAGTTATAACTTATTTTCACATTGACTTATTTATAGAGTGCATATTAAGGAAAAAATTCTTTTTAGAGCCACTTTGAAAGTCGATAATTACACCACTTAAGGTAGCCTATGAACCCTGACTGAAATGTAAAAGCGACAAATTGTCCATAATAGTTAGCTTCAGGTTGTTCCAGAAGCCTGAGCAATACTGAATGAACCAGCCATTCATAATTTTAAAAGATAAATAACTTACTTATTACTAATAAAAGACTCTCAATGATTAAAGTTGTTTTAAATAAAAGAAAAGACTTTCATTTTGGTGCCTTTTTTCCCCATCTGGTAACTGAATATCCTAAACCCACAAAGCCTTTATCTAAATGGAAAAAAAACATACTAAAGCAAGTGACAGGCTTAAAAAGGCCTTTTATAGCTACTCTGACTACATAAAGTAGTTTCTAAGAGCTAGTACTTAAACCCTTCTCAGCAGACTAGTAACTGAGGCAGAGAAAATGAAATTGTTTTATATACAAGTCCCAAAGTTGCAAGGAGATGTAGTTGGGGAGGGGCAGTTGCTTCTTAAAGTTCTGAAAAATTTTGTTTATTACAGTTTCTTATATCCTGCAGTTAGTCTGTCAAGTTGTTTTAACACCTATATAAGATGGAGGCCTGACCTTATGACTGTTGCAGCTAAATGTGATTTTTTTTTTAAGAGAGAATGAGAGAGGGAAAGTGAGAGAATTTTAATATTTATTTTTTAGTTATCGGCAGACACAACATGCTTTGTTTGTATGTGGTGTTGAGGCTTGAACCCGGGCCGCACGCATGCCAGGCGAGTGCGCTACCGCTTGAGCCATATCCCCAGCCCAAGCAGCTAAATGTGATTTTAATGAAGCTCCAGCAGACGTAAAATCATCAATACCCTAGCTGTTCACACTTTATGAACTGGTGGATCCCACACCTAGCCTATGAGATCTCTTAAAATACTCTTTCTCTGCTTCTTTTGCAAATTAGTTATTTTGATAATCATCCAATTTCTCTCATTTGAGGTAAAAACAAAACTGTGGGTAAGAAATGATTATTCATAAATAGCAGCATTTAAGTCAACATAAGAATTAACAACAAGGAAAGAAAAAAGAAATAAAGAATAGCTAAGGAGAAAAATAGACTCAAAGAGTAACAGATAAAGATGACCCAGAATGTGGCAAACAGTCTTTGTAATAATATATTAACTAGTGGCATACTACATTAATTGATATTCAGAAAGAATACAAAATAAAATAATAACAACAAAAAACTGCACAAAAAACAAAAACAAACAAAACACCATTGCTTTACCTATAATAGGTAAATCTTTGAAGAATGAAAGAATTGAAAACATAAATGTGTAATAAGTTGAGCAATAAAATACCTTTAAATTAAATGATATACTAATATTTTCACCCCAGTTTTGGAAACACATAGAACTTATTTCCATTAACATAAAACAAAAATCTTTATAAGTAAGGTGTGTCCTCTTATGACTAGGAACATGGGTCATGGTAAGAAACTAACTACAAATTTAACTACTGTTAAAAATGAATGAAAAAAGACTCAAAAAGTAGTAAAGAAGAGTCTGGATGATGGCATATGGTGATTCTGACAATAATTCAAGTTATATTCAATTTTGCTTTTTCCTCTAGTTTAAAAGCATATAAACCTTTCTGCAATTAAAAACTTAAAATACAATGACTTCAATTTCTAGAAACACATTTAACTGTCCAGACTATCTCCTTATCCTCGGGTTTCAGAAGATCATGACTTTACCATATACAGGAGGCTATTAATTGACAGCACTGAGCTACATTTCCCCAATGAAAAAGGTTAACATTAATCATATAATGTCAAGCCATTTAACCTTTTTTTCCCTGTAAATTATTTCCTTCAAATTGTAAAACACTTCTGCTGCTGTCTTTTGGTCTTCACTTTATTTACTTATTTCTCTAAATTATTTAATGGAGGGACTAACTCCTGCATACATTACCTGACCAATGCTAAGCACACTGGGGGCAATACTTGATGGCAAAATGTGTTTCAGTACTTATAATCATGATTAAAACAAAAAGCTTAGCCTGATATTTAATTCTCAGATTCCCCTTTGAGAAATTATAGAAGCATGTAGCTTTGATTCCATTATTCTAAAAAATGAGAACTAGTAAACTCACAATAGTGCCTTATAATGAAAAATCATTCTGAGAGAATAAATTATTCATTAATTTCTTCCAAGGAATTGTTTTTTTTATTTGCATTAAGTTTTATCTTTTATTGACAAATAATGATTGAATATTTTGAGGTACAAAGTGATGTTTTCTTACATGCACACACTGTGGAATAATCAAACACATCCATCACCTCAAATATTTATCATTTCTTTGTGGTTAAAAATTCTCTCCTTTAGCAATTTTGAAATATATGTTAACTATTATCACTATGCTGTGTAATAGAACACCAAAAATTATTTCTCCTCTCTGAAACCCCCCCTCCCCCAAAGACTTCCTAAGAGAAATATTTTTTGGTAAATACTCTCCTTGGCTCTAAATAATAACCTCTGGATTCCATAAAACTTCAAATGTTGAAAGATTAACTCCCGTAAAACAGACGTTTCTATTTCCACCTAACTGAAAAGTGTTTTTGAACTGATTCTCAAAGATAATTTTTCTGCAGAATTGGAGAAAGACCACTAAATAAAGATTGTATTATAGAGATTATCTTTCTAAGGGCCTTAGAAGATTTTCTAAGCATGTTTCGTCACATTACGTTGAAAGCTATTCCAACAAATTGGAAAACTATCAAACTCCACTGAA
Organism: Ictidomys tridecemlineatus; assembly: GCF_052094955.1. Taxonomy (NCBI): domain Eukaryota; kingdom Metazoa; phylum Chordata; class Mammalia; order Rodentia; family Sciuridae; genus Ictidomys; species Ictidomys tridecemlineatus. The sequence continues at coordinate 202,146,595 of NC_135478.1, forward strand.
ATCGTTCCTGTTAAGTTTGCCAACAATCTCTGGATTTCAAAATTCATTTCTCAGTTATAGTTATGATTAAAACTAAAGAATAACTAAACAAAAATCTTAGTCTGCTCTTTAATCCTCAGATTCCCAGAAGGCAGAAGTAGTAGTGGTTAAGACCATGGATTCTGAAACTAACCTGGGTTCCCACTCTAACTCTCCTTAACTTATAAACCTGGGCAAATGACTTCTCTAACTGGTTTCTATGTTTCTGCTCTCCTTGTACTTTCACCACCCTCTACCTACTCTATTCTATTTTTAACGATAGTCAAAGTGTTTATTTTGGAAAATACAAGTTAGATTCTCTAACTATCTAAAGATGGAAACAATCTATATGTCTTTTAAACAGTAAATGAATAAACAAACTGCTGGAATTTCCCTCACTTATTAAAAAGGAACAAACTATTATTAGACATAACAATATAGATGATTCTTAAATGCACTTTATTAAGGTAATAAAGCCTGACCCCAAAATTACATGATGCAAGTTTTCATTTATGACACTTTGGAAAAAGCAAAACTGTAGGAAAGAAAAGCAAGCCAGTGTTTACCACAGGCAGGAGGTAACAGAGTGGCTGACTATAAAAGAGCAGTGCCTGGGAATGTTGGGGTGATGAAACTATTTTATATCATGACTGTAAGTGATGTAGATGACTCTACACACCTGTCATAACTGAAAGAACTGTCCACAGAATGATCTTTTTCATATATTAATAAGAATGAGGAACTCAATGGAATAAAAAAATCATAAATAAGTTATGACTGTTATATATATGAATAAAAATTACAAATGAGTTGACTGTTATATATAAATATTCATGTATTATATTCATATATATTTGAATATATATGTGAATGTGTTTGTGTGTGTATGTGTGTTTGTGTATTCATATATGAAAAAAACCACACCAACAGGGTGAGAGAGAAAAGAGTTAACTAAGGTACTTGAAAAACAATATTTTGACTGTATATTATAAGGCTAAAAACAAAAGGTACTACACACAAATAATGTAGTCTAGTTAGAGAATTTGTTTTTCACAGGGGTGTAGGATAGCAATTCTGAAATTACATATGTGTATATTATGGTTGAGCAAACAAATAAAAATGCAATTGAACATGAGACTCTCTTTTTCACTGTTGGAGAACAAAGTTACTAAGAAAAAAGGGCAGGGCAAAACAAATGCTGTGGTACCAGAACTGGGGACTCAGAATGAATTTATGGATTTTTAAATTATACATGTATACAGAGAGATTCAGGTATAGATAGAAGGATTAGCATACAAAGATATATTTTTAAACTATCCACTAACAGGGCTTAGAAGTAATGACATCCTAGTAACAATGAGAATATCTAGTACCTAGATCTTGGTTTCTAGATAGTATTTTCCAATAAAAGAAATATGAATTTCATGAAGAAGTGATTGATTCTAAAGTTAGGGTAGGAAAAATACAAGATGGGTTTGAAGCTTCTTGTAGTACCAATACTCAAAAAAGCAAGTACACTTCAAAAGGATGTACCTCAAAAAGTTCTTAATGCCAAAGCTGAAACAAAACAAAGTATTAGGTTACAACTAAAGTGATAAATTAGTCATGAGTCTATACTGATATTGATTAGAAGTGAAGATATAGCTCATATAGCTAAATAAATAAATAAAACAATGAGGAAAGTATAAAATTACCATTAGAACACCATAGTAATAATTACTGCATGCAAGATCCAACAATGGATGTAAGAATATTAGATGAAAGAAAGTTAAGGAGAAAAGGTTATTTGCATAGTATCAAAGTACCTCCTCCAAGATAGTTATTCATTACAAAGGGGAAAACAGTAACATTACAGTTGAGAAACCCAGCAGATATTACAAGCAATGAAGATTAACATTACCTGTAATAATGACATATTGACTCACGTAACCAGGCATGAAGCACAAGATGGGCATAGCATTTTTGTGCTAGTATCAAAAATATACAGGCTTCATATAATCACAACAAACATCAGACAAATCCAAACTGAGGAACATTCTAAAAAATAACTGACCAAAAGACTAAAGTATTGTCAGAGACTGGTGAAACCAAAGATGACATGACAACTAAGTACAATGTGGGATCTGGGAATGAATCTTGGAACAGAAAAACGTCATTATAGGAAAAACCAATGAAATCTAAATAGTTTATACTTTAGTTAACAGTACTGCAGCAATTTTAATTTCTTAGTTTTATAATTATATTATAGTTATGCACTATGTTAATGTTAGGGAAAGCTGAATGAGTGATTGGTACATGGAAACTCTCATAGTTTTAGAATTTTCTGTAAGCTTAAAGTTATTTTAAAATGAAAAGTTAAAAACTGTCCCCTATGACTTTAACATGAAGAGTTAAAGAGAGAAGAGGTCAGAGTATAATCTGGTTTCCAGATACCCTCTGACCTTCTCTCCCATGCCTCTTTCCACTCTCCTTGCTCCAGCTGCCCTGTCCTGTCAAGCACACCCCCTGGCTTTTCTAATTGCTGTCCCCCTGCCTAAACATTCTTTCGCATTTACCTGTGTATTAGCCTCCCACTCTTCTTTAAGGAATATGAATTCATATCACTTTATCAGAGAGGCCTTTACTAATTTTCCTCGATAAAATACTCTCTTCTTCCATTATGCTGTACTTCCCTTTATTCTTTCTCACAGCAGTTATTACCATCTATGCATCTATTTGTTATTGGCCTCCACCATTAAATTATGAGCTCCTGCGAGCAGGGATTTTGTCCATTTCCCTTATCACTGTATCTCTAATATCTAGAACAATAATTGTTATATAGTAGGCACTCAAAACTTCGCTGAATGAATGAATGAATGAATGACTTATCTCAAACATCAAATCCCACAGTAAGCTTTATGGCCTGCACCTTACCCCAAACTGTCAGATGCTATTCAGAGTATCCTGTGCAGAGCTATTTGCCTGTATTTAACTAAAAGCACAAAGATATCATAACAGTGCCATTTTGTTATAAAAATGAAGAAAATAAATCAAGGTTAAAGGAAGAAGAAGCAAATGATAATATATTAAAGAGGAAAATGGGATACTAGTTATTTCACAAAGATGTTACACTTTATTTTGTGTCAATTTAACGATTAAATTATTCATTTGGTTCATAATATTTTAGTTATTAACAATATTCTGAAGAAGTCATTGGATTTAAACATCTATCCATGGTTAAGATTAATAATTGATCTGCAGTTAGTTTTAAAAACTGTCACAAAGCTCCTATTCCCTTACTTTAGCACTTAACAAACTGAGACTCATTTGGAAAATACTGTGACCAGGCTCTTACTGCACATCACTACCTAGTCACATAAACAGAGAGTTGTCATGTGTTATGGACTTGACCTAGGAAACTGAGTGTTTCAGGAAGATCCCACACACTTAACTGTTGACTAATGGCAGTTTTAATGACTATGGCGAAGTTTTCTCTAGTTATCTGTAAGAGCAAATAATCTGTAGAAACCACTGCTCACTTGTCATTTATTTGTCATTTTCCATGGTGATTATCAAAAGATAAATACTATAGTACATAAACCATAATGTGCATAATTTATAGTGGCATTGAAGAGTAGCAACACTATCAAAAGTGGTCAAGTTCCAGGTCAAAAGTATGTTATAAGGATCAAGAAAGAAAAAGTAGGAATGCAATTGTAGCTCAGTGGTAGAACACTTGCCTAGCGTGTGTGAGGCACTGGGTTCCATCCTCAGCACCACATTAAAAAATAAATAAATAAATAAAATAAGGTTATTAAAAAAAAAAAAGAAAGAAAAAAAGTATTACCAGTTGTTTTCCTAGTAGAAAAAGTATAAATCATAGAATATAAACACTAATATGACTGAAATAAGCATAAACAAAACAAAAAGAAGAATTTAATATAGAATTATCTATACTATACAACTTTCATAGAATAAAAGGGATAATTAAGATGCATATGCATTCAAGCTTTAAGTACTGACTCAACTGACTCAGTGGACCTGCATACTCTAGAAGTGGTTTATGGATAAGCATTCTAAAAGAGAGAGAATGCAGGACCTAGGCTAATTATAAAAGACTTAAAAATATAGTAAATCTTGGTAAAAATGTGTATTTTTTAATGTTAACTATGGAATATCACATTTCAACACAACATTTACAATGTCAATGTTTGAGTTTAAATAGTCTGCTCAACTTTGGGCTAAAGGAAAGGTGACTATAAAATTCTCTGATCCAAGAGTGTAAAATTAATGTCTTAATAATACAAATGAAGCTGAATTTTATGGGTACCATTTCATTTCTTTACAAATACTTAGGATGTTGATAATGAAAAATAAAATAACTCTTCAGAACTTTGAATACAGGACCACCACTGATTTTTTTTAAAAATTTAAATCATTTTTCCTACTCTTGGCAAATAACAATATTTGCCAAGAGTAGGAAATAATAATATTCTTGAGCTTTCAAGAATATTATGTCTTTGATTCTCTGTGATGCTCAAGTAAATTTCTGAGTTACTGAAATAGATGCTTTAATCATTCTGTACATGCTACAAAAGAAAGCTCTCGAGAAACAAGAATTGCCCAAGGTTAGAAATTTCATCTGCTATTTAACCACAGGCCTCAGAATTAATCTATGAAAACATTTTTGGGAACTACATAAGGCATATGTTTGCTTTAGTTTGGCCAATCAAGGTGCAAACCAGAAGATATATTTATCTAACTATTTATTCCCTATCCTTTCTCCCAGTGTTGGGGATAGAACTTAGGGCCTTGCATATACTGGGGCAAGTGCTCTACCACTGAGCCATATAACAGGAAATACATTATGATGAATTTCCCTGACCAGTTAGTGAATTCCCCTTACAATATGTGGTATCTCAAGAGTCTTTTCAAGATATAATTCATATTCTATCACAGAAAAAAGGTTTAGTTTGTTTCCAAACAGAAAAGAATACCTGGAGAAAATTCTGGGTAAGTGTCATATCTGAAGACCATTCAAAGAACAAATATTTCAACAGAAATGTATGTTATTTTGATAATTCCTTCCTCATTGAATCCCAGCAGCATATTAAAAGTATCAGGGGGTGGAACAGTAGATTGATATGAGAAGTTAACCAACTAGTAGGGAATAAACGAATCATTTTAAATGTCAATATTTGAAGAAATAGCTTAAGTCAATAATTTAACCCTAATAGAAATGAATCAGGTATTAAAATGCAAAATATATATTTGTCATAGTTACTATATCTAATAGTCACCGCTATTGCAGAAACATGCCATATTAAATAATTTATTAGAGAAAAAAGTACCAAAGAAAAGCCAGTCATCAGAACAAGAGAGAGCTCAAAGACATTCTTTCAATTTCTCAAACTTAATATTTAAAGAACAATATTTTTTTTTGAGAATTTTAATATTTATTTTTTAGTTTTTGTCAGACACAACATCTTTGTTTATATGTGGTGCTGAGGATCGAACCCGGGCTGCACGCATGCCAGGCGAGCATGCTACTGCTTGAGCCACATCCCCAGCCCGTAAAGAACAATATTTTAAAGGAAAAATTGCTCATACTAATTTCCTACCAAGAGATAATTTGTACGGCGAATTAATCTACTCATCTTTATAAAAATAATGTAAAAATCAAGTGAAGGAATTGCAAGTTTGATATGTAATACAATAATGGTATGTTATGACATACTACAACATATAGTTTTAGACATTTCCACTACAACATATAGTTTTAGAGATTCCTTATAGTGTTAAATAACATTTTAATGGAACATTTCACACAATAGTGAAGTTAAAATCTCTTTTGATATAAAAAAAAAGTAATGTGTAACAATCTAGAAAATCTGGATATTAAAACATCAATGAGTTTTTGAACTGGAAGAGCTCATCATTACATTACCTTCACCACCAAAAACAAGACTACTAAAACTAATATTGGTTATCACAAACACAGCCAATTATTAAAGAGAAGCCTAAATAAATTTCTGTGGGACAGTAGAGAGAAATATTTACTCATTTATGTCTTATGCAATATTCAGTAGGTAGTAATAGTTAAGGAGTTTACCTGACTACTAGTTTCACTTAGAGCTTCCAGTATTTTTTCAACTGCTGCTTGTAGTCGAGAACTAATATTCAGCATTAATTCTTCATTTTCAGGATCTATTTCAGTTCCAGCAAAACCAATCCTTATAAGGTGCTGTGATAATTCTGTTCCTTCCTCAGTTACTTTTGAACACATGCTATTATCAGTTCTTGGCATATCACTTCCAGAATAAGAGGGTATGGATCTGTCTATAACTAGAATAACAAAATGTTAAAGGCATACATTAATAACAATAATTTCACTTTAAATTTTTAAAATCTAGTCAAATTGAAATCATTTTTCAAAGTACATGTGTTTTAATAACAGCATTGTAAAATTGCAGAATTTAAGATGTGGGTTATTTAGTAATTTTTCTTTAGTAAAAATTTTGGGGTTTTTTTGGGGGGTGTACTGGGGGTAAAACCCAGGGCCTCGCACATAATAAGCATGTGCTGTATTGTTGAGCTATACTCCCAACCTGATAAAAACTTTTTAAGATAACTTTTAATAGATATTTATCAAATGTCAAGCACGTAGAGTTTGCTAAGAAATGGGGACACAAAGGAGACAAAATCTGGTTCCTATCGTGAAGGACTTTACAGTATAATGAAACAACACACATATATACATAAGGAAAAAAAAAACTCTATTGTGCAGTGGGATGTAACAGGTTACTGAAGAATAGAATAAGTGCTCCTAATTTGTTTGGAGTAACCTGACTTTTAAGCATTACATATTTGAACATTACCTGCTCTGGCTACAGATTAAAAGAAACAGATAATTTTGTAGCTTGATATTTTTGTAAAAAGTATACTGGGAAGAAATTAGAATGATGAGCAGTGCTAATTTAACTACAGACACTGTTACCATACTATCAACATTATTGTTACATCTTACGTAAGAAAATCTGGTTGACACAGGCAGATGATAAGCTTTGCAACTGAACAGAGGAGTATTAATGGAATATGTGGAGATACATAAACTGTTAGAAATGTGGGTGTAGAATTAGGGGTCATCTGTAAAAAGGTAAGAGTATAAACACTGAAAGTGGTTACATCTGTTTTAGGAGTGATATTTAGTGAAAGGAGGAAACAAAGTTGGAGCCTCTGTATATCATAAGCTAATAAAAGAAGCCATATAAGAAATATCAGATAGACAGGAAAGGGATGTTCTAGAAGAGAACATTTCAAAAAGGAAAAGACTTTAGCGAAGTTATTTGCCTAGAAATACAAACAGTCAAGGATTATGCTATGAATTTAATGACTGAAAAGTCACTGTTCTCCTCATAAAGAAGTGTTGGTACTATAAGAATAGAAACTATAGTCAGTTAAAGCAAGAGTTAGTCTATTCTTTTTAAGTTTTTATACCTTCATTTTATATATACATTTTTTATGCAGTGCTGAGGATTGAACCCAGAGCCTCACAGGTGCTAGGCAAGCACTGAGCTATATCCCCAGCCCAGTCTCTTCTTGCTTATTCTCTTATGAAGTATACTGAAGTTTACCTTGCAGGATGTGTGTGTGTGTGTAAGTTAAAAGAAACAAATAGTTATTTTTATGAATATAAAATAAAATTTTATGGTACAATATGACATTTTGTGGTACAGAGAAGCAAACAATGGTGAGAAAATGACTGAAGATTCTGTGTATATATGGGAATAAATCTAAAACACAAATTACAGAAAACACAAGCACAAGGTGAAACAAAGCCATTTATAAATGATCACTGAGTGTTAGTTTTTTTTGGAATGGCAACAACAACAACAAAAATAGGTAATAAAGCACCTAGAAAAGATAAAGATGTCAATCAGCTTAATGTATTTTTCAGGGCTGGAGGAGTAGCTCAGTAGTAGAGTGCTTGTGCTTGCCTGGCCTGAGAGAGGTCCTAGGTTCAATTCCTAGCATGCGTGCACACACGCACACACGCGCGCACACACACACACACACACACAAATTGAAGATAGAAATTATATGAAATAATCTGAATATGTTCCATTAAAGAAACAAATTTGTTTGTTCCTATGAAACAAAAGAGAAAGACAGCAAAATTATAATTACCCATAATGACTAGTCTGGGGGAAAAAATCTGAGGACAAAAAAAAAGAAGGGCTATTTTATAACATGCCAACAGAAATCAAGAACAGGCAACTTGGTGAACAGAATCACTTGAGTGGTGAACCAACCACTCAGATGTATGTTGTAAACACAGCAAATAATAGTTATTCAAGTCTTTTAGTCATATACTTTATGAATTATACCATTCATTTCCAGATGCATAATGGTAAGTTTTTCAGGTTAAAGGAGGGTGAGCAATATCATAGTGTCTTCCCAGCCTCAGTGGCTCACTGAAGACCTCTATGGTTCCAATTGGAAATCATGCGAATCAAGCTTGACCCAAGTGTCTGACAGATGAAAACTGTACTAAAAGATACGGAGTGGAGACTTAAAGAAATTTGTCCAAAGTCACATTAGGGCAGAAAAAAAAAATGAAGCTTTCTCATTACTAATCCAGTATTCTTTCTATAACTTCCCACTGCTTCAAAAGGAAGCTGAAGCAAACAAACTTCAATCCATGGACTCCTACAGGAAAGATGAGCATTCTACCCCTAAACTATCACACTGCAGACCTAAAGGAAATTTTCTTTCAATAACCTAGGGAACTCATTTTTATGAACTGATCTAATATACACTCAGGTTCAAGTGATTTGACATTTGGCCAAAGTTTCCTTTCAATTTCATAAACTAGTTTGCTTTTACGAGGAAGTAAATATTAGCACAATCATTTACTATTTTCAAGTGTTAACAAGTTCATACATGTTTAAAGCCTAAACAAGTTCAGGCTTGAAGGCTGAAACTACATCACAAGTGATACTTTAAAAAAAAAAAAACAATAAAAGTTGATTCACAATCAGATTAAGCCTTATTTTTTTTTGTTATGGTAAATAACACAAATCTTTCAAAGGTGCATTTTAGTTTTTACAGAAATGCTTCCATTTGTGAAGAATGTGAAGAAATGTCAAAAGAACTTCTTACATATGGGGCATATTGTCAATATTTAAAGCCAATATTTTCATAAAATAAATGTTTTAAATCATAAACTCTATTAATTCAATATATCCTTAAAGATGCAAACTAGGTAAGTATACCTCAATGATAAACTTAATTTTATTAATAAAAGTAACATAGCCAGGCATGTACATGCCTATAATCCCAGCAACCTGGACAGGAGAAGTATGGGAAGTTTAAGAGCAGCCTTGGCAACTTAAACCAGGCTCTACACAACTTAAGATAAAAAGGGCTGAGTTACAGATTAGTGGTTAAGTGTCTCTGGGTTCAATTCTTGGTACCAAATCAAACCAAAGAATGATTTGTAAATACAAAAATATAAGATTGAGTTAATTAAATGGACCAGCAGAATTATCTGTGCCACAATATTTTACACAATGTATTTCTTAACTTTGGATTGAATTTTTCTTCTAATGTTTTCTGAATCAACAGTTGATTTCAACAGTTAACATTTTTAAAGATCAATAATAATAATCAATAATAATAATCATAATCAATTCATTTATGTACAAAATGGTTGTAAGTAAAATATTAAGTATGATTTAATCTTCCCTTGAACAGTAATCTCAGTGTTTCCTTTACTAGACTATGAACTACTGTAAAACAGAGACAATACAGAAATTGCTGAATAAGTGTTTATAGAATTGAACAGATAAAGTTGCTTATAATTAACAAACTATTGCTAGATATGTTAAAATAGACACTATCTATGGATATAGATAGTGGATAGAGGATCTGCTTTCTCCAAGAAAATGAACATAAACATTATCTTCTGTGCTTGCTTGATCTCAATTATCAATTTGTCTTTATAATTCAGCATATTGCTCCTTAAGTAGTTGCTGTTGTTTGCTGAATATTCAGTAGCCATTTAAAGAAATATCTATGAGAAATGCTAACAAAAAGGCAAAAAATATTTTTGCAATGTACAGAACATTCCTTAGAGTGTCTTTTGAATATGGAAGTCAATCTAGTACAGTTCTTACCAACAGAACAGCAAAATTCCTCCCTAGATGATTAAGTGAAACCAATTAATTACCTTAAAAATTTTTTGGTAGTCACTTTTAATAAGTTTTAGGTATTTTCAAACATTACCTAATTCTTCTTAATACATCAAGATCCATATATAGCCATAATAGTCCTTCATTGAGAACTTAACCAAAAGTAAGTTAATTTGAAAAATATATCTACCTAGTTTGAAAAGAGTAAATGTGGAATAAAGGGTTTTAAAAGTCAGGATTATTTCATCTTGTATTTTACTAAAAATGGCATTGAAAATTATTTTTGAACTCACCTGAAGTGTTTTTAATTCAAATTTATTTTAAATTCCAAATCAATCTTTTCTCTGTAGTCAAAATGTACTGATGGCTAACTAGTACTTAAGCAAACCTTCTGTAATTGGAATACTTTCTATTTTTCCCCATGAAGCTTAAAAACTAGAATGTTTCAAAAATTGTAAAGCTCTGGCATTTCAGAATATTTCCCTCTACCTGAGCAGAAGTGGTTGGATGTGAAATGATAGTGAACTATAGGCTTGACCTTCTAATTTGAGAATCCAGGGCCTATTTCTCTGGAAGCACCTGACTAACCTTTCCCCCTCTTTGATTTCCTGATATCTTCTCCAGCAAGGAAAAAGGAACAGAAAAAACAAGACAGATTGGAGGTCAGCAATGTGATGGTAAAAATTTAAAATAAGAGTGTACAATCATAGATATAAAAAATTGTGTTCTATATGTGTAATATGAATAGTAAAACATTCTGCTGTCATATATAACAAATTAAAATTTAAAAAAATAAAATTAAAAAAGAAATTAAAAGAAGAGCCCAACCCACACAGCTACACGAAGATGACAGAATTAGGAAAAAAGCCATCTCATAACAGGACCTAATCATTATATCTACACACAAAAACTGTCAAACCACTTTTCCAAAAGGAAGAAAGGACCTAACAGAGGATAGTCTTTGGTTTCTTATAATCACATTCTTCTAACTATCTCAATGAAAACTGGTGCTGGATTCCTACAAGTTCTTTATTTTAAGCTTTCCTGATTTACAGGAACTTTTCCTTTATAAGTGGAGAAATGAAAGAGTCTTCTTGGTTTGTGTAGGCATACCAAGGTATATAATGGCAACTCTAAAACATTCACTTGCAAATGCTATACAATAACACATATAGTGCTTGGAACAGAGTGGCTTTGCGTTTGGAGGTGCATTTGTTGAAAAATACTTGAATATTCTCTCTCCTATATATTCTACACACAGAAAAAATGCCTTGAACTCAGCAAGATCATTTGAAGATGATTATTTTACAAGCGTATGAAACTAGTATTACCTCTTATGTGTTCCTCTTGGATAGCTGACTTTACAGATGCCTCTGATTCTGACCTCCAAATAAGGCTGACTGATGACTGGCCTTTACTAGATCTATCTAAAATCCCAAGAACATGGCGGCCAATAGTTTCTTCAACAGCTATGGTAGTCTTTACAACTTCTAAGAGGATCTTCAGAAGTCTGTTATTAGTTTTCTGGAGTGCAAACCTATACAGATTAAAACCAAACACATTTATTAAAATATTTAATCTCTTTATAAAACATTTAATCTTAAAATATTTATTTATTAAAATATTTAATCTTTTTATAGGATAAAGCCTTTGCTACTATCTCACCAAAAACACAATGCAAAATATGTGTTTGGTGAAAAATATCATATAGATTTGCTCTATTAAAATAACACAATAGCACCTACAATGAAGTGCTTCTTACTCTTAATTTATTTAAAAAAAAGTGATTTGTTTAGAAAACAAATGTATAACATTTTTAAAGGTGCATTTTATTGACCTGAAAGAAATCAAATAATTATATTTTTTAAGATAGTAATTAAATTGGAAGAAAACTTTAAGGAGACATAAAACTTGAGTTTCAGGAAGTATGGTAATACCAATATCTACATAATTGCCTTGGTTATACTGTTCATGTTTATATACATATAAGGTTTATCTTTTTATGTGTCAGACAACAATATTTTAATATATAATTAAGAATCCAACTAGAAAAAAGTGGTAGTATTTGTATAATTTCTTGGTGATAAACTAGATGTTTAAATTACAAGAACTGGCAAAGACCTGCTTTTAAAAAGGCTTTCAGTGAAACTACTCAGTCAACACCACAGGAAATATCATAGGCTGTTATTATACCTGCTCCACAGACAAAAATATCTCTAGTTACACACATTGCACTCAGCCAGTAGGAAAAAAACATATTTTCAACTAAGTAGAAATAATAGCTTGTCTTTTTAGAGATAAGAAATACATTAATCAGCCTTCAAAATATCTTAGCACTATGAACATGTTAATGCCTATATTTCTAGACTTTTTTCCTCCTCTGCTTCACTCAAAAATATATACATTTTAAAAACAAAAACTGATCATACTGGACAAGGTGTTTTGTAAGCTTTCTTTTTAGCTTAACATGAACATTTTACCATGTGAAAAAATGTGCTTCCATAAATGGTGATTCAAAAGATTATATGGTTAATTTTATGAATAACTAAACAACTCACTCGACAGTTTAATTCAACAGGGATACTATGGTTATAATCTTTATTTTTAATACATGTAAGATACAATAAGAAACTTCATAGTAAGGTCCCCTGGCCTAAGAGACTTCTTTCTCAACCTCACATGTTGTTTGACACATTACCAACAATCTGGTTGAAAGGGTATCTGTTTCACAGGCACATGACAGACCTATTTTAAGATCAGGTAATAAATGGAAAAGTTTTCCTTTAGTATTTGTCAAGTGAAAGAGAGTTCTATTTTTGTATCTAGATCAAATTCTCTGCTTACATAATCAAGAATGTTTAAACATAAAACCCCAAATAATTTAGTTAGCGGGAAGTAAGGGTTTTAATTCCTTAACTTTTATTTATAGTTTTGTTCAAGTCCTAAATCCAAGGAGTTGGATAATGTGATTAAAACTGATATAAAGGTAAAAAGAAATAAAGATGAGCAAGATGTTTATTTTATATTGGCATGGTAACTCTAATTTTCATACACTTTCTTGTTTGAGTTCCATACTGACTATGTTCCTACTGATGATCCAATGGGGAAGCCAAAATCTTAGGGGCCAAATTCCTCCATGCAAGCTGAGGAACGAGGTTAGGAGGACACAAAAGGATTGACAGTCATAGAAATTGGAAAAGGAGGAAATTAAGTTAGTAGATATTAGTTCTAATTAAAATTTAAAAAATTATTTCCATTTGAACAAAATAAATTTTAGATACTGTGCTTAATATTAATGTGGGATAATTATAGTATAGTTTTGTACATTTTAACATTAACATCTACAAAATGAATGTAAGGAACGTTTTGTTAACATTGGGTCATTAATTTATTACTTTATAAAACTAGGATATGTATTAAAAGTTCTCACCTGTTATGCCATGAAAGCATGAAAGAAACTAAATGTTGAATATTTACATATGTAGTAATTTTTTTTCTCAACATAAACAAACCAGAGAATAGCTTACACTGAATCCAGGCCCATACACTGAAGGAGGAAAAAAGGAATAAAGCTCACAGGTAGAACTGGTTTTTGTTTTTTAGGTTATAAAACAGCATTAAGAAGAAATAAATTAATCAAGAAAGGTTTGATGTCAAAACAATTCTAAACATTTAAAGTCAAGTTTATGATCAAAAGCCAATTAAAATTTTTATTACATAAAAAGATTTAAAAATTTGTAATTTAATGTCTAAAATTTGATAATCTTTTATATATTACACATATATGGACATGTTTCATACACAGAAATATATGACACATTTCATACACAAGATAGTATTTTTAAGAAAATACACATGTACAAGATAAAAATAAGGATGAATAAAGTTTATTACATTTGAACAACCATTTTAATTGACTTTGCACTGAAAAAATACACATTTTGTATACCTTTCACTGGACAGACTATCAGGAGGTACATCTTCAGGTCTTCTGTCCATTTCCTTTTCTTTCAATGTCTGTTCCTCAATTTCCCTTTGGTTTTCATTTTCATTCTGTTTAAGTTTGTGCAACGGCAGAGAGGACAAGACAGAAAGAAAACCTGTCATCTTAGAAACAGCATATCATTCTTCTATACTGGTATGATGTGAAACAGAAAGTGCTTGAAATAATATTTAACTACAATTTATCAAGAGATCAGCATTATCAAAAAAAGGATAAAACATTCAAGTGTAGAGATGAAAAATGTTTGAATGGCTTCAAACTAATACACTCTATATAGTGTGACAATAAGGGTTGTCAGGTTGCTCCTTGGTAGAACAACAGTTTCTCCTACAGCAATGCCAGATTCAAATGATCTTGAATAGAAAGCAAGGCATTTTGACTCCACCTACCTTACATCTAAGTGATCACCAATATGTTAAGCTTAGTAACTATAAAAATACGTCTCCCACCAACAATAAAGACAAACAAATCCTACTGCATTGTTGATCTACTGTTCCTAAATGCACCAAAGTCAATACTACCTGTGTTTGCGTACTGCTGTTGCGCAGCTCACAACACAGCTTCTCTCTTCCAGCTAAAGACAGCTGCTTTAGTGCTTCCAACTCCTCTAAAAGCACCCTTTCTCTTTCTGAAACCAGGTTTTCGTTAATTAATGAGGATCTCTAAATAAGAAAAAAGGTCATGGAAGAATATTGATTGTGATAGAGGTAAAAAGCAGAAACATCAAGCAGATTTCTTTTAACCCCTTGGGACCAAGAGACCTTGGTTCTACCTTATGATTCATATTTCATTATTAGGGATTAAAAGCACATATGAAGTTCAATGCAAAATTTGCAACTTTAGAAAAAAAGTTATTTAAACTTAAATATTCAGGAATTTATATAGTTCAAGTAATATTTTCTCTGTCAATTTTTGCACTGAAATTTTAGAAGAATAAATTCACAAAATGCAATGAAGAAAAGCAAAACTGATTTTTCAAATGATATAGTTTATTCTCAAATATCAATTTTCCTATTATTTTATATTTAAAAAATACACGTTGTTTTAGTTTTCAAAATTAAATTCAATAAATTTGTTTTAATAAGAACTTTCATGTAAATATTTCTTGCTTTTCTGCAATAATTTTGTGAGTCTATTTTATATAGCAGTTGACAAGAATATAGCTCCCAAATACCATGAAATATTTAAATTTAGAAAAGAATGTTATATAAATTTGAATTTCTCTAATCAACAAGAGATGTGTCCTTGGAGAGAGTTCTAGAAACAGATTACTTCAGAAGATTTCCATTCATGATTAAAAAGATGGATTAAAAAAGATAGATAAAGATAAACCTTGGAGATGGTAATTGGTAGACTCACAGAACTATAAATGAACATCGAAAAAGTGAATGACAGCAACTGTATACTCAAGTACCTCAGTATAATATTTCCAAAATTCTCAAAGTGCTTTAGCTATGTATGGTCAATAGAATTTTTAAATTTATATTGTAGTCACATTTCCAGTGCCTGAAAGGCAGTTAAATAAAATGATAATGCACATTATACCAGTTGAGTTAGGTGTGCCTAACAAGGTCTAAAGTTGATCCCAGGAACTTCCTGATGTTAAGTATTTGTAATTTATTTGTAGCTAGGAAAAATAATTTTGACTTAAAAAAAAAAAAGCCACATAAAAAATACCATTATTTCAATTGAGGAGAAAAGAGACTCTAAAGTTCCATACCTGGGCTAACTGTCTATTAAGTCTCTTAATCTCTTCTTGTAGCTGCTCCTGTTCCTCCCGCTGTCGCTCCATGTGTCTCATGTGTGCCTGCCTCAACAGTTCTGTGGCCTGTTGATGTTCTTCATACTGTCGTACAAGTTCTTGCCTCATATCTTCCAACTGTTCTTCGTTTGACATCATTTGTCTAGAAGCATCCATGCTTGATGCCAACATCTTACCATGAATCTTGGATAGGAAAAAACACAAGCAAAAAACTCAATCATAACATATTTTGTGGCAATTAGTCAGCATTGATATTTTAACTGAATATGAAAACAATTCTATTAACAACATAAAGCATCTGAGTTTTAGTTTTATTATTAAACAAAAGCATAAATCACTTTTTAAAAAAAATATTTTTTAGTTGTAGATGAACATAACACCTTTATTCATTTATTTTTGTGGTGCTGAGGATCGAACCTAGTGCCTCACCCATGCAAGGCAAGCGCTCTACCACTGAGCCACAATCCCAGCCCATAAATCACTTTTTTAAAAAAAGTATTTTTCTTACTTATAATTCCAAAACAACATGAAGTTAATTTATTACCACCATATATGTTATTTTCCAAAAGGAAACAGCTACTTACCAGATAGTTTAGCTAAAATCTAATTCTAACAGAGAAAAACAAAATACTCAAGATTCTTTATCCACCCCTTCCAACCCCCACCCCATCCACTTTTTTTTCCGCCCGTACTAGAGATTGATCCCAGGGCCTCTCACACATGCTGGGCAAGTGCTCTACCACCAAGCTACATCTCCAGCCCATTCTCTTAATGAAGTTATAACTCCTTTATATCTCTTGATATTTTATAATGGGGAAATAATATAAACAACAATAACAATATATATATATATATATATATATATATATATATATATATATATATATATATATAAATAAAGTTTATAGGGCCAGGGTTGTGCCTCAGTGGTAGAGCGCTTGCCTAGCATGCATGAGGCACTGGGTTCAATCCCGGGAACCACGTAAAAATAAACACATAAAATAAAGGTATTATGTCCATATACAACTAGAAAAATATTTTTAAAAATTAAGTTCACAAAATATAAGGAATTTTGCCTATTTAATTTTTATTCATTGGTCATCACAGTATTATAGAAAACTGCTTATTCAGAGAAAAATTATAATAAATTTTATTTGGAAATAAATGCTTTACATTTATGAGTTTCTCACACTCATGACAAGTCAATAGGTCCTATGAATACTTCAATTCCTTAAGATACTAATTAAAATCATTCTGCCTTGAACAGCTACAGCTAAATTAGTTTTCATAAACATTTCACAAGTTTTGCATTACATAAAAAGCTGACAGTTTTATTTGAATACTACTCTGAACAAGATATATCGATTGTGAAAAATAAATTTGAAATTCAGATAATTTTAAAAGAAGTAGAATTTAATATTATTTATTTATTTTTTAGTTTTTGGCAGACACAACATCTTTGTTTGTATGTGGTGCTGAGGATTGAACCCGGGCCGCACGCATGCCAGGCGAGCGTGCTACCGCTTGAACCACATCCCCAGCCCTGAATTTATTGTTTTCTGATAAAGGCTGCAATTAGTTGGGGTAACAGATCCTCAACTAACAAGAAAAAAGAATTAGTATATAGATAATAAGATACTTTGAATTGTCTTCTTGAATTTGTAGCAATTTCCTTTTATGTTCTTACATTTAATTGAGCAAATCTTTTGGCCACAGGTATTACCTAGTTATAATTAATCTTCAATTAGTTTAAATAAAATTAACACAGGTATAATTTACAATGAGAACTTAACATGTACTATGTCCATAAGACAACCAAGAATACTATGACCTGACTTATTTTATACTTCACACCAATATTGTTTCACTTAATCAAATACCTTATAATTAATAAAACACATTAAAGTCAAGACTGGACTTCATATTTTCATTCTCTATTAATAAGCATTATTGCTACTGTTTTAAACTGAAGATATTTTTATAAGTTTTTCTTTTTTATATTCAAAGAAGCATACTTACAGATTCGCTAACTATAAAAGTTTTGTCTTTGGAGAACATTTCTTCTGAAATAGTTAGTTGGTGGACCTCTGATTCTACTATATCATCAAGATGATCACTGTTTGGTAACAGAACTTCTCCATCTTCTCCTAACTCTTTACTAAGTGGCTTAAATTCTTTAAATTTCATGTCCAATGCATCAGAAGTCTGAAGATCAATTTGATCCTGAGATAATTTCATTTCATTAAAATAATGTTTTTCATTTTGCTGACAGAAAGTAAGTGCTTGTTTTGATGACAAAGTATTTTCTTTTCCCTTTGATAGTCTAGATAGTTCAGTTTGTTGAGCAAATGCAACGCTCATCGACACAATGACCTAAAGAAATCAATCAAACAAACGAAAAAGGATTAGATTTATAAATACCAGCTGGATTTAAAACGTGGGTCATTACTCAAAAGTATATGAATTAGAAAAAAGCCTGGCCTCATAGTTTTAAAAACAAAAATAAATCCTCTGATAAAGTGATACAGAGATAGGCTATTTTTCAATAAATTTAACATCAAAGTGTTTTACTGCCTGCCTTTTAAAATAAAACAAGCAAAACTTTTCTAACTATAACATCAATAAATGCTCAGTACAAAAATAAAAAAAACTAAAAGTCTTTATATTTCTTCCTTCCAAGAAAATTCACTTGGCCATGAGTGATAATGTTCCATAACAATCCTCCAACAGTATCTGTAGTTATTATCTAACATTACAATAATTTATCAGGGTAATACAATCACTTTTTCTCTTCATAACTTTTCCCTCATTTTTAGAATGCCAAACTCCTTCACAAGGTAACTATTTACAATGTAACACAAATATAAAAACTTGTGGCATTCTGAAAAACTGTAATTACTATTCTATATCAAGAAAAAAATGTTCTTCTCAATGAAAAGCACCGCAAAAATTCTATGAAGCAGCAATTATAGTTGATGCTGTTACACAACTGTTTGATGGACTATATATGAAACTTACAAATAAAAACAAAGTACATACCATCAATAAAATCTATGCTTTTTTTGACAGTTCAAAGATAAAGAAAATCTATAAACCAAGAAAATCTTCCAGATAAACTATAAACTTACCTTAGCTATTTCTTCTTCTAATCTTTCTTGGTATTGTTTTTCCAACAATTTAACCATATTTGTTTCTTGTTTCATTCCACATTCATTAGAAAACTAAATTAAAGGGTGAAATATGATAATTTACACTGATTTTATACCATTAATTTTAAGGATGTACTCAATATTCCAAAAATATCACTATTTTTGGACACTTTCAAATAAAAATAAATTTCAGTTATCTTTTAACTAAAAATATTAATCTAATAATCCTACAAAATAATTACACTTATTATAAACTTAAAGATGCAAAGAGAGAAATATATTTACATATCTGTAATTATTAGCATAAATTCTAGGGTGGGTTAAGGATACTTAAATATAATTAATAAGACATATGTATAAATGTATATTTATTTTAAGTAAAATGTTAACAAGTGGCTATGTTTGATAATAAAATTATGAGCAAATTTTCTTCTTGGTATTTATTAAAAGAACACAATTTTCCACATACAAATTATTTTTATCAATTAAAAAAATAAATCTTTTAGAAATGTAGATATACTGTCAACATGAAAGTATTTGTTTATTTACCAATTATTTGAATTTCATCCAACAGACATTTAATAAGGGATGAGTGTGGCTCATATCTCTTCTTAATATCCAGAATGAGAAAGGGCAATAGGCAGTGATTTTAATTTTTACTAGAATTTAGAATTATTGAGTGAAGATGAAGATGCAGTTGGGGGTTTGAAAAAAGTTTTGAATAATACAATGTTGAGGAGAGGCAGAGAGTGGTTCAGTGGCAAGCACGGTAAAAAAAGCGTTTTTCTATCATTACTTCTGTTGGAAGACAGCCTGATCCATTATTCCAGCTCTAGCACCTTGGATTTTAGGGAATCCTATACACCATTCTGAAGATACCCTCTGCTTTCATAAGGGGAAGAAAAGACTATGTTGGCCATGGTACTGAAGCTGATTTGTTACACAGTTCATAAAGAAATGTTACAAAGAAAAAATTTAAACTGTAACAAGGGAGGAAAATTCCCAAATTTAACTTTCTCTGTGTTTTTCCTATGCTATGAAAATATTTCTATAGACATTCTGGATCTTTTATATAAGGTATTATCCTCATGCTTTATGCTTAATCTTAGCCAAATATTTACCACATAATTACAAAACTGAAGACATAAAATTGATAGTAAGAAAAAGTATCAGTGTACATAACTGTTTAAAAATGAAGATTAAAAATAACATACCTCTAATGAATGATCAATATTCTTTTTTAGACAACTTCCAGGATGTACTACTGATTTCTGTACATCAGATTCTTTAATTACCACTGAATCAACAGAGAAGCTAAATATAAATGAAAAAGTATAAAAAAATTAGTGCTGTGTGTTTTATCCAAAGTTTCTACCATGCATAACGTGTACTGAGGCAGTGGGGAGACAAAAATGATAGTTCCTCCAGGGTTACAAGTATTGTAACTTAAAACATTTTTGACTAAGTTTTCCATTTAAAAGTAACAATGAAATATTATGTCATTTAATGAATTTCAGTATAAATGTATGATAAAAAATTTATTATGTAAAAAAACATTTTAATAAGTCTTTTAAAAATAACATCTTAGATATGCTTATATAGCAACAGTGTACATAATATAACATACTATATACACTGATACTACACACTACTTATATACCCCTAAGATATATGATACATGTTATTCATATTACATGGATATCTAAATTACCCAGACACAAAACATATAATAATATAGAATATATTATATTGGATTAAATATATTAAAAGAGCCAGGTACAGTGGTGCGTGCTTGCAACTCCAGAAATTTGGGAGGTTGAGGCAGGAGGATCAAAAATTCAGGACGAGCCTTAGCAATTTAGTGAGACTCTCTTTCAAAATAAAAAAAAAAAAAGGGTTGGAAATGCAGGAAGATGGCTGAATAAAGTATTTGCTTCCCTGATCTGTGGAGTGAACCAAGAAAAGCAGAAAGGCCACTTTTCAACAAGATGGGTGAACGGTTCAGAACTAGGAAGGACTTAACTGGATACTCAAAACAGATCATGGACTCAAGAGATCTTGTATAATAAAATAAGGGGGAAAGATCCCCAACTCCACAGCTGTAAAATAGCTGGAAGTACAAACCAGAATAATCCCTATGTTAATGTAGTAAAGCAATAAAGGAACTAAAGGAACCCCTATTCCTAAGAAAACGGAGGTGTTTTGCGGTATGGAGAGCTTAAGAGCTCAGAGATACTGCTCAAAAAACAAAAAACAAATAAACAAACAAAAAATCCTGTGCACAGATGCTGCACAGCATCTGTGTACAGGAGGGAAGCCACCAGCTTTCTTGGTGGCATGCATGGAAGATAGCAGAAAGGACCATTGTGAAGCAGTGGCTGGGGGGCCTGCAGCTAGGTGAGTCAATTATTGGCAGACCAAAGTCTGGCCCCAAAAATGTGCAAGGCAAATCCATGCTGTGTGATAAAGAGTGTTCCAAAGTGACCAGGAGAAAATCAAGCAAGGAGAGACATTTACACAGGAGAATATTGATCAAGGAAACCCACCTGGCTTTCCCCTCCCCATCCAATCAGCTGCTTGCAGTACTGGCTGGAAGAGAAGTGCCTGACTGTGAATTTGAAAGCACAGGCAAAGGAGAGATCAAGTTTGGAGACCAAATGACCATCAGGGTTCATGGGGTCTGCAGGCAAAGTAGTGGGCTAAGAACAGATTCCTACATCACATGTGTAGAACCTAAAGGAGGTTCCCGAGGTGCGGTCTTCCAATGTGGACAGACAACTGCTGAGCCTTGGAGGTGTGATGACTTAAAATCTTCAGACCAATAGGCACGCAGTGAAGAGATTGGAACGTACCTAAGCCTACACCTTGGCTCTAGTAGTTCCACTTCCAGGACTAACCCTCTCACCTTAGCAACCCTGACTACCCTGAGGGTAGAACTAGCATCAAACTCCAGACAACATACCTAACTGCTTAGAAGAGAAGCTGAGAAACTTTTGAACTGCAATGGAAAAAAGTGTTCAATTTTTCATCCAGATTCCTTTATTTTCTTCTCTCACATGTCTACCATTTTTGAAACCAAGTATTTTTCATGGATCAGTTTATTGAGGACTGGGATATCTGAATACTACATTACAGTTTTGTTGTTTATTATTTTCTTTTAAAAAAATTTTTACTATATATATATATATATATATATATATATATATATATATTTCCCTCTCATTTATCTGTTTCCTTGGATTCTCTTTCTCACTTTTCTCTTGCTAACACCCAACCTCTATTAAGTCCTCCCTTCATTCTTCCTATAATTTTTTAACTTCTATCTTTTCTGATCCTTCCTCATAAACATCACACCCTACATGACTTTTGTTCTCTCTTTGTCCACCAATGGAAACTGTAAACTTTTTTGCAAACTTACTGTTTATATTGTAGACAATAATTGAACACATCATTTCAGTTTAATGGAACAAAACTGTGGATGCCTTAATAGGAGCTATTTGGTTTAAGGCTGTATATTGTTTGTATTGGGTACAGTTATTATTTGTCTCTTCCTTAAAGGCGAGGTACTAGAAATCTTCAGGGACACTATGAATCTACAGGGTAGAAACTGTACTGCCTGAAATCCACACTGCTAGAAGGGCATACATAAAAACAACATGAGAAAACAATGGAACAAAGTGGCCCAAACAAACTAAGATGATCCAATAATTAAACCCATAGACAACACAGTAAAAGAAATGTAGAAAAGGAGTTTAGAAAGTACATATTAGACTGACCTGGTACATAAAGAATGATAAAGGGAATAAAATCAGAGATAAATTTGAGGAGGTAAAAGATTATTGCAGAGGCAGAGATTCTCAGAAAATGACAACAACAACAACAACAACAACCCCAGAAATCCTCAAAATGAAACAATCAGTAAACCAATTAAAAATTCAATGGAAAGTATTATCAATAGATTAGACCATTTAGAAGATAGAACCTCGGGCAATGAAGACAAAATATATAATTTTGAAAATAAAGTTGACTACACAGGGAAGATGGTAAGAAACCATGAACAGAACTTCCAAGAATGATGAAATAACAAGAAAAGACCAAATTAAGATTTATTGGGATAGGTGAAGGCATAGAGATACAAACCAAAGGAATGTCCAATTTTTCAATTAAATAATATGAATAAATTTCCAAAATCTGAAGAATTAAATGGAAAATCAAATACAAGAGGACCTCAAATGTACAAGATCACAACAGACCCACATCAAGATACATCATAAAGAAAAAGGTCAAATATAGAAAATAAGGATTGAATTTTAAAGGCTATGAGAGAAAAAATATCAGATTATATATAGAGGGAAACTAATTAGGATCTCAGGTGATTTTTCAACCCAGACCTTCAAAGCCAGGAGGTCCTGGAATAATATATACCTAGTTCTGCAAGAAGATGGATGCCAACCAAGAATTCTATATCTAACAAAATAAAACTTCAGATTTAAAGATGAAATAAAAACCTTCCATAATAAACAAAAGTTAAAAGAATTCACAACTAGAAAATCTGTGCTATAAAACATTATCAACAAAATATTCCATGAAGATGGAAAAAAAAGTCAAAATCAACAAAGGGAGGAGCCATACAAAAGGAATAATCAATCAAAGGAGAAATTAATTCAAAGTAAAAAGCAGAAAAATAAACTAAAATGACTGGGAACACAAATCATATCTCAAAAATAACCTTGAATTTTAATGGTCTAAACTAATAAGCCCAAAAGACATAGACTGGCAGATTGGATTAAAAAAACAAAACCCCAAAATCTGTTGTCTCCAAGAAACTCACCTCATAAGCAAAGACATCCACAGAGTGAAAATGAAAGGACGGGAAAAAACATATCACTCACATGGATTGAGTAAACAAGCAGGGGTTTCTATCCCCATGTCAGATAAAGTGTACTTCAAGCCAAAAGTTAATCAGAAGGGACAAAGAAGACATTTCATACTGCTTAAGGGAATTATACATCAACAAGACATAATATGTTAAATATTTATGCCCCAAACAATGGAGCATCTACATATATCAAACAAACCTTCCCTCAATTTCAAGAATTAAATAGACCATAATACAATAATACTGAGTGACTTTAACAAACCTTTCTCACTACTGGATAGATCGTCAAACAAAAACTAAACAAAAAAACTATAGAACCTAATAATATAATCAATAATTTATACTTAACAGACATATAAAGAGTATTACATCCATCAACGAATACATGTTCTTCTCAGCAGCACACAGACCCTTCTCTAAAATAGACTATATATCTTATGCCACAAAGCAACAATTATGAAATAAAAAAAGAAATAATACCCTGCATTCTATCAGATCATAATGGAATGAAATTAGAAATCATTGATACAATAAAAAATAAAAACTACTCCAGCACCTAGAGACTAAATAATACGCTATTGACTAACCAATGGATAGAAGAAGAAATCAGGGATGAAATTTTTAAAATACTTACCAGAGATAAATGAGAACTGATACAACTTGTCAAAATCTCTGGGACACTATTAAGCTAATTTCATTAAAAGAATGGAAAGTCAATGAGTAAATGACCTAACATAAGATCTCAAAGCCCTAGAAAAAGAAAAACAAATCAACACCAAAAGCAGTAGAAGACAGGAAATAATTAAAATCAGAGTTGAAATAAATGAAATTGAAATAAATGGAACAATTAAAAAATTAACAAAACAAAAAGTTGGCTTTTTGAAAAAATAAAATTGATAAACACAATCGTGCTAATGAAGACAGAAAACTCAAATCACTAAAATTCATAGTCACAAAAAATATTACAACAGATACTGTTGAAATACAGTAGAGAATCAGAAGCTATTTTGAAAATTTATACTCCAATAAACAATAAAAATGAAAATTTTAAAGACATCAACAAATTTCTAGAGACAAATGAGCTACCCAAATGGAATTAGGAGGACATACACAATTTAAACAGATCAATTTCAAGCAATAAAAAAGAAGAAGCCATCAAAAGCCAACCATTTAAGTAACACCCAGGATGAAACAGATTCTTACCCAGTTCTACAAGACCTTTGACGAATTAACACCAATAAGCCTCAAACTATTTCATGAAACAGAAAAGGAGGGAACTCTTCCAAACTCATTCTATGAAGCTAGTATCACCTGATATCAAAATCAGACAATGACACATCAAGGAAAGATAACTTCAGACCAATATCCCTAATGAACATAGATGCAAAAATTCTGTATACAATTCTGGCAACTCGCATATAAAAACATTAAAAATATAGTTGTTATGGTTTGGTCGTCAGGTATCCCCCAAAAGTTCACATAAGACAATGCAAGAAGATTCAGAGGAGAAATGACTAACCCAATCAGTGAATTATCCCCTGATAGGAATTAAATGATAGGGATTAAATGAAGTGGTAGGGTATGGCTGGAGGAGATGGGAATTGGGGGGATGGCTATGGAGTATCATTTTTTATCTGGAGAGTGGAGTCTCTGTATGGAGTATATATTTTGTATCTGGAGAGTGGAGTCTCTGTCTCTCTGTTTCCTGATCACTATGTGAGCTCCTTCCCTCTGCCACACTCTTCTTCCAGATGTTCTGCCTTACCTCAAAGCCCAAGGGATGGAGCTGGCCTTCTATGGACTAAGACGTCTAAACACCATGAGCCCTCAAATAACACCATGAGCCCTTTTCCTCTCCTAAAATTGTTCTGGTCAGATCCTTTAGCAACAGAAATAAAAAAGCTGACTAAAACAATAGTGCACCATATTCAAGTGGGATTCAAGGTTTGTTCAACATACAGAAATAAATAAATGTAATTTATCACATCAATAGACTTCAAGAAGAATCATATGATCATTTCAATAGGAGCACAAAAAACATTTGACAAAATAAAGCACCCTTTCATGTTTAAAACACTAGAAAAACTAGGGATAGTAGAAACATATCTCAACACTGTAAAAGCTATACATGCTAAACCCAAGACCAAAATCATTCTAAATGGAGAAAAACTGAAGGCATTCCATCTAAGAACTGTAGTAAGACAAGAATACCCTCCTTTTACCACTTTTATTCAATATAATCCTGGAAACTAGCCAGAGCAAGTAGACAGAAGAAAGAAATTAAAGGGATATAAACAGAAAAAGAACCAAAATTATTACTATTTGCCGACAATATGATTCTATATTTAGAAGACCTAAAAAATCCACCAGAAAACTTCTAGAATGAATGAAATTCAGCAAAGTAGCAGGACATAAAATTAATAACCATACATCAAATACATTCCTATATATCAGTGATAAAGCCACTGAAAAAGAAATTAGGAAAACTACCCCATTCACAATAGCGTCAAAAAATAAAATAGAATATTTGGAATCAATCTAACAAAAGAGGTGAAAGACCTCTACAGTGAAAACTACAGAACACTAAAAAAAAAAAAAAAAAAAAAATTGAAGACCTTAGAAGATAGAAATATCTCCCATGTTCTTGGATAGGCAGAATTAACACTGTCAAAATGGCCACACTACCAAAAGCATTATATAGATTTAATGCAATTCCTATTAAAATTCCAATGACATTCTTTGTAGAACTAGAAAAAGCAATCATGAAATTCATTTGGAAAAAAGAGACCCAGAATAGCCAAAGCAATCCTTAGCAAGAAAAGTGAAGCAAGAGGCATCATAATACCAGAACTTAAATTATACTACAGAGCCATAACAACAACAACAAAAACAATGGGATGACACTGGCACCAAAACAGACACATAGACCAATGATACAGAATAGAAGACACAGAGACAAAGCCATATAAATACAGTTATCTCATACTAGACAAAGGTGCCAAAAATACTCACTGGAGAAAAGATAGCCTATTCAACAAATGGTGCTGGGAAAACTGAAAATCCACATGAAGCAAAATGAAATTAAACCTCTATCTCTAATCTTGCACAAAACTCAATTCAAAGTGGATCAAGGATTTAGGCACTAGAACAGAGACCATGCACTTAACAAAAGAAAAAGTAGATCCAAACTCTACCATCTCAGCTTAGGAACTGACTTCCTTAACAAGACTTCTAGAGCACAAGAACTATAAGCAAGAATCAATAAAAAGATTCAAACTAAAATGGTTCTTCACATCAAACAATCAATAACATGAAGAGAGTGCCTACAGAATGGGAGAAAACCTTTACCACATACACCTCAGAGCATTAATCCCCAGGATATATAAAAAACTCAAGAAACTTAACACCAGGGACTGGGGTTGTGGCTCAGTGGTAGAGCACTTGCCTGGCATGTGTGAGGGACCTAGGGTTTGATTCTCAGCACCACATATAAATAAATTTAAAAAATAAATGTTCATTGACAACTAAAAAAAAAAAATTAAAAAACAATAAAAACACCAGAAAAACAAACCAATCAATAAATGGGCTAAGGAACTGAACACTTCACAGAAAACATACAATTGATCAACAAATATGTGAAAATATGTTCAACATCTCTAGCAATTAGAGAAATGCAAATCAAAAGTACAATGAGATTCCATCTCACTCCAGTTAGAATGGCAACTATCAAGAATACGAGCAACAGGCCTAGGGACATAGCTCAGTTGGTAGAGTGCTTGTTCGCATGCACAAGGCCCTAGTTCAATACTCAGCACCACAAAAAAAAAAAAAAAAGAAAGAAAGAAAGAAAGAAAGAAAAAATATGCAATAATAAATGTTGGCAAGCATGTGGGGATAAAGGTACACTCATACATTGCTGGTGGGACTGCAAATTGGTGCAACTACTATAGAAAGCAGCATGGAGATTCCTAAGAAAACTTGGAATGGAACCATCATTTGACCCAGTTATCCCACTCCTAGGTTTATACTCAAAGGACTTTAAATCAGCATAATACAGTGATGCAGCCACATCATGTTTATAGCAGATAAATTCACAATAGCTAAACTACGGAACCAACCCAGGTGTCCTTCAACAGATGAATGGATAAAGAAAGTGTGATGTATATCTCCCCAATGGAGTATTACTCAGCCTTAAAGAAGAATGAAATTATGGCATTTGGTGGCAAATGGATGGACCTGGAGAATATCATGCTAAGCTAAATAAGCCAATCCCAAAGAACCAAAGGCTGAATATTTTGTCTGATATGCGGATACTAATTCACAATGGGGTAGGGGGGGATAGGGAAGAATAAACACACTTTGGATTAGACAACGGGCAATGAGGGGAGGGGAAGGGTTATGAGAGAAGAAAGGACAGTAGAATGAATCAGATATTATTATCCCAGGTGCATATATGATTACATCACATATTCTACATCATGTACAACCAAAGAATGAGAAGTTATACTTCATTTATGTATGATATGTCAAAATGCATCCTACTGTCTTAGATAACTAGTTAGAAGAAAAAAAATTGCTAGAACTAAAAAAAAATTAGTTATTGAAACTACATATATAGAAATAATAGTTCATTAAATTTGATTTGTCTAACATTACCCAACTGGTATGTGGTAGATCTGAACATGAGTTATTTTAAATAAAAACAGTAGTTCTGAAAAAAAAGAAGAGGCGTGAGGATGTGGCTCGGTGATTAAGAGCCCCTAAATTCAATCCCTGATACCAAAAAAAAAAAAAAATATATATATATATATATATATTTATATGAGTGTGTGTGTGTGCATGTATGTATGTATATAAAGATATATCTAAGATATATTACTGAGTTAAAAAAAGCTTATAAATTCTCACTTGCATTAAAAACCTGTTTTAACATATGTCTATATAAATAGGAAATGTCTGAAAGAATACATATCAAAAGTAACAATGATTGCTTATATTGGAAATGAAATGTGGCAACAGTAAAGAGAAGGTTCTTAACTTACAGTTAGTTTAATTTTAACTTACAATTAGTTTAATTTTAATTTTATCTACCCACATATCTTTTGGTATGTATGTCTGAATTCTGTATTGTTATATAAGCATTCAATACTTTGTAAAAATGTTTTCTTAAAATGTCTAATCTTATAACAATAAGGTAAGATTAGTATTTAGGAATCATGTGGATTTAGAATACATCAGTGACTTAAATAGACAAAGATAAGCTTAAATTCCTAGGCTGGGGTTGCGGCTCAGTGGTAAAGTACTTGACTGCTGTGTATGAGGTACTGGGTTCAATTCTTAGCACTGCATGTAAATAAATAAATAAATAAATAAATAAATAAATAAAATAACAACTAATAAAAATATTTTTTAAAAAGGCTTAAATTCCTTAACGGAAGACAAACAAAATGAAACAATACTTCCTCTAAATTTATATACATTTGGATATATAAAGTGCATACATACATTATTTATATATACACATACATGCACACACACAATGATTATAATGTATGTGTACATATAAAACAAATAATTTTAAGAAAAAATGAAGTAGAAAAGTAAGACACACACTCTTTGGGGAAAATTTTAATTTATGTAAGAACATGACATCTAAGTTAAGATCCAAAGGAGATAAGGGTGTGGGCATACAAATACCTGGAGAATAATCATTCTAGGTAGAAGAAAAAGCCAATGAATCCCTAAAGCAGAAGCATACTGATATGTGATATATTTGAGGATCACAGTGGGGTTGTATGAGGTTTTTTTTAATCTTTTAAAATTGTTTTTAGTTGTCAATGGACCTTTATTTATTTATATGTGGTGCTGAGAATCAAACCGAGGGCCTCACACAAGCCAGGCAAGCTGAGCTCCAACCCCAATCCCATGGGATTATATGGTTTGAGAATAGTAAGTGATATGAAAGTCAGTAGGAAATGAAAGTCAAAGATGTCATGGTCCTCAGGACCTAGTGAGACTGTAAAGAGCAGAAGAGGATTAGAGTAACATGCTGTAACTGAAATTATAAAAGCAAAGGTTCTGGCACTTGTGTTGACTATTATATAGAGAACAGACTGTAAACAGAAGTTGAGTAATCCAGGTGAAACACACAATGGCAGGGACCAGTGGAGCAGTAAGGAGTGGCACAGCTTTGATGTACTTTGAAGGTTAAAAAAAAAAAAAACCAAGATTTTTTCATAGAATGGCAGAGAGTTATGACAGAAAGGAGTCATGATGGATGAAGATGGCTACAGAAGGAGCAAATTTTAGAAGATCCTGATCCAAGAAAACATAAATAGTGGTAATTCAAGATCATTTCTTCTCTCCTCATAGATCAGGATTCTATTTGGGACATGATGAATTTGAGCATTAGACAATCAAATGGAGTATATTCAAGTCATAGTGGAATGATCATACTTAGACTATTTAAGTATTCACCACATCAACATATCAAAGCCTAGGCATAGAATAAACAAGTAAATGTCTACTACCTGACTTATTATAATTCAGAAAATAGATTAATAATAACATCTTTATAAAAGCATAAGTAAAATTCCTATAATAAAATGTCTTTGATTTATACCAACATTTATTTCACACATTTTAAAGATACAGAATTATCTCCTGCTCTTATTTCTTAAAAATGTTACATCCTATCTCTTTGTTAAAGTTATATTTTATTCTTAAAATAACCATTCCAGAAGATACTATCATTGTTACTAAGCTACAAATACCACTGAATGAAGTTTTAAGTAAATAGATACCTTGGGTCCACTGTGGCCTCACTAATGGCTTGAAGCTTCTCCTGTAGAAAATAAATTTCTGCCCTATGATTTTCTTCAGTTTCTTTCAATTGTTGGCGCAAAAAGCATATGAAGTTTTCTAATTCTTGAATTTGTTCTTCAAGTTGTTTAATTTTTTTGGTATCTTACAGAGAAGATAACAGGAAGAGAAGACAATACACATTTCAATACAAACTTCTCAGTGAAATAACAATCATTTTATTTCAATGTATAAAGATATTTATTCTTTGAAAAATGTTTTGAGTGAAACTCAGGTTTTAATTTGACTCATTCTGACTGATGAAAACAAGAAAACAGTGTGATTCAAGATCATTTCTCCTATCCTTATGGTATAGTATCTCTAAATTCAACAATTTTATATCTTTAAAACAATTCAGAAACATGAAACAAAAGAGGTGTTGAAAAGGGACCAGAGGAGAGTAGTTCACACCTTTCACTTTCCTCTTTTATTTTTATTTCTAAAAAATGCTGATAGTTAATCACTAAACTAACTTTTTTTGCCAATTAAATAAGCCATTAGTTAACATGCAATTTGGGAAATAGTGGACAGACTATCTCAAGAAGATATCAATTAAAAAAAATACAAACTTAAAATATTACTACATTCAAAGAACCCCTGAAGTGAAAAAGCATGGTATTATCTGATATGCTTGAAATTCTATTCTGTTCCCCAAAGCAATTCCAATAATAAAACTCATTACTAAAAGCAAAAGTGAAGGTCTAGAGATACCTTGAACACAAGAAGTCTAATTAACTGGCCAAATAATCATGAAAGAAAAACATTAATTGTGACTAATTGTTTATGGTTTATTGTATGGTCCCTTAACATTGTTGTTTCCCATTATGCCATCTTGATCTTTTAACTCACTCTCTAGTTTCCCAGGATAACTCATTCTTGTCCTTGACCTCTTGTCCTTGACATCCATGCTGATTATAAATCTTTACCTCATACTTAAATTTTTCTCCCAGGTTTCAGACTTCTATTTTCAACTAACTCCTATATATTTTTTCAAAGTCAATAAGTATTCTATTCTTAACTCAATGTATTTAAAACTGAATTTATTATTTTTTTCACAAATTGGTTCCTTTCTATGACTAGAACCATACTCTAGTTTCTTAAGCTAGAAACTTGGGTATCATTCTTAATTTCTGCTAACATTAACGACAAACTAGAGCCTAACTCTAAGTGTTGAACTTAACTTTCTATCATACTCAATTCAATCTGGCTGGTCTTCCCATCAATAATTTCATCCCTTCCAACTGATCCTAATGGTATCACCTTAAAATAAAAATCTTATTGTTACTCCCACTATTTAAAATCCTGCTGAAGGTCTTATCACCAATAGTATAAAACATAAACATGTTTCATCAGAGTACATAAAACCTTTCCTGATCAAGCTCCTTCCAATCTCTCCAGTTTTATCTAGCTAACACAACCTGAACTCCCAGTTCTCCCAAATGGATGCAATCTTAGATAGAGCTCAATGCTTAAGACTCCATAGCCTTCCCCAAATTTCCAACCCAATTACTCCTGTCCATACCCTCATCCTACTCATCTCCCCAGGAAAGACAAGACTCTTTTTTCTCCCTCCATTCTTTGCATTTCAGAAATTTTCAGTTTATTTTATATATGCTTTCCCAATGGATTATGATTTCCTATGGGAAAATGACTCAGTAATTTTAGTTTTCTCTAGCACTTGAATGAATATCCAACAATTATATGAACAAATAAGACTAGGGCTTAGATACACAAGTCACCTTCCCCTGTGAGTTCTAAGGACAGAATTATGAAATGGTGGACTCTAAGTGATGCTTCATGGTAATTATAAGTCAGAAACTATTTACCTGTTTCTTGTGTTTTTACATTCTGTAGTTCTAACTGGTATATTTTCTGAAGTTCCTTGATCTTTTCCTCTTGAGTAGAAATAAGCTCCTCTTTAAGACTGCAAAGAGCTTTATCTTTTTCATTTTCCATATATTCACGAACCTGATCCACATGAGCTGAATAAACCAGTGAAAGGCATATGCGCTGAGCTTCCATCTGTAGCCTTAAATCATTCTGAAAGTGAATATATATTAGAAAAATTTAAAATAATTTACTATAAAATTATTTACTTTTTGCTTATACTAAAACAAGAGGAGAAATAAATTATAGTTTAAAACTTCATAAGAGAACCAATGACATTTTTTTCTTCATTCTTCATTCAGTTATACTGAGCTACTTCTTTTTTCAAGGAGAGTAGTATCATTACCTCAATTTTATAGCAAATTTTGATATTTGGTATAGCTTATGATTTGTCCATATTGGAGAGTCTTTATTCTGACTGTCCGGGACTGCTCCCTAACAGGAACAAGTTGTCTCTGCAGAAAACAGCCTAGAGCCTCAACATTTTAGGATATTTAAAGGCGAAAACCACATCCAGATTGACTTGGCAACCAGCAAGCAAGCAAGCAAGAAGCAGTACAGAAGCTGAATAAAGCCATTAGCGAAACAATGCAATGTCTTAATCAAATTTTCATCTCATTCATTTCTCCTGGGATTTTTTCATAATCAAAAGAGATATGGATCAAAGTGACCCTAGTTGAATACAAATTAAAGAATGGCTACTAACATCTAAACAATTATTCCCCAATAAGGTACACTGCCCAAGAAAAATGGGAACCAAAGAGAACAATTTTACATTGTGTAAAAATTGCTATTCTGTATTGCAAGTAGGCTATGCTAGGCAATTGGTAATGTGGTACAGTGATGGGGCTTTCCTATGGGAGAAACACTTCTTATGTAATATGGAGTCTCAGGGTAAAATGAAGTCTGTTTGGTCATTGCTTATATAGCCTGGCCTATAACATTCCCCAATGGTTTTATGGAACTATTCAAATCATTAATTAATCATCATTGGTTTACAGATACTGTAGTGAGTATGGAGGACCATCAGTTTTACAGAATGTATTTTTTGTTTTATACATCTTATTAAATAAACAGTTAATGATGCAGGGTCCAATTAAAAACCCTAAGAGGACTATCAGCAATGGATCGACTACAGCTGTGTAAGAGTAGTTAGCCAAGGAGACCAGGAGAACAAATTTTCATACCAATTTCTCTCATGTTGTCTTGGCTCTTCCTTATCTTTCATTTTTATTTTCAAATAATATTTTATTTTCATGGCACTGGGAATTGAACCCAGGGGTGCTCTCTACCAGTGAGTTACATTTCCAGCCCTTTTTTTCCCAATATTTTCATTTTTATGTGGTGCTGAGGATCGAACCCAGTGCTTCACATATGTGAGGCAAGCGCTCTGCCACTGATCCACAATCCCAACCCCAGCCCTTTTTGAGGCAAGGTCTCAACAAGTTGCCAAGGTTGGTCTTGAACTTAGAACCCTCCTCTGCCTTAGCCTCCCAAACAGCTGGAATTACAGGCATGCACCACCATGCCTGGATTTAAAATACTATTTTAAATATGGAAAAATGCAAGCAATAAACTCAAAACCCAAATTAACAAGTACTATAACATTTTTTCTATTTTTTTCATTCCCTATACTCCCTATACACTTCTATGTTCTCATCACTCCTTCCTCACAGGCAACCATAATCATAATTTGCTACAAATCCAGTCCAATTCTTACATTATCACTTCTCATTACAATACATTTTGCATTCTCAATGCTCTGTACATTTTGTATTTTTATGGACTTACACAAATAATATTAATTTTACAAATTTATTTTCTCATTCAATATGTCTCTGGTATTATTCCATGTAGGTAACGGGGGTTTAATGTCCAGTACCACAAACAAATAAACAAACAAACAAAAAATTAGCAGCATGTAGACAACAGGTTAATTCATTTTAACTGTGGTATTATGACTATACCAAAATTTGTCCATTTCCTTTCAGGAGATAAATTGGTTTATTCCTAATTTTTGGATATTTAAAAAAATACTGCTGTTAAATTCTTACACAGGCCCTTAGATAAATGTGCTAATTTCTTTCTAATTAGTGGTTCTCAAATCTAACATGCATCAGAATCACTTGGAATGCTTATTAAAACAGGTTACTTTAGGAACCTATCCCCATCCCCACGGTTTCTGATTTAGGAGAGGTCAAAGAGCTTTGAATTCTAACCCGTTACCAAGTAATGCTGTGCTTCTGGTCAGGAACCACACTTTGAGAACTACTTAGAAATATAACTGCTGGGTCACAGATAGTGCATTTTTAACTGTGCTAGATTTGATCAAATTATTTTTATATGACAGTACTAATTTACAATGCTACCAGAAGGTTGAGTACTTATATACTCACATCCTCACCATTCTTTATATCAGACTAACTTCACCAACCTAATGGGTATAAAATGTTATTTTATTTTTACACTGAATAGTAAGGTTGAAAGAATATTTCCATGTTTATTAGATACTTTGATTTCCTATTCAGGCACATGACTTTCACATCTTTTGCCATTATTTTATTTTTGGACCTCTTGTTACATTAATTGTTCTTTCTATATTCTTGATAGCTTTTGTTTGCAACTTACATACATGGCAAATATCTAGTCCCAGTCCTCAAATCTGTTTTACATTATTGTTTTTAAAAGATACAATAAAAATTTTAAATCTTTTCCCATGCTTTGTCTTTATTAAAAGTCTTTCCCTATCTTAAGATTCTATTTTCTTCTTATGTGTACATTTTTAACCAAGCTGATTTTTTTCCCTAAAGCAACAAGGATCTAATTCCCTAACTTCTAACCTCTAGTATCAAAAGTCAATTGTGCTCAAACAATTTTGTTTTTTTTCCTCCCAAACAATTTTGAATACTCTAAAGCTTCTTCTGCTAATTTGGTTTATTTTTTGATTTCCTTTGTCTCTGCTCAAATATCATCTCACGAAAGTAGTCTTCCTTGACCTACCCTATGCAAAAAAAAGCCCTTCACTTAGGGAGATCTTGTTCTTCTTATCATACTGTAATTTTATTCATAGCACTTAAGACCACCAGAAATATTTGTCTGTATTTTCTAATGTTCATCTAAACCCTAAAAAGTAAACTTTATTCTTCCTTGACCATTCTTATTCACTGTTAAATTATGAATGACTTGAACAGTGCCTGGAATGTAGTAGAGATTCACTAAGTGATTCATTGATTTGTAGGGCCTTCTTGCCACATACTAAATTTTTACAAGATACAGATCTGTTCTGGGCTTTTCATTATATTCCACTGATCTACTTAACCATCCTGGCATTAAACCATATTGTTTATAATGATTCTGTAATAAGTTTTGATAACAAAATACATACTTTTTAGGATTGTCTTGAGTATTCTTGGCTATTTACTCTTCTATATCAATTTTAGAATCAGTATTCCACATTCATTAAGAAACCTTATTGTAATTTTCAGTAGAACTATTAATTAGGAGAGAACTGATATTTTTCTTTGTATCTTTCCATTATGGATATGATATGTGTTAGCACACAGTCAGGTCTTTGTGTCCTTCAATATTTTATAATTTTCTTAACAAAAACTCAAAACATCTTATCTTGGGTTTAAAGTTTTGCCTGTTCTTTTCATATTTTTTCTCATTTCCTATTCTTGTCATATTGCAAGAACTGCAGAAGCATTCACTAAGAACTACAAAACCATGTTGCAATAGTAATGT
Source organism: Ictidomys tridecemlineatus (assembly GCF_052094955.1). Taxonomy (NCBI): domain Eukaryota; kingdom Metazoa; phylum Chordata; class Mammalia; order Rodentia; family Sciuridae; genus Ictidomys; species Ictidomys tridecemlineatus. Next base: position 202,183,070 of record NC_135478.1, read on the forward strand.
TGACAATGGGTATGTATCCTAGTCCTATACTTGATTCTAATGGAAATGCTTCTAAATTTCACCATCAGAAATATAATCTGTCAATATTTTGATGAAAATCAGCATCATAGAAAATTTCCCTGCTACTCCTGATTTCCTAAAGTTTTTTTTAACTTATAAATGGGCTGTCAAATTTTTTATGAATTTTTCTCTGATATGTACTAAAATAATCATGGATTTTGTCTTGCTACATAAAAATGTAGAGATTACGGTCACAGATTTTTTTTTCAAATGTTTAACTATTTGTCCACTCTTGGTATAACTTGCTAATATTTTATTTGGAATTTCTGCAACCACACTTACAAGTTAGATTACTCTACAATTTTATTTTCTTTACAATTCCTATCAGGACTTCATATTAATATTGGCCTTCTAAGGTGAACTGGGTGGTTTTTCTTTCTTCAGTTTTTCTTCTTTCCTTTCTTCTTCCATTCTCTCTTTAATCCTATTTTAGTGGACAATTACACTTTTGTTCTTGGAGAGTTAATAAGAATCACTTGTAAAATGGTCTTAAAGTCTAGCATTTTGGTTTGAGATGAGGCAAAAGGGAAAACTTCTGACCACTACTTCAAACTCTTTAATGATTACTGACTTATTCATTTATATTTAATGGTCATTTGAACTTATCCATTTCTATTTGCATTAGTTCTGGTAATTTATATTCTTCCAGAACACCATCTAGAGTTTGCTTTTATTTTCAAATCTATTGGCAAAGATTATTTGTAGCATTATTTATGACTTTTACAATTTCTTGTGGTACCTGTACTTATATCCTTATTTCATTCTTGATTTTGCTTATGTGTTTTTCCCCCTTGGTTATATTTTTGGAGATCTAATACCTGTAAATAATCTTTTCAAATAATAAACCTCCAAAGTTCTTGAAAAATTTTCCCACTTGTTTATTACAAGTTCTCTTATTTTTACTCTTTATTTCCTTCCTTCTACTTCCTTTGAATGTAGATATTCTTGACACTTTTCTATGCTGTTGAATACTTAACTCATTTCAATATCTCATTTATTAAATTGATAATATTTAGACCTAAAAATTATTTTTCACATATCATGTTACATACATTCTACTTTTTTAAAAAAAAATATTCATGGCTCTACTTGTGCATTTACTCTTCCAGATGAACTATAAACCAATTAAGTCAAATTTCCGTAACTTTTTAAGTTGGATAAATCTAGAGATAACTGAAATTCTGTAATATAAAAAATTGCCCACTCAGAAATAAGACTTTTCATTTATTCAAATATTTTTCATTAAAGTATTCTTATTTATATTGGTCTTACATATTTTTGGCTATTTTTGACATTTATTTTACATTAGGTTTTTTGGTTTATTTGCTTAGATTTTTTTTCTCAATTTCTTAATTACACCTGTGAATTATCTATTTCTATTTATGCCATGTATCTTTTTATCTTTGGAATGGTTAGGCTTATAGAACAATGCTAAATAGCAATCGACAAAAGCTATTCTAATTTTCATTCTAACATGAAGGCCTATCCTGATTCACTGCTGATTCTTGATAAAACGGCTTTGTTTATTTCCCCTATTCACCCCTCATTCGTCCATTCATAAAACATTATTAACTGCTGATCATGTGCAAAACATTATTCTAGGTACTAGGGATATAGCAGCTGTCTATATAGCCTATATAGTAGTGTCTCTTCACTCACAGAACTGATATTATGGTTCCTCTTGAGGTTTCTAAGCTCCAGTATATGTTTCTAAGCTCAAGTATCTCTTCCAATACCAATAATTACCTCTAATTTTAAACACACACACTTGAATTTATGGCTTCTCTCAGCATCAATAATTAGCCAATATCTATAATGTTCTTGCCACTCCTTATTTCTTGCACCCCAATGTTGAAAAGACTCTCTGATAATCTGGAAATATACTTCAAAACTATTCATTTCTTTCTTTTCAGTTAAAAAATTATTTTTTTCTTTTTCTTTTTTGGTACTGGGGATTGAACTCAGGGCACTCGACCACTGAACCACATCTCATCCTTATTTTGTATTTTATTTAGACAGAGGGTCTCACTGAGTTGCTTACCGCCTCACTGTTGCTAAGGCTGGCTTTGAACTCACTAGCCTCCTGCCTCAGCTTCCCTCAGCTGGGATTACAGGCGTTTGCCACTGCAGCTGGCCAGTTAAAAATTCTTAACAGACGCATTTATTTTGGTTTCAGTGAGATATATCTGCTCTAATTACTAAGTTTAATACTGAGAGTAGGAGTATTTTGTTGCCTCTGCAGTATTTCAGACAAGTAAACAGTATCACTATGTAAGTCACCGCTCAATTTCTTCTGTGAGCTTCCCTCCACCTGCATACACACCTTACTCCCCTCTGTATCAATGATGGGGTTTATTTTAGTAATGAAAAATGGGAGCAATTTACAGACTTGCTTTTCTTCACTTTGTTCAGTTAATTTCAAGGAGAGAGTATCTAAATACCATTGCAAGTATCTTCAATACAGAAACAAAATTCCTATTAAGAAAATTTCACCAATTTGACAAATGTGCTTCAAATTCAGGTCTTCTTCGAATAATGCTTTTTAATAAAATTTAAATTATGTCTGACATTTTTTAGGAGTAATCATCATTTATAGTTTTAAAAACAATTTGCAATATTTAACATAGCAATAGTAGTTAAGCAATTTGAATTTCTTGGCTCTATTCAAGTTATTAAAAACGTAAAGTATGACCACATTTGATAAGATCATCAACATGAACATGTCATTAGAAATAAAAACAGAAAACTTTCCAATGACTTCCTATTGTACTTAGGGATAAAAATCTAAACTTACAAAGTCTATAAGGGCTCCCTATGATTGAGTTTTTTCCTTCTTCAAACTCTTCTCAAACTCAACTACATAGGCCTTCAATTCAGTTCCTCAAATTTACTCATGGTACAACTGCTCTAATTTCCATAGTGCAGCTTCCTCCCTCTCATTCGAATCTCAGTTCAAGTGTTAATTCCTCCAAGCTCCAGACCACCACCCACCTCCACCCATCATTTTCAATTTCTTTTGTGAGCTTCCCTGTTTTATTTCTTCATAGACTGTCACAATATTTCTGTCTTATTTTTTCATTTATTACCTGCCTTCCTCACTGAAATATATACTTTAACTTCTTCTCTCTTTCAACACTAAACTCTTATATCTGCAAAAGATATTTATTACCTAAGTTTTAGAAACACATAAGTTTTTTAGCAGGCTACAGTTGTGGCTCATGGTAGAGAGCTTGTCTAGCATGTGTGAAGCACTGGGTTAAATCCTCAGCACCATATTATAAATAAATAAAATAAAGGTAAAATGTCCATCTATAGCTAAAAGATGTTTTTAATTATAAAAAGTTTATTTAGCATTATCATACTGAAGATACACATCAGACTTTTCTGTTATTTCTAATATCAATAGCTGACATAAAAGGAAACAACCTATTATTTTATGTGTTTTATTTCTTTAGCTATACAGAGAATTAATACTATTTTTTTCCTCCTCAGGTATAAAACTCAAAAAACTCTAGGACTTAAGTGTTTTTCTTGCACAAAGGAAAAAGAATTTATAACTATTGAACAACTGCATAAGGTTCTAAAACACTCATGAGTTTGTTTACAATTGTGGAACCTTGAAAAAGACCAGTATGAAATAAAAACTCTAAAAGTTTTTGAAATTGCAACAAAATACTAAGTTATAAAATCAATAACTTTTGTAAAGTTGAGATTCTAAACAATATTATTTAAACTATTGTCTTTACAAAGAAAATATTGCTTTATTTCCTGAGCAGAATATGTAATAGATTAGCTAAAAGAAAAACAGTGTTTAAGAAAAAATAGGAAAATTAAATGATAAAAATGATAGATCCAAATGAGAATTACATGATTCACTTTCATTCTCTTTTATGAATTTGTTTTAAGGTGAAAACTCTTTTTAGCATGAAATGTACATTTTCACTGTGCTATACCATATGTAAATAAATAAACATACCTGTTCTGATTTAAGAACATAAAGTTCCTGATGGAGTTTATCGTTTTCACTTGATTGATCTGTCCCAAGTGAGGATTCATTTGTTACTGATGGTGAAAATAACTGTTCTTGCTTGCTTTCTCTTCTAATAGCCACATTTTCAAAAGAAATTTTCTCTTCCACTACTGTTTTTGATTCTTCTCCAAAATCTTCACCTACATTAGATAATGATCCTTGAGAATCCTTGCTTATAATAGTTACTATTCCATCTTGTAAAGAGCTTAAATGAACATCACACATGTTTATATTTTCTGCTCTATGATGGTTAATTAGGAGTTCTAGCTCTTGACATCTCAATAGAATTTTCTCTTTTTCTTGCTTTAAAGATTTGACTTCTTCACTGAGAAAATTAACCTCACCATGTTTCTGTTTTAATTGTTCAGAGAGATCAGACAATTTCTCTGACAATTCTAGCTTTTCTCGCTTGGTTACCTCAAGTTTTTCCATAAGTTCTGTTGTATCTTTCTCAACAACTTCACAGATTTCTAATGGCTCTGCGACAAAAGCCTTGTCAGTATCAAGCATGGCACTTTTCAATTTGATTGTAGCTGGATTTATTCTTTGTAAATGAAGCTCTTCATTAAGTGCTTTAAGTTTACTTTTATACTCTAATTCTTGTTTGTTTTTACTATCTTCTAAATCATCTTTTACCTTGAGAAGGCAAGTATACTCCTCCTGTAACTCTTGATAGTTAACTTCAAAATTTTTTTCAGCAAATGAAAATGTACTTCTTTGCTTTTCAATTTCTTCATTTAGCTGAATACACTGTTGCTTGAGGGCCTCATTCTCTTTTGCAAGCATTTCCATTTCTTTTTGCCAGCTACAATCTTTGGATATGGACTTGCTGGAGTCAATGAAAATCAATTTTTCTTCTTGTTCAGCAGGAACATAAATTTTCAACATGTCCTCAATAGCTTTTTTCTCATTTTTAAGAATGTTATTTTCTGCTTCAAGTTGTGAAAACTTTTCTTTAAGGTCATCCTCTTTTTCCTTTATTTGTTTCTCCAATAATTCAATTTTAAGTTGTAATTCCTGAACTTCTTGTTCAAGCGTACCTTTTTCTTTTTTTTCTTGTCTTAATATTTCGATTTCCTCTTGGAGCTCATGCATTTGAAGGGTTATTTCTTCTGATTTTGAATCCATGATGGACTTCTGTAAATCTTTCAGTTTTGAAATTTCCAAAACCAACTGATTCTGCTTAGTTATCAAATTATCTTTTTCAAATTGCATTATTTCTATCTTTTGACTCATTTCATTTTGTAAGCAATTTATCTGCTGTTTATAGTGAATGCCTAAGCTATCTTTAAGTTTTTCAATATTTATTCGATGTTCAACTTCTAAATCTTCTTTTAGTTTCGAAAGTTCTTCTTCATGACTAAATAGGAGCTGTGTTCTCAGCCTCTCTAATTCAGCTTCTTGTGATTCAGCCATTCTGTCTAATACAGCATTTTTTTCTTTTTCCAACATTTCCAGTTTTATCTTGTAATTTGTAACTTCTGCTTCATGTTTTAACTCTAGTTCTTTCCTAGATTCAGATGCCAGAACAATCTCAGCTTTTAAAGCTTCCACTGTACTAAGGGACTTATGTGCTTCATTCAGTTGACTTTCTTGTTCAGCTATTATCATTCTAGCTCTCTGAATTTGGTCCCTTAAAAAGTTCAATTCTTCAAAAAGGTCATCAAGTTGTCTCTGCAGAGTAGATTTTTCTCCTGAAACTATTCCTAGTTCTTCTTGGAGTTTTTCCTTTTGAGCATTAGTATCTTGTAATTTCATATTCAGTTCATTTATTGCCACATTCATTAACTTTATTTGATCTTCATTAATTGTAATATTTAAATGTGATTTTAAAACACTCTCAATTTCTTCCTTATGTTGTGCTTTAAGTTCCTCTATCTGTGACATGTACTCTTGTTTCATCTGTACTATCTGTTGCCCATACATTTCATCCATATCTGCTCGGAGTTGTTCTAATCTTTTCTGCATTTCTTGTTCCACCATTCTTTCTATCACATCAGATTCAAACTGGCTATTTATGTAATGATGTCTTTTCTGAAGGTCTTCAACTGTACCCATTAACTGTTTTATTTCTTCAGAACATTGTCTTTCTTTTTGCTTAGAATTAGCCAGCTCTAATTTCATACTTGCAAATTGTTCTTGTAATTCTCTCATTAATTTTTCAGTGGCTGTGACTTGATCTTTTAGCTCAAGATTCTTTTTTTCTTCTTCTATTATTCTTATATTTAACGCCTGGATGATTGCCTCCTTTTCCTGTAATTCTTTTTTATTTGACTTTTCTACTTCATCTTGTTCCTTTAGAAAGAAAAGAAAATGAAAATATAAGAATGACATTATTAGCTTCTGGCAACTTCTTATGAGTGTCTCCTTTTTATGTAATTCTATAAAAAGCAACTGTTGGGCCTGCCCCCCGTTTTTCCCAGTACAAGGAGACCTAGGGCTTACCTACCTGACAGTACATATGAGCAAACAATATAACAGTTTTACCCTTCTTGGGAAAAAATTTCTCTTACATTGTGCTGTGATTAAATATTTAAATTTAAAAATACAATCTAATTTGCCTAGCATGTGTGAGGCCTTGGGTTTGATCTCTAGCACCACCAAAAAAGCAAAACAAAACAAAAACCAGTCTGACTAAAATATCTATATAAACCATCACATTTTCATTTTTCTTATTAACTGGTCAACATTCTAAATATTAAGTATTTCTGATGGCTAGTTATAGTACTACATACTCTCTAGACACTCTCAGAAGACACAAAAAAAAATAAAAACAGGTCCTCCCCTGGATTCTCAGAAGAAACAAACAAAAAAAATAAATATTGGTCCTCCCCTGGATTCTAGTGATTTGAAGGTATTTCATGGACAAATGCTATAAAATGAGAAAAACAACAAGAACTAAAGTGGATTCCTTTAAGTCTTCCTTAACTTCATTCCTGTTGTTTTAAGTGTATCAGAAATTTAGGGATATGCAATGCTTAAGTGACTGAACATCAAGTGACACCTAAGATCACTACTGTATATTTACGGCATACCAACCTGGGCTTAGACCCACAGTTCAAACAGAAATATAAAAGACTGTCAGATAATTTTCCCCAGTTCCTATCTGGGGACTCAATTATGGAACTGGAGATTAGGCTAACAAGTGAATTAGAAATTTAGGGATATGCAATGATTAAGTGACTGAACATCAAGTGACACCTAAGACCACTACTGTATATTTACGGCATACCAACTTGGGCTTAGACCCACAGTTCAAACAGAAATATAAAAGACTATCAGATAATTTTCCCCAGTTCCTATCTGGGGACTCAATTTTGGAACTGGAGATTAGGCTAAGACAAGACATATTAACGCATATTCCTTAAACAGTTAAGAGCTGTAGTCCCAAAGCCAAGGAAATAAGTGAAATCCATATAACTGATGAAAATATGGGTAAGGAAGTAAAGTTATCTTAAGGAGACACGAGTCCTTGCCAAACAGGACTTCTAGGCGCCTAGAATGAATGTACTAAGAAAATGTAGGCATTGATCAATTGAGTATAGTTCTTGGAAGAAGACCAACACACTGTCAACCTTTGAGAAGTCTGATCCCTCTCGAAAAACCATACTTAATGCAGAAAACAATGTTGGGAGTTACAGCAAGGAGCATTTAAGGAGTCTAGTCTACAGACATGAACATTACAACTCTGAGATGGATGTAACAGGTTATCTCAACCTCATGCCACTGAACATCTGATTCCTCCAACACCCCTTCATCTAATACTTAATAAACAACTTTTTAAATTATTACCTGGCCTTTAAAATTCATCTGTCCATAGAAAGAAAATAAAATCCAATGAGCTTAAAATCCGAAGTTTGTGATAATTACTTCTCATTGTAAATTCACAGTCTTATATTTAGACTTAAACATTAACCTCTTGAACTAATTCACCTCTGATATAGCTCAAGAAAAAAAAAAAACATGACTTCTGAGCCTAACAAATAGAGGCCAAATTTTACACCACATAAACCAAGGTTATCTTGTGCAGCCTCTTGAGTGAGACTATGAGCTGTTGTCTTAGTGTCACATATTCCTTTTCCAATTACACCATATGTTATTACCAAGTGCTGAGCCTTCTTAATTTCTACTCTAGAATGCAACATTAGTAAATCTGTTAATCCTGGTATTTCTATCTGTACAATATCCTCTATCTCCCAGAACGTGTTTGAGGCTAAAATAAAATAATTAAGGTATTTTATTTTTACTGAACTTTATACAAATATATTCATATACTAGAAAGAAATTTATAAATCATTTGGAATCTATATAAAATGTAAAATCAGTACTGGGCTGGGTCTCAGAGGTAGAGTGTTTTCCTTACACGCGTGAGGCACTGGGTTCAATTTTCAGCACCACATAAAAATAAATGTATACATAAAGATATCGTGTCCATCTACAACTAAAAAAATTTTTTAAAAAGTAAAATCAGTTCATGATGGTCAATTTTAGCTAAACTGTTAAATAATAACTAGTTTTGAAAAATGCTAACGTTGATATAAAAATCTGTTATAATTTTATTTCCTGATTTTCTATAAGATGAAAGGAACACTCCTCATAAAAGAAAACTTAATTCAACACTGTCCAACACCTAACATGATTAATAAATAACTAACCATAATTCTTCATTCAACTATTAAACACCACAAATTCACAGTTTTCTTTGTTTAGCTTTTTTCAAATTACATGGTTTTAAATTACTTGTTCTATGTTACAAAACTGACAGCCCTTCAGTCAAGGATGTAATCCTCTATTTTTAGAACTACACCTGAAAGAGTGGGGAATAATATACTTCCTGTTTGTGACTACTATAACACAGGAGGTTTGGAGGATTAGGATAATGAGCCTTTGACCATCAATATAGTTACTTCAGCTGCTCTGACAGAACTACTTGTTCAAAGGGATTAAATTTTTTGAAAACTGAGAAATTAAAATATAATAATAAGAAGAACAATAAAAGTATTGTTGCTAACATTCAAATAAACAGTTTATTTTCATTACTAAAATGAATTACATAAATTTTAGATAATCTGAAATTATACTGCCTAGTGACAATAAGAGATAATAAAATCCTAGATCCGGGCACTTTCAACCTAGGCCTCGATTATCTTTCTACTTTTACCCTCCAGAAAGACACTTCCAAAGCCTATTGCTTTCTAAGTAAATTATTTTTTGCTTCCTATACATTTTCAACATTTCAGCCTGGGTCTTTATGCCCACTCCACACCCCCCAAAGAATATCCTGCCTATCTCTATTTGTCATGAATTCATAAACAATTCTCTTGATTACCAAATAGGTATTGAATAGCTATTATGTTCCATATATTATACCAATTTATGGGTAAACAAAATATAAATACCACATTATTCCAATTTATAGATCTATCTCAAATATTACCTCCCTGCTGATGTCTACCCTGAATCTTTTCCTCATAAAGCAGACCTAGTAAAAACATTCGTAACACTTGTTACTTGCACTTACTTTTTATTTTGTGGTAACTTGTGTACATGCCACACCTCTCCATGGGTTCAGTGAAGAAAGGGGACATCTTAAGGTTCATCATATATCTTTTGCAAGGGTTACTACATAATAGGTATTCTGTAAACACTTGCATAATCTTTAAATTACCTTAGTTGAAAAGCATGCCCTTCTCATAATTTTAATTTGTACATTTCCTATTTTTCAAAGAGGAGTCTCTGGAGTCAGATAACTGAGCTTTGAAATCTGGCTCTATCAATATATCACTTCTGCACCTGGATTATTTCCTTCATCTTGCGTTATCTTGGTACCATCATTTGTAAAATGTAAATGATAAAGGTACCCTTATCTCATAGGGTTGTAGTGATGATTCAATGCATTAATATGTGTAAGAGGCTTTGAATACTGCCTGTTATAGAGTAAGTAGTTAATAAGTGCTAGTTAATGCTTTTGTTATCCAGACAATATTCTTGTCTTGGTAATTTCTCAATTTTCTGTAGAATCTTCTAAGTTTATAAAATATGCTGTATTATATGTATTCTCCATCTTCATTATTCACAGATTCTGTATTTGCCTACTTGCTCAAATTTATTTGAAACCCACAAATCCATACCAATGGTGCTTTCATAGACATTTGTAGACACGCACAGAGTGATGGCAAGAAATTTGAGTTACTGTAAAATGATGTTCAGCTACATTCAAACACGGTGATCACACTGCCTTGTTTCAGCTCTCATAGAGAAAAAAAGAGGACAGAGATGGCAAGGATCAGAGTGCAGTGTAGTGCAAGGAGCTCAGAATCTCAACTCTGGCACCTGTTAATGGGGCAGCTTCAGGCAAATCACATCTAAACTTCAACTTCTCAAAAAACAAACAAACAAAAAAATGGAATCTACTAGCATGAATTGTTTTTAAGATTAAAGATTACAATCCATGTGATACATTTCCTATCAGGAGCACTTACTGACTAAATAATTTCCCCAAACTGGAATATAATTCAAGTGAATAAAAAGAATCAACCACATTTTTTTATAGTTTAAATTTACAAAATTTCTTTTTCAGAATTTTATAATCATGGCTAAAATAAGAAGAAATAAATTTAGTTGGGGGGAAAAAGGATAGAAATCCTAGTTATAAAAATAGATTCTCATGAGATTTCAGTTTAACATAGGCAGATCACTTTTAAGGAGCAAAGTAATGAGTAGTATCATCTTTAAAACCATTACTACGAAATTCTCAATGCTTTTGAAATATATTATTTTATATACTCAAAGAGTTTGTCTCAATTATGAAATTTTGTGGTGCATATGCATAAAAAAAGATAAACACCTCCATTAAAAACTTTAAAGTTAACTACAAAGCTGCTATAAGTAGGTTGACTTCCTTAAGATATACATACCATTTCATATACTTTAATTTTCTCTTGTAAGAAATTAATTTGCATTTTGAAGTCTTCTTTCTTTTTTTGATAATCTTCTAATAGATGGTCTTGTTCTTCAAGCTGTTGTTGATGAGTGAGAATCTGTTGTTTGGCTTGCAGTAAATCTGCAGCTGTGTTACTGTGAGTGCTGTTTCGTAGAGTTTCACTAGCCTGTAACTTGAAAATAGAAAGAAACCTCAAAATATTAAATTTTGAAGTGATACTTTATCGTACCCTCAGCCCTCAGGGGTTCTCTGGAAACTATGCTCACTTCATAGGCTTACAATCTCAGTCAACAAGTTTCCATGCTGTCAACATGCTGATAGGTAATGTGCACTTTGGGTAATGAGCCAAAGAATTTACCTTTCACATTATAAAGCTGAGAAAATAGGAGAAATAAGACAGGCAGACAGGCAGAGAAAAATGCGGACTGAAAGTTCTTCCTGGATTTCTGATGACTTTTCAAACTCTAGTTCCAATTTCTCTCAGAGTTCTGATTGTATTTCTGCCCTTAAGTTCTATAAATAAGCCTGTATTCTTACCTTAAATTCCTCCCTTTTGTTTAATGCATTTAGATTATAGTTCCAACTAAAGATAAATGGAATATATCCAGTTGTCAGTCTAGTTATAATTGAGAACCTAATTAACATAAAACCATATCAGAGTTGGAAAAAGTAGGGTGGTAACTGCAGGTTAATTTCTGCAAAAATACACCTGATAAGACTTTGTAGAATTTTTAAATAGAGACAGGGAAGAAGTACAAAGAAAACAACAGCAAGAAACTACCCAAGAAGTATAAATTAAATTCTTGATTAACATAACACTTATTCACTAGTTTTTCCAGTACGAATAAACAAATGGCTTTATAACAGATTTGTTCTAGAAAGTGAAAAAATTTAAAAATTTGTTATAAAAATCGAGTAAGTCTCATTCTACTTATAATACTTACTTGTTGGAATTGAATCTGCAATTTTTGACTTTGCTCCGTCAACTTTAAAAATTCTCTCACCGTTTCATCCCTTTCCCTTCTTGCCTGTTGTAAATTGGCGGTGAGCTGTGTGATAATACCATCTCTTTGTTTAACTGCTGCTTCAAATTCTTGTAACTAAAGAAAATCAGTGAAAAGAATTACATTCTAGGCTTATATTTTACATAAAACTGATTATCATCATTACAAGCAACTTTTTAAAAAAATATGAGATTCAAAACACATTAGTGGAATTCTTACAATTTGTATGCTATCTCCCATATTTGAAAGCTATGAGCTTTAAGAAATTTGTTTTATTTTCAAATCAATCTCAAAGAAATTAATGTGCACATGCAAAAAATTTTCACTTGTTCTGGCTTTTCTATATATCTAATTCTAGAAGCAAATGCCTTTATATTGGGGAGCTCCCCCAATCTGTTACCAGGCAACACCACCAACTTGTTTTTGGAGAAGATGTAACTGAAATCTATTCTGTCATCCTCATTAATGTCCCATTTTCATCTTGAGTTCATAACTGATTACTTAATACAAGAGATGTCACTCTAACTGCAGAGAATATTTACAGGGACTTGCTAATATTCTTAATGGGTTAAAGTCATCATTTTTTAAAAAATGTGGTTTATACCACAATTTTCTTTCAGGCTCATTAGAAAAACATCTATCCTGAAATCACTAAAGTTATTTTACTCTATCTTATTAAGTTAAATAAACAAAGTAACATACATGTTACCTCTATTAGTTGAATTCTAGTTGTAAAATGGGATTCTTAATACTATGTGCAAGAATCCCATTTTTCTCGTGAATGAGATAATCTTCAGTTAACACCTGTAATTCTCATTAAATACATAAACTATCATTAAAATTTCCTGGAGGGCTGGGGATGTGGCTCAAGTGGTAGTGCCTTGCCTAGCATGCGTGAGGCACTGGGTTCGATTCTCAGCACCACATAAATGTAAAATAAAGATACTGTGTCTACCTAAAAAAAATCTAAAAAATAAATATTTAAAAAAAATTTTCCTGTTTTTGTTTTTGTGAGTAGCAAACTAAGGCCACAGAAGGTAAATGTACCTGATGGAATCCTTCAGTCCCATAGGTGGCCCTCATTTCATCCAGTTCTCTGTTCAGTTCTTCAGGCTCATGTTCGGGTTTCCCAACTAATTCGTTTTCTATCAACTCTAGGCGAGTCTCACTATAGTGTGCGCCTTGTTCAGAATAAGAATCAACGACACCAAATTCTTCTTCCTAAATCAATCCAATATTTTTAATAATTCAGTACTAGCAACATTCCTGAGAGGGGAATTCGAATATTGAATTCCATAGCAAAATCCACTTTAAAACATCACTCTTCACTTTGAAGTTCACTTCTATGGCAATCTGGTTTGCTATTAATGTGATATTACCTTAAAAGCACCTAAACAGCATATCTGCAAATTTTGTTCCAATTCCATGTTATAATGAAAATGAGGTAACTTTGTTTTGTTAAGCAGTAAAGAAGATCTAGTAACTTTTAGAAATCACATACAGAAAGAATTACATACAGGAGAAAGCTTGGTTAGTAAGTCAAATGGTTTTAAATAATAAAAAACATTAGTATCATGAGTAGTTTTATATACTGTACCATTAATAAATTGGTAGGCTTTCCTGTTTTCACCACATTACAGCAATCATTTACCTGTATAAAAACAATTTCCTGATATATTATGATAGACCAAATTTTATTTACCTAACAATAATATTTCTACTAAGTGTGTATCTTTTACATCTAGGGAAAATGCCTTAATAGCAAAACAAATATGGTGATTATATTTAACTGAAGTATCTAAGAGGCATATCAAATGTCAATCATTCCTCAAACATCTAAGTTCTTACAATGCAAAAGACACTTTCATTTAAGTAACTGAAGCTCTAAGTGCAGTTCCTATTTAGTCTTCAGAAAGATAACTTTCTGAAGTTATCTTTCTGATATCTTTTCTAAAAGCTTCAAGTTACTAGATCTTCTTTTACAAAATGCTTCCTTAAAATTAGCTAAATATATTTTTAAAATTAAGCCCTATTTATTTTCAAATAAAACCATTTACTGGTATAAATTTTATTAAAGACTAGTAAGCAAGCCAAGGGAAATAAAGAGGTAAAGAACACTCCCCTAAGAACTTTCCTCTGGGGATAGTACTACTGCTAGTCATGCCAATCCAGACAGATGTGGGGGTTTACTTTAACATATCACCACTTGTCTGTAGTACAGATATTTTGTAGTAAGAGAAAGGAGGATGATAGAATATGTATATAGAGTTTATCGAGTGGGAAATTAATTTTTTATCAATTAATCATTTAATTGCCTTTTTACCACTAAGAGTACAAAAAACAACTTCATTCCTGCCCACATTCCTGCCCATATCTTAAGCCTTCACAATTCTATGTTAATAGAACCCAGGAGAATGAAATTGTTAACACTGAAATATGTAGGTCAGACTAGTCAGAATGTCTAGAGTTAGGATTAAGTCTATATGAGCCATGACACTTTAAAAAGTAAAAATTCTAGGACTGAAGATGTAGCCCAGTTGTAGAGCATCTGCCTAGCATGTGCAAGGCCCAATACCCACAATTGCCAAATAAAAGGGGGGGGAGGGTCCTAACTAAGAGACTTTTAAAAAATCAGTTTGATTGCTCTACTTTAATTCTAAGAATAATCTCTGAGAAATAAAGCTAAAGGGAAGGCAAAAAAACAACTTTTGTTAACACATTATTGCAACTGGTGAAAAACCACAAGAATGTAGGAATACTAATTCTAGATATAAAGTCACTTGTGATAATTTTCAAATTATAATACTTCTAAATTTCAATTAGTTTTTCATGACTCAGAAATGACACATTCTGATTTTAGTACACACTAAAATTTCTATTTTGAAGTAACAGTGTAATAAAATGAATATTTGTAAATATTCATCAAAGATCATGTCAAATATCATATTATCAGTATTACATAAATTATTTACCCAGTATAATAATTATATCTAATACCTCTATAGCAAATATTCAGTTAGTTCTCCTCTAATTCAGTTTAAACTTATTTATAATGCCCCACAATGAGTTGGTTAGGATCTATCTCCAAGTACTTTCTGGCCATCATGTTGCCCATTGTAGAGTTGTCTTGAAGTGCCTGGACTGTTATGATCTGCTCTGAGTTCGCTGTTCAGCCCTGAGTGCTAGTCACAACGCAGCAGGTTGAAGACAGCCTACTGGAGGATTGTCACAACCTTCATAACTAAGATTCTCAACTTCTTATCTAAGATTTCTTTCATAAGTTTGCAGAAGAGTTCTCAAACTTCACCTCACTCTCCTCCATTTCATTCTTCTCATCCCCATCTTTAGTTAGTTGCAGGCCTTCCCACCAAATTCCCCAAGCTACAGCATGCAATACTCACCAATACACAACCTGAAAGCCCTGTTTCTCCCCTCCACAAAAGCAGAGTTGCTATCTGATCTTTGCTTTCATCAGTGATGAGACCTGAGTCTCCTTCAGGCAACAGATATTTTTGACAGAAAAGTGATCTCACCTCCAGACTGGGAGGTATGATAGTCAAGCAGCTCAGAAAGGCATCAGTAATTATTGGGAGTCCTCAGAGCTTCCGGGTTTTAGAGAGTTTTAGAGAATGCCTCTGACATTTTTTTTCCTGTAGTTTTCTTTATTTTGTGCCAGCTCAGAAAAAAGCTCAAGGCAAATTTTAACAATGTCTTTGTGAATGACTTTCAAGATTTTGCTCTGCTGGAGCATTTTCTTGGGAAATGTTCAGAGGCAGGTCCTCAGAGTCAACCACACCATGGATAAAGTTGAGATAATTCTGGTTTGCAAGTACAAGGCTAGCCTGAGCAATTTAGCAAGTCAGTTTCAAATAAAAACAGCTTGGAATGTAGCTCAGTGGTAGAGCACCCCTGGGTTTAATCCCCAGTAACAAACACACACCCACACCCAAACAACAAAAATAAAAACTGTAATATGTTAATTTAAGAACAAGTTTTTCGAGCTGGGATTGTGGCTCAGCGGTAGAACACTCGCCTAGCATGGGCGGGACCTGGGTTTGATTCTCAGCACCACATTAAAAAATAAATAAAATAAAGGCATCATGTTGTGTCCATCTACAAAAAAGATTCACATTCATTCTCTCTCTCTCTCTTAAAAAAAAAAAGAACCTAGTTTTTCCATTAGAAGCCTACAATAAATTCAGACTTATGAAATATACTAAGTTGCTTAAACATTCAGAGTAAAGAATAATTTTCCATGTACTCTAAATTTGGAAGCAAAGAAATGACAATCATATCTAAAAAGAATAAGATAACAAAGTGATACTTATTGCAAACATATAAAGAAGGCAGGTATTTCTTAAGAGACCAATGCCTATTTTACAGTTTATCACCTAAAATAAAAATCATCATTGTCAGGCATGGTGATGCACACCGTCAATCCCATCTTCTCAGGAAGATGAGACAGGAGGATCATAAGTTCAAAGATAGATTGGCTATCTTAAAATAAAACTGAAAAAGGGCTGGGAATGTAGCTTGGTGATAAAGTGCTTTCCTAGCCATGTACAAGGCCCTGAGTTCAATGCCCAGTAACACACACGTACACACACAACACTACAGTAACATTAATTCCAATAAACACATTATATATATATATATATATATATATATATATATATATATATAAACTAGTATTCAAACATTTGTAAAAAGCATTACTATAAAAATCATACTAAATTATAAAATTTTTACTGTGCTAAATGGCTATCTTAAAATGGTCATGGGTCCTAGAAATGCAGACTCACTTTCCTAAAAACCAAAATAGGGCTGCTATATAATTAAGGATTAAGCAATTCAAACAGTAAGACTTTAGCTAACCACTGGAAAAAGATACAGCAGTAAATATAATTTTCAGTTTTTCAATCCATTTATATTATATTATGTTAAGTTATATTAATTGTTGGTACTTTATTTCTTATATAAATTTATAAGAAATAAAGTACCAACAATCAATAATTTCAAAAAAATATCAATTTTATCTATGACATTTTTAATTGGGATATGTTAGTCTTACCTCCGAAGAGTAATCATCTGCTGTGGTTGAAATCTCACTTTCCGGCTAAAACAAAAGTAAAACATGACTACAATTATGACATTTTCCCCCTGCTAAATATCATACTTTACAAAAAAAAAAAATCCTGCTTTACTAAGACGTTGCTGTTAGTAACGATGATAGAAAATTCACAAAAATACTATTAAAAAACTAGTAAAAATTATCCAAATCTTTAAAAATTTCATTTCATTATGAATTACAATGACTTATAATAATGCATATAAAATTTATCACAAGGCATTGTTATAAATACAAAAGTACCAAGAACTTTTACATATATAGTAGATGTCATCTATAAGCCAAAAGCATCAAAGACACCATTCCTCTAATTCATGTAACTCTTTTAAATAAAACTAAATCCTTAACATGCCATCAGAAAAGTTCAAGTTCTTTAAAAGAATCATCAGTTCTTGATGCTAAAAAGTCAATGACTTTGTCAAGCTTCCCTCAGGTGGATGCTAATGACTTTTCACTGCCAGTACTTTCTAGTTAGAGGTAGAATGTTTTAAAATCTGGATGAATACTTACATCAACACAAAAGACCTGCTCATGCTTAAGCATTTCTTCATTGTTTAGAGTTCTCATTATTGTGGATTCAGGCATCACGGCCGATCCAACACCCTGAGAACTATTTATGAACGTCTCCTCACTCTTTGATTGATCAATATTCAAGCCATGAACATCATTTTTACTGCTTGAGGTTTTCTTCTTTTTTGGCTTCTTATGAGGGTTTTGTCCATCCAATCGAGCTCTTCTTTGTCGAAACTCGGCAAGCTACAGGAAAAAAGTATCATTAATATCAATGATAATTTTTCTTTGGGATCACTTTCTTTAAAAGATAGAACTATCATCAAATTAAAATGATGATAATAACATGGATGACTTCACAGTTTCAGAATAACTATTGGATTGAATATTCGGGTTGTAAAGTTTGTAAAACTAGGTACTTGTGAATGAACTTATTAAATATTGAGGGGTAAGAAATGAACATGTCAAGTCTAAAGAAGAGGAAATTAGCTGAGTTAGGGGAATAACTATTCTATAACTAGAATAGGGGAATAGAGGGACTCTCATTCGCAGTATAATCTCTGGATTTAAGATTATATGAAAATACACACAAAAACAAGGAGCTCCAAACACACTTGTTCTGTTCTACTACTTTATACAAAAGATATCGTCTATAATTATTTTTTATACAAAAAAGATAATTAGCTATACAAATGCTCACTGCAGCCATATTTATAGTGGGGAAAACTTACAAGTAACTTAAAATTTTAAACAGCAGTGTTTTATCATTTGTCTGTCATCATCAGAATTTGTACCAAACCCTAGTCATCGATACGTTATCATTTACTTAATATATTTTAAACAGTGTATTTTCTTTAAATTTATTTTAAAAGGAGATGTAATCTCTGGCATAAATTAAAAGTTAATATCACTTGTTATTTCTTTTAAGAGATAAGTTGAAAATAAAAGAAATGATAAATCTATTATTGAAATTTTAGTTAGAGGTTGCTGAAGGCTATGAAAAAAAAATGAACAAAATAAAAGACTGTTAAAGACAAGCATCAAACAGATTTTCGTTATCATAAGCAGAAAGAAAACTGAAAAAGGTAAAAACTTTCTTACAATGCTATCCAAAGTTTTTTAAGACCTAAAATATTTTCTTACCACCTAAAATCAAAAGTACACATTATATACCAGGTAACACTAGACTAATTATGGTGAACTGATATTAAAAATACCAATGCAAACAATTGCTATTAAAGACTTTGTGATATAATAGCAGGTATAAAGTAGTATTATAGCATATCTATTTCTTTTCATGAAAGGAAAATTACACTTCATTTTTAAAAAGATAAGGCAAGTCTCAGGCTCATAGCTTTCAATGATTATATCCAGTATGAATTTAAATATCATTATATTCATAGGCATAGGTAAATTCTGGAAAACTACAACCTTAACAACTTTTGTTTACATTTGGAGTTCAGATTACAGGTATTTTTCCTATTGCTCACTTACATTTTATTTATTTATTCTTAAGAATTTTTTTGATGGACACAATACCTTTATTTTATTTATTTTTATGTAGTACTGAGGATCAAACCCACTGCCTTGTACATGCTAGGCAAAGGATCTATAGCTGAGCTATTACTGTATTTTTTTAAATACAGTAAGTTTTCTGATTTTTATATAAAGCAACTACTGACAAAGACTTCTTAAATTTTATTTGAGCTCCTGAATCACTCTTAAGAGAAAAAAAAAGACCACATGTAAGTTCCTTTCTGCCTTAAAAAGAGGAAATATATGCTTAGAATTACCATAACTATTAACCTGATCAATTACAAAGACAGCAAATACATTTCTTATTATCTAAAGTATTAAGGCAATCTTGCTAATGTTACTATCAAAATATGTGGCAAATACATTATTTATAAATAACATTTTATACTTAAATTATCTGCTGTAGATGAAGAAAAGCATATAAACATGTCCTATTCCCTTAATGAAGATATTTAATTCATAAGTCAAAAATAGCTCATGATTATACTTACAAAGTATAAAAATATTTCACATTTAACATTTTACCCAGTTATTTAGTAACTACCCAGTGCCTTGAGGAACAGGTGCAAGACCAGTTGCCTCTATTTGCACATTATTAAGCTGCTGGAATGTACTTGAACTACTTGGAGCTTAGCAGATCATTCTTAAAAATAAACTAACTAGAATATTGGCAAATACTTTATCTATAAATAGAATCAGAAATACAGGACCATTATTTAAAAACATCCCTTAGAGAGAATGCAATGCCAAAAAATAAATACTAATAATGACATTTATAATATTTATACTCAATTTCAGAAACTTCTTGAAATATCATGTTTCTGCATTAGAATATATTTAGTCAGCAAAATTTATCAAGGCAAAGATGAAGATTTTGCTTAAAATTCCAAGTGTCAGATTATATCAATAATTTATATCTAATATTTATTCAAATGTCAAATATATAATAAAGGAAAAAATTATTAACTTTGCATTATAGAAAGAATGACTTAGGGTCTGGGGATGTGGTTCAGTGGCAGAGTGCTTGCGTAGCATGCACACAGGGCCCAGGTTCAACCGTCAGCACAAAATGAAAGATAAATAAATAAAGAATGGAAAGTTTGATTTAAACAACAACAAAAACCCTCCAAAATAAGAATATCTGTTAGTAAATGCAAAGAGTAGCACACAGATATGGAATAAAAAGTAGAAATAGTTCCATTATAGTATTTAGAATGAATCACTTCTACAGACATAATTAAAAAGATACTGTTCTAGGCCTATAATATTCATTATGAGTCTTATTATTTTTTCAGAAAAATTAACCAGAAGGTAAACCCCACGAGGGCAAGGACTTTTCTTCCTCCCTACTTCTATATATTAAAAGCCTAGAGCAATATTAAATAAATATATGTTGAATTTTTTATCTATTTTTTTAAAAGAGAGAGAGAGAGAGAGAGAGAATTTTAATATTTATTTTTTAGTTATAGGCAGACACAACATCTTTGTATGTGGTGTTGAGGATCGAACCCGGGCCACACGCATGCCAGGCAAGCACGCTACCGCCTGAGCCACATCCCCAGCCCCTATGTTGAATTTTTTAAAAGGATAATTTATTTTTAATTGAAAAGTCACCACACTAAGCAAGATCATATAAAAGGCATATCTAATTCTACTTTATTAAAATGTTCCATGGTTTCAAAATTAAAATGAACAATTTTCAAATTACTTGAATCACTCTTAAGAGGTGAAAGATAAAAGAATGAGACTAAGTAAATTTCTTTGTTCCTTAAAAAGAGGAAATATATGATTGGAATTACTGTAACTATTAAATAGACCAACTACAAAAATGGCTAATAAATGAATAAGAACATAAAAAGAATCCTTCTCACTATAACCTCCCTCCTCCACCAAGAAAACCAAAACAGAACAAAAAGTTTCTCATAAAAATAATATCCACAATAGCTTTCTGGCAAGACTACTGTTTTATAAAAATGTGAAAGGAATAAAATCGTATCATGTATTCAATTATTTATAGCTATTTAGTTTTATTTTAAATTTGAAAAATGGCAAGCTAGTAGATAAGCAAAAAAAATCTGAATCAATTAGATAACCATCTGATACTGAAATGATGCACTTTAAATTACTGAGAAAACATTTATTCTAAAACATGCTGAAAATTCAGACTACAGCCATTTGTGTTTGTCATTTGGAAGCCAATTATAAAAGTGTTAACAGATGTAGTCACAGAAATAGTTGCAAGATTTACTGGAAAGATATTATGTTCACATATTTATCTTTCAAAAGTAGACCAGATCACAAGTAAATGTCTTATCTTGACCAGAACATGAATAACCAACTGAATATAAATATATTGAGTTCCTTAAACTCAATATTTATAATTTTATAAATGATCATTCTCAATAAAGCAATACATTTTCAAAATGTTATATATAAAAACATGCCAAGTTTTTATAATGTTCCTTCAAAAATAAATGACTAATTGAAGTCTGTTTTTGTGTGATTTTGTGTGTCCCATTGACTATTTACTACATGCCAGGCACTGTGCTAGACATCAATGAAACACATGGTCTCAAAAGTAGAATTTCACAGTATAATGCCAAACTACTATTAAATGGAGTGAGAAATAAGGGTTAAAGCACAATTTCTTAAGCCTGACAATCCTTCATATATACAAATATGGACAGCGAGAAGAGAGAGAAGAGGTGTATTGTGTTATAGGAAACTGTATTGTCCTGATTTTCTTTAAAAAGGCCTTCCAAAAGAGATGTGTTGTAGTTTTATGCCTGGAAAGCATAAAAATTGGATTTATGTCAGGTTGTAAGTATATAGTTCAGTTATTTAACAAATACTTATTGACTGCCTATCATGAGCTATGACAGGGCATGTAGTGATAAATAACACATATGAACTCTCATGAATTGTAATCCAGTCAGAAAGATAATATTAAACACATAAAGAAATATGTACATTCAAGTTATAAAAAGTGCTTTGAAGAGAAAGTATATGCATTAAAGACAGCATACAATGGAAATTCAATTTGTGGGGAGAGGTCAGAAAACATCTTACTGAGACAAAAATGTAGAAACTGATATATAAAAATCAATTTGTTAGGGGCTGGGGTTGTGGTTCAACGGTAGAGCACTCGCCTACACATGCGAGGCCCTCAGCACCCCATAAAAGTAAATAAATAAAATAAATGTATTGTGTAGAAATAAAAAAATATTTTAAAAAAATCAATGTTACCTGATCAATATCATAATCAGTAGCAAAACAAAACAGAACTAGAGTATCTGACTCCAAATCCAACCTTTCATTATACTAATTTGCTTTCTATGTATTTTTAGGTCCTTTTTCATTTCACATTCCTAGAACATTAATTTTAAAGACATGAACAAATGAAATCACCAAACTGACAAGTGTTTTTTGACGAGAGGAAAAACAAACATGAAAATGCACATACCTCAAAGAGAATGTTACAAAAATACGTAATCTGGTAATCTCTATAGTATTTAAAAATAACTATAAAAAGTTATTTTTATGTTTTTCCTCTAGAAAATGGAAGAAATCCCAAATAATTCTAATTATGGGGACTATTTGTTCTTTTCAGGGCTGTCATTAAGCCTTTTTAATATTCCTTTATGGATGATAAACAAGAAGCTATTTAAATTATCACAGAAAAACTTTGGTGGCCTAACCATGGAAACAAAAAGATCATAACAACTAACCTAAAAACCAGCTGAAGAAGGGCAAATGAGAGCAAAGATAAAAGCAACATTTTAGGATGCTCTGAATCATATTTTCCAAAATAACAAAAAGGTACAAACCAGGCCTAGTAGAATGCCTGTAGTACCAGCTATTTGAGAGGATGAGGCAGAAGGACCTCTTGAATGCAGGAGTTTGGGGTCAGCCTCAGAATCAGCAAGATACACGCCCCCGCTCAAAAAAAAAAAAAAAAAACTGTAAGAAAAAAATAGTGCTAAATAAAACTAAGGAAATCAAGAATGGAAAAGACCACAAGACTTTAAATCATTGAGCGACCAAACCTATTTATAGCCTATAATCTCATTCAATGCGATCACCTTCATGTTTAAAAAGAAAACAGATTCTGTAGCTTAAGGAATCATCTTAATTTTGTGTACTTCATGGCCTGGGTATACAGACAACCCAAACACTTCTTGAATTTCAAAACAATATGGACTACATATACTATAGTGCTGGGCTGTCATATAGTACTAACTATGTGACAGTGGACAAGCCACTTAACAAAAGGAGAATTCAGTTTCTTCAACTGTATAATGAAGAGATACATTAGAAGGATCATTTAGGGCTGGGGATGTGGCTCAAGCAGTAGCGCGCTTGCCTGGCATGCGTGCGGCCCAGGTTCGATCCTCAGCACCACAAACCAACAAAGATGTTGTGTCTGCCGAGAACTAAATAAAATAAATATTTAAAAAATTCTCTCTCTCTCTCTCTCTCCTCTCTCACTCTCTCTTAAAAAAAAGAAGAGAAGGATCATTTAAACTTGCCTCCAGGTCTTGGGGTTTTTTGAGAATTTTTTTCAATTATTTCCTTTCCTTTCTCCTTTCTTTACCTGCAATTCTAAGGAAACCAGCATTTTACTTATGAAAATTTGTAAACTGTTGCTTGAAAATACAAGTCAACAAACAATATATAGCTATTACTAAACAATCCCAACTAAAAAATGGTATAGGATACAGAAAAAGTGGAATGATTCAGTGTTCAGAACGAATCACATCTAAGTACATAAAATTTCCAAAACATTATTTTATTCTCATGTTATTAAGTATCATTCAGAACAAATTACTAGAAAGTTCCAGAAAGGTGGGATTTTTAATAAAAATCAATCATTATACACTCCAAGTCTAGAACAGTGACTACATATAAGCTCTGAATAACTGCTGAATTTTTAAAAACTGATTTTTATGGAAGAGGCACATCTAGGCATTAATTATAGGCATTATTTCTCAGAACTTCAGAACTCCTACATAGTTTCTTTAACCAAAACCAAAAACAAACAAACAAAACAAAAAAAACCCTAAGACGATACATTCAGGTACAGGGCTACACATGGCTATATTACTTAATGCAATGTAATGTTATGCAGCTGTCAAAAAATATTTTCAAAAAATTCTAATGTGGGAAAAATGTTTTCAGTATAAAGCTGGGTAAAATAAGAGCACAAAACTGCATAGAATAAATCAAGTGGAGTTTTAAAATATATTTGTGCATAGAAACAAACTATTAAAATTAAAACAAATTATTAAAAATAATTACTTGTAGATTATGAGACTACAGGTAATTTTTTTCTTCTTTGAAAGATCTTTACTGCCTTCTACCCCTACATATCTTTAAGGAATATTCACTGATAATATTATCATGGCTCCATGTGTTACTATAACTATTTTTTATGGTGCCTATGTTTTCCATTTACATCTGCTTATTTTATACATATAGATGCATGTAAGTACACAGAGAGATCTCTGTATCTAATATGCACATATAAACATACACAACAAAAAATTTAGGTCATGAAACAATCTTTTCAGTTTCTTCCATGAATCAATACAATGATATTAGTACTAGAATACCAAGACAGAGTGAGGAACAAAGTGATAAATGCTAAAGCAGTGGTTACAGTTTCATATTGGAGTCTCATTTCATTTTACTATCACATCAGTTCCTATGTTTATGATGAAAACAAGAGTGTTTTCTTTTTAGCCTGAAGTCAACTGAATCCAGTACTCCTGGCTCTAGGGCAATCCAAATCAATGTGAGAGTTTCATTTCAGATGCTTGATAGAAAATGTCTAGCAAGAATATCATTTACAATTGCTGCTTGGGATAGTGTACTCAGTCTTTGTATGCTTATGTCTCAGGCTGTTTTCTCCCACTACTGCCATTCCACCTTCAATAATAACTATTATTTTAAAGAATAATAAAACTATATACCTACTAGAAATCACATCCAATAGAGTGTTATTCAGATACCACCTACCTCTGCTTCATTTCATTGTCATGCAGGCTATTTTATTATTTATTAATTTTTAAGTCTAGGTTATAAATGATTCCTTCGGATAAGCATATAGTTTTGGCAGGAAATATCAACTCAAAAATACAAGAACTGGGCTGGGGTTGGCTCAGTGGTAGAGCACTTGCCTTGCACGAGTGAGGCACTGGGTTTAATCCTCAGCACCACAGGAAATAAAGATATTGTGTTCATCTACAACTAAAAAAAATAAATTAAATAAAATAAAATAAAAGAACTGCTACATCTGTTCAGTTCAGTGATCCATGTTAATGGTCAATGGGTATCCAGTGTTCATCAATAGTTCCCAGGGATGTCTGTTTGATGATTTATATAATGAAACCATGTAGATAATATTAACAAATACAAGTTTTGCTTTTTTCATTTTTTATTTTTTAGTTGTAGATAAACACAATTCCCATTTTATTAAGTTATTTTTATATGATGCTAGCCAAGTGCTGTACTACTGAGCTACAACCCCAGCCTCACCAGGTTGCTTTTGATTTCACTCCCTCTTTCTACCTCATTTTCAAAGACACTCTCTAGTACTCAAGGACTAAGGGAACACAGGACTCATGATTTCTATACAACTCTAAACCCTTGGCACTTGCAGACAAAACCTAACACAGTAGTAGTATTTGTAACGGTAACAAAACTGGAAATGACCTAAATGCTCACTGATAAGAATGGACATTGAGATAAATTTCTATAATGGAATACTATTGCAGAAGTGAAAATGCTCTAATGATATTGAACAAAAGGAAAATCACTGAAGACTTCACATAATGACACCATTAAGTTCAAAAACAGAAAACTAAGTATAGTTTATGTACACATATGTGGTATAAAAAGCAAGGTGATGATAAATTCAGAACTATAGTTAGCTCAGGTGCTAAGGGTAGAATTAGATAAAGATTTTAATGCATTGGTACATGAATGTTTTTAATCTAAGTGATAGGTGTAGAGGTCTTTTTTTCACTTGTTTTAATCTTATATATATATTTACCATGCATTCTTCTGTAGGTGAAACACTGAAGTACTTTTAAAGTATGTAGAACTTCCAGTACTTACAACTCCTACCATCCATGACATCTGTTTTCACCCTCTTTTGATAAGAGGAATGAATCAGATTCTTCTCTTGAAAGTAGGGAACAAGGAAGTAGCAGAGCTGTCCAGAAAGGTTATAGAGAAGAGATATCTTATATGAAGGATTCTAAAATTAGTGCATAACTTGATCCTCATGTAATTACAGCCACGCCACTAAAATGACCTCTAAATTACAGTATATATGATCATCCTACAAGATAAATTGCAGCCCAAGACACTTTTCTCTATATCCAATACAGCCAGTTTTCCTTCTGGCATTAAATAATCCTTACAGAAGCACACCAAGTAAAGTACCTGGCTTATAAGAAGTCATATAATCACTCAAGTATTGCAAAATCGTGCAAAGTGGCTCTATCAATGGGTTTTAAACTTTTCTGCTCTTTGAAAATCTTTTTAAAATAGTGGGACTTGGTTTCCATCATATTTCTGATTTTGGCATGGGGCGTGTTCTAAACAGTAAAAAGAATTTTTAAAAAGCTTACCAGGAGCTTCGAGTGTACAGCAAAATTTGGGAACCACTGGATAGTGGTTTATTTTATGAGATTTGCTTCCACTGTTCATATATATTTTTTTGCCTTTTAAAAAAATTTTTAAAAATGTATTTATTGGGAAACCACTCCACTATATAGCATAGGTTGGGAAATTCATCCTATAATTTTTGTTCATACACAAACTGATGTGTAAATAAAGGAAGTTAATATACAAAAATATGGAAATGAGATAAGAAATGGTGGCAAGAATGGCATCAATTTCCCATGGCTTTTCAGATTCTCTGAGGCCCTACTACACTTCTCTGTCCTTCCTCTGAAATCTCTGCATTTTTACAACATCCCTCTCTTACCACATCTTAACTAATCTTAGTTTTTGTTTTGAAACAAAGAAGTCCTACCGAATTAGACTGTTTATATTCAGCGATCTTAATCAAATCAATAGTTCATTTTAAAAAATTATAGTTTTATTGCTTCATTTGTACAACAGTAACACATACCTACCACCTGGTGGCAGCATACCTACCTAAAAATAAATTATTTGGAAAGAACCCTTTCAGAGGTTAAGATATCACACACTTAAAAAAAAGTTTTCTGCTATATTTAGGCTAAAATTCATACTACTTTTAAGTGATACATACAGCTCCTCATTATCTGATCCCAGTATATTTCTCTACTCTAGTTTTCTGCTATATAGCTTTAATCTTCTAAATTCCAACATGACAATGATTTTAAGAATGGCTAATAATTCTTTAAGACTTTTTATTATAGCCTGACAATATTCTAAAGTATTTTATACTAAAAGGCTAAATCTTCACATCAACCCCAGTACCAACATTTACAGATGAGTTACTGAGTTACAGAGAGGTTAAGTATAACTTCATAAAGACATATAGCCACTAAATGACAAAGTCACACTTGAACCCAGATAATCTGGGTTAGCCACTATAGGTTATACTTTTCTCAACCAAATTTTTGAAAAATTCCACTCAGATGTCTCATAAGGAACTTCTAATACAAAATATCCAAAACTGATTTCCCAATCTTGCCTGAAGTCAACAACTGAAACTGTTCCTTCTTTTTCTCTTAGTGATTACACCAACCTTCTATCCATGTTCTCTCCTTTACCAACCAATCACATTCTGATTTTATCCTCTCTATATTTCTTGATTATCCCTACACTTTCACTCCTATTTCACTGTCTCTCATTTGTAGTTCAACAGCCTCTAAATAATTTAACCCTCAAGTCTATCCTCCATACAGCTGCAAAATGGATCAATCTGAAACTCAATCTTTTTAAGTATCAGTTAAAAATAATTTTTTAAATGTAAGAATTTAAATGAATGAATTTATATGTAACCATATTACTCCTTGTCTTAAAACCCATCAACATATCCCACAACCTTCAGGATAAAAATGTCCTTAACATGAAATTCAAGACCCTCAGGATAGAGCTCAGACCTACCTTCTTTAGTTAGCTTCATCTCTTGCCATCTCTTGCCATATCTTGCTTATACCTTTATACTCCAATAATACCAAGCCCTTGTATACCTTCCCCTAAGGAAGTCAAACTGTTCCACACCTCGGTGCTTTACTCTTCCTGTCTCATTTTCCTGAAGTTTCTACCCACACCTCTCTCCTTTTTCACCTAGTTTTTCTCGAAACTTCAAGGCTTCATTTAGAGTTTATCCATGTAAGAAGCCTTCTCTAACTGCCAAATGGAATCAGATATTCTTCCCTTGTGTTTTTCATAGAGCCAGAATTATATTACACTCCTAAATTTATAAGTATCTGTTTATATTTCTGCCTACTAACTAAATGAAGCTTGCATTTAGCAGATTCCATGTCTTTCACATTCTATAGTCTAGCACATGATATAACAAGCAATAAGTGCACAAATGTATTTATCAAATGAGTAAATAAATGATTCTCTGCACTTCACTTACTGAATTGTGGTTGACCTTCTACGCTATTAGAATGTGAAAACATTAGGGGCAGGCCTGTGGGTTTTTTATGTCTGAATCTACACCAACTTGCATGGAGGTTAAATAAATATTAAACATGAAAATACCTGAGTAACAAAATGAAAGGAACATTTTAAGATCAAGACAGTGACAATGTACAGAATCAACTTGAGAAAATTAACAGAGTCAAAAAAAAAAAAAAAAAAGCACATGAAAGGTGAGTTAGGCCTGATTTTCTTAGGGTGTGAGATAGGAATAGAATGAGGCAGATTTTGAATTTAAAAAAAAAATTAGGTTTGGGATTTGGCTATGAGTATAAAAAAATAATCCCATAATGTTCAAAGGATTTTTCAACCCAGATGCATCCCGAAATAGATACTACTATGCATAGAAAATATGATGGTGCATGAGATAGAGAAAACTTACAACATTAAAACAATTTAAGTTCATATCCTAGGAAAAAAAATAAGTATAGACTCTTCTTTCATAAAATTAAAATCTTGAGACCTATTTAAAATATTATTTCATCCTTTTAATTTACAAAAAATAAATATCATATATAAAAATAAATCTCAAATTAAACTTTTTCTGTCAAACTTTATTTTAAAAATTGGTATTGGTTGTTTGAACAGAAAAATGAAAGTCATTAGAAATGCTCAGACATGTAGTTCACTATAAAAGGAATTTATGCAAGTCAAAAGTAAACATTAGTTTGACAAATATAAAAGATTTCACACCAAAAATATTTATCTATTAGTAGAAAATAGAATTTCTGTAACTTTTAGCTAAAACCCATTATTTCATTTAAAAAATGTCCTCCTAGTGCACATTTGTTAATGCAGTTTTTACACCTTTTCTAATACCTTAATCTTTAGAGCATCTACTAATTTATTCAACTTTCAAGGAATTAACATATACACATGCACTCAATAAAATATCAATGATGCGGGAAGTTAACTGAGATCACTGACCACACCTACGGCAACAACCCCCCACATCTCCCTCACACACTTTTCACACATTAAATTTGATTCTTGAACTAGTATTTTATTTATAATTGGTTCCTTTTTCTATCTTCCCTGAGGAAAACAACTAGTAAAGAAACACCAACTTGAATAAAACTGAGACCTCTGAGAAATAAATATAACCTAATCACTGAGCCCCCACAATGAACAATCCTTAGTAAACAACAAATAATTTTATAGTA
This sequence comes from Ictidomys tridecemlineatus, assembly GCF_052094955.1. Lineage (NCBI taxonomy): Eukaryota > Metazoa > Chordata > Mammalia > Rodentia > Sciuridae > Ictidomys > Ictidomys tridecemlineatus. Next base: position 202,213,095 of record NC_135478.1, read on the forward strand.
TATGCAATATCAAGAAATAGAAGGCCTAGCATGCATGAGCCCCTGGGCTCAATCCCAGGGTTGCTGAGGGGCTAGGGAGTGGCTAGAGAAAGAAACTGTAGATCTTGTTAGTTTTTCAGAAATCTGTTAAGTCAGAAAATCTAATCAATCAATACAATTTATAAAGTCAAATTTTTAAATAGGACTTTGTAAAATATATAGAGTAGTTCTAAATCATCAAAATAACTTGAGGCTCTAAAAAATGATCTCTAAAAGGGGAAACACACCAACACAAAAAAAAAATCTTAGAATTACACAAAAAATTTAGATTACATAAAAATCAGAGCAAACAGTAACCCAAAAGAGGACAGCAACTGCAAACAAGCATTACATTGTTCGTGTAAGATAAAGGAATTTTACATAGAACAAAAGAATATAGATTTAAATAAATAACCTAGACAAAACTACTCCTGGAACAATGCTAAATTTTTGAACAGTCTTAACGTTTAACACTTTTGAACAGTGTAAAACCCATGAGCAAATTAACCAAGCTTTAGGAGGTGTACCTAAATGGGCATTAAATATCCTAAGTTCTATTTTGGTGAAAACTACCACAAAAAGTAAAAGGGGAGTCGATATGACAATAAAAATCCTTTGTACTAGTAGAATACATACACAGGTCTATCGTGTTCACACAGAAAAATGACAGGGCTTTTTGTTATGGAAGACTAAGTCGTTTTCCCCCCATAACTGATATGTATTGGTAATGATCAAGCCAAAAGGCCAACAGGTGCCCATTTGACCAAAAGGCCAACAGGTGCCCATTTGACCAGCTGTTTGTACTTATCAAACAGCTGGTCAAGGAATGGAATGACTCACTGCACCACAAAAAAACTCAAACTTCACCATCACACTGTAATCAACTCACCAACAATTTATTCAAAGAAAGCACCAGTTTAAATTTTGGTGAGCCAAACAAGCTTAAAAAAAAAAAAAAGAAGATGGAAGATAATCCCACTGGAATTGTCTGCTCCTCTCGTACATGATCATACATGCTCTCTCCCTGGATGCATTTATATAATACATAAATAATTACGTATAATAATATATATATATAATATATATATTATATACACATTAATAATAATATGTAAAACAAGTTCATAACAACCAAATTACAAGATGGGTAAAGGACTTGAATAGTCTGAAGATCTACAAATGGCCAAAAAGCATACAAAAAAGATACTCAATGTCATTAGTCATCAAGAAAACAAGAATTAAAACCACAGTGATATCCCTTTATGCTCACTAGAATGGCTATGATTTAAAAAATAGAAAACAAATTTGTTGAGATACAGAGAAACTAGAATCATCATGCATTGTCAGTAGGTATGTAAAATGAAGTGGTACAGTAAAATGGTAAAGCCACTATGGTAAGCAATTTGGAGATTCTTCAAAATGTTAAACAGAATTACTATAAGACCCAAAATTCTTAATTCTAAATATACGCCCAAGAGAAATGAAAACAGGTATTCAAATGCTTGTATACAAATGTTCACAGCAGCACTATTCACAATAGACGATGCATAGAAACAATCTAAATACCTATCAATGGATTAAAGTGTGAACACATTGCTGTATATACACACACTGTAATATTATTCAGTCATAAAAGGGCATGAGGCATGGACACATGCTACACAATGGCTGAACCTCAAAACATTACACTAACTGAAAACAGCCAAACATGTAAACACCATTGCACCTGGCCCTTTTTATTTATTATTTTGAGACAGGGTCTCACTACATGGCCAAGGGTCTCACTAAATCGCCTAGACTGGCCTAGAACTTGTGATCTTCCTTCCTCAGTCTCCTGAATCACTGGATTAAAGGCATGCCTCACCATGCCTGGCTCCCAATTAAAAGAATGCTAACCAATTAAATAGAATGCCTAATTTTAATTTTAGAAAAATCTTACTAAGAAATAAAAATAATGTCCCTTATCACTAATGTTTCACAATTTACCAGAACTTTTTTCTATTTGTCATATTAGAAGAAATTAATTCACATTTCAATCATCAGCAGCCTAAATTAAATGTTTAATAGTCATAGTTTAGCTCTTTCTACAAACCTTTTTATGTAACAAAAATAAGAAATGTTTTTGTTTGAAAAAAAATTTTGTCCCCCCCAAAAAAAAAAAAAAAAAAAATTTTGTCCCACTCTTGTCATAGTCCAATCCTTTGGATGAATCCTATCTTTTTTGTTTCCTCGTTGCTGTGTGTTATCATTCAGTAAGGATGTCTGTGGTGTTCTGTCAATAAAACTGAAAAGTGAAAAGAGGAAGTAAAATAAAAGACACATCCAAGGGACTAGATGAGAACAGGAGTGGGATAAAAATTGTTCTCAAACAAAATTATCTCTTCACTGGATTTTACTGATGCTCTGTTTTCCTGCCTTAGAGAAATTTAACATACATTTCAAGAAGCCTGTCATGTCTATTCTTTCCCCTCAACACCATGTTTTCTTTTATTTCAGCAAAGCCCAAAAGTCATGAATTAGTTTTAAATCACAGGAACACACCAGTCTCTGATGGAGGCATCAAATTGCTATATCCAGAAAAAGATTTAAAAATTGTCGTTGTAAAACTGTTATTAAATGTAACTTTGAAAATTAAGTAAGACCTGTCACAAGTATAAAAAACTATAAAGTTTAAAAGAAATCAGAGAGGGAGAATAGCTTTCTTCACTGTGGATCAGAATATCTGAAAATGCAAGGAACAATTTTATACTATAACTAGCTTGCCTATCACAGCAGCACAGTAATTGAAAAATCCTATCAATAACCTAATAAGAGAGCTTACACAGAACATTGTACACAACACTGGCATTACTCTACAAACTAAAAATGCTTGTTAAACAAAAAAAAAAAATTCATATAATTCCAAGTTATTGAATGTAGTAAGAATTTTAATTATTCACTAAATAATGACAATTATATAAAATGCTATAGAGGTATAATACTTTGGTTTTGCTGAATTCTAGTACATTTGAAGAACTTTTTAAAAATATAGCAAAAGTGATTTATAGGACTAATTTCATTCTAACTACACAACTGTCCTTTATTTAATTTTGTTCACTAATAATTGACTACTTTGTTTATATAATCATAAATAATTTTACTTGGAAAAAATGAAGTCATTTAAAATGGAGTTGAAATAGTTTGGTTGATTCACTACAAGGATAGCCTATGTGGTGCCATCTCTGTCAGTAACTTGTAAATGAGGTCAAGCCCAGCTCTGAAAATATTTAATAATGTAGTTAACATCTCCAAGTATTAGGCTTCTTGCAACATCAATACTGAGGAGATAGCTGAGGACCCAACAGCAAACCAAAGAACTACCAAGCATCAGAAAAACTGAATTGCCTCGAAGTCCTTTCTACTAGGTTCCATTAGCCCTTGATTCTTATAAATCATTCCATTAACCTCAGTTTCTGGGTTTTTTTGTTACAACAAATCTAAAGCAGCAAGTTAGGGGAAGAGGCAAATGAGAAAATACAAAGCTGGACAAGCAAGTTCATAGGAAAAACCAAAAAACTGACAGCAAGGAAAATGGATAAGAATGACAAAAACAAAAAAGCAATCCATAAATGTCCAATAATATAGAATTCTGACTACATAATGCAAGCGGTACTGGAGTAAGAATTAGAGTTCCAGGACTACACTAATATAGGAGACCTAGTTATTTTGCATTTCATGTTCTTGTTCTGTAGGAGAGTCATACAACATTAACCTGTTTATCATACTGCATGTAATGTCTTTGTTTTTTAAATGATACCTGAACATTGTGCCTGATCATAAAAGAATAATGTTGTAGAGAATTTGTAAAATAAAGTATAAAAAAATTAAAATAGCCTATAACCCACTACCCAGAGATAACCACAACTGACATCTCGGTGCATGCTTTTTCAGATGTCTTCATATATAAATACTTAAACGTACCTTTTTTTTTTTTAACCTGACATTATCTGTGGACATTTTCCCAACTTGAAAAGTGTTTGTAGAATTATTTTAATGGCTACATAAAATAATTCATTCTCCTATTACTGCAGATTTTTGTTAATATAAAATACTTTACAAAGTACACTTCTATATTGTAGGGGTTGGGGTTGTGGCTCAATGGTGGAGCACTTGTCTAGCAACATGTGCAGCCCTAGTTTCAATCCTTAGCACCACATAAAAATAAATAAATAAAATAAAGGTACTGTGTCCATTTACAACTAAAAATTCTTTTTTTAAATTTAGATACTATACTGTATACATGAGAAGCTATTTTTAAAATGATCATTTATTATAAGGTCTTGAGAAAGGAAATTTAGAGAAATCTAGAGAGAAAGGAACAGAAGACCAATTACCAAAAAAAGATTAAAAAGTTGTACGTTGTAAAACTGTTATCAAATGTTAACACTTAAGTCTTATGAACAAATGAGATACTTGGAGAACCAAGTCTCTGAATAAATTTTGGGAAATGATCATTTTAGGTGGTTTCTGATACCAGCAATAAGAGACTTCTGATTAGAAAAATTCTGGATTACTCTTATTAAATTCCAACCTAGCTAGTAACACTGCACATTAAGAACTTACTCAGTCATTCTGCTCATTCATTCAAGAAGCAAATGTCAGGGACCGCCCTGTGCATGAGCTAAGACCCTCCAAAAGCCTTAAGTAAAGGGGATATTGGACTGGCAACATACGCCACACCATGTGTTATACCAAGCAAGTGGCCTTTACCCCCACTCATCAAGGAAGAGCCTCAGCTCTGGGCTTGAGCGGTACCCAACAGGATTGGGCAACCCCTGCTGAAACACTATCCCCTGCCTTATTGGGTGGAACATTCTATCAAATGTCTTTTCCCTAATAAACAGAGGGGTTCCAAGTGCACTCGCTCTCTTGCCCTCTTGCCTTCCAGCGTGGAAGAAGACCCTTGAGGTGGCAGAGCAGGCCCACCCTCCACCTGAGAAACTCATGTCCACGTGTTGCATGATTCTTCTTCGCTGTTTCCTTACTTTAATGTTGCAGCCAGCTCTTTTGACCAGCTCATCTTGCCAGCATGCACAGCTGAAGAGAACCAAACACTGAATACCTACTATTTGAAAAGCACTATGCTAGGTTGCATTTAATTGATTGAGAGTTTTCCTTATAAAATATTCTAGAAAATGAGTCAGTAGCATTTTAAATATTTTAACAAAATGTTGGGGGGGGGTAACATCCAAAATTCTACTGTATCTAACCTCTCACTGTACTTATTACCCAGGAGCATCTGTTTCTCCTACTTTGGAAAGCAGAGACTATTGCCATTTCTCTATTTCTACCTCTTGATCTAAGTTTGCTGATTATGTGTCTGTTCAAAGTTAACTATGTTTAGTAGAACTGCTTTATAAATTTTGTTTGGTGTTGAGGACTAAACCTAGGAACTTGTGCTCTACCATTGAGCTACACCCCTAGCCCATGAATAACTATATTTATAATAGTTTTTCAATCCCATTCTAAAAGCACATATGTTTATACAAATGAAATAATTACATATTTTGTTTAGTTTTGTTTGCGCAGTAGTGGAGATAAAGGGCAGTAGTGCTCTACCTTTGAGCTATAATCTAAGCTCCCCCTCCCTTTTTTTTCTCTCAGACAGGATCTTGCCTCAGCCTCCTGAGTAGCTGGGATTACAGGTGTATACCACTGCAACATCTAAACTATTTCTGATAATGTTGTTTTCACTCTATTTACCATGTCCCTCTCAGACTTAATCCTTTTAATGATTGTATAATATTCCATTGCACTTACATGGCTGAGGAATCATGACCTCAGTAAAGTATTTTATACCAGATAGCTAATGTTGCAGCAAACATATGTTGCCTTAAAAGCCTCAAGGATCTCTTACTGGAAACTGGGCTCATTTCTAGAGGAAAATAAACTACAATAAAAATTAACTTAAAAAGATTTTTACCCCATAGGTAGATTTTGAAAGACAAATATATATATAAAGAAATCAAATTTCTACTTTGCCAAATCTACTTACAGCAAGCAATTTAATTATTATGAAATGTGACTGTTCAAAGTTAACTACGTTTACTAGAACTGCTTTACATACATTTAAGAAAGATACATTTGGTAGAAGGCAGTAAACATTCTTAGGTAACAAATAAGACATCTAACCAGAACTTCCATGCTTTTGAAAAGGTACACAAAATTACTTTCAATTCCTTAGATGTAGAGTGTTTGCTTAGTCCCTTGGGTTGCACAACTGTAAGCAATTTTGGGCTTCTGAAAATGCCAATGTTCCTTCATTTATATATTCTAGAGTAAAAAACAAAATCTACCTGTTTACATACAAGCATTTAAGTCTTAACATTAAAAGGGGGAGATTATAAAAAAGTCAATTATATTTTAGAAATATGAAGCTGGTTAACACACACATTCCTTTAACACACTTCTGATGAACATCTACTACTGCATCTCTGCAGTAAGGCCTTTCTTTCATTGATTACTGAAATCATTGACCTGGTTTCCTTTGTTTATGTGGAAGAATGAAGAAAGAAAGGAAGAGAGGAAAAAACAGTTAATTGTGTTTCAAGTATGATTGTTATCCATTAGCTCTAAAAAGAATATCACCTATAAAAAGTAACTCATTGTAGGGAGTAAGGGGGCCTTTCAGGCAAGCCTAAAGAGCTGCTCAAATATGTAATTTTTTTTAAAAAAATGCTATTCAATTTATATTTTGTCTACGATAAATTTTTCATGATGCCCCAAGAAGGATATCTATGCATAATACAGTTTTGTAATGTTTGCGTTACAATTTCCATACATATACACACGCACACACACATAAAATCGGAACTCACTACACCTACACACCTACACACACACACACACACACACACACACACACACGTAAAACAAATTATTTAAAGCAGGAATTCTAAAGCTTTGTTCTGTGGAATCTTTCCGTCTTCAGAACTTCCAATCCACAGGATACAAAACCAACTGCCATGACAAAGACCTCCAAACAGGAACGTACAAAGACACGCTTTTAAAAACGCCCCTAAAGCCAAGTTCACAGCTGGCACTTGTGGCACACTCAGGCCACTGCTGAGGCAGCTGTCACAGGCCAATCTCACACACGTCCTCCAGTGCCAGCGTGCCACCTAAGGAAGACAAGCTGATGATCAGCGCACAAATTCTCCACTGAATAAAAGGAAAGCTTTAAATCCCCGCCCTGGAAAACACAATGCCTGCACCACCCATAAAAGTCCCTTTAAAAGTGAAGGGCTGGAGGTTTAAAGGCTATTAATTAACACCTAATTATCAATACGGTTTAAAGAAAAGAGAGAGAGAGGTGTTTTATTGGGGCAGTCGTGAGAAAAGAGCCACACCATTCAATCACCACCGAAGTCTCGTCAGCTAGGTAGCAGCACCGGGCTTTACACGTCCTAGGAAAAGGGACAGGAGGGAGGGGAGGAAACCCAGACCCTGCAGCACCTCCCTCCGAGCGCAGGGCACCCGGCTGCCGCAAACTCGTTCCCCAGGCCTCCTCCCACCCTTTCCCGGCCACCGCCTCCCACCTCTGGCCCGGCGGTCCCCGGCTCTCCTACCTTCGCTCTGCCAGCTTCTACCTTTCTCCTTCTTTCTTCGTCCTCCATGGCTTCTGCGGGGTAGGCAGGGAAAGAACAGGGAGGGGGTCGGGGGTAGAAAGGAAAAATCGGTTCAGACCGAGGTGGGACGGCTAGCTCCGCGACCCAGGCCGCAGGGCCCGGCCGGGAGCTGCCTCCCCCCCGGAACAAAACCAGTCAGTCGCTGCAATCACTGGCGAATCGTCCTCGTCCACACGAGTACAGCGGTCGCCACCGCCATCTACGTCTCCACGTAAACACAGAGTGAGGCGGGAGTCAAGACACGTCACAGCGCGCAGGCGCCTCGAACGCCGCGTTGCCTGGCAGGTGCGCCCGCGGCCCCGCCCCGCCGGCCTCGCGGGGCCGAACGTTCTAACCCAGTCCTCAGCGCGCGTCGGGGGTCTCCAGCCTGCCGGACGACCCCCACCGTGCAGGGGATTCAGGGCTTCCAGAACACCGGGGTTTTCCAAATTACACAAATAACAGATGCTTCTTGGGGCAATTGGCGAACGCTCCTGAAAAACCCCAGGGGAAAGATGGGAGGGAGGAAGCGGCGGGATGCTAGCCTTCAACCTAGACTAACTCCCCCAGGACTCAAAGGATTGGGGGGAAACAGCTCCGTTACTTCGTTAGCCTGAGAGCCCCGCCCTTTTCCCCAACACTGGTTCCCGCCCAATTTCGGGTTCATCCTTCAAGGCCCACCCCAAGCGCCGCCCCCAGATAGCTCTGATTTCTTTGTTCTTTGCAGGGTGACTGGGACGTTTCCAGTCAAAATTTACTCCCCTCGCACACCTCTTAGGGGCGTCCGTTCATCAACAGTGTTCTGAAAGAAGCCTGAACTTGGAAAAATAGGCAGGAAACAAAGCCGATCTATATTAACTTTCTAGCTTTAATGACTTAAAACAAGTTACCTATCATGTCTGACCTTACCTGAAATTTTTGGAAGGGTTGTTGGTGTACTTGACTGCCCCTGGTATACTAAAACATCTGACTTAATGTCAGGTTTTTTTTTTTTCTCTCTCTCTCCTTGTAGTTTCTTCACATACTCTGCATGTTTTAAATAATACTCCAGGACTCCCAGTTTCTTGATGGCAGAGACTTATCCTGAGTCTTGACATTATTACTGAAATGATGAGCCTACGGCTTTGCATGCAAGAGACACTTGTTGGCTTGAAATGAAACGTGTTTATAAACTGAGCATTACTCTTCACCTGATCCCTTAATCCTTCTGTTTTTCTCTGTACTCTCCAAACCTCAAATCCATTCCTAGGGTGAACTACACATTGCATTGTCTCAGGTTGATAGTTTCTCCTTTTTTGAATCATGAGTTCAATCATAGAAGTAGTGTGAAGTGAAAGTTGGATTTAAAAAAGAAAAAAGGAGAATTTAAAGAACTTAAATGTACATAAACAGAGCTAGTCTGCAATAGTCCTAATTTTTAAAATTTATAAATTTTAAGATTTTGTTTTCTCAAGTTCCCCCATTGCCAACTTGTAACACCCAAGGGTATATTGATTGCCCTGTTATCTCAACCTGAATTGAGAATTGGATGAGGTTAGACAATTTACCATAGGGAACAAAGAATTGATACAAAAAAAAAAGTTATTTACTCGGTCATATTTCAAACAGTGCAGAGATTTAAATACTGCCTGGACTAAAAGATTGTGTTTGTAGATTCTGATTGCCTAGATGGAGGAAGCCCCAGGATATTTGATAGATATTCCTTTTTGTTAATGAATACTGCTTTCTCAGTGGCTGAGGAAGTCAACTATTTGTTCTAGTGTGTCTTGAAAATATTCAAGAACATCTGCTAAAGCAACAAGTTTATTTCAATATTTCCCTTCACTAATAGCAATCAACCAAATACATTGTTTTACATGTAATGGGTGCTCAATGAATATTGAAAGTTGTGTGTTGACTTCCATTAAAAGAGGAAGCATGTAAAATTGGTGCTCTAAGTCTTATTTATAGCATCTGTTCATTCATACCATGTTATACCATTCATATATTTGTGTCATGACACATCATTCATTCTCTCAAGTCATTCCCTAAAAAGATGCTAATATTTCATAAAGAACTTGGAAAAGATGAAAGAGCCCTGGAGATAAGTGAGGGAAGAGCAAATCCAAAGGCCCTAAGTTAGAGTATGACTGATATATTAAAGGAAAAGCAGGAGGCAAGGGTGGGTATAGTGGAGTAAGCAAGGAGGAAAATAGTAGAACAGAGAAGAAACAGGGCCAGATCCTGTATAATTCTGGAGGTTATTGTAAGAACTTTGGCTTTTACTGAGTGAGATCAGGAGCCATTGAAAAATTCTTAGCAGATAAGTGACCTGACCTGACTTATATTATTAAAGGACATCTGAAAACTATTAGGAAAAAAGACTCTGAGGGATATGTTTTGTTCTTATTGCAATAATTCAAACAAGAGATAATGGAAGTTTGAACCATAGTGTAGTAGTAGTAGTAGAAGCAATGATATAGGATCAGATTCTGAATGTAGAACTAACAGTGCCATAGAAGTTGTAGATTGAATGTGAGGTTTGAGAAAAGAAGAGTCAAGGATGACTCTGGTGTTTTGTGGTCTGAGCTACTAAAGTGATGTAATTGCCAGTAACTTGGAGGAGGGCAAATTTGAAGATCAAGAATTCAGTTTTTGATACAGCTTAGACATAAAAATTAGACATCCAAGAAGTAATGTTACCCTTAGAAATCTGAGTTTGAAATTCAGGATGTACACAGGAGGCGTAGTCTCTCTTCTGTGTGTTCAAGTGTTCTCCTTATCTTGTACTTTTAACTTTTTAAAAATGTACTGGGTTGGGGTTAAAAATCAACCACCAAATGGATCCCAACACCAATCTGTAGCCCAGGAGCTCCAGGATGCCAGGTGTTCACATGTCTAAATCCCTTCTCAGCACTGACAGTGAGTCAATTATCTTTTTATAATTAAAAAAAAAGCACAAAATTGAGTAATATCGCATAAGAGTATCAGAAACTGCCTGAGTGGAAACCCACTATTTACATTTAAAACCTGTAGCTAAAGCTGCATCCATGACAATGTTGGCAAACACTAGTAGCCTAGCTTATTTTTGGCGCACTCTCAGGAGCTCCTGTGGGCCTCATTCACAAGTTGTCATTGCTGTCTACCACAAGATCAAGCCTTGGGTATCCTGGAAGTAGTAATGTGGTAGCAGGAGGGTCTTGCAGACCTCACATGCCCCCGTGGTGAAGCTGGTGTTCTAGTACTTATTGGTCTTCACATGAAAAACTAGGTGAGAATGGTGGTCACGATTTCACCAAGCTTCAGTTGGTACATAATTGTCATCTTCCCTCCAGCATCCAGACCCACCATGAGGATGCACATTTCTTTTTTACCAAAAGGCCCTTGAAGAGATTTGCAAAGGTAGTCCCCATGCTCACAGGCTGATGGAAGCTACAGTGGCTGGTGACCAGCAGCAAATGCTCTGGGCCAGGTGTCAGTTTTTTCCCATAAGATGGCAGTACTCCTAAACCATGTTTAAAATGTTACCTTGTACTGAGTCTTATTCCTTCAAATATCTCATCAATAATTTATTGCAGCCAGGCATAGTGGCACACGCCTGTAATCCCAGTAGCTCAGGAGGGTGAAGCTGGAAGATTGTGAGTTAAAAGGCAGCCTCAGCAAAAGTGAGGCAATAAGCAATTCAGTGAGACCCTGTTTCTAAATAAAATACAAAATACAACTGGGGATGTGGCTCAGTGGTTGAGTGCCCCTGAGTTCAATCCCTGATACTGATCTCTTTACAAACATATACTCATTTTTCCTGCTTTTTCTAAAGTATCTGTTGTGAAATTGAAATAGCCAAGTTTTGCTGATTACTTTCTTCAATTTTCCAAATCTAAATTAATATGTAGATGATCCATATAAAAGATCCTATGGTAATGAAACTGCTATATGACTATAACCTAAACCAAAATTATTTAGAGAAAACTTCTATCTGTTTCTTTGGTTTGTAGATCAGAGTAATTATCTACTCAGTTGCTTAACCATTTTGTCCACCTTCATGGTTTTGTTTCCCCTTAGAAGACTTTGCCAGTACCATTTCCTCTGAACATTTCTAATCATCACCTGCAATGCAATAAGCTCCTAGGGGCCTCGTTCACAAGCTGTTACTGCTGTCTACCACAAGATCAAGGCTTGGGTGTCTTGGAAGTAGTGATGTGGTAGCAGGAGGGTCTTGAAGACCTCCCATGCCCCTGTGGTGAAGCATCTTCCCTTAAACTATGCCCAACATCTTTTCTGCAGTGACAACATGTCCAACCTTCTCTATTTCAGTCAATGACCTTCTTCTAGTCTCCTCAACTTTTCAGGTTTTGTTTCTCTCTTCTTCATTCATCATAGCTTATCAGGAACTATGTCCCCATTGGCTTTCTTTCCCAGTGTCTCTTGACTCTTTCCCATATTGTCCTTTTTCATTGCAACCATAATAAACCAGACCCTTATTATCTCATATTTTGAAAATCACAAGAATTCAGGCTAGGACATCTGCTTCATTCTTCCCCATTACATTCCAGTCCTCATAACTCTATCAGATTAGCTTCCTAAAACACAAATTTCACTAAATTCTCCCATTGAGTCCTACTGCCCATAAAATGAATCTCAAACTCTTAGATGTCATTCATGTGTCTCAGTTTAACTATGTGATCCTAACTCCAATTCCTCCCATTCATCAATTTCCCATTATAGTCAGACAGATGCTCACTAGGCATTAATAACATTTTACACATTGCCAGAAATCCACATAACAATATCACAGCTTTCATAAGCAAAGATTTATGGTACTACAATTTAGCTCTTTTGTAAATGGGATTGTTGTTCTTTGTAACTAAGGCTAAACTGAAGGGAAACAAAGCAGACATTAAATGCTAAAACCAACTATGATGATTTTTACTAATTAATATAAGTGAAAGATATAAATTTAAAAAAATAGGAGGGAGCATAGTGGCACATCTTCCACATTTTATAGAATAAAAAACTCAAAGCATGAGAAGTTAAGTGACTTACCACCTTCCATGGTTGGGCAGCAAAAGTCCTAGCAAGTCCTAGTTCCAAACCATCTGATTTGAGTCTTACTCCATTTTGCCAAAATGCATCTTTAAACAAATGAATAGTAGACTTTTAAATTTATATATATGAATATATAAATTATTTATATATAAGTATATATTTATACATATAAATATATAAATTTATATATATAAACATATATATATGTATATATTGTTCTATTTAAATTGTGTATATCTTCCTGATTCAATTTGGGCAAACCGTATGACTTAAAAATTTTTCCAATGCCTTCAATATCTTCTAATTTATTGGAGTATAAGTTTTCAAAATAATTTCTAATTATCCTCTGTATTTCTGTAGTATCTGTTGTGATATTACCTTTTTCATCACGTATGCTGGTAATTTGAGTTTTCTCCTTCTTTTTGTTAGCGAGGCTAAGGGTCTATCAATTTTATTTATTTTTTCAAAGAACCAACTTCTTGTTTTATCATTTTTTTTAAATTGTTTCTTTTGATTCAATTTCATTGATTTTAGCTCCAATTTTAATTATTTCTTGCCTTCTACTGATTTTGCTGTTGATTTGTTCTTCTTTATCTAGGGCTTTGAGATATAATGTGAGGTAATTTATTTGTTGACATTTTCTTCTTTTAAGGAATGAACTTTCCCCTTAGAACTGCTTTTATAGTAACTCAGAGATTTCAATATGTTGTGTCTATGTTCTCATTTATCTCTAAGAATTTTAAAATCTCCTCCTTGATGTCTTCTGCAACCCACTGTTCATTCAGTGTTCATGGACCTTTATTTATTTATATGTAGTGCTGAGAATCAAACTCAGTGCCTCACACATGCTAGATAAAGGCTTTACCACTGAGCCACAACCCCAGCTCAGTAGTTGACTTTTAAAGGAATAAATTCATGCTTACAGAATGTATTAAATACAACTCAGAACAAATTTGTTAGCTGTTTAGTTTTCAAATAGTTACCCTTTTGAAATAATAACAATGAAACTAATACTCCTTCAAAGTGTCCAATAATTGAATAAAATGTTCTGGGAAATTTAAAGTGTTACTATTAAAGAGGACATAATTATAAGCATACAATTTAAGACATTTCAATTGATTAGTGAATAATATAATATATGCACGGTAATTTCAGGTCTTCAAAGACTGTCATACCATTAGGTAGTCCCAGAATATAAACAAAATGAGTTCCGAAAGAGTTGTCTCAAAGGCCTATATCATTTTTTTATATTGAAGATGTATTTAGTTTAAATGTGAAGGAAAACTTCAAGTTGTTAGTCTTTCAGTATCTGTGAAATGTTAAAAACCCACTAATTTTTGTGTTACTCTTCTCACAGAAACTCCCTGAAGGTGCTTTGTCTTCTGCTGGTTTTCAGTGAAACCAGCCTTATTATCCTGAGCTGTACAACTGTTTGGAGCACTGTAAAATGTGACACCAAGAAGACTAACCTGCTGTTGAGTTAGAGCAGCAGAACATTTGAAACAATTTTAGCACTCCATTTTGAATAGCATATGTGGACCTAATCATATATGCTATCATATATTCCCTTCTTGGGAAATCAGAGGTCTTGTGAACTAAGAGTAGGTCCTTAGGGTTTAAGCATGATTCCAATTTTCCATGAGGCCTTTCCTGCTCTGCTCCTCAATCTTCAAAGTGCCTGGAGTAACTCTATAACTAAGATAACATCCTGGGCCATATTACATCCCACTATGTGCTTATACAAGGCCTCCATTTCCAAAGGTAATCTGGGTGTAATTTTTCTTTATATCTTTCAGGAGGCTAAAAAAATAGATCTTACATAGGCTATATACCATTTTTCTAAATAGGTAAAATAAGATAAAATATTTGAACTCTTTCTGTATCCCCAGAATTGATGAATTTTTATTCCCTGCATTTTTCATCCAAGAAATGAAAGAATGAAATCCACCATTGTAAGGGTACATAATTCTTTTTTTTTTGTTTCCAAAAAACAATAACAAGAAATTAAATAAAAATGGAAACAAAAAAAATCCCTAAAAAAAAGGGAAAATGAAACAAATGAACCCCATTATATACCAAATTAGTGGCTTAATCCCATTGTGAAAAGATAAGTGCAGAAGAATTGATAGAATTTAAAAATAATCATTTTTGTAAACCCCCAGAATAATGAATCTGAACAACATTTATCAATGGGTGTTAAAACCATTAGTTGTAAGACTAACCAGGAACTTTATAATGAAGGGATAAGGCTCTTCCACCTGAAATTACTGATCAAACCCATCATCAAAGTGGAATAAGCAGACAATGCCTCATGGTGTGATGCAACAGAAAGTGCAGTAGCACTGCCCATGCAGTGTTCTTGCCTTAAAAAAAAGAGAAAGAAATGGCTGACAGGTGTGGTGCTGCATACTTGTAATCCTAGCAGTTCAGAAGGCTGAGGCAGGAGGATTGTGACTTCAAGACTAGCCTTAGCAAATTAGTGAGCTCCTAGGCACCTTAGTGAGACTGCCTTAAAAAAAAAAAGAGAGAGAGAGAGGGCTGGGAACTTAGCTCAGCGGTAAAGCACCCTTGGGTTCAATCCCCAGGAGAGAAAGAGAGAGAGAGAGAGAGAGAGAGAGAGAGAGAGAGAGAGAGAGAGAGAGAGAGAGAGAGAGGGAGGGAGGGAGCACATTGCCATCTAATTAAGTAAGCCTCTATATCCAAATGCTATTATATAGGAAATCCAAGCAATAAAAGAATAAGTTAAAGGACACTGTGAGACAGCAATCATCTAAATCTAGAACATGAGATATTTTGTATGACTAGCTCTATGTTAAAGAATTACTGTTAATTTTGTTAGGTGAAGTGGAATATATAAAACAGAAGTATGCTTATGAGAGGAAAACTAAGAAAGGCAGTATTCATAGAATAGATTTTTGTAAATCAAAAGACATTTATTTTGACTGTTAGAGGAATCACCATAGATCACTTTTAGTTTCCAACTCTTGTATATAAAAACAACATGATATTTGTTGGTTGGAAAGCCTTTAGTTGAACATGTTGGCAGACAGTATTTTATTTTCACTTTATTTACAGAAAGTCTGATGATCTGAATAGTTCTCTAAAAGCTAGTAATATAAAATATGTAACCCATTTGTATAAATATATCTTTAAGATGTTATGTACTACATGTATTGTTATAAGCAACAATTTCACAAAATTTGTTCTTGTTTCTGGTATGTACATTTGATTAGTTTTGCATTATTAAACAATAGGGAATGTGAGTTTGCATATTGATGAAATTTAAGGCTGTGAGGCTGACCAAGGAATTGATTTAAAAAAATACCTTATGTATGATGACATAAAATTAGAAATGGATCATACACTGTTATCAGTATTACTATACTTTTTCATGATTATTTTTCTTTTTATTACCTATTCAGTTATTGAAAAACAGAAATTGGTGTTCAATAAATTTCTTGTGACAATTTCCATTCTGTGTATTTTAATTTCCAAATTATTATAGCAATATCTGCAGTCCTTAGGATCTAGAGATAAAAACACAAAGAATGGATAAAATGAATCCACAGAGCCTTTTATATAGTTTTGATCTTTTTTCTTTAATCTCATATTTCATCATTGATAATTTATGAAAGTTATATCTGTATAATATGAGCTAAAAATAATTAATAAATCTAGACTTTAGTAGAACAACTGAACCATTGCTATAGTTTAGATTTGGAATGTCTGCTAAAGGCTCCTGTGGTAAATACTTGGTGCCAATGTGGCACTTTTGGAAGTGGGAGAACCTTTAAGAGGTGGGGTCTAGTAGGAGGTCTCTAGGTCATTGAGTGACTTGCCCTTGAAGGGGATATTGGTACCCTGGACTCTTCCTCTTCCTCTCTTTCATTCCTGGCCCTCAGGTAAACAGGCTTGTCCCATCACATGCTTCTGCCATGTCATATTGCCTTGCCATAGGCTCAAAAGCAACAGGCCAACCAACCATGGATTAAAATCTCCAAAAGGGTGAGCCCCAAATACCCTACTCCAACACACACAACACTCTTTCTGTTTTCTCCTTAGGAGACAGGGTCCCTCCTTACCCAGGCTGGTGTCCAACTCTTGGGCTCCTGACCTTGAGTGATATTCCTTCTTCAGCTTCCCAAGCAGCTGAGACTACAGATGCACACCATTGCTCCTGACCCTTTCTTCCTTTTAAGCTGATTATCTCAGGTATTTTGGTAGAGTGATAGAAAGCTAACATAATCATCTAACTAATGGCTTCAATTTTCTCCTTCCTGCCTTCCTTCTTCCCCCAAACACTGTAACTTAAGAGAACCTCCCACATATTCTGTAACACAACCCCTATCTTTTGCTTCCTCCTTCATTCTCATTTATCTCTCAAATCTTTCTATTGTGCCCTTTAGAACTCACAAGCATAATCAGCAAAACCCCAAATATCTCTAGCCTTTTCTCTCTTCTTTCCATTTACTTCTTGATCTGCTAAAACTTGGCTCCCCCCTACAACATCACTTTCCCCATAGTCCTCTTACTTGGGCACTATCATTTCCTAAAATACTTTATGTTACTGGAGGTAGAGGTGGACTAAAAGTCCTCTTGTCCTTTTCTGTGTCCTAGACCATGATCCTATCTAAAATTCATGCCATTAGATAGATGTAACACCTCCTTATTGTAGATCTCAATATAATGTAAAATCCTCCTTATTGAAGATTTTAGGCCTGCCTCAATGACTCTCTCTACTGTACTTCCTATCATAATTCTCATGATTTCAGTATTGTAGCAACCCTTTCAATACCTGACCTCTCAGTTACTTGATCTTGTATCTTCCATTGATCTTGTCCTTTATTCCCTCTTAGTCGTCCATTTACTGTTACATTGCTAACTTTGTCATTACTAACACTTGAACTTGTTCCTTAATAATCTCAATTAAAAGTATCCCACTCTCCAATATATCTTCTTATTTTTCCAGCTGATTTCCTTGGGGACTCCAATTCTCAATCATTCTTTTCATCACAATATTTAATCCATTAACCACCATATCTACATGCATCTTATCATGTTCTTAATTCCTGTCTTATTGTACAGCTTAGATTTATGGTCTGTCATTATAATAACTTTTTACATATACCCTAACTCCTTCAATCCTCCCTCCCTCCCTCCCTAATCTTAAATAAAATTTATGCTAGCAGTTGAACCTGGCTTAATACAGAACACTCAATTATGCTACCCAGTCTTACTTTAAATTTGCTACATTTTCATAGTTAATTATCTTGTCTTTGTTAACTCAATCCATCTTATCTTCCCTTACTTCCAATACTATTTATAAGATCCCCACTCTTAGATAATAATTTTTATTCTTAATTGCTTAGAAAGTAGATATAACTCTAATAATAAAATGTTGACATTCTCCCTCTGCCATATCAGTCAACAAACCTGCATAGTACTCATATTTTACAAGTTCCTTTCCTCTAACAGTGATCACCTCACTCCAATTTATGGTAAATCCTTCCATTGGTTCCCTTTTCCTCTTTCTGCTTTAGGGTATTGTTTCAGTAATTATACTTTTTCACCTGCAATTGACTCTTAAATGAATCATTACCATTAGCATATAAAAATGACATATCTCCTATCTTAAATAACAAAACAAAAAAACCTCTATTGACTCTATGCCATCTAACTATCCCACAGTTTCTGTAGTTCTTTTTTGCAACAAAACCCCTCATATTCATGGTCTCCAGCTGCTCTACTCTGTTGAACTCACTTGAAGAAGGTTTTTTTTTTTTAATACTGAAGATTGAATTCAGAGGCACTTAACCATTGAGCAACATGCTCAGCCCTTTTTATTTTTTATTTAGAGACAGGGTCTCCTTGAGTTGCTTAGAGCCTTGCTAAGTTGTTGAGGCTGGTTTTAAACTCACAATCCTCCTGCCTCAGCCTCTGGAGCTGTTGGGATTACAGCCATGTGGCCATCATGCCTGGTTTGAAGCAGGTTTGACCTTCACCACTCTACCAACCTGTGGCTAGTAATCATAGTTTGTGTAGTTCACATTGCAAGTCCGTGGGTGTAGTCCATAATCTATTCTCACTTTGGCATTTAAAAGGTGGTAATACTTTGCATAAGAATTAGAATGATATTTATTTATTTATTATATCTTAATAAAGCCAAAAAAGAGTAGAATAATGATCAGTTATAAACTGTTAATATTTGCAAAATTTGAATTCTCAGAGAATTCAAAATATACTGATGTATAATATCTTAAAGTGAAATTTTCTGAAGATAACTGAAATAGTTTCCATTTTGTCTTGGTAAATTTTTTCAAGTATTCACTGCATTTATTGCATGCACCCATAATTTTTAAAAGACAATAATAACACAACTGCAAAATTAAAACTAGTCAGTGAGATTAAATAACCTTTCCTGCACATAAGAAAAAATTAAGAGACCTTTTGAGAAAAGAATGAGGTCATAGAAATGAAAACTATACTCATCCCTCTCCCTACTCAGTTGCTTAAAGCATCTGGAAAATTCCCATTAAAATGTTTTAGCAAAATCTAGTTTTTGGTCAGGTCCTGAAGCTTCACTATTATACTGTTATAGCTTAGAAATGAGATGTTCCCCAAAAGCTCTAGTGTGAGATAATGCAAGAAAATTTAGAGGTGAAATGATTGGGTTAGAAGAGCTTTAACCTAATCAGTGTATCAATCCACTGATAGGATTAACTTGGTAGTAACTGTGGATAGATCCCTAGGGTATGGCTGAAGGAGGTGGGTCCCTGGGGGTGTGCTTTTGGGATTTATATTTTGTTCCTGGTGAGTGAAGCTCTTTGCTTCCAGTTTGCTATGTCCTGAGCTGCTTTCCTCTAACACATACTTTTGCCATGATGTAATGCTTCACCTTAGGCCCAAAGCAGTGGAGTTGGCCATCTGTTGATTTTGAGACTTCTGAAACTGTGAGCCAAATAATCTTTTCCTCCATTAAAATTGTTATCATCATATCTTTTGGTCACAACAATGAAAAAAAAACTGATTAAAACATAGACTAAACTCCTTACTTCATTCTCAAAAAATAGAAACAAACAACACTTAAAATTTACTATTCATTTTCCATAGGACTAGGGAATAGGAAGAGCCAAGAATAGAATTGTTGTTCTATTGAATTATTTTTAATTTCTTGTATAAATCATATATATATATATATATGATTTATACAAGAAATTATACACACACATACATACACATACACACACACGGCACCGATTGCTAATTATCAATAGAAAATATAAGATGTATTTAAATGCTTAATTATTGAAAAAGTATTATTTCTTTTATAATTTCCCAAGGTATAAAAGATAATAATGATTACCCATGAGGCAAATAAGATACATTTTTGAAAAGTGGGTTAAAGTAACAAGAAAGTTGTGGCAATGAATGTTGAAGCATTTGAATGTTTTGAATGGTTCTAAAAAGTAAGAAAATATATTAAAGAACTTATTAAAAAGAAAATAACTTAGAAAACTTCATTTTATTTTAATGCGCTTGTTCAGCAAATCATACAGTTAAATGTAAATTTTCTGTCTTTATGAGAAAGTCATAAGGGAAAAGAAATCAAGCTGATATTGAACTTTTATTTGCAAGATTAAGTACTGAGATACATTATGGGGAGATAGCCCAGGGTGGGGGGCATATTATCTATGTCTATGACACAAGTGTGTTTTATGAAGATTCTCATTTGTCAAGGACACAGTATTGCTCAAGCAGCATCCCCTCTGTTCAGAAAAAGGATGTCTTCTATTCTATTCGGAAAGATTCCAAGTGAAGTTTAGCAACCTCCACGATGCCCTGGCCCAACCCATGATCTTTCTCTAAGGTATATACTCTGTAGAGTTTCTCTTGCAGAGACATGAAAATAGTAAAGAATGGTGGGGGATAGTTTGCTGTGGCAGGGCTGATTCAATACTCCTTCCTCTGGGTCAAACTGGGGAAGAGGAACCAAGAAAGGTATGGGAGATAATATTAATTTTATGTTTGTATAGCACTGGGTACTATGAGTTTTGTTTACATTATTTCAGTTAATCCTCATAATATCCTTGTAAAATAGATATACTAGCAATTAATCTTACAAATAAGAAAATGGAGACTGAGAGAGTTGACTTAATATTTCCATTATCACATGGATAAGAAGTAACAGATATGGGATTCAAACCAAGATCTGAGCCACTAACACTTGACTACAACTGTTATAGGTGGGGGAAAAGGAATAAATGAAGAAAATAGAATACTAAAGCACTTTAAAACCAAAAAATATCTCTCCTTCAAATTCCATCAATTGGACTTTTGTACCTAAAACAGAAGCAGACACAGCACAGCTGCTTGATAAATACTTGTGAATGAATGTCTTATAAAAGCTCTAAAAGAAAGGGTGTGTGTGTAGGGGTGAAACAAATTCAGAGATCATAATGGCATGACCTTTCTCAGCTTTAGAAGCTGCAAGACAAGAGATCAATGTCACAAAAATTAGGGGAAAATAATTTTCAGCCTCCCTGAATTCTTTATCCAGCCAAATTTAATCAAGTACAAGGGTAAACTAAAGATACTTTAAGATTTGTAAGATTTCAAAAATAAGCTATAGGATGATATATCGAATTAAAATGAGGAAGGAATTTTTTTTTAAATAGGGAAGCATAAGTTCCAAAAAACAAAAATAAAACAAACAAAATAATCAAGAGAGTCAGCACATCGGAAAGGCAAAGAGAAAATGTATAATGATAATTAGGGAAAAATTTAGCCTGTCATCATGCGGAAGTTTTGGAGTACAATTAATTCAGACAGGGGTGTCTTCTCCAGTCTCCTAGCAACGAGGCTGAAGCTTACAATGGGCATTGGGGGAGGGGATCCCAAGGTTTCCAGGCACTTTCCAAGCACAGAGCCATCCCCAGGCTACTTTTGGCTAAGAGCCTGGGATCCTCCTCTCTCCACCACTTGTACATATGTAGACCATCAGAGTCTACATTACTGCTATGAAGATCCTCTTGTCTTTTGACTTCCTCCCACTGTGGCCCACAACTGACCACTGATTCTCTTCAGATGCTCCTGTGCTCAACCCCAGTCCTCTTCACCCTTGGACTCTATCTCACTGGTTTCCAGGTCCTCCAACTGGGCCTCAGAAAGGGGCCTGCATTTTCCCAGTGGGGCCACATTCTCAGATGGCAGGCCAGAAAGAGGCAGCATCCTGTGTCGCTTCATGACCCAGGTCTCACCTAGTTGGAAGACAACATCTCAGAAAGTGTGAGAGGGCCCCTATACAGCAGATTTTTGCAGAAATCACTAGAACTCTGACACCCCGCCCCCTGCAGAAATCAGAGCCTCTGCATTTGAGTAGGACTCCGGACTCTAGACCCAAAGCCCACAGTTCTAGCTCACGCATGGCACTCAAGTGTCTTAGCAGAATCACCTATTAGCACCTCTGCAGAACTCCAGACTGTGCACAACTCCCACACAGGTCACTTGGCTGCTACCTATCCACAGCACAAGGCCATCGCCCAGCTCCCCCCACCTCACCAGACACCTCGGCATTGGAAGCAGACCAACTCCATCTTGGGAAACCTTTCTCGCCATATTTGGTGGGCATGGCTCTTAGATGAGATCTCCATCTGAGCAGGTACCTGGTTTCCAACTCCCTCTTCCCAGAGGCAATAACTCAGCATAATGACCTCCCAACACAAAAACAGCTCTTAGTTGGGCAGGTGTGCAGTGCAACCAGGGCACTGCCTGCCTAGTGTGAGCCTGGGGGTGAGAGGTCCTGCAGTTGGGATCTGCTAAGTAAGAGACGGGAGGGTGACTAAAGTTTGGGGCATAACAGAGAGACCAGGATCTGGGAAATCTCCAGGCAAGAAAGGGAGACGATACCTGGGGGCTCAATTCAAATGAGTGGTCCCAAAAAGAGACCCATGAAGTGTAATTTTCCTGCTAAAATTTTGGGAGGCACTCCCTGCTTCCAGATGCTATACACCAGGTCCAGTCTTCTCACTCTGGTTACCTACACCATCCTGAGGGCAGAGACTCCAGCTTCAAACAGACAACCCCACCTATTGGATGAGAAGAAAAGCAAGAAAGAAACGGGTCTCTAAAACTAGCAATAACCCTGGTTTATTCTTTGAAGTATTTTTTTTCTTCTTTCTCTTCTACCCTTTTATCCTCTGGCCCTCACATCCCCAGCATATGTGAAACCAAGAATTTTGCATGAAATAGGACTTTGAGAACAGAGTCACTTGAATAATATAGAGGAGTTGCATAAACCTTTTTTTTCTTTTTCTTCTCTCTTTTCTCTCTTTACCTCTTTTCTTTCTTCTTTCACTCTCCAAATTTTACTATTTTTATATCCTATATTTTTCTAAATACATATGTGTGATTGTTTTATGTATTCTACTCTCTTCTCACATACTTGTCTACCCTAAATTACTTCCTGTCTATTCCCCTGCCACTAACCCTCTTCATTATATTTTTTTCACATTTCCCATTTTTAACTGTATGCCCTCACATCTTTTCCCCTTAGCATATCATCCTATACCTGACCCCCCAGTTCATTGTCCACTGCTAGAAACTATAAACCTTTTTATGAAACTGCTTGTTATATTTTAAATAATAATTGAACCCAATATTTCTGGACATTGAGACTAAACTGTAAATGTCTTAATAACAACAATTTATTCATAGGTGATATATTGTTGATATTGGGATCTGTTAACATTGTCCTTCCCCACAAAGGAGGGATCTTGGAACCCTACAAGAGCACTACAAATCTATAGGGTAAAAACAATAACACACCAGACCCACAGAGCTGGAAAGGAAGACACACGGGCAACATGAAAAGATAAGGGATGAAAGTACCATAAACAAATTAAGACAACACATCATTATTGGCAGCTACAGCAGAAAAAATGACAGAGAAATATTTCAGGATATACATGGTTAAAATGTTCTGTGAACTCAAAGAAGACATAAGAGAACAAATACAAGCAGTGAAAGATCACTTTGATAATGAGCTACATGAACAAATCCAAGAAGCAAAAGATTACCTCAACAGGGAGATAGAGGTTATAAAAACAAACAAACAAACAAACAGAAATCTATGAAATGAAAGAAAATTAAAAGCTCAAATGAAAGAATCACTAACAGAGTAGACCACTTGGAAGATAGGACATCAGCCAATGAAGATAACATATATTATCTCAAAAAGCACATAGATCACACAGTGAACATGGTAAGAAACCACAAGCAGAACATTCAAGAAATATGGGAAAGCATAAAAAGACCAAATTTAAGAGTTATTGGGATAGAGGAAGGCATTGAGGTCCAAACCAAAGGAATGAACAATCTATCCAATGAAATAATATCAGAAAACATTCCAAACATGAAGAATGAATTGGAAATCCAAATTGAAGAAGTCTACAGGATGCCAAATGTTCAAAATCACAACAGATCCACACCAAGGCACGTTGTAATGAAAATGCCCAACATACAGAAGAAGGAGGGAAATCTTAAAAGCCACAAGAGAAAGGAATCAGATTACATATAGGGGAAAACCAATTAGGATAACGGCAAATATTTCAAGACATACCCTGAAAGCTAGAAGATCCTTGAACAACATATATCAAGCTCTGAAAGATAATGCGTACCAACCAAGAATCTTGTATCCAGCAAAATTAAGCTTTAGATTTGAAGATGAAATAAAAACGTTCCATGATAAAAAAAAAGTTAAAAAAATTTATAGCTAGAAACTGGCACTACAAAATATCCTTGGCAAAATATTTCATGAAGAGGAAATGGAAAACAACAATGAAAATGAACAGAGAGAGGTAGTACACTAAAGGAAAAACTAATCAAAGAGGAAAACCAAGTCAAGTTAAATAACAAAAATAAACAAATATGGCTGGGAATACAAATCATGTCTCAATAATAATCCTAAATGTTAATGGCCTAAACCCACCAATCAAAAGACATATGCTAGCAGATTGGATTTTTAAAAAAGACCCAATAATATGCTGCCACCAGGAGACTCATCTGATAGGGAAAGACATACTCAGACTATAGGTGAAAAATTGGAAAAAATCAAACCACTCACACAGTCTGTGGAAGCAATCAGGGGTTTCAATTCTTATTTCAAATAAAGTATTCTTCAAGCCAAAGTTAATCAAAAGGGATAAAGAGGGACACTACATACTGTTCAAGGGAACCATACACAAACAAGACATAACAATCATAAATATATATGTCCCAAACAATGGTGCAGCTATGTTCATCAAACAAATTCTTCTCAAGTTCAAGAGTCAAAATGACCACAACACAATAATCTTGGGTGACTTTAACACACCTCTCTCACTACTGGATAGATCTTCCAAACAAAAGCTGAATAAAGAACTCAATAATACAATAGAACTCAATAATACAATTAATAACTTACATATATAGAATATTTGACATGTATAGAATATTTCAACCATCAAGCGGATACACTTTCTTCTCAGCAGCACATGGATCCTTCTCTAAAACAGACCATATACTGTGCCTCAAGCAACTCTTAGCAAATACAAAAAAGTAGAGATACTACCATGCATTTTATAAGATCATGATGGAATAAATTGGAAATCAACGATAAAATAAAAAATAAAAATTTCTCCATCACCTGGAGACTAAGTAATATGCTACTGATGGAACAATGGGTTGCAGAAGACATCAAGGAGAAGATTAAAAAATTCTTAGAGGTAAGTGAGAACACAGACACAACATATTGAAATCTCTGGGACACTATGAAAGCAGTACTAAGAGGAAAATTCATTGCATGGAGTTCATTCCTTAAAAGAAGAAAAAGTCAACAAATAAATGACCTCTCACTACATCTGAAAGCCCTAGAAAAAGAAGAACAAATCAGCAGGAAAATCAGTAGAAGGCAAGAAATAATTAAAATTAGAGCTGAAATCAAAACAAAAAAATTTGAAAAATTGACAAAACCAAAAGTTGGTTCTTTGAAAAAATAAATAAAATTGACAGACCCTTAGCCACACTAATAAAGAGAAGGAGAGAGAAAACTCAAATTACAAGCATACTGATGAAAAAGGTAATATCACAACAGACATGACAGAAATAGAGGATAATTAGAAATTACTTTGAAATCTTATACTCCAATAAAACAGAAGACATTGAAGGCATTGACAAATTTCTTAAGTCATACGACTTGCCCAGATTGAGTCATGAAGATATACACAATTTAAACAGACTGATATCAAGTGAGGAAATAGAAGATGCCATCAGAAGCTTACCAACCAAGAAAATTCCAGGACTGGATGGATACAGAGCTGAGTTCTACAAGACCATTAAAGAAGAACTAATACCAATATTCTTCAATTTATTTCAGGAAATAAAAAAGAGGCAGTAATTCCAAACTCATTCTATGAGGCCAATATCACCCTGATCCCAAAACCAGTCAAAGACACATTGTAGAAAGAAAACTTCAGACTAATATCTCTAATGAACATAGATGCAAAAATTTTCAATAAAATTCTGGAAAATCCAATACAAAAACATATCAAAAAGATTGTGCGCCATGATCAAGTGGAATTTATCCCAGGTATGCAAGGTTGTTACAACATATGGAAATCAATAAATGTAATCCATCACATCAATAGACTTAAACATAAGAATATGATCATCTCAATAGATGTAGGAAAAGCATTTGACAAAATACAGCACCACTTTATGTTCAAAACACTAGAAAAACTAGGGAGAACAGGTAAAAGCTATCTATGCTATGTCTCAGGATAACATCATTCTAAACGGAGAAAAATTGAAGGCATTATCTCTAAAAACTGGAAAAAGGCAGGGATGCCCTCTTTCACCACTTCTATTCAACATAGTTCTTGAAACACTGGCCAGAGCAATTAGATGAAAGAAATTAAAGGGATATGTATAGGAAAAGAAGAACTTAAATTAGCACTATACACTGATGATATGATTCTATACCTAGAAGACCCAAAAAACTCCTCCATAAAACTTCTAGAGCTAGTAAATGAGAAGTTGTAAACCAGACCTTCAGCAAAGTAGCAGCATATAAAATCAACACTCATAAATCAATGTCATTTCTGTATAGCAATGACAAATCCTCTGAGAAGGAAATGAGGAAAACTACTCCATTCACAATAACCTCAAAAAAAAAAAAAGATATTTGGGAATCAATTTACTGAAAGAGGTGAAAGATCTATACAATGAAAACTACAGAATCCTAAAGAGAGAAAACAAAGAAGACCTTAGAAGATAGAAAGATCTACCTTGCTCTTGGATAGGCAGAATTAATATTATCAAAATGACCATACTACCAAAAGCACTACACAGATTCAATGCAATTCCCATCAAAATCCCAATGGCATTCTTCATAGAAATAGAAAAAGCAATCATGAAATTCATCTGGAAAAATAAGAGACCCAGAATAGCTAAAGCAATCCTTAGCAGGAAGAGTGAAACAGGTGGCATCACTATACCAGACCTTAAACTATACTACAGAGCAATAATAGCAAAAACAGCATGGTATTGGCACCAAAACAGACTGGTAGACCAATGGTACAAAATAGAGGACACAGAGACTACCCCACAAAATTTCAATTATGTTATATTAGATAAAGTTGCCAAAAACATGCACTGGAGAAAATATAGCATCTTCAATAAATGGTGCTGGGAAAACTGGAAATCCATATGCAACAAAATGAAATTAAATCCCTATCTCTCACCATGCACAAAACTTAATTCAAAATGGATCAAAGACCTAGTAATTAAACCAGAGACTCCGAGTCTAATAGTAGAAAAAGTAGGCCCTAATTTTTATCATGTGGGATTAGGCTCCAACTTCCTTAATAAGACTCCTATAGCACAAGACTTAAAACCAAGAATCATTAAATGGGATGGAATCAAAAAGTTTCTTCTCAACAAAAGAAATAATCTGTGAGGTGAACAGAAAACCTATATCTTGGGAAAAAATTTTTACCTCTCACACATCAGGTAGAGCACTAATCTCTAGGGTATATAAAGAACGCAAAAAGCTAAGTACCAAAAAACCAAATAACCCAGTCAACAAATGGGCTAAGGATCTGAACAGACACTTCTCAGAAGAGGATGTACAATCAATCAACAAATATATGAAAAAAATGCTCATCATCTATAGCAATTAGAAAAATGTAAATCAAAACTACTCTGAGATATCATCTTAATCCAGCCAGAATGGCAGCTATTGGGCTGGGGTTGTGGCTCAGCAGTAGAGCACTTGCCTAGTTCGTGCGAGGCCCTGGGTTTCATCCTTAGCATCACATAAAAATAAATAAATAAAATAAAGGTATTGTGTACAACTAAAAAATAAATATTAAAAAAATTTAAAAAGAATGGCAGCTATTATGAAGACATACACCAATAAGTGTTGGTGAGGGTGTGGAGGAAAAGGTACACTCATACATTGCTGGTGGGATTGCAAATTGGTGCAGCCAATATGGAAAGCAGTATGGAGATTCCTTGGAAAACTAGGAATGGAATCACCATTTGACCCAGCTATCCCTCTCCTTGGACTATACCCAAAGGACTTACAAACAGCATACTACATGGACACAGCCACATCAATGTTTATAGCAGCACAATTCACAATAGCTAAACTGTGGAGCCAACCTAGATGCCCTTCAATGTATAAATCGATAAAAATATGTGGCATATATACACAATGGAATTTTACTCTGCAATAAAAGAGAATAAAATCATGGAATTTGCAGGTAAATGGATAGCATAGGAGAAGATAATGTTAAGTGAAGTTAGCCAATCCCAAAAAAACAAATGCCAAATATTTTCTCTGTTATAAGGAGGTTGACTAATAGTGGGGTAGGGAGGGGAAGCATGGGAGGAATCGATGAATTCTAGATAAGGCAGAGGGGTGGGAGGGAAAGGAAGGGGGCAGAAGACTAGCAAGGATGGTGAAATGTGATGGACATCATTATCCAAAGTACATGTATGAAGACACGAATTGGGTGTCAACATACTTTATATGCAAACAGAGATATGAAAAATTGTGTTATATATGTGTAATAAGAATTGTAAAGCAAAAAAGTATATGTATAAAGACATGAATTGGCATGAACATACTTTATATACAAAGATATGAAAAATTGTGCTCTATATGTGTAATAAGAGTTGTAATACATTCTGCTGTTATATATTTTAAAAAATAAAATCAATAAAAATAACCAAGTAGTCTAGACAGGAGCAGGAGGACCTGGAGTCCAGGAGGGTTAAGAAGGAATAAGGAAGAAGGAAGGAGAAAGAAGGAGGAGGAAAGAGGAGGAGGAGGAGATGGGGACAGAACCAAGAGTTTGCCTTTTATATTTGTTCATAAGGGGAGAATTTCTATAGTCCTGTTAGTGAGTTCATGAAGAATGAGTTAGAAGTAAACAGAAACCATCTGGTGTGATGGCACATGCCTGTAATCCAAGAAGCTTGGGAGACTGAGCCAGGAGGATTACAAGTTCAAAGTGAGGTGCTAAGCAACTCAGTGAGATCCTGTCTCCAAGTAAAATAGAAAATAGGGAGATCAGGCCCAGCAGCCTGCTGAGGGGCAGAGCTGCCCCCTCCCCCCGCACCAGCAAGGTAGGCGGAACTGTGACCTCCAACAGAACAGGCTCAGTGGCCTGCGGAGGGGCAGAGCTGCCAACCACACCTGCAAAGTAGGTGGACCTGCGACCCACCAGCAGAGTAGGCCCAGCAACCTGCAGAGTGGCAGAGCCACCCCATGCGCCTGCAAGGTAGGCGGACCTGCGACCCACCAGCAGAACAGCCCCAGAGGCCTGCTGAGGGGCAGAGCAGCCAACCACACCTGCAAGTTAGGCAGACCTGCGACCCACCTGCAGAATAGGCCCAGCGGCCTGCTGAGGGGCAGAGCCGCCCCCTCCCCCTCTGCCTGCAAGGTAGGCGGAACTGTGACCACCGACAGAACAGGCCCAGTGGCCCGCGGAGGGACAGAGCTGCCAACCACGCCTGCAAGGTAGGCGGACCTGCGACCCACCGGCAGAATAGGCCCAGGAACCCGCAGAGGGGCAGAGCCGCTCCACTTGCCTGCAAGGTAGGCGGATCTGCGACCCACCAACAGAACAGTCCCAGTGGCCTGCAGAAGGGCAGAGCTGCCTCCTGCGCCTGCAAGGTAGGCGGACCTGCGACCCACCGGCAGAATAGGCCCAGGAACCCGCAGAGGGGCAGAGCCGCTCCACTTGCCTGCAGGTAGGCGGATCTGCGACCCACCAACAGAACAGTCCCAGTGGCCTGCAGAAGGGCAGAGCCGCCTCCTGCGCCTGCAAGGTAGGTGGTCCTGTGACCCACCGGCAGAACAGGCCCAGCGGCCTTCAGAGGGGCAGAGCCGCTGCCCGCGCCTGCAAAGGAGGCGGAACTGCGACCACCAACGCGACAGGCCCAGCGGCCTGCAGGGGGCAGAGCCGCCACCTGTGCCTGCAAGGTAGGCGCACCTGCTACCAACCAGCAGAACAGGCCCATCGGCCTGCCGGTGTGGTAGGCACATTGCCCCAATTGGAGGAGGAGCAGAGCCCCTGCCTGCGCCTGTGCGGGAGACTTTGCAACTATACAAGAGTAATACAAATATATTGGGGGAAAATTCAATAACACAACAGTTTCAGCAAGCAGAAAGAAACACGAACAGTATGAAGAGACAAGGAAAGAAAGGACCACAAGCAATGCAGGTCAACTCAACGTTAGAAGAGGTAATATCTGCAGCAGATGGAATGTCAGATAAAGAATTCAGGATATACATGCTTCAGATGATCTAGAGTCTCAAGGAAGACATTAGACAGCAAAATCAGACAATGAAAGATCACTTCAACAATAAATTACATAAACAAATCCAGGAAGCAAAAGATCAACTATACAGGGAGATAGAGGTTATAAAAAACAAACAAACAGAAATCCTAGAAATGCAGGAAGCAATAAACCAACTTAAAAACTCAATTGAGAATACTACCAGCAGAGTAGAACACTTAGAAGAAAGAACATTAGACAATGAAGACAAAGTATTTCAACTTGAAAAGAACATAGACAGCTCAGCAAGACTGTTAAGAAACCATGAGCAGAACATCCAAGAAATATGGGATAACATAAAGAGACCAGACTTATGAGTCATTGGGATACAGGAAGGTATAAAGGTCCAAACCAAAGGAATGAGCAATCTATTCAATGAAATAATTCGAGAAAACTTCCCACACTTGAAGAACGAGACAGAATCCCAAATCCTAGAAGCCTACAGGACGCCGAATGTGCAAAATCATAAGAGATCCACACCTAGACACATTATAATGAAGATGCCCAACATACAGAATAAGGAGAGAATTTTAAAAGCTACAAGAGAAAGGAAGCAGATTACATTTAGGGGTAAACCAATCAGGATAACAGCTGATCTCTCAACACAGACTCTGAAAGCTAGAAGATCCTGGAATAACATATTTCAAACACTGAAAGAAAATGGGTTCCAACCATGAATTGTGTATCCAGCAAAATTAAGCTTCAGGATCGAAGATGAAATTAAAACCTTCCACGATAAACAAAAGTTAAAAGAATTTGCAGCTAGAAAACCATCTCTCCAAAAAATCCTCAGCAAAACATTACAGGAAGAGGAAATGGAAAATAACAATGAAAACCAACAGTGGGAGGTAGGACAGTAAAGGGGGGAAAATAATCAAAGAGGAAAACAAACCATGTTCAGTAACATAAATAAACAAATAATGACTGGAAGAACAACCCATATCTCAATAATAACCCTAAATGTTAATGGCTTAAACTCACCAATTAAGAGACACAGGCTAGTAGAATGGATTACAAAACATGACCCAACAATATGCTGCCTACAGGAGACGCATTTGATAGGAAAAGACATACATAGACTAAAGGTGAAAGGTTGGAAAAAATCATATCACTCATATGGACTTCGGAAACAAGCAGGAGTGTCCATACTCATATCAAATAAAATAGATTTCAAGCCAAAGTTAATCAAAAGGGATAAAGAGGGACACTACATACTGCTCAAGGGAACCATACACCAACAAGACATAACAATCATAAATATATATGCCCCAAACAATGGTGAAGCTATGTTCATCAAACAAACTCTTCTCAAGTTCAAGAGTCTAATAGACCACCATACAATAGTCATGGGAGACTTCAACACACCTCTCTCACCACTGGACAGATCTTCCAAACAAAAGTTGAATAAGGAAACTATAGAACTCAATAACATAATCAATAACCTAGACTTAATTGACATATATAGAATATACCACCCAACATCAAGCAGTTACACTTTTTTCTCAGCAGCACATGGATCCTTCTCAAAAATAGATCATATATTATGTCACAGGGCAACTCTTAGACAATATAAAGGAGGAGAGGTAATACCAAGCATCTTATCTGATCATAATGGAATGAAACTGAAAATCAATGATAAAAGAAGGAAGGAAAAATCATGCATCACTTGGAGAATGAACAATAGGTTACTGAATAATCAATGGGTTATAGAAGACATCAAGGAGGAAATTAAAAAATTCTTAGAAATAAATGAAAACACAGACACAACATATCGGAATCTATGGGACACATTGAAAGCAGTTCTAAGAGGAAAATTCATTGCTTGGAGTTCATTCCTTAAAAAAAGAAAAAACCAACAAATAAATGATCTCATACTTTATCTCAAAATCCTAGAAAAAGAAGAGCAAAACAACAGCAAAAGAAGTAGAAGGCAAGAAATAATTAAAATCAGAGCTGAAATTAATGAAATCGAAACAAAAGAAACAATTGAAAAAATTGATAAAACTAAAAGTTGGTTCTTTGAAGAAATAAATAAGATCGACAGACCCTTAGCCATGCTAATGAAGAGAAGGAGAGAACTCAAATTACTAGCATACAGGATGAAAAAGACAATATCACAACAGACACCTCAGAAATACAGAAGATAATCAGAAATTATTTTGAATCCTTATACTCCAATAAAATAGAAGATAGTGAAGGCATCGATAAGTTTCTTAAGTCACATGATCTGCCCAGATTGAGTCAGGAGGATATAGACAACCTAAACAGACCAATATCAATTGAGGAAATAGAAGAAACCATCAAAAGATTACCAACTAAGAAAAGCCCAGGACCGGATGGGTATACAGCAGAGTTTTACAAAATCTTTAAAGAGGAACTAATACCAATATTTTTCAAGCTATTTCAGGAAATAGAAAAAGAGGGAGAACTTCCAAATTCATTCTATGACGCCAACATCACCCTGATTCCTAAACCAGACAAAGACACTTCAAAGAAAGAAAACTACAGACCTATATCTCTAATGAACCTAGATGCAAAAATCCTCAATAAAATTCTGGCGAATCAGATACAAAAACATATCAAAAAAATTGTGCACCATGATCAAGTAGGATTCATCCCTGGGATACAAGGCTGGTTCAATATACGGAAATCAATAAATGTTATTCACCACATCAATAGACTTAAAAATAAGAACCATATGATCATCTCGATAGATGCGGAAAAAGCATTCGACAAAGTACAGCATCCCTTTATGTTCAAAACTCTCGAAAAACTAGGGATAACAGGAACATACCTCAACATTGTAAAAGCAATCTATGCTAACCCTCAGGCTAGCATCATTCTGAATGGAGAAAAATTGAAGGCATTCCCTCTAAAATCTGGAACAAGACAGGGATGCCCTCTCTCACCACTTCTGTTCAACATAGTTCTCGAAACACTGGCCAGAGCAATTAGACAGACGAAAGAAATTAAAGGCATAAAAATAGGAAAAGAAGAGCTTAAATTATCACTATTTGCAGATGACATGATTCTATACCTAGTAGACCCAAAAGGGTCTACAAAGAAACTATTAGA
Organism: Ictidomys tridecemlineatus; assembly: GCF_052094955.1. Lineage (NCBI taxonomy): Eukaryota > Metazoa > Chordata > Mammalia > Rodentia > Sciuridae > Ictidomys > Ictidomys tridecemlineatus. The sequence goes on from NC_135478.1 coordinate 202,246,742, forward strand.
GCTAATAAATGAATTCAGCAAAGTGGCAGGATATAAAATCAACACGCATGAATCAAAGGCATTCCTGTATATCAGCGACAAATCCTCTGAAATGGAAATGAGGACAACCACTCCATTCACAATATCCTCCAAAATAATAAAATACTTGGGAATCCACCTAACAAAAGAGGTGAAAGACTTTTACAATGAAAACTACAGAACCCTAAAGAGAGAAATTGAAGAAGATCTTAGAAGATGGAAAAATATACCCTGTTCATGGATAGGCAGAATTAACATTATCAAAATGGCGATATTACCAAAAGTTCTCTATAGGTTTAATGCAATGCCAATCAAAATCCCAATGGCATTTCTTGTAGAAATAGAGAAAGCAATCATGAAATTCATATGGAAAAATAAAAGACCCAGAAAAGCAAAAACAATGCTAAGCAGGAAGTGTGAATCAGATGGTATAGTGATACTAGACTTCAAACTATACTTCAGAGCAATAGTAACAAAAACAGCATGGTACTGGTACCAAAACAGGTGGGTGGACCAATGGTACAGAATAGAGGACACAGAAACCAACCCACAAAACTACAGCTTTCTTATATTTGATAAAGGGGCTAAAAGCATGCAATGGAGGAAGGATAGCATCTTCAACTAATGGTGCTGGGAAAACTGGAAATCCATATGCAACAAAATGAAACTGAATCCCTTTCTCTTGCCATGCACAAAAGTTAACTCAAAATGGATCAAGGAGCTTGATATCAAATCAGAGACACGGCATCTGATAGAAGAAAATGTTGGCTATGACCTACTTACTGTGGGGTCGGGCTCCAAATTCCTCAATAGGACACCCATAGCACAAGAGTTAATATCTAGAATCAACAAATGGGACTTACTCAAACTAAAAATTTTTTTCTCAGCAAAAGAAACAATAAGAGAGGTAAATAGGGAGCCTACATCATGGGAACAAATCTTTACTCCTCACACTTCAGATAGAGCCCTAATATCCAGAGTATATAAAGAACTCAAAAAATTAGACAATAAGATAACAAATAACCCAATCAACAAATGGGCCAAGGACCTGAACAGACACTTCTCAGAGGAGGACATACAATCAATCAACAAGTACATGAAAAAATGCTCACAATCTCTAGCAGTCAGAGAAATGCAAATCAAAACCACCCTAAGATACCATCTCACTCCAGTAAGATTGGCAACCATTATGAAGTCAAACAACAACAAGTGCTGGCGAGGATGTGGGGATAAGGGTACACTTGTACATTGTTGGTGGGACTGCAAATTGGTGCAGCCAATTTGGAAAGCAGTATGGAGATTTCTTGGAAAGCTGGGAATGGAACCACCATTTGACCCAGCTATTTCCCTCTGGGTCTATTCCCTAAAGACCTAAAAAGAGAATGCTACAGGGACACTGCTACATCAATGTTCATAGCAGCACAATTCACAATAGAAAGACTGTGGAAGCAACCTAGATGCCCTTCAATAGACGAATGGATAAAAAAATGTGGCATTTATACACAATGGAGTATTACTCTGCATTAAAAATGACAAAATCATAGAATTTGGAGGGAAATGGATGGCATTAGAGCAGATTATGCTAAGTAAAGCTAGCCAATCCCTAAGAAACAAATGCCAAATGTCTTCTTTGATATAAGGAGAGTAACTAAGAACAGAGTAGGGAAGAAGAGCAGGAGAAGAAGACTAACATTAAACAGGGATGAGAGGTGGGAGGGAAAGGGAGAGAGAAGGGAAACTGCATGGAAATGGAAGGAGACCCTCAGGGTTATACAAAATTACATACAAGAGGAAGTGAGGGGAAAGGGAAAAATAATGCAAGGGGGAGAAATGAATTACAGTAGAGGGGGTAGAGAGAGAAGAGGCGAAGGGAGGGGAGGGGAGGGGGAATAGTAGAGGATAGGAAAGGCAGCAGAATACAACAGACATGAGTATGGCAATATGTAAATCAATGGAAGTGTAACTGATGTGATTCTGCAATCTGTATACGGGGTAAAAATGGGAGTTCATAACCCACTTGAACCAAAGTGTGAAATATGATGTATCAAGAACTATGTAATGTTTTGAACAACCAATAAAAACAGAAAAGAAAAAAAAAAGAAAATAGGGCTGGGAATGTGGCTCAGTGGTTGAGTGCCCCTGAATTCAATCCTGGGTATGCTCCAAAAACGTAAACAAAAAACAAAGAATACTATATGTCTTAGCTATTAATAATATTTTTATTTTCATAATAAAAAATGAATCATTTGACAAAAATTATAACCTTGGGTCAGAAGAATGTGTGGAAGTTATGTACAGGAGTCAAATTCAAAATTTTCATAATAAAAAGCTGATAAATAATTATCTGAAATGAAATAATAAAAATAGTAGTATAAGCATAGTAGTTGGAATTATGAATGTAAATAGGTAAAGAGAAAGACATAAAAGAACAGAAAGAAATTGCCGCTGTGGACTGGGCATAAAAGATTGAGAAGAAGGGGCTGGGATTGTGACTCAGTGGCAGAGCACTTGCCTTGCACATGTGAGGCAGTGGGTTCAATCCTCAGTACCACATAAAAATGAGTAAACAAAATAAAGATATTAAAAAAAGATTGAGAATAAGAGGATACTCTGAAGCTCCTGTTCTTCATTATAAGCATTATAGTTATTATTTGACTTTTTAAAGTTATACAATTTCAGTAAACATACAATTTTAAATTAAAAATTTTCCTGTGGATTTAAAAAAATTATGCTGTGTGCATGTATAAGTATACCACAGTGAATAATAAACATTACATCATTATATATATGTATATATAAAGCACTAATCAAAAATAAATGAATAAGGAAGTGAAAGAAGACCAGTAGAGGGAAGAGAATAGGGAGAGGGAGGTAGGAGGGAAGTGGTTGGTGGTGGGACTGGGGACTTAAATGAAGTAAATCAAATTCCATACATGTATGATTTTGTTAAAATGGACCCAACTATTATGTATAACTATAATTCACAAAAAAGAAAATAATCAAGTAATAGTATTGTAGCAATGTTATTTAGAGCCATGAAGGTGATAAAAGAACAAAGAAAAGTTGGTAAAAGCCAATGGTTACCTCTGAAGAGTGGGATTAAGGTCTGCTTTTTAAATGATTATAGATATGAGTGCTTTATAATAAAAATAAATTAATGATACTAAAAAAATAAAGGTTGGCTTATCAAATATTTGTGAGAATGGGACAGGGCTAAAAAATAACTGTGTACTAGTTGGCTCTCATTGAAGACACTTTGACAGAATATATGTTTTAATAGAAAGAAACTACTATTTTGAGAAAATGGACATGTTCATGCTTTACCATGATGATGTCACTACAGTTTGCCTTTCTAATAACTCAATCTAGTTTTTTTTTATATCAAGGAATGTTGTCTGTTGGCTTAATAGGAATTACCCAAATGCTGAAATCCAAATTCAAATTTGTATACTTGAGTTGAAATGACCTTCCTGGAAGAATTAATCATTTTGGTCTTTTGTCCTAATCTTATTGTAGGCACAGATTTTATCTAATACCCAGCGGAGTCATTTGAGTTTTGACACAGAAAGAGCAAAGAGATGGTATTAAATGAACATTCAGAACTTCTGCGTGTACCATGGCAGCAACCCATCTAGTCATGAATTGCTGGGTGAAATTATTGCTGGTGAAGTTAGTGAGGGCAAAATCCTGTTAGCTTTGAGTTTTTAAAGACATTTAGACAAAGATTTTACAGTATCTCTTAAAAATTCATTTGAAATTTTCTTTTAAATATGTTTACACAATATTTTAATAAATAGTGGAAAATGTAACATACATGTAAGGGAAAGTATGAAGATATAATGAAATGAAATTAGCCCACCACCTAATTTAAGAATGGGAACATTACCAACAACTTTGTAACTCTTGAGTGTTCTACATCATATCCTCTTTAATTATAAAATAGCAATCTCTATAGCTATCTTCAATACTCCCTGTCATGTTTAAAATTAATATCCTCTGATTTTGTTCTCTGGAGATAAATATTTATGACATGTTTTGGCTTGCACTCACTAATAAGTGAGCATAATATTTTGGAGTTGGTAGATCCAGTTGCAAGTTCAACTCTGCAACAATCTCACTAATGGTATAACAGTAGAGATGTTATTTAACTCTTCTGACCTAGAATTTCCTCATTTGTAAAGATAATAATTTCTAATTTCTAGGGCTATTATAAGACTTAAGTGAACTAACGCATATAAAACACTATTTTATAGAAACACTATTTTATAGAAAATGAAGAATTGTGATCTTAGAATCTTTTTGAAAAGAATGAAGGAAAGATAATTAGATGTTTGGCTGATTACTTCTTTTGTTAAAATTTGCTTCAAAAACAATTAAACATAATCTGGAAAGGACATGTTTTACCTTATCTTTTCCTAGATATTTTAGTAACTGAATCCAGTCATGTACATGAATGACTTTTATTGATTGTAGATATTGGTTGTCAGGTCAGCTAAATATCCTATTAGTTAATGAATTCAATAACTTTTAAAAGATTAGCAGAAGGATGATGTAAACCATAGAAATTTGTACATGAGTAATGTATGTGGGATATTAATTTAGTTTAGATCTATGTTTAGCTGAGACAGCATCACAGGCACACAAAAAGAGGGGCTATGACTTGGGAAACATTTCGCTTTAGTCTTTAAAACCATTTTTTTCTGCTTTAAGAAATAACAGAATGAGCTGTTACAATAAAGCAGGGCAGACTGTTGCCAGTTAGTCCATCACCATGGTAGCAGCATCTGGGGAACATTCAAGATGAACCACTATTCCAGCAATCCAGAGGATGACTCCTACATTTGTACAGGGAGGCTTGTTTAACTAAAGAGATATAAAATCATTTTTTGTATACTCTTGAGTTGTGTATAATGTTAACTTTTTATAAACACTAAGGTATGTAAAATTCTGGAAGAAATTAAAGTTAGACAAATTAAGCAGCTGCAGAAAATAAATCTGTGTTGAAAAGATGATAGTATGGAGTATTGACTGTTTAAGCTTAAAAGTACTTAATGCTTTGTTATCACATATAATGCTGATGCTAGAAACTATAATAATCATAATAACAATCATAATGATAATGACCATGCTATTGTGAGCAAATTAGAACAGGATACTTGATGTTAAAAACACAAGTGTTTATTTTGGTGCATTTCTTGGTCATTCTTAAAAAGCTGTTGCTTCATTTTCATGTGATATATATTCTGTGTTGTAGTCATGCTTTTTGACTTGCATGTTATAGTGAAATATGCTATAGAGTTATATAGTTAGGTTAATTTTTTAAAGACACTGTAAAAAAAGAGGCTTTTTGCCTTTGGAGTTCAGGACTAAACATAAGCATGATAAATATTTGGGTGAAGTATGAAAAATTCACTCAAATGTTAGATTAGCACATGATGTTAAAAGATTCGTTTGACTGATTTTACATTTAGCCTGCTTCACCAATAGTTGCTTTCTTTGGAATGTTTTAGACAGAATTAAATACAAAACTATTTGTGCAGTTACTTTTAATCAGAGTGTCAGTCATGAGATTAGTCCAATCCTTCTCATGTGATCAGAAAAATCTAGACAGTGATATTGAATTTCTGGTGAACCTGAATTTTAAGGAATGAAATATATTTTGGATGAGAAAAGATGGTTGAGAATTATTCAAGAATTCTTAAATAAAGGTAATTTGATTTATTTCCAATTTTAAAAATTATAATCCATATTGTTGTTACAAAATGCTATAGAACCATCACTCTGATAGTAATAAATTCTTCATAAAATACATTTTATCTATTAACTTCACAAATATCTAGAAACAACAACCTTCTAGGTATTCAATGCATAACTTAGTTTTCCTTTTAATTGAGTAGTCATTGGTTCCCTTAGAAATCTACCTTACTAAGGAAGGAACTCTTTTTGTTTTTCAAACATTCATTTTACTTAAGGCTCTAACTTCTAAAACAAAGTGCTTAGTCTTTTCTACTATTTCTATTAGCTTATAAAACTTTTTTCATTTTATAAAGTAATAGGATTTTATCATCTGGTCAGAATTTTTATATCCCTATTAAAATTATTATTATTTTCATATTTTTTGAGATGTATATCCAGAATACCTACTTATCAATTTGAGGGTTAGTTGTAGTATTACAATGACTATTATAATAACAGATTAAAAAGCACAGTCCCAATTTTTGCTTATTTAGATTTTTTTAAAGTATCTTTTTAAGATGGTGAAGGATCTTTATTTTATTCATTTATTTATATGTGGTGCTGAGAATCGGACCCAGGGCCTCACACATGCTAAGCAAGCGCTCTACCACTAAGCCACAACTCCAGACCCTTATTTAGATTTTTGATATCAAAATTTTGTCTGTACACAACAACCAAGTTATGGAACTAGCCCAGCTTCCCATCAATAGATGAATGGATTAAGAAAATGTGATATATATACACAATGGAGTTTTACTCAGTCAAAAAGAAGAATGAAATCATGGCATTTGCCCATAAGTGAATGGAAGTGGAAAATAACATGCTAAGTGAAATAAGCCAGACTCTGAAAATCAAGGATTGAATGTTTTCTCTAATATGCAGAAACTAGAACAAAGTAAGGGGAAACAAGGTGTGTGGAGGAGAATCAAATATCATAAGAACAGAGGGAAGATAAGTGTAGTAGAAGAAACAGCGGGAGAGAGGAGGGATAGGAAAGACAAGAAAATGTGGGATGAATTTGACAAAATTACACTATGTGCATATATAAATATACTACAGTGAATTCAACCTTTATGCATATCTATGAAGCAAAAATTAAAAATGAATAGATAAATGGAAGATCAGTAGAGGAAGGGGAAAGGACGAGAAAGGAGGGGAATGATAGAGGAGGCACCAAGGACTGAAATGGAGCAAATTAAATTCCAAACATGTATGATTATGTCAAAATGAACCCAAATATTACACATAGCTAATAAAGGCATAAAACCACAGCAAGATATTACTACATACCTATTAGAATAGCTAAAATGAAATACTACCAATACTAAGTGTTATTGCAGATATGGAGCAAGTGTAATTCTCATGAACTTCAGTTAGAGATCTAAAATGGTACAATCATCCTAGAAATAGAAAACAGTTATCAATTTTTTAAATAGATGTTGATCATTAGACCTAGCCCTCATACCACCAGGTAATTACTCAAAATAAATAGAAGTTAATATCTGTCAAAAAATGTACATGAATGTCCATAACATCTTGTTACAGTCCCAAACTGAAAACAATCCAATATCTATGAGCAGGAAAGTGAATTAATAGACTGTGGTATATCCATATAAAGGGTTACTACTCAACCATAAAAACCAATGAGCTATTGATACATGCAATAACTTGGAGGAATTTAAAAATAATTGTACTACATGAAAGCAACCAGATCAAAATTTCTAACAAGCCAGTCACAGTGGTGTGTGCCAGTAATCCCAGCAGTTTGGGATGCTGAGAGAGGAGGATCCAATTTCAAAGCCAGACTTAGCAAAAGCAAGCCACTAAGCAACTCAGTGAGACCCTGTCTCTAAATAAAGTACAGAATAGGACTGGGGATGTGGCTCAGTGGTTGAGTGCCCCTGAATTCAAACCCCGGTACCCATAAAAAAAAATTCTAACAAATGCAAACTCTAATGACAGAAGATCTGGTTACTGTCTAGAAGCAGAAAGGTGTGGAGAGAGGAATTACAAAAGGGATGAAGAAATTTTAGGGACAAAGAATATGTTCATTATTTTAATTTTGATGATAATTTCATGAGTGTGTACATATGCCTAAATATATCAACTTTTACACTTTAGATATGTATAATTAATTGATACCAATTCTAATGCAATGAAGACAGAAAAGTTTTTGTGTGTACAATGATTTTTTATCATTATCTAGAATACTAGATAATTGTACCATAAAATTTTTCTACATATAAATTTAATAATAGCATTACCAAAAGAAACAGAAAGATTTAACTATTTTCATGATTTTGAAAAATATAATTAAACACCATTTCTTGTAATATGACAATTCTTTTTTGTAACAAACTGAAATGATAATTTTCTTACTGTTAAATTACTTTACATTTTTTTTATATTTCAAATACTAGGTTTTTCTGACATTTACAAAATAACAATAGTATTTTGTTCTTTTATTTCTTTTGTATACAAATATGAAGTGAGTTCTACTAAAAAACACCAATCCTCTCTCACATATTACAGTTAGGAGTATATTGCCTCCTATGGAGGGGTGATTTGATTCTGTAAATCAAAATTAAAATGCTCATGTTCTCTGACTCAGTTTCAACTCCTATGCATTTATTCTATAATCTTTCATATGTGAAATATAAAATATATGCACATGAAATATTTGTTACCGCCTACAACTATAGTATAAGATGGAAACTATCTAAATGCTTTATCATTAAGAGACTGTTTACAGTATACTTCTACAATGGATCACTATGCAGACAATAGCCTGAATGATGTCCTTTTGTATGTGGTGATTTAGGACAATTTTCAAGAGTTTCAAGTCAAGAATAGAGCAAAGAATATGATCACACTAATGTTTTTGGTGAAAAGAGGGGAGAGAGGGAGAGAAAGGGGAAGAGAGGGGGTGTGAGTGTGCACAAGGCAGGGGGTGGGGAGGGAGGGAGAGGGAGAGTGGGAGAGGGAGAAAGGAAGCGGGTATTTTATATGTATGATGGCAAATGCATGGATTTTCTTTGGGAGAATCTCCAAGAAACCATGTACAGTATTTCCTCCAAAGAGGGAACTGGGTAATTGAGGAAAGACAGAGAGATTTATTGTATATGATTTTGTATCTTTTTACCAAGTATATGCATACACACAATTTTAAAAACTAAAAGAAATATAGGCTCATGATATACAATAAAGTGTTACTATTTTTCATTGCTTCCCACCCATTCCATCACTTGAAGAGGACTGAAGTTCTTCTTTTGTTAGCTGACAAAAAGCAGACATTTCTATCATTACAATCAGCCTACACATCATTGCCAAGTTATTAGAGAAAACCTGGACCTTTCAACTTTAACATTTAAAGTGTTTGGCTTTAAAAATCTCCAATCTAAAGAGAAGTGATGATTTGATGGTTGCAAATGTAGAAAAGAATCCCCTTTGGGGGTTGGAATTGCTTTTTGTCCAAACTGGGTATCTGCTAAATTGCTTCAATGTATTAGGATACAGAGTCTCAGAATGATTATCTAGTGTAATACTCTAATTACATCTCTTAAGGTGGTTGATTTTGTATCATATAAAATGTGTAATATATTATAAAGTGTGCACTATATGTGTAAAACATATTTAGAGATTAATGGCAAAATGTTTGAAAACTCATTTAGAAGTTTTGAAAATTTTTTTCAACTTTAAAAACAATGATGTATAGTATTTATTAGAAAATAAGTTTCAAAGTTTAAAACAGAAAAAAGAATTATAAAGATCCTATGTTTTGTAAAATGATATCTTGCTCATAGGTGAAGACTCTTAAGTCCTATATTTTTGGCCATTCCATTGATTTCCAATGAAAAACAAGATAACTAAACAACAACAAAAGAAATCTTAAGCAGACTAGAAAAAAATTCACGTTCTCATATGCATTCTTACAACACAGGCACAAATACATGCAGATCAGAGCCAGTTTGTGATGTTTCCTATCCCCAGGAATTCATATCTGTTTTTCTTCTTCAGAGAGCTACAGATGTTTACACACTCTATAGTCATACAAACGAACTAGCACTTAATCTCTTAGGATTGTTATAATACATACCCCCAGGAGAATGATGTCTTTGTTTCTTTGATCTTGGAGTCGTACAACATATGGTCTGGCAGATTTTAAGTTCCAAATATCTATTTTTAGACATGATGGATCCTTACCCTATCTTTTAATAAAAGAGAAAGCATTTGTTGAGCTGATACTCGCTTTCACAATAGCACTCTAGGCGAGAAAGCAAGAGGCTTTGTCAGTTTAGAAAGTTTGGTGAGATGAATAATTTAGTCTGTAGGAGTAATGTATCTAGGGAAGAAATTTAAGCAGGGATTTAGATAATGCAGGCAAGTAATTAAATGATCTTAGGATATTTGATTCACAATGGCTTATTTAAATATGTACTAAAAATACATACAGATCACAATTCACAATTGTGATATTCTCAAGGGCATACAGAACACATACTTTCTTACATAATAGAGAAAAATTTAGTTGTTTTATGTGCATTAAACATTTAAGAACTCTTTTTCTTTTCCGTCTTTGTCTTTTGCAAATGTTCACAGAGGATCACATTGCCTGGTTAAAACAGAGAACAGAGTCAAACATAGGGTTATATTTCATATCAGGAAAAATTAACATACTTTTGAGTTCTTATCTCTAATTAGACAAATATGTGAATTGTAAAAGCAATTTTCTGAGAATAATTCTAGGCATTATAATAGGGATTATTTTCTCAGATTGTCATAGTAATTGATAGCAAAGTATGGTATATCATAAAACTCACCTTGGCATTGGGAAAATCATACATAGCACATTCTGCTCAGCCAAATAAGAGAATAACTTCCTCTGTCTCATTTGTGACTGGGGAAGTAATTAGTCTTATCAACAAAAACACATGTCATTAAAATCTGCCTTCATGTCCTTTGGCAAATCTTAGAGGCTGTCCTATCTCATACTAGAAAGGAGAATTTCCCAGTATGGAGTTACACATATTCATTCAGTTCTCGATTTACAAATGGATTGGGTTTCAAAACTTTGACTGCTACATAGAGTAGAATTCCAATTTAAAACAATGTTCTAGATGGCACAACTGTTCTGAGGATAACCCACAAAATGAATTGTTGTAAAAATACTAATAAACAAAACAGTTGCAAAACAAATATCAAAACAGAAAGCAACAAATGGATTAAAAATAATTTTTATGAGGCTAGGGATGTAGTTCAGTGGTACAGCACTTGCCCTGGGTTTTGCAGTACTACAAAAAACAAAAACAACAACAAAAAGCTTATATTATTATGTTGTGTTATTGAATACTGGTTTTTGAAGAAAAATGTTCATAAGAGAAGATAGCCTTTCAAAAACATTTTTATTAATTAGCTATATATATGATAGTGGAGATCATTCTGATATATTCATACATGCACAAAATACAAATTGCTCCATTTCAATCCCTTGTACTTCCACTTTCCCTCCCTTTCTCCTTCCCCCTATTTCCCTTCCTCTACTCTGTTGGTTTTCCTTCCATTTATTTATTGTTTTTTAAGTTGTTGCTTTACAGATATACATAAAGGTGGAATTCACTATGGTACACTAATATATATACATAGCATAATTTGGTCAATTTCATCTGGCAACTCCTCCTTTGTTCCTTCCCTCCTCTCTCCCTCTCAATTCTGTTCTGCTACACCACTGATCATTCTTATATTTTAAAGAATATGGACTTTTATGGGAATTTTGAAAAGAGTTTATTAGTACTTTTATGAACTCTAAAGGTTGTTTTTAATTTTCAAATGCCAAAATTCCACTTTTAAAAAATAAGTAGCTTTTCTATTCCTTGGTTTACACTGATAATAAATAGTCTTACACTTAAGGATGAGAACAATCAGTGGATGGAGAGATTTGTAAAAAGGAATCAAATAAGAGTAAAATCTGGGACTGACTGGGTGCAATTAAAAAAGGGAGAAGACAGGATTAAAGATGAGGTATCTCAGAAAGAGGTTATTAGGAGGAGTTTGTCGTAAAATAAACAGAAATATCTGGCAGCTTGACATAAGACATAACTAAAGACAGATATTTAGGACAGATATTTTCTATCCGTAAAGGTCATTAAGTGATCTTGTTTACAAGGGAGAACTTTGTTAAAATGAGATGAGCAGAGGGGATAGGAAGCAGAAAGAAGTGGGAAAATATTAGAGTAAACATCTGCTGTTTTTGCCTGCCCAGCAACTGTTAACACTTTTGCCATTCCTGTTCCTTTGGGGCAAGGGCTTATTCATGATGAATAGCAACCACCTATAATTATTGGAACTGGGAGTCCAGGCCACAGTGGGATTAAGCCCTAAGTATTGAGCTGTTGAGCTGCTAGCTTAAGAATCCTTGAATTCTCCCTGGACAGGAACAGAATTGGGCCCAGAATCCAGCGTTGAGACTTAACCAGGAGATGAAAATTAAGCAACTTCTGTTTCAAAGGTGTAGTTGTTCTCAGTTCTGGCTATATATTAGAGTCATCTGCTGGGGATTTAGGAAAAACAAACAAACAAACAAACAAAAAACCAACTCTGAACTAAAACTAAAAACAGACCAATGCCAGGACCTCATGTTAAACCAATTAGATCAGAATCCCTGGGGGTAGAAAGATAGGCTTCAACATTTTTAAAGAGCTCCCTTGATGATGCTAATAAGCAGCTAGGATTAAGTTCTGCAGGATATGAGGTGCACAGAGGTGAAAAAGTCAAGCATCTACCTCATGGGTGAAAGTGAAGAGGTAAGTTCTTAGAAGCAGCTCTGGAACAGGCAACATTTCATATTTGGTTGGCATGACTATTGTCAAAGTAGGATTTGGAGGACATAAGTTGCCTAGTTGATATTATAGTTAGTAATGAAGCAAGAAAGTTAGAGGGGAGTAACCCAAAGCTTCCCATTCCTTGTTAGTTGGCTGCTTTGGACATCCCTATATCCGCTCCTTTGGTTATCTGACAAGTAGTACTTGCCTTCTCTCTAGCACCTAGCAAGGACAGCAGTTACTTAAAACTTATCAAAATTTAGGTTTATTTGCATTGATTTGAATCTTTAGGATAGGAAGAAGAATGAACAATTTTTTTTTGATAAATACAACTACCACTATGGTACAAAGAGAGCAAAGCTCCCACTCAATATAATCTCTGCCTTTTAGAGCTGGAAGGAACTTTTAGACTGTATTTCCACTAGACTTGTAGAAGAATTAAGAGTGGTGAGGCCATAATTAACTAGACCAACTACCATGAAACCTCCCATACAGATGGAGAGAAAAGAGTGATATCTACTTGGTAGTTGATGAAAATGGCTCTGGGTCATTTATGCCACTGAACAGAACAGTGGAATGATAGTTATTAGCCATCTGAATCCATATACTCTTTGATTTGAAGCAATGTGGAAGACTGCATATGACAAATGTGCTGCATCAAATGCTTTTATGATATATAGACTCCTTTTTGTGGTCAGGTCAGCTCATCAAGACAATGAAAACTAAACAGGCAAGAATGCAATCAATAATATTTGTGATACTCAATTAAACTGAGGAGACTATGTAGATGTTCCCTTCCCTAATCAATATATTGCTATAGTGGATTCCAATCCAAGAGATAGCTAACTCTATGTGTGGAACAATAATTTTATTTTATGATACTCTCTGGAGTTAAGTCCACCTGATCCTGCCTAAGAGAGATTCTGGGAAACATTAGATGCAAGGGGGATAAAGCAACCTCAGACACAAAGGGGAATGACGGTTGAATGATCACGTCCCAAGGGAACAAGGGGAACTGTCTCGCATCTCTGGATGGTTCCCACTGGAACATGGAACCCTCATACTGGGTAAATCAGTTGGCTTGGAAACTCAGAAGTGTAGAAAATGCTGCTAGTCTTGCCAATTAACTGGCTAAATATACCAAAGGTCCCATGTTTTCAGGGGATGTGAGTTCTTCAGTGAGACTGATGTAGCAACTGGTGGACATCCTTGATGTAATGTCAGGTTGCTTATTTGTTGACTTTTTCTTCTTTTAATGAATGAGCTTAAGGCAATGAAACTTTCCTCTTAGAACTGCCTTCATAGAGTCCCATAGATTTTGATAAGTTATATTGGAGTAGGTGATGGCTGTAGTGTCCCAAGATGGAGGTGGGCTGGGCCTGGGCTCAGGAATGGGTTTGCCAGTCAGAGGGTGGTCCTGTGTTTAATGCTGGCGTAAGCTTCCATGCAGGTCAGTGGGTCGGCCCTGGACTTGGGCCTGGGCTCCAATGTGGGTCTGATGGTAAGTGGAGCAGTTCTGGGCAGGGGCCTCAGAAAATCATTTCAAAATTAGCGCACAACAATCTTCTGGGCATTAGTAAGACTCCCAACTTCAAACTCACACTCCCAGTCAAGCCTGTGATGGGAGGCAGCATTAGTGAAGATGATGCTCTTGTGGCAGATACGTGGAGACAATTCAGGAAACAGAGCTCCTTCAAAAGAACTCAAGGCTCAGCTCATTCCTCAGAGAACTCACTCCCTTCTCTACCAACCCCAGAAGAAAGACAAGATAGCTATGTTTTCTAGTTGACTGCAGAGGTGGAAGTTATATCTTCAGCTCCCAACAGAGACTCCCTTCATACAAGTATGCCCAACCAGAGACTCTCCCTATCAGAAGAGAAATCCCAACATGGAATAACATCTCTCTCCCTCCAAGAGGAGCGAATGAGGATATTTACTATAAAAGAATACCAAATCCTAGAGCTGGGCAGCAGCTTTAGATGTGCTACTGTCAGCAGGGGCAGTGATGGTTATGTAATTCCAGTAACAAAGATGGGTGTATCCTAGAAGGAGATGTTAGAAGAGGACAGATGGAATTGGTAACAAGTCTTAAAAATAAAACTAAGGAATTCCAAGTGCCACACACAAGTATTAATAAGTAAATAAAGTCACAATTGGTTTGATGCAGCTCTCCCTAAACTCTGGAGGAGATGGCTCTGTTGAACTGTGGCTCTCCAGTGTAAATAAGATGACTGAATCTTGCAATTCTGTGAATTTTTATAAAATATACAAAAACTTTGTATATATACAGAGTATATACTAAAATGAATTATTTATTATAAAGAAGAGAGATGTTTTAAAATTCTGCTGCTGTACAGAGAAAATTTGAAAGAAGCAAAACAAAATTTCCAGCTATTTTTCTGTAGCAGTTTGTGAATTAAATTTGTAAATATGGCTGCATTATTTTTGTAGACCTGAGTTGCATTATATATAAAACTTAGACTTTAAAATCCTGTGGGGCAAATTTATTATATCTTATTGTTCCTGACAAGACTTGGAAAAGTAGGAAAGATATTCTGCATCAGTTTGTAGTTGATTAAAAATCTTATATATTAGGGCAAAGATTGAAAACATGTTTGGCCACTAGCAATCAAGCCATAGGCTTTATTTTGTACATTTTCTTAATTGTACAATGAACTAATCTCATGAAAAAAAGTTTTGTTCTTTTGATAGGGTATAAATAAATACATTGTGTCTAACTGAAATATAATTTTCTTTAAGATAATTTGAAGAAAATATTGAGAAAAGTTCCTCGTTGCACATGTTATAAAATGTTTTTTCTTACCCTTTCTTATGGTAAATTCTATACATTTTCACTTATTTGTTTTTTCTTACCCTTTCTTATGGTAAACTATATATATTTTCACTTATTTGTTTACAGTGTTCTCCTTTGACCAGTTATTGTTTAGTCTTACATTTAAATTTCTAATTGCTTAAAGAATGTGTTTTATGGGGAGAAAACTCTTCAAAGTCAGTTATGCCATTCCTCACACAAATGTGCTAAAATCTATAAAAAGACTATGTCATCCCTTTGTTTACTCGAAGAGGGCACTGAGCACTTCTCACAGACTTTCTAGTAAACAAAAGGTGACTATTCTTTTTTTTAAAAAATAACATAAAACAAATAAAACTCTTCCTTCTGTCTATATTTTGTAATTAGTTTACTTTATGATAAAGTTCTAATGAAATGTAAATTGTTTCAGCAAAATTCCACTTTTCAGGGGCTGGGTTGTGGCTTACTGGTAGAGCACTTGCTTAGCATGTGTGAGGCACTGGGTTTGATTCTTAGCGCCACATATAAATAAATAAATGAAAGGTCTATTGACAACTAAAATAATATATTTTTAAAAATTCTGCTTTTCATTTCATGCCTTTGTGTAAACCTGTTAATAATGAGCATTTCACTAATATCTAATATGCAGTGTAAAATTTAATGTTGTTTGACATTAAATAAATGTAAATTTTCTCAAGTAAAAAAATAATTTAATACATGATAAATGTGACATTTCAAACTTGTGCAAAGAAAGCATTACTCATTAAATAATTTTAGAACAATTAACTAGGCATTTGGAAAACAAAATAAAACCTCTACTTCATTTCTTGTCTCAAAGTCCAGATGATTCAAAGATTTAAAGGAAAAACAAATAAAAATAATAATAAACTCATACATTTATAGTCATCCGATCCTTGACAAAGGTGCCAAAAATGTACACTGGAGAAAAAATAGCTTTTTTTTTTATATACCAGGAACTGAACTCAGGAGCACTCAACCCACTGAGCCACATTCCCAGCCCTATTCTGTATTTTATTTAGAGACAGGGTATCACTGAGTTGCTTAGCACCTCACTTTTTGCTGAGGCTGGCTTGGAACTTTTGATCCTCCTGCCTCAGCCTCTGAAGCCACTGGGATTACAGGTGTGAACTGAGGGCCCTGCTGAAAAGATAACCTTTTTAACAAATGGTACTTGGAAGCTGGTTATTGCTATGTATAATGCAACTAGACTCTTACCTTTCAAACTGCACAAAAGTCAACTCAAAAAGATCAAAGACCTCAGAATTAGATCATAAACCATGCATCTCCTAGAAAAAAATGTAGGTTAATGCTCCAGCATACAGGCACAGGCTACAACTTTCTCAATAGGACCACTAAAACTCAGGAAATAATGCTGAGAGTTAATAAATGAAATGGCATCAAATTAAAAACCTGCCCGCCAAAACTAAGCAATTAGGAATGTGAAGAGAGAACCCACAGAATGGGAGAAAATCTTTCCTAGCTACTCTTATGACACAGGATTAATATCTAGAATATACAAAGAATTTGGAAACTATAAAAATCCCAATTAATAAATGGGCAAATTCAACACACACACTTCTCAAAAGAAGAAATCCAAATGTCCAACAAATATATGAAAAATATTCAGCATCATTAACAGTTAGGGAAATGCAAATAAAAACTACACTGAGATTTCTTCTCACACCAGTCAGAAGGGGACTCATCAAGAATGCAAATAATAAATGCTGAGGAGGAAATGGAGAAAAATGAATATTTTTACACTACTGGTGGGATTCTAGATTATTACAACAACTATGGAGATCAGTATGGAAGTTTCTCAAAGTACTAGGCATAGAATCACCATATGACTTGCTATACCACTCCTCATTATTTGTCCTAAAATCAACATATTATAGTGCTACTCATGTTTACAGCAGCACAATTCACAATAGCCAAACTATGGAACCAACCTAGGTGTACATCTACAGATTAACAGATAAAGAAAATGTTATACATACACAATGGAGTTTATTCACCCATAAAGAAAAATGACATTCTGTCATTTACAGAAAAATGAACAGAACTTTAGACCATTACGTTAAATGAAATATTCTAAATTCAGGTGAAGGGTTTTATGTTTTCTCTCATATGTGGAAGATAGTGAGGAAAAAGAAAAAGAAAGGTGGTGTGGTGGGGGGGAAGGATCTAATGAAAATCAAAGGAAGATCAGTAGAGGAAAAGGACCAGGGGTGGGAAGGAAGTGTTATGCAGTGATATTGCTCAAATTCTATTGTCATATTTTGTGCATACAGGAATATGTAACAACAAATCTCATCATTATGTACAACTATAATGCACCAATTAAAAATGTGGGAAGAAAAAAAGTAATGAAAGTACTGGTAGAAGATATGAGTGACTGCTCTTTATAAACCCAGGGGCAGGGCTGGGGATATAGGTCAGTGGTAGAGCACTCGTCTTGCATGTGAGAGGCCCTGGGTCTGATGCCCAGCACCACAATCAAATAAAATAAACAGGAAGTTAACAAGATTGCAGCAAGTAAGTAAAAATTGAAATGCTCTTACCAGAGGGTAAGAGCACATGTTCTAGAAGAACAGCCTGGGTTCAAATCCTGGTTCCACATACATATTAGCTTTATGACCTTGATAAAGTTACTTAATCCATCTAGGCCTCGGTTTTCCCATTTGTAAAACTATGATACCTACCTAATAGAGTGGACTAAGGAGAAGAATTATACTCAGAAATATTCTGGAATAATATAAACCAAAATAATATTAAAATGTAAATAGTTGTTATTTCAAGGTGATAGAATTGTGGGTGAATATTTTGATACTTTTAAAAAACTTATTTGTATTTTAAAAAATGAATTAAAATGTTATTTCTCCCTGAGTATAGGCATAGGCATACAGTTACAATTATGATCATAGACTCTGGAGCCCAACTTCTGAAGCTCTATTTCTAATTCTATTACCTGTGTGAGCTTAAGTACTTAGTCTTTATTTCAGTTTCTTCATCTGTAAAATGGAGATACTAATACTTCCATCATAGAATTAAATAGTTAATAAGTGAAGTAATAAGAATAGTACCTGGCAGATAGTGTTGGATGAATGTTTTCAAATATTATTAAATATTTTCCTCTTTTATGTTCTTTCTCTTAAGATTCCTATTCTTTGGATGCCTATAATACAGTGGTCAACACACTAAGCTACAGTTACATGAGTGTAGCTCCTTATAGTTTAGTGCAGATGTTGGCAGACTATGGCTCATGGGTAGGCCACCCTCAAGCTAAGAATGGTGTTTACATTTTGAAAGCATTGTTTAAAAAGAAAGAAAGAAAAAATATGCAACATAGACCTTCAAATTTTAAAATATTTATTATGTAGCCCTTTGTATAAAAATTTTGCCCAACATTGGCTTAATACATTTCCCCTTTCAAATATATTTGCAATTTGAAATCACCACAGTATAGATAATAAGGAATAAATCTTTAAAGGAAGAAGGATGATTCTGGACAAGAAAGATTTTATTTAATTTTTTTGAATATTTGGGGAATTCCCAGCTCTCTAGTGAGATAATTTTTTCTACCAATGATTAAGAATCACTTCTGGGTGATTAACAGCGTGGTAGAATAAAACAGTTCCAAAGGTATTTAAACTTGAGACTGAATGGGATCTCAAAAGATTATTCTGTTTCTTCTGGACAATTCTGTCCTGATGATATTGGCAATCCAACTTCCATGGGAAGCCAGGATCATATTGGTCCAGAATCAGCAAGTTTGCCAGGCTAAGTATCCAGTTCTTTGCCATAGACACTTGAGGTAGTGAGTGTGGGAGTAGGAAAGCTGACTCAGCAAGTCTTTCAGAGAAAGAAATTTGCAGGAAGTAAAATCATTAGAAATGTAAGGTTGTTAAAAAGCAACTGTTTTGAAAAGGAAGGCAGTTTTGAGCTATCTTTTTTTGTTTGTTTGAAAATAAATAGTGTTAACTACTTTAAAAAATCTCAGGGCAACTTTTACCTACTGCTTTAATCAACCTTGACCACCTTGTAGATTTTTCATTTGTTTTCATGTGTATAAAAACAGCCACAGGCAAGAGAAGAGAGTAGGTCCTGCATAGATATAAGACATTCCTCTGAGGGCATTCAAGTGAGACTGTAGGAAGCTGACAGATGAAGTTGATGAGGAGGTAGGGGATACATTTTTTATTGAATCCAGGAGTCCCATCAGTGTGTAATATCAACAGCTTGGGCAGTGGAGGGTGACTTCCTTTCTGACCTTAATTGGGTCTGCTGAGATTCAAACATGAGTGGTCAAATGAGGATCTGTGAACCTCTGTGGCAGAGCAAGACAGGCAGGCACATTGGACACAACAGAACAGTCTTTAGTTGTAACATGGCAGGAGACAATTTAGACTACAGCACAGATTCTGCATGTGAACTTGACTTTTGGCCTAGCTCCTGATTTCTAAATCCATTTTGGGGATGGTGAGCTCCAGAGTCTGTGACCACAGCCTTTCCTCTGTGACCATTTTTTGTATTAGAAAGGTGGTGGTGGTGGTATTGCTGATACTGACCTTTTTTTTTTTTTTCCCAAGAAAGATCATTTAAAAAACAAATACCAGGGCTGGGGCTGGGGCTCAGTGGCAGATCACTTGCCTAGCATGCATGAGGCACTGGGTTCTATCCTCAGCACCACATAAAAATAAACAAATAAAATAAAGGCGTTCTATCCATCTACTGCTACAATAAAATAAAAAATAAATACCATATAAAAATACCACTGTTTCAGAAAAGAAAAATATTTGTAAGGGAGATGTAATATGATAATATAAATTTGAAATTAAAATTAGAATTGTTTTAGCCTTCATAAAACACTCAGAAAGATGAAGACTTTAGAACAGTCTATAGGAAAAACTCTTTTTCACCATGTTCCTATGAGTTTGTTTCATCCTGTTTTCCTCTTTGTTCCTTCATCTTTTACTCTTTGCCTTTGGTCTTTCCCCCAGCCCTCAAATGTTTCCATATTTCAATCACACTTTCTTTTTCTTAATTTCATTACTTTAGTAGAGACTTGAGTCAACTATTGGAAGGCAGATGGGAGAAGCAAGTAGAGGAACAAGACACTCAGTCTGAGAAGCTAAGGTCCAGAAGGGCAGGAACTTTGTTTTGTTTTCCACTATATATAAAGGCTTGTAAGCCTGGAAACAGGGCCTTAGAATGCAGGTGCTTGATAAATGTTCATTGAATAAATGAATAAAATACAGGCAAGGTATATACATTTCTTTTTTTTTTTTTTTAAAGAGAGTGAGAGAGGAGAGAGAGAATTTTTTAAAATATTTATTTATTTATTTTTTAGTTCTCCGCGGACACAACATCTTTGTTGGTATGTGGTGCTGAGGATCGAACCCGGGCCGCATGCACGCCAGGCGAGCGTGCTACCGCTTGAGCCACATCCCCAGCCCCAGGTATATACATTTCTTTTGTAATGCTCCATAAATAACAGAAAGGTATTAGTCACTGCTCTTACTAGAAGTAATGAGCACATTTCAAAAAATCATTGCAGAAATAGAAGAAAAATCCCAATTAATAACATACCATCTTAACCCAGCCATTACTCACTTTTATTGTTATTTCAATATTTTATAATATGTAATTATAGCATATCTGAACTCAGAAAAATTTGGATGGAATATGAAACTTATTTTCAGAAGAACCAATTTCCTTTATGCACAAGAGATCACAAAAACAAACTTATACCTGTTACCTGATCTGAAGAAATGTTTTATAATCTGTCAGTGCAAGAGGGCATGTGGTATAAAACACAGAAGACATCCCCCATCTCTGTGTGGTCCTGGGGATTGAATCTTAGGCCTCAAACATGCTAAACAAGCTCTTTGCCACTGAGCTACAGCCCCATCCCCAAAGCATACATTCTCTTGCTGGCTTCTAAAGGGTTTCAATGTTCCCATCTGTAAAATGAGAAGACTGTGGCTCCATAGCCTTCTTTAAGTATGGAACTTAATGATTCCTAAAATAGATTTTGTTTTACATTATGATTGTAAAGCAATTTATATACCTAAATTTATATATTTTTATGTAATGGTAAACGTTAATGCAGACATAGGAATCACTTCCACGCAGAAGTAGACTTTACAAATGCACACAGGAGTCATTTCTAATTTTTTCAGTATCAATTTTTTTTAAACCTGGAGAAAAGCAGTAAGTAGTTTCACTTACTAGATAAACTGATTGTTAGTGACTCCATTCGCAAAGATAAATCTTCATCCTAAAAACCAACAAAACAAAGTTAATTCAAAGTGACAACAAATATGAGAAATCTAAGCGGAAGATAAAACAGAATTGGTTCATTGATAGAGAAACAGGCTGGCCGGTGGGTAGCTTCCGCCCTGTCACGCCCTCAAAACCGGCCCAGTCTCGCCAATCCCGGCACTCACAACGGTCTCTTACCGCCCTCTGCAGGGCTCTTCAAGTCGGGCTACTGAGGACTAAAGCACGGCCGTCGGGGCGCAAGGCCGATGACGTCACATATGCGCGCGGCCCAAAGCAGGAAGTTAGTCTTCTCCACTTCCTCTCCTCGGTCCAGTTCAGGATTCCTGACGCGGAAGTAGAAGGCATCTATGTTAATCCTTGCTACTGTGTACAGTTCAGGTGAGTTGGGAGCTGACCGGTTTTTGTTTTTGTTTGAAAGCGTGCCTGGGTGTATTTGGTTTAAGCTCAACTCCTTGCCTAGCTTCCCTTGGGGGGATAAGAGGGATGAGAAGAGCCTCTGATGTGTCATTGCTGTGGTTTTTGAGTTAAGAAAGATGAAGCAGGGTTCAAACTCTCTACGCAAACTAAGGGAACTCGGTGCCCTTTTAGATTTTGTAATTTTAGAAGGAATACTTTTTAGGGTGTTGTACATGGGGTTAAGACAATGTGTATGAACATTTAGCTCTGGTTTTACAAAATATATTCGAGATTTCACTACCCTTCCCCATCACGTTAGTCGCATACTAGCGGTTTTCTTCTCAGTATGACTGAGAAATATTCAGTTTACATGAGGTAATGCATCTTACAGAAGTATCATGCGTTGTTCTTTATTATGAATTCTTGGCAGTGTTTTGCCGTTTCTTTTTTTTTGGGGGGGGTGTGTGCCATGTATAGAAACGGTGATTTCTGCTTTTCTGGAGGGATGAAAGTCCAATTAAGATCAGTAAGGGGAGAAATACATTGTTCCAAAGAACTCCATATTTACTTATCTTGCTGTGTCAAAAGAAGATCAGCTGGAATGTGTTGCCTTAGGGCCTGTGATTAGCCATTTTCATTAGAAGCCCCTTAATAGGCCAATTGTAGAGAAGAAGGGAACATAAATCCTCTTCTTTTTTTAAAAATATTTTTTTAGTTGTAGTTGGACACAGTGCCTTTATTTTATTTATTTAATTTATTTTTATGTGGTGCTGAGGATTGAACCCAGCGCTCTGCCACTGAGCCACAAGCCCAGTCCCAATCCTGTTCTTTTATTTCTTAGACCTCACAAGTTACAAGTACAGAGATTTTCAGTATGTTAAGTTTGGATATTAGCCCTTAATATATAGTTTTGAGAAATTGAATCAGTTTGAGAGAGAAATTGAAGACAATTATGAAATATTTATTATTTTTGTAATTTGTTGATTGAGGAAGTTAATAACAGGCTGTGTGAGTCACTATGACAAAGTACATGAGAAAAACAACTTAAAGGAGGAAAGATTTGTTTTGTTCATTGTTTCAGAGGTAAACCATGATCATTTGGCTCCATCACTGTGGGCTTGGAGTGAGGCAGAACATCATGACTGGGAGCACCTAGTGGAGAAAAATTGCTCCTTAGAGCAGAGGAGGGTCTTGGAACAAAAATATGTCCTTCAAAAATACCCTTCCCCACACTGACTTATGTCTTCCAGCTAGGTCCTACCTCCTGAAGTTTCCACTATCTTCCAGAAACTGCCACCAGCTGGAGACCAACCCTTTAACACATGGGCCTTTGCTGGGGGTTCCAGATCCAAATTGTAACAGGCTGTTTATTCACCTTGCTAGATATTATATGAGTACTTGACTGGAGAAGAGCTGCTAATGTAAAAATTATTGGTATTTTTGAAGTCTGATATTTTTTGTGTTATAAATTGAAAAATAAAGGTAACACAGTTTCCATTGCATAATTCACCCCTAGACCAGTTTAATTTGTTTACATTTTTTGTCTGATTGCAAAATAACACATACTCATTAAATAAATCATAATATTTCTGAAATGATAGAGCCCCCATTAATCTTTCAGAAATGTAATTTCACTTTTTCCTTTTGCTGTATGTATTACCGTTTCTTTCCTTTAAAAGTATAATCCATTCTTATGCAGTTTACCACTGAGAATATCTTGCATATTTTTAATTGCATTAGGTATGCTACGATTTTTTTTTAGCACCTGTATGGTATTATATCACATAGCATACCACAATTTGTTAAATAGTTTTACTATTGGTGGGCATTTGGGGTTCTTTTTGCTATAGCAAATGTTAGGATGGGCATACTTTTTTATAACAATATTGTTATATTTTTGTCCTTTTTTTCCCTTTGTTTAATTCTAAAGAAGTGGAAATGTTGAGTTAAAAGATGAACATTTAAAATTGTGATAGATGGGGCTAAATTATCCCCCAATAATAGTATTTGAGA
Organism: Ictidomys tridecemlineatus; assembly: GCF_052094955.1. Classification (NCBI taxonomy): domain Eukaryota; kingdom Metazoa; phylum Chordata; class Mammalia; order Rodentia; family Sciuridae; genus Ictidomys; species Ictidomys tridecemlineatus. The sequence continues at coordinate 202,270,841 of NC_135478.1, forward strand.
CTTTCCTGTTTTCTCATATGTTCACTAATGGTCAGTACTGTTAATTACTATTGATTTTCGGTTTAGCAGAGAACTGCTCATTCAATTTTTGAGGTCACTATTTCATATTAGTGTTGTAATCCAGTTCATATTTCAGTTCTGTAATAATAAATTATTATCAAGTGATTCATTTCAATAGTAAATATTTTAAGTTAAAGATTTGAGGGAAAACTATTTATGATGGGTAGATATCAGGAATATGAACCTTTCTGAAAGAAAGGACAGCTTAAGCAAAGATAGGGGGACTAGAATGGGTTCTGAGATCTGAGAGGTGATGATGCTAGGCAGTGAGTTTGATTGAAGATAATAGAAGAGATAGCTGGAAAAGTAGTTTGAACTAAGTGCTGAGGGCTTCGAAGGTGGAGTCTATTTTTTTCTGAGAGGGAACTGAAAAGGTCTTTAATCACAGAATGAGGGACATAATCAGATCTTTCTTTTACAAATATCAGTATTGTGGCAATTTTGAGTGTCTGGTGTAAGAAGCAAGTTAGCTGGTATGGCTTGTGGAAGAGAATATGAAGACTTAAGAGCATGAGAACAGAAAAAAGTAGAGAGATTGGAGTTCAGAGATGAAGCTGAATCTACATGATTTGATGATGGTTGAGGAAGAGGAAGAAAGCAAAATTCACTTAGATTTTTATCATGGGTGACTCTCTAAGTTTCACTGAGAGATGAAATTACTTGTGAAAGATTTGTTACTTTTTAAAGACTCAGCATTTATTTTCTCTTATTTTTGAATTGCTGTTAGAATTTCTGCTGAATGTTCTGTGCCTTGTTCAGCTCTGTTTATGTTAGTAGTACTTCAACTTGTACATACTATCAATAAAAAAGTTCACAAATAGTAATTTATACCTGTCTTATAGTACCATTATGTTGTATACATTATACAACATGTAGAAGTGTACATTTTCAAAGGCTAAGACACGAATACATTAGAGTTTTAGTATTTTTTCCCCCTACATTCCATTGGATTATCTTGCACCCTCTGAGGAAATGTTGGTCTGATATCTAGCTGACAGTGTTCTGTCCCATTCTCCAGTAGAGGTCACCTTTGAGCATGGAAGAGAGAACAGGCTGTTGAGCTGTGAAAGGTAGTCTTTATTCGTGAGTTAGAAGAAGGATCTTATTTCTGAATTTCTAAATTAATGCATTTTTGGAAGAAATGTTGTTATAGAATAGTATGTGGAGTTATGGAGAACTGAAGAATAGTAAGCTCAGTTGAGTTTAGATTTGTTTTTATTGTTTGATGTTTGCTTTGAGAATGCTTTGCCTTTTGAGTTTGAATGTTACTCGAGTCTGTAGTTTTAGAATCTTTTCCTAGTTCTTTTGAGAATCTGTAGACTATGTGAGCCACAGGAATGTTTCTAGCATGTAGGCACAATCTAAGTTTTTGTTCAAATTGGAGTAATTAAAAAACACATACAAAGAGGTTTTCATTGAAATTGATCCTAAAAGCAGTATGTTAAGCAAGAATTTTAGTGGTGGGTTGGAATTATCTATCTTTATTTTCTATTTTATGCATAATTGAGAAAAGGGGCAAAGGGAATGCCTCCTCTAAGTAAGATACCGATGTAAGGAATTAGAAATCAAGAACTAAATTTGTTGCAGCCATATATTCTATTTAAAAAAATACTGCTTAAGCCTATATAACAGCTTGTCTCATGGAAGAGAGAACACTGGAATAGGTTACACTTTCTTGCTATAGCAAGCTCAAATTGTATCAGTTTCAGTAATCTGTCATAGAGTGTTGCTTGCAAGCAGTCATATATTCTAAAAAAGAGAAAGTAGTTTTTTTAAAAAAAAATCTATGTGTTGTATGATTCAGAACTTAAGTAGTTTAGGAACAAATCTATGTGTTGTATGATTCAGAACTTAAGTAGTTTATAGGAACAAATCCTCTGATAGATTAAGAAATAGAAGAACGATTTTCTCTTGCTTTCCTAATAAAATATTTCCTGTGAATGAAGGTGCTCATTTAATAGGGACCTATGATTATAATCATATATAAGTTCATAGTTATTAAGGTTTTATGGGACTCGGGATGTGGCTCAAGTGGTAGCGTGCTTCCCTGGCATGTGTGAGGCACTGAGTTCTATCCTCCACACTACATAAAAAATAAAATAAAATAAAAATACAGTGTCCACCTAAAACTAAAAAAAAATAAAAAATAAATATTAAAAAAAGGTTTTAATCCCATGATAGAAGCTGAAAGTGTTGTCAAACAGGTGTAGACAGTCCTGGGTTAGTCTTGTGTAATATGGTGATGGGTAGAGGAAAATGGTAAAAATTACATTTGAATGTTTATATAAAGCTGGGCACATTGGCTTATGCCTATAGTCCCAGCTATTTGGGAAGCTGAGGCAGGAGGATCACTTGAACTTGGGAATTTGAGCAATATAGAGAGGTCTCATTGTGGAGTGTGTGGATTAATTATCACAGCTAGATTTTGTGTGTATTTATGTGAATGTGTGCTAGAGATTGAAAACCCAGGGCCTCATACATGCTAAGCAGGTACTCTATAACTGAAGTACACACCCAGTTCCCTAACTGCATATTTTTGAACATAAAAATTGTTTTAAATTTTTTGCATTGAAACCAAGGGGACAATCAGGTAAAGTGAATGAGATGGATATTAGAATCAGGAGCTGTTGACCAGAGGTCTTTATATGGTAAGAATTAAAGCTATAAAGCCTGCATGGATTTCAAGGATAGCATAAATCCAGTAAAATATATTTAGCTAGAAATCAGATAATCTGAGGTATTGGCTTTCAGGGCTGGATTTAGAAGTTGAAAACAGGAGACCAGAGGCAAAGAAGCCTGGTATCTAAGGGCAGGGAAAGATCAAATACTTGGGAAGTTGGAAGACAAGGCAGAAATGAAAATGTCATTTATTAGGAATAAACCAAAGGTTTAGAAACCAGGAGGACAAAGTAGAGATGGAGAAGGACTCCTGGTTTTGGGAAGAGAAGGCAAGTAAGATCAAATAGAGAAAGAAAAAAAAAAAACAAGAATAATTCTAGGGCAGTGATGGTGCCATCACATTCTTCTTTATGTTAAAAATGATAGCAGCCCTGGGTTCACAGATAACCAACAGAAGCAGTGAGCTAGGGAGTGAAGAGTGCTGAATTATTACCATTAGCACCAGGAGAGCTAAAAGTATAGGTATTTTCTTATAAAAAGGACCGTGATGCTTGTAGGATGATAATATGGTCATTTAGTTACTTAATGCAGATATTTGTGTAATATTATATGTGTTATTTTATGCAGCTTTCCAAAAGATTTGGGATACCTGACCATTATGGCATCAAGAAACCTCTGGTATATGAGAAGTAACCTTTTCTTTGGTTCAAGATGTTGGATGATTCGCTATTCAGCAGAAATCCTCAAATCAGTTTCATTTAGGCTTTTTGGTGTGACATGTAATAATGGAGACAAAGAGCCTTTGGAGAATGAGGACTTATTGAACAACTTACTTACTATGGGGGTTGATATTGACATGGCAAAGAAACGACAGCCTGGAGTTTTTAATAGAATGGTTACTAATGAGCAGGACCTAAAGATGTTCCTTTTGTCCAAAGGAGCTAGCAAAGAAGTGATTGCTAGCATCATATCAAGATATCCACGAGCTATAACACGTACTTCTGAAAGTCTTTCAAAACGTTGGGATCTGTGGAGAAAGATTATGACATCAGACCTTGAAATTGTAAATATTTTGGAACGTTCTCCTGAATCCTTTTTTCGGTCCAATAATAATATAAATTTAGAAAATAATATAAAGTTCCTCTACTCAGTTGGATTGTCCCAGAAATGCCTATGTCGATTATTAGCCAATGCCCCTCGCACCTTTTCCAATAGTCTTGATTTGAATAAACAGATGATTGAAGTTTTGCAGGAAGTCTGTTTGTTCTTAGGTCACAATGATCCCACAGATTTTGTCAGGAAGATAATTTCTAAAAATCCTTTCATCTTAATTCAGAGCACCAAACGGGTGAAAGCTAACATTGAATTTTTACAGTCAACTTTCAACTTGAACAAGGAAGAACTGCTGCAACTGCTATGTGGTCCAGGAGCTGGAATTCTAGACCTTTCTACAGAATGTGCCAAAAGAAATTATACAAATATCAAAGAGAAGCTGTTTTCTCTTGGACGTACTGAAGAAGAGGTACAGAAATTTGTCTTAAGCTATCCGGATATGATGTTCTTGGCAGATAAAAAGTTTAATGATAAAATAGACTGCCTCATAGAAGAAAAAATTAGTATTTTACAAATAATTGAAAGTCCTCGGGTTCTGGATTCAAGCATAAGTACTTTAAAAAGTCGAATCAAAGAATTGGTACATGCTGGCTATAACTTGAGTGTCTCTAACATTGCTCTTCTATCTTGGAGTCAAAAAAGATTTGAAGCTAAACTGGAAAAAATTAAACGGCTAGAACAATGCCTGGGGAGTTAAAAAAAAAAAAAGTCTTGGGGCTGGGGTCGTGGCTCAGTGGTAGAGTACTTGCCTAGCATGTGTGAATCACTGTGTTCGATCCTCATACCACATAAAATAAATAAATAAAATAAAGGTATTGTGTCCATCTACAACTGAAAAAATATTTGTTAAAAAATTCTTATAATGTATTTATATAATTTAATTTTGAATTTGGGCCTTTCAGAAAGGACAGTTTTGATTTCTTCACCACAAACATGTAATAATCCTTTGGGTATTTTATTTTAAAAGTTCATAAGAACTCAATATTGGCATGCTTAAGTGTAGTCTTCCTAACTACTACTGTATTTTGAATTAATGGCTGCTATATAGTAGTGGTAGTTCCTGAATGCCATGTAAAACAAATTCAGAAAATAAGCTTTTGTGGTTTCTGTTTGGACTGAAAAATCAACAGATTTGGGCTGGAGATATAGCTCAGTGGTAGAGTGCTTGCCTAGAATTCATAAGGTCATGTCCAACACTGATCCCCAGCATAGAAAAAAAAATTGACATTCATTCAAATAGTTCTCTTCCCTCATGGTTTTGAATGGCAAGCTATTTCTTCTGTTATTCCAGTGCAATCAGTTATGATCCATCAGTAAAAGTCTGACAGAATAGAAAGGAAGGATTTTTCTCGGTTCCAAATTCCATATTTTCTGTTCAAACCATTAGTGTGTCTCCCAACCTAGGATTTACCATGAGTTTGCCCTGACAAGGGCAACTATGGTAGATAGAAGAATAATGGCCACCTAAAGGTCCCCAGAAACCATGAGTATGTTATAGTGCAATGGGTTTTATAGATGTGATTAAGTTAAAATATGATTAAGTTAAGGGTCTTGAGATGGGGAGGTTATCTTGATTAATTGGGATGGGCTCAGTGGAATCACAGGATCCCAAAAAGTGGAAAAGAGAGGCAAATAGGAGGTCAAAATGGTGGAATGTAGAAACACTTGACCACTTTTGCTGACTTTGAAGGAGGAAGAAGCCCTGAGGCAAGGAATGCAGGTGGCCTATAAAAAATGGAAAAGGCAAGGAAACCGGTTCTGCCCTGGGGCCCCTAGAAAGAAGTGCAGGGCTGCTGGCACCTTGATATTAGCCCAGGGAGAGTAGTATCAAACTTCTGATGTGCAGAACCATCAGAATAAATTGTTTTAAACCAGTGAATTTTTGATAACTTGTTACAGCAGCAAATAGGTTAATAACTGATTAGTTGTATTTAAAGGAGGATGTCACAAAATGTGGTCTTTTTATTATTTCTTTATTTCTTCCTCTTATAAGTAAATTATATTAAAATTTACTTTTCTGGAATTTCTAATGTTAGTGTTTATGACATCTAAATGTGTTGATAAAAAGCTAAGTGTAAATATCTAAATAAAGGAATATTTTTGCCTATTGAAAGTAGTTTAAAGAAATGGTGGCCATGTATATTTATATTTTGTTGGCATTTCATTTAATATAAATAAACAGGAATTTCTGGAGGCATTGACTTAAAAATGACAAATTAGATCATGACTATATTTTGAACATATTAATAATCTAGCTCTAATAGCAACTGAGGAGGAACAAGTTTTATTTTTATTTTTTAAATTTTTTTTAATATTTATTTTCCATTTCTCGGCGGACACAACATTGTTGTTTGTATGTGGTGCTGAGGATCGAACCCGGGCCGCACGCATGCCAGGCGAGCGCGCTACGGCTTGAGCCACATCCCCAGCCCCAGGAACAAGTTTTATGACTTTAATTACTTTAGATTATTTTCCAAAGTAATTTGGTTTCTAAATATGGGTTTTGAATTGAGTCACATAACTTCATGGTATTTGCTATCATTAATGCCTCAAAACAACAACAAGAAACCACCCCACTAATTTGTACCATTGGTAGAAACAAAGTGCCTGCTTTCCCAAAGCGTATTGTAATGATCTCCAGTAAGGTATTTGGTAGCAAGTTTGGCATAATTTAGAAACTATGATCTTTGTAGAGACATTTCTTCAGAGTGATATGTCTTTAACTTTGTGTAAATAATTCACTAAACTTGTTTTCTTATAAAATTAAAAACCTTGCAGAGTTGGTAAAAATCAAATTATATAAGGTCTGTAAGATTTCTTGTACATAATACCTGTTCAGTCAAGGATAAGAAAAATAAGTTACAGTAGTATTTTTTTTAAAAAAGCTTTATTGATATCTAATTCATATACCATGTAATTTATTAATTTATATAATTCAAGGTTTTAAAAATATTCATTTAAGTTATACAATTTAAGATAGTGTATACGATCATCACTACAGTATAATTTTTAGAATTTGTATCCTCTAAAAGAAACTGGTACCCATGGGCAGCCAATCTTGTTTTCTCCCTTCCAGCCTCATAGCACTAAGCAAAACCTAAATCTTGCTGTCTTTATAAGTTTGCTTTTCTGGACATTATATATAAATGGAATCATACATACATAATTTGTGACCACTTTCACTTAATCTTTTTAAGTTTCATTCATGTAGCTCATGTCAGCATTCCTTTTTATTGCCAAATAGTGTTCTATTATATGGATACAATAGTATTGCTGGGAATTAAATTTATTGTTATGGCTTGAAACACAAAGTATTAAATCGTTGTCTTTGGAGTTGTATGGAAGAATTTCCCAAGGTATCTCTCTTGGGAATCTTAACAAATTTATATGGAACTTGAGGGAGATGGGCAGAGAAGGTAAAAGTTTTTTGGCATAAGCAGGTCATGGGGATTTCACTTGGGTTGAGATAAATTGTATAGAAACAATAGTTGCAAATGCCCAAGGAGAATGTAGGATGAACAGAAATATAATACAACACTTGATCATTTTAAAAGTAACATTTTTTTTTTGTCAGAAGTGAAAGGAAAATCCATGTTAATAGGAAAATAAATCACAAAAAAGAAGGAAAAAACCTCCAGAGATAATAGTTTGGTGGCTCTTCCTATTGTTTTTCTTTGCAGAACTTATCTGTACTTAGATGTAATATGAGTAGGTATGTAGTGTATATATTTAAGTTGATATTGGACTATTATAATTTTTCTTGTCCTAATAAATCCTAAACATATTACATAATTTTCAGTATTAAAGGATCAAGTAAGTATTCACCTGTTAATGTGGTTTTTAATGGTTGTATGATGAAATTCTGTTGCTGGATAAACTGTAGTTTCTCAATCTCTCACCATTGTGCAGAGCAAATGAATATTAGTAATATTTTAAACATCTCATCTGGATTATTTTAACATTCCATAGGTTATACTGTCATTTTTAATCCATTGGCATTCTTTATAAATTAGAAGTTTATTCTAGAAAATATAAAGGTTGAATATTGCATTATTGTACTGTTCTCTAAATGTCAGTTTCACAAAACCATTTTTTAAAAATTTTAATTTGTTATATATGACAACACAATGCATTACAATTCATATTACACATATAAAGCACAATTTTTTCATATCTGATTGTTCACACAGTTGTTGTAAAGGCTTATTTAAAAGCTTTTGACTTGTATCTTTTTGGTAAAAATCAGCATAAAGGTTTCTCTTAGTTAATGCATTTTGATAAATGTAACTGCATGGGTGAATCTCAAATTATGCAGGAGCCAGAGTATGAAATGTGAAAGGAGGCAGAGTACAATCTATATAATTACATTTATATGAAATGTAAATTTCATAGAAAATTCTCATCCATCTGTAATGACAGAAAGCAGATCATTGTTAGGGGATCAGGGTGTTTGGATGGGAAAGGATACTTTGGAGGGACTACATAGAAGTACAGGGACACTTTTGGGAGCGATGTATATATTCATTGTTTTGATTGTGGTGATGGTTTTGTGATTGTATACATATGTCAAAACATCAAATTAGATGGTTTTAAAAATTTTATTATTTTGTGGTGCTGGGTATTGAACCCAGGGCCTTATGCAGGTGAGGCAACCACTCTACCAACTGAGCTATATCCCCAGACCTCAAATTATATGTTTTAAATATGTTTGCTTTAGTATACTTCATTTATACCTCAGTGAAGTTGAACAATTCATTTGCTTAATACTGATTTAAAGTTCTATCATTATGCTGGGTATGGTAGCACGTGCCTGAAATCCTAGTGACTAAGTGAGGCTGGGGAAGGAGGATCACAAGTTTGAGGTTAGCCTTGGCAACTTATCAAGAACCTGTTTCAAAATAAAAATATTAAAAATAAACTAAAAATAAGGTAAGGATGTAACTTAGTGGTAGATTGTCTTTGGGTTCAATCCTCAGTACCATACAAAAATTATTTTAAAAGTTCCATCATTATCTGATAATAAATTAAATGTCTCTGTGTGCATGTTTCTGTATCTTCTTCAACTATCTTAATCAAATGTATTTGAATTTATATTTCTATGTCATATCAAGAATTAAACAGTATCAGTAAAGGTATTGGGAGACTGTGGAAGCCATCTTGAAAAAAATATTGATTGATTTATACTTGTTTACCAGGATAAACTCCCCCCAAAGCAGCTATGAGTCCAGAAGCTTTTCCTTACCTTGGCCTTATCCTGAATGACCTATACTCAAGTTAAGCCGTGGCCTGAATTAGGTGCAGGGCTCCTTTTCATTCTAGGGGACTTCCTGGACCTTGATTAGGACCAATGGGATGGAATTTACATGGAAAGCAGGTGCTCCTTTTTTTGCTCTCACTATTGCTGGATTTCAGATAAAGTTAGACTTTGATCTTTCTGTCCCATGAAAGCAAGAGCTCGCTCTCTCTCTGTCTCTCAATGTGGATGATTTACCTTTTATTTGAAAAAGAATTTTTCCAAAATACATTTTGATATTAGTTTTCATTGCAAAATAATACATGCTTGCCACCCCATATTCAAATAATACAGAAATGAATAAATTAAAAAGTGAAAGCTGATCCCTGCCATTCTTCAACCTTTTAAAACTTAACAAAATTCAATATATATTCATTATAGAAAGTTTGGAAGACACATAAGTAAAATGAAGAAAACTGATCCCCCAGTGACACCTCACAAAGACAGCTACTATCATTAACATTTTGATATATTTTTAGTGCTTATGGATATAAGAAAATTTTTGTCATAATTGTCTTAGAGACTCACACACACACAAATAGCATAGACCATTTGAGGAAAAATTGGAAAATAAAGATATACTAACAAAAATATTTCACCACCCAATGATAATCACTTAATATTCTGGTGTGTGTCCTTACAGATATCTTTTTATTTACACATAGATATGCATATATGTGAACATAGAATCATTCTAGAATACTATTTTATAATTTTCTTTTCAGTTTATAATACTTTGTGACATCTTTCCATTTTTCCCCTTTTTAATTGATTTTTTAAAAATAAATGACAGCAGAATGAATTAACAATTCTTACTATACATATACAGCACAATTTTCATATCTCTGGTTGTATATAAAGTATGTTGACACCAATTCGTGTCTTCATACATGTACTTTGGATAATGATGTGTATCACATTCCACCATTCTTGCTAATCCCCTGCCTCCTCCCTTTTCCCTCCCACACCTCGATTAAAATTGAACAATTGTTTTGTTGGAGTTCAGATGTTTCTCAGCTTCCCTTCTCAGCAGTTAGGTGGTGTTGTTGGAGTTGATGCTAGCTCCACCCTTAGGGTAGTTGTGTTTGCTAGGGTGAGAGGGTTAGTCCTGGAGGCAGAACTCCTGAAGGTGGGATTTAAGCTTTGGAATGCTCTGGTCTCTTTGTTGGGAGTCTATTGGTCTGGAGATTTTAAGTCAGTGCACCTCCAAGGCCGAGCAATTGTTTGTCCATGATGGAAGATCGAACCCCAGGAAACTCCTTTGGGTTCTCCTTATGTGGTTTAGGAGTCTGTTCTTAGCCCACTGTTTTGCTTGCAGACCCCACTATTTATGGTCTGTAATTCAGTCTCTGAAATTGATCTTTCTCTCCGCCACCCTTTCAAATTCCTGATCAGGTGCTTCTCTCCCAGCTGGTCCTGCAAGCAGCTGGGTTGGAGGGGGAGGGGGAAGCCAGGTATTCCTATATGTAACCCTCTCTCCATGGTTGACCTTCACCTAACCACTTAGGTATGCCCTCTGTCACACAGCGTTGGTTTGCCTGGCTCATTTTTTGGGGGCCAGACTCAGGTCTGCCAGCAATTGGCTCACCCAGATGCTGACTTCCATGCTGTAGCTGCAAAATGGTTCCTTCTGCTATCCTCTGTGCACTCTGCCAGCTTCCTTCCTGTACATGGGTACTGTGCAGCACAGCTTACTTTTTTTTTTTTAAGCAACATCTCTGATCTCTAAGCTCTCTGTACCCTGACACACCTCAATCTTCCTGAGAATAGGGGTTTCTTTAATTTTTTTTATTGCTTTATTACATGCATGTAGGGAGTATTCTGGTTTGCAGCTCCAGCTGCTTTCGAAGCTGTGGGGCTAGGGATCTTTTCTGCTTGTTTTATATAATAAAAGATATCCCGGGACCCTGATCTGTTCTGAGTGTCCAATATTAAATTCCAGTAAAGTCCCCCCTAACTCCGGATCATTCACCCATCTTGTTGAAAAGCTGCCTATCTGCTTTTCTTGGTTCACACCATGAATCCACCAAGGAAGCGACCCCTCTATTCTGCCATCTTCCCAGTATCTCACAAGAGGTCTTTTGAAGCCCCTGCCTGGATTTTCTCTTTCATCAGCACATATATTCCTTTTCTAAGAAAAGTAGGATGCAAGGACTCAAGTTGGAGGCAGTCCTTTTTTTTAATATTTATTTTTTAGTTGTAGTTGGACACAATACCTTTATTTTATTTATTTGTATGTGGTGCTGAGAATCGAACCCAGGGCCTTGCATATGCTAGGCAAGTGCTCTTCCACTGAGTCACAACCCCAGTCCCAGTCCATTCTTTTTGCTTTCCTGCAGTTAGGGAACACTGCTTGTTGTACCCTGAGTATTAACTAAAGTGTCTGTAACTAAATAAATGCATTTAGGTCCACATTATCCCTCTCTGCTTACTATATGGGGCCGTATCTCTCAGAACTGCTCAGTTCCTTCAGAATACCTGTTTCTCCTGACTGAGGCTATATGACTGCATTTCATATATGACTACAGGTTGTCATTTTAGCTTAATGTAATAAACTATTCAAGAATTAAAATTGAATTTGGTGTGTGATGAAAAACTCGTAACAAAATTTAACAAGTTACTACTGATTACTGATAGATTAAAATTAGATCTCAATCACCCTGTGTTTATTTGTGCATTGAATTTCATGAACTGCAGGGGGAACTCTAGGCAGCAGTTTGACTATACAGTTTTCTAAAGTCAGCTAGCTATGTGTCTGGCTGATGATTCATACTAAGAAACATCTTTTAAATACCAAGAGGGTTGGTAGTAGGCTGTTTTATCTGTAAGTTTTGTCAGCTTTGAGCTGAAAGAGAATACAGTGATATTCTCATATTTTCCCATGTTAATTTAATGCCTGTTTAAAGGAATGCAAAAATTGTTTTCTTTTAATGATTATTTATTGCTTTTTAAAAACAAATACCACTTTTTAATTGGAAAGTTCTGAAATGATGTACTTAAGGGTGCCTTTTGCATTTTTATGTAGGTTTAAAACTTTTTGTTTGTTACATAATCTTAATGCTTAAAAATATACAGCAGTATGCTTACACTATGTGCTTTCAAATTCTTTGCTCTTAACTCTCACCTTAAAAACGTCATGTATTTGTTGTGTTTCTTTGTACAAACCCCAACATAAGGTGGCATGTTCTCTTCATCATTAGCAGTTATATTACCTTTTTCACTTTTTTAAAGAGATTAAGAAGTTTTTTTTAAAAAAATAAAAATTTTAATTGTGATATCTGAAGTGTGGGAATCAGATTTTTTTTGTGAGAATGTTATAGAACAAATAGACACATTATAAGATATACTTAATTTCTCCATCACTTAGAAAACATTGCAAATGTGTATATTCTTGAGTCTCTCATGGCATCTAATATAGCTGCTTTAATGACCTTGGCCCACTTAACTATGATTGAATGAACAATTCTAGAATGATGAAATTGGAAATCAGAGTAAAATATCTGTATTATAAAGCACCATAGGAATAAAGCATGTCTTAGGTGCTTTGCAGCTACAAAGAGGTTGAAACTGCTGCAGTTAAATAATATCATGTCTTACTGTCTGCATTAAACCCTCATCAAGTTGAATTTTGGTCACACTCTACCTGAAGCCTTGACAGTAGACTCTGGAATGGAATAGTCATTGGATAGAGAAGGTTCCTTTTCTCCATACACCTGTCCCCCAGTCTGAAATCAGTACTTACTTAAGTAAAATTTACCTTCTGCTCCTTTATTTTCTTCCCTAGAGGTAGTGAGCAAGGGAGATCTCTTGGTGGTAACTTGATCAACTAAGACCTTCAAAGAACCTAGGTATATCCTCTTCCCCTTTCCATTTCCAGTTAAACTGATACAGACGTTCCTTGACTTACATTGGATAAATAATAAATTAATATAGTAAATTAAAATGCATCTGATATATCTAATCTACAGAACATCATAGATTTGCAACACAGTGCATTGCTGAGTATCTTGGGTCTCACAAGGTGACCACATGTCTCACTGGGAGATTTGACTTGCTGCTGCTGCTCAGCATTGCAAGAGAGTATTAATGCATAGTTAGTCTGGAAAAAGATCAAAATTCAAAGCCTGCTTTCTGCTAAATATGTATCATTTTCATACCATTGTAAAGTAGAAAAATGACAAGTCAAACCATCTTAATTTGGGCATCATCTATTTATATAATTGCCACAATCTGAAGTCATTGTTATAATTAAGGATGTTGGGACCCTTAGTAACTTGGATAGTTTACTAGTTTATTTATAAAAACATTGTTCCTGATTGTAAAGTTATCATATGGTTATACAACACTGGCAAATACAGGAAAGCAAACACATAAAAAATACTTACAATCTTAATGCCAGAAATAGCACTTGTTAACATGGTGTTATATAACTTTCTTGTCTGCTTTTCTATACATTACATTTAGAAAATGTGTATAATCTCTTTCTTTTTTTTTTTCCATGTGTGGGGAGTAGTACTGGGGATTGAACCCAGGGTCACTTTACCACTGAGCTGCATCTAGCCCTTTCAATTTTATTTTTAAATTTGGGACAGGGTCTTGCTATATTTCTGAGGTTCTTGCCAAGTTGCTGAGTGAGTTTGGCTTAGAACTTATGATCCTCTTGCCTCAGCCTCTAAAGTCAATGCATTTATAGGTATGAATCATTGTTCCCAGCCTATAATCCCTTTTCTAACTAAAATTAGTTAATTGAACACATATTTGTTAAACTATGCACTATTGTATTTAACAGTGAATTGTTATGTAATTATTTTAAACCTATTTTTATAAATATATGATGAGCATTCTTCCATATCACACACTGTTTATAACCTGTTTTTAGGTATATTGGAGACTTGACAATCTTGGTTCACAGTGGTTAAGGAAATGTGCCATTTGAAAACAATAGGGAAGAGCACTGGCTTCCTAGGAGGCCTGTGTGAGATTAAATGGTCATCATATGGTGTTATGCTCTGGGCTTGTTCAGGGGATTCCCATCTTGTTTCTACCATGACAAAAAGAATGATTGGATCCTTTGGCTAATCTTGGACTATTTAGAAAGAAAATATATTAGAGGGCTGGGGTTGTGTGGCTCAGTAGTAGAGAACTTGCCTATCACGCATGAGGCACTGGGTTTAATCCTCAGCACCACACAAAAATGAGATAAAGATATTGTGTCTGCCTACAACTAAAAAATAAATATTAAAAAAGAAAATATATTAGAATGCTGGATTGCATATTCAAATCTAATATCTCCAGTAATGATCCAGAATTGAAGTTTCTTTTTTTTTTCTTTTTTTTATTGTTGGTCGTTCAAAACATTACACAGTTCTTAATACATCATCTTTCACAGTTTGATTCAAGTGGGTTATGAACTCCCAACTTTACCCCGTATACAGATTGCTGTATCACATCAGTTACCCTTCCATTGATTGACATATTGCTTTTCTAGTGTCTGATGTATTCTGCTGAAGTTTCTAATAATTTAATTTTTAAAAAATTTAATAAAAAAGTAAAAATTATAAATATTTATGATAGAAAATATGACGTTTTCATATCATTATACATTGTAGAAAGGCTAAATCAAGTGAATTAACATATGCATGAGCTCACACATTTATTTTTTGTGTGGCAAGAACTCTTAAAGTATACTTTCTTGACCATTTTAATAACATGTTATTAACTATAATTATACAATGGATCTTGAACTTACTCCTATCTAAATGAAAATTTGAATCTTTTGACCAATAGCTCCACAATCCCCACTTCTATCGGCCCAAGTCACCATTCTATTCTTTGCTTCTATAAGTTTGTCTTTTTTTTTTTTTTTTAGATACTACGTACAAGTGAGATCATGCAGTATTTGTTTTTCTGTTCCGGGCTTATTTCACTTAACATAATGACCACCAGGTTTATCCACCTTTTCACGAATGACAGACTTTCCTTCTTTTTAAAGACTGAACAATATTCCATTGCATATGTACACCATATTTTCTTTATCCATTCATCTGTTGATGGATACTTAGGTTGATTTCATATCTTGGTTATTGTGAATAATGCTGCAATGAATATGGGAATGCAAATATCTCCTTGACATACTGATTCCAGGACCTTTGGAAACACCCAGTTAATGGGGGTGATGCCCAGCGTCTCCTTGAGGGTTTCTTCTTCCTGCTGAGGAGCGTGTAAGCCATCTGAAAATTTAAAGTTTAAAATAATTAGTGAAGAACAAAACACAAAGAGCCAGAAATATATTTATAAATGTGGATCCCTATCCAGTCCATACAAGAACTGGAACTAGACAAAGGAAAGATGCTCCGGTGGTTTATTTAAGGGGGTGCATCAAAGGCAGCGATAAGGTTTCAAGGGCAGAGTCTTGCTTCATGATGTCTTGCAGTCAGCAGGTTGATTGGAATCTTGGCAGGTCATACCCATCTCAAGTGCTGTGTGGTCATGGCAGAGCATCATAGAAATTCACAATGTCTTGGGGCAATTGACTAGAGAAAAGGTCCACTGGTCATTCCCAGACACCATATGTTTCTATCCACTAGACTTCAATGCATGGTGACCCACACATAACCCATGGACAGTTGGTGACACTCAGTAGTGGGGTTGCTGGATCATCAGTTAATTCTAATTCTTATATATTTTTCTAAGCATTTTTGATTTTTTTTGCCCCCACTCTCTAATCTTTTTATCTCTAACCAATTCCTACTGTTATGATTTGGATATGAAGTTTCCCCCAAAATGAGACAATAATGTGAGAGGGTTCAGTGAGACAATGGGAGAGGGTTCAGAGGGGGAAATGATTGGGTTATAGCCTTAACCTAATCAATGGACTAATCCCTAATGGGACTAACTGGGTGTTAACTGGAGACAGATGGCGTGTTGCTAGAGAAAGTGGTTCATTTGTGGCATGGCTATGGGATCTATATTTTGTATCTGGAGCATGGAGTCTCTCTTTCTCTCTGCTTTCTGATCATCATGTGAGCTATTTCCCTCTGCTACATTCTTCTGCCATGGTATTGTGCCTCACCTGGAGCCCCGAGGAATGGAGTCTGCTGTCTATGAATGGAGACTTTTGAAATTGTGAGCTCCCAAATAAACTTTTCCTCCTCTACAATTGTACTGTTGGGTCTTTTACTTGCAGCAGCGAAAAAGCTTACTAAAACACCTACTTTTATGTGCTCTTTAAAGTGCCCTTCTTTGAGTAACATTGGGTCCGAAATGGTTGTAGGAGATCTGCCTTGTTACTATGGAGCTTATAGTCTAGCAGAGGAAGAGAGACAATAAATAGTTAAACATACAAATAAATATGTAACTATGGATTGAGAAAAGTGTTATAGGAAACAGAGTTCTGGGGAGAATAAAGGGCAGAAACCCTTGGACTGGCTTATTAGGAAGGGCCTCTTAGGGAGCTAACTTATAGGCTGAGACTTGAAGGATGAGAATTAGACAAAGGGCCAGGCAGAGCATCATAGACATGGGAAAAAATTGGTATGAAAGCCCTCTGGGTATTAGGTTAGAATGTATTAGAAAACTAAGGGATGCCAGATGCTGCTGGAGAAAAATGAGTGATGGGGGAAAGTATAGGTTAGAAGAAGTGGTAAAGTTGTAGAGAGCTAGATTATTGTATCATATTCAAAGCACATGGGAGGTAAATTGGATTTGAAGGACCAGGAGAAACCAGTAAGATATGTTGAAAGTATGAAATACAATGGGATTTACATTTAAAAAATATTTCAATAATATGAAATCTTATGAGAAGAATCATTTGAAATGGGACAGCTGAAAAACAGGGAAATCAGTAAAGAGGCTATTATATAGTCTAGGAAAGAAATGGTGACATAAATTATGATAGTGACAATAGACTAGGTAGAAGTTGCTGGAAATACTCTGTAGCAGCACTGTCCAGTAGAATATAATGAAAGCCATAAATGCAAGCCAAATGGGTATCTTAAATTTTCTTGTAAGCACATTAAAAAAGGGAAAGGAAATTAACAGGTGAAATTAATTTAACCCAATATATAAAAATATAACTTTAATACATAATCAGTATATTTTAGTCAGATTTTCATTTTTGTAACAAAATACCTATTATTCTTCAGACTCATTTGTCTGCTTAGGAACTACTTGCAACAATAGTTCTAAAACCTGGCCATTCAGATCATTACAATCATCTAGTGAGCTGTCTGTTTAATTTTTATTAAATATATTCCTGGAAAATTCCAGTTATTTTATACTCCAGGAAATTTTTCACTATCTGTGCCTTTTCATAGACTCTAGCTTTCTGTTGTATGGTTCATCTCTCTAAACTGTAATTCCTTAGTGTCTTACCCTTCTTTTCCAGGTTCCAGAGGACAATGCCAAAGTTTGTTATTTGATTCTTAATTGATCTTGAACATCTATTTAAATCATCATTGTATGAACAACTCCCATTGAAGCTATGCCCAGAGGATCTCCTTTTTTCATAAGCCATGTGGCTCAAACTGAAACCAACATTGATAATACCCATATTTTCCTTTCCACTGGACAAATTTCAGTATTTTCTTGAGGAACTTTCTGTGGCATTTAATATTGTTTGAATAGATCATTACCGCCCATAGAATACATTTCTGAAGGTACAGATGGATTTAGAATGCAAAGTCTCCCTCATCTCTGTCTTCACCTAATTCCTCTTTCCATAGGTAATTCTTTGTAGTTTATTGTGGAGTCTTTCAGAGGTAGTCTATTTTTACACAAGACATATGTGCCTATATTAACTCCCAAATCATAGTATAAGATATATGTTGTTATTTAATCGACATTGTAGTATAGAATATACAGTTATTTTAACTTGCTTTATCAAATATTAGAGATTATTTTATTTTAGCATATAAAGAACTACTTCATAATTTTTAATGGATGCATAGTTTTGTGTGGATGTACCAAAATTTACTGAACTTGTCCTAATTAATGGTCCTATTATTGAATTTCTATTGAAAGGAATATAAGAATAACTTTTTTGTATGCCACTTTAAAAACATGTAGGATATAGTTTTAGAAATAATTTGAGACATAGAATGATTTTAACTTCTTCCATAGAAGATTTATTTATGCCAGTTGCCAGTCTGCACTAGGGACCTGTGATTACTGCAATCTAATTTTAGGGACTGAGACAATTTAAAACTGTGAAGGTTTATTTAGTTCAGGTTTACCTTTAAGATTAGGATATCTTCTTGGTCTGAAAAAACAAAAACAAAAACTAAGAGTGAGTATTCATCAGTCCTCCTTTCCCTCTAGGCTCTGTAGTTTAGCTTCTGTCCCTAGACTAGTGCTGTCAAAGCTTTGCTTGGCTTCTCAGCTGCTCCTTTCAGAATAATTAAATACTTCTAGAAAGCAACCACCCTCAAAACAAGCAAAGCTCAACTCTGAGTGAGGCTGCCAGACCCTAGACAACTTTATTGAAAATAGAACTCTTTTTTAAAATTTATTGATTCTTTTAAATTATACATGACATTAGAATTCACTTTGATATAGTTACAAAAGCATGGGATATAATTTGTTCTAATTCAGTTCCCAGTACTTCTCCTTTCCCTTCCTTCTATTTTACTGATCTTTCTGCTATTTACTTATAGTTTTTTTAAATTAGTATAGTGTGGATGTTCATGATGATGAGATTCACTGTGGTATATTCATATATGTACATGGGAAGTTAGATTAGAATAATTTCATTATCTTTCCCCATCCCAGCCCTCCTCCCCTTTGTCTTCTCTTTATTCCCCTTTGTCTTTTTCACTGATCTTTCTCCTATTCTTTTTTATTCCCCCCCCCTTATTTTGGATTAGTTTCTGCATATCAGAGAAAATATTAAAACTTTGTTTGGGACTGGCTTCTTTCACTTGGTGTGATAGTGTCTAGTTCCCTCCATTTACCAGCATATGCCATACTTCTATTCTTCTTTATGGCTAAGTAAAATTCCATTGTGTATTATACCACAGTTTTTTTTTTCATCCATTCATCTGTTGTAGGCTGGCTCCATAACTTGTCTATTGTGAAAGTTAAGGAAGTCATTTCCTGTGTTACTATAAACACTGATGTGGCTGTGTTACTGTAGTATACTGATTTTAAGTTGTTTGGGTATAAACCGAGAAGTGGAATAAGTGGTTAAAATGGTGGTTCCATTCCAAGTTTCCGAAGGAATCTCCATACTGCCTTCCATAGTGGTTGCAACAATTTGCAGTCCCACCAGTAATGTATGAGTATAACTTTCCCCTCACATCCTCACCAACATTTATTGTTACTTGTAATCTTGATCACTGTCATTCTGACTTGAGTGAGATGAAATCTCAATGTATTTTTAATTTGCATTTCTCTAATTGCTAGAGATGTTGAACATTTTTCCATATATTTGTTGACTGTATTTTTCTTTTGAAGAAATTCTTCTTTCTTCCTTTGCCCATTTATTGATTGGGTTATTTTTTGGTATTAATTTTTTTGTGTATCCTGAATATTAATGCCCTAACTGAGGAGCAGATGGCAAAGATCTTATCCCATTCTCTTCACTCTCTTGATTGTTTACTTTGCTGCTGAAGAAGCCTTTTTATTTTGTTTTGTTTTTTGAAGATGCTGGGGATTGAATACAGAGCCTTGTGCATGAGAGGAAGGCACTCTACTGATTGAGCTATATACCAAGCTCCTGTGAAGAAGATTTTGAATTTGATGCCATCCCATTTATTGATTTTTAAAATTTTGCTTCTTGTGCTTTAGGAGTTTAGGAAGTCAGTTCTTGAACTTTCATGTTTGAGTGTTGGTCCTACATTTTCTTCTAGTAGGTACAAGGTCTCTGGTCTAATGCATAGGTTGTTGATCCACATTGAATTGAATTGTGTGCAGGGTGAGAGATGGGGGTTAAATTTCATTCTACTACATATGAATTTCCAGTTTTCCCAGCACCATTTGTTAAAAAGGCTACCTTTTTGCCAACATATGCTTTTTGCACCTTTGTCTACTATCACATAATTTTAAATAAAATTTAATACATTTAGTTATATGACAGATATTTTTGGTCTTTGTTCTAACATTGTATTTCAGATTATAATTTCTGTTTATCACTTTGATTTTTTTTGGCCATATGGTTGGTATGTTTCCTTTAATTTAATCATTTATTTATATTTATATAATCTCTTTTTAGCTATAAATTTATACAATGATTTTTTACCTGAGATTTAAGAGAGAGTTTCTTCAGCTATAAATACTATATTTCACTGGGTTCTTGTAAGAATTGATTAAAATAATATTAATAATTTATTGTACTGCCTGGCATATGGTAAACCTATTGTAAATGTTGGCTCTAGAACTTACATTACAGATGAATGAATGATGAAGCCATAAATCAGAGAAAAAAGAAGATTTAAAGGAGAAGGGATAGTAAAGCTTTCCTTCATCTCCTGCTATTGGTGAGGTCTTTCGGGCCTGGTGTGTTCTCTTGTGTAGCACCCTCACTCTCCATGTCATTTCCTCAGTACTCACATCCAAGGTCTTGGTTTGGTCTTCCCAGCAAACACAGATCATGATATAACTGGAAAACCTGAGGCTAGGCGTTCCTCTGAAATATATTTGGCAGGATAATTAATTGACATAAGTTTTTGTTCTTTCCACCATCCCCAGAAGCTATTACGTTCTGATTCTGGTCTTCCTAATTTCAGAGTGTTGTAAATAGTCTTTATATGGTAGGCCTAAAAAAGAATATGGATGAAAATGGGAGTTTCTTGGTTCTTGGAATAAAATTCCAGCAAGCACCTAGGTTTTTATTTTGAATATTAGGGATGTGGGGAAAAGGGTAGTAATGGAAACATGAAGGTAGGCTTTTTTTGGGGGGGGATGGCAGAAGATAAGGCAGAAGTGGGATTAGCTTTCAGAAATGGGGGCCAATGTAAGTGACTGCTTTATGAGTGATTGGAACCTACCCCTTGCCTTTGTAGTGAACTCCTTTTTTTTCAGTTTTTTAATTTTTTCTATATTTTAATTTGTTGTAGTGAAGTCTTAAGATGGGGAATTGAGTCAGCTGTGTTGATGCTGTGGACAGTGAATATTTACAAATATCATAAAACTAACTTAAAAGTTTCCTATCATAGAAGGATGGTGTGGCTCATTTTTGAGTACACTGATGGGCTTAGGAAGTGAAATCACTCATGTATGAGCATGATGGCCTGAGGATCAGAAGGAGAGATTTACCCTGTTTTCATTGTAATACCCTGTCCCCCAGTTTTAGGATGCAAAAAGTGGAGAGAAGGTGGTCTCCTAGATGTGAGTTAGAATAACTTTATCCTCTGGCTGGTAGGAGCAGAGCCATATTTTTTTCCAAATAGAACATAGTCACTTAATGTGACCTCTTTTGCTCTTGAATGTTGTAAAACAAATTCATACCTCCTTTTGTCCCCCAAAACTTTTGTTATCATCCAGGTGTACTTTCATCTTTCTCAACTTAATATAAATAATACTAAAAAAAAAAAGACTTGGAAGGTGAATTTAGGAGAGTTCTTTTATCCCCTGACTTCTTTTGTTAGCAACTGTAACACTGATTAGGGAATTTCAAAAGAAGTAGGAACAAAGGAGAAAGCCGACACTGGTGTTCTGAGGTGTAGTAGACCAGGAGGAAGAGTGAAGCTTTGGTGGAAGCAATAAGTAGGAGCAATTGAAGGGGGCTCAGAACAATTCCAGAGCTGAAGGAAAGAAAGATGGTCTAGCATGGGCTGGACCAAGGAGTGTGGCTGAAGTGTATGCTGGCTGGAGACTTCTGCCCTAACCTTGTAGATGCTGTCTCACACCTTGACCTCTCAGGCCCGATCTCCATCTTCATTACCAGTTGAGAGAATACTATGCTGGCACCCTATGTGTTTGTTAGCTTTCCATTGTTATGAAAAAAAATACCTGAGAAATCAGCTTATAAGGGAAAAATGTTTATTTTGGCTCAAGTTTCAGTACTTGTTTGCTTGGCCCTGTTGCCTTGGGCCTGTAGCAGCACAGTACATCATGACAGGAGCACATGGTAGAGGAAGCCTGTTCACCTCATGGCAGCAGGGAAGCAATGGGAGAGAAGAGACTACCATCTCCAAACCCCCTCAAGGGCACATTCCCTGGTGACCTAACTTTGATCCACTAAGCCTGACGGCCCAAATGTTCCACCACCTCCCAATAGTACCACAGGCTGGTGACCATGCCTTGTCACCAGCTTGGGTGATTTGGAAGAGAAAGTGAGGAAGATATTGCTGATTGGTATTTTTAATGAATTTTCTCATAGAAACATTATTGGGTATTGTTATATAATATTATTAGCACAAGTATATTTTGGTCCTATTAAACTATCAGCACAACTATGTGGTGGGTTAATTAGGCTTTTATGGCCTTTCCTAAAAATCTAACCGATATGTCTAACATTGTTTCTATGGTAAAATGCTTTTAAAATCTCACAATAGATTGACAAAAAAACCTTTGAATGCAATCTGTTTATAAGTTGGATTGGCCTGGTTGGGTTAAAGAGGCCCATCCTGCTCTTTAGTTTTAATATTTGCCCCTGTACAAAGAAGGCAGTCTTTTATAGTGACAGACAAGACAAGCCACACATTCTGATAAAGATTATCTTCTGAAGGAGAGCCTGACTGATATAAGACAGACCATATTTAATGAAATAAGGCACTAACTGGGCCTACTTTAAATGAGGCCGTATGTATAAAGTCTTCTATTATCATACCATCTGTGTTTACTTTTGTGTGAAAGCAAAAGTTTCAGTCTTATTTTGAATAAAAAATGGCACTGGAATGTGATAAAGGGTGTAAAAAATAAAGAGTAAATAAAAATGGGGGTGATTTTTTTTACTGGTTGCCATTTTCAATGGAGAATAAATGAAAGGTAAAGAGGAGGTGGTTGACAGTTTGGTCATGTTTTATGTAACACTTGTTTTTCTTCTACATGAACACATTATACCATCCATCAGGATAAATTAATATGTCTTAGGCCTTTAAAAACTGTAAAAAAATAATTTTAATGGTTCCAATAACAGCTCAAGATGAATGCTGGAAAACAGATATTCCAAACTGTCAAATAGCATATGTATTGCTTGGCTCTGTTGTAACTGCAAGTAAATGCTGCTTTTGTATGAAGTTTCCTTGACTGCCAATGGAAGAACTGTAACACATTTATTGCGAACAGAATTGGAATGGGAACGAGACATGTTACAACAGAATGGCAACTAATTCCTTCTTGCCAGTTGGATTGAATTAAAATAATAAATCATTAGAACAATAAAAGGTCTTGGTTAAAAGGAAGAATCATTTAAAGAAATTTACAAAAATGGCAGGATCATATAAATATATTGCTTATGATGCAGAGATATTTTTTAAAATGTGGTTTTCTTATCCTGTGGGAGATATAATTAGATCCCAATTTATGGTATGTATGTTAAATGGGAAAAATATCACATAAGCTTCAGAGGTGAATTTAACTATGGTATGGAGAGCAACTGAAAATCAGTGTTTACAACAAAGGCCAGTTCCAAGTGCTGTTTACTGCAGGTAAGGGGCTTCAGTATGCTGTCCTGTGTTTGAAAGGTGACTCATGCTATTATTTATTGCAGTTAATTGCTAATGTTTGTGAAGAGCACAGTATGTTGCACAACAGGACTGAGTAATCCTTGATGACCTTTTGTGCTATCAAAGCTTTATCAATTAGAAGCTCCTGATTGTAAATTCAGAGGACGCCCGGTGAGTGCCATCAAAAAGAAAGATTATGCTTGACTTCTTATGCAATCTGATTTTTTTTTTCTTTTGGATCTTCTTCATTTAAACTGAGCCCTCTCTAGGGCACTGTTTCCAAATCCACAGAATTAAGCACATTCAAAATGTTTTTAAACTTCAAGGAGTGGTTTTTACAAGCAATAGCAGGGAGTTGGGAAAAACAGTGGTTATATTTTTCTGATAAACTCCTTTTTTTTCCTTAAGGTCCTCACACAAGCTTGCTAAATTCCTGGTCACTTTGTTTCCCATGCACTTTGTTCTGTAGATATTCGTCCTACATGGCATTAAGAAAACTTTAAATATTTCAAAATTGTAAATTAAATACCTTATTTCTATGTACTTCTATAAGTCAGTCTTAAAATGTTTGTTCATTTTTATTCACTGGCCCCAAGAAAGGATTTTTCAGTTCTTATTCTTTTTCATGTTGCTGCATTTCTGACAATGTCTAATACCTCCCTTTTGAAATTCTCTGCTCTCATGTCTTCCATGATACTATCATGTTCTGATATTTTTTGTTTATTTCATCTTTTTAAAAAACTGACTTTTTATATATTCTTTTTTATATTATCTAATGTAGTCCATTACCCAGGACTAATAACTAAACTTTCTTTACTTCCTCTAATCTCTTGGCAAACTAACCTACTTCCAACTGTTTTCCAAGCTCCAATTTTTCAAACTGTTGTCAAACATCCTTACCATCTTCATCAAGTAATCCAAAATCATTCTTATGATCTTCCCCTGCCAATACTTAGGACCTTAAATTATTATATGAATTAGTCCTTTTAATCTCCTTGCCACTCTTCATTCTAGGGATTACTGCTACTAAGTTCTCATGATAGCATTAAATTGTAGTTCTGCTTTCTTCCACCTCCTGCTATCATCATATCTTGTCTATAAGATAGCAGTTTTTCCATAGTTTCTACTTATAATCAGGTCAGGGTCAGTTGAAGTCTGTGAACCAGTGGGGGTAGTCATAGAATCTGTGGATCAGTGAGGTAGTTATTCTGTTCTTAACTCGACTCACTTATGCATTTATGGCTAGCTATGGGTGGGGTAGTTGGTTCTGCTGACCCTGACTGGGTTTGCTCACATGTTTTTATGTCTGCTGAATGTAGGTTGGTCTTTCATCCTCAAAGGTAGCTCAGGTTTGTTCTCTTGGCAGAGACAGGGCTTTGAGGTTATAAGCCTCTTATAACTCATCTGAACTGTAGTAGGAGGCCTGCTGGTCCATTAAAGGCATTGGGAAATGTTGTGTGGGAATGGACCCATAATAAGAGTTGGTATATGATGGCAGGACAGATCTTCAGAAGAGAGATCCAGCTGTAGAGAATAACTCCAGAATGGAAGCTTCCAGTGGAGGAAGCAGAGCAAGTTAGGAGTTTGTATGCAGAGGTGGTAGCTGAGGTGGATTTTGTGTATCAAAGGCACAATTATTGGTCTTTTGGTACCCACTGTGGTCAGTAAGTGTGGCTTTAAAGTTTTTTCCATTTGAGGTGGAATCTGTTTTCCCATTCCTTGAATCTAGCCTGCCTTTTGACTTTCTTTGGCTAGTAGAATGTAGGAAAAGCCACCGAGTTTTGGCATTCAAATCATGAAAGTCTCTGTGGCCTTCCTTTTCTCTGTTATCATAGATGGGTGAATTGATTTTGTTGAATGTTAAATGGTCAATTATGATAGAATGTTCACTTATTTGAACAGCCCTGAATTAACAAAGTTCTGGAAAAAAATGAGCAGGTATCCTGAAATTTGTTGTAGGAAACTGTTTTTTCTTAAACAAAATGAACACCACAGATTGAATTGTTTGGTCAAATGGTGTCATCGTAACTCCTTACAATTTGGAGCTCTTTCAGTTCTTCAACCAAGTCATGTTTTTCCTACCCTAGGGCCTATAAATTTCCTATTTTTAAAAATCCATGCTTGGACTCTTATCATCCTTTATATTTCCTGCTTAAATACCATCTCCTCAGTCATACCTCCCACCCACCTAGAGTTGGTTTCATTGTTTTCATTTTTCTTTTTCTACTTTCAGTCCTTCTAAAAGGACTTTTTATTATCAAAATTGAAAATTATTTTCTTTACTCTTTCCCCTATTTTTGTCTTTCTAGTTAAAGAGATTCGTGAGGTAGGGGCCGTTATTGCCCTATGACTATTGTTGTGTTTGGCACATATTAGGAACTCAAGAAATATTTGTTGAATTAATCAACAACTTGGAGGAAACTATGTTCAGGATAGGGGACTAAACTGGGTCTTGGCAAGGCCAGTGCTCACATGGCCAGACTCCCTGAAAACCCCAGGACTAGTGGCCAACAGTCAAACCAGAGTAGCCAAACAGGAATGACTTACTCAGATGGGATGCTCATGTGCAGATGGTACTGTCTTAAGTATTCTATTTGGCACTGCTCTGAGTTGTAATTGGTCCCTAGTCAGTGTCTAGGGGAATAGACTAGAAAGTCTGGAATAGCCTAGGCATGTTGTTGTTACTCATCTCCCTTTTATCTATGGAAAGAAGGTATCTGAGTTTAGGACATGACTTTATTTATTTTTTATGAATAAATATATTTTTTATTCATTTATTTTTGTTCTAAGGAACAGAAACTTTCAAGTAACCTCCAATAATGAGGTAGAAGGTAAATAAATCAGGAATCTCCACTAAGCAGGCAGGCCTCACAGAAATCTGGGAGAAGCTAAGACTCATGGGAAAGCAGTCTCAGCAAAGCTGTAACAAAATCCCAGGTGGCTCTTTGGACCTCAGCACCAGGAGTTCACAGATCTTTAGAACAGATCTCTGCCTGTAATGAAACTTAGCAACCTTTGGTGACCTTGCTTTGTCCTCTCCCTTTTTGTACTTCCAACTATCCTCTTACTCAGTAGTTCTTAACTCTGAGTAGTACTCATCCATGGAGCTTTAAAAAATACATATGCTTAGTTCCATCTCTTAAATTCTCACTTAAAATATATGCTTAATGAATTTAAGGATTTTTTTTTAAAGGTGCCACTCATTTGCTCACCTCATCTGCTATCACTCTTCCTGTCTTGCACTCCATTCCAGCCAGAGGAACCACCTTGCTAGTCTTTTACCACACCAAGCATCACACGGACTTTGTAGCTGCTGTTCTCTGCTGGGATACCCATTCCCTGAAGACCTGCCTGGTTGTTCCTTCACACTTTCCAGTTCTCCTTGCAAATGTCATCTGAACAGAGATGTCTTTTTGATAATCCGACTTAATAAACAGTATCTTTCTTCTTGTAACCTGACTTTTCTCCCTGTACACAGAAACATGTATTTTATTTTTTAACTGTGTATGCCCTCATTAGTTTATAAGCCTTAAAGTCTTTGATGTGGTTTTCTCCCAACAATTCATGTGCTGTAGAGTTGGTGACTAACATAGGATGGGGCCCAGTAGACTGAGTTTTTAAGTACCTTCTCAAATTATTCAGGTTTGTGGTCAGGTTGATAATCCCCATAGTTCACTTGGTTTCTTTTACATACCTCACAGATTCATCTTTAGAATATCACTTTCCTAATGGCTTGTGCTTGATTTTATGGTCATTTTCTCTGTATCAGTTTAGTTTCATATTTCTCTATCATCTGCCTATTCTTTGTATTTTACAATTAAAATACCCAATAACTTGGCTCTGAGTGGTCTAACTTGCCTCTGTTTGAGCAGAGTTTTCATCAAGAGTTCTATAGAGTTATATGGTCAGCCTGGGTTTTGGATGCCCTTGCTTCTTTCTAGCCAATAATATGTAGTCAGGAAGGAGGGGGATAAAAAGGATAGAACCACATGATACAAAATATGATGGCCAAACAGGCTGAGTGTGGTAGATAATGTGATTAGTTTGTCAAGAACAGTAGACTTAGCTGAGCCTCCATCTTTTTATGTTTTTGAGTGCCTTACATGTCAGGCATGGGAAACAAAATAGCAAGCAAGAGAAACATGTGACCTTTCTTCATTGAGCTGCTTCTGTAGTAGAAAGGCAATTACTAAAGCAATTGGAATAAAGTGTGATATTTAAAAAGTGAATAAATTGAACATCATTAAAATAAAATCTTTTGCTCTTTAAAAAAATGGAAAGAAAAGGTAAGCCTTGAACTTGGAGAAAATATTTTAAAATATATTTAATAGGGACTTGTATCAAAATATATAGAGAAACTTACAACTCAAGTTAAAAAGTCAGAGAACCCTATATGAAATTTGGGAAAAAGATTTTGAGCAGATGCTTCACTAAAGATAGATGAATGCCCAGTGGCTCAGGAGGCTGAGGCAGGAGGATCTCAAGTTCAAAGCCAGCTTCAGCAAAAGCGAGGTGCTAAGCAACTCAGTGAGACTCTGTCCCTAAATAAAATTTAAAAAAGGGCTGGGGATGTGGCTTAGTGGTTGAGTGCCCCTGAGTTCAATCCCCAGTTACACTCTCCTCCCCTGAAAAAGAAGACATATGAATGGCAAATAAATATGAAAAGATGTTAAACATCATTAGGCATTATGGAAATGATATAATTTCACAAATACTTGGATAGCTAAAATTAAAATGACTTACCATACTGAGGATAATCAAGGAAGGAAGAGCAACTAGAACTCTCATATATTGATTAAAATGCAAAATGAAACAACCACTTTGGAAAACAACTTGGCAGTTTCTTATAAAGGTAAGCATAGTTAATATATAAAATTTACCATATGATTCAGCAATATACTTAGAGGTCTTTACCCAAGAAAATTGAAAATACATGTCCATACAAAGACTTGTAAGCAAATAGTCATAGCAGGCTCATTGCTCAGAGTCCCAAACTGAAAACAGTTTAGAAACAATAGATGAATGTATAAATAAATGGTTATATTTATATAATGGAATGCAAGACAACAGTTTTACAAAAAGGAATGAATTATTGTTAAATGCAATACAATGGATAAATTTCAAAAGCATTATATTATATGAAAGAAGCTACTCACAAATGACTATCTATGTATTGTATGATTCCATTTATATAATGTTCTGGAAAAGGCAAGAGTATAATGAGAGAAGATCAGTGATTAATTTGAAACCAGAGATGTGGGGTGATTTTAGATTTGAAAGATGCACAATAGAAACTTCTGGACTGATAGAAATATTCTACATGTTGATTGTGTTAGTTGTTAAACAACTTATATATTTGTCAAAATGTATTAAATTATACACTTAAATTGGAGAATTCTGTTATGTGTAAATTATATCTAAAACCTGATTTTTCAAAAAGTAAAGAAAAATTGAGATACATGTGTAGATTGGAAGAAGAATAGTGTGCTCTGATTCTACAATATAGGGTCACTTCATAAATCAGGGGTCTGAGGAGGCTTTTCATGGAATGAACCATTTAACGTTAGCATGAGAAAAAATAGGCCGAGAGTACAAGGCTAGGTGGAAGGGAAGAGGATTTTGCACAGTCAGCAGCATATACAGAGTCTCAGAGGCAAGAAAGGAAAAAAAAAATTGGAGGTGCTTGGGAAGGAAGATGGAGGAAAAGTGGGAATGGAGAGGTGGAACTTTCTATGTTAAGTTTGACTTTATCCTATGAATAACTAAAGGGTTTTAAGCTCATCATGGAGTTACATGATGCTACTTCTGATTTGTAGGAATGTCTCTGGCTGTGCTGTGTGGAGAAGAGTTGCATGTAAACACATCTTTCTAAAGAGGGCATCACACGATAGTGTCATTCATTAGGGGTTTTGCATGATGGATGGAGAGAGATGGGTGGATTTCAGAAATGTTTAGGAGGTAGAATTTCCTGCAGGGATTGAGGAGAAGGAGGAATCAAGAACGACTGTAGGTTTCTAGTTTGATAACTGGATGAATAATGGTGCCATTCCCTGAGATAAAGAATGAAGTAGTGAGAAAAGGCTTGGGGTCAAAGCAGGGATTTTAATTTTGTACATATTGGTTTTTAGGTGCCTGATAGGCACTCATATTGTGTTTATCTTCACTCAGCTGGAGATATTGGTCTGTTGCTTAGAAGACAGGTCTAGGTTGCAGAAACATATTTGCATCATCGGACTGTAGGTGGTAATTGAAACTACAGATTTGATAATTGAGGAGATGGGTGAGTAGAGTGCAGAGAGTAGAGGCCTACCACAGAATTCTGAGAAATTCCAATGTTTAAGGGTGAGGTAAGAGGAAAATTAGGAGAGAGATTATAGAATTCACTAGAAGAAATGTGTGGTCAACCAAATCAAAAGGAATTGCTTCATTGAAAAATAGGATTATGTTTAAAATTCTTGATTAGTTTGTGTTATGAAATTTTGGGAGGTGCTCTTACTGTAAAAGATGAATCATTTTAAAAGGAAAAGAAAGTTAATGGTTTGGTAGCTTGTGGAAAAGACAGTGCATTTTCTACCTAGATGGAAGAACTCACATTTTGTATTATTTTGTTTTATTATGCCCATTTCAGATTTACTTTCCTCCCCCACTAGAGACTTTTAGAATGCTAAACATTAAAGAGCTTCTAAAAGATCCATTTATAAACATTCTGGGTGGAGAAACTTAATACTAGATAGCCTCATATTTACCAACCTATGAGCAAGAACATTCTTTTTGCAATGCTTGCTTAATAAGGACTATATACCTTAATTCCCCTTTCCCTTTGGTCTCTTTCATTCCCTAAATGAGTGTGACTAAACTTGAAGAGATCAATGAGAAACGGTTTTTGATCCCTGTTCTTCAAGCAAAAAAGGTTTGTCAAGTAGGTAAGGATCAGTCACTGCTGTATAGAGAAGTTTTTAAAAACTGAAGTCTCAGTTGCTTTAAGATGATCATACAACCATGGACATCTTCAAGGGTCTAGGACAGTATGCTGGAACAAAAGTCTCCATTTCTCTAGATGCTCTCTCTCCCTTTCCTTTCTACTCTTTCCTCTTCCTATTTGCCTTCTCTCCCAAAAGGAAGATTTATAAAGCCTTTGAAGAGCTAGAGTCTTACATTAAAATTATGAAAGATGTAATAGGATAATATTTTTAAGGAACCTATTGAAAGTCATGGTTACATGAACTCGGATATAGGCCTTGGAAATGGCTGTAGGACCCTTACTAATGGTTCTAATAAAGGAAAAGTCTATCTATCTGCGCCACTTATCAATTGTCTCTCAGCTCCATATATACTTTTTAATACCTGGAATTATGGATTCGATTCATTAGGTATTTCTCTGTCACAGTGAGAACAATGTTAAGCTTTGTCTGCAGAGATGATGGAGAGAAAGAATTCCAGGAGGACAGGGTTTTCTCTTCCTAGTTCGTGTATGCTACATTTTGCTTTTCCTTGTTCCTGATGTAGAGTCTGTCATTGGTGTGTGTGTGTGTGTGCAGGGCCACTCACTGGTGCTCTGCCTCAGATGTGCTCCAGAATGCACAGTTCCTTAATGACTTTGCATGCCTGTCTTGGACCTGGTTAGTGGTTGCCTTGTTACAATCCTCTAAACATGGATATTCGTGCTGGCACAGTGGTGCCTGGATTTCTTCTGTGCATCTGCCCTCCAGCCTTGGTTTAGCTGTTCTCCAGAAGTTTGTTTACTGTAATGTACTGCTGTGGATACCCTGTGTTCCAGGCCTCATACCAGCAGAAGTGCTCCAACTCTCTGTGTGTGCCCACCTACCAGCTTTGGCTTTCCTCCTCCCTAGAGTGTTATCTTAGTAGAGATTTCTTCTTTTTATTTTTATGTCTTGCTGTCCAGTAACTTTAGATCAAGTCTGACTTGGGCAACCCAACGACCCAACAAATGTCTCCACTTTCCAGTGTGCTGCAACTATATCTTTTCCAATGAGGTCTTTAGTCTATTCTTTTTGAAGCTCCATCAAACATAGAGTTTCCTTTAGAGTACTTTTACATCTTTACATTTACTACCTTATCATAGAAGATTTTCTGCTAATCTTCCCCTACTGAAATTACTATGTAGTTTCTGAATACCCTATAAACCCAAAAGGATATACTGTCTTTTCCTTAATCTATTATATATAACCTCTGCTGGATTAGTCTAATTAGCTCTGACTTAAAACACCAACAAAAAATTCTCCCTCCAAAGAAACAATATCAAAACTATTACTGCCGTAGAATGATTTACATTCTCTGACATTTAAGACTCTCCATGATCTGGCCCCTGCCTGCCTTTCTAATCTTATTTTGTATTTTTCCTAAAGTAACTGAGGCAGCATGGTGCAGTACAGAAAGCCCAGACTTGGGTTGGACTTTTAGCTCTACCACTTGTTACTAAACAGGCAAGGGCATGTCTTTAGACTTATGAGTTTCTGTTTACCCATTTGAAAAATAGAGATACAGTTAACAGTTTTGCCTACTTACAAGATTGTTGTGAGATTAAATAAAATAATGTATGTGAACACTTTAGGAATTTTAAGTTTTGTCTCATGCCATAGGTTTTTTCTAGTTTTTTTTCCCTAAGTATTCACATATGAAAAATTATGAAAATTTCTGACAAGTTTTTGTTTGGTACTTCTGGATTGGTTAAAAAGAATTAAGGCAATACTTTTCCTTAGAACTGAAAATTTTATCTTATTTTTATATTTTATGTTTTTAGTTTGCTTCAGGATGGATGAAATTAGATGTTATAAGTAACTTGGCTTGACTCTTTCTCTTCTCCTTGCCATCACAATACAAATAGGTTGACCATGAAGTTTGAGGGCAGGGAAAAACAATTGTCTTTCATCACCTAGTCCTATGAGCATCCATTTATTACTTAAGTAGATAGACAAATTCATATATATGCATGGCTATATTCTCTCTTATTTACATTGGTTGTACTTGTGCTAAAGTATACCGAAGTGATTTGTAAATTATGAGATAGAAGGAAATGAATTTTTCTTAGGAAGTAAATCAGAGAAGGAAAATCTTACCAAGATGGCAGGGAAGTCAACCAATCCCCAAATTCAAATCCCTTGGGAAAGATATTCCTATTCTGTGAGAATTTGTTAAAGGTTGAGGGCCTTAAATATATGATAAAACGTGAAGGATGCAATTTATTGTGTGGAAAGAGGCAGATTTCTCCCATTTCCCATGGCTAGAGTCATCCTTGTTGGATATTGGGCCAGCTTGTGGATGTTTTCATCAGCAGGTGGTTCTTCTGAATTCCTTATTATCTTGCGTATATAATGTCGTGGAAAGCCAATTCCAGAAGAACTTGAAACATGAATGTAAAAGGCATTTAGAATTTTGCTTTAAAAAACTTCCATAGGGAGGAAATATGGGTTTTTTTTCTTTTGTAACCTGAAGAGGAAGGTGGTTCAACAGATGATGAAAATGAAGTGGCCATTCCAGTCTCACTTAGACAAAATGTCTATTATTTCACATTTCTATAGCTCTTTGTATTTTCCAAAGACCTTTACAAATGTATTTCCCCCATATAACAAGTTTATGATCAAAGCATTTAACTATTCATCTTTCCCTTTTCTAGATGAGAGAAAAGAGTTCCAGAGAAGTGAAGTCACCTTCACAAGTCCCAGGGTGAATCAAAGGTAGAATGAGGTTTTGAGCCTTTGACACAGAGTTCTTGGCATAATTGCTTGGCAACATGTTATTTCTTGTCTTGACTAAATCTCTACAAATTGTTTAAAAGAATTCTTAATCTAAGAAGCCAAATCTAAAATTCTAAACAGAGAATACTCAGTGGGGAGGCTTGAGGTTTTACGAAAACCGAGATGCTTTGGGGCTACAATTTTTAGAGGGCTGTGGTGAAGAAGCTGATGTGGTTCACAGACATTAGAGAAGAAAGCCCTAGACTTCAAGGAGGTGCTTATTCAGGTCCCCTGGGGATTATGGCTGCATCACTTTATAGGAGAAATGTGAAAGTGTTGCTGGTAGGATTGGCTGAAGTGGTTCAGCTTAGCCATTGAGGTTTATGTCCGGTTCTCAAGTAGCCAGTCAGTCTTCATGTGCTTGAATTCTTTTTTCCCCCCGAGGAGAATGTGGCCAGTCTCCAATTTTGGACCCTCTAATTTGGGTTATTTCTTTGCAATGTGAATCTATTACAATATTGATGTAAGACTCTTGACTCGTGCATTGCCAAATACCCAATAGGCACCTCAATAAATATTTATTAATGTTAATGATAAGAACGAGCCTTTTCAATATTTATATTTGAAATATGTACTCTGCCAATTCTGCAGCGGGGAAAACTTGCAGGATAATTACATTTTGCAGATATATCTAGTGATTTATTTCCTAGAGTCTCAAATTTTGTTAGAAACATGATTATGGTAATTTTTTTTGAATCTTAAGGTTATTGGCAAACATTAGTCTTATTTGATAGATGGGGAATATAAAAAGGAGAGGGAAATGGATTTATAAAAATATCTCATAGTAGATTGAAGTAAAGTCAGGAATGAAAGTTAACGTCTGTTTCCAAGTTTCACTAGCTCTGGAACTAAACTAGTTGTCAAGAAGTTGTAATAAGGCATGGTTAGCTCACATGTATGGAATTGTCCTCTGGACTAAAATTTAATTTTAAAAGTGAATTTTTCTTTTGATTCAACCTGTGAGGTCTGGCAGGTAGAGACTGTTTTTATTCCCCCACTGGATTTAACCTGTGGTTGTTCATTCCTGAGGAGTCAGAGGGTAATGTTATCCATTTATATTGCTGCTATCTATTTTTTAAAATTAGCTTAATCTTACAGAAACTGACCAATATTTTGTTTTTGAGTATACAGATTCATATTATTTTTTCAAAGTACAGCAGTTGAAGGTAGACTAGTTGTTGGTACTTACAATAGAAAATGACTTTAGTAGTTTTTTTGGAAATAAATTCATAGGTATTTTAGAAATGTACCACCTATTTATTCTTTCATGCATGAATAAAATGAGTATCTTGTCTTTTATATTTAAAATAATAGAAACAAATGAATTTTGTAGCCTTTCCATGTTAAAATTCTGTCATGTATGGCAGAGGTGCTCTACAGGGACAATGTTTATAGCAGCACAATTCACAGTAAACTGTGGAGCCAACCTAGGTGCCCTTCAGTGGATGAATGGATAAAAAAATATGGCATATATACACAACGGAATATTACTATTCAAAAAATGAGAATAAAATCATGGCATTTGTAGGTAAATGGATGGCATTGGAGAAGATAATGCTAAGTGAAATTAGCCAATCCCAAAAAACCAAATACAGAATGTTTTCTCTGATATAAGGAATCTGACTCATAGTGGGGTAGGGAGGGGGAACATGGG
The DNA here is from genome assembly GCF_052094955.1 of Ictidomys tridecemlineatus. Lineage (NCBI taxonomy): Eukaryota > Metazoa > Chordata > Mammalia > Rodentia > Sciuridae > Ictidomys > Ictidomys tridecemlineatus. The sequence goes on from NC_135478.1 coordinate 202,305,941, forward strand.
AGGAATAGAGGAACTCTAGATAGAGCAGAGGGGTGGGAGGGATATCGAGGGAGCAAGGGGTTAGCAATGATGGTGGAATATGATGATCATTTTTATCCAAAGTACATGTATGAAGATACGAATTGGTGTCCACATACTTTATATATAACCAGAGATATGAAAAATTGTGCTGTATATGTGTAATAAGAATTGTAATGCATTCCACTGTCATTTATTTTTTAAAAAATCAATAAAAAAAGAAAAAAATTCTTTCATGTAAAATCTCTCCAGAGACCCTCAATGTTACACAAAATTACATATAAGAGGTTGTGAGGGGAAAGGTGGGGGAAACAAGGGAGAGAATTGAACAACAGCAGATGAGGTAGAGAGGGAAGATGGGAGGGGAGGGGAGGGGGGATAGTAGGGGATAGGAAAGGTAGCAGAATACAAAAGTCACTAATATGCCATTATGTAAAAATGTGAGTGTGTAACCGATGTGATTCTGCAATTTGTATTTGGGGTAAAAATGGGAGTTCATAACCCATTTGAGTCAAATGTATGAAAGATGATATATCATGAGCTTTGTAATGTTTTGAACAACCAATAAAAAAAATAAAATAAAATCTCTCTAGAGCTGAGGGTTGTAGCTTGGTGGTAGAGCATTTGCCTAGCATGTGCAAGGCCTTGGCTCTACAACTGAAAAAACAAAAAACAACTAAAATACCTTAAAGAATTAGGTATTTTTTATCACTTGTATGAAACTATTAAACTATAATTCAACTGCATTAGAGGCACTGGAGATGTTTATTACAATTCAGAGACCAGAGTCTCATCTCAAATCTACTGAGCAAGATTCTTAACACTGGGGCCCAGAAATATGTACTTTAAATAAACTTTTGGGTGATCTCAATGTGTGAAGACTGAGAGGTAACAAGGTTACAAAGGGCATAAGCTGTGTTCCAACCTTATCCTGAAGGTGATGAGGATTTAAAATAGGCAGCAATGTAAATTAATTCATTTGATTACTTTTACAACTTACTTATTTGGAGAGATAATCCCCTATCAAAAAAGACAATGAGGCTAAATGCCTACAGAATTGTATTTTTTGGTAAGATTATTTTGAAGGCTATCATGTATAAATAATTTATTCTTCACCCTTCTGGCATGGATGATTCCGTGTGTGTATGTGTGTGTGTGTGTGAGACAAACCATACAGACTGCCTTCATTTTCCTATTATGATTCATATAAAAATTAAAGCATGGAAAAAGAAATTCAGGAACAAATTGGTAATATTATTAATATACATTCATAATTACAGAACTACAGGTAATAAGTAACTGTCAATGAAGTCATTATGCTAATTAAATGAAAAACAGTACTGCTGCAACTTGTTCAAATCTTGTGTACATTTATAGAGTCCATTCAGGTAACAAGCTATACTGACTTGTGTATAATTGCAATTGTGGTATCTGCCTTCTGCATAAATAAAAAAATCTTGTAGTTAAGTTCAGTGTTGAAAATACAGGTTATTGGGAGAAGGTTGGAACTTTACTCTAGGCATGGACCCAGACCTTTAATAATAAATCATTCTGCTCTTCTCTACAGCCTTAACATTTAGCTTGAATCCAGCCTTTGGACAAAGTGAAGAGAGAGCATGAAGTTATGCATTCTCTTAACCACCTCACTGGAGGTGACGTACATCTCCCCTCCTCTACATTACATTGGTGAGAACCAGTGACATGATACCACTGAGCTGCAGGGCATCTGGGAGCTAATAATTTGTCAAGAAAGAATGGAGCCAGTCTCTGCCACAGAAGATTATTCTTCAAGATCACTTATGTTAAAGATATGTACTAGAGAGTAGGAACTGTGTAAGTTGTTCCTGTAGATATTTCCCAACTCACATATGTCCTTACAGTCAGGCACTGAGGTCGGCTGCCTTTGTAAGGTTGCCCACAGCAAACTTTATCAAGCTTTCTGATTAAATTCCAATAAAAATATATTTTATGGGGTGGTTCAATACCAGTACTTATTACAAATACAAAAATTTCATACTTTTTATTAAGGAAACAATAATTACTTTTACAAAATGTGATACACTCTGGTATTTTCTCTGTTCTCTCTCCTCTCTCATTTCCTTTGCTTCAAAACTGGTCTCATCTCTAGTTTTGGGAGGCTGTATTCCATCTCCAGCAGAGCCTCTGCTCCTACAGTGAGATATTCAGGGGAGTTTGAGTCTAGATGTTCATGTTTCTCACTGCAGGCCTGTAGGTACCTAAGATTTGCTATCATCACCTCATCGCTGACTTCTCTGTGCTTTCCTCATCTTCTGCAGCTAGAATTCTGAATTTCAGACAAGTAATGAACAAGTCTTTGATATAAAACTATGTCCCTTGCAGTATTTGAGACATATTATACTGAAACATTATTTGTTGAAATCAACTGAGTGTCCTATATTTTATTTGGCACTCCTACCTACAGCAAATAAGGTAATATGGAGGGGAGAGTCTGTTAGGGTTTGGATGTGAGGTGTCCCTCAAAACTCATATGTAAGACAATGCAAGAGAGTGAAATGATTGGGTTATGATAGCCTTAATCCAATTAGTGAACTAATCCCCTTATAGGGATTAACTGAGTGGTAACTGTAGGCAGGTAAGGTGTGGCTGAGGAGTTGGATCAAAAGGGACATGACTTGGGGTTTATATTTTGCTGAGTAGAGACCTCTCTCTGCTTCCTGGTGGACGGCTTGAGCTGCTTCCCTCACCACACTCTTCCACCATGAAGTTCTGCCTGGAGCCCTAGGGAATGGAGTCGACTGAGATCTCCAAAACCAGGAGTCCCCAAATAAACGTTTCCTCCTTTAATTGTTCTTGTCAGGTCTTTTTGTCACAGCAGCATAAAAGCTGACTGTGAAGAAAGGCTAATGTATTTTTAGTTTTCAGTTGTTCTTTGTTTCTCTTGGCTGCTGATAATAAAGAAATTAGATAGGCATTAGATACCGCTGTGTTTAGGGACAGAAGTGCAGAGGCTGTGGATTTGAGGCCTGTTTTGTAGTGAGGAAGGCAGAGGAAATTGTATTCAAGGTCAGTGGAAAGTGGTGAAGAAATAGGTGGTTAGGAATGAGGTGGTTCTGGCCTGAGAGAGAGAGGGGTGGTTAGGAAATGGGTATATACATGGAATGTTCCTGCAGTCCTACAGTGGTAAGAAGTGTTGGCCCACTGTTTTAGTCAACTTTTGCATTACTATGACCAAAATACCCAACAAAAACAACTTAAAAGCAGGAGAAGAAGACCAACATTAATAGGGATGAGAGGGGGGGAGGGAAAGGGAGAGAGAAGGGAAATTGCATGGAAAGGGATGGTGATCCTCAGGGTTATACAAAATTACATACAAGAGGAAGTGAGGGGTAAGGAAAGAATAATACAAGTGGAAGAAGTGTTTTACAGTAGAGGGGGTTGAGAGAGAAGAGGGGAGGGGAGGGGAGGGGAGGGGGGATAGTAGAGAATAGGATAGAGAGCAGAATTCATCAGACACTAGAATGGCAATATGTAAATCAATGGAAATGTAATTGATGTAACTGATGTGATTCAACAATCTGTATCCGGGGTAAAAATGGGAGTTCATAACCCTTTTGAATCAAAGTGTGAAATATATCAAATTAGATGTAATGTTTTGAATGACCAACAATAAAAAAAATTAAAAAAAAACAACTTAAAGAAGGAAAAGTTTATTTGGGGCTCATGGTTTCATAGGTCTAATCCATAGATAGCTGACTCTATTATTCTGGGCCCGAGATGACACAGACTATAATGGCAGAAGGGCCCAGTGGAGGAAAGTACTTCATTTCATGATGGTCAGAAATCACAGAGAGCTCCTCTCATTAGAGACAAAATATAACCCCAAAGGCACGAACACCCTCAGTGAACTACTTTTTTCAGCCACACTTTATCTGCCTACAGTTACCACCCAGTTAATCCATATCAGTGGTAATCCACTGATTAGGTTATAGCCTCATAATCTGATTATTTTGACCTGTGAAAATTCTTGCATTGTCTGGAGCTTTTGGGTGATATCCCATATCTAAACCATAATACCCACCACTGCCTATTATCCCTTCATCTCTACCTCTAGATATCCTACTCTTCTTCTTCAGGTTTCTCATTGCTACCTGAGCTCTATTGGAAGCTTTCAGGTGACAAATCATCACTGAGAACTTGGAGCATAGGTAGGGATGTGAAATCTTTAATGTAATAGGAAGGTGCTTTTGTGGTGAGGAAGGCATTCATTGGATTCTTAGCAGAAATTATGAATGACTTTCCCGTAGGAACATGGTCTGAAGTGAACATATTATGTTCTATGGGAGAGATTCTATAAGAACTTCCTTAGGAGTTTAATACAATGTGGAATTTTAGGCTTCATGAAAAGATTTAGATTTTGTAGACCTAGGATGAAGCTCTGGATTCCGTATGTATGTATGTAAGCATGTATATATTTATTTATTTTTAGTACTGGGGATTGAACTCAGGGGCACTCAACCACTGAGCTGCATCCCCAGCCCTATTTTGTATTTTATTTAGAGACAGTATCTCACTGAGTTGCTTAGTGCCTTGCCATTGCTGAGGCTGGCTTTGAACTTGTGATCCTCCTGCCTCAGCCTCCTGAGCCACTGGGACGAAAGGGGTGTGCCACTGTGCTTAGCTTCATATTTATTTTTTGCATGCTCTTAGAACCACAGTTTAGAAAATATTGTAACAAAGTTTAACATGGCATATTATAGTACATTTTAATCTATATAGTTTAATATTGTATGATTAATATTCTATTAGGAAATTACAGTAATATAGGCATAATATAAATTTAACTAGCATTCATAAATTTTCTGGGGAGTGTCCTTTACTTTTATTCGTTTTTAAATGGATAGTTTCAAAGTTTCATACTTACAAAAGACTTATGGGCTCATGTCCCTTCCCAAACTGGGGACATGACAAATACAAGTGCCATCTAGTGGCCAATGGAAGTTTTGCTAAAAATGCAATTATGACTATGCCAGAGAATTTTGATTTTTTCATGTTACCAGCTGGAAGATTCCTAACTAAGACACAGATATCATACTTCATTGTAAGTTTTTCCAGGAATAGGCCCCCTCCTGAAGTTGCTGCAGCATAGATAGCTCTGGTCTCTCCATCTCTGAAGGAGGCAATGTGAACGGGAGGGCTTGGACCACAAAGTTGCTCTGCTATATAAAGTGATTCCCCCAGGCCTGTTATCAAGAGGTTGTGGAATATTTGATATTTGTTTATTTTTTATTCATTCATTCATTTCAACATTGAGTCAATCTTCATTTATTCAGTGCCAACTAGGATTAAAGCGCCATGCTAGGGGATAAAGATTCACCAGACCACAATTTTTTTTTTGTCTTTTGAAGAGTTTTGTGATGCTTTTAAAGGTGACTTGGTCATGATCTTAACCTTAAGGGGCTCCTAGCATATTAGAGGAGATAGGAAACTCCTAGCATTGCTCTAGGTACAATCTTGCGGGAGATAAAATATGCATCCACAAAATAGAATGATGGTAGATGGTGGCTGAGTTGCACAGCTCCATCTGTAAATGCTGCAGGAGGGCAGAAAGTTGCCTGTCTTAGTTTAGCACTCTCTGTCATGCCACATAGCTCTGTATATTCTGGAATCAGCAGATGGCTAGTGTAGAAGACATGATAAAATTTGCTATTTTTCACAGCCAGGTTTATCAACTGCAACACAGCATCTTTATAAAACACAATCAGGACCTGTCATGGAAGTTCACATTCAAATCAGCTATTTTTCTTAAAAATATATGTAGATTTTAGGTAGCTTTTGCAACTAATAAACTGAATAAAAAATTCTAGAGGCTATTTCTTGGCTAATTTGATGATGAAAAAACAAAGAAAAGCTTATATTTGAATTTAGCTGTGGTGAGTTAATAGCAATTCCCCAAATCCCTTTACTTATAGAAGCTTTAAATTTTGTAGTGTTTTTCAATCCCACCTCTCCCCATTTTTCTCCTTCATGGCCATGAATGATTAATTTTATTGACTTAATATTAAACTGATATTTTTACTGTAAATCTTTTCAAACATTCAGAAGTGATTTTGTTTTAATGGTTTGAATTTGTGGAGTTTTTTTCAGCAATTTCCTGTTTTTTTTCAAGTACTGATGGGAAAGGGAACTTAAAACATGATTTATAAAGCAAGTAATATATGTGACATTCATATTTCCTAATAAAGTCTGCAAGGTGAAAGTTGGTCTTACTTTTTTTCCTTCAAAAATTTCCTGAACTGCTACTCAATTAAAACCTAACCCAAGGCCCTAGATTGTAATGTATCTAAAAAAAAATTTAAAATTAGTGTATAATAGTGGGCTTCTTGTTACATTATACATACATGGACATAATATAATAGATTGTTATTTATTAAATATATTGTTCTTTTGTAAGGACATAGATGATGCTATCTTTAAACATGGATATAAGAAAGCCTTTGGGTGATTTTATGGCAAAATAAATTTTGGTTATGTTTAAGTATTGATAACATATTTTAACTTTTTTGCATTAACCTTTACAATAAGGTAAGTAATGTTGATATTGGGAGTGAGTAATGTTGATATTATGAAATTTTCATGACTAATATATGTTTTGTGAGTCTTATGATTTTCTAAAAAAAGAAAACACAGCCATGAGTTGTCAGCCATTACTTCTGAGCTGTGGACTGAGAGTGGGCTACAGTGGCTCCTCTTTTTTGGGTGAAGGACACTCACTGTCCTCAGATACTCCTACTAGGCACAGCACTGGCCACAGCTACTCTACCCTAGCAGAGTAAGATTATATTTTTGTGATTTTTATAAATTTCTCCTGTTCACCAAATATAAGTTTATATCATATGTGTTTAATGTTTGTTGTTAATGTTTACATAGGAACAACCTTATATCAACTAGCAAGTCAATAGGCAAGGCTTTGACCTGCCTTTCTGGATGAAGATACTCCACTCATTTATTTGGCCATTTGTTCCTTCAACAAATATTTATTAAGTACCCTCCATCTATCAGGTATTTTTCTAGGTTCCAGAGTTCCAACAAACCCTAAAATAGGGAAATAAAATAACCCATAAAACTGTGGACAAAGTAGGCCACTGTTCTGACCTATAGGCTTACATTCTAGTAGGTGGATATGGAAACAAACAAAGCAAAAGAGTAAAAGATATAGTATTCAGATTGTGGTAAGTGCTATAGAGGAAAAAGAGAACAGGAAATGGGGAGAGGAAGTTCCAGGGAGAATGAAGGGGTTCAAATTTAAATAAAATTGTTAGAGAAGACCTCAATGAAAAGGTGATATTTGAACAAAGAAAAGAAGGCAAAGGAGTGAGCCATGTAAATGTATCTGGGGGAAGAGTGTTCTAGGTAGAGGAAAGAGCAAGTACAAAGACCCGGAGGTAGGAGAGTGCTTAGTGTTTTTAACTGAACCACAAAGGGGCCAGTAAAGCAGGAGCAGTAGTGGAGGGAAGAGTCCAGGAGATGAGGTCAGAGATGTAATGGGGCCAAATCATGTAGATTATTGTAAGGACTTGGACATTTAGTGAGAGACGGGGAGAACCACCGGAGACTTTTAAGCAGTTTAAGTTTTTATCTGATTTATGTTTTGAAATAATCATTATGGTTCTTTCATTGAAATGGGGACCACGGTCATCAGCTAGAGTGAGGATGAGGAAGAAGGTGCTAGAAGATAGAAGAGAGATCATGATGTAGTTGCCTAGAAGAGTAGAACAATGATCTGATTAGGAAATATATTATGACAGATGACTAAGAGAAGACAGGATGAGGCAGAGGAGCTGGTTGTAAAGGAAAGTGATTTAGTGGTTGACTCTGGAATTTAGACTGGGTAAGGAGAGAAGGGCCAGGTCAGTGAGAAGGTGTTAGGACCAATGGATTGAAGGGGTCACACTGCAGGATTGTAGGGCACGTGACAGAGTGATCTAGTCAGAGAAGAACCTTGAAATTGAGATGGCAGTACGAAAACTGGATTCATTTAGGGCATTGTGAGGAAGTTCTCTTTCTTTCTTTCTTTTTTTTAAATATTTTTTTTAAATTGTTGATATACCTTTATTTTATTTATATGTGGTGCTGAGAATTGAACCTATTGCCTGACATATGATAGGCAAGCGCTCTACCACTGAGTTACAATCCCAGCCCAAGGAAGTTCTCTTTCTTAAATGAAATATGAAATGCCCAGGAAAAATGTTGATTATAATAGAATCCTTTTGAATCATGCCATTCATTTTAGATTTTTTTCTTCTAAATATTTTAACTTTTAGAACACCAGCAGAAGATAACTTCAATAACTGATTTAGAAGTTCAGTGCTCAGTTTTTAGATTGCACTAAGGGAAAAAAACCCAACCCTACACTATAGCAAATGCATCTTTACAGGATTATTTACCTTAGCAAAATGACAACAAACAAACAAAACCTAAGTAGGACCAATATGAAGGAGAAAAATTTCCCCTGTAAGTTGTAAATTCTCAGTGAACAAATGAAAAGGACATTTATGCTTTCCACTGTACCAGGAACTAACTGTACAGTAGGAGAACACTTGTGGATGTTAGCATATTAATGTTTACAAAACCCAAACACAAGATTATCTCGTCTTTACCTTAGGTGCATTCACCTCATTTACAAAATCACACTATCTTTTGCTTTTAAAAGGAGGCTATTAGACTTGATATACAATTTGGATTGCTTGAAAAATCGCATCAGAATGTGTAAGGATCCCTTGTGTTAAGTTGGAAGGAGGATTTGAAAACATCTGTTTTCGTTCTTGTTTTCCATTAATTTTTCTAGGAATTGATATTTCAATCTCTGTGTGTGGTTAAACATCAAAGATACTTATTCAGTTATTTTGAAGAAAGAAATTAGAAGTAGCTTAAATAGAAGGCCCTCCCCCCTTTTTAGGAGGCAATACTACAATAAATATAGATTTTGTTGTTCTATAGTATCCAAAATTCAAAAACTTTTAAAAAAGTTTTGTTCTATTATGAATATATATGACAGATTTATATTTGTGTTCTCATCTACATTTCTTCCTATGAGAAAGCGTTTATTTAGAAGAGACAAAGTTTCAGAGAATCTAGTAAGTATCCTTAAATATAATTGAGTCCGCCATAAAAGCCCCCAATTACTTTAAAAGTGATTAAATATTTGATGGATTTTTGGGTAGAAATGGAATTACATTTCTTTATGTTCCTTCAGGGGCTACAACTGGGTTTAAATAATAGAAGTAATTGGGAAGCATATTTTGATTAACAGAGTGGGAGAGAAAGGAGTGCTGCTATGTACTGGGCACCACACTGAACAGCATTTCATAAGGTGCTTCTTTGTCTAATCATCATAATTATCAATACAATTAGGAACTGTTTTTTTAAAAGACTAGTTATGTTCCAGGCACTGTGTTCTAAGTCTAGGAATATAACTGAAAAAGCAGATAAAGTTTTTGCCATTTGTGGTATTGATGAGGTAGAGTCTTATAGAAAAGGAGACTGAAATTTCAAGAGGACAGCTTATAAATGTTGCCAATAAGGAAACTTGAATTTGAACCCAAGCACTTCTAATAAAAGGTGATACAGCCTCCACTTGGTGACACTTGATTTTGGATCCAAGATGTTATCTGTAAGGAAGCCAAGGAGCCATAAGGAGAGATGCCAGCTGAGGTCAAGCCAATAGCCGGTATCACCTGCAAGACATCGGAGTGAGAAAGCCTACAGATGAGTCTAGCCCCTAGCCTTTGAGTAGCCCCAACTGATGTCTCATGGTTAGACAGGTAGGCTTGTTCTCTGTCCACCACAGTGCAGTGAGAGCTACTGATGGGACAGGCTGCTTAGTTGAGGGGTGAGTTGCATCACCAGGTATTGTTGGATAGAGGCTGGTCGATCACAATTAGGAACATCATCAGAGGGAAGTCAGCCTTTTGAATACAAAGTTGAAATAGATGTCTTCCAAAGTTCCCTTTCATTCCGTGATCCTATGGGGCAGGCCCCTCCAAGTGGGATAACCAAAATGGGCAATGTTGTGGTGTGTAGGATGATTTTAAAGAGGACCACTTCTTGCAGAAATAGATTTGAAGATGACAGAATCTGGCCTTGTGAGATTTGAAGTCCACCTTTGCCTCCCTATAATTGACTGAGTCCACCATAAAAGTCCCCAGTTACTTTAAAAGGGGACAGAAAAGAAGGGAGTATTCTTCCACATAAGTCCATAGAAAATCGTGTAGGTTGTTGTCTTTGATAACAACAAATGGTGGCTTTTTACCTTCTGTTTCTCCATTCACTTTGGTCTCATGATGAGTCACTGCTTGGTTCATCCTCTATTCCAATGACACTGCAAGCTTCTCTGTCCTCATGATGTAATGTAGTTTTCTTACATTACATTCCCTTGTTCTGGCCTGCTCACCTCAAACCCTGCTTTATTGTCCAGTTACCTGGAGCTGTTCGAACTTTCTCTTCAATCTATTAGCCTACCTTTGGGTCTTTTTGGACAATGTTTTGACAGGGGATAGCGGTAACATTAATAGCAACAGTAACAACAATCGCACAATAAAAAACAATTTTAACAACAGTGACAGGTACTGTGCTAAGTGTTTCACATTATCTCACTTAATCCTCTTATCCCCACAAGGAAAGTAATATTATTTACACTGTACAAACAGAGAAACAGAGGCATGTAATTAAATAACTTGTGCAAGATCACCAACACAGTAAGAGGGAGAATCAAGAATCATCATGGATTTTGAACCCACAGTCTAAACTCTGCCATTTTATGAAGTGTACTCAGAGAGTAAGGATGGGTGGCAAAATGCTGGGAGCTTAATATAAGTTTTCCTGCCTAATTGTCATAATAACCCTGTTATTAGAACATTATAGGTTTTAAAACATATCTGAAAACTCATTAACACTCCTCTCATTGAGAGGTGGACTCTATGTTCTTTCTCCTTGAGTCTGGGCTGATCTTAGTCATGAGTTGACCAATATAATATGGTAAAAGTGGTAAGTCACTTCTAATACTCAGTCATAAAAGGTGGTACAGCCTCCACTTGGTGACACTTGATTTTGGAACCAATTTATTATCTGTAATGAAGCCAAGGAGTCATAAGGAGAGATGCCAACTGAGGTCAATCCAACAGCCAATTAGGCCTGCAGATGATTCTAACTCCTAGCCTTTGAGTTGCCCCAACTGATGTCTCATGGTGTAGGGATAAGTTTTCTCCATTGAGCTCCTGACCAAATTGCAGACTTGTGAGCAAAATAAATGATTTGTTGTTTTCAGTCACTGATTTTGGTGTGACTAGTTACACACAGAAACTAGTTTGGGTTCAAGGTCAAGTAACTTTTACTCTTCCATATTGTTGCTTTTTCAGAAACTAGACTTGATGAAGGACAATAAGGAACTATTATAGCAACTTGGTAGGGGTAATGAAATGATAGCTTTGATTTAGGAACATTAGTCCAGTAGAGACTCTCAAAGCAGATTAGAAAGGAGATGGTGCATTCACCATAGCATATTTCAGCAAACAGAAGGTACCACTATTTGTAATACTATATTTATTATTAAAAAAAGAAAAAGTACTCATGTTAGGATTTCTAGTGGGAGACTCCTACAAATAACTGAGACACTAGAAGGCTAAGCTTTCAGTTTAATAGAAAATGAGAAACAAGTTTGTCATGCATGGAAGGACAGCAAGAAAATGTTACATATACATAATTGCACAGCATATATAATTCCTTACACATTATACAAATAATTATAATTATTTGTTTAAATTTATAAACTTGACATGATATGACGGGAATAAAATCCTTTCAGAATTTAAATAACTAACCAGTGACTCACTCAGATTTCTTTCTTTCTTTTTTTAGTTGTGGATGGACACAATACCTTTATTTTGTTTGTTTTTATTTTTATGTGGTCCTAGGGATTGAACCCAGTGCCTCATGCATGTAGGCAAGCACTCAACCACTGAACCACAACCCTGGCCCCTCAGGTTTCTTATCTTAATTTATCCTAACAGTGTGGAGCACATAGACATACATCCACACACATGACATAAATAAACCACGATCATCAAGAATAACAACACAAACCTCAAACAGAGAATTGAATTTTAAAAATTTCAGCATAGTAGTGCTGTTGATGACTGACAAATGCAAAAGCAAATCCTCTCTGGAAGATTTGGAAGACCTAGAAGAATCTGACTTCAATCTAGAACAACAGCAATTATAAGACATCACTGAGGGTTAAATGTTATAGAATATAAAATGTTTGCCTATTTCAGAAATATTAAAATGTGTACAAAATTTTCATTTTAGAATAGTTAAATTAGAGCAATTTTGACCTGAGGAACTGGAAGTAGAAATTAATAATTATTGACCAATATGTTAGCAAGGTGCCAGTTATGATGCAAGGTGCCAGAATGGGACATAAAAATGGATGTGGGGGGGCTGGGGTTGTGGCTCAGCGGTAGAGCATTTGCCTAGCATGTGCGAGGTCCTGGGTTCAATCCTCAGCACTACATAAAAATAAATAAAATAAAGGTATGGTGTCCAACTGTGACTAAAAAATAAATATAAAAAATGGATGTGAATGTACATTTCTTATCATTTACATTCTGTTTGTTTCCTAGGGTTTCTGTAACCAAGTATCATAAATTTGGTATCTTAAAACGACAGAAATTTACTCTCTCACGTATCTGGAGGCCAGAAAATCCTCAAATCAAGTTTTCGGGAGTGACTTGTTCCCTCTGAAGCTTCTAGGGGTGTATCTTTTCTAGATAGCCTCTTCCAGATTCTGGTTACTCAGGAGTTCCTTGACTTGCAGCTTGAATGCTTCTGTCTGTGATTCCTTTGTCTTGTGGGATGGTCCCTGTATGTCTGTCTTCATATGGTATTTTCCTGTTCTTATAAGGATGCCAGCCATATTGGATTAGAGCTCATTCTAATGATTTCAACTTGACTACATCTACAAAGGCCTGTTTCCAACTAAAGTCACAAGTACTGCGAATAACACATCTTTTTGGAGGACACGGTTGAACCTGCAATATGTTGTTTTTGCCATTTGTTGCTGCTCAAAGAGGATACCACAGACTGGGCAACTTGTTAACTATACACGTTTATTTGGGTCACATTTCTGGAGATGGGAAGTCCAGGAGCACTTTAATGGCATCTGGTAAGGGCATTCTTGGTGTGATATAACATTATGGAAGGGCAGTGAGTGTGCATGAGAGACAAGAAAAGGGGATTGAAAACCCCTTTTTGGTAATTAAACCTGCTCTGATGATGACATTAATCCATTCATGAATCCACTATGCTGTCATGAACTAATCACCTATTGAAATTCCCACCTCTTAATACTGTTAAAATTGCCATTGAAATTTAACATGTGTTTTGGAGGGGATATTAAAAGTATAGCATATACCATGATTTGTATATTTGAGGGACCCATTTCTACTTTCCCAGTTTTCATCTTGAGCTTCTCATTCCTTGTGCTCATACTGAAACTCTACTGAGCCATTTTCTCTTGTCCTATCTCAAATGATTGTGCCTGACATTAAAAAGGCAATAAAGAGAATAAAATCATGGCATTATCAGGTAAATGGATGGAGTTAGAGGAGATAATGCTAAGTGAAGTTAGCCAATCCCCCCAAAACAAATGCCAAATGTTTTTTTTTTTATATAAGGAGGCTAATTCATAGTGGGATAAGGAGAGGGAGCATAGGAGGAATAGACGAGGTCTAGATAGGACAGAGGGGTTGGAGAGGAAGAGAGGAAGCATGGGGTTATAAATGCTGGTGGGATATGATGATCATTATTATATAAGTACATGTATAAGGACATGAATTGGTGTGGATATACTATTATACAACCAGAGATATGAAAAATTGTGCTCTATATATGTAATAAGAATTGTAATACATTCTGTTATATATAAATAAAAAGCACAAAATAAACAAGTTTAATGATGAAAAATATGTTATATATTATAAATATATATTCTATGAAATATGTATTTTATTTACTTTACATATATCTTGCTAAAAATGTTTTAAATTTTAATGGGGTTGCAAAATGAAAAAGGTTGGAGGCCACTCAATCCACATACTTGTTTATTTCTTATTGTACACTGCCTTGAATTAATGATGAAGTCTGCACCTATGGATTCTTGCTTATTACATTATAAACTTTATGAAGCACAAAAAAGGTGATAAATCCATCTTCATTAAAGTGTAAATGAATGTTTCTAGGTCTCTAGGGGAGTGTTTTTACTGACTAAATAGAGGAGATTTAGAGAGGTAGAAGATTTAGAGAGTAACTAGTTTGAGGACTGGGAAGATAAAGCCTTCAACTTTAGGTATGTTGATTTGAAAATTCACAAGAGAATATTTAATGAAGGGAGTTTTCAATAGCTAAGTCTATGGAGAGCTCAGAGCTCAGAGCTATAGACTTGAAAATCACAGGTACCACTTTGGATACGTTTTTAGAGGAATTGAGTGTGAAAAATTGTAGAATCTAAGAGGTAATAGCTATACCAGTGAAGAAAATGGAGAAGGAGTAGCCACAGAAGAGAACATCTGGATAGAAGTGTCAGAGAATTCAAGAGAGGAAATAATTAAAAAAAATAGATCATTAAATGTTGAAAATGCTGTGTCAAATGCTGAAAAACTATTAAGGATAACGAGAACTGAGGAAAATTCATTTGTTTTAGCTTCAAGAGTTAGTCATTTGTGACCTTCAAGATAGATATTTCAGTGGAGTGTAGAGGAAATGTCATCTGAGGTGTTTAAGAAGAGACTTGGTGACTGTTTAGTGACAGTAGGAAAGGTGATGTGTAGACTGTATAATTAAATTTGTCAGAAAAGGAGAGAAATTCAAAAATAGCATGGAAAATCAGTAGGATCAACAAAGACATTACTGTGCATTTAAAATGGGACACATTTTGATAAATTCAGTGTTCTATAGCTTAAGTGTTTAGTTTCCAATTCAATCAAGAGCTAAAACAAAGGAGGCAGTTGAGTTACAAAGGCAGAGAAATTATGTGACTTTTGGCTTAATAAATCAAAGGTGTGTCATTTAGGTGTGCTAGAAAGTGGGTCTATAGCTAGCATTGAAAAAGAGAAATGGAAGAGAAGGGATGAAGAAAGATGTGTATGGTGGAACAAAAATTGTTAGGTCAGGGAGCAGAATCACAGGGTATTGGGTCTGGGAGGGTCTGAGCAAGCCTTTCAATTTACTGATGAGGCAGTCAAGGTTCAGAAAGGAAACTTGGGAGTTCTGAGTATCAGTGAAAACCATTTGAACTGTTTGACAAGGGGGCGGAAGAGTTGTTTTTCCTTTTCCTCAGGCTGAGGAGGATTCCATGGCACTATTATTGCTTCCTATGGGGGTATTGGGTTACAGACAAAAAATTACTGTCTACTCCTCTCCAGAGGATGTTGCTGACCTGAGAGTTGAGTATTGTCCACACTTGAAAAAGAGTCTCCTTCTCAGACAACTTCTAGAACTAATTTGGCTGTGTTTTGCAAGTAGGGTGGAGAAATGTAGACCCATATTGTTGCCTCCCCAGGGTCATCATTAGCCAGACCAGCTGGCTAAAAATCTAAAAAGCCTGTGGCTATAGAAACCAACCCAACTGAAGAAAGATTGATTACAAAAATAAGCCTCTTTTCTTTTCAAGTTGGTTTTCTGGAATGATACCTTGGTCCTTTGAATTAACTCTTGCAGAAATATTAGGTTGGATCATTGAATCGTCTCAGTCAATACCTTATCACAGGTTTTTAAAATGTCCTTCCCTGTGTGATCTGTTTGGTTCTGTTGAAGATAATGATAAATATTTGCATTTCCTACACATGAAGGTTTTTGCATTGTGAACTCATAATATGCTTCATTTTCTACATATGAAATAACTGGAATTCCTGAGATGGAGAAAAGATGGTCTGTAGTGCTGGCCATACCTTGGCTGCAGGGATTCAGAGAGATGAAAGGAATAGTAAGCTGGGAGTTTGATATTCGTGTATCTATCTATATGCAAATACCAGTTTCCTTCTCCAAAAATATTTTTTTCTTCTTCATTGAGGTTTGGAAATATGTCTCATGTGCCAGTAAACTCATATATATGTTATATACATGTATTTATTATATTCACACACACATCGCAATTCATTAAACACTTGGAAATTTCATATGCAGAGATAATAGTCACTAGAGTTGAAGGACAGAGGGAATGTGTAACAAAACCATAGAGTGTTTATTAAATTTTTGGAGGAGGTCATTTGAGCTGTTTTCTTCTGACTTTATCTTTTGTCTCCCATGCTGTTGTACAGTTTTTACATTATCATTCTAGACAGCACCGCAAAACCCGAGGCAGCCCATTTAGAAATCTCTCTTAACATATTAAACTGAATAGCAAGTAGATAATTTCAATCATAACTTGCAGCCAATAAAAACCTTCCATAAACTGGCAGACTCTCAAAACCTTTGAAGGCTTCCTCTTTAACTACAGAATTCTATAGGATATTAAAATTAAGTTCAGACTTTAGAAGGAAATTCTGTGGGTGGCACAGATGAGAAAACATCTCAAGGTCTTTCAAAATCATAAATCCAGGCACAGAGCTGTGTTTTAGTTATGGATTGAGAGTCTGTGTTCACTCCTTCTCCTAAACAGTCGTCAAAAGCTAACTACCAGTAATCCTGCCTCCTAGAAACAGCATGCACAAGATGCTGGAACAGGAGGTGTACAGGATAAAAGAAAGAAGACTGGAGCAAAGGGCACCAATAAGAGAAAAAAACTAGAGTGGGAAAAAAAATCAGCAAGAGTCGTACACTCAGAAATTTCACAGCGTATTAAAGAGGTCACTTCCCTGTTTTAGAACAAGACTTCTGCTTAACTACTTCAAAGAGAAGCTCTTCTGTTTTAAAATATAACTCCAAAGAAGGAACCATGACCTCTATGTATAACCCATTAAAATATTGAATAACTCTTCCTGCCAAGATTTAAGTTCATTTGTTTTGTCATAACCAAGTCAAACTTATTCTGAGTTTAGATAAAATAGCTCGGACATCAACCCTTTGGGTTAGTCATTCTTATGTGTGTAGGCTATAGTTAGGCATTTACATTTAAGAGACTATAATTCTTTTATCCTTAATTTTTATACACCTTAATCATCTTGATTGCTTTCCTCTAAATCCTTCAAAGTTCAAAGTCACATTAAAAATATGACCTTGGTTCTTACCTATGATTATCCAAGGGTCATATTTCTCTTTTTTTAATGGTACTAGAGATTGAACCCAGGATTGCTTGACCTCTGAGCTATACCCCAACCCTTTTAAATTTTTAAAAATTTGTTCTTTTTAGTTATACATGACAGTAGAATGTATTTTGACATATCATACATACATGGGGTATAAATTCCCATTTTTGTGCACTCCAACCCTTTTAAAAATTTTATTATGAGATAGGGTCTTACTGAATTTCCCAGGCTGGTTTGAACTTGAAATCCTCCTCCTTCAGCCCCTCAAGAAATTAGGATTACAAGTATGCACCACTGGACTTGGCTCATGTTTCTCATTTGAATTCTAGAAAACATGAAAACGTTGCAGCAGTTTTCAATTTTATTCCCTTGCCAAATATGTGATGGATGTTGTTCACATGTGTAACAATGTTAAAATTGATATTTCTTCCCAAACCCAAAGTCATAATTAGTGTTGCATATTAAAGGAGGAGGTAGTTCTTATGCAGAATTTCCAAAGGAGTAAACTAAGAACTGGTTACAGGATTCTGGGATCCTTTACCCACATACAGGTCATAAAAGGGTAGAGAGGATGGGAATGATCTTAAGAGTATAAGGATTTCTTTGGAGAGAGTTTTGCTCAGGCCTATCTTCTTCTGCAAGGAGGTGGTTTGAGAGAGTGTATTTTTCAAATCAAGAGACAGGAGATTTAACAGATGGTAAGGATAACTTGATATATATCTTCTGTGGTTATCTGGAGTCTGATGGAAAATCTACCAGGCAGAGACCAGTCTGCTACCTTCTTTTACCACACCACAATGTTATGGGACTTACATAGATAATAAAATGGTTACTGGAGAGAAGCAGATTAACACATCTATTATTTTACATGGTTACTTTTTTTGTGATAAGGTAGCTAAAATCTACTTATTTAACAAAAATCCCTAACATTTTTTAAAATATATATATTTTTTAGTTGTCAATGGGCCTTTATTTTATTTATTTATATGTGGTGCTGAGAATTGAACCCAGGGCCTTACACATGCTAGGTAAGCACTCAACCACTGAGCCACAACTCCAGCCCTGCCTAACAATTTTATTGAGCATAGGCCTCATATTGTACACCAGATCTCTAAAATTGCTTGTGGTATGTATCTGCTGCTTTGTATCCACTGACCTACATTTCTCCATTTATCTTACCTCCACCCATGGTGACCACTTTTTTATTACTTATCTCTATATATTTGAGTTTTTTTAAAAAAATCCACCTATAAGTAACATGGTGAAATATTTTTCTTTCTCTTTGACTTATTTCACTTTGTATAATGTTCTCCAGGACCAGCCATGTTGTGGCCAATGGCAGGAGCTCCTTCTTCTTCTTTGGGGAAAAAAAAATATAATATATATCTCTCTCTAGAAAGTAGATGGACACTATCTATCTATCTATCTATCTATCTATCTATCTATCTATCTATCTATCTATCTATCTATTTATTTTTATGTGGTGCTGAGGATTGAACCCAGGGCCCCACACCTGCAAGGCAAGTCCTCTACCACTGAGCTACAGCTCTAGCCCCAGGAACTCCTTCTTTTTTAAGGCTCAAATTACACACACACACACACACACACACACACACACACACACATGTATTTTTATATATAGTATATGAAAAAAGTAATATATCACATTTTATTTTTCTAGGTCTCTATGTTATTATATCACATTTTCTTTATCCATTTGTCTGTTAATGGACACATAGGCATTTCCATATCTTAGCTATCGTAACTAATGCTGCAGTAAACTTCAGAGTGAATATATCTTTTTGAGGTGGGGATTTCATCCTCTTTGGACATGTACCCAGAGGGTCATATGGTAGTTATATTTTTAATTTCTTTATGAAGCTCCATGCTATTTTCCATAGTGTCTGTACCAATCGACATTCCTACCAATAGTGTCCTAGGATTCCCTTTCTACCCACCCTTGCCAACATTTGTTGTCTCTTGTCTTTTTGATGATAGCCATCTTAACAGCTGTGAGGTGCTATTTCACAGTGTGGGTTTTCTTTCTTTGACACCAGGGATTGAACTCAGGGGCACTCGAATACTAAATCACATCCCCAGCCCTATTTTGTATTTTATTTAGAGACAGGGTCTATTTAGAGATAGGTCTCAAATGCCATAATTTCATCCTTCTTTACAGCTGAGTAATATTCCATTGTGTATATATACCACATTTTCTTTATCCAGTCATCTGTTGTAGGGTACCTAGGTTGTTTCCATAGCTTGACTATTATGAATTGAGCTGCTATAAACATTGATGTGGCTGTGTCACTGTAGTATGCTGATTTTAAGTCTTTTGGGTATAAATCTAGGAGTGGGATAACTGGATCAAATGGTGGTTCCATTCCAAGTTTTCTGAGGAGTCTCTGTACTTCTTTCCAGAATGACACCAATTTTGCAGTGCCACCATCAGTGTACCTTTTCTCCCACATCCTTGCCAGCATTTATTGTTACTTATATTTTTGATCATTGTCATTCTGATTGGGGTGAAATGGAATCTCAATGTAGTTTTAATTTGCATTTATCTAATTGCTAGAGAGGTTGAACGTTTTTTCATTTATTTTTGACCATTCATATATCTTCTTATGTGAAGTGCCCGTTCAGTTCCTTAGCCTATTTATTGATTGGGTTGTTGTTGTTGTCATTATTTTCATTATTATTATTATTTTTGGTGTGAAGTTTTTTGAGTTCTTGGATATCCTGGAGATTAATGCTGTATCTGAGGTGCTGGTGGTAAAAATTTTCTCCCATTCTGTAAGCTCTCTGTTCATATTCTTGATTGTTTCCTTTGTGGTGAAGAAGCTTTTTAGTTTGATACTGTGCCATTTATTGATTCTTGATTTTACTTCTTGTGTTTTAGGCGTGTTGCGAGGAAGTTGGTTCCTAGGCCAACATGGTGGAAAGTTGGGTCAACTTTTTCTTCTAGAAGGTGCAGAGTCCTGGTCTAATGCTGAGGTCCTTGATCCATTTTGAGTTGAGTTTTGTACAGGGTGAGAGAGTTTCAGTTTCATTCTACCACATAATAGATTTCCAGTTTTCCCAGCACCACTTGTTGAAGAGACTTTCTTTTCTCCAGTGCATGTTTATGATGCCTTTGTCTAGTATGAGATAATTGTATTTATGTAGGTATGACTTTGTATTCTATTCTGTTCCATTGGTCTTCATGTCTGTTTTTGTGCCAAAGCCATGCCCTTTTTTGTTACTATAGCTTTGTAGGATAATTTAAGGTCTCATATTGTGATACCTCCTGTGTCCCTTTTCTCGTTAAGGATTCCTTTGGCTATTCTGGGTCTCTTATTTTTCCAAATGAATTTCATGACTGATTTTTCTATTTCTATGAAGAACATCATTGGAATTTTAATTTCACTAAAACTGTATAGTATTTTTGATGGTATGGCCATTTTGACAATATTAATTGTGCCTATCTAAGAACATGGGAGTTCTTTCCATCTTCTAAGGTCTTTAATTTCTTTTTTTTAGTGTTCTGTAGTTTTCAATGTAGAGGGTCTCACCTCTTTTGTTAGATTGCTTTTCAAATATTTTAATTTTTTGAGGCTAATTGTGAATGGGAT
Source organism: Ictidomys tridecemlineatus (assembly GCF_052094955.1). Taxonomy (NCBI): domain Eukaryota; kingdom Metazoa; phylum Chordata; class Mammalia; order Rodentia; family Sciuridae; genus Ictidomys; species Ictidomys tridecemlineatus. The sequence goes on from NC_135478.1 coordinate 202,326,849, forward strand.
AGTTTTCCCTGATTTCTCTTTCAGTTGATTCGTCATTGATGTATAGGAATGCAAGTGATTTATGGGTGTTAATTCTATATCCTGCTACTTTGCTGAATTCCTTTATGAGTTCTAGAAACTTTCTGGTGGAGTTTTTTGGGTCTTCCAAATATAGAATCATGCCATCAGCAAATAGGTTTAGTTTGATCTCTTCTTTTCCTATTCATATCACTAATAAAGCATTTTTTAAAAAACATATTTTTACTAGTTGTTGATTGTCCTTTGTTTTATTTATTTATTTACATGAAGTGCTGAGAATCAAACCCAGTGCCTCACACATACTAGGCAAGTGCTCTATCACTGAGCCACAACCCCAGCCCCCTTAATAAAGCATTTTTGAACTTTTAAGTGTGTTATACAAAATATCAGTGCCAAGGCCATTATCAAGCAATTTCCCCCTAGGTTTTCTCCTAGGAGGCTTATGGTTTTAGGTCTCACATTTAAGCCTTTCACTCATTTTGTATGGTGTAAGATAAAGGTCCAATTTCTTTGTATTGCATGTGGAGATCCAGTTTCCTCAGGACTGTTTATTGTGGAGACTCTCCTTTCCCATTGTGTCTGCTTGGTGCTTTTGTTGAAAATTAGCTTTCTAAGGGAAAAAGAGGGAGAAGGGGAGTTGCACGGAAGATGGAAGGAGAACCTCATTGTTATACAGAATACATATATGATGTTGTGATGAGAAAAAGAAGAAAAAGTGTGTCACATGAGATTGGATAGAGAGAAAGGATGGGAGAGGAGGGGAGGAGTAGGGGGAAAGGAAGGGCAGCAGAATAGAATAGACATTATGATTGATGTATGTGCATTCCATGTATGTATTATATGCCAAAATACATTCTGCTGTCATGTATGACTAAAAAAAAAATAAATCGTATGGTTAAAAAAAAAGAACATTAGCTTTCTATCTTTGGATTTACTTCTGTGCTCTTTGTTCTGTTCCATTGGACTGTTTCCTTTTTTGTTTGTTTGTTTTTAAATAACAGTGCCATACTGTTTTCTTTACTATAACTCTGAAATATAATTTTAAATCAGGAAGTGTGATGCTGCCAGAAAATATTGCTTTGTCTATTTGGGTTTTCTTATAGTTTCATATAAATTTTTTTTCTATTTCTTTGAAGAATGCCATTGGAATTTTAATAGAGATTGTGTTAAATCTATATGTTGGTTTGGATAGTATAGGATTTTTTAAAAAAATATTTTTAGTTATAAGTGTACATAATACCTTTATTTAGTTTATTTTTTTTTATGTGGTGCTGAGAATCAAACCCAGGGCCTCACACATGCTAGGCAAGTGCTCTGCCACTGAGCCACAACCCCAGCCCAATATGATCATTTTAATATTATTAATTCTTCCTATTCATGAGCAGGGGATTTCTTTACATTTATTTGTGTTTTATTTTATTCTTTATTCAATGTTTTTAAATTTTACAAATCTTTTACCTCCTTAGTTAAATTTATTGCTAGTTTTTTAAAAGGTTATTATTATTTTTTTTAAAGAGAGAGTGAGAGACTGAGAGAAAATTTTTTAATATTTATTTATTTATTTAAGTTTTTGGCGGGCACAACATCTTTGTTTGTATGTGGTACTGAGGATTGAACTCGGGCCGCACGCATGCCAGGCAAGCCCGCTACCGCTTGAGCCACATCCCAGCCCCTAAAAGGTTATTATTAATGGGATTATTTTCTTGAGTTCTCTTTCAATAGAGTTGTTATTTCTGTGTAGAAATGCTACAGATTTTTTCTTTTCTTTTTTCTCTCTCTTTTTTTGGAACTGGGGTTTGAATCCAGGGGTGCTTAACCACTAAGCCACATCCCCAACACTTTTCTTTTTTTGATATGATACACGGTCTTGCTAAGTTGCTTAGGGCCTTACGAAGTTGCTGAGGCCAGACTTGAACTTACAATCCTCAGCCTGTCAAGTTGCTGGGATTACAGATGTGTATCACCATACCTGGCTTCAATGCTACTAATTTTTATACATTGATTTTATAAACTGAAACTATATATTTATATTAGTTTTAACAGTTTTTGTGTATGAAAACTTAGCGGGTGTTTTACAAATAGATTAGGCATATTGAGATAATTTTACTTCTTCCTTTCTGATTTGGATACTGTTTATTTTTTAGTGCAAAAGGCTTCAGTTACTTTCCACTGATTATGATGTTAGCTGTGGGTTTTCATAAATGACTTTAATTATGTTGAGAAGCTTTTCTTCTATACCTAAATTGTTAAGAGCTTTTATCAGGAAGGAGTACTGAAAATTGTTCAACATGTTTTCAGCATCAATTGAAATAGTCATGTGGTTTTCATCTTTCATTTTGTCCATGTGATCTATTACAATGATTGATTAGCATATGTTAAACCAGGCTTGCATGCCAGGATAAAGCCCACTTGAATCATAATATATAATCTTTTGATGTGTTGATTCACTTTTTAAAATATTTATAAACATTATTTTTGGGATAGTTTTTGAAAAATTATGGAGATACCACAGAAATTTCCCATGTACTCTGTACTGAGTTTGCCCTTTCGTTAACATATTAATATGGCACATTTGTTTCAACCCATGGAGCCTATATTGATTTGTTATTGAAATTAGTGCCAACTTTATTTTTCAAAATTGAAATAATAAGGCTTTTAGTCCAATAAAGTAATATTCAGGTTATTCTAATGTTGAAGAAATGAAGAGAATGGAGAAAAGGAGACTGTAGACATCATCACAAATGCTTCTTGAGAAGACCAAGGAGAAGACCAGGGGAGTGCTTCTTGTCTTTATTTACACTTTTATTTCTTTCTTTATTTTTGTCAATGTGTAAGATAACATACAAGACTGTGGAATTTAAAAACTTTTTATTTTTAAGAGATTTCTATTAGTAATCACTTATTATGATTTTTCATTATTGCTAAGAAATGGAAAACTGAGAAATGTTTTCCAAAATATTATTGTTCTTTTTATATAATATCTTGTTCCATTTCTGCTAAAAGTCTTCTTAATTTGAACTAAAAATATCTAAAAATAACTTGTCCTAATCTTTTTTTTCCCCCTGCTATCAACTTGACAAGTTACTTCCAAACTGGCTTGCAATCTTTCTCAAGTCATTCTTTTTATCATTATTATTTTTAATAACTCAAAATTAGTTTTCTAATCACCTTTCCTGAGAGCACTCTACAGCTGCCCTAAAAAAGTTGATGTGAAGGTCACCTTCTCACTTCCTTTCCATTTTCACTTTGTATTTCCCCTCCCCCTTCTCTCCTCCTCCCTCTTTGTCCTTCTTCCTCTTCTTCAATACAAAGTGTGTTTTGCAGACTCTATGATGGCTCCCAGTGATCCCTGCCTCCTGTTATCTATAATCCTTGTGTAATTTAAACTTGCTTCTCACCTATAGAACATGGTGATGCTAAGAGGATGTCATTTCTACAAATAAGTTATAATAGATTATGACTTCCTAGTAGACTTTATCTCTCTTGCTAGCTTTGATGAAGTAAACTGCCTTGGTGTGGAGGTCCACGTGGAAAAGAGTAATGGCCTCTGAGTATTTGAGGCCCTCAGTACAGCAACACATCAGGAACTGAATTCTTCCAGTAATTATACAACTGAGTTTGAGATTGGATTCTTCCCCGGTGGAGCCTTTAATTGAGGGCCCTGGCCAACATCTTGATTATAGCCTTATAAAAGATCATGAAACAGAAGACCCAGAAGATCCACATCCAGATTCTGTTCTGTCAAAACTGGGTTTTCTTTTTAAGATGCTAAACTTTGGGGTAATTTTTTTTTTCAATCTAGAAATAGATAACATACCAACATTCCCTCTATGCTATGGAATGTGATAAATCACTAACAAGATACCCTGGAACAGATACTATATTTCTTTCTTTCAAAAAAATAGTATTTGTTTATTTATTAATTTATTTATTTATGATATGAGGGATTGAACACAATGGGGGTCTACGACTGAGCTATACCCCCAGCATTTAAAAAAAATTTAAAATTGTAGATGGACAGAATATCTTCAATTACTTAATTAAAATATTTCTTTTAGTTATCAATAGACTTTATTTATATGTGGTGATGAGAATCAAACCTAGTGCCTCACACGTGCTAGACAAGAACTCTACCTTTGAGCCCAAACCCAGCCTTTATTTATTTATTTTTATGTGGTGCTAAGGATTGAACCCAGTGCCACATGCATGCTAGGCGAGCACTCTGCCACTGAGCCACAACCCCAGCCCACTGATCTTTCAATTCTCTGAACATGTTAAGCAGTTTTATATCCTGTGTTTTTCACAGATGCAGATAATTTGCCTGGAATGCCTTCCTTACTCTTCACATGAAGATCCCTTCTCATTCTTCGAATATCTTAAATGATACTAATTATATTAGTATCTCCAAGCACTTTTCTTGACTTGGAATCATATTTGACACTTTTATTGTCTGTCTTCCCAACTAAACTACAGGCTCTGAGGGAACAGGGACAATATGTGTTCTGTTTACCATTGTATCTCCAATACACAGTGCAATGTTTGGTGTCTACTAGACAATCAATGGATAGTTTTTTTTTAAGTTTGTGAATGGGGATTATTTTCATGGGATGTTTATAGACATTTTTCCCCCCAAGGGATATGGTTTCATGGTCATTGAGTTTGGAAAATGTTAGAGTAAACAGTTAAAGAGATTTCTTTACTGAAAGACTTTCTAGGGTCTTAATACAGATTATCTATTACTAGCGGACTTAATACAGATTATCTATTATCTTAATACAGATTATCTATCTTAATACAGACTATCTATTACTAGTGGACTATGAATCTTAAATGGGGGTTATTGCTTGTAGATTTCCTTCTACATATTTGGCCCTGAACAACTTCTTCTCCTTCTCTTTCTTTTTCTCCCTGTATTGTGATGGAACCTACAGCTTTGCATATGCTAGGCATGCACTCTATTGCAGAGATACACCCCTAGCCCTTGGAACTTCTTTTTTAAAGGGAATATCCCTTAGGACTGGTGTTCTGTGGTTCCTCATTCAGAAAATTCCAATGTAATTCAAGGTTCATCTTTTATAGATAAGGAAACGGAGGCCCAGGAAGAGTTACTGACTTGTGTAAAGTTACACTGTGAGCTTTTGTAGGAATCAGGTCTTTCATGAAAGTCTAAACATTTATGAATGTCTATAGCATCTTTAAATGATTAACCAAACCAACAGGGAAAGTTATGTATAGAATAATTTAGAGATGAGTGTTTTGAGTAATCAATATCAAAGAATCTGGCCTACTTTGGAAATTTACGTTTTTGATAAAAATTACCACAATGGTTTTTCAGATTCTATGCTTTAAAAATGCTAAGATACCTCCACCCATGCCCTAATCAAAACAAAAGTGCTTATAATATTGTTTATCCCAGCTTTCTGGGATGTGGAAGAATCAGTCAAAAAACATAAGGAAAGTCTGGCATTTATTTACTTACCTGATTGCTGTATTTGTGAGGGAATGAATTCTGAGAGTATCTAAAGGTAGAATCCATGTGTTTAATGTCCGTGTGGGAAAGGGGTGAATGTTATGATTGAGTGCCTGGCTTTGCATCCTACAGTTGAGGGTTAGAAAGCTTCCTTCATCCTTTAGAATCTGTGTGGCATTTAGCACGTTATACTAAATTTCTGTTTTCTCATCTGTAAATAAGAGTATCATTAAGCCCATCTCATATGGTTGTTGATATGAGATGGTGCATATCTACAGCTCAGCACATTGCTACCCACCAATAAGCACCCTAAATGTTAAGTATTATTAGGAAGAAATTTGGGAGGGCCATTGATGGTGCTTGAGGGATTGATGAAAATACTGACATAAATTTCAAGGCCTCATCAACGGCCCTCCTAAATTTTCAAAACAAAATCAGATGGAGCACAGAGTAGTCCACATATATTTCCCAACCCATTTACTTCTTGATCACTTAGGATTTTTGCTTGTAGATCTGGAGTAAGCCTGTCTGATCTGTACAACATAAACACACACTGGCCATGACTTAATGACAAGCAGAATGGTTAACACCTTGATTTAGAGGGTTTATATGGTATGTTTTGCCAAACAACCATTAGTTTGATCCTTTTGAGGTAGAGTGACTTGCTTGGTCTTCCTAGGGTGGTCTTCCTCTTTAGGGCCTTAGGGTTTGTTGAATGCTTAGGGTGTTTGGTGAGGTTTCTCTACTTTGGCAGGTTGAATCTTGTGGGATCTCTGGTAGTTGTTCTTTCCTAGGCTTTGTGGAGTCTTGTTGTATATACTTATTGCCCAGTATTTGTTCAAAGATTCAGACTCTGATGCAGGTTTATGGAACTTATAGCACTTTTCTCAATTGGAATTATATATTGTACAAGCAGATTACACATCCCCTTCCTTTTAGTTTCATACCCCATGAATTCCAGCTGCCTTGGTCACCCTGAATTCTGAAATGTTTCCTTAGTTCCCAACACCAAAGTGTCTCAAGTATTTCTGGGATCACCTTGTTTGTTTCCTTTCTCTCAGGAATTGCCTGTTGACTAACATCTGAGAAGTTATTCCATATGTCTTGTCAAGTTTCATCATTGTTTAAGAGAAAAGGTTTCTGTGTTGTGGCCAGAAGTGGAAGTCCTTTCCCATATTCAGTCCCTACTGCCTTACCATAGGGCCTCCACTTTGAAGAATGGCCCCCTTCAATACTGTAGTGTCAAGAGATTTGCTTTCACTACAGAGTCTTGCCAAGTTTCTCTTGTGACTAAGGATTTGATTAGGAAGATGGGTATGGATGGATCAGAGAATTAGTCTATCATTAGGGAACAGAACAGAATGAACTTTCCCATAGCTGAAACAATGCTTATAACTTTGTGCTTGGTCTGTTTGATTCTAGACCCTACAAATGATTGCATGTGAGTCTCTGTGATGGGATCATTTAAAAAAACCTCATTTCTAATCAACTTTGATTTTAAACAACTTATTAGTTATTCATATTGGTTATAAATGGAAAAACTGGAATCTGGGTTAGTTTTTTTTGTCACTGTGACAAACAACTTAAAGGATGAAGCTTTGTTTTGGCTCATTGTTTCAGAGGACTTAGTCCATGGTCAGCTGACTCCAAGGCAGAAACACCATGGTGAAAGGACATGGTGGAAGAAAGTTGCTCATCTCATGACAGACAAGAAGAGGGTGTGGAGAGAGAAAGATACTGGGAGAAGAGAAGATAAAGTCTTCCAGGACATGCCCCCAGTGATCTACTTCCTAAAAATAGGTCCCATCCCCAAGGAATTCATTTAGTGATCAGTGAATTAGCCCATTTAATTATCGATATCAATAACTCATTTGATTATCAAATGGATTAACCTACTGATGAGGTCAACATCCTCATGATCCAGTGCTTGTCCAAAAGGCCCATCTCTGAACCTTGCTGTATTGGGGACATGCTTTCAATACATGAGCTTTTGGAGGATGTTTCAGATTGAAACCATAACAGAACCTATGCTTATTCCATGTTCTTAGGCTGGGAAGGCCTGGATATATCAGAAAAAAACATGACTTTCCTGTGTACAAAGAATCCCTCTAGGTTGAAGGTCATGTAGAACCCTTATTTCCTTCAGTCACCAAAGGCACATTAATTCTGATGAAATGAGCTAATAACCTGTTCGTATGCCAATTTTTTTCAATGTAATTTGAGCTGAAAAGTAATCATATACTGGCATATTTCATAAATTACCCATAAGAATGGTTTCTTTCCTCCTGTAATAGGACTAGGTGAAAAGAAATGCAATAAAATATGATTCAAAAGGCTCATAGACTTTCAGTCATCTTTTTGCTTAATATATAAAAGATAATATAAGAATTGAAAAAAATTCAAGAAAAATAATTAGTTGGTTTTTCTTCTTGGTAGGAGGTAGGGGCCCACTGGTGAGAAGATGTTCATTAATAAGTTTCTGCTACAAAGAATGTTTGCTGGCATCAGTAAAGAATATTTATCTTTGCTTGCAAATGATATTGCCTGTATCATGAATAACTATGAGGCATACACAAAGGAAAATTCCCAAATTTAAATTTGCACATTTATTGCAGTTCCGTTTCAAATCGAATGCTTATTAATTCAGATGCCATTATGTTCTTTTCTTCTCCGTAATCATTTTGCTTGGGTAACTTTGGAAAGGCATTTGAAAGAAGATAAAATGTCTTTGTTTTATGACTGGCCTGTACATTTACTGGCTCTAACCTTCTTTAGGGCCTTGAACTTTGAGAATTTCCTATCCGTTTGTAACTTCAAATAATCTTTAGAAAACAAACTGCTTTGATGTTCCCTTTTTATTCTTTTTGTGTATGCACTTTATTATGCTAATTGCCTATATAATGATATTGCACAATCATCTTATGAAGACAATAGGAGAGTTGATAGTATTCTGTCCTACAGAGGAAAAGTCAGAGGTATGGAAGGATTTTTTGTGGGCTATTCACAGACAATTATCGTGGCCAGAACCAGGATGGACGAATAGGGAGGATGAACATTGGTTGAATAGGAGGAAGAGACCTGACTGTGGTTCCAACTCCATTCTCAGTTCCATCAATTCCTTATCTGGGCCTCATTTTCCTCATTTGTAAAGTGCTAGTGTAGAATAGGTGATTCTCTTCGGTCCTTCTGGCTCTGGAACTCTGTGGTGATTTGCCTTCCTTTGGCTTTTCTCCCACAAAGCATTACTTCCTTTAGATTTCATCTGGGTGTACCTGGGTTACATTTGATTTTCACTTCTTCCCTTCTCCTTGTCCCTTCAAGGACTTTTGCTGAAGAGGTGAAAAACAAAACAGAACAAAACAACATTTAGCCTCCTAGCAACAATAACTGTATGGTGTAGGAACAGTCTGGATGACTTTTTATTATTGTGTTATATAGTATATTAATTTCAAGTTTATCTATGCCTTTGTAGTTAAACTAAAGTATAAATACATCACTATTATATTTTCAAATACATTAGATTTCAAGTCCCCAGATACTTGCCACTGTTTGGCTTCATTATTAATCCCTTGTGTGATCTCGGGTCTTCTACTAACCTTACTACAACATAATGAGGGAGGGTTATCAATAAACCTGTCTTCTTCAATAAAGATATGGTGACTGGAGAGAAAACTAAGTAACAGTTATTCCCATGATTGTTTTATACTCCTAAACATATGGACACTGAGAATGAAGCATTTCAAGATAAAATATAGGCTTCAAAGTCTTCAAAAATAGTTTTAAAATAAAATATTAAAATAGTGAAGAAATGAAAAGATTATTGGATCTTTCAACTGGGTTAGGAAATGTGTACCAAAGTTTGGGCTTTTTGAAGCCCACTTCTGGACTGCTCCATGACTGATAAGTCTATAGTTTGCTTTAAAATTGCTAAGATCTGGTATAAATGGTCAGTTATATAAGAACAGATGTCTATTGTTTTATTTGTGAAGGGAGAAGAGTGCATGGTACTATTTACTTATAGTTATTCTTTAAAATTTTCCTCCAGAAGAAAAAAACATCCATGCCACATTTGTGGAAACGGTTAGGTGACCACAGTAACGAAGAATTCAGGGATGATTTAGTGCAGATTATCATGCAGGCTTCCTGGCATATGCATTTTAAACAGTATTGTGTTGTCTCCCAAGTTTGCCAGAGTCTAATCTGTGAGCAATTGAGGCAAAATCAAAATCAGAAACCTAGCGGAGTAATATTGTTTTGAAATTGTCAAGCAAAAGTCTTTGGTTTGGTTTTGTTACGTCTGGAACCAAAATGTCACATGTGGCATACATCATTTAAAGTTTATTATTTTAACCTTAGACCTCCTTGTTTAAAATTCAGTGCCCTGTGTCCCAGTATAAGCATTTTTACTCTATTATACACGAGCCTGTGCCAGCTCCATGGTGAGCCTGGTGAAACCATAGCTTGGCTGACTGGAAGGCCCCTCCATGGTTCCCTTCTTTTGTTGGAGCTGCCAAACCCAATAGGTTCGTGGGGGTGCTCGAAAATTAAAGCATGGCACCAGGTAATTGAAACCATTCCTTGAATATCTAGCTGTACTCTCTGCTGAAAAAGAAATCATCCCACACTCTTGGGAAAGTAAAAGTGGTGTCATTTTACGTTTACAGAAGCATTCAGTATTTTCATGGACAGACTCAAAAGCTTGTGATTATGAAGTGTGAAATTCTTATTAAAATTCCTCATGAAATCAAGAGAACACATATCTAGCAACTGTTCCAAGGCCTCCCTTCCTCATTTTGGACAGCATTAGCAACAATCCCACCAATGCATTCTCTTCTCCATATCGAATATGCCTTTTCTCCTTCTTGGATGACTTACCCTATCGAGAGAATTTTTAATTATTTGTCATTCAGTGTAAGTTTACTCTTGATGTTATGGCCTTCTTCACACGGGCACGAGGCAAATTGTCTTCTGGGATTAAGACGTAGTGAATTTGGGCTGGCTGCAGTAGAAGAGATAGAGGTGTTGACAGGGAGTATGTATTTTTGCTTTTAAATCTAAGCAAAGATTTACAGATCGAGAATTTGATTACATTCTTTGTGCAGAACTTAAGCTTCTCTACATGCAGTTCAAGATTGTCATGGCTGCAGAGGATTTACACGTCTTACAAAGTGCCAGTTATAATAATAGTATAACACTATACTGTTTCTGAGGTGTTTTCCATTTCTTATTCATCTTTACAGTTATTTGTTTACAGAGCATACAGGGTAGGTTTTGTTTTATTCACTTTGACAATGAGGATTCTAAGGCCCAGAGAAGTTAAGTGGCTTGCCCAAGATCACACAGCCAGTAAGGACAGAGTAAACTCTCAAACTGATCTTCTGACTCTGAATCTTATGCTCTTTCCATTAGCATGTGGTGCCTCTTATGTTTCTTATGTCTTCTTCTTACCAAAGTGAATTTTTTTTTGGACCTGTTTTCAAAGCAGTTTTAATGGAACACATCCAAATGTTGTTTCTGTGGAGCTGACAGCATGGAAATGTGCAGTTTCTCAATCAGGAAAGTGCTCATTATCTTGGAATCCCGAGACTGCCAAAGATCAGTGTGAAATAGTTTCATGCATCTCTACTTGTGTGAGCACAGCAATTTGCTTGCTCCTCCACCACATTATGTATTTCTGTCTTATAATATATGTCCACATCTATTTCTAAATCTCAAATATAAACTCCTGATGGTCAATTACCGTCATGTTCATTTTTGTATATGCCATTGTGTTTTGTACAAAGTTTTACATGATGTTGATGCTCAATGTTTACTAAAATGAATTAAAGATGATATATGAGGGTTTGAAGGGTCCAAAGGTACCTTCCTGTACTGTCTGCATCAGTTCTGTCCAGTATAAATTTCTGTAGTGATGGATATGCTCCATTTTGGGGCCGTTCAATGCAAAAGCCCAAAGCGGCTTGTATACTAGGGAACTTATTTTTTAATTTATTTTAATGCAAGTTAGTTTAAATAGTTGCATGTGGCTGGTAGTTACTTATTAGACATTGCAGTTCTAAAATTTCCATACGTTTTCTTAAATTCTGATTGTGTTTGGGTCCTCCCACATGCTGATGGTCCTCACTAGGCCTTTTTAAGCATATTTAAATTTAAAATTTTTAAAAATCATTTTTATCAGCATGTATCAATTATACTGATTAATGGGTTTCAGTGAGTATGCACTGCTCACTGTGTCTTTGATGAAGAGGATTTTCAACCAGCTGTGGACAAGGAGATGTAGCGGGCTCAGACTTCTCCTGACATCCAAGGTAGCTGTCTCTCTCTGCTCTTGAGTTCTCTGAAAAGGGGCCGGCATCTTCCCTGAGAATTTTCTGGAAAGCAGGAGTAACTTGTATCTTGGAGTTGCAAAGTGTCGGAAGGGGATCTGGTGATGCATTTGGGGATTTCTCAGTTTCTTGAGGCTCAATGACAAATAGTCTGGGCCTATAGGAGAGGAAGATGGATCATTTCCTAAGAAAGGCAGATCTTCCGTCAAAGAAAGAGGTGGGCAGGAAGCTAGCATTTGTTAAACTGATTTGTTCATACACAGTCTGGGCGGTGGTGTTTCATTTGCCCTAGGAATCTTTAGGCTCTGTCTCCTTCACCTAGGCTGTATCCATCACCAGCCACCATTAAGTTATACATTCTTTCTAGAGATGAAACTTCTAAATTCCTCCTCTGAAGGATTAAAAAAAACCAAAAACCAAAAAACAAAAAAACCCTCTCTCTCCTCCTCTCCCCACCAGATAGCGGTGGCAAAAACGACCCAGGAAGAGAGAAACGCTGTTCACGCAGGGTGGGCCCTTTGATCTCAGCGACTTCTAAGAACCTCCATTCCTCATGCTGTGGCTTCTGCTACTTCTCTCAAGGAGCCAAAAGGTTAAACAGAGACAGCGGCAGGAGTGAAATGGCAGCCAAATGGGAGAGTCCAAGAGGCCCCTTGAACAGATATCTATGTGTTATTATGTGATTCTGGGCACAAGTCCTTTCCTGGAATGTAAACAGTGTTCAAAAGGTAGATTGTTAGATCTTTGTGCTCTATGAGAAGTAAAACAAATATTCAGGACAGGAAAACGGGTACATTGTTAAGATTGATGTACTCTTGGTGACTGCAAAACTGAATTGAAATTCTAACTCAGGATTGGTTTTCTTATTTGTGACGGGATCCCAGCTTGTCTATTGTGAGGTAAAGAGTAGAATTTTCCCCGAGGAGCCTACTCTCTAAGGTTGACAAAAACAGTTAAGATTCATAGTGTGTATTGTGGATGAAATGGACACTTAAAAATATGTTCAGATAGCTGTGTTAGCCTTCCTTCCTTTTCTTGTGAAGGTGGAGTTATGGATTATCTGTTCCTTTGGGCAAAAGGAAAGCAAAGCACAGAGAGGGAATGGATTTGACCAAGCTCACAGAGCAATCATATCTATTTTTACATTGATAGTTGAATAGGAAACTTTGAAACAGGAGCCATCAAGTTGGCCTTTTTCCTCAGCAGTAATTCAAAGCTCCAAACCCTTACTAGATATAAAGGAGCCCATTGGTATGGAATATACACAAAAGTGCAAAGGAGCCAAAGAAGACCCCAATATGGTAAAGCTATTGGAGAGACGACAAAATGATACATTCTGATTTCAGTTGATTACAGTTCAGATTTCCTAAATTGTTTTTTCTTTAAATAAACCTTTTGTCTTGGAATAATTTTAGATACATAGAAGAGTTGTAAAGACAACTAGAGAGTTCCCATATATCCCTCTCACAGTGTCTCCTAATATTAACATTTTATTTTTGATTTCCAGAATTTTACAATAATTTTATGTACATGAGTTCTCCTTAAATGTCTTGTTTACAAATGAGTTTGTTTCTATGCCTTTCCAACGTAGGAAAGATCGAATAATCTTCCAATATGATAAAGATTCCACAGTTGAGCACTGAAAATTTCCATTATAAAGTCACCGTGGAGTCTTAACCACAGTTACCACTGTTGGAGAAGGCAGAAGGAAGAGGAATATTTGATAGTGTGACAAGACAACTTTAGAATAAAGGAAGATCTCTTTAGTTTACTTTATCCTCTCAGGAACCATTGAGGCTTTAAAACAATACTAAGATGATAAAAAAATTTGAAAATAGCCATTTTCTACAATATGCCTTAAATGAGATCTACATCTCTAAAAGTTCCTGATAGTACATAGAAGTTGTTTGATAGTACATAGAAACAGGATTAACTGGGTCTACACAAATTTGGTTGATCATGATGCTTGACTTGAAAGTTGGAACTTAGAGCAATTGCAGACTGAGTGGGAAATTTTTACAGTGCTTATAAGGAAGTAAATGGTAGACCAGTGGAGCAGATAGGGGCCCAATGGTGCCCAAGGAGAGATTCAGTTTGCATAGAGAAGTGCCATTGATGAATGGCCTTGGGTAGAATCAGGTCTCCCAAATATGAGTCTCATTAGTTATTTAGTGAGAAAGAATTTGATGTTTAATATTGGGTAAACACTACCATTATATTAGTTTTATTGTCTGAGTTTGTTAAATGCATATTGAAGTGCATAAGGTGCATATTGAAGGAACCCTATAGAATTTCCAGTATCTGACAATTTTTGATCCACAAAAATGGTACTTTCATATGATTCAACCTACTAGTAAGCTATCTGAGGCTAATTCCAAAAATTTCGACTTGGTTGCATTTTATATTTTTGTTGTTTGTATGAACCTGGAAGTAAAGAACAATAAATATTGAACTAGAAAAACCCAGCTGAGGGGCTGGGGTTGTAGCTCAGTGGTTGAGCACTTGCCTGGCATGTGTGAGGCACTGGGTTCGATCCTCAGCACTACCTAAAAAAATAAAATAAAGATATTGTGTCCATCTTCAACTAAAAAAATTAAAATAAACCCAGCTGACACTGGTTATGAAAATACCTTGAGTGGGCAGGTGGGTGAGCAGCCCCCTTGACAGAATGCTACCTGAAGAGGCTTTCTTCCTGTAAGCTAGACATTGCACCCTGGTATTGTCACTGTTCTGTCCTTTCCTCCAGAATTAAGTTGATTCTGGGTATTTAGAATCGTGAATTTTACAGGTTTAGTCATACTCGGCACCTTTTCCTCGGGGGATCTGAAAACATACATCTGAAAATGATTGTTTATTCATCCCAAACCAAAACGTATTTTCAGCCATAAGGTGGCATCATATCACATTTTATGCTGAAGAGGCAGGTCGCTTTAGCTCACTGAAATGACGAATGCCCTGCTCATGTCTTTAAGCAGTGGGTGTAGCACATTGAATTTTGAAGTTTATAAGCAAATATTGGAAGCTGGCATCTCTATATAGGGTTTTAATTTTTTTTTCTTATATTTGATCTTTTTTATACTCTGACTGAGAAATTAGTAATAGAACAAATTACTATATTAACTAACACTATGTTTTACCTCATTAAAGAATGTAAGGCAGTTTCTTGTATATAGAAACTACTCAAAAATATTCATTGCATGATTAAATTGAAATATTCCTTTAATAGGCCTTACCCTCAGGAATTCATTTTCTCATTTGTCAAGTTGAATTTACAGCATACTTTTATTGCTGTGACCCATTTCTTACCAGGATAAGAAGCTTATTTCATGAAGAAGTTAAACTCAACACATTTAATTTCTCTACTACCCTTTAAAAATACATTACTTTTTTTTATATACCACTTTTCTTTGCTTAATTAGGAGTGTCCAGGACTTGCAAATTGCATAAATGCACTGGTTTACTCTCTCTAGTTGCTTTATTGAAAACTCTGGCTTAGTTTGAAAAGCTGAGTAAAACTTGCTTCGTTTTTCTTTGTAGAAACATTTTGTACTTTGCAGAAAACACTGTAAATGCTTTCCATATAAAACCTCCCTTTCTGCAGATGAAGTGATTTTGTTCTTGGAACTCTTTAATAGTTTTGTGGGAAGTCTGTGCCACTTTCCTGCAGGGGAGACACTCCGGTGAGGCATGTGGCAGGGCACGTTAGAAGTCTAGTTAGGAATCCGGAGATGGGATAGGAAGATTTTGCTCTCTGAGTTTCTTTAGTTGTGGACATCTTGGAACCCTTAATTCTATATGGACTGTCTATGATGCCAAAGTAACATTAAAAAACTAAATAGTTAACCATTTAAAAAACAATAACTCTGTCTTGTCTAAATTGGCTAGAATGATATTTCTATTAAATTGAATTGATTTCATGAATTGAGGTTTGGCTGTACCCTAGATGTTAACACCCCACCCCCATTTTTCCCCGGGTGGAGCCCTGAAATGAATTATAGTTCTCTTTGCTATCGATAATGTTGGCACTTTATACTTAATATTTTCCTCTCAGAGTCAAAGTGAAAAGTCATAATGAAACAAGGAGGATGGGGTGAACTAGAAGGTGGTGCTCTTTTAGACAAGAAGGTCACGGAAGACATTTCTGAGCAGGCGACCTTAGTTTAAAGAGGAAGGATGCGACCAAGCCAACCCCACACCTTTGACTTTGAATTGGGTGGGTAGAAGATGGGATGTAGTGGCCAGGAAGAACCACTCAGGAATGAAAAAGAGCTTAGCATGTAACAGAGAGAGGCAATAGAAAGAAGGCTGTGTGGTAGATCGTGGGGCGTAGAGGTGGGGCAGCACCATGGTAAGGACTTTGGATCTTTTAAATGCAAGTGGAAGCAAATGAAGAGTTTTAAGTAGAGAAGCTACTTGTTCTTACATTTTAGAAAAGATGACTTTGGTTCATCCACAGTGGAAAGAAATAAATTGTGATACAATGGAATGTTACATGACAATGAGAATGGAAGATTTGTTGCTATATGTAACAATCTTATTGTTTATACATGAAGGTCTTGTTGTAAAACTTAGGAGTTAAGTGTCAGCATCATCATACGTGAGTACAAATTGTATTTAAGGATATGGGTATTATACACTTGGTTTATCAGTTTCCTTCCTCCCAAGAACTAAGGTAGGTATAGTGTCCATTTAGCTAAACTTATGTGGATGGTCAGATTTCTGAGAGAACACATCACAAATACAATATGTAGTAAAAAAAAAAGGTACATGGCATGAGTCCATTTATGTGAATATTCTATTGCTTGATGTGGGCATTGGTTACATGGATGTGTTCAGTTTGTGAGAATTCCTCAAGTTGAAATTCATGTTTTGTTTATGTACATTAATCTTCAAAAGTTAAAAAAAGGATCACTATTGCTGAAGAAGAGAGAATAAACTATAGAGGAGAATGGAAGCAAGGGGATCTGTTAGGAGGCTATTGAAATTGACTAAGGGAAAGATGATGGATTCAACTAAGGCAGTGGTAGAAATGGAGATAAGTGGCTTCATTCTAGATCTATTTGAATGAAGTGCAGGATTAGCATTAGGTGGCAACACAAAATTTCTGGGATTTAACCTCTAAAATGACAATTTTATATGGTTTGACCTACTAGGAATAAACTATAAGGGCATCATTGATGCATTCTAGTAATTGTTTCACTGTAAAGTATGAGAATTCTTGGATTTGTATTTTTTTCTTTGTGATGTTAAGAATAAAACCTTAGGATTTTCCTTGAGAACATATATAGAGTTTGGTGACTTTGTTCCATTCCAAAATTTTTATTGCTTTCACTGAGATATGTTGTAGTTTATTTCTCATATTTTACCCACACTAGGATTCATGCATCAAAACTAGGAGTAGTTCTTAAGGTAACTACTTAACTAACATACTAATATTCTACAGATGCCTTGGCTATAAAGATGGTGATAACAGTGACTATCAAAAGCCTGTATTGTTTTAATATTTAGGAGTTAAGTGTCAGCAACATTATATGTGCATATAAAGTATATTTGAGGATATGGATGTTAAATGCTAGGTTTATCAGTTTCCTTCCTCCCCAGAAGTAAGGTAGTTTTCATGTCCATTAAGTAGCTTTGTGTGGGCTGTCAGATTTCTGATGAGGAGTGTGGGATCAAGAGGCCCCTGACTGGTACAGTAGGGGTTCTTTAAGTTGTGAGCACTGAGGTGTCTTAGCTGGGTGGCTGGGAGGTATAAAGACAGCTGCACAGTGAGTTCTGACCCTGTAGCCCTTTCCATTGTAACTGAATCTTCAGATTCATATCCACCAAATTGACATGTGATAGTCCAAGGAGAAAACAACCTTGGAAATGGTCTATTGAAAGTAATTTACTTCCTTATCTATCACATTCTCAAATGCCCTACATTTGAGCGAAGCAGAGGGAGTATAATACTCATTCGGAAAGTTGAGAAGGTCTAGGGAAAAGTATTTTAATTTTATTCTTTTTTTCTCAATATATTTTTTCACAAAAACATATAAAAAGTAAAAGTGGAAGAGGCAGATGATATTATATATATATATATATATATATATATATATATATTTTAAAACCAGCTTTGAATTAATTTTCTCATACCAGAAAAGCATGCCTCCTGGTTAGTATTAGATTTGCAGAATGCACAGATGGAAAATAGTTATTGGAAATCCCCAACGGGATTTATTTTGCATTATGCTTCACTGAGTACAAAAGTCATTTAGAAGGTTCTAATTTTTTCCCCAAGGACCATCACAAAACAGTCCCAAAAGGAGGGGTGGGTGGATGGGGGAACAATCTGAAAATGTTTCCTTGAAAGATGCCCTTTCCTGCCTAGTTATAGAATGAAATCAATACCGACCTCTAGATTTGTTGACCTGTTCGTGAGACAGAAACTAAAATGTGAAAAATTGAAAGTTTTCCCTGATGATAGATTTTTTTTTCTCTTTCAGATGCAGCTGGTGTGAACAATCTAATGACTAGAAAGATCTTCAGACCTCTATATAGTGCTGAAGAATGTCACGTTGAGAAAGGGCATGCTTTCCCTATATCATTGTGCCTTAATCTTCTTAGATTTTTCTACAAAGAAATCACATTAATCAAATCTCCTTTCTGCTATATGAAAGGTGCAGGCTGACTAATGCTCGACTTTGGGTGAAATTGGATATGGAAGAAAATCCTGACTTGAAATAATACCAGGACTTTCTATAATCCTGTGTTGCTGGAGTCTTACTTCAGGACTATAATTTCCAGCTTGGATTTTGTGAAATCCCAGAGTGCTACCGGTGAACCCAAGAGGTCCTGTGCACTATAATGGGGCACCCCCAATTTAAATGTACCTAAAAATAAAATATTTGCTGTAAAAATATTTAGGAATAGGATTTATATGAGTGTGTTTCAGTCAAACAAAGAGCTGCAATTATAGTTCCAAGTACAAAAAGGCAGAAACTGCTGTTTATCTGATTCATAAGATTTTCTGGTTATAACAAAAAAAAATTTGTCTAAAATGTAATCTAACTTTTAAAAATCTGAGTCCAGAATCTGTATATCTGAAATGTGGATGCTTTTTCAAAGTGCTTTTCTTGAAAAATTATTTACTTACTTCAAAACTCCATCTATAAATCAAAGTATTTTTGGAACCTTTTAAAAACTGTTTTTATTTCATTATCTTTTTTGTTGTTGAGTCTGAAGCACATCTCTTTGAATATATTTTTGGATGAGGCTGAATTTTTGAAAAAGTCTGCAGTTGTTAAGAGCCAGTCTAGGAAGAGGGATATATGGTCAATGTGAGTACCGTTGACTTTTGAAAAAAAAACACATTGGTATTCATAAATTATAACATCACTTTGCACCCTATATATAACTATAATTTGTCAATTTACAATTAAAACTAAAAATTAAAAAACAACCAAAAAACTAAGTCTCACTCATTTGCTGTTAAATGACATTTTGAGACAATATAAATTTCTGTTTTTTCATACTTTTGCAATGAAATTTAGCATTTATTGGTGATACTTGCATGAGACAGTGATATCTGCCATCTTGTGATTTTCTCTTCCTTCCTTCTGTAGTTATTAGTTGCATTCTAGTATAAGGAAGAGCCATCATTATTTTTGTCAGTGGGGATTGCATGGATTTCTATTTTATTAGTTATAATCTATTACTATTATCATTTATTTTATTGTTTGAACATTCCCCAATTTGGCCACCAGAGACTGTTTACATTTGAAACCTTCATTCTTTTTTTTTGGGGGGGTACTAGGGATTGAACTTAGGGGCAGTTGACCTATGAGCCACATCCCCAGCCCTATTTTGTATTTATTTAGAGACAGGGTCTCACTGAGTTGCTTAGTGCCTCGCCGTTGCTGAGGCTGGCTTTGAATTTGCAATCCTCCTACCTCAGCCTCCTGAGTTGCTGGGATTGCAGGCATGCACTACAGTACCTGGCTGAAGGCTGCATTCTTAAAAATGACTCTAAACTGCTTCTCCTTAGTTGTACCCATTTACTTTAGAAACATCCCATGCAGTCTAACTTTTAATAGACTCTCAGTCACATGGAGAATAGGAGGTCTGTCTTGGCTTCTGAATACAATTCTGTATTATTATTATTATTATTATTATTATTATCATCATCATCATCATCATCATCATCACCCTCCTCCTCCTCCTCCTCTTCCTCTTCCTCCTCCTGCTAATCTGACATACTTTAGCTCCATTCACCACTCTCTCATAGCTTTTACTATGTACCTTACATAGGGACAATTTCCAGTTTTAAGACTATTCATGATAAATATCCTATCCACGCAGTAGAGATTTACCTATTTTCAGTATTTTTAATGATCTTTGATTTAACAAACATTTATAACAAGGCACACTGGAGAGAAAAAAAGCGACATGAAATCTATTCTATTTGAACCAAATGTTATGGGAACATGAGAAGAATGAGTTTCATTCCAACTTGGGGGTGGGGTTAGGATGATGGAAAGGCAGAGAGGAGGGGGGCGTGTGAGATCTTGGAGGTTTACCAAATAAGGACAAAGATATGAATGTGAATCTGAAGAAAATGTCTGCCAAACAACTTGTTTCTTTTATCATTTGGTCTTTATCTTCAGTTCTTTTAAAACTTTCTTTTTCCTTTCAAAAATCTTGAAAACGAAAGGAAAGAGGAGTTTCTCTCTCTCTCTCTCCCCTCTCTCTCTCTCTCTCTCTCTCTCTCTCTCTCTCTCTCTCTCTCTGTCTCTCTCTCTGTCTCTCTCTTCCAACTAATTGCTAAGCATGGAGCTAATGCTGACCTAGAGGTGATAACTGAGTGTGATGGTAACTGGTTGAGTTTTTATCATTTTGCCATGTACCATAGTCCAGTCTTCAGAATGGAGAGACAACATAAGCCTGGGGTGGCAGTATCTTGTATCACCCTCATTCCTCCTTTGCTTTTCATTGCACTTGGCAAAAGTAAAACCAACACAATGTTATCTAACTGGGTTCACCAAGAACTGTCTTGATGTCCTGTTAGGAGTTATCTTAGCAGGGAAGAGGATGATGAAATCCAGCACAGTGATTGCATTTTAAAGCAAGAGACAGATTTGGAAGGTGATGGTGGTGGTAGGGAATTTCTTACCGTGCTTCGTGTAAACTGTTGCCCTTTATTGAAGTGGCTGTCCTTTTTTAGCATGCAATGCAGTTGCTGCTTGGATCCCTCTTTCCCTGATGCTTTTGATACCCAGGGCCAGTGGGTACAAAACTCCTGAACATCAGGGCTGTGGTTAGCTAGCTTACCAGACTTTTTGATACCCTGAAATTCTTCTGACCCAAGGCCTGCCAGAAAGCAGGGCAGAAAACATGGCTATCCGGATGAATGGATAAGCAAATGTGAGGAAATTGTAAAGAGAAAGCTGCCTCTCACTGGTGAAGAGTCAGAAAATGCCATGTGTTTGGGTAGAAGATAATAGAAACACAGACAACTTGTCTTGGTCCATGGACACAAATTTCCTAACTTTTAAACAAGTTTTCTAATTTTTAATTCTAAATGAAAGGTGAAACTAATGAACATAACATGCATGGAAAAGGATTGGTTTTGAAAAACTCCTGAAAATTATTTATTGCTAAATGATTTTAATACTCTGGGGCACCTTGTATAGGCAGTTATACCATCTTATAGTCTTCTTGTTAAGAACATAAATACCTAGAAATACACATATATGTAGACAGTAATTTTTCTATATATAATTCATATTTACATGTACAATTGATATTCCCACTGAGACTGTTTTATCTGGTTGGCTTATTTGTGATTTTCATGAGTGAAAAATATATTTTAAGAGACTTTATTGTCTTCTGTTTGCCTTTTTTCATTCAAGGGTAGTTCAATAACACAGAATTAAATATAGACTTGATTCATAGAAAAGAAATCAAGGACAAAATTTTCTCAAACCTTCTGTTGTGTGGTTTAAACATATCATTTATTTTATGTTCTCTAATGAAGTTCTTTTGGCATACTATTAGGTATATGTACACACACACACACACACACACACACACACTCTAAAGGAGATAGGAATAAGCCTATAGGAAATTAAAAGTAATAGAAATATGACTATCACAAATAGTATTGAATCTGTGGAGTAGTATTGTATTCTGTTTGCATCAGAATTAATCACTCTTGGAAGTCCTTATATTGGGGCAGGGTATATCAAGAGGAAGAAGCTGCTTGATTTTTAGTTCCTTAGAGAGTTGGACTATTTGGCCAGAGTTATGGAAAAGGGATTGTGTCACAAGTGAAGTTATGGTTTCAGGATTGTTTCCAAATATTCCTTCTCTGGTTTTTGGGGTAAAGAGCTGAGGCTTCTTGAAGTAGTCTTTTTTGGTCAAATAACTTAACAGGCAGTGCATCTGGTGCCAGTGATTCCATTTCTAAAGGATTTTCCTTTGAAGTGTGTGTTCCCCAATATGTTTTTTTCCAGCCAAACATATGCCTGTGATTTGAAATCAGCTCAAGAATTTTCTTTCACACTTAGTGTTCATGTTTAGTTTGCTGGCATTATAAGATTCAGTATTTCTGGGTATTTATGTTCTTAATAAACTTGTTTGGTTCCTAAATCTTTACAGTGATATTGCCACTCAGGTTGATTCTCATGGATAAAGTCTAGTTATCTCTGACTGTAGATACTCACTTGGAAGTTATTTTTTCAATGAACCTATTTTTGGGTAATAGTTAAAGGAACGTGTGTTCCAGCTTGTGTATACTTTGCATCTTCTAGATTTTTTTTGAAAAGTACTTCCTATTTTTTAGCATAGTCTTAATAGTTCAATTTTTTTTTATTCTGCCAGGAATATATGGATTATTCTTGGCCAGCTTTGTGTCTAGATGGTGACCTGAAATTCTATTGATTGGATTACTTTCCCTTGAGAATTCATTGAGTGTGGGAGCAAAAGATTGAAGACATTGAGATCTTTACGTGTCCTTCCTTGTTCTAGAGCTGTGAGACTTGTGTTTGAGAAGACATGGTATTCTGATTCTGTTAGTATTGTGAATGGTCATTTGGATTCAAATCGTGAATGCTGGAGAAAGAGGACAAAGTGAGGGAATTAGCTTATTAGAATAACTGTGATGGCATCTTCTGGAAGGAACCAAGGACAGCTGTAGGCTCTGTACTCTTGACTTTGAAAGTAGGCCTTAGATTTTTCTTTTCTGGGGAATTAGTTTTCAGATCCCGAAGGACCAATTTTGACAGTAGAAACTTTCCCAAAACTCTTCCTTCTTTTTTACTTTTTTTTTTGTGGTCCTAGTGATGGAACCAAGGGGAGGTCTACTGCTGAGCCCTCTCACCCCTTTTTGCCATCCTCCTGCCTCAACCTCCCAAGTAGCTGGGATTGCAGACATGTGTCACAATGCCTGGCCTAAAACTCTTCTTTCATGATAACCAATATAAAAAAAATCTTTTAATTTAGTCACACACAAATTTACATTGTAAGTGAAAATTCAGATCTTGTATTTTTAGTTGATGCCATTTCTTGGATTTAGGTGACTTCTCATTATAGCGGTTTGTCTAAGTCATTTTCCTTCAGTCACATAACTGAGACGATTCTGAGGCCTTGTGGCTCCCACATAAGGTGCCACTTTGTTTCCTTCCATGAAATCCCCATTGACTCATGAAAGTCATTTGGATTCAAATGCTGGAGGCTGAAGAAAGAGGTCAAAGTGGGAATTAGGTACTTTTCACTCAAGAGACTGACTTCTCTTGAGAACTCCACGTGACTCTCATTTCCTCTCAGTGGAGCCTCACCATGCCCAGGGGCCCATTGTCAAAAGAAACCAGGATGAGAGAAGCTCATCACATTTGTTGGATCAGTTTGTAGCTCTGTCTACTTCTCTAGACTTAAGACTTGGAAGGCCAGGTGCTTCCAGAGATAGACTTTTAGTTATCACATTCACAATGAATACCTTTAAAACATACAGTGTATCTTCATACACATGAGTCTAATTAGGTCCTAAAAATGATATTTCATAGAGATTTTGGGAAAAAAATGGCTTCTTTTAAATTTAAGATCGTCTATACTTTTGAGTTAAACTAGAGCTCTATCCCATCTACTCTCTTCAAAAGACATTCAGTTATGGAGAGGCAGAGGCAGGAGGATCGCAAGTTCAAAGCCAGCTTCAGCAACTTAGTGAGGCCCTAAGCAACTCAGTGAAATTCCGTCTCTAAATAAATTTAAAAAAGGGCTGGGGATGTGACTCAGTAGGTTGAGTGCCCCTGAGTTCAATCCCTGATACAAAAAAAAGGGGGACAAAACCAATTCTTCCTTCTATAACAGACTGTCTTCATTTAATTTATTCATTCACTCAACCCACATTTTTTGACTTGTGTATTGATAAGCTCTTTGTGAAGAAGAGGCCACATAATGATACATGTGTATGGGCTTTGCCCTCAGGGAGCTCATGATCTAGGAAGGTCCTGGCTTATTAGTAATTAACTTTAATAGAATATACAAAATGATACCACAATGGCACACATACACAGGGACACAAAGAGCTTCATGCTTCCAGAGGACCAGGCAAGCCTGCCCACAAGTATATTCCAACAGTTCCGGTGTCATCTTTGAAAGACTGGGGTTCACCCAATCATGGGTATTCATCTTGATAAGTACATTCTTGTTCTCCATCTACTAATTTCAAAAGTCATGATGTGGAATTATATTAGTAACAGTAATGGAAATATTGCATTGCATTTTTCTTTTCAAGGACAGACCCTAAGAAAGAAAGAAAGAAAGAAAGGAAAAAAGGAAAGAAGATGATGATTGAGGTTTAGTGGGAATGTCATTAATAAAACTAATTTTGTTCTTTTCTCTACTAAGGCCTACCTTTTGACAGCAGAGAATTTTTTTTATTTGTGCTTTTTAGTTATACATGACAGTACAACGTATTTGGACATATTATATACTTGGGGTATAACTTTCCATTTTTGTGGTTGTACACGATGTGGAGTTTCACTGTTCATGTATTCATATGTGAATATAGGAAAGTTATGTCCTATTCACTCTGCTGTCTTTCCCATTCCTACCACCCCTCTGTTCCCCTCCACTTCTTCCATTCACCCTCACCATGCTATTGTGAGTCAGCATTCACATATCAGAGAGAACATTTGGCCTTTGGTTTTCTGAGACTGGCTTATTTCACTAGCATGATAGTCTCCAGTTCTATCCACTTACTGGCAAATGCCATCATTTCATTCTTCTTTACGGCTATGTAATATTCTATTATATTTTATCTCTTTCTCACAGTTTCTTTACCCATTCATTTGTTGAAGGGCACTTAGATTGGTTCTATAGATTAGCTATTGTGAATTGAGATGCTATAAACATTGATGTGACTGCTTCATTAAGGTATGATGATTTTAAATCCTTTGGGTATAACCTAGGAGTGGGATAACTGGGTTAAATGGTAGTTCCATTCCAAGTTTTCTGAGGAATCTCCATACTGCTTTCCATAATGGTTGCACCAATTTGAAGTCCCACCAGCAATGTATGAGTGTACCTTTCCCCCCACATCCTTTCCAACATTTATTGTTACTTATATTCTTTATGATTGGCAATCTGCCTGGAGTGAAATCAAATCTTAGAATAGTTTTGATTTGCATTTCTCTAATTGCTAGTGATGTTGAGCATTTTTTCATATATTTGTTGACTGTATTTCTTCTTCTGTGAAGTGTCTGTTCAATTCCTTAGCCCATTTGTTGATTAGGGTTTTATTAATTTCTTTTTGTTGATGTTGTTAAGTTTTTTGAGTTCTTTATATGTCCTGAAGATTAATGCTCTATCTGAGGTGCCTGTGGCAAAGATTTTCTTCCATTCTGCAGGCTCTTTCTTTGTGTTCTTAATTATTTCCTTTGCTATGAAGAAGCTTTTTAGTTTGATACCATCCCCCTTATTGATTCTTGATTTTACTTCTTGAGCTTTACAAGTCTTGTTGAGGAATTTGCTTCTTAAGCCAACATGATGGAGATTTGGGCCTACTTTTTCTTCTAGTAGGCACAGGGTCTCTGGTCAAATGCCTTGGTCCCTGATCTACTTTGTGTTGAGTTTTGTGCAGAGTGAGAGATTGGGGTCCAGTTTCATTTTATTATGTATGGATTTCCAGTTTTCCCAGAACCTTTTTGTTGAAGAGGCTATCTTTTCTCTGCTGTATGTTTATGGTGCCTTTGTCTAGAATGAGATAACTCCAGTGGGTTTGTCTTGACAGCAGAGAATTTGAAAGGTATCAGAGTTTTCTATTTGGAATGAGACACATTTTTAGGAAATGTGGAGCTACAGATATAAGTGAATGAAGATAAAGAAAGGAGGCATTATCGTTCCAGAATTTTCATGTAGGACTTACTTGGGATGGCTATCTGACAGAAGGGGGAACAGGGTAATTTTATGTAGCTGTAACTAGTCTAGTGGTTTTACTTAGGCATGATTGTTTATTGGAGTGGACTGGAAGGAGCTATTGGACACTGTGCACGTGTGTGTGTGTGTGTGTGTGTGTGTGTGTGTGAGAGAGAGAGAGAGAGAGAGAGAGAGAGAGAGATGGGGGCGGGGTGGGGAGAGGGAGAGAGAGGGGTGAGGAGAGGGAGAGAGAGGGGTGGGGAGAGGGAGAGAGAGGGGTGGGCAGAGGGAGAGGGAGGGAGGGTCAAGTCATTCCTTTGTGCTTCTAGTACAGATAAGGTAGTCAGGAAAAAAAAAAGAGCAAATATTTTTACTGGATGGAAATTCATTGTATGAAAGCATTTTCATACAAAGGGCCTTTTTCCAATTTTAGAATGGAGCCCTGGGATGGAATTTAGAAGGTCTGTCATAAAGATTTGTTGAAAGGAGTTTCAGTTGATTAAAAAAAATGCAGTGTCTTATCCATGATATAATTTCAAGAGATGAGCTTATGCAGTTCAAAGAAACAATTTCTCTAACCTCAGGGGAATAAGGTAGTGCCCAAACATCACCACAATTTTCCTCTTGTCTTACTTGCCTACTCCCTGCTCCATGCTCTTTGTTTCCGGGCCTGCAGTGCTAGGGAAAACAAAACAAAACACACCCCTCTTCAAGTGTGCCAGGGGCCGGTGCCTTTCCATCCCTCCTGAAAACCAACTGGTTACATGAATCACTAAATGTCTCTCCACTCTGTCTGCTTAGCGCTGCATCACCCTGGATCATATCCACATTCCTACCTTTGACTCTAAACCAAAGTTAGGACTTGCTTGTTCCTTTTGGCACATTTTCAGATTGTGAGCACATTTTATGATATGTCCATCTGCACAGCTATCTAAATAAGAGCAGTCTTATGGGGAGTGTGGCTGAGAGTTCACTTAAGATCCTTCACAGGCTCCTGCCTGCCTCTTCCAGATTGGCAGCCACAAATGAGGTTAATCATGACTGTGTTCAATATAGTAGAACGGTCTGGTCATACATGACACCTGGGAGTGTTGAGTACTGCTCTGAATCAAATGCCTGGTACTGTTTTGGTGACTTGAACTTTGAGCTGTGTTGACTTGTCAGGGGGACAAGTTAACAAATCTTAGCTAAATAGTTCATGATATATTACTAGGAATGTTAGATAAGGCAGTTCCATGTAACTCCTGTCATTGTACATTCTTGGATTGAAAATAAGCCAGTCTCTCAACAGTTTGGAGAGAAAGCCTTAGAACTGGCCCTTTGAGCACCATGAAAAATGATAATGATATGTGGTGATGTTTGGAAGGGCATCTCTGTGTCCTCCAACTTGCTAATGTGAAAAATACAAGTCTGCTAAGAAAATACAAATGTGCACTTAACAGTTTTTAATAGCTGAAGATCTATCTACTTTTCCCCAAATGGTTACTAAAGTAATGCAATCATAGCTACTTTAATTTAGTGTTAATGCAACTCTGTAAACCATTATGGAATCTGTGACATTCCTAGTCTATAATCAATAATTGGATTGGGGTAGTGGCTCAGTGGTAACACATTCGAGGAACTGGGGTTTGATCCTCAGCACCACATAAAAATAAATAAAATAAAGGTATTGTGTCCAACTAAAAAATAAATATATAAAAAGCGGTGACATTAAAAAAAGAGAAAAAAATTGTTAGCAGTGATAAACATTTAATTAATGTCCATAAAAAGGCAAATGCTTGTGAGGACATGATTCATCATTGGATTTTTGGAGGGCAAATTTCCAAAGAAGTACATGTTTATTACAAACTAAACTTAAAAAGTTTTCCAAGGATCAGTCATGTATTTAATATCTTGCATAAAAGCAACGTGATTTCATCAGAACTGCTGGGTAACAGAAAATGATGTCATAGTAAACAATCTTTAGTTAATAATGAAAGCGTAACCATCAAATGGCTTTGCTCCTATTCAGCTATTATAAGATAAGCAGCTAATTGCAATTTACAGGGAGGTAAATTTTCCAGCTTTAAATTATGAATGACACCAAAATGTGGCATTATCATTTAATGGTGGATCATCTTTGCCAGCAGCAGCAGCAGCAGCAGCAGCAGCTCAACTTTGACTTCCCAAGGAAGGGCAAGCATGCCCATTATGTGTGCTGCTTCGGTTTGCAGGTTTTTAAAAATTCTATTCTAAAGTTTTCAAGTATACCTGATCTGCTCATGCACTTGGTAAGGATTAGTTATTTGGTTTTATTCTATGGGGATAGGAAATTGGCAATCGAGTGCATACTTACAGTTTATAATTTTGTTCCACAATAGAAAGAGATGATTAGTGCTTATGTATTTTATTTGATCATGTGTATTTGACTTTTGAAGGTGGATCTATTTATAGGAGAATAACTTCGGTTTAGTTGTAAAAAGGAAATGGCCTCCTCTCCAGTTGACAGTAACTAGATGATTAGCAATAATTGGATACCTAAAAGAATGCTCATTTTCATATTTTACCTCCTTTTAAAAATTGGCACATCTCCAGATAGGATCTTGTAAGAAATTTCCTTTCAGCCATGCTTCTAAATCCAACTTTCTTAGAATTTAGTACATGGATACTATTTGGGCTTGATTTTGCTTTCTCAAAAGCAATAACTGGGACTTAGATAGGACTTTATACTTGGCTTGAAGTGTCTTGCTTCTTCTTTACCCGTATAGTATCTGTTTTGCAATCAAGTATATGATACGAAATTTGTCACTATCATAACCTCAGAGTCTTGGAGTGTGTTGTTAAGGAAGCCTGGAGAGAACTCCAAGAGCTCAGACAGCTTTTCACCCTGGATAACTAGATATTTAATTGCATAAATGCAGATAATCTCTAGAGGTTCTTGTGCTATAATGTTAACAATACACGTGAAGCTTTCTTCAGAGATAAAAAAATTAATCAGCTAAAATATTGTTTTATTGCTCAAAAATACCCAGGTTCTCCATAGCCCCAAAGCATTTTATTCACTTTCCTGATCATGTCTGTTTCTAGATTGTGTTAAACAAAACTGTTCTTCTTGTTGCTGAAATCCCTACGGATACCTTGATTTTAGGTTATGACAAACACCAGAGCTTTCTACCTAATATTGTAAAAAATTATTTTTAAGAGTAGTTTAGGGGCTGGGGCTGAAGCTCAGTAGTAGAGTGCTTGCCTTTCATGTGTGAGACACTGGGTTCAATCCTCAGCACCACATAAAAATAAATAAGGATATGTGTCTATCTACAACTATAAAAATTTTTTTAAAGAGAGCAGTTTAGAGTGGGAAGGAAAGTGAATATGAAAATGTGTAGATCTATCTCATGGAAACAGTACTGCATATTGATTATATAAAATTTGAAAAGATGACTAAGTATGAATAAGAAAACTCTTAAATTTTAAGACACTCGGTTTCTATTAGACAAAACTATTTGGAATATATGGACAATCTCTCACCCAGCTCAAATTATGAATGTTCTATTATGTACACATCTTAACCTACATATGACTACCTCAGTTGTTTGGCTACCAGGAGACATAGAATACCTTCTTCCCTCTCCTATTACTTGGGATGTCCTTCAATCCCATCTTCCATCATTTTCTTCTTGAAGTCCCAGACTTAATTGTTGCCTTTGTAGTTACTGCTTCCAAATCTGCTCCTGTCTGACATGGGAGGCAGGGACTATTAGCTAGTACATTGGGGTGGATTGTGGAAGAAGAATTGGTAAGTGGAAAGCCCAATGGAATGAGATGAGAAGGGTATATAACCCCTTTGGACTTTCCCATTTCCTTCTATTCTTATATTCCATTCAAACCCTATTTTCAATTAATACCTCTAGCGAATATCTCTCAGACATCTAGATCTGTATGTTTGTTGCTGACTTCTCTGAAACTTCTAGCTGTCTTCTAGGCATTTCCTTATCAACATCTATTTAATTTGCTCCCTTCTTTTAATTCCAAAGTTTGAATCCTTACTATATCTTTCAGTTACCAATGAATTGGTCTCTCTAATTCTAGTTTCTTTTCCTTCTAAGTGGTCTGGCACATTGCCACTAAATTCATTGTATGACTTAACTTAGTGACTTTACCCACTCAATAAAGTACTTGTTCTTCAGAGTAGCATTTGAGATTATCTACTGTTTGACCCAAACTCACAATATTAGTGTATTTTTTGTATGCAACAGACTAGTAGTTTTTATCCCATACTGTATGTCAGGATTTTGTGAAGATTTAAAAAATTAAAAAGCTGGGGGCCCATTTCTAGAAATTCTGGTTGCTCAGAGTGAGGGGAGCAGGTGCAAAAGTCAGTGTGTTTTCAAAGCTTCCCAGATGATGCTGATGTTTCTCTGCCAACCAGGATTAAAAATTGCTGTTTTAACTTATGTGAATTCTTAACTGTTGTTGAAATGTTTTGCCATTCTTTAGTCATTGAGATTTTGTATTTTCCCTAAAGATCTAGAATGCCTTCTCCATCAAAATTATGTCCTTTACTCTGGCTTCAATTCAATTAATACCTCCCTCATGGAGTCTACATAATCACTCATCTGGAAGCCTACTGAATGAACTCCTTTAGCACTGCTCAAACACATAAGAATGAATGAAGTTCATCTAAATGAATGAGGCATCCATTACTTATTGTGATTGAGTTGTTGGTATAGCTGTGTTACATTTTCTAGTGGGAGTCTTGGAAGGATACGGATGGTATTATGCTACTTCTTGTTCTCATCTCCTTCTAGTTGTCAAGATAGTACTTTGCACATAATAGGCTTTGAATAAATATCTTTTGAATAAGTATTCTACAGCATTGAAATATTATTTTGTATGTTGTAGTTTTAGACATCAACTTCCAATATTCTTTATGCTGAATTTTATGAGATGGGTTTGAAACCTTGATTTGCTATATGACATTTTCAGAAACTCCTTCTAAAAAGGCTTTTCTACCTTATGCTATTTGCACCTGCCTATTATAATAACTTGTGAGAATTTCTGAACATAAATCTTTCATTTCTAGATAGAATATACTGGTTTCTCTCACTATGACATCTAAAAATGTGGATTAAATATATAGGAAAATGTGGAAAAATAACAAAAGTCATATTTTTAAAAAAAAATCAGAGATTTTTGTAAGCAAAAAAGACTAGGTGAATTAAAATTCTATACAAGGAAGAATGTTTCTGAGGGTAACTGAAATCAATGTCCATTTTATTCTGTGAAGATATTCTCTCAGTCTTAGGTTACAGGTTATAGCTATGCTGAGGATCAGATTAACCAAGGTATTGGGTCTCTACTAGGAGCAAGAATTCCATGGAGCTTTTGTTTATGGTACCAGGGATTGAACTTAGGGGTGCTTAACCACTGAGCCACATCTCAGCCTGTATTTTTATTTTATGTTTTTGTTTTGAGAGAGGGTCTCACTAAGTTGCTGAGAGCCTTGCTAAGTGATTGAGATAGGCTTTGAACTTGCAATTATCCTGCCTTAGCCTCCTAAGCCTCTGAAATTGTAGAATTGCACCACCGCACCTGTCTCCATGGAGCATTTGATGATAATAAGCACAGGTCTGACATTTAAATCAAAAGGAGTTTAAAAAGCACAATTTACCCCTATAAAACATCTACCAAGTAATGTGATCTGGGGAAGTTGTCTGTAAAAGATATAAACTTTAAAATAACTATCATAGGTATGCTATAAAAAATAGTGGGAAAGATGGATATGGAGAAAATGTATTTTAAAAAGGAAGATTTAAATAGAGAATTGGCATCCATACAGAATAAAATGGTCACACTAGAGCTAAAAAAATAAAAATACAATATCTGAAATTAAGAGGGCATTGGACAGATTTTACATCATACTCAGTACAGCAGAGAGTAGAAAAAATGACATCAAACACACTAAAATATTTAAATGATCATCTAAACAAAATAGAGTAAAAATGGAATAGAACAAAATGAGGGTAAGAGATAGGTGTGACATAGTCAAAAAGGTTAACATACCTGTAAGTGGAATTCCAGAAGGAGAGAAGAGAGAGAGAATTCAAGCAATATTTGAAAAGATAATCACTGAGAATTTTCCAAAATTGAGAAAAAATTTGTTATAAGTTCAAAATACTCATTTAATCTCATGTAGGAAAAAAGCATAAAGGAAATTACCTATACACATTAGTAGGCAAGCTACTTAAAGATGAAAAGAATCTCAAAAGAAACCTTAGAGAAAAGGACCTATTCCAATCAAAAGAACAACAATAACACTAATGGCTGACTTTCAACAGAAACCATGAAAGTCAGAAGACAATGGAAGGACATCTTTAAAGGGCTGACAGGAAGAAACTACCACATCAGTACTCTATACTCAGTAAAAAATCCTCCAAAAATGATAGTGGAAAAAGTGGTTTTTGAAAAAAGAAACTAAAAAATCGTGTAATTTGTATCTGATTTATAAGAAATCCAAGAAGGAAAATGATCCCTGATGAAAGCATAAAATTATAGGAAGGAATGAAGATCTCTAGAGAATTAAATTAAAAAGAAATACTATTTAAAGCAATAATAATAAAAATATCTCATGGGTTTTACAACATGTAGATGTGAAGTGTATACAAAGAGCACAAAGGACGCGAGAGGAAAGGAGTTAGACTATTCTAAGGTTGGTGTACTATTAAAGAAATGGTAAAAGTATGGAATTTAAAATAATTCATAGTGAATCAAGAGTGCATTTTACATACAATCTTCAAAGCAACTATCAGAAGGATAATACATAATTCTGATAGAGGAGCTGAAACTTCAGTAATAAAAAACACTTTATTTATCTGGAGAAATGCATAAAAGATAGAATAAAGGGACAAAACCCAGATGGGACAGATTAAAAACTACCAAAAGGTAGGCTAGACCCAGTATATCAGTAATAATACTAAATGTAATTAGGTTAAACACTCCAATTAAAAGGCAAATATTGTCCTGTTTATAGGACTAATTCATTGAATGAGTGATCATTTGAAAATAAAGTGATGTAAACACCAAAAGTTAGTCAGTGTGGTTATAATTATCAATGTAGAGTTTAAGGTAAAAAATATTACTGGGAATAAAGAGGGACATTTGTTAATGCTGAAAGGATCAATTTAATAGGAAATCACAAAAGATATATTTAAGATAACTTTAAAATACATAAAGCAAACTTTGACAAGGTCAAATAGAGAAATATGTTCTTTTTTGGGGTGGTAGGGCATACTGGGGATTGAACTCAGAGGCACTCTACCACTGAATCACATCCCCAGACTTATTTTGTGTTTTATTTAGAGCCAGGATCTCACTGAGTTGCTTAGCACCTCAATTTTGCTGAGGCTGGGTTTGAACTCACAATCTTCTTGCCTCAACCTCCTGAGCTGCTGGGATTACAGGCATGTGCCACTGTGCCCGGCAACAAATAGATTTTAATGCCCTCTCCTGGTAACTGATAGATATACTCACAGAATAGGAGTATTGAAGAATTGAACACCACCACTAAATAACTTGATGTAATTGACATTCATAAAAGTACTGCACACAATAACTGCAGAATGACCTTTTCTTCCCTGCCAAATTCACATCATGTATTTACAAAAATAGACTCTATCCTGGGACATATAAAGGAAATCTCAACAAATTTTAAAAGATGGAAATCTTATGTAATGTAATATTCTTTCACTATAATGGAGCTCAGCTAGAATTTGCTAATAAAAAAGTAACTAAAAAATCCTCAAATATTTGGACATTAAGCAGCATATTTCTAAATAAATCTTGGATCAAGGAAGAAATTTCAGCAAATACTAGAAAACATTTTGAGATGAATTAAAGCAAAACACAAAAAAAGAAACCTTTTAGATTACTTATTGGTCAAGTTGCTTCAGTGTAAAAGAGGGATACTAATTGAGTCTACATCATTGGGTTACTGTGAGGATTAGATACTAAGTCATACTAGGTGATCTGCTATCTTATTTCTACTTTAAGACCCTGGGTTTATGCTATGACTACTCTAAGTACTAATTTGTCTTCAGGAGAAAAGTGGTAAACCTCAGTAAGAATTAAGCAAATTCCTCCACATGGATGAATTTGTGATGCTACAGGGTCCCCTTCTTGGTGGGGCAGTGATAATGTGTGATCATTTTCCCTGAACACTGACTGTGAGTCTTTACTGTTAAGAATTGATGTCTCTCCCTGTTTCCCTAATTTTATTCTACCTAATGCAACATCAAAGAACTTTTAGAAGGCCCAAGATAAAAAATGCAATAATTAATATGATACTGTCTCCCATAAAATTTATGTTTGATAAGTAACAGTCTGCTTGTTGTTACTAAGCAGCTCAGTAGCACTAAATCTGATGTCTTTTGGTTGCTCAAGAAAAGTTGATTGTAGCATTTTTGTTTTTCCTGCTCTGGAATATATAACTCATCACGGAGAAAGATGGAATTTCTTTTATGAGTCTTTCTAATAAATTTGGGCTGTGAGATGAAGGGATAAAGAAAATGTGGTATATATAATGGAATATTACTCAGCCATAGAGAAGAATGAAATTATGGCATTTGCTGGTAAATGGATGGAACTGGAGACTATCATGCTAAGCGAAATAAGCCAATCCCAAAAAATCCAAAGGCCGGATGTTTTG
Organism: Ictidomys tridecemlineatus; assembly: GCF_052094955.1. Taxonomy (NCBI): domain Eukaryota; kingdom Metazoa; phylum Chordata; class Mammalia; order Rodentia; family Sciuridae; genus Ictidomys; species Ictidomys tridecemlineatus. Next base: position 202,361,740 of record NC_135478.1, read on the forward strand.
TCTGATATGTGGATGCTGATTCACAATAGAAATGGGGGAGGATTAGGGGAGGTTCACTGGATTGGTCAGTGAGGAATGGCTGGAAGGGTGGGTAGATGGGAATGGGAAAGACAGTAGAAAGAATTGGACATAAGTTTCCTATGTTCATATATGAATACATGACCAGTGTAACTCCACATCATGTACAACCATAAAAGTGGGAAATTATACTCCATGTATACAGGATATGTTAAAGACATTCTAATGTCATGAATATATAAAAAGAACAAATAAAAAATTTAAAAAATAAATTTAGGCTGTGAGATATGGACAGAGAAATGTGCCCTTCCTGCACAAGAAAGAGTTCTTCCTCATGTTGTGCCTGAGTTTTTCACACCATGCCAGTCCTGTCAACCTCATAATGGCACAGACCCTTCTGGTTAGCTGCCTACTAAGTAAAGCGTGAAACCTGACTTATTTCCTTGCTTAATCTTCTTCCCTTTTATGTCTGAAGACTTCACATCACTGATGACAACAGGGTAGTGACTGTCACCTCTGTAATGGTTTGAATATGAGGTGTCCCCACAAAGCTCCTGTGTTAATGCAGCTACTTTGGAGGTAAGATGATTATATTGTGAGAGCAGCATCTCATCAGTCCATCCTGGTTTGACAAGGCTGGGACCACCCAGGTGGTCCCATGATGGGCAGGTGGGGCGTGGCTGTTACAGGTGGGGCACTGGTGGGGTGCCCTGGGAGGGTTCATTTTCCATGCAGCCTCTTTCCCTTGCTGCTTTCTGGCCTCCATGAGCAGAGCAGCTTCCCTTAGCCAGGCCCTTCTGCCCTGATGTTCTGCCTCAGCTCAGGCCCAGAGCAATGGTCTCAGCTGGTCGTGGACTGAGCCTCTCTGAAACCATGAGCCAAAATGAACTTTCTCTCCTCTAAGCTGTTCTTGTCAGGCATTTTGGTCACAGCCATGCAAAACTGACTAACCCAGTCTCTATGGGAACGTGTACTTTGCTAATGTCAGGGCACCCCTTTTTAGAGCAACACTACCTGTGGCAGTCATATTTATGAAGAATGATTTGGAACAGACACTTGTTTACCCATGAGAGGTTTCGATACTGTTGAAATCTGGTCTGTATCAGGTATGATACTTGTTAGGAAGTTTGAGTGGGAAAAGGAAAACAAAAGGATTTTTTTTTTGGCAGTTCAGTGTATGCTTATGCATTTGAGTAAATGAAGGTCAACACTGGTTTAAAATTAGGCGAGCTGCTTAACATATTTTTGGCTCTCTCAGTAGCTTTGTTGCTCTGGTATTTGAAGGTAAGCAATTCTGACACTTGTGGAAAAGAACATCCTGCTTCCATTGTGCAGCCTTATCCCCAGGTCTTCCCACGTCATTTTAGCAAGGCCAGCTATTCCTTTGGTTCCTTCCTCCCACAGCATGAAGCTCAATTTCATACTTGAAGAAATTAATTTTATCTAATAATACTTAGCTCCAAATGTAGGAGAATCTAACTGTAAAAGAAAGAAAGCATAACTTTTTATAAATCTTAAACTATGAACCTCCATTTCTGAAAGACCATCTATTTCACATCTCAATCAGGATGTGATCTATGAGTTTTTAGATGCGCATTTGCTCTAGTTTCTGATTAAGTGCGATTCCACTTCATTAAAGAACCTTAAAAGAGTGTTTATGATGAACACTCCCTTTTTGTACTGGGCCTCCACATTTAAGAGATGATATGTAAGAGGGAAGCTTTATTATTCTATCATGGACAGTAGGTGTAGGGAAGATCTATAGAGGGATGTGCGTGCATACATGACTGGCTGAGTCCATTTTCTGTTGCTATCACAAAATGTCTTAGATCAGGTAATTTATAAAGGAAAGAAATTTATTTTGACTCAAGGTTCTGGAGGCTGGGAATCCCAAGAACATGGCACCTACATCTGCTCAGTTTTTGGCAAAGGCCTATTAGCTGATTCATAATATGATGCAGAGGATCATCTGACAAGACAGAAAGCATCTTAGCCTAGAGGAAGATTTCTTCCTCTTCTTTATAAATTCATTAATACCATCATTAGGAATCTACCCTCATGACCTTACCTAATCCTTACTACCTCTCAAAGGTCCCACTTCAAAATACCTTTAACATGACTTTGGAAATTAATTTCCATCAGATGAACTTTCAGGGGACATATTCAAACCTCAGCACCCTCCCAACCATGTAACAGATGGAATGAAGATCATAAAACCTTGTGCTGGGAAGAGAAGGGGTCATAGACTTGTACCTTGGTTCTCTTATCAAAGAGTGCATGGCTAGCCAGGAATTATAGAAAGGCATCTGGATTTGTGGCCAGGACTCATGAATTCAAGTCCTGATTATTCTCCTGACTAGCTCTGTGATTTGGATCAACTCACCCAATTGCCCTAAGTTTTAGTATCACTACTGTCAGATTTTATTGCTATTCGCCATCTCATAGAGTCTTGTGAGGATTAGATGGGACCATGCATAAAAGGATGAAAAAGGTGATGCAAATGGAAGAGATCATTAGCACAAGATCTTTATAGTTGTACTTGGTTTTTCTACTTTAAGTTCAATATTGTTGGATATTAATTGTTTTTCCCTTATTCTGTGGTGGTAGCAGAAATAATCAAAGGATAACTGAACCTTCCATTATAGTCTTTTGTTGGGACTAACCCAAATATAGATCTCTACATTACAGGCATTAGAAAAGATGTACCAAAAAATTCCAGCAGTAAACCACAGCATCTCCTGGCATGTATAACCCCTGACTCACCAAATATGAACTTAGGACTCTGAATAGCATTTCTTTTAGACTTAAAGAATAGACAAGTCTCAAAGAAAACTTAGGTTCCTGCTGGTTGGAGCATATGATGTATCAGGCCTTTATTTTGTAATTTTCTTTTTCAAGTTATTTCTGAAGCAGGCAATTGATATTTAATAAAACGACATGCTCTCGCTTGGTAACTTAGCTACAGGTCCAAGTCTGTAACTGTCATCTTTAATGACGGATGTTTGGTTTCTATCTACCAATAGCTTGCCTGAAGGAAATTATATTTAGGAACAATTATCCAAGAGACATGCCCCTACCTACCCATTTGGGTATTTTATTTTTGAATTTAGTTAGATGACTAAAGGCATATGTTACTTTAGCTTCTGAAGAATTAATGCCCTTCCTGAACCATACGAAGATGTCATTTCCTCAGCTTTTTAACAAAGTGGTTGTAAGAAAAAGCATCTGAAATAAACTTTTGATTTTAGTAAAATGCTCTTGAGGACATTGTCCATGTCAGTGTCACCAATAGAAAGTCATACATGACAGCTTTCTTTAACCCCAGGAAAAGCTTTGTCTTTCCCAAGAGACTTTTTATAATAGTGAGAGCTCTGTAATTGTTTGGCTGTGCTTGCTTGTCATACAAGCTTCAAGAAGTTTGGAGCAAAATTTGAAGCTCAATTATGGCATCATTGTTTAATAGTTAGCATATTTACCTCTTACTTTTTAAAAGAACTTGTGAGATTGTTATTTATATCTCTTTTTACAAGACATTGTCAAATTATTTTTGGAAAGAAGCATGATATAAAGAGAAATAAAATAGTAGATTTAATAACAAGAGGGGAAAGAATCATCATTGTCATTATCATTATTGTCATTATCATGGAAGGAAGCTGTAATTACTTATTAGTACAGGAAAAGAAACTAAGAGCTATTTTTACCTATATTAAAATACTTTTTAAAATTTTGAAACATTTTAAACACTAGAAAAATGCTGAGAAACATAACATTTAAGAAACATTATTTTTTACCATATTTTCTTCAGGAAAAAAATTAAAGTAATAATATTGACAGATAATCTTCCCATCTCCTCCCTCTGCCCAGGTTATCCTCACTCTGAGGTGAACTTTCCTATCCAGGTGTTTATACATTATGTAATTCTCTTTTTCCTCCCAGCCAAAGTTTTTGATTTTTTCTATGTCAATCAATTTAATTCATGTTAATCGCTCGATTCCCTTGTATAAACACACCACAATGTTATTATTCATTCCTTTACTGAGACATTTAGGGTTTTCCAAATTTTCCTTCTACAGAAAATGATACCTCCTTGTGTGTGAATGTATGCACATGTGAGAGAGCTTCTCTAGGGTTTGTTCATAGAAGGGGAATTGCTGGATCAGAGGTCGTCAGTCATTCAGCAAATCATCCAATACCTACCCGGGCATCATTCTAGGCAACCAAAGATGCTGAGGTGAATGAGACAATCAAAATTCCCATTTTCATGAAGTTTACATTCTGGAAGAATGTGCAGTGGGGAGAGAAGTAGGCAATAAATGTGGTAAACAAAATATAATTATGTTAGATAGTGACAAGTGCTCCGCAGATATAAAATCAGGACAGGCGATTGGAAGTGCGTATGTGAAGAGGTTGTCAAATTTTTGTAAAGTGGTAGAGGGTATCTCATTGTGGTTTTAATTTTCATATCTTATGAGTGATGGGAGCATCTTTTCATATGATTAAAATTGTTTGTGTTTAATGTATCTTTTAAAAATTCTTGTACTATCCATTCTTGATTTAAATCATTTAAATTCAAATGTTCCGTAAGTATGTATAGAATAAAACTAGACATGAACTTGTTTTCAGATCTTATCCAAACAAAGATGTAAATTACAAGCAACCATCTCCTCTGCAAAACGAACTAAATGATACATAGTGTGGGTGACTCTGGCCTAAATTCCCTTAGGTTTGGTCTGCTCTTCCCAAAGGCTGCCATGAGATGATGCAAATTTCTCATCACCCTTTTATGTCATAACCGTGAAACACCTTCGTTCCTCTCCTGCACTGTGAAATCATCTGGCCTGTTTGGTGGAAAAGCCTTATTTACCTCTGAAGCCTGTTTCTGTTCACTGCTGATTAGCTGGAGTCAATTAGAGTGGGACTTTCTGGAAGCAATTTGAGTGCAAACACAACAAAGGCAGATGGGGCCTGTGAGGTGGCATTGCATTACCAGACACGTAGGTATTTAGGTACATTTCTCCCAGATGACCCAGATTGTCAATAAAGTGAACCACCCCAAACTGATAAATTCTTTTTTTTTTCATAGCATTATTCAGGTAAAATTGAAGTATAATAAAATGCACATATTTGAAGTATGCAATTTGATCAGTTTTGATGTTTTGACATATATGTAACCAATAAAATCAGTATGAAAAGCATTTTCATTACTTTTAAAAAAATATGAAATCATGCAGACTGTTTCTTGCATGATTTATTACATTATAAATCAATCACCTTAATATATATAGAATCACAACCACACTTCACAACTGCTTCAAAATTAAGTGGTGCACATATAAATATCTCACAGGGCAAAGAAGAAAACATAAGAAAAGTAAATAAAAAGTACTTTGATCTAAGTGATAATTAAACCTTAAAATATCAGAAACTCTGGGATGAAACTCAGATGGACATTTATAACTTAAAGTATTTGTATCAGAAAAAAAGTAGATTAACAATCAAATTAATCTCAAATTAGGTATTAGGAAGGAAAAAATAGAGCAGGAGTAGAAATATACAAAATAGAAAGAAATAATACAGCTGAAAATTGTTAAAATCAAACAACTATAATCAAGAATAAAGCAAGAACATAAAAATTAATATCAATGGAAAGGGAGCTATCAAAACAACCCTACTGATGCTAAAATTATATTAAGGTAATATTACAAGTGTATGCCAATATATGTGATAGCTTACATAGCATGGTCTATATTAGAGGAGGATCCTTGTGGTACTGAGAAGAAAGTATAATCAGTCATTGATGGATGAAATACTCTATATATGTCTGTTAAGTCTAAGTTATCAATTATGTTTTTTAGTTCTATAGATTCTTTATTTAGTTTTTATTTGGAGGATCTACCCAGTGGTGACAGAGGCATGTTAAAGTTACCTAGTATTATTGTGTTGTAGTCTATTTGATTCTTGAAATTGAGAAGGATTTGTTTGATGTACATAGATGCTTCATTGTTTGGGCCATAAATATTTATGATTGTTATGTCATGTTGATGTATAATTCCCTTAAGCAGTATGAAATGATCTTCTTTGTCCCTTCTATTAACTTTGGCTTGAAGTCCACTTTATCTGTTATGAGGATAGAAACCCCTGCTTGTTTACGAGATTCATGTGAATGATGTGTTTTTTTTGCCCATCCTTTTACCTTCAGTCTGTAGATGTCTTTGCTTATGAGGTGAGTCTCTTAGAGACAACATATTGTTGGATCTTGTTTTTTTCTTTTGTCCAATCTGCCAGTCTATGATTTTTGATTGATGAGTTTAGGCCATTTACATTCAAAGTTATTATTGAAAAATTATTTTTATTCCCTGTCTTTTTGATTTATTTTTGGTTTTTACTTTGAATTAGTTTCTTCTTTGACTGACTTTTCTTCTAGTATAGTTCCTTTTCTGGTTTTCATTTTTATTTTTCATTTCTTCTTCATAAAATATTTTATTGAGTATGTTTTGTAGTGTAGGCTTTCTACTCATAAATTCTTTTAACTTTTGTTTATTGTGGAAGTTCTTATTTCATCGTCAATTCTAAAGCTTAATTTTGCTTGGTAGTATTCTTGGCTGACATCCATTTTCATTCAGAGCTTGGTATATATTATTCCAAGATCTCTTGGCTCAGAGAGTCTGGGTTAAGAAATCATCTGAAATCTGGATTGGTTTCCCTCTAAATGTTACCTACTGTTTTCCTCTAAAAGCCTTTAGAATTTTATCCTTATTTTGTATGTTAGAGATTTTCATAATAATGTGCCTTTGTGTGGGTCTCTTGTAATTTTGTATATTTGGGGTCCTGTAAGCCTCCTGTATTTCATATTCCATTTCACTCTTTAGGTTAGGGAAATTTTCTGATATTATTCCATTAAAAAAATTATAATCCCTTTGGTTTGTATCTCTAAGCTTTCATCTATTCTGATAAATTTTAAATTTGGTCTATTCAGGTTATCCCATATTTCTTGGAAGTTTTGTTCATGGTCTCAACATCTTTTCTCCATGGTGAACTTTGTTTTCAAGAGTATATATTTCATCTTCTTTGCCTGAAACTGTCTTTTAAGTGACCTACTTTGTTGGTGACGCTCCATTCAATTCTTAATTTGGTTTATTGATTTCTTTATTTCAAGGATTTCTGCTTCCCACCCCCCCAGAATCTCAATTTCTGTCTTGTAGTGATTTTTTACTCCCAGTATTTCGCTTCTGATTTCATCCCCTACATCAACTTTGCTTCACAGATCAATTTGATTATTTACATTCTAAATTACTTCTCTGACATTTTTTCCACCATGGTGTCATTACATTCTGTAATTGAAGTATCTTAGTTTGGGCAATTTGTTCCCTGGATTTTTTATGTTATTTGTGTATTTACCCATCTAGCAGTATGGATCTGAGGTAAAAAAGAGTGTCTATCCTGTGGACTTGTCATGTCCCTGAAGGTTTCTAGTACCTCATAGCTTAGGGGGAGACAAATAATAACAACAACCAATGCAAACAATATACAGCATTAAAGGAAGTAGTTTCTACTAAGACATCTGTAATGTTAATTGTCACAATAAACAGAAATGATATGATCACTTATTGCCCACAAATAAGTAAAAACAGTTTAGTTTGAAAAAGTTTTCCAATTTTGAATGGTCTGCTGGGAGAGAACAGAAGTGATGTATGATGTGATGATTATAAGGGAGGAGAAGATAGAAGTAAAAAAATTAAAAGAAGAGTGAAAGACAACAGCAGAGATTGGCTGTTAGAAGAAGAAAAGAGAGAAAGAGAATCAAAGGAAACAGATAAGTGATAGAAATATATATATATATATATATATATATATATATATATATATTAAACATTTAAAAAATAATAAAAGAATACAAAATAAAATTGAAATATACTAATCAAAAATCTTAGTCCTCAAAAATTTTGAGCCATGAAAAACAATTGGCTTCAAAAAATGCTAGAAATAAGAAAAAAAAGCAAATATGAATAATATATAAATGTGCATGAACCTTTAGGGTCACAATTAAACAGAGAAAACAAAGAAGAAGAAAAAAATATCTTGATGAAAAGTTAAAGAATTGTGTCCATTGGAGTTTAGAAGATTCTCAGTTTCTCTTCTCAGCTCTGTTAGGTGGGGTTGCTGGAGTGAGAGAGGATCCTGTAGGTGGAATTCTTAGAGGCAGCCTTTAGGTTTAGGTGGGCTCCATGCTGTTTGCTGGATGTCAATTGGTCTGGAGACTTTAAATCAGCACACTTTCAGGATCCAGCAATTGCCAGTCTGTGCTGAAAGACTGCACCTCAATTGGTCGAGGAGTCAATTCTCAGGCAACTATGTCTCCTGCAGTTCCCTTGTTTCCTGGTCTCAGGTTCAGCCTCCCAACTCAATCTCTCCTGCTCCTGCTCTTTTGAATTCCTGGCCAGGCATGTCTCTCTCAGTCCTGCAAGCAGCTGGGTTGGAGGTGAAGGGGTAGAGCTGGGAGGGTTTCCATGACCAGTAGTCTCCTGTGTAAACCTCTCTCCACATTTGGTTTTCTTGTGGTCACTTAGGCACACTCTGTGTCGTGCACTGTGGGTTTACCAGGCCTGTATTTCAGGCCAAACTTGGGTTTGCCAGGAATCGGCTCCCTCAGCTGCCAGCTCCTGCACTGTCTGCAAAATGGTGCCTTCCTGTCTGCAGCCTGGAGAGATGGTGGTTTCTCTCCTACACAAGAATATTGTTCAGCATGCCTTTTAGTTAAGTTGGGCAATGTCCTTGGTCTCTAAACTCTCCATACCCAGACACCTCAAGAAAATGGGGGTTCCTTTAATTCCCTTTTCTCTCTACTTTGCTCTCAGAGGGACTGCCCTGGCTGGTGACTCTGGCTGCAGCAACGTCTGTGGCACTGGGAATTTTTTTCCTTATTATATCCAATCTCCCGAGTCCTTGATCTGCTTTAAATTTCCAGTATTAAATTCCAGTAAAGTCCTTCCCCCTTTCTTTTGTTCACCCACCTTGCTGAGAAGCTGCTTGTCTGCTTTCTTGGTTTCACATCATGAAACACCCAGAAAAGTGACCTTCCCTATTCTGTCATCTTGAAACTCCCTATAAATTCTTAATAATATATTCCAAACAGAGAATACGCAAATCCTCTGAAATGGGTCAGCAAACTCCAGTTTGAGAAATTCTCATGTTGAATCTATAGATTAAGAGGACAAGCACAGTCAGTCATAAACTCTAATGCAATTTCTGGAAAAGACTCTTTTTTTGCGGGGGAGTGGGAATAGTTTAAATGTGGTTACTATGTTAAAAAAAAAACAACTTTGGAGTTTTTTTTCTTTGACTAGGTTGGATTGTACCCTGTGTGAGATCAGAATGAGGTTCTCTTGGTTGTAGAGAAAATCAGACAAAATTCTCTGTGCTTTCCTTAGCTCTGTGACAATCTCACTTCACTACCAGACTTCTCTGAACGTCTCTTTTCTCTCAGGTCCAGATACCCATAGTGGTCTTTTTAATTTTATTTTATTATTGGTTAATTTGCTGGATTCTCATGTCTGTTCACTCATGCTTTTAGTAGGGATCTGACTCAAGACTCTCAATTTTGTACATTCCTGATTTCTGGTAGATTGGAGTGTAGATTTCTAGTTCTGAAGTGCTGATGGAACTGCCTATCTGAATGGGAATCTTTGTTTCATTATTCACAATTTGAATCATTAAGCAATATTTCTTGCAAGTCAGGGTCATTACATAGATACTGGGAAGAGACTTTATAGTTAATATGTACTAATAGTGTTGATAAAAATGACTTTCTTGAGAATTTATAACTTGCCTGTTAGATGTTAGTACAACTAAAAATTAGCACAGTTGGGAAATTTTGCTCCAATTAAGGGAGATGTTTTACCTTGACACACTCTTCCATATGTGTGTGTGTGTGTGTGTGTGTGTGTGTGTGTGTGTGTATGTGCAATTGTGAAATTGCAGTTCCTGGACATCAAAACCAGACATGTATGTATTTATATACATTTTATATTTTAGCTGCCTTGTCAATGCAATAACAAAGGTAGTGCCTAGTTTTCTTTAAAAACAATTAAGCCAGTCACCTGGACTCTAAACAAAATATTCTTAGTTTTGTTTTCTGGTGTTGGAGATTGAACCCAAGAAAGACCTCATGCATACTAGGCAAGCTTTCTACCACTACCACTGAGTCACATCACCAGCCCAACAAAATTTTCTTTACATAAAATATTTTAATCTTGAGAGGTTGTGGGTAAAACACTGTAACAGAAATGTCCTGTCTCACAGAAAACCTGAAAATTCTTTCAAGGCTCAGGGCAAATCTATTCATGAAGGCTGCTGTCACCATTTTAGTCCATAGTGAGGGTTCTTTCCATTAAACTCAATGATTTTTCCTTTGCTACCACTTTTTAGCAAGTAATTCTGTATTACTTTATTTTTAACTAAATTATGAACTCTTTAGGAACAGAGACTATATATATACCTTGACCCTCTGTGGCCCTGCAAGATCTGTTGATTTGGCTGAGCATGTGCTGTGAAGAGCATTCTGAATAGGATTTTATTATTTAAACTAGTGGAGTATGAAGGAAATACTTTCAGAGGACAAGAAGTGTTGCATCTTGGAAAATCAACTAAGATCTTCCTGCTTTCCAGGAACTTATAGTCTTCAATGGGAGACAATGTGGCAACTTAAGAAAGGTTCAGGGAGGCAAAGTAACGTTTGTTTTGCATTTGATTAACTTCCTACTAAGGAGTAGTGCCTGCGTGATGCTGGCCTTTGATCATTACTCATTGGTCTAGGAAGCTTAATCAGTCAGTCTGGGTATGTGCTGGCTAAATTGAGTGCAGACGTCTTCACCAATTGACTTTACTATGGCAGTAGTATACATTTAACTGGAAAATAATTAAAATTAGCCAGTTATCTATTTTGTGCATTTATATTGCTCATACGGTAGCGTTTTCCTTGATGGAAGAATTTAAAAATGTGTGAATAATCTGCAAGCATTAAAATCTCATTTTCAATATGTCCTAATGTTAGGATGTTTCCGTATGTCCTAATGACAGTATTTGCAGCTGCTGATGGTATTGGGATACCATCTTTAACAGAAAGGCTCCCTATCTTAAAACTCAATGACAATTTTAATCATATCTCAGGAAAGAACTTGAAGTAATTAATAACAATACTGCAACTAACAATTTTTTCCCTTTTGCCCTTTCTGCTTTTATAAGAGAACTCAGTCCTCTAGAAGAAGGAGAAAGATAATGGTTCACGATCAATGCCGATGGACCAGACACCTAATCCAAACTTAACCCAAAAGTCAATATTTAACTGTGCCTTATCAGTGTGAAAATGTCAAGCATAGGAAGGGAGAAGAACACATTTCCAACTGATTTCTTGTTCTTATGTTTTGGTGTTCAAAGCTGTGTGGAAGAGTTTCAACATCAGATAAGACAAAACAACCTTTGGCAGGGGTGGGGAAGTGGGGGACAACAAATGACAATATTTGCAGCTGCTGAGAAGGAAAATAGATGCAGGAGATGCACTCTAATCTCTCCTAGCACATTCCCTTGGTCACCTTCGTGCCTGTGTGATGCTAGTTCTTAATCATTACTCATTGCAGGCAGCCTCTAAGAGACAACAAGAGAAATGTCTGCTTCCCAAGTGAAGTCATAATAATTTGTTGCCACCCAAGACAATTGACACACTTGTTTGTATTCTAAATTTGCCATGGCTGGAAGTAAATACATCAAACATGACTCAAAGGGTGGTTGTTCTGAAAAACAAGAACTCTGCTAGGGTTTCCCTGAAGCCAGGGACAGCTAATGCATTGAACAGAGATTTTCGATATTTTAAAAACTTCAGAACCCTTTCGAATTCCATCTAGCTTCAGGACTTCAGCTGACTTCACTCATATAATTGCTGTTGCAAGTTCTATTTTGTTAAAAAAAAAACAAGGTTACGTCGGAAAAGCCTGTAATGACACTTGCATTTAATGAAATGGTTGGACTGTCTGTCAGCATTGAACCATTTGGTTATGGAAAAGAGGAAATAGTGTCAGAAAGAAAGGTGGTGACTTAAATGGCAAAATATGCATTGTTACTAACTGACTTTTTAAGGAATTGTGGGTGGGCTTGGCATTTCAGACAAACATAAACATAGAGAGCATAAAGAAGACATGGTGGCCAGGAATATCACTAGAAAGGACCTGTGTGAATTAGATTCGCAGAACAATAAAGCATGAGATTTCATTCAGGGCAGGAACCGATCATTCCAACTATCAATAAAAGAGTTATGTAGATGCATGTTAAAGTTACAGATTCCCAGGGTTGAGGGCATGGCTCAGAGGTAGAGTGCTTGCCTAGCATGTAAGGGGCCCTAGGTTTGATCCTCAGCACCACATAAAAATAAATAAACAAAATAAAGGTATTTGTCCATCTACTATCTATCTATCTATCTATCTATCTATCTATCTATCTATCTATCTATCTATCTATATGCCCTGAATCAGAAGGCCATGGGAAAATATATATATATATATATATATATTAGTTGTAGATGGACAATGGACAAATACCTTTATTTTGTTTATTTATTTTTATGTGGTGCTGAGGATCAAACCTAGGCCCCCTTACAATTAAAATAATTAATTGGGAAAGCATTAGGCTGAGGTGGCTCCAGTGCACTGGGCTTCTATGTAGAGACCCCAGCTCAACTCAGTGTAAACAGTAAAAATGCTTAACCAATCAGAAACCCCTAATAACCTTGATGGACTTTCCACTGAAATTGTCCAAGGAAGGCTATTGCTCCACTCTAACAATCAAGTATTTTCATTACCTTGCTTCTGAAGTGCTCATCCTAAAAAGTTTTCCCCTCAGGCCCCCTTGGCAAGATCCCCCAAACAGCTTATGGTCTGAAGCTGCTTGATGAAAAATTGTGGAATGCTCTATTAACATGCCTCCATTTTTCTTTACTTTTTTTTTTTTTTTGGTACCAGGAATTGAATCCAGGGGCTCTTAACCACTGAGCCACATCCCCAGTTCTTTTTATTTTTTATTTTGAGACAGGTCTCACTAAGTTTCTTAGGCCCTTGCTAAGTTGTTGAGACTGGCTTTGAACTTGCAATCCTCCAGCCTCAGCCTCCCGAGCCACTGGAATTATGTTTGCTTGATTCAATTTATCTTATAACAAGGGAGGCTGTACTGATATTTTAAACAAGAAAATATTGTAAACGAGTCCTAGGAGTTTTTACTGTTGCACCACTATGAAAACATTGCTCCATGACATCCCAGAAAATGTAGATTACATAGTAGTTACTCAGAAATGGAAAGGAAGGAAGGAAGGAAGGAAGGACCGAGCCATAATGAGGATACCACAAAGGCAGACCAGCCCCCAATTTTGCTGCATGTGCAAACAGCGTGCCAGGGCTCCTGGCCTTGCACAGCTAATTCCCAGTCACGTCAGGGATGACCTCCATAAGCTGTTAAGGGTTAAATTTTTGAATGTCATGTGGAATAATACTCCTTTTCCCTGTCTTGTATTAGAATGTCAGAGTGACATAAAACAAAAGATAACATCTTAAAAAAGGAATGTATGCTAAGTGTAAAAACCAAAATTGACCTTGTTTGAGTTTCCCCTGGAAGAAATCTTTTTGTGTATGTGTTTCCTGTCACAATGGATCCTACCACGTGCACACATTCCTTCCTTTTAAACCTGTCCATAAAGGCACAAAGGAGAAGTGGTGTCAGAGCAGTAGTCTGATCTCCAAGTGAAGAGTGTAGTTCATAATTTCTGTATTTTTTTTTGGCAATCTAGTTCTTGTTCAATTGCAGATCATATTGACTTTGTTTTGGTCTTCAGCGGAATCACTGGATCACTCTGGCAAATGAGGTTATCCCTCCTCATAATTTACAACACTGTGTAATAATAAAATTCTCAGAAATTCGGGAGCTGAGTGGCGTGGACTGGACATGAGAAGACCAATGAAAGGTCTTCAGAAAGAGGTTGGGCCAGAGGTGGATTATGGGACTTCTTGAGAAGACACAATTACTCCTTTTGTTTAACCATTATGGCTGCTGTTCATTACCGTGGGCTAATTTACAACCATCCACTTTCTATTGAGGAGAGAATGGAGAATACAGGACAGAAAGAGCTCCAGGGAATTTGTTGAAATTTGTCGTGCTCTTTCTTTATGTCTCAGTGGAAGATTTCTGGTGAGCATTTTTTGGGGGAGACTACATAAACCCAGATTAGGGAAGTTTGCAGAATGTTCCATTAGTGGTTCCTAAACCTTGCTGCATTCCAGAAGCACCCAGAGGAGTCTTAAATATCCAAGTATTTGGTCTTTCTTTCTACCAAGTAAGCCAGAATTTCTGCAGGTGTGACCAAGACATTGATTTTTGGGGGGTAAGTGTCCAAGTGTTTTAATTTCAATGTACATCCAATTTGAGAACCAGTGACTAGCTAGACTGCTCATATGCTCTGAAGTATTCTTGTTATATGTCCTTCATATTTCTTCTGATGAGGACCTGCTCATATTTAAAAAATTTCCACCGATATACCTTCCATTGACAGAGTAGGTTCATTCATTTGTTCAGTGAATATTTATTGAAAGTTGATTTCTCTCTCCTTCATGGCAATAGCACTCAGCAACGGTATTTCATATGTTTTAATTATTTATCATTTTTATTTTTTCCTTTACGGAGACTTTAACTTCTTTGAAGTCAGAACTTACAAATTGTTCATTTTTTATTTTTGTAATATATTTTTTCCCGCATCTCAGCTCTGGAATACTTGTTCCACCTATATTTGCTGTTGAATAGCAATGACTTTTTTTTTTTTAAAAAAAGATGTGATTACTATATTTAATGGATATAAAATCTCTCCAGTTTGACTTTTGACAGTCAAATCATGTTCTCGGATTTATTGGTAGGGCTTTTCTCAGACAAGCCCATTGTTTTGTGAGCCTTTTGTTTGTAGTAGCATTGAGTGATGCCTTCATGTAATAGTATGAGATGACTCCAACATTCATTTCCTGGCCGATTTCTCCTTCCTTTTTTTCTTTCACTCCTCATTCTCAAGTTCATCTGCTTCTTTTTAGATTACTCACTCCTTTACTCATTCAGGATGCCCTAGGCTTATGGCCTGTCGTATCTAGATAATCTTTGTCCCTTAAACTTTCCAAGCTACTCAGGCTGGCCTTCTCAATGCTCCTAGGTATGACAGAGTTATTTTCCTTCCTGCCTACTATTCTCCTGAATTGTTTTTATCTTCAAAGGCCCTACTTCCTCTGTAAGTTTTTTTTTTAACCAGTTCTTCAGCTTTTGCATAAAATCATTATTGTGCACTTTAGCACTTGTCTTATTTAGTCTTGTCTAATTTTCCCCCATGGTCTATCTATCTCCTCACCTGATTATAGGAATTGCATCATGCATGTCTTGTAGGCGCAGTGGCACCTAACGTAATAAAGTCCATGCTCAAGTGTTTAATAAATATTTGATTCTTCAGAGATTTATTTAACCAAACCCACCATACAATTTAAAAGATTTGGGTTTTCCAGTTTGCTCTTCTTCTTTCCTCTGCTGAGGATTCTATGTGACACTTCTCTGAAAGAGAGGATAAAATTGTGAGGAAAGAGTGATTCCTTTTACTCTCCTTTTACCTTCCCTGATAAGCCCAAACTTTGTGCACGGCCATGACAACTTGCCTGGAAACTTTTCTTTATCCTTTAACTTTGGACTCAAGTCACTTCTTAAGTGATGAAGCCGGTTATTTGGGAGTTAAGTGGTTTATTTTTGAAATTGTCCCAGGAACACCATGAGTGAGTAGGAATACGGGACAGGGATGGGTTAAAGTCAATCAAGGTATATTCAGGAGTGACTACCTCTGGTGGCACCTGGACCTCTGACCTTCCAGGACCCTCTAAGAGACTCCCAAAAGGCAGAGAACCTGCGGCATCTACCTGCTATCCTCCACCCTCGGGAATTAAAGGTTGTTTTTAAAGGGATTAACTTTCCTCTATTTCTGATCTGCAGGCAAAGACACAATGTTTGAGCTAGGAACCCATTGCCTCTGTTAAATTTTTATTTTGTTGTAGATGGACACAATGCTTTTATTTTACTCATTTATTTTTAATGTGGTGCTGAGGATCAAACCCAGTGCCTCACACGTGCTAGGCAAGTGCTCTACCACTGAGCCACAACCTCAGCCCATCCAATCCCATTGTGTTTTGAAGGGAGCCATCTGCCAAAGGTATAGGAAACCAAATCTACAGGAGTGGGTCAAGGGAATTTGGGGAGGGTACCAACTGTATCAGAAGACCATTGTCAAAAATGAGGAAACTCTCAAGTTATAACCTGTTCTGTTAGAGATCATAAGAATAGATTTTTAATGCTTTGGGATTTTTGTAGCTAATTTATGCTTATCCTTGAAATCCCCTTTAACAGTCATCCTGCCTGAACTCAATCTATTCTTGCAATTTTACAGTGCTGTTTTTGGGACCGATCTTGATCAGTGTCTTCAGGTGGTTTAATTACTCAGAAGTTATGCTCTATCCTGTCTGTCTCCTAAATCTTCCAAATAAACCATATCAAAATGTGGGCATAATCTAGTTCCATCTTTAGTACTCCATGACCAGCTCCAAGGTGCTTGTTTCCTACTAAGGGCTGTGTGGATGGGTGGGGTGTGAATTATGGCCATACATTCAAACGGTGTCTTCTATTGCTGGGCGTTATAAAATTTCTGGTAGAAAGGACCAGTCAGAGTCTTTTGGTAGGAGGATTGAAGATCATCCTAGGAGATGCTTATTATAGAGAAAGAGGAATCCAGGGGTGACGGCTTGATCCAGTAACAAGCATTAGTCATCAGGGGAGAGGGGCCGTTCTGAGAATGATGTGGTGTCCATAACTCAGATTTGTCTCTAGTCTTGGCCTCCCTTGAGACTCAATCCTTTAGAGACTTGAGGGGAAAGCTACAAATGAGTGCTAAGAAAGTTGTTTTGTTGAAACTCTGGAGGTAGAAACAAGATCACTTGGAGATCTCTCTGATAGAATGCAGTAAAGCCAGAAGGGAGAGGGCTTCTCTTCTAGTTCCTATGCCATCCATGGAGAGGACTGGACAAGGGCAGGAGAATTTGGAAGCTACATTATCTGACAAGTCTTATTCATTATCACAGGTGAGATGCATCGAGGGATTTCTGAGCTACTGTGGGAACTGCTTGATTGATGGCTGCGGCCTGATGAGCTGAGGGGGGAAAGCCATGAAATCCAGTTTGGTTGATTCATGCAACCTTATTTGTTGCATGAATGAGAACTGGGCAAACTCTAGCTATAGATGGAACAAATTCTTTCATTTCTTTCCACAATCAAGCTTAGGATAAAAAGCAACTACCTAGTCAATAATAGGTGCTTATTAACTATTATTGAATAAATTAACTTTGCTTAAGTTTTTTGGGAGGTGCTTAAT
Organism: Ictidomys tridecemlineatus; assembly: GCF_052094955.1. NCBI lineage: Eukaryota > Metazoa > Chordata > Mammalia > Rodentia > Sciuridae > Ictidomys > Ictidomys tridecemlineatus. The sequence continues at coordinate 202,379,231 of NC_135478.1, forward strand.
CACTGAGCCACATCCCCAGCTCTTTTTATATTTTATTTAGAGGCAGGATCTCACTAAGTTGTTTAGGGCCCTGCTAAGTTTCTGAGGCTGGCTTTGAACTCACAATCCTCCTGCTTCAATCTTCCAAGATGCTGGGATTACAGGTGAGCACCATGGCATCCAGCTACTTTTCTCACATTTGTTAAATATCAAGAGTGAGCAAGAACTGATCCAAGGCAAATTCCTAGTCTCCTTGTGGTGAGAACACTTTCACTTCTTTATTATTTGCTGTATCTCACAGAAATACAGTGATGTAATGAGAAGTAAACAATAGATACCTAAATGACATGGTCACTGTGAAAACTTCAGAGAAACTAATTACTGGTGAACACTACTTTAACCAACTACTGTCAGTTTAGTGGCTTTTTCTAATAGTGAGTCTTTGAGCAAGTTTCCTAACCCCTCTGAGTTTTGGATTCTACTGGAAAATTAAGATGATATTATGCACCTAATGATGCTATTGAGAATATTAAAGAAGATAATGTGCATGCTTAGTTCTTGCTTAGTACTGTGCCTGGTATATGAAAAGCATTTAATAAGTAGTTATAATAAAGCTACTAATTATCATTATTATCACTTTTTAGATAACCTACAACTATGCTAAGTAAAATACCATCTAAGTAAAATACCAAATTGCCTCTACTTCATTCTTTGTTTTTAAGTTGGTTTTCTGCTAATAAAAAGTGTTGCATGTAATTCTCATGACTCAACTTTATACAAATAAGCCCTTTGGTATAGACTTTTTAAAAAGTTTCTGAAAATTAGGTATATTAAAGGTTAGGTATATTTACTATGTCCAGTTATTTTGTTGTATCTCATTTTGATCCCCTCAAGAAACATCAACAAATTAGAGGCCTCATTTACTTGTTAACATTGTCTTTTCTGCTTTTCTATCAGTTTTTACTTATTTGCATCTCTCTAAGCTAAACCAGTACCTAAAATTCGTGTCTTTTGTGCACTTCTCCTAGCGTCTCCTTTGGAAACTGCTTAAAGCAAGGTTTGCTGGAGCCATGTGAAAGTGGAGACTGTATAGAAGACACAACTATTTTTAGATTGAAGGTAGCACTGTGTTGTTTCTCTTTGGAAAATTCCTTTTCTTTTGATGAAAGCCAAAACCTGAAGCTGGTGGTGACAGATTAGGATCCTAATTGCTGTGTTGTTGGAAATAAAGAGAGAAATGTTTATTGCTATTCACATAAATAGCAAACCAAATTTCATCAGGGTAGTAAGATGGGCCTACTTAGTGGGATAGTCTTATAGAATTTTTTTTTCTAGTAAGCCTGGGAAAACTTGTGAAGTGGCAATAATAAAAACAGCATATGGTCTTTGCAGGAACTTTGTCATACATAAGCAATGTGCTGTGGGTGTGGTAATGAACATCAGGTGTATTTGGCTCAAGACTCTTTTAAACTTGGGGAAGAAGAATTTTGTTTTTATGCACATACTGGAATGTGTTTTTGCATTTCTGGTATTTTTTAAAAAATAACTTAAGAACTACGTTATGTTTTTATTCCTTATTTGGAAGCTATATTGGTCAGCATAAGAAAATACTTAAGATCTTCAAAGGCATACTGTAGAGGTTTGGAAAGCATTTGGTTTGGCTTGAAGCAAGTTTGGCTAGTGAAGTGACAGGCACACAAGAAAGAACAACAGGTGAAAAAATGTGGAGTGTCTTTCATCTTTCAAAGGGTTTTTCTTGATGAATTGAAACAGCCATGAAAATAAGCACTGGCCTTCATACCCAGTGGCCTAAAAGGACTTAGAGTGGGCCAAATCAGAATCAGGCAGGGGCCTAATGAAAATCAGGCAACAAGCCTAGGCCTAATTAAATGTGCTCTTTCCTTCTCTTATCCCCATTGGCTTGATTTTTTAAGAAACAAATCTGGTTTTGTGGTACAGAGATATTTCTGTCCTTTGTCTCTGATACAGAGTTGGTAATGACTGACAGAGGCAAATAGTGGCATTAGTAACTCAGTAGAACCAGTGAAAATTTTTGTTGGGTAAATCCATTTTCTTGCAGACCTATTTCATTTAAAAGCTCCTTTTAAAAATTAACAAATATATTTCTAGACTAAAGTAAAGAGTATGACTTAACGTGGTTGAATGAGAGTCAGAGACAAAATTATTCATTTTGTTTGGAAAACATATTGCATTTCATTGTAACTGCTTTAGAATAGCTTTTAAAACTGTTGATTGAGCTTCAGCAGGTTCTCAGACTTGTTTAAAGAAGTCTTTGGGACCTATGAGTCATGAATAATTTTCTGATTAAGATCACAAGAAAGATGTCTGCACAGAATTCTGCAAAACTTTAAAGCAAAACTGAACAATGTGAATTTGTCATAAGAGTAGAACATTTTCTCCAGTGTTCAAGTTTATAGAGTGGGTACACTGAGGGCTGGGCCTGGACCACAGATTCCTGGGCTTTCAATCGAAGACTTCTTTCTGGCCAGTACCTCCCATGAAGAAGTTGCTGCTCAGTTTGGCATTTGAATACAAATAAAACTTTTATGTAACTCAGGGAGATAACATGCTTAATTTATTACAGCACATTTATGAAGTCCTAGGAGATGCCTGAATTATAATAATTGGAGAGTCTGTTTTGTGTCTTTTCCAAAGCCTTTGCTTAGGGAGCAACTTTTGAAGTCAGCCATGGTGCTAGATTTGGAAGTGTTCTAGAGGCATATGTTTGGGGAGCAGTGGCGGATGAGAATCGGATTGGATCTGCAGACTGCAGGACGCCACAAATATGTACAGAGCACATGAATTACATAGAGGACAGCAAGACAGTCACATCCTGTGACAGATCACTTTTTCGAAGAGAAACATAAAAATAATACCCAGCCACTGTGAAAAGGTTGTCATAAATAACAACAAACTATATGTCTTCAAAAGAAGACAGGTACTCTGTTTTCCTTTTGAAATGCTTAATGAAAAACTGCACACACACACACACAAAATTTCTGTGGATTCAGGGATTCTGAAGTCAGCAAGAGGCAGGAGTAGAAGTCCACGTGCTGTGTCTTTATGGACTTTAATTGTTTGGTTTCAAGCTTAGCAGCAAAATGTTCCTGCCAAGTGAGTGTGTGTGTGCACGGGATGCTTTCTGCTTTGTTTCACTCAGGCGTTTGAAGAAATGCCCTGGTTTGTATCAGTCATACATCATTTTGGTGTAAGAGAAAACACGCCCCTTGAAACAATTAAGGACTTGCAACTTATCATTAGAATGAGTAATAGGCTGCAATGTCAATTTAGGATAGGTTTTTAGAAATTAATTACTGGGATAGGTCATGGAATGCTTCACTGTTTTGTAACGATTAAAAACTACAATTCAGCAATTAGTGAGAAATTTGTCAGGGCCATATATTTATCATTTATCACTTTAGAATGGGGCCTGAAAACTTTTTTTTTCTGTAAACAGCCAGATAGGAAATATTTTTGACTTTGAGCCTTTCTAGCATGGAAGCAGCCATAGACCATAAGTAAACAAATAAACATGTCTGTGTTCCAATAAAACTTTTTGTACTTCATGTATTATGTATTATATTTCATATAATGTTAATCTGTCTTAATATATCATTCTTCCTCTGATTGTTTTCTCAACCTTTTAAAAACCTGTTTGGTTCTGGATTGTGTAAAATCAGGCAGTTGGCAAGATCTGGCCAGAAAGCTATAGTTTGCTGACCCTGCTTTATAGTATGAGACCCTGTTATTGCTTACACTAAGATGTCTGTGCATTATTTGGAAGACCAAAGCATTTTTTTTCCCAAACTCTTAATCATTTTATAATTCTGGTCCAATGATTTTTTAAAAAATGCTTTGATTTGACTCTTTGAGGACTGCTGTATGGGGGCTGGCTGAGTGGCTGGAGGTCTGATAAATTAAACTCTGACTGTGTTCCTCTCATTATGTTCTGACTCTGTTCATCAGTAAAAGGAACTTGTGTCATTGCCTCACTTGTTGCAATGAATAAATCTGTATGATTTTACAAAAGAACAACTGCGTGGATTCTTTTGCTGCCTGAAGACTTGAGTGTTGGCCTCCTCTTCATAAAAGTTTCCATGACAATCTGGCCTGAGAGAATGACAGGTTTGCCCTCATGGGGAATTTCTCATTAAGGAAGCTTTTCTTTCACGAGGAAGCTTTATGGAGGCTTAATCGTGGGTCAAATAGAAAGGACCAAATAGGACCTTTCATAAGCCATACCTTATACCCATCCTGGCCTGAAAGAGCTTTTTTCCTCTGGTGTGTGGCAATGGGGCCATGTTCAGAGGCTGAGAGGTTAGAGAGGACCACCATGCTACCCTGGGGTCCTTGCTTCCTATTGGTAACCGAGAGACACAGACACTGGCATGTGCCATTAATACATGAGCTAAGCCAAGAATTAGGCCCCTAGCTCTCTCTGTGGAAAGGCAATATATGGAGTAGGGAAGCAAGTGGACTCTGAGCTCAACCATCTGGGTCTTTCCCCTGGTTCTGCCATCTACTAGCTGTGTCATATTCACCTCTGTGTGTTTTAGTTTCCTCATGTGTGCAAGGGGCATGAAAACGATGAGGTCTCTGTCACAGTGTTGATGGAATAAACACCCTCATGGATGTCAAGTATTTTAGGACAGTGCCTGGCCTCTAGTAGTGAATAATAAATGATAGCTATTGTGATCCCTTTCTTGAAGGCACCCAAACATTTGAAGACTATTTATAAAAAGGAAGATTCCTTTCCTCAGGCATAGTCACGGTGACAATATCCTTTCAGCTCTTGCTCTTTTTCTCATCCATTATCACCCCTTCCTTCTACAGATCTCTATCTTCAGCCACCTCAGTCACCCTGTTCTAATTCCCATTTTGGATCTTGGCCTTTAGTCTTTGCCCACCCACTCTATTTTGTTATAAACTAGTGATCTCCTGGATCTAAATTGAGAAACACTTGTCTGGTATACAAGAGGGAAGCCCAGTTCATGGGTGTAACCTGATGGGATGTCATGTAGCTATGGTGTGGCCCAGCCTGGTACGGCTGGTAATCTACAAGTTGTTCAAGCCAGGTTTGCATTAAGCTGTTCACTCACTTCCCTAAAGCTGAGAAGTTGAAGGGATAGAGCCCACTGGGGGAAAACTGACTGTGTTCTAAACATAGGCTTTACGGGTCATAGGGTTTCCCAGGCTATGTTCTGTGTTCTAAGGACCTTCAATAAATCCTCCATACTCAGCTATGAATATGTTTCCCTTCCCATAACTGCTTTCTGGGATGGGGGAGAAAAGTGTCACATCTTGCTACCATCTATTTTAAATCCATCTTAAGCTTTGTTATCTTTCCTCTGGGGTCTGTTCTGCCTGTCCTTTTTGGAGCAGGGCAGGGGTGTGGACAGTTGTTGATGAAAGCATTTACTTTGGTTAATTACTAGCCTGGGTGTATTTACTCTAGTTTTCTTGGGATAAAAATGAAATGCTATTTTTGGTCTACTCAATGTAGGATTTTTTTCCTAAAGAGAATGTAGTGTGTAAGATATAGATAAAAGAGGTTCTGGGACAGTTTATCATGCTTGCATCATGAAAGGCCCTGTTGAAGAAGACCACCTCAGATGATGGGAAAAGTATAAGATATGTGTGAGGACTCTGGTTTTACTCTTTTGAATGATTCTAAAAAACAAAGCAAAGCAAAGCAAAACAAAGCAGAACCAAACAAGTTTTTGACCCTGATAAAAAAATTGATATTTGCATTAAATACCTGCTTTCTCCTTAAAAAAAAAAATACACAGGCCTAGAGTTTTTCTTCATATTTCTTTACTCCCTAGGTATCTCATCCATATGAGATGCTCTCCTTGACTTCAAAGGGTACTTTGTATATGCAAGAAATACCCAGAGCGTAGAGGGGAAAGACACTGTGCCCCAAACATATTTTTATTTGATTGAAACGATTCATCTGAATGACGCTCGCTGTTGTGTTAAGCGCTGTGCTCTAGGCACACGCAGAGTTTGCACTTGTTTGGTGATGGTGCCTCTTTATCTGGCTTGTGAGTTTCCTATTGCGTGCAAAGGGCAAAACCAAGCCACATATTGGGACAACAAGGCATGCAAATGCCTGTTTCCGCTGTTTCATTTCAAAGGTGAAACATTCCCATTTCTGCAGCATTTTTGCTGCAGATATTTTGGAGCATGACTAGAGGTACTCGTGATGATTCTATGTTTATTTTTTTAAGGGAAGGAGAAAGAGGAAAACTTGCTAGTTTTCAGTGCTTACTGCCTGCCAGGCATTGTATGGACATGATTTCATTTAATTCTCACATTAAATCTTAAGCATAGATATCATTATTTCCATATCACAGAAGACAAAACTGAGGTTTGGAATTTAAATTACTTGCTGACAGTCCCACAGCTGGAGCGCTGCAGAGAGTCAGGATTCATAACCAAGTCTGTCTCTTTTCAGTAACCCAAACTGCCTCCCTTCAACCGGAGGTTGTCTTTCCTGTCCATATAGAAGAAAATGCTCAGTTGGGCTCTAGAAAAATGTTCTCCAAACAGATTTAGCCTTTTTTTTTGTTTTTGATCATAGATATAGGTGAGAAAAGTATGTTGGCTTTCAGACTTTAAAAAGCAAAAACGTGAAGCTTAAATCACTGAAAAGTGGGTACAACTGCACGAGTAAAATAAATTGTGTTAATGTCTATACTGAGAGAATTAAACATTTAAAATCACTATTCCACATAAGAACGTAAATTCACAATCCGTCAAAGTGAGATATACATTTTTTGGTAAGCACAATGTAGACTGAAAATTGAAGAGTTGTCTGTTTGGTTGCTAATATTACAGTAGTTAAGATATTTTTTAGTTTTAACAGAGTTGCCAATGATGAAATTAGAACTCAGAGTTTCTTGCAAAACCTTAGGAATAACCATGACTTATTGCTACAAAGCAGATAAAATAGCCTTCATTTTTGTGCCAGAATCTCCTTTTAGCTCAGACGACTTGATCTACAAAAGAGAAAATGGGGAAAATTTGTTACTGTAAAATGTCTTCCTGATGTATTGAGGTTGGAGTTGTAAAAGAAATATAAATTCTTCTATAAAAATGTGTTTTTGTTTTTTTCACCAGGCGTGGTGGTGTACGCCTCTAATCCCAGAGGCTTCAGAGGATGAGGCAGGAGAATTTTAAGTTCAAAGCCAGCCTCAGCAAAAGTGAGGCACTACAGAGCTCAGGGAGACTCTGTCTCTAAATAAAATTCAAAATAGGGCTGGGGATGTGGCTCAGTGGTCAAGTGCCCCTGAGTTCAATCACCAGGTTTAAATTTTTTTTTTTTTTTTTGTGTGTGTGTGGGTTCTCTATCTTATTACTCTACAAACTCTTGCATATTTCTCAGTCTTACTTTCCATTTTTAATTTACAAATGGTAACAAGTTCTTTAGGTTTATGAGAGGGTCAAATGATATATTAAAGTGCTTTGGAATGGCTATAAGTGTTATTCATATGGAATGGTAAGTGCATGCAAATGATGTTTTCCTCTTTTTGTAATCCAGTTCCCCCACCTCACCCTATTGCCTCCCCTTCATTACTGTTAGGAAAGAGCAGGGACTATGATTTCTGTGGGTGACAGTAGAGCTTAAGAAAGGAAGACAGGTCTTGTCACTCAAAAGGGAGATTTTAAAAACACTATAGATTCTAGATGGCAAAGTGGAAGGAGGAAAAGGGGAGAAAGACAGAAAGCAGGCAGGCAGGAAGGGAAGGGGCGGAAGAAGGCAGGAACTCATTATTAGTGAACTGGTTCCATGCATTGTGATGAAAATTCCCATGGGCAGTGGGGTTAGAAACATTCAGGAAGATTTCAGGAGAACCCAGAATTCCCTCTCTCCTGTGAGGAGAGTGAAGGCCTATAATCTATGTCCTGACATAAACTTTCTGGTTGCCTAGGACCTGTACAGGTGAGTATTGGATCTAGAAATTCTTAAGAACCACAGGGAGGAGTTTAAGATCTGATGGCCTAGAATAGGCCCACTAAGCCACTCACTACTCAGATGAGCATCAGCAAATCAATGAATACCTACTGTTGGCAAGGAAGTTGGGGATTCTTTTGCACTGTTAGCAGAAGTCTAACCTGGTTCGGGTATTCTGAGGATTTTATCTGGTTGTTCTTAGAGAAATCAGGTCATGTCCCATATAAGTACAGTAGTCTCTCTCCTGGAATATATACCCTAGACCCACTCTCATGCAAAATTCTAAGGGAACATGCAGGAGTATGTTCTTTGATGCTTTATTTGGAAAGGTAAAACGTTGAAGGCAATTGAGGTGTGCAACACTAGGAGAATGGATTAATCAATTGTGGATTATACACTTGTGTACCACTTATGTTTGATTATACACTATATGAATAATATGAATAGATCTTAAAAACATTGTTTATGTGTGTGTGTATGTGTAATTTGTTTTAATTAGTTACACATGACAGTCAAATGCATTTAAATTTTTTTTCAGCTATAGATGGATACAATACCTTTATTTTATATATTTATTTTGATATGGTGCTGAGGCTCAAACCCAGTGCCTCACATGTGCTAGGCAAGTGCTCTTCCACTGAGCTACAACCCCAGCCGAGTAGAATGCATTTTGACACATCATACATAAATGGAATATAACTTCTCATTCATCTGTTTGTACATGATGTAGAGTTCCACAGGTCATGTAATCATATAAGAACATAGGGTAATAATATAAAATTTATTCTACTATCCTTCCTATTCCCTGACCTCCTTCCCTCCCTTCACTCCCCATTGTCTAGTCCAAAATACCTCTATTCTTCCTCTGATTATTGTGAATTAGCATCTGCATATCAGAGAAAACATTTGGCCTTTGGTTCTTTGGGATTGACTTATTGTGCTACTTAGCATGATAGTCTCCTGTTCCATTCATTTACTGGCAAATGCTATAATTTCATTCTTCTTTAAGGCTGAGTAATGTTCCATTGTATATATATATATACCACATTTTCTTTATCCATTTATCTGTTGAAGGGCATGTAGGTTGGTTCTATAGTTTAGTTATTGTGAATTGAGCTGCTCTAAACATTGATGTGGCTGCATCACTGTAGTGTGCTCATTTTAAGTCCTTGGGGTATAGACCAAGGAGTGGAATAGCTGGCTGAAAGGGTGGTTTTATTCCAAGTTTTCTGAGGAAACTCCATACTGCTTTCCAGAGTGGTTGCACCAATTTGTAGTCCCACCAGCAATGTATGAGTGTACTTTTTCTCCCACATCCTGGTCAACATTTATTGTTCCTTGTATTCTTGATAGTTGCCATTCTGACTGGAGTGAGATGGAATCTCAGTGTAGTTTTGATTTTCACTTCTCTAATTGCTAGAGATGTTAAACATTTTTTCATATATTTGTTGATTAATTATATTTCTTCTTCTGTGAAGTATCTGTTCATTTCCTTAGCCCATTTATTGATTGGATTTATTATTATTATTATTATTTGGTGTTAATTTTTTTTTTTAGTTGTCAATGGACCTTTATTTATTTATTTAAATGTGGTGCTGAGAATCCAACCCAGTCCCTCACAGATGCTAGGCAAGTGCTCTACCACTGAGCCACAGCCCAAGCCCCTGGTGTTAAGTTTTTTGAGTTCTTCATATATCCTGGAGATTAATGTTCTATCTGAGGTGCCTGTGGTAAAATTTCTCTCCCATTCTATAGGCTTCCTTTGCAAGTTATTGGTTGTTTACTTTATTGTGAAGAGCTTTTTAGTTTGATTCCATCCTATTTATTGATTCTTGATTTTTTCTTCTTTTGCTTTAGGAGTCTTGCTGAGGAAGTTGGTTCTTAAGCCAACATGGTGAACATTTGGGCCTACTTTTTCTTCTAGTTTTCTCTGGTTTAATTCCTAGATCCTTGATCCAGTTTGAGCTGAGTTTTGTGCAGGGTGAGAGATAGGGTTTATTTCATTTTGCTACATATGGATTTCCAGTTTTCCCAGCACCATTTGTTGAAGAGGCTACTTTTCTTCAGTGAATGTTTTTGGCATTTTTGTCTAGTATGAAATAACTGTATTTATGTGGGCTTGTCTCTGTGTCTTCTATTCTGTACCTTTGGTCTATGTGTCTGTTTTGGTGCCAATACCATGCCATTTTTGTTACTGTGGCTCTGTAGTATAGTTTGAGGTCTTGCATTGTGATGCCTCCTTCCTTCTTCTTGCTAAATATTGCTTTGACAAATTCTGGGTCTCTTATTTTTCCAACTGAATTTTATGATTGCCTTTTCTAATTCTATGAAGAATGTCATTGGAATTTTAATAGGAATTACATTAAACCTGTATAACACTTTTACTAGTATGGCCATTTTGGTATATTAATTCTGCCTATCCAAGAGCCTCTATCTAAGGTCTTCTTCAATTTCTTTCTTTAATGTTCTATAGTTTCATTCTAGAGGTCTTTTACTTGTTTTGTTAGACTGATTCCCAAGTATTTTATTTTTTTGAAGTTATTGTGAATGGGGTTTTCCTAATTTCTCTTTCAGTGGAATCATCACTGATATATAGGAACATGTTTGATTTATAGGTATTGATTTTATATTCTGCTACTTGGCTGAATTAATTTCTTAATACTAGAAGTTCTCTGGTGGAGTATTTTGGATCTTCTAACTTTAGGATCATATTTGTAACCCTTTAATTTCTTTCTCCTGTTTAATGCTCTGGCTAGAGCTTCAAGGGTGATGTTGAGTAAAAGTGGTGAATAAAAGTGGCTTTCCTGCCTTGTTCCAGTTTTTAGAGGGAATGCTTTCAATTTTTCTCCATTTAGAATGACGTTGCCTTTGGTTTCCACATATGTAGCTTTTACAATGTTGAGATATGTTCCTACTTAGTTTTCCTACTGTTTTGAATATGAAGGGATGTTATATTTTGTCAAATGCTTTTTGTGAATCTATTGAGATGATTATATGATTCTTGTCTTTAAGTCTATTGATGTGATGAGTTATAGTTATTGATTTCTGTATGTTTAATCAACTTTTCATCCCTGAGATGAACCCCAGTTGATCAAGGTGCACTATCTTTTAAGTATGTTTTTGTATGCAATTTGCCAGAATTTTATTGAAAAAGTTTGCATCTATGTTCATCAGGGATATTGGTCTGAAATTTTCTTTCTTTGGTGTGCCTTTGTCTGGTTTTTGGTGATATTAGCCTCATAGAATGGGTTTGGAAGGCTTCCCTCCTTTTCTATTTCATGGAATAATTTGAGGAATATTTGTGTTAATTCTTCTTTGAAGGTCTTGTAGAGCTTGGCTGAGAATCTGTCTGGTCCTGGGTTTTTCTTGATCAATAATCTTTTGATGGTGTCTTCTATTTCATTGTTTGAAATTGACATGCTTAAGTTCTATATGTTCTCCTGATTCAGTTTGGGTAGATCATATGTCTCTAGAAATTTGTTGATGTTTTTAAGATTTTCTATTTTATTGGAGTGTAAATTTTCAAAATAGTTTCTAATTATCTTCTGTTTTATGTAGTGTCCATCATGATATTTCCTTTAACATAATAAATTTTACTAATTTGAGTTTTCTCTCTCTTTGTTAGCATGGCTAAGCATTTATCAATTTTATGTATTTTTTTTCAAAGAACCAGCTCTTTGTTTTGTCAATTTTTAAAATTTTTTCTTTTGTTTCAATTTCATTGTTTTCAGCTCTGATTTATTTTGAGAGAGAGAGAGAGAGAGAGAGAGAGAGAGGGAGAGAGAGAGAGAGAGGGAGAGAGAATAACTTTTTAATAGATGGACACAACACAATACCTTTATTTTTATGTGGTGCTGAGAATCGAACCCGGGTCCTGCCCGTGCTAGGCGAGCGCTCTACCACTGAGCCACAATCCCAGCCCCAGCTCTGATTTTAATTATTCCCTGTCTCCAACTCATTTTGCTTTTGATTTGTTCCTCTTTTTTCTAGGGCTTTGAGATGTAATGTTAAGTAATTTATTCATTGCCTTTTTATTCTTTTAATGAGTGAGCTCAATGCAATGAATTTTCCTCTTAGAACTGCCTTCATAGTGTCCCAGAGATTTTGATGTTGTATCAGTGTTCTCATTTACCTCTAAGAATTTTTTTTAATCTCATTCTTGATTTCTTCTTTTATCCAATTGTCATTTAGTAGTGCATTATTTAGTCTCCAGGTATTAGAATAGTTTCTATTTTTTATTTTATCATTGATTTCCAAATTCACTTCACTATGATTTGATAGAATACAGGGTATTCTCTCTATTTTTTTGTATTTGCTAAGAGTTGCTTTGTGGCATAAGATATGGTCTATTTTAGAGAAGGATCTGTGTGCTGCTGAGAAGATGGATGAATTATTCTATATATGTACATTGTCTAATTTATTAATTGTATTATTTAGTTCTATAGTTTCTTTGTTTAGTTTTTGTTTGGACAATCTGTCCAGTAGTAAGACAGGCATGTTAAAGTTATACCATGTTATTGTGTTGTGGTCTATTTGATTCTTGAAATTGAGAAGGGTTTGTTTGGTGTATATATATATATTTCATTGTTTGGGGCCTAAATATTTACTATTGTTATGTCTTGGTGATGTATAATTCCCGTCAGAAGTATAAAATGTCCTTCTTGTCCATTCTGATCAACTTTGGATTGAAGTCCATTTATCTGATATGAGGATAGAAACTCCTGCATGTTTTTGCAATTCACATGAATGATATACTTTTCGTATCCCTTAACCTTCATCTGGCGATGTCTTTACCTTTGTGGTGAGTATTTGGAGACCACATATTGTTGGATCTTTTTTAAAATTTACATATGACATTTGAATGCATTACAATTCATATTACACATATAGAGCACACTTGTTCATAACTCTGGTTGTATCCAAAGTATATCCACACCAATTCGTGTCTTCATACATATACTTTGGATAATGATGTCCATCTCATTCCGCCATCATTTTGAACCCCATGCCCCTTCCCTTCCCCTCCCACCTCTATGCGCTATCTAGAGTTTGTCTATTACTCCCTTGTTCCTCCTCCCTACCCCAGTATGAATCAGCCTCTTTATATCAGAGAAAATATTTGGCATTTGGTTTTCTGGAATTGGCTAACTTCACTCATCATTATCTTCTCCAATGCCATCCATTTACCTGCAAATGCCCTGATTTTATTCTCTTTTATTACTGGGCAATATTCCATTGTGTATATATGCCACATTTTTTTATCCATTGACATACTGAAGGGCATCTAGGTTGGTTCCATAGTTTAGCTATTGCTGCTATAAACATTGATGTGGCTGTGTCCCTGTAGTATGCTGTTTTTAAGTTCTTTAGGTATAGACCAAGGAGAAGGATAGCTGGGTCAAATGGTTGTTCCATTCCCAGTTTTCCAAGGAATCTCCAAAGTGCTTTCCATATTGGCTGCACCAATTTGCAGTCCCGCCAGCAATGTATGAGTGTACCTTTTTCCCCACATCCTTTCCAACACTTATTGCTGTTTGTCTTCATAATAGCTGCCATTCTGACTAGAGTGAGATGAAATCTTAGAGCAGTTTTGATTTGCATTCCTATAATTGCTATAGATGATGAGCACTTTTTCATATATTTGTTGATTGATTGTATATCATCTTCTGAGAGGTGTCTGTTCAGATCATTGGCTCATTTATAGATTGGGTTATTTGTTTTTTTTAGTGTCTAGCTTTTTGAGCTCTTTGTATATCCTAGAGATTAGTGCTCTATCTGATGTGTGAGGGGTAAAAATTTGCTTCCAAGAAATAAGCTCTATTTACCTCATAGATTGTTTCTTTTGCTGAAAAGAAAGTTTTAGTTTGAGTGCATTTCACTTATTGATTCTTGATTTTAATTCTTGTGCACAGGAGTCTTATTAAGGAAGTTGGGGCCTAATCCCACATGATGGAGATTAGGGCCTACTTTTTCTTTTATTAGACACTGGGTCTCTGGTTATATTCCTAAGTCCTTGATCCATTTTGAGTTGAGTTTTGTGCATGATGAGAGATAGGGATTTAATTTCATCTTGTTGCATATGGACTTTTAGTTTTCCCAGCATCATTCATTGAAGAGGCTATCTTTTCTCCAATTCAAGTTTTTGGTGCCTTTGTCTAATATAAGATAATTGTAATTTTGTGGGTTAGTCTCTGTATCCTCTATTCTGTACCATTGGTCTACCAGTTTGGTTTGGTGCCAATACCATGTTGTTTTTGTTACTATTGCTCTGTAGTGTAGTTTAAGATCTGGTATAGTGAGGCCACCTGCTTCGTTCTTCCTGCTAAGGATTGCTTTAGCTATTCTGGATCTCTTATATTTCCAGATGAATTTCATGATTGATTTTTCCATTTCTATGAGGAATGCCATTGGGATTTTGATTGGCATTGCATTAAATCTGTATAGTGGTAGTATGGTCATTTTGATAATATTAATTCTGCCTATCCCAGAGCAAGGTCGATCTTTCCATCTTTTAAGGTCTTTGTTTTCTTTCTTTAAGGTTCTGTAATTTTCATTGTATAGGTCTTTCACCTCTTTCATTAAGTTGATTCCCAAGTATCTTATTTTATTTTTTTGAGGTTATTGTAAATGGGGTAGTTTTCCTTGTTTCCCTTTCTGAGGATTTGTCACTGATATACAGAAATGCCTTTGATTTATGGGAGTTGATTTTATATTCTGCTACATTGCTGAATTCATTTATTAGTTTTAGAAGTTTGCTGGTGGGAATTTTTTGTGTCTGTAGGTATAGAATCATATCATCAGTAAATACTGGTAATTTGAATTCTTTTTTTCCTATATGTATCCCTTTAATTTCTTTAATCTGTCTAATTACTCTGGACAGTATTTCAAGAACTATGTTAAATAGAAGTGGTGAAAGAGGCATCCCGGTTCCAGTTTTTAGAGGGAAAACCTTCAATTTTTCTCCATTTAGAATGATGTTGGCCTGAGGTTTTGCATAGATAGCCTTTATGATGTTGAGATATGTTCCTGTTATCCCTAATTTTTCTAATGTTTTGGTGCTGTATTTTTGTCAAATGCTTTTTCTATGTCTATTGAGATGATCATATGATTCTTATCTTTACGTTTATTCACGTGATGAATTACATTTATTGATTTCATTCCGTATGTTGAACCAATCTTGCATCCCTGGGATGATCATGGTGTACAATCTTTTTGATATGTTTTTGTATTCAATTTGTCAGAATTTTATTGAGAAGTTTTGCATCTATGTTTATTACAGACATTGGTCTGAGGTTTTCTTCTTTTGATGTGTCTTTTCCTGGTTTTGGAATCAAGGTGATATTAGCCTCATAGAATGAGTTTAGAAGTGCTTTATCTTTTTCTATTTCCTGAAATAAATTGCTGGTATTAGTTCTTCTTTAAAGGTCTTGTAGAACTTGGCTGATCCTGGGCTTTTCTTGGTTGGTAGACTTCTGACAGAATCTTCTATTTTGTCCCTTAAAATTGATCTGTTTAAATTGTGTATATTATCCTGATTCAATTTGGGCAAATTATATGACTTTAGAAATTTGTTGATGCCTTTGATATTTTCTATTGTATTGGAGTACAAGTTTTCAAAATAATTTCTAATTATCTTCTGTATTTCTGTAGTGTCTGTTGTGATGTTTCCTTTTTCATTATGTATGTTAGTGATTTGAGTTTTCTCTCCCCTTCTCTTCGTTAGCATGGCTAAGGGTCTGTCAATTTTATTCATTTTTTCAAAGAACCCAACTTTTTGTTCTGTCAATTTTTTCAGTTGTTTCTTTTGTTTCAGTTTAATTGATTTCACCTCTGATTTTAATTATTTTCTATATTCTACTGCTTTTGGTGTAGATTTGTTCTTCTTTTTCTAGGGCTTTGAGATGTAGTGTTAAGTCATTTGTTTGTTGACTTTTTCTTCTTTTAGGGAATGAATTCCATGCATTGAACTTTCCTCTTAGAACTGCTTTCATAGTGTCCCAGAGATTTCAATATGTTGTATCTGTGTTCTCAGTTCACCTCTAAAATTTTTTAATCTCCTCCTTGATGTCTCCTGTAACCCATTGTTCATTCAGTAGCATATTATTTAGACTAGAGGTGTTGGAGAAGCTTTTATTTTTTATTTTATCATTGATCTCTAATTTTATCCCATTATGATCTGATATAATTCAAGGTAGTATCTCTACTTTTTTTTAAATATTTGCTAAGAGTTGCTTTGTGGCATAATATATGATCTATTTTAGAAAAGAATCAATGTGCTGCTGAGAAGAAAGTGTATTCTCTTGTTGAAGGATGAAATATTCTATATATGTCAGTTAAGTCTAAGTTATTGATTGTATTATGAATTCAGCTTTTGTTTGGAAGATCTATCCAGTGGTGAAAGAGGTGTGTTAAAGTCACCCAAAATTATTGTGTTGTGGTCTACTTGACTCTTGAACTTGAGAAGAGTTTGTTTGATAAATGTAGATGCTCCATTGTTTGGGGCATAACTATTTATAATGTTAAATAATGCTGGTGTATGGTTTCCTTGAGCAGGATGTAGTGTCCTTCTTTATTCCTTTTGATTGACTTTAGCTTGAAGTCTACTTTATTTGATATGAGGATGGAAACCCTTGCTTGTTTCTGCAGTCCATGTGAATGGTATGATTTTTCCCAATACTTCATCTTCAGTCTCTGGATGTCTTTTCCTATGAGATGAGTCTCTTTGGTGCAGCATATTTTTGGGTCTTTTTAAAAAATCTAGTCTGCTAGTCTATGTCTTTTGATTGGTGAGTTTAGGCCATTAACATTCAGGGTTATTATTGAGACATGATTTGTATTCTCAGCCATTTTAATTTATTTTTGGTATTAACATGACTTGGTTTCTCCTCTGATAAGTTTTTCTTTAGTGAAATACCTCTCTCTGCTGATTTTCATCATTGTTTTTCATTTCCACTTCATGGAATATTTTGCTGAGGATATTCTGTAGTGGAGAATTATTTTAGCTTTTGTTTACCATGGAAGGTTTTTATTTCATTATCAAATCTAAAGCTCAATTTTGCTGGATATAAGATTCTTGGTTGGCATCCATTTTCTTTCAGAGTTTGGTATATGTTGTGCCATGATCTCCTGGCTTTGAGGGTCTGGGGTGAAGAATCTGCTGAGATACGAATTGGTCTCTCACTATATGTAATCTGATTCCTCTCTCTTGTGACTTTTAAAATTCTGTCCTTATTTTGTATGCTAGGCATATCATTAAAATGTGCCTCGGTGTAGATCTATTGTAATTTTATACATTTGGTGTCCTGTAAGCCTCTTGTATTTGTTTATTTCCAATTTGTTCTTCATGCTTGGGAAATTTTCTGCTATTATCTCATTGAAGAGATTGTACATTCCTTTGGTTTGAAACTCTGTGCCTTCCTCTATCCCAATAACTCTTAGGTTTGGTCTTTTGATGCTGTCCCATAATTTTGTATATTCTGTTCATGGTTTCTTACTATCTTCACTGTGTGATTAACTTTATTTTCTAGATTGTATACTTTGTTTTAATTACCTGATGTTCTTTATTCCATGTGACCTAGTCTCTTGGTTGTGTTTTCTATTGAGTTATTTGGTTTATTGTATCTTCCATTTCTAGGATTTCTGACTGGTTTTTTTTTCAGAGTCTTTCTCTCTCTCTCATAGTAATATTTTGCTTCCTGTATTTGCTCTCTTATCTCTTTGTTGGAGTGACCAATTTTTGCTTGTATTTGCTCATTGAGATCATTCTTTAATTCACAGATGATTTTAATTATGAAATTTCTGAACTCCTTCTCTGACATTTCATCAACTTCGTTGTCCATGGGTTCTGTTATAGTATCCTGGTTTATTTGGGGCACTTTCCTCCCTTGTTTTTTCATGTTGTCTATGTGTCTTCCTTTCTTGCAGTGTGGATCTGAGATATTACAGTTTCCACTGTATATTCTTGTAGTATCTGGGCAGGTTGTCTGTGCCTCACTTTGATGTTGGTCTTCCAGACCCTGCTGGTATCCCTCGATGTATACTACTGCAACTAAAGGTGGTGGCAGCAACAGCCGATGTATCTCAAGATTATAGTGGAGGTGCCCCAAGGTGGATGCAATGCTTTACAGAAATCTGGCTGAAAGGGTGGGCCTTACATTCTCTTTGGGATGCCTGCTCTGAGATGTGGCTGCTTATAGGCCCTGTCTGTTGTCAAAAAGGTAGGGGCTATGGTGATGACTGCAATGTCCCAAGATGGAAGTGGGTTAGGCTTGGGCTTTCAGGTGGGGGGGTTGAACTCAGACCTATGCTGGACCTGGGTCCTGTGCAGGTCAATGCGGGCAGATCTGGGCTGGGCCTGGGCTCCCGCAGTCATCTGCTAGTCAGAAGAGGCAGTCCTGTCCTGGAGCCTGGGCTCTGGTAGGTGTCTGTTGGAGGCAGGATGGACCCAGGCCTACTGTGAGCCTGGGTGCCACTCAGGACAGTGAGGGTGAATCTGGGGTCTTGTTTTTAATCCAATCTGCTAGTCTATTTCTTTTAATTGATGAGTTTATGCCATTAACATTCAAGGTTATTGACGAGATGTGATTTGTATTCACAATCATTGTGGTTTATTTCTGGTTTTTAATTTGACTTAGTTTTTCCTTTGATTGACTATTTCTATAGTGTAGTTCCTACTTTGCACTCTTTTGGTTTGTTTATCTGCTCCTTCATGTATCCTGGTAAATCTTAAATTTGGTCTTTTTATGTTACCCCATAATTATTAGAAATTCTGTTCATGGTTTCTTACCATCTTCTCTGTGTGGTCAATTCTACTTTCAAGATTATATATTTTGTTTTCATTGCCTGAGATTCTGTCTTCCAAGTTGTCTAGTTTGTTGATGATGCTTTCGATTGAATTTTTAACTTAGTTTAATGATTTTTTCATTTTGAAGATTTCTGCTTGGTTCTTTTTCAGAATCTCTGCCTCTTTATTGAAGTTATCTTTCGTTTCTTGTATTTTCTCTCTGATTTCACTCCTTACACCATCTTTTACTTCACAGATAAGTTTATCTATATACATTCTAAATGTCTTCTCTGACATTTCTTCTACTGTGTTGTCAATGGATTCTATATTGGAGCATCTTTGTTTTATGTGCTTTTTCCCCATTTTTTTTATGTTGTTTGTGTGTCTCCTTATCTTACAGTATGGATGTGTAGAATTACAGTGTTCCTGAAGATTTTCAGTACCTTGCCTTTAAGGGGGAGACCAATATTAATAGCAACCAATATAAACAATATACAGCCTGAATCCTAGTAGCTCCTATTAAGTTGTCTATGGTTTTGTCGCAATAAACAAAAAGGATGTATTAAATTATTATTTACAAAGTAAACAGTAAGGCTGCTAAAAGGGTTTACAGTTTCAGATGGTGGGTAAAGAGAGAACAGAATTGGTATAGGATGTGATGTTTATGAAGGAGGAGGAGAGAAGATAGAAGTAAAAATTTGTAGGAAGAGTGAAAGAGGTTAAATTCTCCTGCTGTCAGCAGGAGAAAAGAGAGGAAGAGAATCCAGGAAAACAGATAAGTGAGAAGAAAAATATATACAAATTAAAAGCAAATTTAAAAAATGTGAAAAAGAAAAGTAAAAATATAAGAACACACAACAAAACTGTAAAATACTATTCTATATCCCAGTCCTCAATAAACTGATGCATGAAAAATTGTTGGTTTCAAATATGATAAAGGTGTGAAAGAGGAAAAAATAATCTTGATGGAAAATTGAACAATTGTTTCCAGTTGGTGTTCAAAAGTTTCTCAGCTTCCCTTCTCTGCTGACAGGTGGGATTGTCTGGAGTTTGATGGTAATTCCAGCCTGGTGGGTGCCAGACCAGCTGGCTGATTGAGCTGATAGCAAAATGCCCTCATACCATTTTCTAACCTTCTGATCTGATATAGCCTGCCCCATTCATTCCCTCACACTTCAGGACTTGCAGAGCTGGGGAGAGCCTGGCTCTTTCCAGTATCTCCAACTTGTGCTCCCTCTGGTGCAAAATGCCCTCAGTCTCTGATTTTCACAGAATTGTGAAATTCTGTAGGCCACTTTAGACCCAGACACTATCTGATATAAACAGTAAGCTTCATATATCTTAGGCTCAGCCATGTTGCAGCCTCAAAATCTCAATGCTTATCCAACTGGCAGAGAGATGAGCTGGGATGCACACACTCAGAGGAGCAACCCTGAGAAAAAGTAGAAAGATGGTGGCAGTAGCACTTCCAACAAGAGGACCTCAGGTGTAGCCAAACCCACAGGCACCCTGACACTGGATTGGTGTCCCCAGACAGAGTTGGCTGCTTCCTGAGATGGCATGGTGGAGAACTTGCAGGCACCCTGGACCCCAGACCCCAGCCAATGGCCCAAGATGGAGGTGGCCACATGCAACCAAACCTACAGGCACCCTGGATGGACCTCTGGGCTGTGGCAGTAGTGGGGGCAGCAGCATCCTGAGAATGGACCTCCAAGCATTACTGTGGTAGCAGTAGTGATGGAAAACATTGAGAGAAAAAGAAATAAAAAATGTTCTATAGCATAATTACACATATTAGTTACACATGGCAACACAAATGATATTACATATTTGTCAAAGTACAAACATACCGTACTAGTCAGTGTCCTCCAGAGAAGCATACCCAATAGGCTAGAGATACAAAAATTGATATATGAGATGGAACTTAACAGGAGAATTGTCTTATACTATTATGGAGGCTGAGAAGTCCCACTCTAGGCTGGCTGCAAGCTGAAGACCAGGGAAGTCAATAGAACACCTCAGTCCAAGTCTAAAAGCCTCAGAATTAGAGAAGCCAATGGTATTGCTCTTCACCTGAAGCTGAAAAAGTAGGGGTGAAAATCTCTTGATCCAAAGACTGAAGAACCTTGAGTTCTGATGTCCAAAACCAGGAGAAGAAGGACATCCTAGCTCCAGAAGAAAGGGCAAATTCACCTTTCCTTTGCCTTTTTGTTCTTGCCTCAGCCAACTGGATGGTGCTGTCCACAGTGAGTGAGGGTGGATTTTTCTTACTCAGCCCACTGATTCAATTACCAGTCTCTTCTGTAAACACTTTCACAGACACACCCACAACTAAAGTTTTTCCAGCGATCTGGGGATCTTGTAACCTATTCAAGAGGTCCCATCACAATGCTTAAATATATTTATGTTTTATAAACATTAGAGTGGATGGCTTTAGCAGGGAAGGGAGCAGGGATTCAGATAAGAAGTTAAAGGAATAGCAATCCGATTAATAAAACATGATGCGTTGGATGATGGTGTACTGTGAGCAAAGACATATAATTAACTCTGAATCGTAGGTTAAAAACAAACAGAGGAAAGCTATGATTTGCACATCTGAATCATGGTGGAAAGCACATGGCATGATGATTACTTTCAGAAGCGCCTCCACCTTATGAGGGTGGGCCTGCAGGAAATGACCAGCCTCTATGAGTAAGCTACCCATCCTTATGACATAAACAGATGATTTCAGGGCCAGGATGGAATTTAGTAAATTGCTTGTTATTTAGGTCTCTGATGCCCTGGAAGATGAAACATTTACCCCCTGAGATTAATTTTTCACTGACTGATCAAACTCAATGTACTGTTTATGTTCTCTGTAACAGAAATTTTAGAGTACATAAATTTTTAAGCAAGAGTCTGATATCCAAAAAGATATATTACTTTGATCTAAAGTAATTTGAAGTTCAACTGGGTGAAATACTCCTACTATTTAAGCTACTTATTTATAAAATATGGATCTAGTTAATCAGATTTATACTATGAAGCCAGAACGCTCTCTGATGACTGGAGATGGAAGGTTAATGTTCTGAAAATATTATCCTCCATGGTCTTCATTATTCACTAGCGGCATGACCAGTCACTTTACCTTTATAGATTTGTTTCCTCATATACAAAATGATTACACTAGTTTATCACTCCCTTTAAGCTCCACAAATGCTATGATTTCACAAAAACAAAACAAAGAAGGTGATTAAAAGTTCCACTAGGTAGAAAGTCCTCCCAACAGTATATCAGAGTTGCCTCAAGGCCAGAAATTGATAAGTACGAACTCCAAAGGCAGGTGAGCAACCTTCACAGACACTGTTTCCAGACTCTGTTTTATTCTAGTCTTCCTGTTCATTTCAGAATATCTGGCTTTAAAAAAAATCTAGTGTATAGAAATGTCTGCTTTTAATTATTCTCGAGAATAGAGTTTGAGCAGTGGATTTATATGTTGGTGATTCAGTGTAATCTCTTCAGTAGTGTGCATGATTCTGAAAGGCGCTAAAAGTAAAATCAGCACAAGTGTCTTCAAGTGCTTTCACAAAAATATCTTGGATGGTATACAAGATGGTCTATAATATAATAAGAGCTAATACATTATACCACTGGTACAGACACTGTACTAAGTAATTTAGAAATATTCACTGAATTAATTTCTACAACAACCCAGTGAAACAGGTACTGTTATAATTCCCTCTTGTAGATGAGGAAAACGAGGCAGAAGGTGATAAGTAAATCACTTAAGGTTTCACAGCTAGAAAGTAGGAGGGATTGGATTTGAACCCAGGCTGTGTAATTCAAATGTTCATGCTTTTAACCCTCTGAGCCTACTGTTTCTCTATTATATAGTGAAGTTCCAGTTTATGTTAGGATTTTGGTACTAAAGATTTTTTTCTGGACTGTGTGTTTTGAATAATGTTCCTATTACCCCACTGATGGTCAACTCTTAGAGAAAGATAATCAAAATAGACCCATTGTTTAGCTCCCCTATCCGGGCTCTTCCTTCAAACACCTTATTACAATAACCATGGTATCTAATGTTTATTCAGTTCCTCTTCTATATCACACTGTGTTTTGTGTCCATTAAGTTGTCATCCCTTATGACTCATAGTAGGTACGTATGGCTATTAGCCCTATCTTACTGATGAGGAGATTGAGACTTATAGAGGATTTTGCTCTTGGTCATATATCTGGTGAGCTTCCCCAGGAGCAGCATCTGGACCTGGAGCCTGTTTGTCTCTTGTAGGATTGCTTCTAAGGTTGCTTAATAGATCCTTAGTAAGGATGGTTTGTGGATCTGGATTTCTCTAGCAGATTTTTAAAATGTCTTCTAACATAACATCTAGCTCTTAATTTTTAGAGTCTATTATTCATATGAGTCAGGGTTTCTTGCTTATTTCTGGCCAAAGTGGAATTTCAATCCAGGCTAAAAACTAGGCACCTTTGCCTCTCCTTGGCTTTGGCAAATCACAAATCTTGGACACATTAAAAAGCAAAACAAAAATAATAAATAGAAATTTTAATTTTCATTTCTTTTACTGGAACTGCTTTAAATTAAGCATTGTTATTTACATTATCTTCATTAGTGAAATATTTTTGAGCATCATATTTATTACTTTACACATAATTGAAAGTGATGTTACAGAATATTATTTTCAACTGTGTAATAATATTCTGCAAATTGAACTGTCTAGAAGACAACAAAAGTGTCGTGTGAATGTATATGAAACTCACAGTGTTTATCTTACACCTTTTATAGGAGTGTTGGTTCCATATGATTGATATGATCATCTATAGTGTTTCAACATGTGTCCTCTCACAAACACTGACCTCTAGGTTGAAGGGTTCTCAGAATAGGCTGGGGACAAGTGAGGGCCCAGCTGTCCTTTGTTTGACCACAGAGGGACACAACCAGGACTCTCCCTTGTTTGACCACAGAGGGACACAACCAGGACTCTCCAACAGGTTGTGTGTGTGTGTGTGTGTGTGTGTGTGTGTGTGTATGTGCATGTGTGTGTGATATACTGGGGGTTGAACCCAGGGCCTCACACAGGTGAGGTAAGCAGTCTACCACTGAACTATATCCTCAACCTTTTTAAAATTTTGAGACAGGGTCTAACTGAGTTGCCCAGGCTGGCTTTGAACTTGGGCTCCTCTGGCCTCAGCCTCCAAAGTAGCTGGGATTATAGGCTTGTGCCACAATGTCCAGTTTACCAATAGTATTTTTACTGGTTTAGGTATTTTCGTCCTTTAATCATATTTTTTTTATTTTTTGATAATAAAGTATGTGTTTAAAAGTAAAATTTTCCTTATTAAAGTATTTTATGTTGGGGGAGGAATTGAGTTAAATCAGTTGAAGTTTTGCTGGCATTCAAGTCTTAAAAAAAGAAAGAAAGAAAGAAAGAAAGAAAGAAAGAAAGAAAGGAAGAAAGAAAGAAAAATGTTCCAAAAATTGATCCCAAATTTCTGAAGCCCTTGAAACAAACTTTCTTTGTAAAAACTAGCAGGAGAGAGATGCAGGTAGAAGACAGGTTGTGAGTAATTGCCAGGGAACAGTTCCTCACCCTTGAAAAGAGGTGGAAAGGTGAGTGAGGAAGTGAGAGCCTGTGACCACGTGGCCCAAGATGTCTTGTTTATATTTTCTTATCATGAATCTTATCGCTAAAAGCGTTGGTAAAGTGGCTTTAGTCAGCCAGAGAGACTCTTGGCCTTGGTCCAAACCTAACTGAAGTGTTAATCAGAGGTACATTCTTTACCATGTATAGCACTGGCCAGTTCTAATGAAGTCCATGCACCGCAGCCAGTTAGGCAGGATAATCCCACGCTTGGCAGGAAAGAACATGTCCTTTCAGTATCTGTCATGTAGAGGCTGCCCACCAAATGTGGTCTGGTAGAGACTGTCCAGGGGACTGATGCCAAAGTGTTGATTTGTGGAACAGAAATAAATAGCATTATGTATATTATTTGTAAGCCTCAAAAAAAATCATTTGGTGTTTTTGAGTTCTTATTTGGTAATAAAGAGATTTAAAGCTTATTTTATTCTAGGGAAAAACTATAATCTATTTGAAATTATCTAAATTATTTAAAGATAACTGAAGATGTTTGAGCTTGGCTACAAGGGAAAACTTGATAGAGTATCTCTCTGAAAGGAGGCTGCATAGGGCAATTTTAGAAGAGATAAGATAATGGATAGTTAATAGGACAAGAAGAAAGGGTTGATAGAGTGACAGGTTAGAGGAGATATCACTCATAACACATAACAAACTCACAATGTGTGCCAATTCATAGAAGTTCCAGAACTGATATGGGAAAATACACAAGGTTCCAAAATATATTTAAAAATCTAAGATGTTCTATGCCTTTTATTTATATAGCGCTTATCTCTAAGCAACTCTAAGTTTATTAGAATTCAAATTAGTCTTTACAAAAAATCAAATTGTTTAGAATGAGGATGTTAGGATGTATAGTATGTGCGTAATTTGTTCAAAATCACTTTGGATTCTTTTAAAATAGGAAGAAACTATTTTTTTTCCTTTCTATTTTCTCATCACTCTTGATACTATACTTCTGACACCAGATCAGTGGTTTCTTCTCACACCACACCATTTTCCAGTAACAACTGGGTGTCCTACAATTCAGTTCAGTTCTGACACGGTGCAGTTAGCACATACTCCACAGGTTAGGGCCCAGTCCCACGAGACTGCCCCCTCCTTCACCCATTAAAAATCCAAGTTGTTAAATGATGCTTCAGTAGAAGATTCCAGTAACTCCTCCGAGTTTTTGAACATTCGCTAGAGTTGTTCACAGAACTCAAGAAAATAGTTTTACATACTATTGTTAATTTTTAACAAAAAGATGCAACTCGGGAACAGCCTTCTGGAAGAGATGCATAGGGCAAGGAATGGGGGAAGAGACACAGAGCTTCGAAGCCCTCTCTGGGCCCATGCCATGCGTTCAGCCACTCAGAAGTTCTCCAAACTCTCGTCTTTTTGAGGTTTGATCGAGGTTTCTCTGCATAGGCCTGGTTGATGAAATCATCAACCATTAGTAATGAACTCAACCCATAATCCGTTTCTTCTCCCCTCAGGTGCCACTAAAAATCCCAAGACTCTAATCACAAGGTTGGTTCCCCTGGCAACCAGTGTCCATCCTGAGTCTATCCAGGAGCTCCCTACAATCAGACATCTCATTAGCTTACAAAAAATCTCTTTTCACTGCAGAGATTCCAAGGGTTTTAGAAACTGCAAGCCAGGAAGCTAAAAAAGAGCCAGTATATGTGTGCTTTTTAGTATTCACGGACCATGACTCAGGTTTTCTTCTGTTTCCCCATGGAGGAGGTGATCTTCCTCATCAGAAATTAACACATTTCAGTTGAGCACCTCCATTTGGTTTGGACCCATAAAACTATTTTGAAAAGATGTAATCTCATTGTGACTTTTGCTTGAATCCTCTCTACTTGATCTTTCTCCCTATATTTCCCCCAATTGAATACCTCCAGTGATGATACCAGTCGGGGAAAAGCCCAAGGACTATCCCCAAATTAACTCTGTTAAAGATAATGATGGCAAAACCCTTCCCTCATTTGCTTTGATGAAAAGGGTTCCACATTAGCCAGATCTGCTGTTCGGACAGTGTGGTTTTTGACTAAGTTTAAAGCTCTTAGACAATTTGAGTGCCCATTTCTTAGCCACTTCCTATGTAAATTATGTACTCTCTCATTGGGTAAAAGGCAAGATTAGGATGTCCTTCTTTGCCTCCAGCCCTCCATGTGGGTGTCATGATCTTGTACCACTGTTCTGCACTTTGCTTCTTTCCACTTAATATATACTGCCACTTATTCCACATCAATACATAGAGGGTCTTATTGGTTCTCATTTGGCCTCCAGCAGCTAAGCCTTTAACAAGATTGACTTGATGCCCTTGGGGTCTTAAAGAACTTGTGCTCCTTTTAGATAGGCAGTAACTACTTGCTCCCGTTCCTAGCACAATGTTAAGAAACCCAGCTTACTTGAAATTTTGTGAGGATGGCTTCAATTCACGGCAAAATTAGGTCTTTTCCATAGAATCAAAATGGTGAAATCAGAAAGGCAAATGGTAGAAACTGTCACTATCCAACATGTTTTGAAAGGTGATGGGAGGCCAATAAGCTTGCAAAACTGTAACCCAGGGTTGCCTAACTGTCACTACCTGAGGACAAAGGAGCAGCACTTCCCAAGGGTGTCCTTCATGTGCTCACTTGATTCCTGGTAATCAGTATGGGAGAACATTATAGGAAAGAAAGAGGCATGCATCTCATTCCTTGAAAAAGAAAGCACCAACTTACACACCCAAAAAGACCAGGTGAAGTATTTCCAGGTGTCAAATCTAGATGAAACTTGCTTCTGGCAAGGATGGAATTGTGAATCTGGGTGATGTCTTCAGACATTCTGGAGCTTCTGGGGGAGGAATGACATATTTATTCTTCTCTCAATCCTAATCACAGGAAAACCAGTTGGAACTGTATCACTGGCATGGAACTGGCTTGAATGGATTTGCTAGAGATGCACCTAACTGGAATCCTAAAGACTTGGTCATTTGTGGAGAGCATTCTAATCCCTTCTTTCATTCTCCAAAGTATAAAAGATGCTGATAAGTTAATGTGTTGCCTCTTAGAGGTATTTTCACTTTAACAGGAATAGCCTGGAGATGGTATCCTAACCCAAAGGAATGAATCTTATAATGGAAATTTCAGTCAGGGTGGAAGACCAGTGAGAAGGAAATTTTGGGAATAATTGTATTTTGCACAAAGTCTCAAATCAATCTAAATGGATGGGTAATTATAATTTATGATGTCATATCAATGGCCAAAATTACCTCTGGGAGCCCCTCTACTGAGAATTCCATAGAATTTTGAATCAGTAAGAATTGGTTTTGGTATACAAAAGGCTGAAATGCAGTTGATAAAAAAACAAGAAGACCCTCTATGTATTGATATGGAATAAGTGGCAGTATGTATTAAGTGGAAAGAAGCAAAGTGTAGAACAGTAAACATGAAATGCTACCATTGCATGTGAATGTATTCTCTAGTCCAAAGGTATGGTTTCAGTTATGTGAGCTATACTGTGTACCTGATATTAGTTTCTATCCACAAACTTGTGTGAAAATAAATGTAAATTTATTTTCAACAATAATAAAAAATTAAAGAATTCAGCCAAAGACCTCAGCTCCAAAAGGAACTGCCTACCTCCACGTGTACAGGATCTAAACCCTAAACCTTGAGTACCAGGCCTTTTGGGAGGAACCCAGACCAAAAGGGAACTTCTTACCATGATGTATCACACAGGAGGGAGGATAGAAGATTTGTGAGAAGGAAGAAGGCCTTTCCTTTGGAAGAGCCCTCAGAATAAAGAAAAAAAGGGCTTATTTATCCTTGGCCTGGATCTGCCACCCATTGGCCGAGTGGTCTTGCTGAATCTTAGCAGCTAAATTATCCTGGTGATTCTCTGAAGTCTGCTCAAAAACAGAGATTTCTTTGAAGTAAGGTCTTTTTTTTAATGGTAGGTAACACCTCCTTTGAAAACAACTTAAACTGAATAATATTGAAGATGATATATGGTGAAGAACTTTAAGGCCTTAGTCTTTTTTTCATGTCTTCCAGTCAGATCTAGATCTAGATCCACTTCTTAGGAAAACCTTAGCTCTGCCTGCAGATGCTACGTGGCCCCTCTCAATGGCTGAGTTATGTTGATTTGGTAAGAGTTGGGATTGGTATCTTGAATTTCATGATCTCAAACCTGTTATTTGTTATTTTTGTTATATAGGCCTACTGTGACAGTTAATTATATGTGCCTGGCTAAGCTATGGAGCCAGTTGTTTGGTCAAACACTGGTCTAGGTGTTGCTATGAGGCATTTTGTAAATGAGATTAGCATTTATGATCAATTGATTCTAAGTAAAGAAGATGATGTGAGTGGGCGTCCTCTAATCAATTGAAGGCCTTACAGGAAAAAACAGGTTTCCTGGAGAAGAGGGAAATCTATCCATGACTGTAGCATAGAAATGCCTGAGTTTGCAGTCCCTTAGCCTGTGCTACAAATTTCAGACTCGCAAATGTGACATCAGCTCTTACCAGTTATATATATATATATATACATATTTATTTATAGTAGATGGATGTGGTACCTTAATTTTATTTAAATTTTATGTGGTGCTGAGAATCAAACCCAGTGCCTCACATGTGCTAGGCAAGTGCTTTACTAACTGAGCTACAGCCCCAGCCCCTCTTACCTGAGTCTTGAGCCTGCAGTACTTCACTATAGATTTTGGATTTGCTAATTTCCACAATGGCCTGAGCCAGTTCCTTAAAATAGACCTCCTACTGGATCTATTTTTCTGGAAAACCATTAGGGATATACTTAAGAAACCTATTACCACATGTGCTTTGAGAATGTTGTCTGACATGCCTTCCCTGTCGCACTACCCTACCCACAAGAGGTCTTATATAGAATTTTCTTAAAACTTAGTGGCAGGAAAATATTTGCTTACATTGAAGTATTAGCATGTTTCCCATTCTCGGATTGTGAGAATTGTTCCATTATCCTCCCATCTTTTGATTTAGGTGGAAAGAAACAGGGAGCTCTGCCAGAGTGGCTATGTGGATTGAGTTATAACGTTTCTTCCTAAAACTTTTCTTCCTAAAAATTTCCTCTGTCTCTTCTCCACTCTTATCTGTAAAATGTCTCAATTCTTTGTGAAAAAGACAAAGATATAAAGAGATTTGTTTCATCCTCTGTTTTTCTTTCTTTGATTTTAGCGCAAATGTTTCCCTTTCCTCTCTATCTGAACAAATATTCTATTTACTTTTACCATCTTCCTAAAGATTTGTGAAAAAATCATTGCATAAATCTGTTCTCTCTTCTGCTTAGATGTGAATACACTATGTGCTGCTACAGTAATGGCTTCCTACTGAGTTCTATCCAGGAAGCCAGCTCTTGGCTTATACCCAGAGGAGGGGCATTGGCACAGCTCTCAGGCACTTGAAGTTGGCTAAACCTGGTCAGTGGATGAACCTAGAGACTAGATAGCAGGGTATTGTGTAGGCTTAATTGACTCAATTAATTGTATGTATTAGAAAGTGTTACTCTAGAAATCTTCTTAGTGCTATCTCTTTTATCTCAATTTGACACTCTCCTTCAATAAAAAAGCACTTTATTTTCATTATCAAAACATTTTTTTTGCATTAAAAAATCTAACTCAACAGTGACCACTGGCAGTTTAGTAAGATTCATATGTCATATTCCTATGAGTCAATTGTAAAATTCTTAGACATGCAATAACAGCTTCCAAAACAGCACCAGAAAATATCAGCGACCCTAGGTCCACTTTTTGCTTCAGTAGATGCTTTTCATTTATAGATCCATTTAAATTACATAGGAAATACAAATATCCGAGGTAAAAGGCATGTGGCAGAGACTATTTTACCTTTCCAGGAATATTTTCTACTTTGATAAGAAGATGTGGCAGTCTGGCACATTTGGAATTCCAGAAAGGTAAGCAAACCAGGCAGCCCTTAAAGAAAGACATATCGAATAGAATCATCTCCAGTGACTAATGCATACGTATGGTTAGTACTGTGCATCAGAAAACAGAATGCTCTCATTTTCTTCTTCTGAGAGAACAAAGCCTAGAGAAATATATTTGTAATTTATTTTGCAAAACTATTTCTGTGTTTATTGTTCATTCTTCCAAATGGCTATCCTCTCAAAAGGCAAACATAGTCTGAGTCCCAGCATTTGGATTTTAGTCTTAGCAATTCTCTAAATATACTTGTCTGATGTTTCTTTAATATGGAGATTAAACACAAATATGAAATTAGCTTCCTTGGAACATTCACTTTCAACTCAGCTTTTCTGCTACCAAGGAGATGATCTTTTGAACTGATGCCTTGCCACATCCACAGTGCGTTCAGAGCGGGGATGTGAGCCAGCCCTGTTTAGCCCTTTTTCTTTTTTTAGCTTGTTCAATATTATTGGCAGGTTGCTTCCACCCAAACCTGTATGTTCTAAAGGATTTTTGACAACTTCAAGTAGGTTCAATATCTTTTATGGGAAATTGTGCTAACTGGGTAGAAAGACTGAAGTGCCAATTATAATAGTAGCAGCAGAAGTTGAGTTTCTTTTGTTTCAGTGGGCATATACGAGATCCCTGTGCATTTCATACATAGAACCTATGATGTAACTTTTGAAGTAAAATACTACAGAGTAACTTCAAATTAACTAGTGTCTCTTTTCTGAATGACCTTGGAGGATCTCTTTAGATCATTTCAAATTTCTCTAATTAGTTTTATAACTTGATGGACAGCATTATCATGCTTCCCTTTAGAGAGAAAATTTAGCATGGCTCTTTCCTTTTGTTTTGGTAAGTATATGAAAGCAATTGAATCTTTACCATTCTTTTCTTCACTTTTTGGAACTCAGAATAATTGATGGAATAACCCTCAAAGATAAGCTATCTATTGATGCATTCTCCAAAATGTAAAGACTGAAAAATCCAGGGGTCTTAACTTGTCATTTTGGTAGATCTCTTTCTGGTGAACAAAGAATTATGTGCTAATGAGGAAGATTATTATTCTTGTTTTTTTTTTTTAAAGCGGAAAATTGTTTTTCTAAAGTCCAGTTGAAATTAGTTGACACCACCAATCAGACATAGGGAATATTCTTTCATTTGTACTTCACAAGTATATTTTATGATGATTTGGTTGTATAAGATTAGCTTTATGGTTTCAATAAGACCTTTGTATATTTTTGGATATTATATGTAATATGGTAGTCGTCTGTTAAAGTAAACACGGCATATAATCATCTCAACTTCAAAGAATAGATAGGTAAATACCTCATTTTATGTATTCTCCATCCTTGAAATTAAGTTGTCAATGTTAGTGGGAAGTGAAAATATTGTACAGCCTCAGTAAGCAGTGAAAGAGGGCAGTCACAAAGATAGAAGCAGTGGGTATAAAGTTGGGGACTGTGGGAAATTCCACGGTTCAGGAATAATAGAGGGAAAATGAAGTAGCTAATAGCAGAGAAGGATGGCTCAGTCTGCTGCTAAGTGGAAAATGTGAACTATAATCTTCAGTTAATGTTCACTTCTTTGATTTTAATGACCAGCATTTTAATGGCCTTAGACAAAAAAAACAAACAAACTTTCAGACTGGCATATAATTTCTTTTACCACTTGCCATTTAGAATAGAAAACAATGGGCAATTAGTAAATTAGATTGATCTGTCAGATTTTTTTTGAACGCATGTACTATAGTTTCTTGTTTAGAAATATTTATATTTGATTAATTTGTTTGCTTAAATGCTTGATCAGTGAATCAAAACATTCTACTTAATGATTGGGCAGAATAAATAATAACACTGAATCCTCATCGACAAGGATAAAATTGTAAAGTTTGTAGACAGCTATCCCTCAAGAATCATTGTTTTACAATTGATCTTCTAGCATTTATTGAGTGTTTACTATGTGCTAGGCATACTATAAATGTTACTTTATAGAATCATTGTAACTCACAGAGGTTCACAGAGTTTGGGTAAAATGCCAGAGGGTTTGCAGTAATGAGGCAGAGCTGGGTGATGTCCAGGTCTCAGGTCCACCTGGCTCCATATTCTGTGCCCATTATCACCTTAGTACTCTCCATTTATCAATTTTTATTGCAAACATTTTCTTGAAATTTTCTACTATTTTCATGACACTGCTACAGGTCAGGTACTAATGTTGAAACAGGCAACACATTTCCTTCTTACCTTCCTTGAGGATTCTCTTGGCTATGTCTGATAGGACCATCTGTTAGTTCTCTGGGACCCGAGGAAGCCATGACCTGGGATCTGTTTGGAAGCTCCTGGGTGTGTTCTCATCTCTGCCTTCTGACTTTGTGCTAGGATCTGAAGAAGGGGGTGGCAACATCATAGGGTCATCCATGCTGGGTAGAGGATCTGGAACCTTCTCTCCCATACCTTTTCCCTTGCTGGCTGGCACAATCTTCTCTGAGCTTTGAAGAGCCCAGAACAATCTTGCTTTGCTAACTCCTGGAGCATTCCAGATGAAGAAGTGAGTAGATCCTGAGATTTCACAGTGGGGTTGGGGGAAAGGGAGAAATCTCTTCTGTAACCTTGAGCCCTGGTACTGCATAGAACATAAAGATTGTCCATGAGGAGAAAGCAATAGATTAAAAACCATTTTGGCAGTTCTCCTACTGGGTAGAGACCTACTCCCTACCTTTATTTCCCTTTTTATACGGAAGTATAAATTGGGATGGTGCTTTGATTTAATGATGGTGCTTTGTAAAAAAGAAAAATCCTTAGCAATGTGACTGACATATGCTTTGAAATCTGGAGATATCTTGCATAACTGAAGTTAATTTTTATGGCCTAGTCAATTTGCTGTTGGTCTCGATGGAAGTATTCTGACAGTGGAAATCTGCAAAAGGGGAATTCTTCATGCAACACGTTAGCACATATTTCTTCTCACTTCCCTCCATTCCTTCCTCCCTCCCCTCCCCCTTTCTTTTAAATTATGCACCTATTATTTATGAGTCTATGCTGGTAGCTGAACAGATACAAATAAGTCAGATAGGGGTCTTACAATATGTTAATAAGCTCTCTCCAGCTCTCTGATTATGCTGATTAATATAATAATAAGGAAAGTTGGACATAAGATAGATGCATATGTGATCTGGAGGAGTTCAGCTTTCATTTTTTATTCTTATTGTGAATCTTTGTGCAGGGATGCTATGGACTAGACAAGGACACTGTGCTGAGGATACAGCTGTGGCGGCCCTCACTGAGCTTAAAGTTCAGTGCAGGACCCATCATCAGTTATTTATATACAGAATGGCCTGTGCTAAATCATGCTCTTCAACAAATAATTCCCACTGCCTACTAAATTGACAAGCATGTCTTCAACTTTCAAGATGAATTCACGGGGAAAGTCTCATTTGATCTGGATTTTGAAGGGTGACTTTCAACAGGACAAGGGGAGAAGAGCATTGACTTCTGAGAGTGAGGGGGTGGTGATTTTAGGAAGAAAACAACAATAGTAAGAATAACAACAAATATTAAATAAATACTAGGCAATAATATTTACTGTGTGCCAGGCACTTTTCTAAATACTTAGAATATTTAAAAAAAATTCTTGATAGCATTCCTGTATGATATGTACTGTGCCACTTTACAGGTGAGGAGATTGAAGCACAGAGATGTGAAGTGACTTGCCTAAAGCCACACAGCTAGGAAGGAATCAATCTGCGATTAAAATCCAGACTTCCCAGCTCATGAGTCTATGCTCATATCAATCTGGCTATAAACAAAGTCAAGAGAGGGAAAAACTGTGAGGTGGCAAATAGCAAGGAGTTTCAGTTTGACTTGAGATAAAGGTCAGTATGGATGAACTGTGGGACTAAATTAGAAAGGCAGTTGTGGGGGCACAAATAATAAAAGGCTGAGAGAATCAGAATATGAGTATGAATTTCTTTTGGCAGATAAAGGGGAGCCGCTGAAGGTTTCTGAGCAGGGAAGCAATATGATCTGAATTGAGGTGTAGAAGATTCAGACTGAAACCCCATAAAATAAAGGGAGGGAGAAGTTAGGGGCTGGTGGTGACTGTGGGAAGGAGGCTCAGTGACAGTAATGGAGTGATGTAAAGGGGGAGGAATGCTACGGAGCCTGGGTACTTATCAGGATGCTGAGAACTTGTGTTAACCTTCGACCTGTGGCAGGCCATGGTCACAAAGGGTTAAATGAATATGCCTGCTATGGAAATTTCCTGGGCATTAACATTTTCCACTTTTCTTCAGTTGTGTCGAATGCCCTTGTGATGGGAGAAAAAGAACAAACATCAAAAGTACCTTTTAACTTCACAATTCTTTCTAAATTTCTTTAAACTTATAGGCTATACTGCTGATTTGCAGACTTCAAAGTACACAGAAGGATCAGGGTCAGATTGAAAAATTATTTCTTACAGTGTGATAAAATATGCATGTGAATCCTGTGACCTGCCACTGAAATTATTTATGTGCTAATGTTACTTTGTAACATTAATTGCACAGTTAAGTGCATTCCCCCCCCCCTTGGTAGTTTTTTCACTGTATGTTCTGGTATATAACTTTTGCTTATTATTTGTCCTCTATTTTACAGGTTCTATGTCTTGTTTATGGATTAAAAAATGTCAAGTGATACTTTGGAGGAAGTATGGTGAGTAGATGGACTATGGTACATTCCTATGGGCAATGGTTGGCACTTTAGTATCTAATTTGCTGTCAGTTTTTAAATGTTTTTGTATTAGTCTTTATTTTCTAATGAAAACATCTCAATTTATCATATTTAGGACAATTTTTTTCTCAGAAGCAATACTGTGGCTTTTAAGTTATTTTCTTTTTTTTTTTTTTTTAAGAAAAAGAAAGGAGTTTTTTTTTTTTAAAGAGAGAGTGAGAGAGGAGAGAGAGAGAATTTTTAATATTTATTTTTTAGCTCTCGGCAGACACAACATCTTTGTTGGTATGTGGTGCTGAGGATCGAATCCGGGCCGCACGCATGCCAGGCAAGCGCGCTACCGCTTGAGCCACATCCCCAGCCCTTTTAAGTTATTTTCCAAATGTGAGTTCTCTTTTATTTCCTCCATTTTGGGAGGAGAAAACAAGAATTGAGAATAGAGACTTCTCCCATATAAATGTACTATTAGTGGTTTTTACATCTTGGTGAGATTCCCATTAATAATAGTATCAGAATCTCTATGTTCTTGTGCATGAAAGATTTATTCTTGTTGGAATTGATGGAAATATGATGCTTTGATGGACCTGAGTATCATCATTCTGCATTTTTGGGATATTGGCCATCTGTAGTTTTACTCTTAGATTCAAATGCTGATCTTTAAAAGTTCTTAAGACAACAAGCTGTATTTGAATCTTGGTCATGTGATTTTACAGAATTATTTTAAATTGTCTCCTTTTCCAGAGGTTTGAGATAGTATATATAGTGACAAGGCTAAGAAAACAGTCTGTGTTTTCCCAGGGCTGCTCACCCTCTGATGTGTGTGGGATCCACTGGGGAGCTTTTAAAAGGACAGATAGTGACCAGTGGGTCTGAGATGGGGCCCGAAATTCTGCCTTTCTAACGAGTTCATCTAAATCACACTGTGAGAACTGCCATCCATGTCCCAGTCCTTGTGTATATAACTTCCTGTGTCCTCTTGAGAAAGTTATCTGATAATTGCTCTTTAGTTCATTTTCCTCAGTTGCTACAGGTCACAAGGCGACTTTAATGATTAAGTGAGAAAATATATGCAAAAAGCCTAGCCAATTGAAAAGAAAGTAAATGATAGCTACTGTTGTTTTTTTTTTTAATTTTAATTTTAATTTTTTTTTTTACAATTTGCCTTTATAGCTACAATATCATTTTAAGAGCTCTATAAGTCAAAGTTGGTGCATTGTGACTAGACCTGACTTTGGAGCAAGAATCCTTGTTTGGAATTCAGTCTCTTCCACACATGTTGCTGTAGGGTACAGACAGGTCATATCATTTCCTTTTAATAGATTTTATTTGCAAAGGATTGAGATAGAGATGTGGGAGTTTTCTTTCAGTTTGAGCCTGGGATTCCATAACCATTCAACAGAATAAATTATTCTTTTAAAGAAAATGTTGATGTAGGATGAGTCATGTTATCCTGTTATTTGTTTCTTTGGCCTGCAAATCCATTTGATTTAAATTTGATTTAGAAGATACCTAAGAATTTCTCTCCTTCCTCATACATTGGTTATTATTTTGATAGAGAGTTCTGGAAGTCTGTGGGGGCTGTGAAGCTGCAGACAGTTTTGATATGTTGAAAGAAAGCTCAATCAAGGTATTAGAGAAACCCCTACGTAGCCGAAGACAAAAACTGCCTCAGGCTGTTTTGTAAATTGTCATATCTGAACCAATGTGAGCATTCAAAATGCTCTCTCAGTTATTTGGATAATTGTCTAGAGCTTGCCTCCGAAATTCTATCTTAGAGAAAAAAGCATCCCTCTAACATCCCAACTATCAACATATTTTGAAAATTATATTAAATTATTTAACATGCTCGAGTTATCAAATATAAGTGGTATCAACAAAGGGAAAAGATGTTTATTAAGAAAATAAATTGCTACATAAACTGGCATTTGGGAAAATACTTATAATTGTATAAGATTTGTTAGTCATCACAACTTTTGTACCCAAAAGCTTTAAATCTGCTTTAGGGTATGAACATGACTTTGTTGTAAAGAATAAATAGAAATTTGAAAAATTAGAGATAGGAGAGTTGATTTTTATTAATATGGAAATATCCCTGTCATTTCCAAAAAGGTTTTGAAGTAGCTGGAAGCAGGCAGCTTTTTTCAAAAAATACAGCTCTGAGAAAGAAATGGCGAGATGGCTACTGTCATACACCGCCAAGAGAAATGTAAATTTGTATGACTTTTTAGAGGATCTATTTGGCAATATTTATTTTTTCTACATTTTTATTGAGGTATAATCGATAAAATACTGTGATTATTTATGATGTACAACGTGATTATTGGATAAACATACACTGAGAGAGACAACAAAATTACAGCTCAGTTGTTCTAGAGCAGTGGGACATGTTGCCAGGAGACCAAAGAAGATACCGGAGATGAGATGTGAGACAGAGGGTTCATTGAGAAATGCTTGCAGGGAAGATCAGCGGTGACAGGCTGGAATGGTGCATTTCTGTTTCACAGGGTGCCTCCGGTGCTTTCAGCAGAAAATAGGGCCTCCATTCCCTAATGGCACTTTGTCCAGGCTTGGCTGGCTAGAAGAGTACTTCTTTCCCCACGATGTTCTGATCCATGCCAGTTGCCACAGGGAACAGAAGCAGTGACATCACTAGCTTAGCTTCCCTGTCCCTGTATGACAGGCATCCCAAGGAATTTGGCTTGCATGCAAGAAAGCAGCTTTCTACAAAACTTAGTGTTAGTTTCTAATACTAACTTTCCCCAATTCCCAACATATGTGAGGAAGCCAGTGTCCTTCAAGGTAATATGTATGTGGACATTCTGGCCCAGACTTGCTCTATTGTTCCCTTAACTTGGCTAGGTTTTTGGGAACAGGAAGGGACACTTTAGGGACTTGATATTTTGCTGTCCTTCTTTTTTCTAAGAAATGAGGAGGAGTAGTGAGGGACATCAATGTTACCACAGTCAAGCTAATTAACATATCCATCATCTCTCAAAGTTACCATTTTTGTGTATGATGAGAATATTAATGTCTTACATTTTATATCAGTTTTCCCATAATTTATTGAAGAAATGATCTTTCTTTTTTGTATATTTAGTGCCCTTGTCAAATTTAGTTGACCCTAAATGTGTGGGTTTATCTCTGGATTCTCTATTTTGTTTAATAGAGAGACATATTGGTCTGTATGTCTATTTTTATGCCAGTACCATGCTATTTTGATCACTATAGCTCTGTAATATGGTTTTAAATCAGGAAATGTGATGCCTCCAGCTGTATCCTTTTTACTCAAGATTGTTTGGGCTATTTGGGGTCAGTTCCATAAAATTTCAGAAATTTTGTCTACTTTTGTGAAAAAATGCCATTGAATTTTGGATAGAGAGAACATTGATTCTCTAGATCACTTTTAATAATAATTTCTCCAACAAATTATACGGGAAAACTGGCATGAAATATAAGACATTAATATTCTCATTACAGACACAGAAAAATGGTAAATTTGAGAGGTGATGGATGTGTTAATCAGCTTATTGTTAGGTAATACCTTTTCATTTATTTGTATCATCTTCAGTTTAATTGTCTTTTATTTTTATTTATTTACTTATATTTATTATTAACAGGTATTAATTTTACATATTAATAGGGCTCAGTGCATGCTGTATGCATGTGTGGAAATATCAACATCCTTACCCCACCTCCTTCCCAACCTCTATTCTACATCAGGTTGACTATTTTTTTAATATTTATTTTTTAGTTATAGGTGGACACAATGTCTTTATTTTACTTTATGTGGTGCTGAGGATTGAACCCAGTGCCTCACACATGCTAGGTGAGCGCTCTACCTCTGAGCCACAACCCCAGCCCCAGGTTGACATTCTTAAGTTTCCTCAATAACCACTTTCAGTACTGGATATGTGTGGCGCCTCTCAGGTGCTCTCATTGGGTCACTGGGTGTGTCCGTAGGCAGGCAGGACTATCCTTAGAACTGGGTTGAGATGGACAGGCTAGGGCCATGTCACAGGGCTACATTAGGATCCATGGTTGGAGCAAGATCGGTGGGCTTATCTCCAGAGTCACAGATGGCTGTGTGTCCTGCCAGTACCCTGGGTGGGTAAAACTATACTCAGATGATGGCTGGGTGGGGTGGAAACAAGTCACAGCCTGCTTCAGGATCGTCCAGGACCAGCAGGACTGCCCCTGCAGGCCTGGATGGGCTGAACTTCTCCCAAACCACAGCTGGAAAGAAATAGAGCTGAATCAGGGTTACTTCCAGTTCCCTAACCAGGATCAAGGTCAGTGAGCCTGTTATCAGAGGCATGAATAGGAATGGCTCCTCTTTGGTCCCCTGGAAGATGATGCTGATAGCAGGACAAAGGCCAAATGGGGTTGTTACTAAGTCCACAAATGAATGAATCTGGGTCCAGTGCTATAGCTGGGATCATGGTTGGTGAGCGTACCACCTGGGCACAGCCCTGCCTTCTCAAAATGGCCCTTGGTGTTGGGCTCCAGCAGGGTTTCCTAAGATCCTCCTTTGATCCCAAAGCTCTCATCAAGATACTTTTATCTCTGGATCACTGTCAAATTATTGTTGCTGTGGGGATACATAAGCAGGGCATGCCCTATTTTGCTATCTTGCCAATCTCCTCAGC
This sequence comes from Ictidomys tridecemlineatus, assembly GCF_052094955.1. Lineage (NCBI taxonomy): Eukaryota > Metazoa > Chordata > Mammalia > Rodentia > Sciuridae > Ictidomys > Ictidomys tridecemlineatus. Next base: position 202,418,887 of record NC_135478.1, read on the forward strand.
AATATTTCTCTAGTCTTAAAAATATTTATGTTCTTTGATACTAATTGTAAGATTCTGTCATAAGGAAATATTGTGAAATGAGAATACAGGTTTATGTTTGAGAATTTCAATTATAGTAGTTATGATAATGATACGTTAGATTGCAAGTTACATGAGGGAATTGACTACATTAGGTTTTATTATTGTTATAGTATTAGTGCCTAATACAACTTCTGATATATTCTCCTCATTCAGTAAATATTCATTGAATAAATGAACTGAAATGTCCAGCAATGGGGAAATGATTAAATTAAAGATGTTGTTTAAAATGATAGAGTACTGAGTAGTAATTTGAAATGCACTTCAAGGAGTTTTTCATTATGTGCAAATTACTCATTTAAAAAGCAAAACCCACAGAACATACAGTATGAGGGAAACTATATAAAATACATATGTATAAAATAAGACTGGAGAAAAAGTCATTAAAATGTCAACAGTGAGCATGTCTAAATGGTGGGTTGATAGATGATGTATTTATTTCCCAAACTTTCTGTAGTGTGCACATTTTCTTTCCAATTTTTAAATATTGTGGCAAAATTTATGCATCAATGCACACTTGAGTTGCTTCTAATTTTAGATATTATGAATAAAGCTGCTGTGAACATGGGCATACAAATATCTCTTTGAGAATCTGCTTTCAGTCCTTTTGGGTATAAACCCATAAGTGAAATTCCTGAACCACATGGTAGTTCTATTTTTAGTTTTCTGAAGACATACTGTTTTTCAAAGCCACTGTTCCATTTTATGTGCCCATCAATAGGGCAGAAAGGTTCCAATTTTCTCACATCCTTGCCAACACTTCTTTTCTTTTTTAAATTGTATCTATCTAAGTAGGTGTTATTTCATAGTTTTGATTTGTGTTTCTTCAGTGATTAGTGATGTTGATCATCTTTTCATGTGCTGCTGGCCCTTCATCTATCTTCTCTGGAGATGTTGTATTCAAGTCCTTTACCCATTTAAAAAAATTTTTTTTTGAGTTGTTGATGGACCTTTATTTTATTTATTTATTTATTTATATGTGATGCTGAGATTTGAACCCAGTGCCTCACACATGCTAGGCAAGTGCTCTACCACCAAGCTACAACTTCAGCCCTTTTGCCCATTTTTGAATCAGTGCTTCTTTCTTTCTTTCTTTCTTTCTTTCTTTCTTTCTTTCTTTCTTTCTTTCTTTCTTTCTTTCTTTCTTTCTTTCTTTCTTTCTTTCTTTCTTTCTGAGGGAGGCGTTGCTATTAACTTTAAGAGTTCTCTCTATATTGCAGATATTAATCCTTTATCAGATATATGCTTCGCAAAATATATTCTTTCATTCTGTGGTGTTGTTTTTTACTCTGTTGATAATGTTTGTTGATGAACATGCCTTTGGCTTTCATTTCAAGAAATCCAATTTATCTACTTATTCTTTTTTTTTTTGCTTGCATTTTCAGTGTAATACTAAAAAACTTTGCCAAGTCTAATATCATGAGGTTTTTACTCTATGTTCTTTCCTAAGAGTTTTATTGTAATTGGGTCTTACATTTATGTCTTCAATCCATTTTGAGTTAATTTTTGTGTATGGTGTTAGTGAAGGATCCAACTCCATTCTTTCACATGTGAATGTTGAGTTTTCCCACTCTACTTGATGAAAAGATTGTCCTTTCTACATTGAACAGTGTTGGCTTTCTTGTAAAAAAAAATCATTTGATCATATATGCAAAGGGTTTATTTCTGGGGTTTCTCTTCTTTCCATTGGTCTTTACACATATCCTTACTTAAAATTTTTTCCATTCTCACTTTTTCTCTTTCTCCCTTCCTCCAGAATTGCTCAGGCTATTAGAGGATAGGCTTAGAGGATAAGTTTTTAGTCTTTTACCATTGAGTATGATGTTTACTGATGACTCTTATTGTGTTAAAATAGTGTATTTCCTTCTATTCCCAGATTGTTGAGTGTTATTGAAATGAAAAGGTGCTAAATTTTGTCAAACGATTTTTCTGCATTAGTTGAGATTCTGAGTCCCCTCCACCCCCATTCTGTTAATGTGGCATATTACAATGATTATTTTCTTGAGTCGAACTATCCTCACATTCTAGGAATACATACTATTCAGTGTGTAATCCTTTAAATATACTTCTGAAGTCGGTGTGTTTATATTTTGTTGAGTATCCTTCATCAATTGTTCCTAAGAGAGGTTGACCTGTAGCTTTCATTTATTTTACCTTTTTAGGGTCTTTGACTTTGTTTTCTGGGTAATGCTAGCCTCGTAGAATGAGCTAGTAAATGTTTCTTCTTGTGCTGGCCCATTTGGGCTGCTATAACAAAATACTACAAGTTGGGTGACTTATAAAGAACAGTCATCAATAGTTTCAGAATCTGTGAAATCCAAGATCAAGGTGCTGGTGGATTTGGTGTTTGCTGGTGGAAGGGACTAAATGGCTCTCTTTTGTCCTTTTTACAAGGGCACGAATCTCCATCTGAGAGTTTTGCCCTCAAGATCCAATTGCCTTGCAAAGATCTCATCTCCTAATATTATCACCTTGAGGATTAGGATTTCACCACATGAATTTTGGAGGGACATAAACATTCAAATCATAGCACCTCCTCTTCCATTTTTCTGAAATGTTAGAAGAGGGTCTTCTTTAAATATTTGATAGACTTCACCAATGAAACCATCAGGTCTACAGGTTTTCTTTTTGGGAATATTTTTTTTTGTGTGTGTGTGTGTGTGTGTGTGTGTGTGTTCGCGCATGTGCTTGCAGGGGATTGAATGCAGAGGCACTTTACCACTAAGCTTCATCCCCACCTCTTTTTAAATTTTAAGACAGTGTCTCACTAGTTTTCTTAGGACCTCACTTGGTTGTTGAGAATGGCCTTGAACTTGAGATCCTCCTGCCTCAGCTTTCAGAGCTGCTTGGATTACAGGTGTGCACACCACTGTGCCCGGCTGTTGGGAAGTTTATTTATTTATTTATTTATTTTTGTTTTTACTACTAACTCAATCTCCTTGCTAGTTATGGATGTATTTGAATTTTCAATTTCTTTGGAATTTAGTCTTGGTAGGATTTTCTTTCATCTTATTTCTAGGAATTTGTGGATTTTATCTAGTTTATCTAATTTTTTTGGTGTTTAGTTTATTGGAGTGCTGTCTTCTAATTCTTTTTATTTCTGAAGAATCATAGAAATGTCATCACTTTCACTTCTAATTTTATTGAGTTTTTTTTCGTTTTTTTTTCTTAGTCCATCTTATCAATTTTGTTGATATTTTCAGTGAACCAACTGTTGGTTTCATTTTATAGCTCTTCATATACGTATTGTATATATATTTGGCTTATTATGTGGTTGAAATCTTTTATTTTATTCCTGCCTTTGTTTATATCCAAGACTGGGCAATTTATAAAGAACAGAAGTTTATTTTCTCGCAGAGGCTTGGAATTTCAGAATCAAAGTGTCAGCACTGATGAGGGTCTTACTGCTGTGTTACCAACATGGTGAAGGCGGAAAGGCAAAAAGACAAAAACAGGATGAATTTGCCCTTTTATAATGGCATTAATCTGACCCATGAGCTCAGAGCCCTCATGACTTAATCATCTTTTAAAGCTCCCTCCTCTTAATACTGTTACAATTGCAATTAAATTTCACCACGAGTTTTGAAGGGACAAACATTCACACCACTGGACTTACTCAGCTTCTTTTGGGTTGTTTTTTCGATTATCAAGAGGAAGTTATGAAGTGTCCAACTGTTGTTATAAAACTGTCTATATTTTCCTTCAATTCAGGCAAAATCTGCCTGAATTGCTTTATATATTTTGGTGACCCATTATTACATACATAAATGCTTATGATTGTTTTGTCTTCTTGCTTTATTTAACTTTTAAAAATGTATCATGTTCATTCTCTCTTCTAACTCTTTTGATTCTAGGAATATAAATCTGTTTTACCTGGTTTTAGTATTGCCACCCCTGTTACCATTTGGCTACTCTTTGCATGAAAGAATTCCATCTGCTCACTTTCAATCTATTTTGGATCTCAACTGTCTCTTGTAGACAACGTACGTCTGCAAGATCATGTGTTTTGAGCCATTCTGCCAATATTTTTAGATTGAATCATTTAATCCATATACATTTAAAGTTATTACCAACAAAAAAGGACTTCATTCATTTTTCCTTTTGTTTTCAAAGTGCCTTATAGATGTTTTGTCACTCAATCCTGCATTCCTGTCCTCTTTTTGTTTGTTTGTAGTGAAAGTTTCTTTGGTGCATATTCTGATAGCCATTTTCCTTGTGGTTACCATAAGAATTACATTTAACATCCTGCAAGTTGAGGGAGTTTGTTGCAAGTTGCATGTTGGATGTCCCTCCAAAGGTTCTTAGGGTGACTATGTTGGGAGATAATGTGAATTTTTAAGAGGGGTCAAGTGGGAGTTCATTGGGTCAATTGGGGGCATGCCCTCTAAAGGATTAAGATAGCTGTGTTCTCATGAGGGGATTGTTATAAAAACCTGAGACGGATTCCATTTAGCTCTCTAACTTCCTGTTTGGGGATGTGATTGCTCACTCTCACATGTGTTTCAGCCATTGTCATTTGATGTGATGCTGCTAAGAGGGCCCTCACTAGAACTGAGTTAAGGTAAGTGCCATATCACTGAATCTCCAAAACTGTTAACAACATAGACTTTTTTTTTGGTGTTTTGTACTGTTGGTTAGACTGAATGTAGTGTGGCCAAATATGTCTCAACGTTAGAAACCATTTTACTCACACTTTATTATTTGCATCTTCTTATGTGTGCTTTATTTTTTCCTTCACCTTATCGATTTCAACGGTATGGACCATTCAGTTCTACTTTTATATGTTATTATGTTTTATAAGAGCAATCATTTCTATATTTTAATGCTACTGGTGAATTATGTCTTTCAATAGGCACACAATTTTTACAAAAACCCCCCAGCAACTTACACTTCATCTGAAGTTTATAAAAACTTTTCACTCCACATCTTCATGAAAACTGTTTGATTTTATGTATTTGGTTTTTATTATATTTAATCTTTTTCTAATTTCTTAAGATGCTGATATTTCTATGAATACTGAGCACTTAGATATCACCTGTATAAAGATGCTATTCAAGTCACTTGGCTGTTCTTTTTTTTATTATTTGTTTTAATTAGTTACACATGACAGTACAATGATCTTGACATATCATACATTTGAATCAGATGGGGTATAATTTCTCATTTTTCTGAGTGTATAGGTTGCAGAATCACATTGGTCATAGAGTCACTTATGTACATACAGCAATAATTAGACTCTTACTTCATATGTAGTTTGTGTCAGGTATTTTGTTACAGTGACAAAAATCTGACTATTAAACAAAGTAAAGTTATAACAATTTTATTTGAGTGTATCCCAGCTTATCTTCAATAACAAACAAAATTTCTCCCTACAACTCAGCTCCCACCCTTTCAGTTGTTGATAACATAAAATCTTTGTACATTTGTATTCATAAATATAAAATGATGATTATTTTAAATGCATTAGTCTCTTAAATTGTGCAGAAAACAATATGTGAAGTTATCAACCAAAGTTAAATAATGCTAGATTTAGACTGACAATCATTTTTAAAAGATGTCTTTTAAATTATGCAGAAAAACACTGAAGTTGGAAACCATTGTCACAATAATATTGACTTTTGTATTTGCTCATGGATTTACCTTTGTTGATATCTTCATTTCTTCACATGGCTTCAAGTTTCTCTCTACTGTCCCATTGTTTCAACCTGAAGAATTCCCTTAAGTGTTTCTTGCAGTGTCGATCCAGTGGTAACAAACTCCTCAGGTTTTGTTTACCTTGGAATGTCTTAATTTTCCCCTTCATTTTGAAGTACAATTTTCCCATATATAGAATTCTTTGTTGACAATTTTTTTCTTTTAGCATCTTGAATGTATCAAACCATTACCTTCTTGACTTTAAAGTTTCTGAAAATCTTATTGAGAGTTCCTTGCTGTGATGAATCGCTCTTCTATTACTGCTTTAAAAATCCTTTCTTGGCTTTCAAGAGTTTGATTATAAAATATCTTAGCATAGATCTCTTTGTATTTTATTGAGAGTTCACTGAGCTTCTTGAGTGTTCATGTTCATGTCTTTCATCGAATTTGGGAAGTTTTTAGCTCTTCTTTCTTCAAATGTTCTCTCTCTGCCAAATCTTGCTGGGATCCCCAACCAATGAGTATGTTGGCCCACTTGATGGTGCCCCGTAGGTCTCACTTTTTTGTTTTTAATTTCCCTCACACTCAATAATTTTCATTGTCCTGTCTTCCAGATGCTTCTGCCTACCCAAATCTGTCTCTGAATTTATCTAGTGAATTTTACATTTTGGTTATATGCTTTTCACTACAGAATTTTGTTTTGGTTTCTTTTTTAGGCTTTCTATCTCTTTATTAATATTTCTACTGTATTAATACATTTTTAAAAACTTTCTCTATACCATCTTTTAGTTCTTTGACCATCTTTAAGACAGTTTGTTTAAAATTTTTGTTTAGTAGATCTGCCTTCAGGTCTTTTTTTCAGGGAGAGTTTCTGTTGACTCATTTTTACCCCTTTGAATTGTTCATATCTTCACGTTTCTTTGAATATTTTGTGTTTTCTGATGAAAACCGGACATTTGAATCTAATAATCTGGCAACCTAAAATATTATATTTTTCTTTCTTATTCAGAGTTTGCTATTTTTGTTATTATTTTGGCTTATTGCTTTTATTTTATTTTTATGGTTGTAGGATGTTTCTATGGCAAGAGTCATTCTGAGGTATAAACTTAACATCTTGTCAAAAAATTTTTTTGGTGAGCCTGTGCCCTTCCCTGGGTGTGTATTGTCTCTTAAAGTTTTCCCTATATAAGCAATTGATAGATACATACATACATATGTGTGTGTGTATACATGCATATATATAAACTAATATATATATATATTATATATTAGTTGTTGATAGACCTTTATTTTTTAAAAAATTTATTTATATGTGGTGCTGAGACTTGAAGCCGATGCTCCACACATGCCAGGCAAGTGTGCTATCACTGAGCCACAGCCCTAGCCCCAAGCAATTGCTTTTTAATGTCCTTGTCTCTAATGCTTTGTCTCTAAAAGGGCAAAAAGAGAAAAATGAAGGTGGAATGAAAAAGGGCACTGATTCTAAATCCCCACAGCTGTGGGGCATGGAGGGTGGGGTCAGGAGAGGGGCCTTGCAATAATGTGAGGTTGTTCAACAACATTGGCTACCAGTCTCTTGGCATGTGTGATCAGAAGCAGCAATCAGTAATCAGATATTCTCAATATTTGAAAGATATTCTGCTTTTTGGGGGCACCCTAGCTCCCACAAATTGCATGCAAGATGCTCCATTAACAGGAGCTCCCCTAACCTGATACGGAGCTGGAGGGGAGCTGAGTAGCCAGCGAAATTGACTGAAATTAACTGCAATTTACTCTCCATATCTTCTCCTGGAAATTGTAAGCCTTTAATAGACTCCATGGTTCCAACATAATTACAATGGACAGACTCTGCCACTGAATTGTTGTCTAGGTGAAGAAGCAGAATTCTGATACTTTCTATTCTGCCATCCTCCTGGAATCCCTTGATGTCCACATTATTTCTTATATAAAAGTTTTCTTTTTAAAATCAAGTGCAGAATTTTTCTGAAGCTATTGAACAGATCATGTAAACTTATTCTATGTTGGAACAAAAAGGTTCTTTTAACTGTATGTTGATTGCTTCATTTTCTCTGTTTAAAAATGAGTTGAAGAGAAATAAGATTGTATGTCCACATGAAGTCTTACATGTGAGTGTTCATGATATTATTAGTTTCTTTCTTTCTTTCTATTTATTTAGCTTTTCATTGATTGCCAAAAAATAAATTTATTTATGGTGTACAATACGATTTTTCTAAACACATGTATGTTGTGGAATGTCTAAATCAAGCTAATTCATAATGCCTCCTGTCCTTATCTTTTATTTGTGAGAATACTCAAAATCTATTTTCTTAGAAAATTTCAGGTTTACAATGCATTATTAATAACTATTATATCAGTACTATTTATGAAGACTTCCATATGGGTGCTCATAGTAATATACTCATAATAGCCCAAAGCATAGAAACAATCCAAAATTTATCAATTGGTGAACCAATTTAATAAATGTCGTATATTTATACAATGGAAGACTGTTCCACAATAAAAAGGAATGGGCTGGTGATACATGTTACAACCTGGATGAACTTGAGAAACATTATGCTAACTGATAGAAGACAGATGCAAAAGACCACATATCATATGATTCCTGTCTTAGTTTTTTGTTGCTGTAATAAATATCAGATATAATCAAGTTTTAAGGAAAAAGAAGTTTATTTTGGCTCATTGTTTCAGAGGTTTTAGTCCATGCTTGGCTGGGTCTATAGCTTTTAGGCCTGGAGGTAGAAATGGGAATTAACAGCAAATGGGCATGAGGGATCTCATTGTGGTTAGCAAAGTTTTCTAAAACTGAATTATGGTGATGGTTGCACAATGTGGCGAATTTACTGAAAAAAATCCTTCAAGTGTACTCTTAAAATCAGTGAACTTTATGATATGTAGTTTAATGCAGTTTGAAAAGACCATAATGGCATTGGATCAGTAAAAAGCCACATAATGTGAGAATATGAAGGTAGTACATGAAAAGAGCACATACAAAGAGCAGGTGTTTTGTATGTCAGGAGGGAAACCATATGTCTTTATTTATTCTATCAATAGAGAAGAAAACTTTTTGGTTTAGCTATATAAAATAATTCTTTAAGAACAAAATGAGTCAATCCAAAAATTATTTTAAGTTGCTTGCTATCAAACAAGTATTTAAGGTTTCATTTAATGTGAAATTCTTGCATTGTCACTCATGTCATAGAAATTTATGTCCTTTTTTCCTCTCGTGGATGTTTTCTGTTCTGGACATATCCCCAAATTTACGCTTGATAAAGACCTGATTTCTCAATACTTTCCAGCCCATGTGACTCATCCTATGAAGATTCTCCCTTAGAAGCGGTTTCCTTCAAATTTGGAAAACTTTGTTCAGCAGTTCACAGTGATGTTAGATTTTTTTTTTTTTTTTTTTTTTTAGGAAAAAAGCCTACCAGGTTGTTAGTTTGGATAGGACAAATGATCTTATCCTTGTTGATGAAACAGAGGGAAGTACCAACAGTTTAGGGCCCAGGCAGGGCAGATGGTATGGAAAAACCAGACCAGGCTCCATGTCTGTGAGACACTATGGGGGGCTTGAGTTACCCAAGGTGGGGATCTACCCACCCCCAGACCTTCCTGTTACAATATGCCGCACTATAGTATTTCCTCTGCTCTACAGCGTTGGTGTTTTTCCTACATTGCCCTGAATGCTGCTCTGCCATGTAATATGAGATCCCAATTTGAACAGCACAGATTGATTTTACTGATGTCGCAAAAGGACGGGAGGTAAATGATCCTCTGATGCTTGAACCCTTTAATGAGATGGCGTCTCAGCTTTCTGGAGGGTGTCAGCTGCCACCAGGAAAGCATGGAATTAGAAGCACTTTTACAAAAGAAAAAGAGAAAATCTGATTCTCGTTGACCATTTAGCTGTTATTTTAAACCAAAGTTTACTCTTATTGTAGGCTTGTGTTCTTAATTTAAAAGGTCTAATTCCCTTACTTCAAACTCATTTGACAACAGTGCAGGTCAGGAGAGAAATGGACACAGAACAAATTTTGATCAGGCTGGTGAACTCAGGAGATGGGCCTTCAGATTGCTCAATGAATTTTTGAAGGATTTTTATTTTTGTTTTATTGAAATGAGGTCACTTCCCTTTGTCTTGAATGCCATAAAGATATAATATGGGACACTATTTCCTTTTTTCTTTTCCTCGGTGTTGGAATTTCCTGGCACTGGTATGCCCAATAACCCCCAGATGCTGAGTACCTGTATGTGTGCCTCCGGCTGCGTAGTCTTCTCCCTAGTAACATTAGGAGTTGGTTCATAGACACCCCAATTTCCCTGCTCCTTAGGTGGGATTATTCAAAAGCACATTTTTAAACTGTAGTTCTAGAGTTTCTCTATGGAAGTAAGCTTCAGATAGTTGCCCTCCAGGGTATCTGGTCTTGGTAAGTGGCCTGGCTAAAGTTATTCAAAAGAGAATAGGAGGGCTGGAAGATATGAATATAAATAGTCCATGGAGACAGACCATTTAGACATTTTCTTTTAAGACATTTTACTATGAAGTTAGGGAGTGAGGGGTAAGCTTGATTTGAAGGGTAGAGTTTAGTGTGTGTGTGGGAAAAGAGCTCAGAGTTCTCCAGAGAATTGCCCTTATTTTGCATGGGGTAGAATTTATAATACTGAAAGATCCTGAGTTTGGTTTTTATGACTTAATATTTGTTTCTTTGGTTGACTGCTTGGATTCTCAACCACTATGTACATTTTCATGGAAAATTTGTTCCAAATTCCAAAAAAAACCTTACTTCTTGATTAATCTAATGTTCATTCTTTGTCACCTGTGATTTTTCAATATTATTTTGGGAAAAAACATGGCTTTTTAAAAAAATCAGAATTAATATGGAATATGACAAGATCAGAAACTGGTACAAAATAATTTCTTTTAAGAAATAACACAGCTAATTTCTGGGTCAACCGCAATAGAACTCTGTCTTGAGTTTTCAGATAATGTCTGCTCTTGTCGTATTTTATTTCTTCTTTACCTGGCTGTTCAACAGAAACCATGAACTAGTTGGACTCTGTGGATGTAAAAAGACAAGATGTAGTCCCTGTTCTTATGAATGCATGGTCTGGTAGGAAAGATAATTAGATAATAAATAGACAGACAACTGAAATAAAAAATGGGTAAGTGGTGGGGCTGAGGAAGAAATACAGATGCTCTGAGAACAAGGACTTATGTTCCAGGGAAGATGATGTTGGGACCAAGTCCTAAGAACATAGGAAATTATCCAGGATAGGGACATTCTGAGCAAGGGAAGCAGTGCATACAAAGACACAGGGGTGGGATCAAACACAGACTGTGAACTGTCTCTCAATGTCTATTTGCATCCCCTTTATTTTGGAACTAAATACCCCATGTTTTTGCTGAGCTTATGGAGATTTGACTAGAGACCACATTTCCGAGCCTGCTTTTAAGACTAGTTATAGCTCATGAGATATGAGCAAGAGTGATGTAAGCTGACAATATCTTTCTGGAATTTCAAGTGAAAAACATCTGTCTACCATGATACATTCTCTCTCTCTCTCTCTCTCTCTCTCTACACACACACACACACACACACACACACACACACACACACACACACACAGAGACACACATGGTTTCTTTTTTGTTATGGCAAAATATGGGGATGGTTGATCATTATCCTGAAACCTGAGGACCTTTTGAACCATTCAGATGTGTTTGCTGTAGCTCATAGCTGATTAAGTTTTTATTTCTTTCTGAGAAAGTATTGTGTAGAATTTAAGAATTTTACCTGGGCCCAGTAGTATATACCTACAGTCCCAGCTACTGGGAGGTTTATGTAGGAGGATCACTTGAGTTTATGAGTTTGAGATCAGACTTAGAAACATAGTGAGACCACATCAAAATAATAATAATAATAATAAAAATAATAATAATAAAGAATCTCAGACAGTCCTTCCCAAAATACTAGCCAACTGAATTCAATAGCACATTAAAAAGATCATTCACTTTGATCAAGTGGGATTTATTGGAGGGATGCAAGGATGGCTCAACATGCAAATCTATAAATGAGATGTACCATATTAATAGAATGAAGGACAAACACCATGTAGTCATCTCGTTAGGCATAGAAAAATAATTTGGCAAAACATTTTCATGATAAAGTCTCTCAGCAAATTAGGTGCATGTTATGGTTTAGATGTGGTGTCCCCAAAAAGCTCATGTGTGAGACAATGCAAGAAGGTCTGGAGGAGAAATGATTGGGTTGTGAGAGTCTTAACCGAATCAGTGAAGTAATCCCCTGATAGGGATTAACTGAGTGGTAATTGAAGTAGCAGTGTGTGGCTGGAGGAGGTGGGAATTAGGGTGTGGCTTTGGTGTATATATTTGTGTCTGGCAAGTGGAGACCTCTCTCTCTGCTTCCAGATCATCATGTGAGCTGCTTCCTTCTACCACACTCTTACGCCATGACACTCAGTGTCACCTACTGTCCCAAGGAATGGAGCCAGCCTTCTATGAACTAATACCTCTGAAATAAAATAAACTCTCAAATAAACTCTTCCTCCTCTATAGTTGTGCTGGTTGGGTCATTTAGTCAAAGCAGTGAAAAAGCTGACTAAAACAATGTAGAAGGAATATCTCTTAACACAATAAAGGCCCATGAAACCAGGTCAAAGCTCACATCAGACTTAATGGTGAAAAGCTGAAAACTTTTCATATAAGATCAGGAACAAGACCAGGATGCTCACGCTCACCACTTATGTTCAATGTAGTGCTGGAAGTCTGTGTTTGTCAGCTTTTCATTACTGTGACAAATAACTGATTAAAAAAAACAAAAACAAAAACAAACCTAAATAAGTTTTTGGCTTAAGGCTTCAAAGATTTCAGTTCATTATTGGCTGAGCAAGGGCTGACACAAGGATACCCTTCACGGTATGCCTTACTTTCTCTACCTAGATCCTACCTCCTGCAGTTTCCATCACCTCCCAATAGTCCATTCAGACTATTAACCTATCAAATGGATGAATCCACTGATGTAGTAAAAGCCCTCATGAGTCAATCATTTCCTAAAATCCCTAATTATGAACATCGCTTTATTGGTGATCAAGCCTCTAACATGTGAGTCTTCTAGGGATACTTTATATCCAACCCATAGCAAAGTCCTTGCCAGAGTAACTAGGCAAAATAAATAAATAAAAGGCATTCAAATAGGAAAAGAAAAAATGAAATTGTTGCTGTTTGCTAATGACTTGGTCTTATAAATCCCAAACCCTAAGACTCTACAAAAAACCAAACCAAAACAAAACAAAAACTATTGGAATGAATAAACAAAGTAAATTTGCAGGATATAAAAATCAATACACAAAAATTAACAGTGTCTATATATTTATAACAAAGTATTCAAAGAAAAAATCAAGAAAGGAACCCCGTTTATTATAGTTACAAAAACTTGAATAGGAGTAAGTTTAAGCAAAAAGGTAAAATATTTCTACAATAAAAACTACAAAACCAGGCTGGGGCCTAGCATATGTGAGGCCCTTGGTTCGATCATCAGTAGCACATAAAGATAAATAAATAAAGGTATTGTGTCTATCTATAACCAAAAAATTGAAAAAAACCCTATAAAACATTGATGAAAAAATGAGAAATGACAGAAGTAAATATATTTTATATGTTCATGGATTTGGAGACTTAATATTAATATGCCCATACTCCCCAAAGTGATCTGCAGATTCAATGCATTCCCTACCAAAATTCTAATATAATTTTTTTTTACAATCCTAAAATTTATATAGAGCTAAAAAGAATTCTTAATTCCCAAAGCAGTCTTGAGCAAAAAGAACAAAACTAGAGGTATCATACTACCTTACTTCAAACTGTATTACAAAGCTACAGTAACCAAAACAGGTAATGGTACAAAAATAGGTGCATTAATCAATGCAATAGAATAAAGAAGCCAAAATCAAACTCATGCCTTTTTCATCAACTGATTTTTCAAAAAATGAATGTCCAATCGAAAAAGATACAGTGTCTCCAATAAAGGGTAGTGGGAAAACTGGATATCCACATGCAAAAGAATGAAATTGAACCATTATCACATACCATATAAAAACATAAATTCAAAATTGATTAAAGACTTAAGCATAAGCCCTGAAACTATAAAATTACAAGAAGAATACATAGGGGAAAAATTATACAATGTTGGTTTGGGCAAGGTTTTTGGATTTGATCCCAGAAACTCAGGCAACAAAAACAAAAATAGATCATTGGTGGGATTGCATCAAACTAAAAAGGTTCTGCATAGCAAAGAAAAGAACAGTTAGGAGGCAAGCTAGATTAGGGGAAAATATTTTTAAACCATACATTTATAATATGTAAATATGCAAGAAACTCAGTTTCATAGCAAGAAAACAAATAACCTGATTTAAAAATGGGCAAAGGACTTGAATAGACATTTATCAAAAGAATCAAAGGGCCTACAGACATGAAAAAAAATCCTCAACATCATTAGTCATTAAGGAAATGCAAATTTAAAAAACAGTGAGAGTCCACCTTCCATCTATCAGGATGTTTATTATCAAGAAGTGAAAATTTGGGGCTGGGGATGTAGCCCAGTGGTGGAGTGCTTGCTTAGCATGCATGGAGCTCCAGTTTCTCACCCCCAGCACCACTAAACAAACAAACAAAATTAAGTGCTTGTGATGATGTGGAGAAAGGGTACTCTTGAATCTATTGATGGGAATGTAAACTCATGCAGCCATTATGAAAAAAAATCTGAAAATAGAATTACCATATGATCCATCAATCCCACTTCTGGATCTATATCGAAAGGATTTGAAATCAGTATTTTGAGGAGATATCTGCATTCTCATGTGTATTAGAGGATTATTCACTTTAACATATAAGGAGCATGTTCACTACTCACAGTAGCTAAGATCTAGAGTCAACCTAAGCATCCATCAGACAAATGGATAAACAGCAGAATATATACACAATGAAATTCTGTCATTGTGGCAACATGGATGAAACCTGAGGACACAATGCTAAGTGAAATAAGTCAGGTACAGAAAGACAAGTACAGCATGTCTTTACTTACATGTGAAATCTAAATCAATTGAACTCACAGAAGCAAAGAGCAGAATGGTGGTTACCTCAGGCTGGAGGGTTAAGTAAATGGACAGATATTGGTCAAAGAATGTTTCAGGGAGTCAGGAGGAATAAACGACAAGAATTTACTGGTGCTAGATTACAAAGAAAGAAGCTCAGGTAGCTTTGTTTTAGTGCTGCTCACCTTGCTGTTTCAGGGTTGGTCCATCTCAGAATTGCTTGCTGGTCTATGAGGAGTACACAGTTTTCCTGGTGAGTAAATGGGAAAATGTAGGGAAGGAGGGAGAAGGGGAGAGACCAGGTGACATGGCTCTCAGGTAGCCCTTTCTTTCCTCCCGTTGTTAACATTTTTATCACAACGTTCCCAACTTCTCTAAGTGCTAATGCTGGCAGCTCTGCCCAGTGTTCTGGGAAAATGGAAATATGCCTGGTGTGCAGGTCAAGTGCAGTGTCACCCTGTGTGGGAAAGGACCACTATCATCCCTGGAGGCCCAGGCCCACTTCTTACTGCTCCAGCTCTGTCAGGGTTTCCTGGTCCTCCAGAGAGGTTCCCTGTACTCCAGACAGGCTGCCACCATGACAGTCCAGAACCATATCCACCCCCATTTGTTAATCCACATTGGACATGCTCAGAAGGAGCTTTAGTTAAAATAAAAAAATATATATACATTAACACAACACTCCCATCCTAGGAATAGGTGAGCTTGTAAGCTGTGAGTTTATTATTTTAAGATAATTAATTTTTTTTCCCCAGAGGTGTTCGGTTGACACAATTCACTATGCCTGCATCTCCCTCTGGCCTTAGCTTGGCCTCAGCTGAAAGAAGGTTTCTTGTTTATGCTTCAGTGTGGTTGACCTGGACAGACATGGCTGTGAAGTGGGGGTTCAGGGAGGGTTAACCTCTCCAGGAGGCTGAAGTT
Organism: Ictidomys tridecemlineatus; assembly: GCF_052094955.1. NCBI lineage: Eukaryota > Metazoa > Chordata > Mammalia > Rodentia > Sciuridae > Ictidomys > Ictidomys tridecemlineatus. Next base: position 202,434,649 of record NC_135478.1, read on the forward strand.
GGGGAAAACCACAATAATATTTCTTTCACTTAGGATTGTTTCTTATCAGAGTTGACCAACAGTGGGACTGAAATTTCCCATTTGTAACTGATGTAAAATCAGAAAAAGCTGATTTCAGAGGTCACATTTCAGCTCCAAAGGTTCAGGTAGGGTGGCCTGGGATCTGCATTGAATGTGTCTAGTTTTATCCTCATAGCCCATGCTGAAAATTGTGGTAAGATACACATAACAAAATTTGTCATCTTGTTCATTTTTAAATCTGTAGCTCAACAGTATTATTTATAGTGCCATTGTTGTGAGAACAACCTCTATAACCTTTTACAAAGTGTTTTTTTTTACTCCATCTATAAAATGTAGATAAAACAGTCTTGCAAATGTGAAATTCTGTATTAAACTACTCCCTGGTGAAATATAACTGTATATTTTACCTGAAATATTTTTCCTACCTCTTTAGTTGACCATCTTATTTTCCAGACATTTGTTTAGATTTCTCCTTTTCCAGGAGGCCTTCTTGACCATTTCTGTTCAGCTACCCACATGTCCTGTTTGTGGGACTTGGTATCTCTGACGGCAGTTGCATGTTTGATTTAGACAGTAACATCCTTCATGGCTGCGTTGGGCTTGGGCCTATTTTATCCTGAGAGTAAGTCAATGTTGAGTCAATATCCATCTGTGACACTTATCAAGACTAGCTTTAGATTCAAGTGAAGTGAGTTATGAGGAAGTTTAGACAGGTCACCTCTACATACAAGATGTGTGATTGTGGCCTGAATGAATTTCCCACACATTTTTTTTTTTTTGACCCATATGAACTTGGGATGAAGAGGAGGCACTAGGAAAATGAGAATGACTTTGCATTCAGGAAAAGGGTCATTACAGCAAATACACAGTGTGGGAGAGAGGAGCACAGGATTGGGAACAAGAAGAGCTGACCTGGAGCCCCGGCTTCTTTATTAATTATCTATATGATCTTGTACAATTTATGTAATCTTCCTCTCTGAATGAAAGTTTTCTTACCTATAAAATGCAGATAAAACAAAATCTGCCAACCTTTGGTCACAGAGCTCTATTGACCAAAGCTTTTATTTCACATCTTGATTAATAATCTGGGAGGAGGCTTCAACATGCTCATGGAATGAAATTTGTAGCGTCAATGAAGCTGGGAGACACTGCAGAGATACTGTGGAGGCATTAATTATTAGAACTATAATGTTACATTAGGGATTGTTTCGTAAGAAAGGGAAAGCAAGATTCCTGGAGTTCAGCTTCTCAGACAATCTTTCTTTAGAGAGGTAGCTTGGCCTTGGAACCCAAGTCTCTCAAAAAGAATGGTCAGCTTCATTTTTCTAGACTCTATTGGTTGGCTTTCAGGGAGGGAGAACAAAAGGCTAATCTTAGAATAATAAAAGGATTCCTGTGTAATAAAAGACTTGGGGTTTAGGGAAAGCCTGATTGGAGCTCAGGAGAAAAATCACGGGGTGATAATTGGGGGACATGACTGATTTTCCATGCCAAGTAAACCCAGGATAAATTTCCTTCTTGAAGACTTTACCGGGTTGGTGTCTTGCTCCAAATGAGACCCTGTTTTAAAATATAGTTGTTTCTCAGCTACATTTCAGTCTCAAAAAAGTCTGAAGGACAGAATAAACATCTAAAAAAAAAATTATCCTATTGGCCTGGCTTCTCTGAAGTTTCCAGATTGCTTTCTCCCTTGTTATAAGAGCTATCCACTTAAGGGGTACCATGAAGTCACTCTAACTTTAAATTTAGACTTGGGAATGTTAAAAGCTGTGCAACCTGATCTGAATAGAAATGCGGTCACAAAGCGTAAAGGAAGTCAATGAAAACAGGATTTTAATATTTTAGAAGCCATTTCCTCTGCTGCATTGGAAATTTAAATAGAACAGGACGGGGGCATGGGAATTAGAAGCAGAACATGAAACCTGCCAGGACCAGAAAAGCAAAACACATATGCCTAGTTTCATTGTCCCTCATAAATAAAGAATTGTTCATAAACAGCTCTAAGATGGGAAACCCTCCTTGTTCTTTTTAATCTCAAGGGGGAAAAAAAGCAAACTTACTTAGGAATGCAGGTGAAGTTTTGAAATCTGGTGATGTGGGCCTAGCTATCGTGCTGTTAATGTTTATGTGTTGAGCCATATACTCGGAAGATGTCTGCAGCCGTTGGGTTACTTCAAATCACTTTCACGTCTACATCTGTTTCCCATTATAAATCCCCTCCGATTTGATGTTTTCCCCCTATTGTTCACTTTCTTAGTGTAAAACAATTAATATGTTTACTTAATTTTGCTATTCCCATCCTCCCTGCCCCCCCCTCTCAGATGTGGGTGAAATATAGCTACTACCCAGAGACACTCCAGGAGAGGAGTGATTCTTAGTGAGAATAAAGGGGTAAAATCACTTTTCCTTTGATTCAGTAAATAGGGCTGTCAGTATGGTGGGTGAAAATGTGTATTTGAAGTCTGACAAAATGCCAGTGTAGGACATCAGATTGTGGGCCAGGAGCGCTCCTATCGAGTGGATCCTCCGGTGACATGTCAGGTATGTGTTGCTGGGACAGTGTTCCACCCAGCTCAGATCCTGCATGGTGCTTAACTGCCTGGTGTGTCAGCTTTGTGCTTTAAACTTGAAAAGCCCAATGTAAATACAAAGTATATCATGATGGGATGGTGCTGAGGATGCCCATGACAGGATGATAGATAAGAACCATAGTGAAATGTGACTTTAAGCACTTTAACAGAATTATATATTTTTTAAAATTTTTTTAAAAAAATTTGACACAAGGAAATAGTGTTTGAAACCATTCAGGAATTCACTAGGTTTGCTTCCAATATGGCATATTGCTCTACTCCCATTCATAATGATTTTCAGCTTTTCACACACACACACACACACACACACACACACACACACACACACACACACACACAGTACATGAATTATTGGTTCCCAGCTCTCCATCTGTTTTCCCATCTCCTGGGCTGCCATTAACAACTGGAGGAAAGAATCTATAAAACCGTATAGCCTATAGTTATCTCTGCACAGATTTAATTGGCCACACCTTTAAAAGAGTCCCTTCTTTTGACTATATTGTGCAACCAAATGCCTTCTGCCCCCTCCTCCTGACTTCCAATCAATTTGGGGCCTTAGGCTGGTGTAATCCATTGTTGACAGATATGTTTAATGAGCCTGCCTTTGAGCATTTGTAGCTGGGGGACTGTGGATTAGGTTTTATCTTATTTCACATCTTGATTAATAATCTGGGAGGAGGCTTCAACATGCTCATGGAATGAAATTTGCAGCGTAAATGAAGCTGGGAGACACTGCAGAGAGAGAGGGCAGCTTAGGCCCCGGTGTGGGGTGGTCAGGTGGGAAGGCTTTGTGTGAGCTGGCCCTGCAGCACTGCTCTGGAGGGTATGTGTGGAGGGAGCCAGAAAGCTCGACCCTTTCCTGGCATTGTCATGCTAGATCAGAAGGGCCGCAGCTGGCGTGGCAGCCCAGCACGGAGCTCTTTTGCAATGTGTTACTCACTGCTAGCTCATGCCAACTTTGGGAAAATAATCAGAAACATAGGTTTTCCATATTAAGGAAGAAACCAGAATGTAGCAGTGCTGAAACAGACCTGGAGGCAGAACTTCCTTATGTTGTGGGCTGTTGGGAAGTGTTTCAGGAACAGGCTGCACCATGTGCACATGTGGAAATCCCTTGTTCTGGCCACCTGAATTAATTCCCCTGACCTGTCAGATTGCCTCTAGCACTGCTCCTCAAGTTAGGCTGGGGGGAGGGGGAGGGACGCAACCTAGATCTTCCCCAACTGGAGGCTGGAAAGTTTGTATTAGGAAAATCTTCACTTGATGCTCTCTCTGGTCCACACGCCCACCTTACGGAGTAAGTAGAAGTCGTGTGCTTTGACATCTCTTCCTTTGGTGGTTATTATGGCTTGAATGTGTCCCCCAAATTTCATGTGCTGGAAACTTAAGACTTAATGCAACCAGGTTCAGAGGTGGGAACTTTAGGGGTGATTATATCATGAGGGCTCTGCCCTCACGAGTGGATTAATGCCATTTTAGGGAGTAGGTTTGTTTCTGAAGGAATGAGTTTTATATGAAAGGATGAATTTGGCCCAGCCCCTCTCTCTCTTCTACCCTTTGGCCTTCTGTAGTGGGATGATGCGGTAGGAAGGCCTTTACCAGATGCCAGACCTTGATGTTGGACTTCCCAAAACTTGCTGTGAGAAATAAATTTTGTTTCTTTATAAATTACTAAATCTGCAGTATCCTCTTATAAGAATAAGAAATGGACCGAGACAATGATATAAATGCTTTCCCCGCAGATGTGAGTTAACCCAGCTGCCCTGCTCTGTGGGAGGAGGACTGGTGGGCCAGCTTCAAGTGAACACCAGCCAGAGACAGTCATGGTGGCCTTCCAGTGGCAATTTCCAAGAAATGAATCAATTATAATTTTAGAGCAGAAAAGGATATTAGAGATGGAATTAAACAAAAGTACTTTTCTTCCATTTCTTCCTGAACCGGAGGCCTAAGGAAGAAACTTGATGTATCCAAAGTTACTAGGATTTTAAAATGAAGAGAACTGAAATGGGAAGGAACCTCGACTTCTCAGCCTGTCCTGTCTTCCTTCCGTGGAATCTTGGTGTTATTTAATATTTAGGTTGTAGAGCAAATGCAGGTCTGTTCAGGATATCCTGGGGACATTCATTAGATAGCACACAGCTCTTGACTAATTTATTGTTCATATGATCAGGAATTTTGAATATTTAGGCAGAGTCATTTTATATGCTTTATTTATAAAAAATGTACCTGGAAGTAAAGAAGAAGTGCCCTTTTTGAGCACTGTCCTCACAGTGACTGTTGCTTCTGAAATTTTCAGATATTTAGAAGACATGAACCTAAGAGAATGGGGAAAAATTCAGGGAAAGAATTTGATTCTTTTTAAAAATATTTATTTCTTAGTTGTAAACAATACCTTTATTTTGTTTATTTATTTTTATGTGGTGCTGAGGATGGAACCAGGGCCTCGCACGTGCTAGGTGAGTGCTCCACCGTTGAGCCACAACCCCAGCCCCAAGAGTTTGATTCTCATAAACTATCTTGAAGTTACCTGCAGATTTCAAAGCCATTTATGTCTCCCAGTTCCTCGGCTTGGTGAATAAAGAAAACTTCCATAACATCTGGAAAGATGAGAAAGTCAAGCAAATTATATTTCCCAATGAATCCAGACTGTTTTGGCTTCCACATGAGTAACACACCAACTAACAATTATAGTGCATTGCTGTTAAATGACTTAATAAGAGTGGCCTTTCATATCAAAATTAGTTACTTCAGAGAAAATTGGAAGATGAGGAGGGGTCTGCTGGAAGCAGTAGAAGGTCTCAATATAATTGAAAAAGTTCATGAAGACATTTTCATTTTAGTTTAGCACAGCTTTTACTTTGTGTCTGGCAGATTAACATATTCCTGCAATTACTTATTCCTCATATATATCTGTGGGGAAAAAAAAAGTGGTTGTAGAGTTTAATTTGTTGTGAAGTTTGTTTTTATGCCTTTGAATGAATGGCATTAGACAAATAAAAATGTAAGTATGATTATTTTTATTAGCTTTGGTTTAAATTTCTAGCTTCAAAGGGCAGTGATGAGGGAGGTAGGTGTTCCTAACACCTACAAGTTTATGACAGTTCTCGGAAGTATAAATCTTGATAGACCCTAAATAGGAAAAATAGTTCTTTCCCAGGAAAAAATAGATTTGACCTTTTAAAAAGTTTTATTTTCTAATAAAATGCTCGTACATGGACCTTTCTTCTAAAGCAAAATGTAACTTGCATAAATTTTGTGAGCTTTATAAATTTGGGAGCACGTGGCCCCATACTAAGCGGCATGCATAGAAGAACAGAAAAGCCCTACTGGAAGAAAGAAATAAAATAGTGGAAAGGAAAGCAAAAGAAAAATAAAATCAACCTGAAATCAAAGGAGGGGTAAAAATGTCAATGGAAAAATAGGAGAGTCAAAATCTTCTTGAATATTTTATAGAGAGCTTTAGAGTAAGCTTGATCACCCAAAGGACACACCACAGGGATTAATGTTCGAAAATGAACAACAGATGTCAGATGTCAACAGATAATATCCCAGTGGGTAAAGGACATTTAGGGTGGAAGAAGGTGGTCCCTGGTACTTTTGGTAAGTCTTTGATGTATCTTCCTTGGCCAGTATATTTAAAAGGTATCTCTACCCTCCTTCCTTGGTGATTGTTCATTCATTTTTCCACTTTTATTTTATTCATAACATTTATCACTGTCTGAAATTTTGTGTACGTATTTGTTTCCTTTTTCCTTATCTCTCTTACCAGATTATAAACTCTATGAAATTAGAGATCACCTTTGTTTTCTATGTCACAGAGTACTCTCTGCCCAGAATAGTTTCTGACCCAGTACATGGTGGGACTTAAAAATTCACCCATTGGTATTTTAGTCATAACATTTAATTAAGGAACTTGAATGAAGAAAAAATATATTAATTCATTATGATAAGCAGAAAATGTAGAACGGACATAGAAGAAAGAGACAAGTAACAATTTGCATATCCTTTATGTTTTTTGATTTATGGATTGGAAAAATAATCAACTGAGAAAGGACAGCTGAGTGAAGGCAACCTCTAATCAAGGTGGATGTCTCAGAGAATCTTGTATGAAATGGTAAAAAAGGTTGCAAGTGCTGTCTCTATTTTAAGTGAGATCACTGAGTATTAGAAAACTCTATCAGCCATTCCCGTTTTATTTTTTTCTCTCTTCTGTCTACTGCTTCCAAGCAAAATTTCTATTCTCAGAAACTTGAACACTTACTGTTTGGCCAAAATAATTAACCTATTTCCTCATTTAGTATATATTCTTTGATTATACTCTAAGTGGTGGGGTCCTCCGAAGTGAAAGGACATAATTTTAATTCTAACATGAACGTGATTATTTAAGACTGAAAAATCTACAGCTGGTATTATGATTGGTGAGATTCCATGCTTACTGTTCTCAGAGGAGGGTAATGGCCCTATTTGGTGCCTCTGGTCCTTAGCTTTGTTCCTTTGCTTTGGAACATTAGTGGGAAAGGGAGAGCTCCAGAAATTGGATTTGTTTGCCTACATTCTCTGAAAGTAAAACTCAAGAATTTAGTAACATGCATCAAAAGTGCTTGCCATCTTAAAATATTAAAAGACTTATTCTGCAAAACACTCAGAGCTCTGTTCTTCCCATTAACTTAGCTAGTTTCTCTACTGTGAGGGGCAGTTCTATTCAACAGTGAGATTGAGAGCCTACTGTGTGCTAGGCACTGAGGAAGGTAAAATGGGATAGACAAAATCCTTGCCCTCAAGGAGCTCAAAGTCCAGTGGGGGAGACAAACCAGTGACAAAATGGTACAATAAGCACAGCGTTAGGTACAACGTCCAGCAGTAGCTCCGTGTTTTAGTTAGGTTTTTTTTTTTTTTTTTTTGCTCCTGTGACCAAAACACCTGAGAAGAACAATTTTAAAGGAGGAAAAGTTTATTTAGCACTCATGTTTCAGAGGTCTCAGTTTCATAGATGGCTGACTCCATTCTTTGCAGCCTGAGGTGAAGCAGAACATCGTGGCAGAATAGTGTAGTGAAAGAAAGCAGCTGGGGACATGGTACCAGAAAAGAGGGAGGGGGCAGCGAGCAGTGCTTAAGAAGGACAAATATATACCCTAAAGACATGCCCCCCTCAACCACACCCTACCTATCTACAGTTATCAGCCAGTTAATCCCCATCAGGAGACTGATGCATTGATTAGGTTAATACCCTTATAACCCAATTATTTTCACCTCTAAACTTTCTTATATTGTCCCACACATGAACTTTTGAGGGACACCTAATATCTAAACCATAATGCCCAGAAAAGGGTCAGTTAACTCTCTGAAGAATGAATGGAATAAAGAGAAAGGGATGTGATCCAAACCAATGATGTCTACCTTCTTGAAAAGAGTTGCTACTTTAAATCTCTCTTGAGTCTTGAGGTCCAGGAGCTATGAGGTGCAGGTGCCATTCTGGATGGATGGATGACAGGGTACAGTTGGCACTGGGGGTCTAATGAGTTGATTTCAAGCATTGAGAGTGTAGGAGGCCATTTTTTCTTGAACATTGTGAACTTTCTTGGAGATGAGTTTAGCTTCTATATTTTAATAAAAGAAGTTTATTCTACCTGAAGAAATATCCATTAATTGGAAACTATGCCTAGGTTGATGTTAAGAATGTTGTTTCTTTTGCAAAATGATAATGATGAGAGGTTGTTGTTTTAATGCCTTTATTTATACCTGGGGTCAGTAGATGACATAAGAAAATGATTGGAAATGTAAAAGTAAGTAACTAGGATGATGAAGGCATATAAATAAAGAAAAAATCAATCTGTAAATTTATACCACAGGATTATGAACAAAATCTGAGTGGTCAATGAATTTATGGTAGAGCTGTGATCTTTCCTTTGAAAGGAAGATATCATACCAGTTCTTGAAGGTTCAGCATACCTTTGATTTAAATTAAATGTGTAAATAGTTCTTCAATCTGGGCTAACCAGTTTTTAAGCATTTTAAACCAGCCTCTCTGTCTTGCAGCTGTAAAAATAATAACACAAAAATATTAGGAGTAATAACAATAATGTGTAGTTATTTTGCTGTCTTGAGATGAGAATAGATCTGGTGGAGAAAGTAATGAGCCTTCTACTAAAGAGAAGAATGGATAAAATGGGCTGAGGCTGGGTACATGTTCATAACCCCAGACTCTAGAATCCAAATAAATCATTCATTCACTTATCAAATATGCAGTAAGCACAGAGGAATACAGGTAGGTATGACTCTCATGGCCCCTGCCTGTAAAGAATTTACAGTCTGGTGAATAAATGAGACATGTGGAAATAATTAGGATACATTGTGGGACATGGTAAGATAGAGGCTTAAATAACATGCCATGAGAACCCAGAAAAAATGCCCGACCTGCCATGGGTAGTCATTGAAAATGTCCAGAGGAAGAATGCAGACTGAATCACCTGGACTGGAATTTTCAGAGTAAAATTAGGCACTAGAGGTGGGTGTGTGAAAGGGGATGGATTTTTAGGGTAGAAAGCTATCTGTTTGGAGTCTGTTACCTTCAAAGAACAAGTAGTTCACTGTGGCTGGAATAGAGGGTACATAAGGGGAAGTGTTAGAGGATGTGCTGGTTAAGGTGGGCAGGGGCTAGATCACAAGTGGATTTTCATGTCTCAGTGACAAATTTGGGTTTATTTCATAGCTGGGAGAGCACTTTGGCCAGACAGCATTCTAGAATGGTGCTATAGCATTGATATGGAGACTAGATTGGAGTCTAGAGACTTAAGATGGAGACTCAAGTTAGGAGGCTGCCCTGTGGGGAGTACTGGGACTTAAACTGAGGCGGTGGTAGTGGAAATGTGGAGGAGGGAGAGGGAGAGGCCTTGGGTTATGTGGGCTCGTGATGAGGATGAAGAAAGGAGTCTTGAATTATGCTCTGAATTCTCCCTTAGGCACTGGGTAGATGAGGATGCCAATCACCAATTAAAAGGTACATGACAGGTAGGGGTGAGGGGCTTTCTTTGAAATAAAGATCAATGAAAAGATTTGGGTACTATACTGTTACATGAGTCACAATTTCCCATCTCCTGGAGTTTGTGCTGTATCTTCCATGGGGAATGCCCTCTCCCCCATGCTTCTGTAAATTTGAGAGCTACAGAAAACCTCCTTACATTCTCAGTCAATAATAATGTGTTCAGTGCTCACTCATGTAACTCTTGTCTTTTGAGAAGCAGTGTAGGATAGTTTTCAGAATATAGATTCTGGAGTCCAACTGTAGGTTTAACTTTGAACCAAATTTCCAATATAGTACCTATGTGGCAAGCTTATCTGAGTAAAGTTCATTCAAGCAAAGCAATTGGAGCAGTACCAGACATACAGTAAGTGCTCAAGAAACACTGGCTGTTGTTATCATCCCTCTTCTGGTATTAACTCCTTCTTACATTGTGCTGTGTGCTACTTAATGTAAATATCTTTCTCCTGACCTTACTTGCAGCTCCTTGAGGGTAGGAATATTTGTTTTTAAGTGTGCAGTATAATGCCTTACACAACAAATCTTTATTGATCTTTTGCTCTATTCTGTACTGTTGGTTTTGACCATAGAAACTTTTTGTTTAGAGCAAGTAATACATTTCAAACTATTTTTCCCCTCAGGCTTGAAGCATCAGCCTAGTATTTTAAATAATATTAGTGTTTGTAGTTGATTGTAAGACATGTTGTCATACATATTTATGGTGACATAAATATGATGCTAAGTGTTTGGCTGGGACTGCAACGGCCAAGTATTTTATTTTTCTGGTGGGAAATATAATCCTCCCATGACTTGGTTTCCAGGAATGGTGAAAATTGAAGACTATTTGCACTTTTCCAAAGAACATTAATATACATTATCCTGCATCTCATAATTCATTAGTTTTTCTGTCTATTCCCTGGTGCTAAGCCAAGAAATAAACTTCCTATCCAATTGTCCACCCACATGATAATAGTGTGGTCTAATGATTCTAGGCCCTGTTTTCCCAACTTAATGGTAAGTATATCTGAGTCAAAGTCTTGTTTGTAGTTAGGCTAGTCAATGGCAAATAAAACATGTTGTCATCTTGGTTTAGTCATGTCGAGCCTTTTCTGTAAGTGAGCTTTCCAGATAACTGAAGCTTTGCATTCAGGTGCCCAAGGTATTTTTTAGTTAAATTATATTTATTAGAAATTCTCTAAAATAATGGTTCCCTTTTTGGCTTTCTTAAACTTAGTTATCTTAGACATAAGATCAGTTTTCACTGATAATTTATCAGTTAACAACCTCATTTTAATATACCCTTATTAATCACTGTACCACACGCTAGGTGTGGGAGGCCCAAGCCTAATGGTGTGCATCCTAATTATTATGCAGTGCTATTATTATGCAGGGATGGCCTTGGGGGATGTGGAGTAATGGAGGACTATTTATCTGTGCACTAAATGTCTCTTAACTGCTTTCTCCTTTTAGGTTTTCAGCTTTACTTCTGTTTTTGTTTTTCCCAGCTTTTCCTCCTCTGTCATGCTGGGTCAACCACTGAGTTGTGCCAGCTGAGCACCATTCAGGTCCCGGGATATGCAGTCACATCAATCCAGGCCAATGAACATGGCAGTGGAGGCACAGCCTTTCCTCTCAGGGTCTCAGGAAGACCACTGAACAGCAGGGGAAGCTGAGGGTGAGGACTACACACAGCAGGCTCAGAAGAGCATGAGGACACTTGGAGACCAACAGAAAGATATGTCGCTTGCTAAGTTGGTGAACTCAGCTGATCCGAATTCTAGCCAGGTAGCTTCTAGTTTCAATGGCTAGCTCCTCTTCATTTAAGACACCTTAATTTTCGTGGTCTCTTCTTTTGCAGGAAACAGCTTTTCTGGGCTGTGCTGAGGCTTCGATCGTGGATGTCCTGTGTTGGCCACTATTTACTGATGCTCCAAGCATTCTTCCAGAAGTTTCTCTTTCCACTTTCTAGCGCTGCTGTAATTATCTCTAAGTTAGAGAATATTTTCTATCTATTTTTGAAAAATATATACAAAGAGAGGGAAATAGGTTCAAACCTTGAGTCTATTTGTAAACTACATGAGCTTTCGTCTATTGACTTTCTAGTCTCTCTCTTTTTGGGGGAGGTGGGGTATCAGGAATTGAACTCAGGGGCACTCAACCACTGAGCCACATTCCCAGCCCTATTTTGTAGAGACAGAGTTTCACTGACTTGTTTAGAGCCTCACTTTTTCTGAGGCTGGCTTTGACTCTTGATCCTCCTGCCTCAGGCCTACCGAGCTACTGGGATTACAGGCATGCACCACAGCACCCGGCTATAGTCCCTCTTTTGATGACTTTTCTCAGTTGCTTGGTTTGTCCTTGTCTATTTGGTGGAAATAGCTAAGGTTACCAAATAAATGACTTACAGACGAATGAATTATTACCATCTCTGAAAGTACTGCTAATGTGATTTTTGCCAGTATTTTTCTAGGAATATGCACCAAGATTTTATGCTTTCATTTTTCTTTGGTTCTTTAAAAATAAATATTAGATATTATTTAACACTTTTGGCAACTTCATTTTTCTCCACTTCCTTGGGAGTTTTAAGAAACAGTGGTTGGTAACACTGATACAGTCATTTCAAATGCTCTAAAACGTAGCTCATCAGGGTGTGTAGCTTAATTATATTTATCTTAGTAAAATATGCTGTTTCAATTCCCTCTTATTTTCCTTTTTTGCTTAGTCTTTCTCCTTTTATTTCCTCTTTATTAGCACTTAGGCTCATTAGACTCATCTACCTCCTTCCCTCCTGTCCCTCACCTGGTGTGTAGTGAGCACGTACTACTGCTAGGTGCTCCCTGCAGGAACTTATATTCTAGTAGGAAGGACAAGTGGTACAGAGATTCCATCATGAAACACAGAAGTGTCTAAATGCTACACAATGTGGTAGGCCTTCATGAAGGAGAAGTGATTCCTGGTTGAGTGATCATGACCATGATTAATAACCAGGTGGGAGACATTGGAATGAGAAAGGACAAGGTGAGAGAGGCAGGGTGGAGAGAGAAACTGGAGGGCCCTCAAGAGCAGATCAAGGACTGAACACCATCAGCACCTCCATGCTGGGCTTCTGATGCGCCTAACACTGTGTGGGAGCACAGTCAGAGCTGGGAAGCACAAGTTAATTAGATCTGAGTGGGCAAAGGATAGAATCTGGGCTGAGGAGTGGGCCAGGTGGTAGGTGCTGCCTCTTCCAACCAGTCCGCCTGACTGCGGGACCTACTGGGCTGAGCAGCCTATGACAAGGCAGGCAGTTCATCTAGAACATTTCAGTGGTAGGAAGAAGACAGTCACAGGGTGGGAGGCCAGAGCGGGGAGTCAGATGAGTTGCTGCTTGGTCCAGATAAGTCCCCAAACCAGACATATTGCCAGGTATGTTCCGTTTATTATTTTGCCATGTGCTCTTTCCTCTTGGAGCTGCCCTCTGCCCAACATGAAAGACCTTTGTTCTGCCTGTTGTAGGACCATCTCTGTCCAGGGTGCCTTTCTCTTTCTTCTTCTCTGGACCCTGGAGTGGGGAAGCATTCTTTGCTAACATGGGGATGTGCATATGCTGTTCTGGGGGCTCCTTCTGACGCTACTTTCTTCTCTTCCCAGTTCCCAGTCTAAAATTTCTGCTTAGAATTGCTTTTGCTATTATGGGTCTTTTATTTTTCCATATGAATTTCATGATTGCTTTATCTATTTCTACAAGAAATGCTGTTGGGATTTTGATTGGGATTGCATTAAACCTATAGAGAACTTTTGGTAATATCGCCATTTTGATGATGTTAGTTCTGCCTATCCATGAACAGGGAATATTTTTCCATCTTCTAAGATCTTCTTCTACTTCTCTCTTTAGGGTTCTTTAGTTTTCATTGTATAAATCTTTCACCTCTTTTGTTAGGTTGATTCCCAAGTATTTTATTTTTTTTGAGGATATTGTGAATGGAGTGTTTTTCCTCATTTCCGTTTCAGAAGTTTTGTCACTGATATACAGAAATGCCTTTGATTTATGCGTGTTGATTTTATATCCTGCCACTTTGCTGAATTCATTTATTACTTCTAGTAGTTTCTTTGTAGACCTTTTTGGATCTTCTAGGTATAGAATCATGTCATCTGCAAATAGTGATAATTTAAGTTCTTCTTTTCCTATTTTTATGCCTTTAATTTCTTTCGTCTGTCTAATTGCTCTGGCCAGTGTTTCGAGAACTATATTGAATAGAAGTGGTGATAGAGGGCATCCCTGTCTTGTTCCAGATTTTAGAGGGAATGCCTTTTGTCCATTCAGAATGATGCTAGCCTGAGGCTTAGCATAGATAGCTTTTACAATGTCAAGGTAAGTTCCTGTTATCCCTAGTTTTTCTAATGTTTTGAACATAAAGGGATACTGTACTTTGTTGAATGCTTTCTTCAGATAGAGCCCTAATATCCAGAGTATACAAAGAACTCAAAAAATTAGACAATAAGATAACAAATAACCCAATCAACAAATGGGCCAAGGACCTGAACAGACACTTCTCAGAGGAGGATATACAATCAATCAACAAGTACATGAAAAAATGCTCACCATCTCTAGCAGTCAGAGAAATGCAAATCAAAACCACCCTAAGATACCATCTCACTCCAGTAAGATTGGCAGCCACTATGAAGTCAAACAACAACAAGTGCTGGCGAGGATGTGGAGAAAAGGGTACTCTTGTACATTGCTGGTGGGAATGCAAATTGGTGCAGCCAATTTGGAAAGCAGTTTGGAGATTCCTGGGAAAGCTGGGAATGGAACCACCATTTGACCCTGCTATTGCCCTTCTTGGACTATTCCCTGAAGACCTTAAAAGAGAATGCTACAGGGATGCTGCCACATCGATGTTCATAGCAGTACAATTCACAATAGCTAGACTGTGGAACCAACCCAGATGCCCTTCAATAGATGAATGGATAAAAAAAATGTGGCATCTATACACAATGGAGTACTATGTAGCAATAAAAAATGACAAAATCATAGAATTTGCAGGGAAATGGATGGCATTAGAGCAGATTATGCTTAGTGAAGCTAGTCAATCCCTAAAAAACAAATACCAAATGTCTTCTTTGATATAATGAGAACAACTATGAACAGAGCAGGGAGGAAGAGCAGGAAGAAAAGATTAACATTAAGCAGAGACATGAGATGGGAGGGAAAGGGAGAGAAAAGGGAAATTGCATGGAAATGAAGGGAGACCCTCATTGCTATACAAAATTACATATAAGAGGTTGTGAGGGGAATGGGAAAATAAACAAGGAGAGAAATGAATTATAGTAGATGGGGTAGAGAGAGAAGATGGGAGGGCAGGGGAGGGGGGATAGTAGGGGATAGGAAAGGTAGCAGAATACAACAATTACTAATAGGGCATTATGTAAAAAATGTGGATGTGTAACCGATGTGATTCTGCAATCTGCATTTGGGGTAAAATTGGGAGTTCATAACCCACTTCAATCTAATGTATGAAATATGATATGTCAAGAGCTTTGTAATGTTGTGAACAACCAATAAAAATAAATAAATAAATAAAATAAAAATAAATAAAATTTCTGTTGTTGGACCCAACCTCATTCTTGACCTCAGAAGCCATTATAGACTTTCAGACCTGGTTATTGCCTGTTATCAGACTATGTTTACTGGCTTCTGAGGCTTTTACTGGTTGACTCTTGCCATTCTCTGCTTAAAGAAAGCAAAACTGAAGGCAACACCAGCCTGATACACTCCAAAGCAATGGTTGCCCACTGAGTGATTTTGGCAAGGTCTGGAGACACTTTTGTTATTGCAAGTTTGGGTTGAGAAGAAGAAATGCCTGGCATATAACTGGTAGAGGTCAAGGATTCCGTGAAAAGTCTTGCAAGACACAGCATAGTCGCCACTCCCCACTGTCAATATCACTGAGATTAAGCCAATCCCAAAAAACCAAATGCCAAATGTTTTCTTTGATATAAGGAGGCTGATTCATAGTGGGATAGGGAGGGGGAACATGGGAGGAATAGAGGAACTCTAGATAGGGCAGAGGGGTTGGAGGGAAAGGGACGGAGTATGGGGTTATAAATGATGGTGGAATGTGATGATCATTATTATCCAAAGTACATGTATGAAGACACGAATTGGTGTAAATATAATTTGTATACAACCAGAGATATGAAAAATTGTGCTCTATATGTGTAATAAGAATTATAATGCATTCTGCTGTCATATATAAATAAAAATTAAAAAAAGAAACCACTATCTAAAGGTATTTGTCTTGGAGCATGTAGCTAGAGTGAACATATAAATAATAAAAGGATTAATTAAAACTAAATTAAATTGCAATCAATTAGGGAAAACATTGGGGAAATCTTGAGATTGCAAATAGTAAATGTGCCTGCTTTAATAATGACAAAAATAATTTATATTGTATTGAGTATAAGGATTATATTCATTAGGTCTCCCCATTTCCCCCTACAACTGTGAGTTTGGTAGTGGAGATATTTTAAATATAAAGAAACTGAGGCACAGAGAATAACAGGACTCTTCTAAGGATCCCAGCCAAACACAGATTTAAGGATTTTTATCCAAACCAAAACCTACCCCCCTAAAAAAAAAAAAAAATTAAAATAAAAAAAAAATACCACAGAGCTATTCACACAGCTTAACTGGAGCTATAATGGCAGAAAATAAGGGCAGGAACCAAAGCTGCTGCCACAAAGAAAGGACTCTCCCAGTTCTCTATTTGGTATTTAAAAATAGGAGAGGGAGCAGCATAGCTTGAATCTGAGATAATGCTTGCCGCTTTGTGAACGCTCTTACAGTGCATCGCCTTCGAAACAAATTGGCCCTCGTCTACAAAGGTTTCTTTTTTGTACTCTTGCAAACTCATTTTTAATGGCTTGTGTGGCATCAGTTGTGCCCCTGAGCTGTAATGAAGCGCTCTGCAAGTCACCGCATGCAAGTCAGAACTGAATCTCACCGAGAGGAAAGCGCTGGAACGTTAATAGGTTTTAATCCAAGGTAAGCAAGCCTATTGAGCCACTACCACGTGCTTCTAAAAAAATCTAAATGTCATGAAAATTTCAGCGGTTTTCCCTTGCCTGCAAATCAGTTTTGGTCCAGAGACAGCTGAGTGTGGGATCAGAAGGGAAAAATCTCAAATGTGCATAACTGCCCAGGAGCACACCTTGAGGAGTTTACAAGCACCATCCAGGCAAAACAAAGAAATAATTGATGGAGCACGAGCGAAACTGGCGGCTCTGTCGGGCCAGCATCTGAAAAGCCCGTAAGTGCAGCAGACATCTTGCAGTAGTATTTGATCCTATCTTCAATATCTGGGGTAAAGAAGCGGGTGTTGAAATCTGAGGGTCTCTGTTACATGGAATTTCCCCCTAGGTTTTCATTGAAGTGGAAAGGCAGTATATGTATATTCTGCTGTATTGCATCGATCCTTGACAATTTACTGAGATTTAATTGCTGAACCCCCAGTTTTTAACTTCATTTTGCATAGTACCTTGGCAGCTTTGGATAGATGCTTAACCATTCAGAAAATAAGAGTCTCTGAATATTAAAGCAAAACAAATTGGCTTTTAAACTGGTGAGACTTTCTGCATGTGTGGAAATGTGGAGGTGAATTTTGAATTTTTCCTCCGCTGGCCAGTGAGTGACAATGAAGTATAGAGATAGATTCAAGGCCTCACCCTCAGGGCCTTGGGGGCCAAGGCTGCCAGCCCCACTTCCAAGCTTCTTGCAGATGTGTTAATTGCTGTGGTAACTATGGGGATGTTCCTTGCATTTGAGATAGGATCTTTTTTCTCTCATGAAATGCAAAATGTGTCCCTAGTCATAGTGCCACAAACTCAATTAAACTAAGTTATAGGAATGCTGAGGCTCAGTAAATGAAATTTAAAATTGTAACCATATTTTCAAATTTGCATTTGGGTATCTTTGCAAAGCTTACTATATGCAAGGTATGATTCCAAGGGCTTTTTAGCTTTGATACTCATACATCATTCTAAAGTAGGTTCTGTTATTACACCTGTTTTAAATGAGGAGATGGAGGCACAGGTAGGTCAAGTAATTTGTCCAAGGTCTCACAGCTTATAGGAGGCATAAATACAACTTAAAATCCAGAAAGTTTCTCCTTGGAGCCTTTGTGCACTCCTAACCACTCTGATAACACTTCCCACAGCAAGTAACATTAATATGCCCCACTTAATACTGAATTGCAGAAGTTTTGAGCTCTTTTGTGGCATTTTCTTATTATCTAAACCTATAAAGAATTTTCAGCTGCTCAAAGAAAAAGAACCATGGGTTAGCAGAATTTTAGGCCCCTCTCGAGTGCATTCTATGTCTCTCTCCCCAGATTTAGCAGTCTCTATATAATAAGAATGTTAGTTCTACCAACATTTTATGAAAATAGAAGCTATAGATAATTCTTAAGAGTATAGCCAGAAGTTCTGCTACCCTGGGACATGGGTGGGAGGGTCAGAATAAACACATAATAACCTTGAATGTGTCTTCCCAAACTCTGCCAGCTTATAAACTTAGGAGTCATCAGTAGTTCCAATGAAGATCTCCATCTTGTGACTTTAGAAAGCAGAAGCAATGAAAGGAGGAAGATACAATTCAGAAGTCCCAGGATAATTTTTCACATACTTGAATGTGCCTACGAGTCTCCTAGAGGTCTTGTTAAAATGCAAGTTCTTTTTTTTTGTGGGTGTGGGGTATGTCTGAAAATTCTAGCATTTCTAACAAACTCTTAATGATTGTTGATGCTGCTGGCCTATAGACCATACTTTGAGGACAAAGATTTAAACTTGACTGGCAACATCACCATCACCTGAAAGCTAGTTAGAAAAGCAGATTTTTGGGTCCCACTCCAAGCCTACTGAATCAGAATCTAAATTTTAATTACAATAAAATGAAATGTCCAGGTGATTTTTTTCAGGCACTTGAATTGTTTGAGAAAAACTGATTCTAGAGTATTGCTCAACTCACAGAGATGCACCTAAGTCGTTAAACACATCTGCAAATGAATCAACTATGGTGGGAACAAAGACAGACATAATGGAAAAATTCTCAGTAGAAGTTCCATTCAAGTCTTTCAAATATCTATTTTCCTTGTGATCCCTTCAATAACTGAAAAATTCATTGGGATACCGCATTCAAAGCTCATTTGCAAAAGATTGTAGAATGTATTCTACATTGTTCCTCCTTTAGGATCTGTCTATAACCCAAACACTTGAACATTTAGTATTTGGAAGAATGACAGGAGTCTTTCCCATCAGCATCTCTATCTCTGTATGGTAGAATTCTAAATTCTGAGTCTCCTGCAGAATGGAGATGACCAAGATTGGAGATGACCACCACCTTGCTCTGTCCATGGGGCTTGTCCCCAGCTCTGCCCCTTCCTGCATCAGTGCAAGGCTCTTTTAGAGGACAAAGAAATATGAGTCTGACCTTCTCCCTCCAGCTGTGGGCGGCAGGGAAGCTGGTGGCAGTCATGGGGCAGGCGGTGGGAGCCTAAGTCCAGGCTAGGCTGAAGTCCTGGGAGGCAGGAAGCAGTAGAGACTAAGAACTTACCCCAGGGAGGAATAAGGTGGCAGGACTGAGACTTCAAGTTGCCCCCAAATGCTTCATTGTCTCATTGAGTTTTACTTACAAAACGCAAATCTAAACATCAAACCATTATAAGGATTTCAAGACAGTGACCGCACAGCATTAAACCTCAAGTGCAGGACCCTTCTGAGCATGGGGCTGTGGATAATTACACTGGTCACATGCCTGGGAAGCCAGGCTTGACTCTGAGCACTGGAATCTTTGTGTTTTGGGCATTTACTCAGACTTGCTTGTGCTGGCTGTATCTGAAAAACTAAATGATGTTTATGCTAATCAGGTAGTTTAAGGCAGTGGTTTTCCAAGTCTGGGCCTGGCACAGGAGCCTCAGCATCTCCAGAGAAATTGTTAGAAACCCAGATTCTTGCGCCCTACCTCAAAGTATGGGAACAGAGTCTCTGGGAGTGGGACCCAAAAGAATAACTTCTGGTGATCTGCAGTATCCCAAAGTTTGAGAACCACTGTTCTAATAGCTTGGACATTTTCAGCCAGCAGGGGGAGAGGGAGAGGTTCTTAAAAAAAAAAAAATTCTTACAAATCACAAATTGTTTCAGAATTCCCAGTGATTATTTGGAGGTGACACGACATTGAGTTAATGGACCAAATGGTTATTCTCTATGTTTGCATGTTTTTTTCCACTGGAAAAATCTGATGCAGCAGCTACTGATGGGAAGCTTGAGTCGCAGTGCATCTAATAGCTGTTTGGAGATGCTGGGAGGGCTCATGGATTGAAGTAAATGAGGATCTGGGTAAAGGAGACAGAAACCTTAACCTGGAATTGGGTCCCATCAGTTCAAATCCCAGCTCTCCTGTGAGATCTCGGGGAATTGTTTACTGTCTCTGATCCCATGGAGAACAGTGACTTTGGCCGTAAAATGGAAATAGTAATAACAGTGACATCTACTTCACTGGGTTCTTGTGAGATGTAGCTGAGCTAATGAGCAGAAGTCCTTATCCTAGTGTCTGGCTCATAGTTACATTTAATAATCACTACCTATTACTTAGGGAATAAAATTATTGCATATTAATACAATTATATAATGCAGTTATCTGTGAATTTGATTGGTCTGATGACTATTTGATACAAATTGAAATATTCTGTGTCCATCAAAGTCAGTGGAATAGGTATGACTTATAGCAATTCTGTTATGGGACCTTCTTTTCTTAGAGTATTTTCAGGGATCCCACCGGCCTCCTGGAGGATTAAGTTTTCTCCTTTCCTGAAGGACTTGAAGCTTAGTTCTTCCCCAGTATCAGCTTTGCTTTTGTGCTGAGCATACATTATTGGAATTTCATAGGCTTTTTTTCCTGCTAGCACCCATATACTTTCTAAATCAATGATTTGCAAAGTAGAAAGGATTCCCTTCAGTATATGTTTGCTAGGCAGATCCATCTTGCCCTTCTTTCTGAGCAGGGGCAAAGACTCCCTTGAAGCCTGTTGTGGAGGAGGATGGTGGGGTATTGATTTGCTGCTGCTGCAAGCTCCATCATCACATCAGTTATAGGAACAATGGGATTCTCCCTGCTTAGACACGTGGGCCTTTCTTTGTGTTTGGGCGGAAAACCAACTCCAGGCTACTTGTATTCTTCTTATTGAATAATAAATGAAGATCAAGGTCTGTTTGGCTCTAAGAACAAGCCAACTTGAGTGTGAGTTAAATATCAAGGCCAACAGGCTTTTTTTTTTTTTTCCTGCAAACATGTACTGCTTTGTGGTTAGTTAAAAACCAACTAAACAAAAGCAGCAACAACAACAACAAAAATTACACAAACCCCCAAATGATTTCACAAAGAATACTCTCTTTCGGGACTTTGGGTCCCAGGTGGTAAGGCATCTGGATGCTTTTAGTGTTGCAGAACTTTAATGCTAAGGACTGAAAACACACACACACACCCCAGCTCTCCTTGGTATCGATTTCCCTCACACTGATTTAGTGTGGGCCTCTTGGCATTTCTCTACTACTGCTAGCAGCTGAGCTTTGGCCCCAAAGGGCTTTATTTAATGAAAACTTGGGGCTTATACTGTGAAAAAGCTGCCCCAGGAATTGAAGTTGTAGACGTCCCAATGGAGAAAACATCAAGACAAGAGTCATGTGCAGGGTCTGTCCAGGGGACGGGATGAGGATATGAAGCCTCCACCAAAGCATTTGTTTTGAAGAGAAGAGGGAGCAACCTTCTAATGACAAGAGTTAACAGAAACTCTTATTACTGAAAGATAAAGTGCTTAGATGAAATAGGTACAGAAATTGCACTGGGAGAGGGAATCAGAAGAGGAGGGAGCCACACACTAGAATTTTGGAGAAGTCTGGCTATGTATTAGAAGGGCCTGGTTACAGACAACTATGGCCTTTGGGGAGAGTTAAATGGGAGTGTGTTTTAAAAATAAACCTTTATTTTAGAACAGGTTTAGATTTACAGAAAAATTGTGAAGATAAGTGCAGAGCATTCGAATACATTCTGTACCCTGTTTTTCCTATCAGTAACAACTTACACGACTGTGGTACATTTGTTCCAACTAAATAAACAGATAGTGACAAATTACTATAAACCCAAAGTCCACAGTTTAGTCACATCTTCTTAGTTTTCACCTAATGTTCTTTTTCGGTTTCAGATCTCCATCTGTATTACATTTAGATGTCTTTTCTCTTTAGGCTTCTCTGAGTTATGACATTTTGCCAGACCTGCTTTGTTTCTGATGACCTTGACAACTTTGCGTAGTGCTGGTAGGGTACTTAGTCAGAGGTCCCTCAGCTGGAGATGCAGGATTTGTCTTATGCTTTTCACTTGGTTAAATTGGGGTGATGAGTTTTTGAGAGGAAGGAAGGCAGTCTGGGTGAAGTGCCATTTCCATCTCGATGTTTAACTGTTGGTGGAACAGGAGCATTTTAAATGGGAGATTTTAATTGGGTTGAAACAGATATTGAGTGTTGAGAATTAAGAAGATCCCTGGGGTGGGATTATGTTGGTGTCAAGCCAAAGAGACACATTAACAGACCATCGTTATTAATGAACTACATCAACATAGATTGGGTGGTAATTTTAACAAGGAAAAACTCTTGGTTTTGCTTCTCTCTAAAGAAATGTTTAAAAACAAAACAAAACAGAAAAAAAAAAACAAGTAAAGGAAAGTGAAGTGGGTGGGGAATGAAACACATTTGACCCCAGTTCCAGTTGCAAATTGGAAGAGTTCTGGTTTTATAACTGGTTTTCAGGATGACAGTTGGCAAAAAGAACTTGGCTTGGGCTGGGGATGTGGCTCAAGCGGTAGCGTGCTCACTTGGCATGTGTGCGGCCCGGGTTCCATCCTCAGCACCACAGACAAAACAAAGATGTTGTTTCCGCTGAAAACTAAAAAATAAATATTAAAAAAATTCTCTCTCTCTCTCTCTCACTCTCTCAATCTCTCTTTAAAAGAAAAGAACTGGGCTTTGTGTGCAAGAAAATTTTGAAACTGAAAGTCTGGAACTGAGACTGCATGGACTCTGAAATAAATTGCTAAGTAAGAGAGCTTTAGGAGCTTTTCAAATGAGTTGTGATTGTCCCGTGGTATAGATCTTCAGAACAAGCTGGACAGTGAGTGGTCTGGCTTTCTGTGGCTCACCTCTTCAGCAAGATATTGATTTTTATAGACATTTTTAAGAGCATCAGTACAAGACCAGGATGATCATACGTGTTGCATTCTTTGTTATACTGTGACACCTCATCAATGTCTAGAACTTTGCGTGCAGTTTGTGGCTGTTCAAAGCCCCAGTTCCTCAGAAATCGTGTTACTTTAGCAGGACTCGACAATGGTTATCACACTGAGATTCCAAAGTCACCCAGCAGAGTCGCTGGAGTGAAGATAATCATGAAGGGGTGATATGCATTCCTGACAATGGCAGTGGACAACCTTCTGGGTTGTCAAAAATCTCAGGCGTCTTCTGTTTGAAACAGTTGGAGGACAAACCTGAAAGGAAGTGTATTAGTTTGCTAGGGTGGCCATACCCAAGTGCCACAGAATGGGGCTTCAACAACAGAAATTTATCCTCATAGACCTGGAGGTTAGAAGTCTCATATCAAGGAATTGGCAGGGCCGGTTTCTTCTGAGGCTTCTCTTTGGCATGTAGGTGCCATCTTTTACTGTGTCCTCATTTACTCTTCTCTCTGTGTCTTCCTGTGTCCTAATCACTTCTTCTTATAAGGATACCAGCCTTATTGGATTAGAGCCCGCTCTAAGACCTCACCAACCTTAATTACCACTTTAAAGGCCCCATCTCCAAATGCAGTTACATTCTGAGATACTGGGGGCTAGGGATTCAATATGAAAATTTGGGGTGGTGGTGGGGAAACAGTATTCAGCCTAAAACAGGAAAGCTAAACTATTTGATAAAAAAGGGAGCATCTTTCCCTCCAGACTTGGGTTTCCAGGAGCCTGGGATGACTGACATTTGAGGCAGACTTTTGGCTGGGCTATTTGAGGGGATTATAACCAGGAGAAAAATGGGAGAGGGAGCACTTCACGTGGGGCGAAAACGTGCTGTGTAATGTGGCTTTGTCAGGAGCCCATTTCCAGAGGTTACCTGTGGTGTTTGCACAGCTGTTCTGTCATTGTCCTCTTCGCAGCCTGAAGGCTGATTTCCTGGTGAATTTTCACCCTCCTTTGCATCGGCCTTATAAGAGATAGTTCCATTCCTAGCTTTGAAAAAAAAATGCATCAGCCAGAATGCTGATTTATTAGTATATAATGAGAAATATAATCATTGAGTGGACTGGATACTCTAGGTCCTTGACCAGCATGTGTTTTCCCTGCAGGCAAATCTAAGCGGGAAGCCACATTATCATCAGAGGGCAGCTTGGTGAGCATGGAATCAGGCCAGGGAAGTTAGTCAGGAGATTTGGCATTCCTGTGCTTTTTATTCTTTAGCTCGAGCATCACTGAGCAGCATAGACTAGCCACCTGGGGCTGGCTGCCTGGGCCCTTGTTATTCCCTCCAGCCTTTCATGGTTCCCTCTGGCCAATTCCTCATCCAGCAAGTTCCAGCTCCACCTCGGCCTTCTCTGAAAAGCCTTTCTTAATTTCCCCAGGCAGAAGAGGTCCCTCTTCTTTCTTACCCAATAGTATTTGATGCTAAGTATTTTTGCCTTCTGTGTTGTGGTTATTTATGCACCAATCTTTGCCACTCTATTCTGGGAAACCTAAGTGAAGTTTTGTGTATAGCACATGGTAAGTGGTCAGTGTTCAACAACACTAAATTGACTGATTAGTGGAAATAATAACTATAGTAATTTATATTATGTTTGGGATACAAACATGTTGTTTTGTATTTTTTTTTTAAACCACCATTTGACCCAGTTATCCCACTGTTGTTTTGTATTTAGAAACACTTCCCAGTAAGTTGTTCATTATGCACAATCTTACATTACGCTAATAGCTATGAGATAAGATAGGCAGGTGGGCACACAGTATCAGAAGAAAATAAGCTTAGAGGTTAACTCATTTGTCAGTTCTCAATTAAAGGCACTTGTCACCAAACCTATTTATCTTTGCAACGGTCTGCTCTCCCTATCGTTGTCCCATTGTCTACACTCCCTGCCTGAGTCTTTTCTCTTCCATAGTTAGTTTGTCTCCTTCCCTTCCTTTAGCAGCCCATGGTTTGCTGAATTTGTGGTGTTCTCCTTCTAAAGGTACCTTCCCACTCCTGTCTTCCTGGGAGAATCCTATACTTGAAAAGTTTCTTCCTCGCCTCTTCTGAACCTTCATTCCTTCCTCATGAATCTTCTTACCAATTCCCAGGTCAACCTCTCATCCACTCAGAAATTTATTCTTAAGAAGAAAACAATATGATTAAATTTAATTTGCACAAAGATGTTAATAGCCTCCTAGGGGTATTTTCATTTTAAGAGTGAATTGCTTATGTCACAGTTCCGGATGCTGGCTACATCTTACCATCTTGCTCCCACGGACACACATTTAATTTTGTTCAAGACTCTGTATTTGGTAAAACTTTTCTCAAGCATTTAGAACCTATTTGAAGAAAAAAAAATTAAAGAAATGTTTATACCTTGCAGTCCAGATGCTACCATGAATGAGTTCTTCGGATGATACACAACTAGTCATCATAACCTTTGGGGAAATACAACACTATATGGATGAGTCATTAGCTTCTGGGCCCAGAGAATAAATCTGAAGGACCTTTTCATATCTTATAATTAAATACATTCTGCAGCTTGCAGATAAACATGCTGATCTGACAGTGAGTTAAGGAGGTTTATCAGCATTTGTGCACCTGCAGCGTTAACACTAAAAGACATGACTTCATTAAAACTCACTGTGCTTGTGAGTACAATGAGGAATGGTCGTAGGTGTAAAAAAGAAGGACACTACTAGACGGTGGCTTTAAGCTCATCTTTGAAGGGATGAACTCATTCTATCCGACATGTCCAGCTGTGCAAACAGCAGTGCTGAGTGAGCTGCAGTTAGCTGTACTAATACATAGGATTAGAATAGAGGCTGGGCCACATGTAAATGATGCAAATGCTTAATATACTTGAATGCTATGCATGCTACACAGAGGGGGAATGAGAGGCCCAGAAGTGACAGAAGATATTTTGCTAACTGTCATAAAAGGAGATTGTTTTGTGTTTTCAGGGCCTTCTAGGAATATTTCTTTTGCCAGTGACTTTTTGCCTTTTGAGGCCAATGTTTCCTGGGATGAAAAAACAATAGAAAACATTAGTCTCTCAAAAGACTCCTCAGGGAAATAGCAAGGTTTGCCACAGTTACCATTGTTCTCTCATAAAAATCTCAGAATGAGGAAACTGTGTCCGTGTGTGTGTGTATGTGTGTGTGTGTGTGTGTGTGTGTGTGTGAGAGAGAGAGAGAGAGAGAGAGAGAGAGAGAGAGAGAGAGAGTGCAAAAGAGATGAATGAGATGGTCTGATGGGCATTAGTACCCACAGACTAAGAGTTTGGGCAACAAAGACCCAGGCCTGGGCTATAGGACGTAGTCATGAAAGTGGATAAAATGGAGCAAAACTCAGATTCGAGAGTCATGGCACTAGATAGACATGGCACTAGATAGACGGCCTAGTAGTAAGATAGATCTTGATGTTATGCCAACCTTGTCTGAAAATATGTTGGTGTGAATGGATTTTTATATGGTTCTTTCCTTGGTGAGAGCTGTGGGTATTCTGAGGAGAGCTGAACTAAGTCTCCTCGTAAGGCAAATGGAAGGACAAATGCTTTGGGAGGGAACCCAACAAATTCTGAACATCCAGAGACCCATTTCCAACCCTCATGGTGCTGCCACAAAAATTGAAGAATGGGAGATTCACCTTATTTACCTAAGACCTCAAAATGCTAGCTTACCTTCGGAATTTTCTGAGCAGAGCAATTATCTGTCTGATTCTATCTATCTATCTAACTATCTATCAATCTATGCATTTTTTCCTCTACTAGACTTAGATGCTGAATATTTTAAGGTCCATGTTCCAGGACCTTAACCAATTAAATCTCTTTGAGACGTGGCCTGAAACATCACTCTTCCACATTTGACTTATGCAGTCAGAAAAGCCTTTAATACATTGTACTTAAGTGATCCTAGGAGCACTTCTGAAAATTTCACTGCAGTCTATAATTATATTTTTCCTTATCCTAGTAATGTCTCACAAATCTCTACCATCACTTTGCCCTTTTGGCAGAATGTATAGCAAGACCTAGAGCAACCTATTTTTAAATAAAGCTTACTTTGGTGAGATGTGAGCATGGAACAGAGGTGAGGTAAAAGACACAATTCTGTGTTATAAATAAGAGTGCTGGTCTTTTTGGAAACAGGCAAATTCTCTTGAGTTAACATGTATGCATATTTGGTGTCTATAGATAAACTGTAAACTCCTTTAAGGATATTACTTGCTTTTTTTTTTTTAAATCCCTCGTTAACCTAACACCATATTTAACCTTGTAAGTATTCACATTCTGTCACCGACCTGGTAAATATAAATGTGAGACACCCCAAACTAGCATACTTAAATATGCTCACAAATTTCTCTAAACCATATCATACTTATTATAGTCAAGTACCCTGGCAGTATATCCAGGCTGGTCTATTTCATGCATTGCAAGTGATATAGCTCAGAATTTATTGGCATGTTGGTCAATAAGTTACTGAAGTTAATCTTCATTTAATGAATCATCAGCAAGGGAGATAGACACATGACAAGTCTTCAATTTTCAGAAATCTCTTGCCCAATCTGTCTCTCTTCCTTCTGTCTTCCTAATGATTGATTTAATGTATGAACCCCTCCTCCCAATCCTTCAGCCAGCACCCTTGAGAATTCAGTCTTTTAAAGATGTTCTCATTAGAGTCAATAATTCACCATGGCATATTATATAGTGCCCTGATTATCTATAAAGCTGTTCTTTCATGTTGTACATCCTGGGGTGCTCAAATAATTAATTTGACTAGCTATAAAGAACAATACCTTCTATTGTGAGTGGTAAAAAGTTTCTCCGCAGAGGCAAGTGTACAGACATGGCTGGGAGACAAGCTCTGCGGGAGAGTTTCTCCAAGAATTTTTATGTTAGAGTCAGGTAGTCCTGTGCTTGGACATATATGAAGATATACAATAAAGTGTAACTGTGACTTGGAAGTAGTCAATTACCAGTTGATCTGAATACTTTATTTTGGCGGCGGCCTCCTCCTCCTCCTCCTCCTTCTTCTTCTTCAGAGTAAGAGAACTCTCAAAATTAGTTAATTTGGTGTCATTAAGAACCCTTGCTTGAAGGGTGGGCGTGGTGGTGCACACAGGTAATCTCAGCTACTCAGGAAGCTGAGGCTAGAGGATTACAAGTTCAAGGCCAACCTGGGCAACTTAACTTGACCCTGTCTTAAAATTTAAAAAGGGCTGGAGATGCAGCTCAGGGGTAGAGTACTTGCCTGGGTTCCATCCCCAGTACCACAAATAAGCAATAAACCCCAACAGACTCTTGTTTGAAATAAAGCATTCCAAAGACATAAGACTTAGACCCAGGAGAAATTCCCAGCTAGTCTCACTCCGACTCAGAATTGTTCAGGTTTTAAAATAGATATTTGAGTGAAAGTTAAGATTTTAATCTGTTTATATCAATGAAGGCCATACATATCCCAATTTGGCTATTTAAGAAGGGGGATAATGATATGAACATCAACATTTTGATTATTTCTAAGCAAAAATACTCCACTAACACTCCATTATTTCTAAGTAAAAGGACTCTAATATAGTTTGTGGCAAATGAATAACAATTCAGATACACAGAAAAAGAACCTTTTCAACTTTCATGGAGTAATTAAGAGGCCAGAGTTTCAGATTTTAATTCCAATTTTGCCAATAACTAACTAGTGGCCTTGAAAGAGTCACTCAATTTAACTCAGTCTTAGTTTCTTCACTCCTTTAAAATAGAGATCAATTCCTTCCAACTCTGATAATCTGTATTTCTTTCTATGATCATTGCTTAACTCTCCAATGAATGAATTATTCATCAATTGGAATAGAAAAGTTCAATAAACATTGCTTTGTTCCTTGAATAAATTCTAGGCAGCAGATATTTATGGGAACTGAGAAATGGATGAACTATTGTCAACACATGTATATTCACTTTGGATGGGAGAGTTCCCAGTTTGAAATTTTTGTTTGATTGGAAAATGACTTAGCAAACCCAAGCCAGAGTGTCTATCTACGAATTTCTAGGTCAGAGTATGAAAACTTCCATTGGAAACTGTGAGCAGTTCTTAAGTTGAAAAACAAAACAAAACAAAAAACTGACCTTGAGTCCTAGTTACCACAAATGTAGCCACATACACCAGCTGCAGCATGAAAGGTGTGGTCCCAGAGCTCAGACGTGCTGTAGTACAGCAGCCCTGGCCACCTGGGCACAGTGCTGCCTGGTAACTCCAGGCATGCCCTTTGTCTCATCATTGGGTGCATCTTGAATGACAGCAAAGGGCTAAAAGCCTGAGAAAACCGAGGCTGAACTTTCTTTCTTGGGAAAACTAAGTACCAACTCAACCAGATTGGACATTTGTTTTTCTTTCCTGCCACCCAGCAGGCAATAAGACATATTAAGTGATAGTCAAAATCAAGGGTTTGCATTTCTAAGTGTTTTATACATTCAAATTGTAGTGTGTATAAAATTTGTGTCCTTGTTATAAAAGGATATTCTGCTGCAGGTAATAGAGAGACTGTATTTTATAGACTGAAACAGTCCCTAAATTCAATTTTTGAGTCTTAGTGAAGAGGCAGTTTTTATTGCACATTTTATCCTATTTGTCACTATAGGTCCTTTGTCTCCAGGCATATCAATCTGGGTACTATTGCTAAGAACCCAATTGGTACAACTTTTTGGAATTAATAACACTGTGTTCCCACTGGTTTCCATTGCTGTTTTGTGCACAGTTCCCCACTGAGTATTTGATGAATTTCTACTCCTTGGGGGCACCAATTTTTGTGTGAGTATGCTGAGGATCCACATCTTGTCACAGGGAGGAAGATGATTTCCTCTGATAGCATTCCCCTGGCACCTGTGGAACTTATCACAGCCCTTTATTTGGCTGTTTCTGTTATGCTGGCAAGAGTCCAGAGCACCGGGAAAGAAAAGGTTGTGCTTTTACAGAGAACATTTTATTCCCTCTTGAGAAAAGGGAACATGACTCCATGTCAGGACGGGAAATTCTTCATACAGATAAACAGAATGAACATCCGCCTCCCTCTCTTAATAGTTAACACACATTTAATGGTCCTTTTGTGTTTTATTTTCTTGAGGAGTTCAAATTGTTTTAGAAAATCTCTTTCCTTTCTCTTTCCTTTTTGGTACCTGGGATTGAACCCAGGGGTGCTTAACCACGGATCCACATCCCCAGCCCTTTTTCTACTTTTTTTGAGACAGGGTCTTGCTAAGTAGTTAAGGGCCTAAATTGCTGAGGCTGGCTTAGAACTTGGGATCCTCCTGACTCAGCTTCCCAGGACACTGGGATTATAGGTATGTGTCACCACACCCAACTAGAAATCTGATTTCTTCAAATCAGACCAGTCCCCATTTTGGGTGAAGAGAGATTATTTTTTTCTCTCCTCCCAGAAGAACTGAGTGGTGCCAAGGGATGAGATGGTGAGGGCAGATAGGAAGCAGGTTGTTGGAGGAAAGGTTTCTGAAGTAAAGGTCTCAGGTGAGATGCAAACTGGACTTTTTCTCTGCTGGGGGCCCGAGAGAGGGACGAGAGTCTGATCAAAGACTGATCAGGTGAAGTATCTGATCTATTGTATGGGAATCTTGCTATTAAGTCGTCACAAGTCCACATTCTTTGATGATGGATACTGAAAGGGACTAGGGTAAATCCTCAGTTTACTATCATCATATTTATCATTCCTCATCTGGAAATCTGAATTTCTTTATGAGAACTATACATCTCCAAATGTAGGGACTCTTCTATTTTATTTTCTAAAAAAGATTTTTTTTAATTACCCAGAGCACTGGATATGTGCTCAGTTACACTGTAGGTGCTTAATAAATACTTTATAAATTAACTGATCCACTGCTTGTAGATAGAGGTGCACTGATTCCAATTTTGCAGTTCATACAAGCTCCAGGAGAAACCCTGATCACCAGATGAGGGGCAATATAATTTTTTGCCTTAACATCTCTATGATGAAAACACAGACTTATTTATAATCAAAGCAGAGAACAATTTGTTTGTTCTTTGTTTTCTCTAGACTCTGTTAGTCCAGATGCTCATAGTGCAGAGACTTGCCCGCCAATATCTATTCTCCATATTTATATTCTTTTTTTTTAAAGAGAGAGTGAGAGAGGAGAGAGAGAGAGAGAGAGAGAGAGAGAGAGAGAATTTTTAATATTTATTTTTTAGTTCTTGGCGGACACAACATCTTTGTTGGTATGTGGTGCTGAGGATCGAACCCGACCGCACGCATGCCAGGCGAGCGCGCTACCGCTAGAGCCACATCCCCATCCCCATATTTATATTCTTTAGTAATTCAACTCCAACTTTTTTGTGTTTGTTTGCAGGACTCATGCCATCCCAGAAAACACATTATCATCCCTAGTTTCCCT
Organism: Ictidomys tridecemlineatus; assembly: GCF_052094955.1. Taxonomy (NCBI): domain Eukaryota; kingdom Metazoa; phylum Chordata; class Mammalia; order Rodentia; family Sciuridae; genus Ictidomys; species Ictidomys tridecemlineatus. The sequence goes on from NC_135478.1 coordinate 202,465,982, forward strand.
TATGGTTAGATGTGGCCACATGATTCAGTTCATGTAAGTGGAAGTGTAACTTTTGGATAGTGTTCTGAATGGGAGGGGAAAAGTCTTTCTTCTTTTTTTCATATTATTGCCTGGAATGTGAGTGTAATGGCTGGAGCTCCAACAGCTGTCATGGACCATTCTTTTTTGGAAACCATGCATGCAGAACAAGGTAGAAGATGTTGAACATCCTGACACCATGGAGTTTCCATAATATCTCTGGTCTCCTGGTCTGCCCACCTATGGACTTCTACATTAGAGGGATCTAACTAATTTATTAATCCAGTTTTGTTTTGGGATTTAATCTGGTTGGAATCTATTTTAACCGATTCTGTCCTCTGAACCAGCAGTCTGCTTCGGTTATCAACCACGAATATATTGTATAAAACAAGACGTACTTGCTTTGTACATCCCATAAATTCCTGAACCTCTTTTCAGTAAGTTTGAAGATCTTTTTAATATAATTTTAGTGGTTGTACTTTAAAGAAGCTAAACTGAAAATTGTTCTATAGAGGATTTACCTTCTTTTGTTATTAGAATGTTTTATATATCAAATCTTGGAACAGAAAAAAAAGAATATTAGTGAAACTGTTAGGAACTGAATAAAATCTATAGTTGGTTATTCATTTTATGCCAATGTTCCTTTCTTCAGTTTGATAATGGAACCATAGTTATGTAAAATGCTAATGTCAGGGGTAGCTAGTTAAAGGGTATATGGAAACTAGGTACAGTCTTTTATTGTGATAAAAATACATGATAAATGGTTTACTATTTAAGCCATTTTTAAGTGTACAGTTCTGTAGTATTAAGTACATTCACATTGTTCTACAACCATCACCACCAACCATTTCTTGAAATTTTCTCCTTCCTAAATAGAAACTCTGTACCTATTGGACCCTAACTCCCCAGTCCTTCTCATCCCCCAGACCTTGGCAACTGCCATTTTATGTCCATCTCTGTGAGTGGGACTGTGCTAAGCACCTCATATAAGTGGAACCATACATCATTTGTCCTTTATGTTACTAGTTTATTTCTCTTAGTATAAGAGAAATCTTGAAGATTCATCCATGTTTGTAGCATGTGTGTGTAAGAATTTTCTATTTAAGGCTGAATAATATCCCTTGAAAGTGCATATTATGTTTTGATTATACATTCATCTCTCAATATGAGATTTATTTACTTATTTATTTTTGTGGTACTGGGGATAGAACCCAGGGACTCACACATGCTATGCTGATATGAATGTTGAAGGACACAGATAGCATCCTTCCAGAAGATATTCACGTTCTCATCTCTGGAACCTATGAATGTCCCTTAATATATGGGGGAAAAAAAGGATTTTGAAGATAAAATTGATTTAAGGTCTTGAGATGGGGCCATCACCCTAGGTTTTTTGGATGGCCTCGCATGCAGTCAGACGAATCCTCATGTGAAGGAGGCCTAGAGATACTCGAGGCAGGAGAGGAGGAGACGTAGATGAGAGTGATATGGACACAAGCCGAGGATGCCCACAGTCCTCAGAAGCTGGAAGGGATGGAAGTGTGTGCTCCTGAAGAGCCTCTGGAGGGAGTGTGACACTTGATGTTGGTCCCTGACTCTGATTTCAGTCTTCTGACTTCCAGAAATGTGAGAGAATAAATAAATGTTGTTTTAAGCCACCAGTTTTTTAAAAAATTATTTGTTATAGTAGCCACAGGAAAATAATATATAATAGAAAACTTAGTTGATGTTTTATTAACATGATACCAACTGTTCAGCTGATGCGATATAATTTACATAGACACATGATGCTTATGACTAATTTTTCTTTATCTTATTTAGAATCATTGAATTGATACTCCTCAGAATGTCTGTGCTTGTTATAATAGTCTTAATGTATATTTTTCCTGACTGGAAAAATGATACATGTTAGATGCAGAAAACTTAAAAAATATGGAAAAGTATGAAGAATTAAATAAAACATCACCTACAATTTTAGCACCCAGTTCAGATGACACTTAGATACACTTCAGTCAAGTCTTTGTTTTTGATATACAAACTACATTTTTATCTTATAAACATAGTATTTATTTGTCTTTCCTCTGTCAAATCCTGGACCAACCACTTTTCCCAGACTGCCTGGGAGGTATAGGAAAAGGAATGAGCATCGAAGGCAAGATAAGGGAGAAAGAATTCAATGCAGAGGCAAACTACATTTAAATTAACAGCCCCAGTTCAGCTTGTGTTTAAAATCCACTTATGGATAAAATGATATTTTATATATGAAATTATTGCCCATGAACTTTTGTGGGTATAGTAAACTGGATCAGCCGAATTCTGTATATGATGACTAAACTCACCTGATGGAGGAAAATGTTAATTATTCCTTGTTTTCTGTCTCTAAAAATTTGCATTTTATGTTTATTTATGACAGACTTGTGATATCACGGTGTATAATTACACATTTTTAAGTTTTACTATTCTGTTTTTTCACATCAGAATCCCTTTTCCATATTATTGATACTTTTTCCTGAACATGATTCGAAAAGGTCATGTAATATTCTGATCTATATCTTAGCCAGTTCCACATTTCAATTTTTTATTTAGATGATTTCCCACTTCTCATTGTTATAATCAGTACTCTGGAGAGCATCCTTGCACATAATGATTTTGAGTACATTCTGAATTTTTTTGTGAATTGTTCATTCTAGGTACTTCATCAAGTTTTCTCTTGAGGGGCTTATGGTTTTTTTTTTTCTCTTTTCCTCTTTTCTTGCAGTGTTAGGGATTGAACCCAGAGCCTTGTGCATGCTAGGCAAGTGCTCTGCTATGAGTTGTATTCACACATCAGCCCCATGGTGTTTGGTTTGATTTACTAATTTATATAATGTATAAATATTTTAAATATCAACACAAACAGATTTTTATCATTAATGCTTGTATAATTGTAGATATACTTGAACAGTATTGTGAACCAAAATGACAATTATATTGTAATAAATCCAGTTCCCTGGTTACCTTCAAAAATTAATTTTGGCTTTATGCATGCAAGACAAACCCTATTCATAGAGAGATTGAATTTTTTTTAACTTAAGAATGGTACAAAAACATTAAATAGTTGATAATGTTGACCATCACCACTTTAGTATTTTAGAAAATTTGTATCTAGATCTGCTCACATTACCCATTACCATCACCTTTCTTGGGCAATACTGATTTCTATTACTGAGGTGAATGTTTAGGGAAAATTAGAAATGGGAGCTACCTATGCTGGAGGTAGTAATTCTGAAATCGCACATATTGTTGGTTTCTAAACGATTCTATTTTCAGTTGAAGAGCGAGGTCTGAAAGAAGAGAAGAAAGCATAAAACCCTTTGCTCTTGAGCCCTTTGAACTGACAATATCTACTGAAAAATATTTTTAAAAGATGTGTTACCACGAATAAATAAAACAAGGGGTTTGCAGAGTGGAGTGGGGGTTTTTCAAAGGCAATGAAACGTTCAAGAGTTCAGGCAACTGTTAGATATTTTCCCAAATGGAGGCTGAGGAGAATAATCGTGGAACTAATAATCTTCATGTGAGGGTAGAAGGAGACCAGGAATTAATCAGATGCTTCGCTGGAAAGCAGATTGTAACTCCAGCTGCAGATGGGGGAGGGGGGGGATGGGGCTATAACTCCAGCTGCTGGAAGACACTAAACTAGACAAGCTTCTTCATTTCATCATGCCAACGTTTTATTTTGTTTGCATATTCAGGTTCTAATTGTGTGTTCTGCTTCAAGAATCTCTTGTTGATAGAGTTCACATTATTTCTTCTTCCTTTTTCAAAGTTAAAAGCTCTAGGGAGACCTCCTCCTCACCCCAGTCTGTGGGCTTTGGTCCCAGGTTCACCCCTGGAATAGTATCAGATTTAAGTATGCCATCTTGGTGCTTCAAAAGATATTATAAACAGTTTTGAGTATAGTAATAAAATTGAAAATGTACAATAAATAACTTTGTAAACTTATGACACTAGTAGAATTGAGAAGAGACACGTGGAAGATTTTTCTTCAGTGCAAGAAATTTAGCAGAGACTATTTTAAGGCTCCAGAATGGATATCCACCTAAAGTGATGTCCATAAAGTTCTTTTAGAAGCAGATGAGCAGACTAAATGCTTTCAGATAATCTTTATGTGATGTAGAGATTTGAAATTCCCAAAAAATATTAGGATGGTGTTCCCAGAAATATGCATGCCTTCATCTCTTTTAAAAGTTTAAATAAAACTATTGTTTATAAAGGCCAATTTCAGAAATATGGAATGAAGTCACTTAAAATGATAAACACTGTATTATTTTTACATTTTTTTTATTAAAGGAGTTATAACTGAACAGCCTTTGATCAATTAATCAACACACATTGATTGGATCTTTTTTTTTAAGAGAGAGAGAAAGAGAGGGGAGAGAGAGAGGAGAGAGAGAGAGAGACAGAGAGAGAGAAAGAGAGGGAGAGAGAGAGAGAGAGAGAGAGAATTTTTTTAATATTTATTTTTCAGTTTTCAGTGGACACAACATCTTTATTTTATGTGGTGCTGAGGCTCGAACCCAGCGCCCCGCGCATGCCAGGCAAACGCGTTACCGATTGAGCCACATCCCCAGCTCCGATTGGGCCTTTTTTTTAAAAACATATTTTTTAGTTGTTGATAAACCTTTATTTATTTTTATTTATTTATATGTGGTGCTGAGAATCTAACCCAGTGCCTCACACATGCCAGGCAAGTGTGTTACTACTGAGCCCCAGCCCCAGCCCCAGATATCTTTAAAAAAATGCATTGTTATGTGACACATTGCTATGTGACACACTAGAATGCTTCCCATTCTAGTAGGGGAAAAATGCTCCTACAGATAATTAAAAACAATAAGAGAAGTGAAATTCATTCACTCACTCATTCACTTTTCCATTCCTTCAATATTGAAGACAACTCAGTCTGATTTTGGTTACTTCTGCTTAAAGTATAATGGAGGTGGGGAGGGATGAAGCAAATAATTAAGAATGGTGATCATGTTTATCAGTGAACACAGCTGGTGCTATGAGTGAGATTAGGAGGAGTTAAGTGAGGCTGGGGGCACGAAAGCCTACCTGAGAAAAATATTTCATCTGAGGTCTGGTGGCTGGTAAGTAATAGACACAGGGTAAAGGTGCAGAAGATCTGGGGAAAGGGAGTAGCTTGTCCTGAAGGCCCTGGGCAGGAATAAGCTTGTCTGTTTCGAGAATCTAAATGAGGGCCAGTGTGGCCCGAGCCTGGGGAGTGAGGATGAGATAATGGGGCTGAGGGTGGAGAGAGGCAGACTCGCTGGGTCTGGAGGCCATATTATCTTCAGTACGGGGGCGTCTCTGGGGACGTTTCTACAGAGGACTTACCAGATGGGTGACTGAGAAGATCCTCTGGGTGATAAATATTCCAGGAAGCGAGGGGCACATGAGTAAGGGCAGGGAGGGAAGTGTGACTGTGTGTGTGTGTGTGTGAGAGAGAGAGAGAGAGTGTGTGTGTGTGTGTGTGTGTGTGAGAGAGAGAGAGAGAGAGAGTGTGTGTGTGTGTGTGTGTGTGTGAGAGAGAGAGAGAGAGAGAGAGAGAGAGAGAGAGAGAGAGTGTGTGTGTGTGTGTGTGTGTGAGAGAGAGAGAGAGAGAGAGAGAGAGAGAGAGAGAGAGTGTGTGTGTGTGTGTGTGTGTGTGGTGCTTTCATTGAATTATAAACTGTGAGACAGGGAGTGGTGTCAACTGAGTTGGGAATGTAGGTCAAAGATCTCAGTGGGCCTGGGGGTGGGGGGCTGTTTCAGGAGAGCACACGCCACGGGAAGTCACTGAATGATTTCTGAGCTGTAATTTACAGTACAAGTTGTAACCACAGTGCGGGAGGTGGCAGTAAACCAGGCTTGAACTAGGATAATGGCACTAAAGGTGGTTTGGAACAGAAGAAATGTAAAGGTAAAATGTAAAATGGCAGCCATTGGTGGGTGATCAGGTATGGCAGGCGAGGAAGCAAAAGAAATCAGGGTTGGAGCTGAGGTTTCTGGGCTGAGTGGCTGGGGAGAGAACTCAGTCTGGGATGTGTGTGTCGGGGGGAGTATACTGAGCTCAGCATCTATGGTCCCAGTACAGTGGAGAAACCATATTTGACACAAAAGGTGAAGAAGACAACCGAATAGTTGTCTAATTTATGCAGGTACTCTTTCAAGCACCTTACTTATTTAATCCTCATAACAACACCGTGGATAGGAATTTCAAATCTCATTAACAGATGAAGCCATGAAGTGCAGACAGACTTCAGTTTTTTATGTCAAAGGTCATCATACAAAAATGGGGAAGTAAATATCCCCGAGTTGATGAAGGAGATTATAGTGTGGAGGAAGTGAAGATGCATGCACAAACACATGGTCTAATAGCATTAAATTCCAAGTTATATGATTATAGCAATGGATGGTGAAGACACCTAAATCGGTAGAACAGAAGGATTTGGGAAGTCTTGGATCGGCAGGTATGAGACCAGGTGGAGAACCTCAGGGATATGGCAAATGGCAAAAGTGGAGCCTCTGGTTTACCTATCAGAACCACGTAGGGTTTAATTTCTTCAGAGGTGTTGTATGACATCAGGATAAGTAAACAAGGTCTAGACGTGGGTGTCCTTGGTCCTTCAGACTTCCACATGTTCTAGGCAAATAGATAATCAGATATTTTAAAAGAGAAAATCCCATTCCTTTAGCAAGACCTTCTTCAATTTTATTTTATTGGTTATTTTTAGTTACACATGACAGTAGAATCCATTTGGATATGATTAAACAAGCATAGACTATATCTTATTCTAGTTAGGACCTCAGTCTTGTGGATGAACACAAAGGTGAGATTCACTGTGGTGTATTCATATGTGTACACAAGAAAGTGATATCAGATTCATTCCACTGTCTTTCCCTTTCCTATGTCCCCTCCCTTCTCTTCATTCCCCTTTGTCTAATCCACTGAAATTCTATTCTCTCCCACTTCCCCCCTTATTGTGGATTATCCTCCATATATCAGAGAAAGCATTTGACCTTTGGGTTTTTGGGACTGGCTTATTTCACTTAGCATGATAGTTTCCAAATCAATCCATTTAACAGCAAATGTCATAAAGTCATTCTTCCTTATGGCTGAGTAATATTCCATTGGGTACTTATACCACATTTTCCTCATGCATTCATCTGTTGAAGGCACTTAGGTTGTTCCATAACTTGGCTATTGTGATTGTGCTGCCGTAAACATTGATGTGGTTGCATGACTGTAGTGGAGCATACCCTTCTTATTCTTCTTATTCAATTGCTCTCATCTAACACTTCTTGCAATAGAAACTGATCAACTGAGTTGTGCAATGCAGTGCCCTGGACTAAAATATTTCATAAGGTAATGTCAAAACTTAGCAGTAATTTATAAACACAGACTCAAGGCCACAGACCATGTGAAAAGTTCCTGCTCAACTACTCTTCTGATGGTGTTGACTTAGAGCTGAGGGTGAGAGGTCACCTGCCCAACCAGCATATATACCAAATCTCATCAGCAGACCCACGGCAGCTGACACTAACACGAGGGCTTGACTTCCAAAGATGTCATTGAGGTAGAATATTGGCACCATAGAGACACTGGTGGCATCCAAATTGTGAATTTTAACAAGTACGTTTTATTTTATACATAATTGATACCTTATCAGTTCTGGAATGATTGTTTGTACAAATAAGAATATCAGTGACCTTGGTTTTTAAATGCCAGGAGCTTAGAATTCAGGCCAGGATCTCTGGTAAGCTTTGAATACTGACCTTAGATAAGTCTATGTCCATCCTACACATTCTGAAGATAAGTAAAATTAAAGGCTAAAACGGGAAAAAAAGGTGTCTCCAAGGGTTAAGCCCACCTTGATTCCAGGTATTAGCTTGACCTAGATAAATTTGCTGTTTTTATAGTCAAAACAGTTTGGGTTTCAGCAATTTCATGGGGTGCGACCCAGCAGTGCTAAAACCCCTGCCCAAGAGCAGCAGCCAGCACTTCTCCCCAGCAGCTCCAGGGAAAGCTCTTTCACAACTCCCTCTGGCAGCCCCTTCTATTGTCTTGGAATTCATTCTTTCAGGAAATTCTTACTATTGACCTAAATCCCTCTTGAATTAATTAAAGCCATTTGACTTCTCCTGTCCAGAATGAACATTGAAAAGGACAGCTTGTCATGGCTGATTGGAACCCCCTTCATCATTTCCAAGACTCTAGTCAAGTGTCCAGTCAGCTTCTTTTTTTTTTTTTCTTCTCTCCTAACTTCAAGTTCCACTAGCTTTCCCACAAGGCCTGCTTACTTTCAATTTTTGGATGCTGACAGCAAGAACAGACCAGGTAAGTGAACTCCAACAGGCACTTAATTTTTCCAAGTCTCAAATTCTCCGTTTGCAAAATGAGGATTTGGAATAAAATCAAATGTTCCTAATGCTCTGAAGATCTTTCTTGGGGGATTTCTGGAAAGGGGCACTGAGTGTGTGTGTGTGTGTGTGTGTGTGTGTGTGTGTGTGTCTAGAGAAAGAGAGAGACTGATATCTGCTCTACTATTTTTCTATATAATAATTTTTTTTTCGAAGACACACAGGCTGAGTTCTTTCATACCCCACCCTTCCACCTTCCCACTGTCCTTCACTTGAATTCACACACACACCACACACACACACCCCATAAAGGAAAGACTATAAACAATCTATTATCAATAATTTAAAATTTCATATTTCAAGAATAATAGACTGTGGTCAATTTAAATACAAAAATTAAAATTCACCTAATTTTAACTAATAGAGAAGAACATTTATTGACGAAATGGTAAACTCTTATTATAACCTCCCCAAGTGCTGAAAGTGAAAGGGATAATTATACTACTCATTCTTGATTTTTAGAAACCTCAATTAAATAAGACTGGATGGACATTTTTTTTATGATCTATATTTATGTATCTCTACCAATGAGTGCCCATATGACTAATGAGAAACTACTATAAATAGTCCTAATAACATAAAAAATGGTCAGAAATGTCCTGTTTTAATGTTAATAGGACTGAAAGTATGACTTACAATTCTGAAGAATAATAATCAGTTAAGGTACTTTGGGCAGCCAGATGACAGGTCTTAATATCAAGCTATTAAAATTAAGGAAGATATAGACATTGGAACAGAACAGAGACTATAGAAGAATTTGGAAATCTGAAAAAAACCACAAAAGTAAGATTGCAGATCATATATAAAGAGTGGGTTACTCAATAAATGGGACCAGGTGGGGTCACCAGATAAACTATAGAATGCCCAGTTAAATTTGATGTTCATAGACGTAAAAAATAATTTTAATATAACTATTCAAAATATTGCATGGGACATACTTACACTAAAATAGTACTCATTTTTCATCTGAAATTTGAATTGAACTTGACGTCTTATATTTTTGTTTCTAAATCTGGCAACCCTAATGTCAGGGCACCATTTGGACAAAAGTAAAAATGGGTGCTTACCTCATTCTCTGTACACAAAAAAAGTACTAAATAGATCCTGGTCTTAAATGTAAAATGGAAAAACTTAAAATATAAGGGAAGCATTGTATGACTTCAAAATAAGAAAGAATTTCCCAAATAAGACTCAGAATTGTAAACTATGTTTTTGGATGTGGACGCTTATAACTATTTGAGAATAACACATTTCTTTTTCTAAAAGAAGAATTAAAGAATTTTTAAAAATAAACAAATTTTTGGTAATATTTTATATTATTCAGCTTTCTGTTATTATAACAAAATGCCTAAGATGATCAACTTAAAAAGAGGATAGGTTTATTTTGGCCAACTGTTTTGGAAGTTTCAGTCTATGGCCAGTTGGTCCCATTACTTTTGGGCCTGGGAGGAGGCAGCACTTCCTGATGGGAGTGTGCGGCTGAGGAGGCTCATTCACCACATGACTGGAAAGGAAAACAAAGAAGATGGAGGAGGTCTTACAATCCCCTTCAGGGTCACATGCTCAATAACTAAGATCTCCCAGTAGGCCCCCTTTTAAAGGTTTCAGCACCTCCCAATAGCACCATGGACTGGAGACCAAGCCTTTAACTACAGCATACTTATAACCATAGAGAATACCATTCAGACTATATCAAGAATTTCTAAAATCAGAAAGGTTTAATAAATAGATAATATTTGATAATAGACAATCTCAACAACAACAATAGCAACAACAACAAAAAGATGTGAAAAGGCTTTTTTTAATTTTAGTTTTTGGTACTAGGGATTGAACCTAGGGGTCCTTTACCACTGAGCTATGCCCCCAGTCCTTTTTATTTTTCATTTTGAGACAAGATCTTGCTAAGTTGCTGAGGGCTTTGCTAAGTTGCTGAGACTGGTCTTGAACTTGGAATCTTCCTGCCTTAGTGTCCAGAGTTGCTGGAATTAAAGGCATGCACCACCATGCCTGGCTCAGAACAGGTCATTTCTAAACAGAAGAAACACAAACTGCCAAAAATTGTGAAGGCATGATCAAGTTCATTCCTAATCAGGAAAATGCCAATTTGAGATACCATTCCATACCATCAGATGGCATACAGGGGAAAAAAACAAGAAATTTAATTGTTATAATAATTTTACAAGGTATATGTGTATGAAATTATGACATTGTCTACTTTCAATAAATACCATCTTTATTTGTCAGTTAAATATTTTAAAGCTAAACAAACCAGACAATACCATATTTTGGCAAGGATTTGGAATGATGAGAACATAAACATCCTTCTGGTGGCTGTCTAAATCAACACAGTCACTTTGGGGAACATTTAACACAACCTGGACAAGTTGAAGACACATACGTATTCTACTTATCAGAAGTCCATTCTCACGTGAGTGGAAAACTCTTGAACACGTTCATCAGAATATGTGGTCAAGAATTTTCAAGGCAGCCTTACCTGCAATAAAAAAATACAAATGTTCAAGAAGAGTAGATGGAATAAGTCAATTGTGTTGTCTTATTACAAAAGAATACCATTTAGTAGGAAAAGTGATAAAAATACAACTATTCCCTACAACATGGATGAATCTCAAAAGCATAATGATGAGAATTTAAAAATCAAACACGTCACAATATATATACAGCATGATTCCACTTTTATAAAATTCAAAGCCAGGCAAAAACAAAATTACACATACATAAACACTGTAATGCAAGAAAATCATTATTACTGCAAAATATAGGGCAGTAGTTACTTTTGGGAGGGACCCACAGAGTTTCAAAGGAATTGGTGTTTATTTGCTCGGGAATACATAGGCTTTTGTTTTATTTAAAAATTATTATTTAAAATGTACGTGTATGTTATAATATTCTTTTTATGTATAGTATATTTTAAAATAAATAAAGAGAGACAGAGGTCAAATTATGTGCTATCTTACTTTTTGGAGATATGATTATTTTTAGAAGGATCCAGAGATTTAAAAACACCTGAGAGCTCATTAAAGCTGGATAAAAATACACAGGCAAAATTAATTGTTTTCATTTACCAATAACCCCTTTAGAAAATATCACTTCAAGAATACATAGTTGCCAATATCAATAAAATCCTTAATTTCCCCACGAATAACCTGACAAAGAGTGTGTAACATTTGCATGAACATCACTCATTTGCATGTGAGCGTTTGCTACAAGGTGTGAAGTTCTGAATGTGTGCTGAGAAGTACTTGTGGACCTCTAGAAGTCGGCTCTGAACCTTCTGTCTCATCTGTCCTCCAAGCCTAATGAGGAGGAACACAGATCTGGTTGGTGGGTGCACATGTGCTGATTGTCCCTTTTTCTGGAGGCAGGGCTTTTGAGACTTCATCTTTGTCTACAAGTGCCATGATATCATATAGTGACCCCAAGTCTTTTTCTCCCACTAAGCTTGGCCACTTCTCCATCTTTCCTTGGGCTCTCTCCTGCCTTAGCTGTCTTTACCTTAGATACCATTTTTATGATGGGGTAAATGTGTTTTCTCTGTCCATGGATGTTTCTGGGGCCCTCTTCTCTAGTACTGGAGAGTATGGCATTCCATCCCCCTGAAATGGCAAGCTTTAGTGTTTAGGGCTTGTTGTGGTGGTGAGGGTGAAGGAGGATGATGAGGGTTGTGGGGGGTGAGGATGAGTGTGGTGGGACAAGGATGAATGAGGACTGATGATTTGCTGTAGGCAGAGCATATTCTTTGATGCTTGCCACTCACACTGATGTAGCATACAAAAGGAGATCCCCAATGGGTCCAAATTAGCTTGCTAGAGTCCTGAAGATGATGTAGGGCCAAAGCTTCAGTTGATAATAAATTGATATTTTCTTCTTTGAGATCTTACAGAAAAAAAAAGGAGTTAATTCTGCCAAGGCAGAGTTCTTTTCCACTAACATCTCATCCCTTTTTCTAGTGATTTTATGTTCCTGAATAGGAAGATGAACAATTGTAAAGATGTTCTCCAAATTAATTAAAAATGGAATGATATTTTAGAAACTGTGCCAACCAGTTATGCATTTATCTTAATGATCTTACCAAATTGCTTATCTTGGGAAAAAATGTAAAGAAATGTCCAGAAAGATAAGAGAATTTCACTAGAATTTATCAGTATCTACTCCAAATCCACAGTAATTAAAACAGTGGTACTGGCCTAGAGATGGATAAATAGATCAATGAGTTCAATAAAAGTCCTACAAACTGCACATTCCTATATGTATTTAATGTATGATAACAGAGAGCATTTAAGATTAATGAGAAATTTAAACAATAAATATCACAATTGGAAGACAATTGGGGAAAAAAACAGTTCACATAACTTCCTACACCTATAGTAAAAAAATAAATTCCAAGTGGTTAGCTACACAGTCCCTATCAATTGCAGGAGGAAAAGAGAAAATGTATGTATAGTCTTAAAACAAGGGACTTTCCTTAGCATATTGCTAATGTCTGACTTAATGAGAGGAAGGATGAACAGATTTGACTTGACACAAATTTAAAACATATGGATGGAAAAAGAGGCCAAAAATAAAGGTAAAGGTCCAGAAATAAACTGGAAGACATATTTATAAAGGGAGATAATGACCATAATATATTCAAGAGATTGAAACAAAACAAAAAAGAAAAAAAGAAAGATAAACAACCCATGAGAGAAAAAAAAAAGGTAAAGTTATTTTTCAGGCAAATCATAGTTTGGGGTAGAGGGGAGGATATGACCACTAGTATATTTATAAACTTCCCCAAGTGTTTCTTATGAACTCTCCACTCTCCATTAAGTGAGACTCACAAGGGAAGAAATGAATTATTCCTTCCATCCTCTTGACAAATGCTTCTCATTTATGTTCAAAGTCTTCAGAAACAGTTGACACATTGTCATGATTTTATCATCTTCATGCTGAAGACTTACCATTTTCTCCTCCCTAGGCTCCAGGTCTGTTATTACCAAATTTCTTGTCAACATTTTGCTTTGAATATCTTGTAATCATTTAAAATATGCAAAGTCCAATTCATTGTTGACAGGATACTTGACATGAGTTTTCTATAAGTCAAATTAGGGTTCCATGTTGTATTTGTTATTTATTGCTACTTAACAAATTACCACAACATTTAGCAGCTTAACACACAGTTTCTGTGGGTTAGGAATTTGGATACAGCTCAGCTAGGTGCCTGTGCTTTAAGATGCCTCACTTACAAGGCTCAGTCAAGGGACTGGAGCCAAAGTCTCATTTGAAGGCAGGTCCATCAGGAGAGCATATGATGGCCTCCAAACTCACTCACATGCTTGTTGGTGGCATTCAGATCCTCACAGACTGTTGGGCTGAGATTTTCCTCAGTTCTTTGTGAAGTTGGCATTTCTATAAGGCAACTGAACAGCACAGCAGATGGCTTTCTTCAGAATGAATAGAGCAGGAAAAGACACCTAAGGTAGAAGATGCAATGTTCTTGTAACCTACTACCAGAACTCATTTCCATCATTTTTGAGTATTCAGTTGGTTAGAAGAGAGCAGACAGGTCTGACACTCAAGGTGAGGGTATTACATAGGGCACGGATACCAGGAGGTGAGGGCCATTGGAGACCATCTTGGAGGCTGCCTATCACAGTGCTGAGATATTCATATGAACTGGTAACCCAGGCATGATTTGGAGTTCAAGCAGATGAGTTGAGTTGGGCATTACAATGTCCAAAGGCATCTGCCAGAACAGTGCAGAGGCAGAAACTCATAGTCAAGGGTGACAGAGTGGGCACAAGTTGAAATTTAAGGTTCAGAGCAGCTACGAGAAAACAGTTTAGATGTTAAATCTAAACCACCATGAGATCCGTGGCTCAGGCAAGCAGAACCCCAGCACAACACAGCTGTGGTTCGACTGATTTCAGAACAGATAAGGACAGTTTATGGGCAGCGATTGGATGGTGTGGGCCAAGAGATACAAATAGTTTTGATGGAAATTGTGCAGGTGTTATTGCTTATCATAGGGATCTCTGTTCTTCATGAAGGGAATTTTTCAGAGCTCTTATATTTATTATCTTTCCTTCTGAACCTAGTTCTTCATCTCAGAGTCTGACTTTTTGAGAAGGGCATCCTAATTCTCCTTAGGGCTTGATTGGTCCCAAACTCTTTGGCTCTTCTCTCTCTTTACTTCTCTCTTATTTAATTCACCTCAAATAATTGTTAGGGAAAATATATGAAAGCAGCAGCCATTATCTGCGGAACTCAGGTAGATTATACAATCATTCATTCCATAAACATTAGCTGTGCACCTAGGCAAATATCAGGTTGGATCTGTGCTGACTAGCAGGGTATCCATAGGCCACATGTGGCTATTGAGTACTTGAAATGTGGCTGGTGTAACTGAAGGACTGAAATTTTAATTATCTTCAAGTTTTAATTATTTTAAGTTACAAAGGGTTCAGTGTAATGCATTTTTCTGTTAAAAAAAATCTGTTGAAAACCAAAGCAAATCATTTTGGTAGGGCTACATTTATTATCTTCATTGAGATATGCTCTAAGTGTAAAACACACTGGATTTTAAAGACAGTATGAGAAAATAATTTTTATACCGATTACATGTTAAAATGATTAATAATTTTGACATATTGTACTAATTAAAATGTATTATTAAAATCATCTATTTCTTTTTACTTTTTAAATGTGGATACTGAATACTCTTTAATTATATACATGAATTATTATATTACTATTGGACAGCATAAGGTTGAAGTGTTATTTTAGTTATAGTCTTAAATTTCTGGGTACTATAAGGTTCTTATAGTTTTTTTTTGTCTGAAAATATCTTTATAATCCCCCCCACTCCCTTTAGGATATATTTCCACAGTTATTAACTTAAATGATATCCCTGATGAAAAATTTTGTTTAATGCTGAAAAGAACTTAGAAATAAAATCTTTTTATTTTTTTTTATCTTTTAGATTTCTGTCTACTTCTTTAGAAATTCTCAATTTACAGCTGAGCATCAACAGAAGTTTCAAATACTACTGAGAAGATGTGGTGGCATTTGCTACAGTGTACAAATTGTGTTTGCTGCTTCCTTCTTAACTTGCCAATGAATTTCAAGAATCATGTGCTTGAGATTTGAACAAATTACCAGTAGATGGTGACCTTGCAACTTTTCCACAGCTAGGACTTCTAGACTGGCTTGACTTTTCTAAGACTATAAACTTTATGCTACCAAATATTGAAAAATTATATGTTGAATGGTTACAAAATTAAATTCACTTTGTTATTATATGTGAATATTGTCAATATTTTTCATGTGCCACCATGAAATCTGTGGCTTATGAACACACACACACAAGTCCCTATCTTCTTATTTCCCAGTTAAATGATACTTCTCTGTTGCCTTGGCATCTCGTTGATTCTTTGTGAAGACCTTGCTAAGCATCTGCCTCATCTCTGTCTAGTTCTAGGGAGAGCCTGGGTAGTTCACCCTGCAAGCTCTGTGCCTATCACTATGGTGGTCCCATGGCAGGCTTTCTGGATCTCAACTTATCCTTTTACCAACGTCTTCCCTTCACCCTGTTCTCTCCATGGGAACATAGAATCTTCTGGGTTGCTTACCTGAGACTCGGGGGTTGGTCACCTCTCTTCTTTGGCTGTACCTCTGTACCCTCTTAATACTGTTGGTCCTGCCCCATGTTGGCACAGAGAACCCTGCCAGAGGATTCCTACCAGGAAACCAAATGGGAAGTAAGGTAGGTACACATCTGCCTCAGCCTTCCTTGAACATATGTGCTAACTCTTCACTGTCAGTCTCTAGCTCAAGCACTGGAGGAAGGACCCCAGGACTCATGTGCCCCATCTCCTCTCACCTTTTCTAACTTTCTCCCTCTGACTGCGACTCTCCTCACGGCCCCCAGCCCAATCTCTCTCTGCCCTCTCCCTCTGACTGGATGGAAGCGACTTTGGTTTTGTGTTCCTTTCACTCTGAATGTTATTTCCCTTACGTCATATGTCTGTCCTTCACAACCTCAGCATTATAGCTGAGCCTTAAAACAGGTGAAGATGGGAAGAAGACTGATTTACTGCTAAGAGTAGTCAAATCAGTGAAGATTTTAAAAACATCACATAATCCAAATATACTTTCACACAATTTTCTAAAGTGTGCAAGGAACAGAAATGTCACTTTGAAACCTCTTTCGGTGAAGGAAAGATAAGAATTTATGTCCAAAATAGTATTAAAAGAACTTTTAAACATTTTTTTTTTTTTAGTATTTGCAGCTGTGTGGTAGCTATAAAATTGTTTCTCTTGGTCAGTAGTATTTTGTAGCCTGTCCGCTGCATGAGGTCACAGCTTGCCCAAAGAATCAAAACCTTTCTTTTCAGTTTAGAAAACTAGATATTCAGCTTATCTAAATGGGCTGTCTCTATCCCCTACAGATATAATTATAATAAGATCTCGTTCTCAGCTTTTCCTAAGTTGAAACTAAAATTGCAGGTCAAATATATTTCTACTTCTCCCTCACTCTTTCTTCCCAAGACCTTTCTTTTTCTAGGAAAAAGATTATGGGGCATGAATGAAATGTACATAATGGCTCATGATTTAGACTGTGATCTCCCTATAAGATTCTATTTTCTCTGATTCTGTCTTAGTTAATGAATGCACACATGAAATCTTTGACTGAAATCTTCCATCCATAAAAGTGGTTAATTTTATCCCTTAGCATCTCCTAAAAATATTAGGCTTAAAATTGTTTTTTTTTTCTCACAACATTAAAATATATTTTAAATCAGCAATAGGTTTCTTTTTAAATTTTATTTATTTATTTTACTGATGCCATTATAATTCTACATAATAGTGGGATTTGTTGTTACATATCAGTACATGCGCAGTACATAATTTGGTCAATTTAGGTGAACAATAGTTTTCTTCCATTTACCAGCATCACAGAATGAAACACGGCAATACTAATACACAGTGTCTAGAACCTGGTTTGCTGAGCGCTACTCCAGATCTGGAATCAGGATAAAAGGATATAGTACAGCCCTGCCATCATTACAACACATCTTTGAGCAGCTCATTTCATTTTACTGGGCTCCAAATTCCTCCCGCTATAAAATACAGAGTTATGTTAACTTTTTTTTCTAAGGTTTTTACTTTGATAGATATCTGTGATTCTAATATCTAGAGAAGGAAAGTGACCACATACTAAAAAAAATACCCCCCCCAAAAAAGACAAGGAAACATTTCCACCAGCTACCCCCACTTTAACTGTGCCCTCATACATTTCCTGCCAAACCAACAAGGGATACAGACTGTCTGGCAGAGTCACCAGGACAAAGGATTAAAGGAAGAAAAAAGGATCCAGATGTTTCCATTTGGGGTAATTGAATTTTCAGACACATCTAATTCAGATGAGCTGTAGCCATGAACAATTGAGCCAAAGACATAAAAGTGAATCTTATAATTCAATTGGGTTTTCATGACACCACTTCCCATTCAGTGCTCTAATCGATATTATCCCCTCACATGCCTGTGATGACATGGTAGGAGTCAAGGGGAAGGACACCCTTAATCAAAAGGCAAATTAAAACCTCTGGGCCCCCAGTGGTTTCACAGCAGAATTTATTGCATGCCCACTGAGTATTATTTTAAATGAGATGAGAAAGGGATACAAAAAATAAGGATTATGGTCTTGCAAAAAAGTTCTCAGTTTAGTTGAAGAAAACATGTGCACAATAAAAAAGCTTTATGAACTTTAAAAAGTCATATGAATAACAAATACCTTCGCTTGCACATTGAATGTTTCCTTTAATCCTTCAAGTTTAGACTCATATAAGTTTAATGAATTCAACCAAAACTTGCATCTCCCAGAGAAAATTTAATCTTTATTTATTAAGTCTTTTAAATGTCATGGTAGACTTTTAATTTTAGGAAATAAATAAGAAATCAGAGCCAGAAATAGACAGGGTGAGTATATAATTTATAATTCAAAACTTTTGAGAGTCAAAGGGGCACTTTTAAAAAAATTTGTTTTAATTAATTACACATGACAGCAGAGTGCATTTCAACTCATTGTATACAAATGGAGCACAACTTCTCTGGTTGTACCTGATGCAGAATCACACCATTCATGCAATCATACATGTACATAGGGTAATAACGTCTGTCCATTCTACCATCTTTCCCACCAAAGGGTCACTTTTAATAATTTTAATTATAACAGGCTTAACCTGAGACTATTTGAGGTGAACTAGGAAATATGGCTGCCCTTTCAATAGGGAAAATACATTGTCTAAGTTGACATCATTGATATGAGCTTTATTGAGAGTCAGAATATTGAGGCAAAATGAGAAATGGCATTCCATAACCTGCTTAGCTAAATGTTTCAGCCAAACTCCTCTCCTGCCTGGAAAATTTGAGGTGACCTCTGTCACCTACTTTTCCCTGCATCCATTTCCTTAGATAAGCCTTTGACCTCTGTCACCTACTTTTCCCTGTATCCATTTCCTTAGATGAGCTTTGTTTGGAAGGGTGCATACAAAAGTTTAAGGTATGACCCTGTTTAGGAACTGGCTGCTGGTGTTGACAAATGAACTTGAGTGTGATTGACAATCCTTAGGTATGTCAGTGGGCACCATGGGATAAATTGCCAAATACACTGTACAAACATCAAGTTGAGATTTAGGGAGGGGGGAGAGATCATGATAGGATGGGGAAAGCGATAAGGCACTAAAAGTATTAGGAAAAGTAGTGGGATTCAAGTTGGGTCTTGAGGGATGAGGTGGACATTGCAATTTACAGAGTAATGCTTGATGTTTTCCATCTTTATTCCCAGTGAGCAAATGACCAGATATGAAATACACAAACCAAGAAATAACAGCAATGATAAAATAAACCTTGTAACTTGTTAGTCATGCAAAGTGATGCAAGCTCTATTATGTAAAAGGTTTTATACATCCCTAAGAGAAGGATAAACAGCTCTGTGGAAAAATGGACTAAATACATGAAAAGGCAATTAACAAAAGAAAAATGACGAGAATATATTTGAACATTTATTTACTTAGTATGAAAAAAAAGTGAAAGATACTTGACGAACAGGTGGAAGTAGGTAGAGGTCTAACTTTTTTTTTTTTTTAATCAGCTTTTCCATATGTACCAGTAAGTATATATTCTTTGGTTTCACAGAAATTCTTTGGTTCAGAAATACCACTTTTAGCAATTCATCCTAAGGATTTAATCAGATAATTGTTCAAAGATTTAAGTACATGAAAGAATGTTCGACATAACGCCATTTACATCTAAATGAAAAAGGTAGAGCCTACTAGTGCTAATTAATAAAACATATGCTCAGTGTATTTTAATAAAAAATAGTAAAAATTACTAATGGATATGTTTATTAGCTTGGTTTATGTTAATAGTTTATGGTAATAGATGTGTATCAAAACATCACATTGTACAACTTGGTTATATACAAGTTTTGTTTGTTTATACCTCATAAAGTTGAAAAATTCACATTTGTATGTAGTCACAGAGAAGGTTAATATGCAACAATATTCTTTGGCGTATTTTAAATAAAAAAAATCCGAGTGAAAAATAGCATAATAAGATATATAATGTATAATAAGACTCTTTCTCTCTCTGTATATAAATATATAGAAAGAGTAACTTGTTGAGATGTTTGCCTAAATATTATCACATGGTAATTTTAGTGGTAATACTAGTCGTTTGCATTTGGAGAGGGGGCTAAGCTCATAAGTTTGTTTTCTTTTTCTAATATTGTATTTATTTTACATTTTACTTATATTACATTTAATTTATATTATATTGTTTGAATCTTACTCAGAGAACATGTGTTTTCTTTATAAACAGATTATTCTACTAAAACAATTGAAAGTATTTTGCATTTTAGTATTCAGACCTCTTGCTGATTTGATAAGCCATGTTATGTTCACAGAAACACATTTTCAAGGTTCCTCCTTACAGAAATCTTCAACATAAAATACTGATGTTTATTTAAAGCATGATTTAGTGCAACAAGTTCTGAGAAGGTCCTTGTCTTTGCATGTATGTCTTGATCCAGGGATCTACTTTTGACTGTCTAGATGAATGGGTGTTTAAGCCATTTCCTCCAATATGAAAAAAAAATGATGAATTACAGTGAACTCAAGATTATGATACTTCAGGACAACTCGGTGGAACCCATCTGACCTATGAAGTTTGTTTCCCATCATCAATCCTAAGGGTAGAATTAATATTCTTTTGTTGATGCTAAAGAACTTATTCATGTCAGGAGAAGTGTCTAGATAGAAGGCCACTCCTCCTCTTTTCTTAAGTAAAGACTCCTAAGCAAGGCTGAGCTTTTCAGCAGAAGAGAGTTTTTTCTTTAGGGCACAAATAAATGCATGGTTAGGTCCTTCTGCCCATCATGTAGCATTGTCAAAATAGTTTTGGCTTAAAATGTTCCAAGATGTTATAAACATGATTGCCCTGGACAAACCACTAAACTCTCCATGAACTATCTGTATAAAATAAATGGCTCACAATGAACACTGTTAATTCTGTATTTAATCCTCCCAAATAAACTGTATTGGTAGGTAGCTAAATAAGGAAATAGGTTGTATGGTATGGTTATTTATAAAACAGAAGAAAAAATTTAAAAATAATCACTATATTTTAGAATCATGAATCTGTGCCCCTATTTTCTGGCCATATTACCTAAGGGAGTCAGTAATTTGCTGAATTCATTGCTAATTTAAGATAGAAAAACACGTTTTTTGCCTAAAAAGCAGTACTGTCTGGTCTTTGTAGTTGCAGTTACAATATAGTTGGTCCAAGTAAGTTTTGTGAGTAAGCAAGTAATACAAAATAAGACTATTTAAAAAATCAGGATCCACCCACTCTCAAAGATCAGAACTTAAGTCATATGGGAAAATGTTAGAAAAATCATAAATAACAAACAATTTTAGAAACACTCCACACACACACACACACACACACACACACACACACACACACGCCAGATTGTCAGGCTCTATATACTCTAAAGCTACAGAAAAAGAATCAGTGTTTGGTGAAACCTGAAAACGCATATTTTTAAAACACCAGGGCAGTTCTGATGGGCAGCTGGTTTGAGAACCACTGCTGTAAGGGAGAGCCATCTGGCCCCACTTGGCCTTCCTGGCAAATAAATGGCAAGCCCTCCATTGTGGGACTTTTAAGCTAATAAACAGTTGAAACAGTATTGGATTTGGAACTAACTATATCTTGGAACAACATGCTCCATAAAACCTCCAAGGTTGGGACTAGTCATCATTTTATTTTTTAATATTTTTCCTGGAAAATGTTTTGCTGTTTTTTCCTTATTATAAAAGTAGTAGTTGTTTACTATAGAAAATTTGAAAATAAACTAAAAGAGAACAAAGAAGATGAGAAAAATTCCTGTACTTCTATCAACCAGATATCACCATAACAATGCCTATATCTCTTCACATTTTATATATAAATGGAAGTTTATTATAGTACAGTTTTGTTACATGCTTTCTAAAATTAGCAATATAGAAGAAGGATTTTCCCATGTTAGTATTCTTCTATGAAATCATGTTCGAGTGCTACAGGAAATATATTTCATATTTAATGTTATTGCTTTTCTAGTTTTGAAAATTTTAGATTTTTAAAAATTTGTTCTAATTGGTTATAAATGATGGTAGAATGCATTTTGACACATCATACATAAATGGAGTACAACTTCTCATTCTTCTGTTTGTACATGATGAAGATTTTAGCTTTTTGATTTATGATTCAAATAATCCTGCAATTTGACTCTCCTTTGACTATAAATTTTGAATATTTTCTTAGGAGTGCTAGAGGTGGGATTGTGAGTTAAAAATCAATATTTATGTCATTTTATGCATATTCCTTAGTTATCCCTTGGAAATATACTAATTTATATTTCAACCCAAATTTATAAGCCATGAACTCTTACCAATATTGAGTATTTTTTAATTTTGTTTATCTGATTGGTAATAATGTATCTCAAGTTAATTTGTGTTTCTTTGAAACAACTTCTAAAGATCATTGATATTTCCTTCATGGTTACTGGTCATTTATATTTCTTGAGAGAACTGCTTTATCATATCCTATTCTTATTTCTCAATTTGGATGTTCCCCTTTTCCGTCATTGTGAAAACTCTCTGTATTTCTCATGGGCAGAGTATATTTTTCCTTCTAACGTCTTAGGATGTTCAAAAGTTGATAATTCAAACATATCCCTACCAAAGGGTAGGCTTGAAAAGATCATCAATTTGATAAGCATGAGGTCTACCACCCTATACTGATCACTTCAAGCTCCACACAAAATAATGGCTATCAACCTATAATATCTGGTTTAGCAAAACCAGACACCTGAATATGAATTTAAGCAGCTATTTCATATCTCACTTGTATTTTAAGCTTTGCCTCTAGTGAAGTACCATGCTCTGTTAAGGAAATTTTAGGTATTGGGGAACAGAGCAGGAGAGGTAAAATCAATTCAGCAATGTTTTTTTGAACAGGCATGATATAATAGAAAAGTCACTAAATAACCACAAATCCATCTGCCGATGTATAAGCACAGCTGTACAAACATGCCATACTGAATATCATATTTTTTAAACTTCATTGATGTAAATGTGGGCCTTGTTTTATTTAATAATGAATATAAAATAAGACCTTGTGTCTATGTAGAACTTTACAATTTAAAAAAACCATTCATTCAATATTTCTTTTGATTGTCAACAATGGATAAGTTAAGTAGGGTAGTAATCACCATCACAGCTAAACTGGTGAGAAAACTGGGCCTTGGGGGTGTTAAAGGATCCAGATCCTTAGTGGGGGATTAGTTCCATGGAGATTAAAATGCAGGATGATCCACTGCTAAGTCAATGCTTAGTGAGGGAACTTCTAGTTTTAAAAAACTCCACAACTTTAGGAGAAGGCAAAGGAGCCAAAATAAAGTCAAAGAAATAAGCCAGAGAATTTTCCAAAATCCAAGGGAAGCATGGGTGTGGTTGAACTTGAATGTAGCTGCAGATTTGGTGAAATTCTTGGCTTTCTTTTATTTTCTGTATTTTAGAGCCTGACTATAACACCCCCAAGGCCCAGTTTTCACAACATTTTATTACCACTACAAGGGAATTTCATCTTCTGTGGTTAAGGAGATGTTTTTCTTTTCACAATAGCAATGTTGAAACATCTTTCTGTGTATCAAAGTTCTACACACACACACACACACACACACACACACACACTCACACACACACGTATATATAATTTATTTTTTGAGTTAGATTTTTTTGGTTGATCAAGGCTGTATACCTGGATTCTAGAGTCTATATTCCATGCATGTTAAGCAATTTGCAAGACACAGAAATATAGAGTTACAGCTCTGCTTCCCTTTACTAAGGGGCATCACAGAAGGTATATACTCATGATATAGCTTATCTCTTTCTCCAAACTACTGGCTTTTATTTGAAGCTACTGTGTTTTTGGCAGAAGATTCAGAAATCTGATCAAGAAGTGGAAAGGTCAATGGAGTTTTACTCAGCCATAAAGAATGAAATAATGACATTTTCCAGTAAATGGATAGAAATGGAGAACATCATACTAAGTGAAATAAACCAGACTCTCAAAAATGAAAAGTTGAAATTTTCTCCTACATGTGGAAGCTAGAGAAAAATAAGAGGAAAAGGTAGTGGATGGGGGATTGGATATCAAAAATATGTAGGGAAGGTAGTGAAGGAGAAAGAGATCAAGAAGGAGGGAAGAAGGACAGAAAGGGGGAGAAAATAGGTAATGAACTTAACAAAATCATGTTATATGCATTTATAAATGTACCACAGAGAATTTTACCTTTAGGTATATGTAGAAAGTACTAATAACAATAAATTTAAAAAACATGTAAAAGGAAAATAAGTAGAGGAAAGAGAATAGGGAGAGAGAGGAGTAGAAAAGGTAGGGAAAGTGTGGGAAAGAGGTATTGAAATCAATTCCATGCATGTTTGATTTTGTCAAAATGAACCCAAGTACTATGTGTCACTATAATGCTGTAATTTAAAAGATGTGGAAAGGCAAAGCATATGAAAATGGAAAAGGGAATTTGGAAAAAATGCAAGAAAAGAAACAAGATAAAATCATACTGTGGAAACCTCAAGTTTTGTCTAGAACAGTGAAGAATGAGGGTCCTGTAACGTGGACAAAAATCAGAAAGTGAGAGAGTCAAGTATTCACCTGTTTACCAGTCGTCCACAGACTGGGGGCTTCTGAACTGTGTGATGTTAACATTTAAACACCTAGACAAGGTAGCTTCTTGGAGGGATCTCACTAAGGCTTGGACAGGACTTATATCTGACATATGGCAGTAAAAGTGCATACTCTGTTGAGAAGAATCCCATAAATACAACAAACAACAGCAAAAATAAGATCTAAGCCCGGTGCGGTGGCACATGACTATAATCCCAGCTGCTCTGGAAGCTGAGGCAGGAGGATTGCAAGTTCATAGTCAGCCTCAGAAACTCGGTGAGGCCCCAAGCAACTTATCAAGAACCTGTCTCAAAAGAAAAGGAGGGGGCTGGGGTTGTGGCTCAGTGGTGAAGCGCTTGTCTTGTTGTGTGAGGCACTGGGTTTGATACTCAGCACCACATAAATAAAATGTAGGTATTGTGCCCATCTACAACTAAAAAAAAAAAGTCTTATAAAACAAGAAAAGGAAGGGTAGCTGGAGATATGATTAAGTAGTTAAGGGCTCCTGTATTCAATCCCTAGTATTAAAAAAGAAAAAAAATTCAGATCTGATGGTAGCACTAGATGAAATATTCTGAGTGATTGGAAATCATTACAGCTATAGAAATCCTACCTGAGAGTTTAACCAGGTAAAGAGTGTAAGACAAGGGAGAGAAGAGAGTTGTTGTTCAATACATGTAGCTTGGATTAGTGAGTGACATAGATGACATTTTATAACATAAGGAAAAAAAGTGTAGGCACAAGATTCAGTAGACCAGATAAAGTCAAATATTTGCCTGTGGCCTTTCAATCAGCTGATGAAGTCATATTAACTTTTTTTTTTTTTTTTTTTAATTTGAGACAGGGTCTCACTAGGTTGCTCGGGCTGGCCAGGAGCATGTAATCCTGTAGTCTTACCCTTCAGGGCAGCTAGTATTACAGATATGTGCCACTACCCCCAATGTAATTTTTTAAGTCCTCTACAAATACACTTTACTCCATCACATTTCTTGTCTAGATGTGTTTGGAAAACCCACAGCCACATTGACTCAGCTCAGTTAAAATCCAGTAACATGAGTATAGAAGAGCCATTCTATCCTTCCTGTCAAGACTTTTCCCTTTTCTAGAAATCATGAAATGTGGGTCCCCTGATTTTGTTCTTCATTTTCAAGATTGTTTTGGCTATTCTGGGACCTTACATTTCAATATTAATTTTAGGATCATACTTCAGTTGAGATTTTGGTAAGGCTTATATTAAATCTATGCATCAGGGGAGTATTACCATATTAACAATATTAAGTCTTCAGATTCATGAACATGGGATGTCTTTTCATTTATTTTTGTGAGTTTTTTTAAAAAATTTTTTCAGTGATGTTTTGGAGTATTTAGTGTCAGCTTTATACTTATTCCATTAAATTTATTCCTAAGTATTTTATTTATTTTGATGTTATCATAAATTATTACCTTCATTTTATTTTTGATTTTACACTGAGAATAAATAAAAACAGGATTGATTTTTGTGTGTTGCTCTTTTATTCTGCAATCTTACTAAATTCACTTATTGGTTCTAATTGCATTTTATTGTATTTTATTGGATAGGAATTTCTATACATAAGATCATGACAATATATTTTAAAATTTGGTTTTCAATCTGGATGCTTTTTATTTCATAACATTCATTATGCTCATTAGCCAAAGATTTGGGATTGGTTAGAAATAGCAGTAACTGAAACAGCTGTAGTAATGACATCTGGAGTGTAGATTTTCTGATAAAATCCCCATGAAAGCCAAATTGAGAATTAGACAACTAATTGTTTCTAGAGTGTAGTTTCAATACATTCATACCACTGTAACAACTCTTGGTGCTAAAGCATTTAAAAACAGGTTACAGACATTGTAACAATGTCAAATAGACATTTCTTACTTAGTCTGGTTGAAACAGAACTCTTATTTTTGTCTTGAAGATGTTTCCTCATGGGAATTTCCCATCTTCTTAAAGTATGCCATTGATATCACCATCTATGGCATGTGCTTAACCCCAAAATCTAGGTGTTAGTCTTGCTTTTCACCTTCTACAATCAATTCATTATCATAGCCAATCTTTTTATTAGACCTCTAATTCATATCCTAAAGCCATCTCCTTCACTGTCACTGCCTTAGTTCAAACCATCTTATTTAATTAAAAAAGAAGAAGAAGGAGAAGGAGGAGGAGGAGGAGGAGGAGGAAGAGGAGGAGGAGGAGGAAGAGGAGGAGGAGGAGGAGGAGGAAGAGGAGGAGGAGGAGGAGGAGGAAGAGGAGGAGGAGGAGGAGGAGGAGGAGGAGGAGGAGGAGGAGGAGGAGGAGGAGGAGGAGGAGGAAGAGGAGAAGGAGGAGGAGGAGGAGGAGGAGGAGGAGGAGGAGGAGGAGGAGGAGGAGGACTTGGCATGGGGTTTATGCCAGCTCTTCTGGTTATCACTTGTATCTTTTTTTTTTTTTTTTGAATGTCTGAACTAGCCTCCTAACAGGTGTGTGTGTGTGTGTGTGTGTGTGTGTGTGTGTGTGTGTGTGTACCATCAATTCCACCAGACTCCACTCTCAGAAGGGCAGCCAGAGGAATCTTGTAAACATGCAAATAAGAATACATCATTTCCTTAATTGAAACCAACCAATGACTTCCAATCACTGTTGGAGTGATTGTGTTCTGTGGTCTGTCTCCTGATGATTTCTTTGACCTCATTTCTAACAACCTCCTCTCTGCCCACAATGTTCTGGTCAGGCCAGTTAAATTTCTGGTCCTTGAAAATGATAAAGTAATTCTTGCTTTGGGATCTCTGCATTGGCTGTTGGGCTGTCTGCCCTGGCCAGAAAATTCTCCGGACCTTAAAATGGTTGCCTATTTCTTGTCCTTCAGATCTCAACCTAAATGTCACCTTCTCAGAGAAGCCTTTCCAACTATATCTTCTAATTTGGATCCCTGTCATGCTCTACATCTATATGAATTCTCTGCATTGCACATTTTTAGGCACATGTGTCATCTCCTCCTAATTAAAATATAAGCCCCATGGTAGTGGTAATCTTCTTTGTACTATGTGACTTTGTAGCCCCATTGTGGAAAGCCATGCCTGGTACCAAGAAGGGATCAATACATGTTTATCAATTGAACAACTGAAAATTTCAGAATAAAGCTGATATGGTGATAAAAGGACTATCAAAATGTTCTGCTTGGCTGGAATTTTTATATCAAATTCTATTTAAAGTATAGTCTGAGGCTCAAAACTTCTTTAGGGACAAGAATTAATTGTATGCTATTTGTTGTCATAGGAGATAATCAAGATCTACTTTTTAAAAATTGTGTACATTATTTGTTTAATTTGTACATCACTAAATGATTTACATCCTAATTGCACTGGGTCGTCCTGGAACTCATCTGTTTAACTTTCCTGCAGTGTCTGATCCATCAATTAACCACCCCCTGCACATACGGCTCTTGGCCAGGATTCTAACACGAACAGAATCCCTTGTGATACCACAGTAAGGAAACTCATCAGTATTCCTGATTTTTAAAAAAGGGAAAAATTCACATTGCCTTACACAAGAAATCTCAGGTGCTAGACTCTTTAATGCTTATTTTCTTTTAGTATTAATTTCTCTTTTAAAAAGGGAATCATGCCTCAGGTTGCATGCAGTTAGAGGAAGGTGGGGGGCTGGAGTGGAGCGAATTCTGGGAACACCCGATGATTGCCCTGTGTGGAGTGCCCTTTGAATAATAATAACTTGGGGCTTTAACTGGCTCTATGTTCTTTTTCTTTTTCCTTTCTGCTCCCATTATTACATACTTTAGGACCATGAGATATGAGTCTGTCATGAACCCCTGCAGAAATTTATCAGTTCAGAGCCTGGAATCAAAGCAGCGGTGTATTGTAAATGTGCAACAAACATCTCCCTAGAAAAAAAGAGCCCTGATTTGTGGTGTTTACCTGTTTCCATAGGGTGGAGACTCCCCTGACGGCTGACTTCTACCAATGAGATAACACTGAATGTGGATTTAAGGGAAGATGCTGATGATTGGCTCTTAGGAGCTACCCTGAGCTGGCTCCTGCATACTGCTGGATCAGAGATACAAATGCTTAGTTTCAAGTTCAGAAAGTTCAAAACAGGTACAAGACAGAAAAGGTTTGATAATAAATACTATAAGGCTGAAGCCATTTCACACCCCATCCAAAGACATAAAACAAAAAAATCAAAACCAAACCAACCAATCAAACGAACAAAACTTTCAGCAGGAGAGAGAATGGAGATGTTTAGAGGAAGTGCTATTCCTAGCAGCAGGTCCATGTTTTCACTGAGTGTGAGTCTGGGAGAATAGGCAGGGCGGGAAGACACATGAAAGCTGGAGATGCTGGAGTGCAGGAAAGCTGTGTCCCTCCGGAGACACACTGCTCATACCACAGGTTCCTCCAAGAGCCAGAGGCCCTGGGTCCCATTGGTCCCACCTGGAACTCTGGGGACAGGCAGCCTAACCAACGCTCCTCTTGGCACAGGGGCAGAACTGAAGGACACGGAGGCCTATGAAGGGTGTTAGAGCAGGCAGCTTTGCTCACAGCCCTTTGTCTTCCCAAGGCTTTAAGAGGTACCTGCTTCCCTTTCTCTTAGATCTTCCTTGTGCCAATGAGAAGCCAAGGAAAGGGCTGGGGAGAGGGGTAGGGCCTAATGAGAGATAAGAAGGTTTTCTTTTCCCCCTAGAATAGTAGACATCTTACAAAAAGAAAAAGAAAAAGAAAGAAAAGGAAGGAAAGGAGGGAGGGAGGGAGGAGGAATGGAAAAGAAAAAGAAGGAAGGAAAGGAAAAAAAAGAAAAAAGAAAAAGAGGGCTCACATTTTCATTTTGCACTGGGCTCTACAAATTTTTAGCTGATCCTGGACCTGGGTCCTTCAGAATTCGTTTATCTCCTTTCCCCCAGGATTCTCCCTCACTGTAAAGGAGAGGCAGGACAGAAGAGAGCAGCCAGTAGTATCCTTAGAACAATGCTCAGGGTGGCCCCAGGACCATGTTCCCAAACTTTATCCCCTGAAATCCTAGCTCTCCAAGACATTCACATATTCTTTGGGGGAGGCAAAAGTCAGTGGGCACACAAACTCAGGAAACAACATCCTAAAACCTCATCAGCAGATTTGCAAGGTCTAGCAACACAGTAAAAGTTATGATCTCCATGGTAAATAAGATACTGTTTGGGGGTTGAGGATATAGCTCAGTTGGTAGAGTGCTTGCCTTGCATACACAAGGCCCTAGGTTCAATTGCCAGCATATCCAAAAAAAAAAAAAAAAAAAGGATACTGCTTGATTTTGTTTAATGTTTGAATAAACAGCTGCATTTGTGCATGGGAAGATTGCTTTTGGACTCTTAATATACTGAAACCATTTCCCTTAACACTCATTTGGAGAGTGCTGCCTCAGAAAAGAACCAGTCACACCCCATTCCACCCCTCCTCCTGGATATAGGGATCTGACAGCCAGCCAAGCACTGACTTTCTCCCTGTACCCCTTTCAGAAGTGATGAGAGCGAGTCATTAGGTTGTCATGGTATTTAACCAAAAGAAACCTCATACAGTGTATTTCAGTTGTAGACAAGAGAGGAGAGGTACTTCAAGGTTAAATCACTGTTGTAAAGCAACAGATGCTTGCTGCCACCTCGTCAAGAGTTAAGTACAAGCAATAACAGTTAACATTTACTGGGTATTTACTATCCTAAGGGCTGTATCATACCCTTTTATTTTCACACAAACTATAGAGTAGATATTCAATGTGGCTCTGTGGAGAAGTTTCTCATGCCAGGAATACGCAGCAGCCCACTGGGCTGAGCTGTGTTGCCACTGTTTGGACAAACATCAGTCTGGACATTGTGAAGATTTTTCTTTTCTTTTTTTTTTTAAGATAAAATTAACATTTAAAGCAGTAAACTTTGAGTAAAACAAATTATCCTCCATAACATGGCTGACTGGGCCTCAGCCAAGCAATTGAAGGTCTTGAGGGCAAGGACTGAGATTTCCTGAAGAAGGAGGAACTCTCCTCCAGACTGCCTGAGTTTCCAGCCTGTTGCTCTGTCAAATTCAGACTCAAGGCTGCAACATCAACTTTTGCCTGAATTTCCACCCTGCTCGCCTGCACAACAAGTCACAGACTCGATCATCTTCATGATCAAGACAACAATTCTTAGAGAAAATCTTTCTCATTCTTTCTCTTCTCTTTGTCCCTGTCTCTGCCTGTGTGTGTGTGTGTGTGTGTGTGTGTGTGTGTGTATACCCATCTGCACGTGAATGTATTTTATTGTTGTTAATTCTTTCTCCAGAGAGCCCTGACACGTACAATGCCCGTGCTGGAGTTTTTGTTTTCCTCTTTAGAACCGCCCTCTGTTTTCCTCCACCCTATCTGTAACCATAAGGGCATATCACTTGGCTACCTTGTGTCTATCTTCCAGCTGGATTGGATCAATGGGAGGTTGCAGTAAGAGGTCAGAAGTCAGGAGAGAAATGGGGTTAGGAGATTGGTCCTCTTGGCTTTTTCTCTGTGGGCTGTGAGTTAGCAGTGGCTGTGTTCCTTTATCTGAGGCTGGGGCTTCAGTTGGGTGTCTTCTCCTATAGCTGTAGCTACAGCAGTAGCTGCAGTCTCAGGTCTCTGTGGGTTCCTATAGCCACTCCCTTCCTTTGCTCCTCTTCAGGCCTAGGTTGTAGGTATTACCCATTGTTGCTGGTCCTTTCCCTTCTATCCCTACCCCTACTTTATCAATTTTCATAGTTTTGCCTTAATCCTGCCCAGAGCTCCTCAATTTCCTCATTTGAGTGTGCCATCTGTTTCCTGCCAGACTCTGGATCATTCCATACCCTTATTATTTTCATTTATGCTGGAGGAAACTGAGGACTAGAGAGATTTGGTGACTCCCCCAGGGCAAGGATTATAGGCCTCTGACTCCAGTGGCAGTATTCACAACTTGTACACTATATGCCAATTACTTTTTTGAAACACAGTTTCCCCGTTTGCAAAATGGGGTCAGTACAAAAATTCCTGTGAGTTTTTAACTTTATGTGTCAACTGGCCACAGGATGCCCAGATGTCTGATTAAACATTATTTCTGAGTGTATCTGTGAGGGCGTTTTTCTGAAAGAGATTATCTGGTGAGTTGGTTGTTGGAGTAAAGCAGATGGCCCTTTCCAATACACACATACAGACTCCAATCCATACAGGGTCTAAATAGAGCAAAAAAGATGGATGAAGTATGAATTTGCTCTGTCTTTCTCTGTCTGACTACTTGAGCTAGGACATCCATCTTCACTTGCTTTCTGTGCTCCTGGTTCTCAGGCCTGAAGGTTTGGACTGAAATCTATATCACCATTTTCGAGTTCTTAGGTCACTTAATGACATCACCAGCTTTCCAGGATCTGTCAAATTACAGAAGACAGGTCATGTGAACCAATACCTTGTAGTAAATCATACAGGCATGCACACACACACACACACACACACACACACACACACACACACACCATATATATAGATATGCTTTTTGTTATAGTTTGGATGTGAGGTGTCCCCCAAAAGCTCACGTGTGAGACAATGCAAGAAAGTTCAGAGGGAAATGATTGGATTGTGAGAGTCTTAACCCAATCAGTGAATTAATCAGCTGATGGGATTAATTGGGTGATTGAAGGCAGGTAGGGTGTGGCTGGAAGAGGTGTGACATTGGGGGCATGGCTGTGGGGTATATAGTTGCATCTGGCAAGTGGAGATCTCTCTCTCTCTGCTTCCTGATCATCATGTAAGCTGCCTCCCTCTGCCACACTCTTCCTCCATGATGTCCTGCTTTACCTTGAGTCCTGAGGAATGGAGCCTGCTGTCTATGGACTGAGACCTCTGAAACTGTGAGCCCCAGATAAACTTTTCCTCCTCTATAATTGTGCTGGTTGGGTCTTTAGGTTGCAGAGGCGAAAAAGCTGACTAAAACACTTTTAGTTCAGTTTATCTGGAGAACAGACATTGACTAATACAACTTCTCACAGAGTTCTAGTCAGCACTCAGTAAGCACCAGCCATTGTTATTACTTGCACACAAAAAGTACCCTGATGAAGATTCAAATTTCCACTCACAGAGTTGTTAATAGCATTGCTTGCCTGATAGGTGGACAGCACTATCACAGAGGCTGGCACACATTGGTTGCATATGGCATAAAACTCTTATCACATCTATTGTTTCTATCTCTCTTTCAATGCCACATTATCCTGGCATATCCTTGAATTCTATGTGAACAAAATTTTGAGTTGAGAGGCAGGTGGGGGATGGTGACAGGCATTTTACGAATTTTTTTCTCATGTTAAGTGACACAAAGGAACTAAGTGAGTTCTGGTTTTGGAGATGAGGAAGTAGAGGGCCAAGTGGAGGGCATAAAGGACTTATTTAAGGCCACTATTATATCTGGTAGTGAGGGATTCCAACCAGATACGTTTGATTCCATATGTACTTGAGCCAAAGACAACTTGTTAATAGAGATAATTTTCAATTGGTCAGCACTGGTATAACAGGCTCCACTGTTAAAATATGGAAGTATTTCCCCTTGGTAAGTGACTGCTACCTCCAGTCTCCTGCATCTATCCTGTCCTCCCAACTCCCAAGACAGAAAGAGCCTTTTCTCAGGGGCTGGGTCCACACCTTATCAGTTATAATTTTCAGAATCAAATCCAGTAAAGGAACTAGAGGATCACATCTCAGAGAAGCAAAGAAAAAACTATGTGTAAACTTTATAGAAATCCAAGAAGGAGGATGACATAGGAATTTTCAGAGCACTGCAGGCAATTCCCAATAGTTCCATCCTTGCTCCCCTGACTGATTTCTTTGGAGAGATGAGCTTCAGAGGGAGTTTTAGAGGGAGTGTATGAAGGAGTGGGATTCTCGGTCTCCATACTCCAAAAAGTTTAATCTTGTTTCTGAGTGATCCCTTATCTCAGCCTTGATTGTACCTCTATCCTGAGCCCCAAGTCTCAGTGATCCTTTTAGAATAACTTGACAGAAGAACACAGGTGTGAACATGTTTGCAGTGGGGAAGAGGAGGGCTGACTTCTCCTTGTGCTTTCAGGTTTCAAATCAACCACTTGGATTTCCACATTTTAAAGAGCTATATTGGTGTCTCTCCAAGAGAGCACGGATGCTCCAAATATCTGTGCTGCTGAGTTGACAGCAGGCTGCCATTCATCTTCACCTGTGGAGTCACCTGGTCTCCCTGGGTGCAGGCAGTCTGTCTCTGCAGGAGGAGGGGCTATTGGGCTTCCTAATGACTGAGGGGGACTTTGTGGGATTTGTGGAGAAAGATCCAAAATAGATAGTCACTCTGGTCTAAATGTGTGTGTTCTACCCCCTCCCAATTCATATGTTGAAACCTAATTATCAATGTGATGGAGTTGGGAAGTGGGGCTGTTGGGAAGTGATTAGGTCATGAGGGCAAAGCCTTTGTGAATGAGATTGGTGCTTTTGTAAAAGAGTTTTTTGTAAGAGAGTTGACTTACCTCTTCCATCATGTGAGGATACAATAAGAAGTCACTGTCTATGAATCATAAAACCAACCCTCCTGGACAACAAATCTGCTGGCATCTTGATTGTGAACATTCCAGTCTCCAGAACTGTGAAAAATAAATTTCTGTTGTTCATGAACTACACAGTTAATGGCATTTTGTTATAGCAGCCTGAATGGACTAAGACAGTAGTGGATGTAGAAACCTGAAGCCATTCTTCATGGTGTAAGAGCTGGGTCTTGTGGGAAGAGGAGGGTAAGAGAAAATTAGTTGTTGGGGGATTTTGTGCTGAGGACATTTTCATTCTGATTCCTTTCAGACATCTCTGCAGAGCATCAAACTCTGTCTTTTGCTGTGAGGATTGCCAAGGTCAGCCCTTGCCCTTTACAAATCTCCTTTCTCTTTCTTTCTTTCAAAATGGACTTGCCCTGGATTAATAGTGATATGCAGGAGAGCTTCTTATCTCTGCCTGGAATAATGCTTCAATAATAATATTAGCCGCAAACTTTAATCTAAAGAGTATAAGAGACTGAAAAATAATTCACAAAGAAAAAGCAAACCTCCATAATCAAAAGAGATAGCGTTGGGGAAGAAAAAAATGACAAGAAGATACCAGGCTGAAAATGGTAGCATTGAATTGGGGATTAAGTGGGCAGGGCAATTCCAGAATGACAAGGGCCAACCTGAACTGCCTAATGGAACTTTTGTTAAGGTCTTTCAAATACTCCAGGGCCATTTCTCCCCTCTGTCCCTATGTTTTTGTTCAGGCTTAGAGGTGAAAATCAAATAATCAAGAATGAGATTCTGGCTCTATTGACTTTTTTTTTTCTTTTAAAGAGAGAGAGAGAGAGAGAGAGAGAGAGAGAGAGAGAGAGAGAGAGAGAGAGAGAGAGAGAGAAATTTTTTAATATTTATTTTTAGTTTTCAGCGGACACAACATCTTTATTTGTATGTGGTGCTGAGGATCGAACCCAGCCCCGCTCGCATGCCAGGCGAGCACGCTACCGCTTGAGCCACAGCCCCAGCCCTCTATTGACTTTTTCTCAAAGAAAAGATGGCTACAAGTTTCATGGAAAATCCTCTTGCCAAGTAAAAGTCCTTTAAGAACAAGATTGATTACTCCATTTTCAGGGGTCAGTGCAAAATAAAAATGTGGTGTCCTTTGTTCCAATTATTAAAATATCAAGAAGACAGGGGAGCAGGAAACCAAATGTGGAACTCTTCTGAGTCTGGGGACCCTGTGTGGCTGCACAGGTCACATGCCCATGAAGCTGGCCCTGATTAGGTTTCTTTGGAAGTTCACTCTATTCTCATTTTCTGACTTTCTGCTGCTTCTTCCATTGTCAAAACATCATCGAGGTAGCAGTGTGTGTGTGTGTGTGTGTGTGTGTGCTTGCACGCTCTTGCACGCTATTTTTAGGTACGTAAGTTGATTTTTAAAAGTTTTTTTAAGCAAATATTTCTAAAATTTCATTGATCATGTTAGTACTACTCTTAGATCAAAATTTTAGCAAGAGAGACTGCTGCTCAGGGCTCTACACTTTAAGGGGTTCTGCTCTGGCCCTTTTAAAGCTCAACTTGAGATCTGTGAAGACAAAGAGATGTGTCTACCCAGGCAAATGCCCAGGTGACCTAGCCCCCACAATCCTTTGCCTAAATAGTCCTCCTTTGCTTCAGAGATGGACAGGCATCTTCCTTAGGATGCTTTCTTCCCAAGGGTGAACCTCATTACCAGAATGGGTGCTCCATGGCCTAAAAGTAGGCCCAGGGAGAGCTACTTTGGAGAGGGTCTTGTTGACAGCCCTGTGAACTGGCCTGGGATGTTTTCGACTGTTTGTTTGAGGCTGCTTGTTGTACTGGTGGGAGACAGAGGGAGGAAAAACTAGGGATGTGCTGGTGGGGCTGTTTTTCCCTTACTGCCACATTTTACAAAAAGGTGCCAAGGACACTGAGAATTTGAAATTATAACCTGGCTTTGCAGGTTATTATAAAAGTATATTAACTAATGGAGGATCAAACATTTTATTTAACATTTGCTAGCTTGAATTACAACAATTTTAGACTAACAGTATGTGGGCTTCCACTCATATTCTTGCTGTGGGTTCTATAAACTTTAGAGGCAGACCTGGATGGTGGGCAGCAAAAAAAAAGTATGTATTTCCATAAGAAGTTGAACGCCAACTTCCCCATAAAAAGTTTTGTATTTCAGTTATTCTAACTTTGTGCAGATGTGCATGTGTGTTTATATGTGTGTAATATTTATACATTTTGACAAAGACAGTTTTTATTTTGAATAGTGAAATAGAGCATCATTTTAAGGATACAGTATATATATACATACACACACACACACACACACACACACTTTTCTACAATTTGTTTACATACCACAAAATAAATAATTTTATCTTTAATGTTGAACTTTTTATGAGCTCATAATAGCATTTGTAATAATGATAGAAATTTCATTTTGACAGAATGAATATATTTGGATTTTTTGAATTGAATAAGGAAAAGCAAATTTTTATTGGAATTGATTTTATCTTTGAAGTATCTAGGGCACTGGTTGAAAAAAAAACTGGCTTTCTTTAAGTGTGTAGTTCTGCTAACAGAGCCAGCACATGAAGTTATCACTGCACTTTTTATATGTCCATAAGGAAGCTTGGAATTTAAAGTGGAGGAGGTAAATGTAGAACAACCATTTGAGGCAAATGGAAAGTCACCCTCCACCAAGTGATATGTGAAGGCATCTTCTGCAGGAGCACATGTTCAACAACCTTTTTTGGACACAGTCTTAAAAGAACTTCTAACTTTGGGGATAGGTAGGTTTGTCTTTTGATTTGTTCCTCTAGTTTAATGTGGTCAGTGGAATCACTAGACCCTCATGGGGACTGGCACACTGTTGATAATGATTCCTTGTGAGTTCCATGCTTGTCATCAAATTTATTGTGAACTCGAAATCTAGAACTTAGCTTTTCACTAAATATATGCTTTTGACTTTTTTTGAGCTCTTGGCTGCTGAGTTTATTGCAAAAATAATAATAGCTGCAGATATACATTTGCACATGGTTCCTGACTCATGATGGTTCCACTTGTGATTTTTCCGCTTCACAAAAGTGCAAAGGAAATACACATGCAGTAGGAACCATACTTTGAATTTCAAAATTTGATCTTTTCCTAGTCTAGCAATAAGGGGTGTGATACTCTCTGCCAAAGCTAGGCAGCAACAGTGGCTGAAGCTCCTAGTCAGTCACGATCAGGAGGGGAAACAACCAAGACTTTACAATGTGCTGTGTTGCTGAGATATGATGTTCCAGGTTAATGTATTAAATGCATTTTTGACTTCAGTCATTTTCAACTTAGAATGGGTTTATTGGAACATAACCCCATCATAAGTGGAGGAGCATCTGTATCAAACACACAAGAAATAACAAAACCACATAATGGGAGTATTCAGGCTGTTCACTATGATATTGATTACAAGATGGCTTAATCTCTAGCTTTCAGTCAGTCATGTTCCCCAACAAACTAATGATGTCCCACATTTCTATTGGCCATGCAAACTATGGCTCAGTGGTCTCATGCATTTTGAAGGGTGTTGTACAGGCCACAGCACAACTGGATGACAGAACAATGGTTAGCAGGGGAAATGGTATTGAGTCTTTCTCCTACCACCACTCAAACTTCAAGAAATCAGGTTCAGAGTTCTCTCTTGTCTGAGCCTGCTGTGTTTATCAGCAAGAGCCATCATGTTGCATTTGAAAGCTTGTTATTCTGATTCTGGATAAGATAGAGAAAAGAGAGAGAGGTGTTACTGGACATCTTTTAGATGTAATTACAAATTAAAGTGAAAAAAAAGTTTATTGCATGTACATCTCCATGTTACTAGGCAAGACATAGGAGAAGCTGAATATAAAAAGTTGAGACCTATCAATGCATCTATTAAAAATTATTCTTCACTAAAAATTTAAAAACTTGGGGACAAACGTTAGACAAGTTGAGACACCAGGATAGAAGATGTAACGTGGAAATGTCTATCACAGGTATAGAAAAAGAAAAATAAACAAGTTTCCCTTTCTTTGCTCCTTTGGGAATAATATTCATAATTTTGCTACCTGATATATGAGTGTATCTAAATTTTCTAAAGGTGAAATTTCCTAGCCTGTTTTTCCTTCTTTCTGTATTGGAGATTGAACCCATGGCCTCATACATGCAGGCAAACACTCTTATCACTAAGCTACACTCTTAGTCCAAATTCTCCAAAGTTTGAGTTTATTTTAACCAAGATCATACATGAGTCCAGGATACCTGTATAACCATCAGTCTATTCCTTTTGCATTGAAAATAATTTAAAAACTGCCTTTTGATTAGGCTGTCTTAGTCCTTTAGTTATAGGATAAAACTAAGAAGGCCAGGGCACTAAAGATCTGGCACTGATATGTAATCAATATATAATTCAATCAAAGAAGCCAGTGTTTGAGATGCTACTGAAAGCCGTCAACTTCTCTGGGCTCTTTTCTTTGTAACATCAATGATGTCAGATTAGCTTTCATGACTATGTGTTTATGACTGAAGAGATACTTAAAAGAAGTCTAAGTAATCAAAAAGTAATTGTAGCAGCTTCTTGAAGGTCATCATAAAATGACCTTTAATCATTCAAAATGTCAATGGACAATTTCTCATTAAGGCACCAGAAATCACAAGATCTTG
Source organism: Ictidomys tridecemlineatus (assembly GCF_052094955.1). Lineage (NCBI taxonomy): Eukaryota > Metazoa > Chordata > Mammalia > Rodentia > Sciuridae > Ictidomys > Ictidomys tridecemlineatus. The sequence continues at coordinate 202,504,952 of NC_135478.1, forward strand.
CAGGAAAGTTTATAGCAAAAAAGAGAGACAGATCACCTCTCTCAGAATTGCTGAGTGAATCACTGGGTGAAGACCTGTCTATCACCTTCTTCTGTTCCTGGAATGCTGACTACAGATTTTGCCTCTGCTTGACATGTGAAGCTAAGCAACTAAATGCTGATACTCGGTATTATTTGATGTCCTAATTAGATGCTCATTCAATAGAAGTCACTGCTGAATTTTGCAAAGACTTGCAGAAATTGAAATTCTAGTTGCTAATATCATTCTTAACTTGCTGCTTTGGTTCCAGAATTTAAGTTGATTTTTATCCCCTAGGCTTTTAATCAAGTGGATGATGGGAGTATGATGGAACAGGGGTTAACAGTGGGATGGGAAGATTGTTCTCTCGTTGCTCACTATAGCTTGCTTCAAATCTTTTCTATTTTTCTTTCTTTCTTTTTTTTTTTTTTGACACTGAGGAGCACTGATGTCATCTTTCCCAAGAATGTCATAGAGGGGCCAGATAGTTGCATTGTCTCAAAGGACATAGATACTTGTATCAGACATGAGAATTTTCTAGATAGTCCTTAAAGTAGTAGGATGTCCTTATATGTTCTGGGATTTAGTTCTCTGACAGGATAAAATAATTTGTGTTGCTAGGACAGTAGCCGGTATGGAGGGGGGAAATTTACATTTCCACAGGCTTTATCAAAGTGTGTTCCATAGACCATGAACTACAGGAGCTGCTCTGTGACAGACGGTTCTATTTGCTACACTTCATATCACACTTTACTCTTGGAGATTCCCAATGTATGTTAGCCTAGTAAAGAATCAGACTGTGATCAAGAAACCATCTAAATTTATTTAACCTGTAATTTTCCACAGCTATTTATCATGAAACCTCCATTCTACGGTACTTTCTATAAAACACTATAGTGGTCACAGGTTGCAATATCATTTAAGTCTTTTATTTTTTTCATTAATTGGGCTGACAACTTATAGTCCAAGACATTATTTCCTTTTGCTTTTCTCTATGCTAATCTAGGTTGTATTTTCTTTCAGTCATTTCCTGCCAACAGGCTATGTAACCTCTTCAGATGCTCTTAGTGCCACATGATCTTATAAAACCAGTGACTCACTGTTCCCAGAGATGAATTTCTTTTAAGGAGTCTCATGTCTTAGTTTCTTTTGTTCTTTATTTGTGTAGCTTTGTTGTCTTCTATTCCCAAGCAGAACCATTACAACCTACCTGGCTCAATAGGCCTTTTTTGTTGTTGTTATTTTTTATATTTCCTGTTCCCATTTCTCTTAACCAAAATGTTCATTTACTCTCAGATTTGATCAGCATGGTAAATACTCATTTGTTTCCTCTATATCTGTCACTCTAACAAAATGAGAACCATCCAAATTATGGACATAATCTCTCAACAGACTAATATTGGCCTGATTCACATTTTATTTTCTGAATAGATTTGCTACACTTCATTGATTTTCTTCCTGCTGTGCAGGGCTCAGTACTTACTGAATGTGTAGAACCCACACCAGCAGTCTCAGAGGGCCACCTTTCTGCTCATCATAGGGCTGAAAATCTGGATTTTTGTTCAAGAAAAAGCAGTGGATGCCTTAAACATAATTGGCATTATGATGCAATGACAAGAACAATATGAACAGGTCCCTGCTTTCATGAAACATGCATTCTACTAGGGGAGGGTTTTGTCAGTGACTTCTGTTACAGGTTTTTTTTTTTTGTTTTTTTTTTTTTTTTTTAGTGCTGTATTAAGTGCTGTATTGTTTTGTGGCCCCAGTTAGAAACTAGTCAGTTCTCCTTTTCCAATCCTAAAGAAGCACAACATACCCTCAAGGACTTTTCTTATCTGGCACTCACATTCTGGAGTGCACCAACTCTAATCACCCCAGGGCCAGATACCAGACAACTAAGAACAGCCCTATGCTGCCTGGGGCCAGGGAAATTATTCAAATTAGCCCATTCACAGGGAGTTTAGGAAACCTAGCTCTCCCCCAGGCAGCAAGCTTCCTGCCACAACTCTAGTTTACAGCTACTCTTTCTCCAGGTGTAATTCTTCTGTGGCCCAAGGTAGACAGACCCCTTTTCCTCCTTTGGAGATGCAAGCAAGAAAGTTCTATAGTTCATCTACCTAAGTGTTGATATGTTGTGTCCCACAGTCAAAAGAAACTTTAACTCTCACAAAGCATAGCTTCAGACAAAAACTTGTGTTTCCTCTCATTGTTATGAAAACTGCAAGACTTAAAATAGAGGACTAATTGGTGGTGAAAGGAGGAGGGATACCAGTTTATAAGAAAAGAAAAATTCTTTTTTGAAAAAGTGACTTGAATAACTTAATTTCCCCTCCAAGGACTCTAACATGTTAACGTGGTCCATATATGCCTTTATTTACCGCATACTTGTTGAGGATTTACCGTGGCCCTGGTGTTATAATATTTTAGGAGATATATAGAAACAGGAAATGTGTGTCCTTCTCTTGAAAAACCTATAGATTAATTAAGAACATGTGACATGCACCTTAAATGATTAACAAGCAAAATCAAGTATATAATAGTGCAACAAGAATAAGAAAACCAGAAAACAAAACAAATATAAAAAGAAACAACACTGGATAAAACAACAACTAAAAACAAAAGCAACAACACACACACACACACAAAAAAAATGTTAAGGAACTAGAGAAATAAATTTGCTTGCAATTTTCAATAATAGCTAACTTAAAATAATTTTAAAATTTCACTATTTTTGTTATAGAAATGTTTGCATTTTGCTCTTTGCCTTAGTTCATTCTTGCCAGCTCTGAAATCTTTTCTGTGAAGCACACAGGACTTAGCTGTTTCTAACCTTGTTATGAGAAGCTCAGATGTTTTGGTGTCATGCAGCTTTTGAGTTGAAGCAGGTAACGAGTTTCTCCCAAGGGAAGGATTTTGGAAGATTGTGTTGGCAGTTCACATCAGATGAAACTATTTATTTTAAAACTTGGGTGTGTTTCAAAAAGGAAAATGGTTTCAGCCTAAATCCATTTGCAATACCAACCTTCCTGGTTGGGGAATTGAATATTCAGCTAATTTATTTTTGATGGTTGGACTTTTGAGTGTTTTAAATGATGGTTGACAGGTGTGGAAGTTGGGCTTCTCCATTAATGCACTGGTGTTGGTCTTTGGTTTTCAAGGGAACTGACACTTTTCCTGGAGAAATGGGAAGTGGTAGTTGACCAATCCTCTTCCCTTTCTGTAGATCCACTCTCTAGTGGCTACCCATCATTATTCCTACCAAACTTTCTTATTAAATATCTACCTTGTGTAACTAAATATCTACCTTGTGTAAAAGGATTCCAGCAGCCTCTTCAAGGAATGTCAAACATGCCAGCAGAGATAAGGCAAAGACTCTGTATGTAGCAGATTGTGGACATTGCCATAAGAGAAGTCTAAAAGAGGCATGGAGTGTGGAAGTAGGAATTAGGAAGGAGTCACTTCATCAACTGGGGGATGAAGGAAAGCTTAACAGAGAAAGTAATACTTGACCTGGGACCTGGGGAACAAGTTTGATTGACAACCTATAACTTGTGGATCAAATCCATTCCATCCGTCAGTTTTGATAAATAAAATTGCACTGGAACACAGCCATGCCCATTCATGGAGGGGTTGTCCATTATCTAAGACTGGGTTCATATAAAAGAGGAGAGTGAGTAATTATGATGGAGATTGTATGGCTCTCAGATACTATGAGCCCTGCTTTAAAGCTATTTGCTTGAGGGACTCCACAAATGGCTTTGATGTCAAATCCAAGACTTCAGTTGGCAGATGTTATGGTTTGAATGTGTACACCAAAAGTCCATGGTTGGACACTTGGTCCCCAAATTCACATGTTGATAGTATTTGGAAGGGGATCCTTTGGGAGGTAAGTGAGTATAGATGAGGTCACAAGGTTTGTGCTCCCACGATGGCATTAGTAGCTTTATAAGAGGAAGAGAAACCTGAGGTCACATGGCTGCTCTCTCTGTTGTGATGCAGCAAGGAGGCCCTTAGCAGATGCAAACCCTTGATCTTGGACCTCTCAGCCTCCAGATATGGGAGCTGCATAATTTTCAAGTGTTTATAATTTCTCATCCGGTTACGTTCTGTTATTGCAACAGAAATGGACTAAGATACTAGGCATTCTGGAGATAAAGCCCTTCTGACTCTTGGGATTGCTTGAGTGATGTGATGGTACTGAACTTCAGGACAGTGAGTATGGCAGATGGACTGTAGAGAGAGATGTCATAGGCAAAAAAAAAAAAAAAAAAAAAATCAGAAGTTCATGTTGTCACCTAAGTAAAAAATAATGAATCTGGATTAGGAACATAGTTGTGATGAAAGAAACAGGATGTATTCATAGGTGTGAATAAAGTATTGGAAGTGTGGAACAAAAAGGGAGAATCAGGACAGCTCTGAGGTTCTGAGTCTTATGACTGAGGCTGTCAACAAACCCTTCTCTGGAAACACATCTGCCTGAACAGGATTTATTGGCTCTTCCTCTCACTCCACCCCAATTAGAAGGAGGAGTAAAACTGGAGCAGCCTCATCCCTGCAGGGCAGTTAGTATTGGAATGAGGGTGGCGAGAAGCTTCATTATGGAGGGAGCAAGATCCAAAGCTTTGCTTATGGAAAAATATCAGTTACTCGTTAGAAAATCAGGATACATTGTCTCTGAGACAAAAATACTGCACAAGTTGCAGGGATGTCCTTATAATTTAAGTCACTTGGAGGATTACCAGATAAAATACACAATGCCCAGTTAAATTTGAATTTCAGATCAGCAAGGGATAATTGTTTTCGTATAAACATGTCGCCAATATTGCATGGGATGTATTTATACTAAAATTATTTATTATTCAAATTTAACTGGAAATCATTTCAGATAAAAAAATGAATAATTCTAAGAGCATGTCCCAAGTATGAGCTATTTATAATAAGATTTTATCTATTATTTATCTAAAATTCAAATTTAATTGAGATTTTTTTTTTTGTTTATATTTTTGCTAACTCTGAAAATCCCATTTATAGGTTAAGCAACCATAACTTTCACTCTGGGGAAATCTGAACAAGAATTTGGGCACCTGCATTTGCTTTCCCACGTAGACATAGAGTTGACACCTCTAACCCTTCTGGAGCCCACAACTCAGTGGAGGATGGTTCAGTGAGTATTAGGCCTAAGTATTAGGCATTGCTCCTGAGTGCAGAGAGGCCCAGAAGATGAGGTGAAGGTCGCACTGGTGGTAGATTCATCAGTTCCCTGATGGACTTGAACAGAGCAAAGAGGGTCTGAAATAGAGAGAAGTGGTGAGTTCAGAATGGAAATAGATTCCTTAGAGGAACCTCCTTCCAAAGACCTAACTTGAGAAGGAATTTTCTTAGGACAGATCAAAGCAACAACCATGCTAGATAAAGGTCCCAGCTTCTACTACCCTGACTCCACGGCAAAGATCTGCCTATCTCATACTTCTGAATTTTTGCTATGTTGACGCACTAAATGGATGACAACTACCCACTCCAGTTATATCATAAGCCTGTGTGGTGGTTCATCTTATGTTCAACAGAGTACCCTGTTGTTTTGTCAGATACTGGTTAAGAGATTGCTGGAAAAGGTATTTTCTTAGATGTGAATAACATTTAAATCAGTAGACTTTGGATAAAGCAGACCACTCTCCATACTGTGAGTGTGCCTCACCCAGTCAGCTGAAGTCCTTAAGAGAAAAGATTCAGGTTACCAGAAGAAGAAGAAATTCTGCCTCTAGATTGTATTTGGACTCGAGACTGCAACGCCAACCTCTGTCGGAATTGTTTAGGCTGCTAACCCGCCCTGAAGATTTTGGACTTGCCAGCCCCTACAACTTCATTAGCCAATTCTGTCGACTCTGTCTCTTCCTCCTCATTCTCTAGAGACCCCTGATTAATACAGGCTGCCATTCAGATGATCCTGGAGTAGCACTGACTCCCATTCCACTCCCCCCTATCCAACCACATTTGGAGCGGGACTGTGTGGAGTTATTACTGGGTTTTGCCAGCACCAGATTCTTGTCCCCAAATTCGCACTTGAGTGACAATATAACTGAGTTTCCTGGTTGCCCACACAGGTCATCAAGTGAGGGGAAGGCAGAACCTGCTTCCTTTGGGACACCCATCCTTGAGTGGTCATCTGCTGAAATGAGTTGCTCCCCAGAGCTGCGTGAGCATGGCCATGGCCTTGGCATCTGGGGGAGTGAGACTCTGGCCTTTGACCTCAGACATGCCCCCAACACAGCAGCCTCAATTCACTGGGCACAGAGTGCGCTCTTAAAATAGTGTGTTTAAGAAGACTCTTTCCCCACATTTCTTTTCGTCTTTACTCAGCCGAGAGATGATGCAAACAAAGGCATGCAGGTTTATATTAAAAGTCCTTGGTGGATGGTGTGTCTGTCTGCTCTCCTCCCAGCTCCCTAGCAACAGCTATATCATCCTTTTATAAATCTCTTCATGGAAATTCCAGCTTTTCTGTGCAGGTCTCTGTCTCTGTTTTCTGTCTCCCAGTATCTTTCCCCCTGCCTGCCTGTGTCTCTCTATTTCTCTGACTGTGCCCCCCCCACCCCGTCTCTGTCTCTCTCTGCATGTTTCTTTCTCTCTGGTGTGATTTCCCACATTAGCCACCGTCCATTTCTTTGATTCCTTCTTGGCAAGGAGAGCTACAGCACCATTATGCAGCAAGCAGCACTGCTTGCCTGCTACCTTAAAATAATAATGTTTCATGGTGACAAATGGATATAGTTAACAATGAAAGTAAAATGCTTAGCAGGCAGGGGTGCGACCGTGTCAGATTTCTCTGCCTGGCAAAAAACAGAGAGCGGCCTGAGAATCTCTAAAGAAACGAATATGCATGTGGGTAGCTGGCGATGTTTGCCAGGTGGACACCGCCACTCTTTTATTCTTAATTTAGCTTCTGGGGATCTTCGGCTAAATTCTCAGAGGTAAACAATGGTCATTCTTAATTTACTTAGGCTTTGTCCTTGCCCTAGGAAACTTAAAAAGTAATGGCAGGTTTTAAAATCTGGCTTTTCCATTAGCTATTTTCTTTTGATAAAAATTTAAAAACAAACATAAAAACCATCTGAATTAATTGAAGGAATAGAATCCTTTTTGGTGCCCTGGTGGCTGAAGCTTCTATATTGTGTTGGAAAAGGACCAATTGAAGTTAAAAAGAAAATGAAAGAAAGAATGAAGAGAAAGGAAGAAAGAAAATAGGACTTTTAGCCTTCCCTTCCCTCCTCACCACTAAGAAGGAAAAGAAATTAGCACCTAAGAAATCTAACCAAATGCCATCTGCGTGCACATGTGTGCACGTCTGTGTTTTGCACACTGCTGGTGTGCTCTCCCCCTGGGTGCAGATGGCTACTCCAGGGGCAGCACATGTGGGCTACGGATGTCTGAGAGTCGGCTCGCTTGTGCACATGGAAAGAGGAAAACAAGCGAGTGAGGTAGAGACCGCACAAGCCTAAATCAAAAGCAACTGTTCCACCATGAGGAAAGCAGGCAGGCCTTGCTGTGTGGACGCTCCACTCTTTCTTTGCCGCCCAGACTGATCTTTGAAATAAAATAAAGAAGCGTGGCAGACTAACTAAAACATAGGTAGAAATAATATATTTGGGTTTCAGAAAGAAAGAAAAAAATAACCTGGCATGGCTTAAAAGACACTCATTTCATAACAACACATGTGCAAAGAATTACAATAATTGCAGTGCACACATCGGTAACAGACAGAGTGAACAATGAATATTAAAAACACATTCCTAGAGCGGCCCCGTGGCTTGGCAGCAGTGCACAGTGTGGAGACCTGTGCGGGAGTCAAAGGCCGCTTCTCTACTTGCAGAGCTGTCAGGGCTTGGCAGGAGGAGGTGGGGCCCCTTGGAGTAGGAGCAGAGAGGAGGGAGGCAGGTGGTAGTGACTGTCACTGTGACTTCTCTCTTTTCCCCTGGCAGAGCCGAGGTGGCTTCAGGAGGGTTCACAGAGGAAGTCAGTTTCAGCCCTTTGGGGCTCCAGCTCAGAGCTGAATCAGAGCCAGGCTGTGAAGGAGGAGGGATGGGGATAGAAAAACAAACACCAGAGAACAAACAGGCAGAAGGTAATGCTGGGAACACCCAGCCAGAGTCCTGGATGAAAATCCCAAGTCCTCTCTCAGGGCTAGCCTCCAGCATGACCTAGCATGAGGGACTTCACTGCTGCAGAAATATAAACTGGGAAAGTGTTTATGTTCTGTGGGTGAAACACATTGATCTGCCTTTTCCATTTCCATCTTTGTTATGCCGTTGGGGGATGAATTCTCCCAGTGGTGTGTTCCAGAACCTTCAAAGGCATATTAACCAAACATTACAGGTACATAATGATCTTTTCACAGTGAATCTCTTTCATTGTCAGCAAAGACAAAGGCCCTTCTCTTAAGTACAGCTTTGGCGCTGAATGTTCGGCTTTTGCCTCTTGTCATTGGCAAGAAATTGACTCTTCAATCCTTGCAACTTTGGCAATGAGAGTGGACAGAGGGTGGGAATCTCTAACCAAAGAGAGTGTTTCACACACTGGGAATTGAGGTGTGAGGATTCTTAAGCTGCAGGCCATGAACATTCAAGGGTTGGTAAGGTAGAATTCAGGGAGCTCTATAAACTCGAATGGGAAAAAAATTACCTCTTTAATTTTGCTCATGTCTGAAATTTAGCATTCCCTTAACTGAAAGTGTAGGAAACAAACCACATCATGCTAGTAATTCTTTTGACTTTGTCACCAGTATAAGTCATGGGTATTTTGATGTCACTTCACTGCTGTTTCAGATATTTCTGATGATTATACTCAACACAACTTTGAAGTTATAGTAATTATTAGGCCTGCTACAAGACCTTGCTATTTTGTGCATAACAAGAAGTATCATCAAAATAAAATACTTTGATGACTGTTTCAATACAATGGATTTCCTTTGACATCTTAGGTACTGTATTTTATTCTTAAAAAAAATAAAAGATTATTTTGAGGAGGAGTGTGCAGACCACATGGCCATATTGCTGGTGGATTTAAGGCACACATGGCATTCTCCAGACCAGGGGGAATCCAGACTCTAGAGCAGTCATGAGATGCTGAGTCCTACACAGAGAATTCCACAGTGGTCTGGCTCCATGTGTGTCTCTACACATGGGTGAGAGAAGGCAAAGCAAATATGTGCCTCCAGACACAACTCCAGGGCCTTAACAAAGCAACTTCTTACTAGTCTACTCCTTAGATATACCAGCAAATGTTAGCATTCACCAAAATGAACTTTGAATTTTCTCAACGATTTGCAGAAGAACTTCAAAATGATTTTATTAAAAAAAAAATAACAAGAAGAAGAACCCCTCCAACAACCAGTTTCTCCAGATGGCCAAGAATGTGTGCCGCTAAATCACAGCTGATAAGAATGGCTAAGGGCTGATGAATGGATTTGACAGTTTCTGCATCCAGTAGAAAGAAAGAACATCGAACATCGGTAAGAGGGATGGTGAGAGAATCAGCACTATGGGGTGACATCTCTTAAATCAAGGAGTCAGTTATGAGAACTGACACCCATATCTCCACTTTCCCTAAGGATAAATGAGATAAGTGGTTAAGATTTGGAAGCAATGATTTATTATATTAGCCAGAACCTGAAATTCTGCAGAAAATATGAAAAATATTAGCAATCTTCACAGGCACCCTCAAAATAAAAAGTTTGGAAAGAAACATTGAGTGTTTTACTAGAGTTTCTAATATAGCCATGTAGGAAAGTCAGGAGAGAGGGAGAGAGAGAGGAAGAGGGAGAGAGGGAGAAAGACATGTTTGGTAAGATCCAGATCAGTAATATATCAGATAGTGCATCAGTTTTTTATATATTTATCTATGTCATGTAATACTTTCAACATTTCTATAATGTATCATTAACCCAAATCTCTCAGATGGGGGCACCGAAGCTCAGAGAATGAAACAGTTGACTAAAGTCACAGGTTAGTCAGTGGGATTGAAACTCAAGTTTTTGATCCCCCCAGGTCACTATCCCATGATTTTAATTATAAAAAAATTTATAAAATCTCTGTGACTGAAATCATTAAAATTCAAGAAGTAGTTACAGGACTGAAGGATCAAATTTTAAGTTAAGAACATAAATAGCAGTGTGGTAACAGGTTACTACAGATTGTTAAAAGTGATATTATGATTTCCAATAAAATTGCTTCTCATATGTATGTAGAAAGCAAATGAACTTGTCCCTCATTTAATCATTAAACAAATATAAAAGCAGCACTTGGAGTCAAATAGCTCCTCGACAATCTACCCATTTGTCAGCACAGTCCTCCCTATACCTGTTGTCTAATATAGAACTTACATTTCCATTCCCTGTTTATAGGAAATAGGAGAATCCATCTGTGCATGAGAATGACCAAATTTCACTGTGTTCAAATTGTGTTTCTGCACCAATGCTATCTCTTACCTACTGCATCTGTAGGGAACCTAGGGTTAGGGTAGCTACTATCAAAAATTGTGAAGAAAGCGACAAAAGAAAATCTCATGTTCATGCCAATCTGCTCTTCACCATCCATGTGCCTCCTCTCATTTCAAGCAAAACCATGATGAGCCAGGGAATATATTTTAGGTCCTTCTCGAAAGCATGTCTCTCCCCCATATCACAAGATGTTGTGGCCTGCAAGCTACAGACATCAGATGATACTTGGGGATCATCTCTAAGGCCTTGTCCAGTCCTAACTTTCTATGATTCCAGAAGGTTTAACAACTGTAAAGACAGAAAAGCCTCTGAGGGCGTCTTTCATAATGTGTTGTAGCCATCAGAATGCAAAGGGTTCTTGATTTAAGTTTGGTTATGTGAGACTACCCCTGAGCCTTTCATGCTGCAGGAGTTATTCATTCAGTATGAATAACTGGGGCAAGTTATAGGATTTCAAAGACTAAGTAAATAACCTACGATCAGAAAATTCAATTTGTTCGTGAGGTGGAGAAAGGCATCCTGCCATTAAGCAGTCAGATGGAAAACATGCAAACCACAGTTTGTAGAACAGAAAAAGAACATTGAAAGCCCTTGCCCAGAAACACAGGCAGTGCAGGAAACATACTCAGCAGAGCCAGCATGTCTATTGTAAATGTGGGAAGCAGGAATCTCAATCCCAATGAAATTGCAAGCCAAGTAACCAGGCACATCACTCCCAGACCACCCCCTCCAGTGGGGAGCAGAGGGGAGCCTATGGGATTCACTCATGCAGAGAAGGGATTGGAAAAGATTCTGGTGGAGCCAAATGCTCTCTGGGTCAGCACAGCTATTGTGGCAAATAGCAGTGATAGGCAAACATGGTGTGTGATTTGATAAGGCCACTTCTTTGTTCGGAGAAAAAAAGAAATAAATTTCTCTGAAAATAGAAGGAAAAGCTCATGATAAGCACAAATTAATTATTGTAAAGGACCTTGGAGAATTGCTGTGAATGGGGTGACAAAAATTACCTATATGTCCAAAATTGGATTATTACTAGTACAAAATCTGGCTCTCTTTTTGTTCAGGGGTGCCCTCTTTTCCACATCAAAGAAATTGTGATATATAAAATCAGACCCCACAGTGCTTATTCTGTCTTGGGATCTACTGCACTGTTGGAGTAGTATAACCAGGGTTATTGCTATCTAGCCTATTTGCCACTTTTGTGCGATTTTGAAAAAGATCTTCCCCTTTCTCTAGAGGATGCAGCCCACACCAGAACATGCATTTTGGTAAGCAGAACATGGGCTGGATTTCAGCCCCACTCTTACCCTCAGCTGGGAAGACCTGGTGCAGTTCTGGGTGCAATATTCTCTCTGTCACTAGGGGGTGGGTTTTGCTGGGTATTCAGATCCATCATACATCAAGGAGTATAACAGATGCTCCTAGTGCCTGGCTATATCCCGTCTGTCACTCTAGAGGTCACCTGCAGCTTCACCTTTCTGTGTAAGCCAAGACTTCTCACCTCAAGCTTCTTTCCTCTCTGCTTGAGGACTTTTTATCACTTCAGGAGCATACTGATGGACTCAGAGATTAATGCCCAGGAATAGTCTTCAACCAAAGAAGAGTAAGTAATCTCCAGTCTCTTTGCCTCTGGATGGGTCCATCTTAGTTGATATTAGTTGCCTACATATAGTGTCCCATAGGGTTCTCAGCAGGATGGAGCCTCAGTTGCCCAGAGTGGCCATCTGCTCATTAACACACCCTCTGTTGATTTTCTTTTCTTCCCTTCCTTTGACTGAATTCACAACCCCAAACGTGATGATGGCGTTAGGAGTGAGACTTTTGCAAGACGATAAGGTTTTGGAATGGGATTAGCACCCTTATCAAAATGACTAAAGAAAGCTCTCTTCCCCTCTTTTTCCCCATATAAGGACACAGCAAGACATCAGCAGACTATAACTCAGTCAAACTTGACCACGGTGACATCTTAATCCCAGAGATGGGACTCCAAAGCTGAGAGAAGTAAATTCCTGTTGTTCGTAAGCGACTTGGTCTATGGTATTTTGTTACAGCAGTCTGAACAGACTAGAATCCTTCCTTACTCCTTCTTCATGTGTACTATGAAATCCTTACATACAAATTCTTGTCTCAGTGTCTGATTTTGAGGAAACAAAATGAAGACACTGGGCTTCCTTGCTGCTAGAATTCTAACACTTGGCTTGATGGACCCCACCCTCAGCATTTGGAGGTTTAAATCTAATTTGGTCAGGATATGAATTTCTTCATGAGTAGAAGTACTATTTCACAAGGCAGATAACATCAAGAGAGGAGCAAATCACACCATACAAGGAGAAGCGGAGTGTTCACTCAGAGAACTTACAATGGGAAAAGAAAATTTCTATGACTGTATTAAAGAGAATGTACTTAAAGAAAAAGCAAACTCTAGTTCTGTAGTTAGCCGAGGGGAAGGGGAGGGAGAAAACTGAGTGTTCGTGCTTGTTAACATCTATGTAGTATGTTCAGGTTTAGTGTGACCATCTTGGTTGTGAGGTAGGAGGATTGAATGAGGGATGGGAAAGAGATTATTTCTTTGACCCTCACTGCAGGAGCTTGCTGCATGCTGGCTAGAAAGAGAAGTAAATGTTTATGAGCAGAAACACAGCATGGCACAGTTGCTGTTCATCTGTCCATCAAGGTTTAAAGTTAGCCTCCAAATCTGGAAACCCAGTTCAGGCATCCACGGAGCTCTACACTGACATATGCTCTACATATGACCTAACTCTGTGGGAGCCAACAGAACACAAACCCTGTTCTTAAGGAAATTGCAATCTGATAGAGGACACAAGACATGCCAAGACAGTTGGCACAAGTCAAACCTGCCTCCAAATTCAAGATGTTTAAGACTCTAGGCATTTTCAGAACAGGATTGCATTTTTTTTTTAAACACATGTATATGGCCTAAGAGAAGTGCCTTGAACACAGCTGGAGCTCATAGGTGGTGTTTGAATTGCCCAAGGAAGAATTTTATTCTGTAACGTAAAGTTCCTTGGAAAAAGAGAGAAGACACGAAGCCATTGTGAATGGGGTAATAAGGAAAGGCTATATGGAAGAGGTGACTTTGAAGCTGATTGACAGTTTCACAGTAAAATATACCCAAGTAAAATGGGTTCTATGAAGTTCCCCTTTGCTTGTCAGTAGAGATCTGGGCTCCAGTGTGGAGATATATCCTTTCCCCCACCAGTTGTAGTATCCCAGGGATGCATATTCAATTTCTGACTTATTAATATATTTTTTAATGGTTTACTCTTGAAATAAAGTCCCAGCCTTTCCTTCTCTTGACATCAATGGAGAGGTTTTATTTCACTGCTTTCTCTGCAGCGAAGGGACCCATGTTAGTCTATACTTCCTTGTTTTTCAGAGACATGCTTATAAACACAGCACATATTTGAAGACAGGAAACCAAAAGATGAGAAAATGAACGCTATTTGGGAGAACCGAGCCTCCCAAAGAGAAAACAAGAGGCTGCCAAGTAGATTTGTGTTTTAACTCGTAATCCTTCTTGCTCCCGGCTTGTAGCCACCTCCCTCCTTCACACCCTATCTTGATTTTCCTCTGTCAGGGATCATAACAATGCCCTCGGGGACGCTCCATGTATGTCAGGGGAACAGCAAGAGTTTATGTGGAAGACCTTTACTTAGGGAATCCCTTTGACAGGCAGGGTTCCCCCAGTGATCAGAAGGTACAGAAATGAGCTTTTCATTAACTGGTGAACCCTATGAAATTGCCATTTGTGTGGGTCAGCAAATGGTTGATTAGCAACAATTTTACATGGTTCAAGCCAATAATTTGGTAGGACAACTGACCTGTCCCCTAGGAACATAAAATAAAACTTGGAGGTTTTCATGGATTTTCTCTTTCCTCTTCATTTTAATGGAGTCATTGAAAGCTGTCTCCTCTAGTAGATGTGCTGCATGCAAACTCTTAGTGATCTGCAGAGGTCACCACAGAAAGAGTGGACTGAATCTCGGTCCCTGAGATGGATCATAGACCATGCATATTCTTGGATCTGTCTCATGGTCATACCTCTCTGAACCCTTCCCCGTGGTGCTGCCAGGAAGTTCCAAGTTTCTGCTCCTCTGGGATCAGTCAACTTCTCCCTCTCTGGCCCTTCCCTCTGGATCAGGAAGATCCTTTTTAATTTTGGGTCTTTTCCTAAGCTTTTCCAAAACAACTCTGCTTCCGCCTATAAACTTCTCTTTCCTTTATTTCTCCAGCGGATTTACTGTGTTCTAAAACTTTGTGTCTTTGGAAAGCAAAAGCCAGAGAAATTCTTGGAGGTTTTCTACTTTCTGATTATAATACAAACTTCCCCTGGGGCAAGGTAAAGCAGAGCCTACTTAAATGGGACAAGCGCAGTGGGAGGGAAAAGTGGAGGGAAGACATAATTACCATCACAAAATATTTAGCCACAAGGAGAATATATGGTAAAGTGGTAGAGTTAGAAATGTACAAGGACATCATATCCTTAATAATTTTGTCCAGGCTGGACTTTAATTCTTCTGATGTTGTAGAGTATTTAAGACCCAAAGAAGAATTCATGGCATCATTTTGCTCCAGACCTTCCTCCTCAGGGGAAATGAATTAGCACAGCCCCCCTCCCTCCAAGGATACAGGGCTGAAGTATGTTTGTGAGGTGGATTTGGGTTGATTCCTACCCTGTCTGAACTGGTTTAGTACAAATAATCCTAATAAAAGCACAGGAATCATTTCCAGACACTCAGGATGAGAGCAGGACAGGCCAAAGGAACTTCCTCTCTCAGCCTTAAGCTTATAGCTCCTCCTTGCATTTTTTTTTTTCTCTTTAAGCCATTCAAAATTTTTGTTTCAAGCCAGCTTCAGGCTCTTTGCCACCCATTCACACGTGGGTGGCACTGGTTTTTGTTTAAAAGAAAACTTTTTTTTGCTTGACTTTCTGTTTGCCTAGTTACCCAGGTGATCGATCCGGCTATTTTGAAAGCTACTTTTCAGAAGCCTTACCTTTTCTATGCACCACTGACAGCAAATATTTCACGCCTGAGTCAGAGAGCCGAGGTCTTTGTGGAGGTCGCCATGTGCTGCCTTGACTCCATGGTGTCCTCGAGATGCTGCCAAGGAGGCCGCGCGCCTGGCGAGCTGGAGGACATGTCACCCTTTAGAAGAACACATCCGTTCAAGAGTGGCAGTGCCAGCCGGGGCCTGGTGACAGGCTGCACAAAGGCAGACTTGGGGATGATCTAGAGATGACAGTGAGCAACAAACACTCAAGGCCTGGCTGACACACACTGCCCCAGAGTTTTCTATTAAACCCTGTTGTTTTCCGACAACTTTGAAAAAGAGACACAAGGGCCACCCAGGAGGAATATATCTCAATGAGAAAAAGCATTGTGCCAGATCAGCAATGAAAATGAGATACAATACTAAAGATGGACTGAAGTATCCTGCGGCGTTAGCAAGTAATAAAACGTTTTTGGATGAATCCTTATTTGGGGACGAGAGTCTGAATGCCAAGTGGAGGGAAACAAAACCATTGTTACTGAGTCAAGACGCCTTCTCTCATTAGTTCCTCAGTGTGTGAAAGGAGATTCCTGACTTCTCCTGTGGAAAGAAATGGGGGCAGGCCTAGGTTAGTTGAGGGGACTGAGATGTGAGCAGATGAAACCCAAACCAACAGTGGCAAGGAGGAAAGGCTCCTAAATGGCCCCAGAAAGACGTGGGATGTGGCCCCATGTACTCTCTCTCACCATAGAATCCAGCATGAATTTTCTTCTGCTCTGGGCAAAAAGTATCACAGGTTGAAAGACAGCAGTGAATGGCCGCTTTGCTTGATGACTGTGGCCATGAAAGGTGCTAAAAAACCAGAGGAAAATCTTTTATTGATATTGATTCAGTTCCACAATTATACAATTGTCAAAATTGAGATCTTAGAGATCTTAAGGTTTTCCACTTATAGGAAAAAAATGTTACTTGAAAGGAACTTAACTTTTTTTTTCCCCCAAGAGCTATTTTCTAAATTTTTAAATAATTCTTCTTCTTCTTCTTCTTCTTCTTCTTCTTCTTCTTCTATTATTATTATTATTGATATTGGGGATTGAATGTAAGGACACTTAACCACTGAGCACATCCCCAGCCCTTTTTATTTTTTATTTAGAGGGTCTCACTAGGTTGCTTATAGCCTCATGCTAAGTTGCTGAGGTTGGTTTTAAACCTGTGATCTTCCTGCCTCAGCCTCCTGAGACACTGGGATTACACTGCACCAGGCTTCCAAGAACTTTTAAGGAAATATTTTTTCATGACCTCAGGTGTTCTGGGGCCAGTGAATAGAGCTTACTTACTGTCCAAAGATGGTGGAATGGTTTGCCAATCACACTATCCCAGGTAGGGCATAATTATTAACACTGCCTCACAGCAGGTAAACTGATCAGAAGGGTATGAGGAACTTGTCTCTAGACCTGGGAAAGGACAAGAAGGCTAGATGCCCACAACTAAGCACAAAGCACAGATCTGTGCTTCAGTCCTTCCCCGTCTCTTCTCACCTTGACATAACATTGGAATTTTGAACAAAGACTGACAGGTACTGAAACTGTCTTGGGGAAGGTTAGCCTCAGACATTGATAAGGCATCATAGGAATGCAGCTGCTTACTATAGAAAGAGCATGACCCTGCAAAGAAAAAAAATGAATAATTGTGAAAAGGATGTTTTTATATACAATATGAAACTAGAGACTTTTTCTAAGTTCATTTCTCTCTCTCTCTCTCTCTCTCTCTCTCTCTTGTGCAAAAATGACAGCTAGACATATGCATCAACGTTCTGGCTGGACTAGAAGTATATGCCTGAGAAATGGCTACTGACAGGTCAGCCTCCCCTGTCATTCATGGCTTGTCCCCTTCCCACACACATCAGGTCCCAACCCAGTGCTTTGGTAGCACAATGGAACAGTGGGAAGAGTCCCAAGTTTACAAGCTGTGCTTATAACCACAGTATGTTCTCTATCACTAAGGGACTTTGTGGCCTTGGAAAAATCCTTCAACCTTTTTTGCACCTTGGTGATCTTCCCAGTGAAAGGGGGTGCTCCTACTTTCCCAATGCCAACGGGGTTTGTTGTGAGGGTCAACAAGAAAAGACAAAGGGAAGAATGTCCAGGGAGAACTGAAAAGTACTGTGCACACATGTGAGTTCTGTAAAACCAAGCTGTAAAGTGGGTGTTCTTTAGAACATGGCTTCCCTGCACAGAGGATTCCATTCACCACAAATACAAAGCCACAAGTGCTGACACGTTGAAGAACTACTGAGAGTGCGTGCATTTCTGCTCTCCGAGGGGCCTCCTGGTGAACATTTGATTTCTTTTGGCTTTCTAGAGGAGGGACCACATTTTCCTGAATTCTGCCATTTTTCCTCATAAAAAGTCCCCTCCCCCTCTTTATGCAACATGTGGTGCTCATCTCCTATGAAGGACAGTGAGGGTTTGACTTTGGGGTCCCTCTGGATATATTCCCCCAATTAAGATTTTATAATTACTTTCATCAAAGGTATGTTGTCAGAGGCAAGCGAGACAAAGTACTGGATTTCCATCCAGAACTGGCAAAATTTCATAAATCCCAAGCCCTGAATTCTTCAGATTTCAGAGTCTGTAGGTCAATTTCAGTAAAACAAAGAGGCTGAAGGAGGGGGGAAAAATAGACTGTATCACCTTGAAACCATTTTGTATTATGCTGAACGAATCCAGAGAACTTCCCCCTGTCCCACCACTTAAGACTTAACATTCTTTGCCCTTGTGCCAAATTTAGGGTTTGGGGCCAGGGGGTGTGGGTGGCAGGGAAATGTATATTTTATTTTATATTCACTCAAGTCTCTACTTCAATTTTTATTATTACAGGCCCCTGAACTCCCTAGGCAGGAAGAAATTTTGAATGAACTCTGCTTTTAGTGACCAGGAGTGGAGACATAAAAGAAGCTTTTCAGCCTCTCTGGTTACAGAGATAAGTACAAAGGGTAACTGGCATTAAGTCTGTAGTAATAGCTGCTATAAGTACTGACCATGATCTGAATCTCTCGATAACTGATTCTGGGGAGGCTGGAATATTTATCAAGCCATTAGGAGAAGCTGTTTCTTGCTGATAAGATGCCTACAACTGACGAGCTCCACCTGAAGACAGGGACGAGGCTGGGCTGGATTTGCAGCCATTTGCAGAGAGAGCAAAAAAAAAAAGTGTTCTCCTTAAGTACAGCATGAGAGATTCATCAGCAAAATTATGCAATCTGTCGCCTGGGGCAAGCCTATGGAATCCTAACGAAGCAGAGTTGGAGGGCACTCTCACATAGAAGGTGATTGGATACCACACTCTGACTTGGCCACCAAGTCACAGTTTCACTGATTTGGAGGCTGAGTGAGTAGGGAGGGGGTGGGATGAATGAGATGGAAAAGCTATTAATCTGTGGATCTCACCTTTCAGAAAAATCTCACACTGAATTATAAGGTGACAGATATGTGATTATCCTGGGCTTAAAAAACAACAACAAAAACAAGGAAGTCATCCATTTTATACAAACCGAAGGCCTTAGTGTGGGTTATTACTATAGCAGAAGAAGCTGTCGTGCAGACAACATTAAAGTTAAAGACAAACTGTAATAAAGAGTTCTTACATTTTAGTTTCCCTCTTTGTGAAGTTTATGTCTGGGTGTAACCTTGGTACCAGCTTTTATACTTCAGTTTTTTTTTTCTTTTTTACATTTCTTTTTCTCTTTCTATAGTTTGCTTTTTTTAAAAAAAAAATCAAATTGACTATCTCATACTTAAAATTATGCATTTAGTTGGCTTTAAAAATTGGAACTTGTTTTTCTAGATTGATTCTATTTTTAAAAATAAAACTTTGTCTGAGAGGAGGCTACCCGGACATACCTGCTGGGTGGACTCTCCTGCAAGCCTCTGGGCTATGGCCCTGAAGGGAACAATATCATTTTCAAGGGAACAACATCATTTTTACCTTCTCAGTTAGTTCTCAAAAGCATACAGGTTTGCTTTTAATGAGGAAGATAACTTTTCCCTTTTTCTAGGCTCAGACTGTTTATTACCCAATATTTGCCTACAGGCAACTCATGAGACGTAAGTTTATGGGGGATTGCCTGGAAGATATGCAGTTAGTTTATTTGACTGAATATGCTAGATTTTTATTTCTGGATCAAACCAAGCCATCAGAGAAATGGTTATTTTCATCTTACTGGCTTTTGTTCCTCTTTTTACTGAGTTTTTCAATTCACGTCTGGTGCTTCGGTGCTCGGCTTTTGGTGGGCTGTGAAGACTTCATTAGTAAATAGCTCTATGTAATTTGCTGCTGTCCGACTGGCAGTGGAAGGTGTCATCTCCTGCTCCTCCCCTCTGTTCCACAAAACCTCTGCTTTAGAAGGAAATGAACTCAGTTCTTCCAGCTGGGTAAAGTGTGTGTGCGCATGTGTGTGTGTGTGTGTGTGTGTGTATGTGTGTGTGTGCATGTGTGTGTGTGTGTGTGTGTGTGTGCGCGCATGCAGGGTGGTGGTGGTGGTTCCCTGCTTCCCTTTGGTTTCACCCACATAGACCCATAGCCCCTCTGGTGGCCCCTTGAGCCTGTGTGGTGACTAGTGCTTTCTCTATCTCTTTTCATCTTGTTGGCCACACAGTAATAGCATGGTTGTTAGCAACACAGACTCTGGAGCCAGACAGCTTGGGTCTAATGTTAGTATAGCAAACCATTGATCAAGTAAGTGAATAAATTTCTTAAGGATGGGCCACCTCTTGAGGCTGTACTGTTTGGGGCAAGTTTCTTAACGTCTCTATGCTTCAATTTTATAATCTCTAAAATAGAGATAATATTAATATCTGGGTCCTAAACTCGGGATGAGGAGTTTAAAAATGTAAAGTGCTTAGGAAAATACTTGGTACTGAATAAATTCTATATACATGTTAGTTATTATTCTTATTAGCCAGATTGGTCTCTTCAAAAAAATCTTTTATTACATGGATTGGAATCAGCCGCCTCAAATTATTTTGGGAAAGGAAAGGAAAAAAAAATTCTAGAATGTGAAAATTAAAATGTAGGATCAAAGGGACTTCAATTAAACTCAAATAATATGCTAATTTCTACTTTAATTATCTGAATGTTTTGAGTAAAACTGCTGCTTTATCTGGATTGTTCTGGATGACTATGGCCATCTCTCTACCTCTTGTATTTCTCTCTTAAACTCTGAGCTCAGAGGTAAAGCAACTGAAGCCAACTATGGCTTAGTGAATGTTAGGACTAATTTTAAGAATAATTTAATCCTCAGTTGCCACTCCTGGAGCCTTTTCCTTTCCATTTTATTTTCAATGTATGTAACCCAAGTGCTTCTGGCACCTTCAAAATGTCAGTGAGATCCACAACAAAACCATATTCTGATTCAAACTCCAGTTCTTGCTGTTCTGCCACTCTCCTGGTAGCCCGTGAATAAAGGACCACGGGCAATGCACCAGGATCCCGGCTCTGAGCAGCAGCCTGGGAGGCCCTTCTCCTGTACCCTAGCCAGGTGGCTGTGCCCCGGCAGAGAGCCCTGGCTCCCAGAGGGCTGGGCTTTGCTTCAGAAGCAGCAGAAGCCAAAGAGAAAAATGGTTCTGTTCCAATGTGCCTTGTCCCTGCCCGGTTCAGTGTCTTCCTCCAGCACAGAAATTTCAGGCACTAGATTCTCAGTGTGGGGCTTGCTTTAGAGCCTAGACCTTATGCTGGGGCTAAGCAGATAAAATATTAAGCATCAGTACACTCCTAGAATCATTAGCACTGAATTCACAGGTAATGAATTCCACCCGAGGCTATTTGGGGCCTGTTGCTTTGATTTCCCACCCACAGCATACACCTTTCAGTAATGAACTCTCAATGCACAAGTTGGGGGTACACACACTGTGTCCTCAGAAGGCTTGGAAAGTCTCTTCTGCCAGACACTGCAGCCCTGGGGGCTCCAAACCCTCTGCCAGGAGCTGAGAGGAAGAAAAGACAATCACATTCCTGTCTTGTTTCACTGATGAGAGAACTCTACTTCTTAAGCCAAACAATTGAAACAATGTGGAGGTTTTAAAAAAAATCTATGAAAATGGATTAAAGTTAAGTGGCACACCTTCCCCCCTTTCCATAATTATTTTAAATTGCTTCATTAATTGATCAATATCATCTTTACTTCTTCCATTGATCCTGGGAGGCTGGTAGCTTTGGTCCCATCATCTCTGAGCACCCAATAGAGCAGTCAAGTCTTAGAGAGGAGAGTGTCAAATCTCAAGCAAATAGAGACAGGTTTTGAAAGTGGTCTCAGATGCTGGGCCTGGTGTTGAAGCTTCCAAGTTTTTCTTGTTGTCTGAACTTGGTCCAAACTGATAAAGTGGGGAATGGCAATCCCCAGCATCCCTCCGCAGAAAGAAATGAAGTGGGGAGTGACAAATTTACTTTGCATAGGGGCTACCCAAATATTTTTAACAAAAGGGAGAAGCACATTTCCAGTCTAGAGAAAGTATCAGCTAGTTGGATAAGTTTTGTAGCCCAAAGTAGATTGTGGAGCTGCAAGACTTTGGAATGGAGCAAATTCCATTCATTAAACTGTCAAAGAAACTTTGTTTCATGTATAATTGTGATCACAGGCATGGGGGGGGGCGGTTGTAATATCAGACTTTTGCTGATTGCATTTTGGAATATAAAAATTACACAGTTTAAATATAAGGTATTATTTGAAACTTGTTTCTCTGTACTGGACTCATGAAGTCAGCTACGAGTTATTTCCTGTCTGGCATTTATGAAGGCTCTATTGGTCTTTTAGTACAATGCTCTGAATCATAGTGAGGGATTGTAGAGATTGTGTTCAGGAAATTATCTTCAAATATGCAAAAGAGTAAGTTAGTGTGGGATAAGCTTGACTATCTGATCTTTAAATCCAGAAGAACGCTACAAGAAAATAGAATAAGAGGTTAGTATGGGGAGAGAAAATAATTCTAATGTAATGTACTGCAATGATAAATCTATTCAAGGATGAATATGTTATGGCTAAACGCTGAGCTGTGGCTAATGTAGTATTGCAAATCACTGAACAAGTTAGTGAATGAATTTGTCTTCAGTGATTATCAGGCATAGAGACTGTTTCTATTGTATGGAAAACCCAACCCAAACTGATTTGAGAGGAAACTTATTTGCTGATGTAACTAAACATTCCAGGCATATCTGGTTTCAGGCAAAGCTTTACTTAGCAGGGATATCAGGACCAGCCTAGGTACTTGTTGACATGGCTCTGCTGTCTGTTACGTGTTGGATTAATCCTTAGGCTCCACAGGGTTTATAGGTGGTTAAAGCTGCTATTTACTTTTGTTATGTTCAAAGTAAGGTCCAAAAGTTTCATTAAGAGTTTCATGACATCACACTAGTTCTGATCCCTTTCCCTGAACCAATTGCGGTGGCCAGCAGATCCTCAAGTTCTGATTGGCTGGCTTTAGGTTATAGATCATGAATGGAGTTAAGGTTGGGGTCAGTTCTGCCATTATTACTATGGATGGAGAGTGTAGCTAACTCAAAGCAGAATGGGGAAATGATAAAGGAGGTAAGGTGAATGGATCCTAGATGGCCAAAACCCCAGTATTTACTGTACCTAGCAAAATCATTAATGGTAGCAATAAATAGAAGTAATACATTAATACAAAAAACCTTTTTTAATTTTATTTTTTGTGATGCTGGAAATCAAACCTAGGGGCAAGGGCATGCTAAGCAAGTGCTGTACCACTGAGCTATATTCCCCAGCCCCTCAAAAATACTTAAGGTAGAATTAAAAATGCAATAGTATTCCAATGAATGACAATTAGTCTTCTGTGTTAGAGATATTCATACATCTTTCTGTATCATGTACATATTTCAGAGAAGGTATATTAGTTAAAGACCATCATGACATTAAGTTGTGATGAAAGACCTACTATGTTTCCAGAAGTTGTTACCAGCTGGTATAGAGACCATTACACATGCTTCTGCTTGGGTTCTTACCTTTCCTGTGTTGCACTGGGATAACTGTAGTGAAAAAAAAATCCCAAGAGCTAAATTAGGAGAGTTTTTCAGTAGTGAATAGGCTGGGAGATGATCACCCTCCTCAGCTTTCAAAGGCAATTAGGAGAATTATGCAAGTAAGAACAAGGGGAAAAGTAGGAAGAACAGCACAAACATATCTGAACTTTGAACACTGAGGCAGAGTTGAGCATTTGCAAACCAAGGGAAAAATGACATTCAGGAATAGATTGCCATTTTTCTGGATTAGTTTTATGATGACCAGAAAGTAGCTAACATGGACCAACAGTGGATTTCTGCAGTCTTGATACATTTGCTTTTCCTCTGCCTGGAAAACACATCCCCAGCTTTCCATACCCATGGAATACGTTCATCCTCAGAGAAAGATTTCACATTCCCTCTCTTAGTTCCTTTTTCTTAACATTGGGTTTGTTTCTCTTACAGTACTTCTTGTAACTTGAAATTACTCTGATTATTTATTTTTATTGCTTGTATCTCCCCACTAGGCTTATGCTCATATATCACTTACTTCTTAATCTCTGGCATCTAGGACAGTGCCTGGCACACATAGAGGATCAGCAAATGCTTGTTAGATAAATGGGACACAGAAAGAACAAAATGTGTTGGAAATAAAATAGCCAACTTTGCCAAATAAGAACAATTAAGAATCATCACCACATCTGGCAGGGGTTTCAAATGTTTTTGTGTGATATAGACTGTCTTGGAAGTTTGGGAATGATTACAGACCCCTTCTAAAAATATTTTAAAATGCATCAAAACATTTTTATTAATTTTTCAATTAAAATCAATTATGTCAATTATGCAATTATCAAAATATTTTAACATTTGTGATATAGTCTCATATGTGCTTCTTTTTTAATGTAGAAAATGATATCTAGTGATGAATCTAATAATTAATATGATTTTAAAGTAATGATGAGGGTATATATAATGAACATTTTATATATATATATATATATGTATATGTATATATATAATAACCATTAGAAAGTTGTATGTAGATCATCTATAGAGGTTGTTTAGGTCTTTTTTAAATTAAATGTTGTTGTCTTTATAGAAAATGGAGCTAAAGAACTTCTTAAGTATTGCTAAGGAAAAAGAATCTGACCTGGTGACTCCACACATAGGTAGTTACTATTCTAGTTCTGTGATTGGATGGCTGAGGAACAAAAAAATTATAGAACAGATGCTGTATACCAGGATAAACTGTTTAGCTCAGGTGGATTAAGACCCTTAACATATGTGAAGAAGTTGGATGTCAGACAATTCTCTTTCACAACATGCTTACGTTTCATATCTTCCTTTTTCAAGGGAAAAGAATTTTTAAATTCTTTTCAGTTTATCTGAGCAAATGGAAAATTGGTAGAGTAGAGGAAGGAGACTAGGGAGAGGGAGGAGGGGAGCAAATAGAGGGACATGAATGGGAACTGAAATGGGGTAAATCAAATTCCATGCATGTAAGATTTTGTCAAAATGAATTTAAATACTATGTATAACTATAATTCTCTAATAAAAAAATGGAAAAAATAATCAGTTTATCAAGAGTTTTCTCTTTTCCAGAAAATCATAAAATATAAATAAATCCCAGTGACTGTGATGTGATACATTTAACCTATCTGACATGACATTATCTTTTATGATAATTTATTTTTGTCTTTGTAATGTGTATTAAATTTTATGTGGAAAGAGATTCACTCAGTCACTTTTAGAAACATGTAAAGGGGGCACGGATTGCAGATTTCATTTTTTTCTCTCATTTTTGATTAGAAAAGACATGGTCTATGAGGAAAGGTCCAAAAGAGGAAACAAGAACTCTTGGTAGACTGTCGCCCTATAGCTCACCAGAATTGCAGAAAACCATCCATGATGCTCCTCGAACTCAAAGATGAGGCTGTGTGAGTGAGTGCATTTCAATAAGGGTTTCAAAGAGATGTTTAAGAATTTACTTTTCACTATGACCCCAGGACAAACTGTGATCCTCATACAAACTTTTTTTTTTTATTCTTCTGAGGTATCATAAAGAATTTAAAAACATGACTATAACTTTAAAATTTTTCAAACATTGTGAGGCATAGTTATTTTAAATGTGAAGGCCACATTTTGGGGAGTATTTTAAAAATATCTGTACTAGCAAGGGCAAGGTTTTCTCAAATTAAGTTTGACATGTGCATCAGTGAGTATTGAATACGTTTTGTCTTGGTAACAAACAACCCCTAAATATGTTTATTCCAAGAAAAGTTTATCTCATACATGTTTTCTTGTTGTCCAGCATAGGGACTGCTATGGATTATAGTTACCTGGGCACCAAGGCTGAGGGACACACTATCTTGACACATGCTTGCATCAGTTTTATACAGATGGAAGGGAATATGGAAATCACAAACTGTCTCGTAGTTCCACACATTCTTTCTTCTCACATTTTACTGTCTAAGTAGCATAACCTTCCCAAATTTTGAAGGGTGGGGAAGTACAAGTTGACTATGTGCCTGGGAGGAGGAGAGCTGGGAATAGCTGTGAAAGTACTTATGCCACTTCACCCTCTGGTTATCATATACCGTTGGCCCTCTAGGACTACAGGTTGCACATCCAAAAATTCAACCAACCATACACTGAAAATATTTGAAAACAAATTGTGTCTGTACTGAACATGTAAATAAACATGTAAATAAAATGAACATGTAATAGAATGTAATAACATGTAATAAAATGTAATTGTAATAAAATGTAAATAAGTGAACATGTAAATAAAAGCAGACTTTTATTTTTTTATTCACTATTCCCTAAACAATAAAGCATAATAACTAAATTATATTAAGTATTGCAATCTAAAGATGATTTAAAGTACATGGGAGGATCTCAATAGGCAATATGAAAATACTAGACCATTTTATATATGGGACCTGTGTGTCTATGACATGTGTGTCATGGTAGATCCTGGAGCCAATCCCCCAGGAATGCCAATGGAGGACTGTATTTTGTTCACTCCAACACCAGGATTCTACCCACTGATAGCATCAAGCTCAGAAGTCAGGATTTCTGAGGGATGTTTAATTGTCTCTAATTCAGATCTAGATTTAGCTCTTCTTCAGCCAGAGATTTGTGAATTAAAGATGTGATATATTCCCTCCTATATGCCTAATATGTAAGGGTGGAATGCAAACTTAGAAACCTCAATTAATACTAACATTTAAAAAAAGAGAAGAATGAAATATACATAGGAATTTTGCCATCTCTCCGGGCAGGATTGGGAAAGGATTGAAATATTCCTCTATTTGACCCGATTCTGCTCTTCATTCCTCTGAGAGGCTTTCCTTTCCCTATCATCTCATGGTCACGTGGGGAGAGAGCATTGGCGATTGTGTCCTCCATGGGCACTGCAGCTTGCTTACTCAGCTGGTGGAGGTAGCCCAAGGGTAATTTTAAGCCACAATCACAATCTGTTTAAATCAGGCTGGTGGGTCTATTGACAGCACAACCCTCTCCCAAACTTGGTTAGCTTCTTTTGTATTTGATTCTAAGCAGCCTCATATGCCAAGAGCTCACTCACCATGTTTTTCCTGACATGGTTCCTAGATGCACTGTAATTCTTTGCTTTCTATCCTTCATGTTCCCTCCTTCTTCTCTACTTGATTGTGCGTTCCTTGGATTTATCAAGCTTCAAAGGGAGAGTCACACTCTTAATCTCCTTCCCTTGAATGTTTTTGTCTAATTGAAAGGATTTATTGGGCCTCTTCTCAGTTGGAAACTGAGACATCTCAATCCATTCAGTGGTTTTGCTTTGTTGTTGTTGTTGTTTTAAATTTTGTGTGATTTACAGGTATTATTGTCTGTTATTATAACGATCTTGGTGTGCAGTTATATCTCATAGTTTTGATTTGTATTTCTCTGATTAAGGATATTAACATCATTTCATGTCATTATTGATCATCTGCCTATCATTTTTGGTGATATGCCCACACAAATACTTTTTCCACTCTTTCATTGACTTTTTACCTTTTTTTGTTGTTGGGTTGTAGGAGTTCTATATATTCTAGCTATGTCTCTTATCAGATATATGATTTGCGGATATTTTTCCCCATTCCGTATGTTGTCTTTCACTTTCTTGTTGGTGTCCTTTAAAGCACAAAATGTTTAAATTTTGATGATTTCCAATTTATCCTTTTTTTCCTCTTTGCTTTGTTTCCAATTTATCCATATGAAACCCAAAGCTATGAAGACTTATTCTTATATTTTATTCTAAGAGTTTTTTTTTAAAGTTTTAGCTCTTATATCCGTG
Organism: Ictidomys tridecemlineatus; assembly: GCF_052094955.1. NCBI lineage: Eukaryota > Metazoa > Chordata > Mammalia > Rodentia > Sciuridae > Ictidomys > Ictidomys tridecemlineatus. Next base: position 202,532,806 of record NC_135478.1, read on the forward strand.
TCTGTCTATAATCTACTTGGAATTAGTTTTTGTTTATGTTTGTGGTAGGGACCCAAATCCACTCTTTGGCATGTGGCTGTCCAGTTGTTCTAGAATAATTTTTTGAAAAGACCGTTCTTCCGATCATTGAATTGTCTCATCATCTTTGTTGAAAACCTTCCTCCTTTATCTGCCCTTCTCTCTTCTTTTCCTCTCCTTTCTCTTCCTCTTTGTGGTTGTTAATCATCCTTAGTTGTTGTTAGTCATCCATTAATCCTATTTTCCTGCACACCTGTTCTTTTGGTCTCTACAGATCTTTCTCTTATGTAGGTCTCTCTCTTTTTATTTGTTGGTTATTTTGGACTCAGATCTCCATTGCCCTAAGTAAAGCAGGAGAAGATGACATTGCTTCCCTAACTGATTGAGCATTGAAGAAAAAAGCAGGCCGAACATCCCCTAATGATCTACCTGGAGTAAGGTCCAAGCTCTCTTTTTACACTCTTAGCTCAGGCTTAGGAAAGCAATGACATGGAAGAGATTTCTGCACTTCTGTGTTTATTGTGGCACTCTTCACAATAGCCAGGAAATGGAAACAACCCAAGTGCTCAACAACTGATGGATGGATAAAGAAAATGTGGTACATGGACACAATGGAATACTATTCACCCAAAGAGGATGAAATCCAGTCACTTGCAGCAACATGAATGGAACCAGAGGTCATATGTTTAAATTAAGACAAGTTCTGTGTGATCTCACTCACATGTTGACTCTCAAAATGTTGCTCTCATGGGCGTTGAGAGTGCAATGGTGGTGACCAGAGGCTAGGAAGAGTCAGGAGGAGAAAGGAATGGTGCAAGATTGATCAGTGGGTACTTCGTTATCGTTAGATGAGAGGAATAAATTTGGTTCTATTGCACAGTAGATTGATTATAGATAATGATGATGTTATGTGGATTTCAAAACAATTCCAGAAGAAAATATTTTGACTATTTTTTTCCATAAAAATGCTTAAAAATTGAAGAGATACCTGTTTACTTTGATCTGAGCATTACACAATGTACACATGTATTGAAACATCACATGGTATCCCATAAATATGTGTGGGTTTATGTGTTAATTAAAAATATAAACAAATAAAAATGCAGAAAAGAAAAGACACAGCTTACCTATTCAGCTCCCTTGGGTCTCTTAAATAAATGAAGAACCATACATTTAAAGGAAACCACAGTTCATCTTCCTCTCTAGAGTCCTAATATGATTCTAAGTTCTTCCCAGAATCTACTACTTTGTGGTAAGCAGAAGAGTGTCTGCTTATCTTTAGTTGATCATTCTGCCCACAGCAAAAATTCTTTCTCCATCAAGATCTCCACAAATACGGAGAGCTCTGTTATCTGTGGTCTTCAGTAGCCTATTTCCTTAGCAGAAGCAATAAAGAAATGAAGTTGGTTATGAATTTTCATCAATACCTGAATAAGTTTTAAGAAGCAATCTGAAAAGGCAGAATATAATTTCAATGATGGTTGTGTTTGTGGTGGTGAAAAATCGACAAGTTTCATGAATATCAGAACAATGTCACCTTTAAAAAATTCATATGAAACTGTGTTTTGGTATTGTTTTATCTGTTCTCAACAGAGACAGAATCAATGTGAGATATGTAGATTAGATGGAGATATCTGAGAGGGGATTTATTAGAAGAACTGGCTCATGTGATTATAGAGGCTGAGAAGTTCTAAGCCCACAACCTGGAGAATCAGAGACCAGTAGCATGACTCAGTCCAAATCTGAAGGCTTCTGAAGCAGGGAGGCCAATGGTGTAACTCTCAGTGTGAAGCCCAAGGTCTGAGAATGTGAGGGACAGGTGGGGTAAGTTCCTGGACACAAATGCTAAAGAATATGGAGTTCTGATGACCAAGGATAAGAGGAGAAAGCCTTCTTCCATCTTTTTGTTCCACATGGGCTGCAGTCCACCATTGATGGTGTCCATTCACATTGAGGGTGATCTTCCCCACCAGCTTCAGTCTACCAATTCATATGTCTATCTCCCCTGAAAACATCCTCCCAGACTGCTGTGGTTTGAATGTTCCTCCCAAACTCACGTTGTGATTGAATCACCATTTTAACAGTATTGAGAGGTTGGATCCTTAAGAGGTAATTAGGTCATGAGGGCTCTGACCTCGTAAGAGGATTAATGCTGTTGCATGGCAGTGAGTTAGTTACCACGGGAGATGTTTTCTGATAAAAAGATGGGTTTGCCTTGATTTCCTCTCTCTGCCTTACACAGGCTCACTTGCCCTTCTGCATTGTTATAATGTAGCACAGAAGCCCTTTGCCCGATGCTGGCACCATGCTCTTGGACTTCCTAGCCTCCAGAACCATAAGCCAAATAAACATCTATTGTTTATAACTAACCATGTCTATAGTATTCTATTATAGAATTAGGAAATGGACTAAGACACAGACATATTCAGAAAAAAAAAAATGCTTGTTATCCCTCTCTCCAGGCAAGCTGACACCTAAATTTAACTATCACAAGTGTTATCTTGTTCTGAAACTATGTACACAGATATTTTTTTTTAAATCTCAAATTAGGCAATAACATTAATTCTTGGCTTGGTAAGATTTCTTAAGGGTATTTATTAATTATGAAAAGATAATTCAGGTTGTTGCTAAAATATAGAAACTAGGTAGCAAGTGTTAGTTTTACCATGATTGAATAATCAGAATGAAGCCTTTACACTCACATTATTTGTAGTTACTATGGTTTTTTGAAGCTATATTTTATGAAGTTTTTTAAAGCTATTTTGAGTTAATGGTCATTGAACACAGATATCAATAAAATATCTTTCAATTTTAAAATTCATTGAGTAGCTGAAGACAGTGTAGAATTTCTCAATACACTTCAGTTTATACTGTATGCTATAGTTCTCAAAACTTTGCTGATGACCTGATTCTATATTTAGAAGAAAAGACCAAAACAAAAACACACACACACACACATACAAAAAAACCCAAAAAACAAAACAAACAACTCACCAGAAGACTTCTAGAGCTGGTAAATGAATTCAGCAAAGCAATAGATACAAGATAAACATATATAAATCAATAATTTTCCTATACTCCAAAAATAATGAGAGAGAAATCAAGAAAATCATCCCATTCACAATAACCTCAAAAACATAACCAACCAACCAACTGAACAATCAACCAAACAAAAACCCTTGGGAATTAGTCTAACAAAGCAGGTGAAAAATCTCCACAGTGAAAATTATAGAATACTGAAAAGAGAAATTGAAGAAGACCTTAGAAGATGGAAAGACCTCCCACATTCTTGAATAGACAGAATTAATATTGTCAAAATGGCCACACTACCAAAAGCAACATATAGATCCAATGCAATCCCCATCAAAATACCAATGACACTCTTCACAAAATTAGAACAAAATGAAACAAAACAAACAAACAAACAAACAAAAACAGTCCTTAAATTCATCTGGAAGAATAAGAGACCCATAATAGCCAATCTCAAGCAAGAAGAGTGATGCTGGAGGCATCAAAAATACCTGATTTCAAATTATACTACACAACTATAGTAACAAAAACAGCATGATACTGGCAATTAAAATAGGCCAGAAGACCAATGGAATAGAACAGAAGAGAGAAACCTACATTCTTCAGCCATCTGATATTTGACAAAGGTGATAAAAATATATGTTAGAGAAAAGATAGCCTTTTAAACAAATGATGCTGGGAAACTTGGATATTCATATGTAGAAGAATGAAACTAGATCCCTATCTCTTACCCTGTATGAAAGTCAAATCAAAGTGGATCAAAGACTTTAGGATTAGACTAGAAACTTCACAATTGCTAGTAAGAAAACAAAGGGTCAACACTTCATTGTATTGGTGCAGGCAATGACTTCTTTAACAAGATCCCTAAAGCTCAAGAAATAAAAGCAAAAATCAATGAATGGGATGTCATGAAATGAAAATTTTCTGCCCAGCAAAGGAAATGATTAAGAACATGAAGAGAGAGCCTACAGAATGGGAGAAAATCTTCACCAGCTACTCTTCTGACAGGGAATTAACATCCAGAATATTAGAAAGAAACTCCAAAAGCTCCAAAATCAAATAATCCAATCAATAAATAGGCAAACAAATCAAACAGTTCTCTAAAGAAACCAAACACACACACACACCTATGACCAAGAAATATATGAAAAAATGTTCAACAACTCCTGTAATCAGGGAAATGCAAATCAAAGCTACACGAAGATTTCATCTCATTCCAGTTAGAATGGTAATATCAAGAAATACAAGTAATAATGATTGTTGTCAAGGATGTGGGGAAAAAAATCTTCACCCATACATTGTTGGTGGGACTGCAAATTCGTATAACCATTTTGGAAAGCAACATGGAGATTCATCAAAAAATTAGGAATGGAACTACCATATGACCCAGCTATTCCACTCCTTGTTATCTATACAAAAGAACTAAAATCAGCTTATATAGTGATAACAGCCACATCAATGTTTATAGAAGCACAATTCATAATAGCCAAATTATGAAACCAGCACAGATGCCTGTCAATGGAGGAATGAATTAAGAAAATGTGATATATATTCACGATGGAGTTTTACTCAGTGATGAAGAAGAATGAAATCATGGCATTTGCTGGTGAATGTATGGAAATGGAGAACATCATGCTAAGTGAAACCAGACTAAAAAAATATTAAGGATTAAATATTTTCTGTCATAGGCAGAAGCTAGAGCAAAAGAAGAGAAAGAAACCAGGGGGTATCATATATCATAAAGATAAAGGGAAGATCAGTATAGTAGAAGGAGAAGATATGGAGGGAGGGAGAAGGGACCAGAAAGGGGAGGAAATATGGAAATATAACAAAATATGGAAATATAACAAAATCATGCTACATGCATATGTAAATATACTACAGGGAGTTTCACTTTTGTAGAAAGCACCAATAAAAAATAGATAAATAAATAAAAGAGAGTAAAGAAGATAAGTAGAGGAAGGAGAATAGTGGGGAGGAGCAGAGGAGAGGAGGGAGAGAGGGAGGGAGCAGGAATGAATTGGAGTAAATCAAATTCCATGCCTATAGGGTTTTGTCAAAATGAACCCAACTTCCATTTATAACTATAATGCCCTAATAAACAAATTCATAGAATGTTGCTGAGCTGACTCCAAGACAGCTTGTAAGTTTTGTACAACTCAACTGTATCTTATAATCACTAAAGAATATCTCTAAAGGAATTGGAAAGGGCCCTGATTCATGGATCTTTTGCACAGCTCTTCAGACATATAAAATATTTCTTGGCCACCTGTCCCCTTAGTTAACCTAATGTTTGAATGTCCAAGGGGAATCCTTGTGTGAAATTCCAATGTCGTATTTATGGAAACAGAGTCAAGGTAATCAGTTTCTCAGGCCAGAAAAACCACTTCATATTGTCTCTCTTGCAAGTTATCATAAATGCATAACAAAACCTGGACCTACATGTATGAAATAGTTAAAGTCATGCTGATTTGCTAGCTTTCTGTACAGGGAGCATCTCTGTGTTTTCTCACTGTCCATGTGTGTCTGATTGAATGACGTGGCAACGCAGCTCTTGACTCTCTGCGGCTTAGTTTTGAGGACACTACAAGCCCAGAATGCAGAAGACTGAGTCAGCAGGCTTGCTTCCTTTCCCCCCTTCATGACTCTAGCAAGAACAAAAAGGATGAGGGTGACGGCAGCCATCCCTCGCTGAGCACCTTTTGTGTCCTTGGCCTTGCACTCTGAAGGAGCTTGCAGTCTAGTGAAGGGGATCAATACAGAAATCTTGGGAACTTAGAAAGAAGGCCTGTTCATTTGTGTTTTAGATGAACTCTAGAGTTGAATGTGGCTCCTGCTGAAGTTTAAGAATCACAACTTTAGAATGAACTTGAGCACTTCACAAGACTTTACCTTACCAATAAAATTTCTGGGACAGGCCACTGGTTTCAAGAGGATTTATTTTCTAGATGCTTGAGCTCCTTCATTCCCTTCCATTGAGCCAAATAAACACTTTAAGTTTTGAAGTGACTTGATACAATCTTTCCCACTTATAAGCACTTACTTCCTCAGGGTATAAAGTGGACTCACTGGGATTTTCACCAAGACAAAGTGCTTGGAGCACTGATTCCCATTGGTGTTATTTGGTCAGTTCTCAAGAAACAAAAGAGAGGTTGAATGGGCAGTTAGACCAGTTCGTTCATTCTTACATCCTGAGTTTTCATTATTATTTCAAAATCCTAAAGAATACACACAGCCTCAACAACTTGGGCAAAGTCCTCTGATAAAAATTATTACAGATAGTTCCTCTTGACTGAATTATCCACGTATGACAAAGAGTGTGCTGCGACTTGAATGCTTTTGTGCCCTCCATGATCCATGCTGGAATTGAATCCCAGTGCAACCGTATTGGGAGTTGTGGCCTTTGGCAGGTGATGGAGTCACATGAGTAGAGCAGGTTATAGCTGAACCTGGGGCTGGAACTTGACCCCACTGTGCCTCCAACCATGTCCTAGGCCTTGGTGAAAGATAACACATAAGAGGGATGAACTAGAAATTTTGGTGGAAGAAGTCTGTAAGTGTGGAGTCTTGAGCATATCTTCTCTGTTTATTGTAAAAAACTGTTTATTGTAAAATAAGAGAAGAGAGAAATGGTACAGAGACTGGATATATAATTCAAGGGGAAACACAATTTAGATTTGAAAAATTCTCAGCCTGGCTATGAAAAGATAAAATATCATGATAATGGATTGGGAATATAGCTCAGTGGTAGAGTGAGTTACATTCCTCTCTTTTTCACTCCCTCTCGCTCCCCCTCTCCCTCTCTCTCCCCCTCTCCCTCCACTTCCTTTCTGATCATCATGTGGGCTACTTCCTTCTGCCACATTCTTCTGTCATGATGTTCTGCCTCACCTGGAGCCCTTGTAAATGGAGCCAGCTCTCTGTGGACTGAGACCTCTGAAACCATGAGTCTTTAAATAAACATTTCTTCCTCTACAGTTGTGCTGGCTGGGTCCTTTAGTCACAGCAGTGAAAAAGCTGCCTAAAACAGCCATGTCCATGTGGCGCTCACTCTGCATGCATACAGAGTGTCAGAGCTCTAAGGCCATGCCTGTCTCCACCGAGTCTTCAAAGTATATCACGGACCATCGCAGAGACCAGGAAAAGACTTGTTGTAGAGTCAGGGCCACCGTAAAGTGTCCCACTAAGACAATGCACAGTGAAACTGTGGGCTTGTGGTCACCACAGAGAACCCCCACTAGGGAAATGCTTAGTGGAACCATGGGATCAAGGCCTCCTCCAAGATCCCAGATCTGCAGAGGCAGCTCCATGCAATATCGTCTTGGGAGAGCCACAGGTACCCAGCCTAACTGTGAGAGCTGCCATGTGGGTCACAGCCAGCAAAGTCATGGAGGTGGGATCACCCAGAGTTTTAGAGGCCTTCTCCGCTACCCCAGTGTGTCCAGAATATGGGACATAGATTTAAAGAAGATTTTTCTACAACCTTAATAATTAATGCTGTTCACTCTGGTTGGGTTTAGTATTTACTTGGAATCCCCTCTCCCTTTTTTTTTCTTTCTCACTTCTCCCTTTTTGGTGAGAGTATCTACCAATATGCCTCTCTCACCATTGCATTCTGTAAGCACGTAAGTTGTTTGATTTCACAGCCTCAAAGATGGAGGGAAATCTGTATCGGGATGAATGGTACCTCGAATCTCATTCATATGCTATTTAGACAAGACTAGACGTAGACATTAAAATTGATGCTGGAATAAGATTAAAACTTTTTGGAACCATCAGGATGAGAAAACAGTTTTGAAGAACAAGCATTTGAGGGACAAGGAATGGAAAGATGTAGGTGAAATATTTTATCCCCTACAAAATTCATGTAGAAACAATTATCAGTGCAACAGAATTGGGAAGTTTGGCCTCTGGGAGGGGAATGGGACTAGGTACCTCGCAGTGGAAAAGATTCGACTGGGAGGAGTGTACACCTTCTGCCCTCTGAGAGCACAGCATTCTTCCCCTCCAGAGGATGAATCGTTCATTCAAGGCACCATCTTGCAAGCAGAGACTGAACACTTACCAGACCATAAATCGGCTGGTGACTGGGTTGTGGTATTTTCAGAACTGTGAGAAATAAATTTCTGTTCTTTATAAAATTACCCAGACTTAGGTATTCTGTTATGGCAGCACAAAGAGACTTAGTCCAAACTTAATTTTTCACTCACAGACATAGATGGGCACTAATGTATATGCTGAGGTCTTCAGAACTAACTTATGTTAGCATCTAGAGCCTAGATCAGTAGTCCTCAGCCATGGCTTCATTCAAAAGCCATGGATCTGTGGTTTGGATCCATCCAAGACCAATTAAATCAGCGTCTGGGGCAGATGGAGGGGTAAGCTATCAGGATTTGAATCTAAAGTGTATCCTGGTTACAATCACAACCCTGGACTACCTGAACTTGATACTGTTTTGTGAGTGACATGAAATATAATCAGTCTGGAATCAAGTGAGGCTATAGAATTACTTGGTGTTTCTTATGCTAGCTTTTCAATGGCTCATTCTCACCTGGTGCTTCTTTTGCAGAATATTGTTTTTTTTTGTCTTTTTGAATTTGAATTGGGAAGAAAGATGATCTCCCTCTCTTAATCTGTTTTCTATTTTGATAACAGAATACCTGAATTTGAGTAATTTATGGAGGAAAAATCTATGTCATGTTTCTGGGGGCACAAAAGTCCAAGAGCAGACCTTGTATTACACGATAGAGGAAAGACCAGTGGGTGTGTGTGGAAGAGATAAAACACAAGGGGTGGTCTCACTTTATAGCAGCCCACTCTTGTGATAAATAACCCCTTCCCATAACTAACTCTTTCTTTTGAGAATGACATTAATTCTATCATGAAGGTAGAGCCCCAAGACCCTGGTACTGGGGATGGAACCAAGGGCCTCCTACATGACAGAGCAAGTGCTCTATCATTAAGCTATATCCCTAACCCTTTCATTTTATTTTGAGATATGGTCTTACTAAGTTTCCCAGGCTGGCCTTGAACTTGTGATTCTTCTGCCTTATCCTCCCAAGTAGCTGGGATTGCAGGTGTGTGCTACTGTACTCAGCTATTTTTTTTTTCCTTTTATGGTGCTGGAGATTGAACCCAGGGCCTTGTGAATGCTACATAAGAGCTTCATTATTGAGTTAGACCCTTAGCCATCTGCAAAGTTTTTAATAGTTGACAAAGGGCGCAACACACATTATCATATTACCAGCCCTTAGGAAATAGCATTTGAGATTTGGCTTTGAAGAATGAATGGGAGTTCAATAGGCAGAGAAATTTAGGGTCAAGGAGCAGGGAAGGGGAGTTTGGAGGAATAGAATTCTAGACCCAGAAAACAACAGAACCCAATGGTACAGGCAATGATACACAATATATTCCAGAAACAGAATAATAAAATTGGTTTGGAGTATACATGTAAGTGTAAACAGACTAAGATAAGGACATCATTTTTCCTCCCAATACAAATTCAAAAAGACAAGAGTGCAAAAACCATGAAGTTAGATTATTTTCACATTGGTAATGGTCCTGCATACCCGTCCGAAGATTCTGTACTTAAATTGATACTTCACAGGGAGATGATGGTTCATGAGCAGGGGTGGAAATATCAGGGATGTGTTTGGAGAGGCTCTCTGGAAGTGCGTTGTGGGATGGATTAGCTTAGGGAAGGACAGCTTAGTTAAGAAGTGATTGCAATAGTCTAGGCAAATGATGGTGGTGGTATGTGTGGGAAAGATAGTGGGCATGGGATAGACAGGTAGGTTGGCTTAAGGAGTATTGCCACAAAGGAAGAGAGAGATTCAGGAATTCAGGCATGAGGCAGGTTGATGTGGAAGTGTTTGGGGGCAAGTGGCAATTTCTTTCTGTTACCTCACACCTCGATGTATATGGGCATAAGAATAGCCAGAAGTTGATCTGTGGTTAGAGATAGAATCTGAACCCAGTTTCCAAGAGGGAAAACTCAGACTGGTACAGATAACCTGGGGCATTGAGGGTGTGTGGCAAGGGACGTGGGGCTATGTGACCCCAATGAACTATTCAAGTTTAACGCATTTTAGCACATTTGTAGCCTGGGACATGTAGGCACAGTAACAAGAGCATCTAGAATCTTTCGGTTCTACCTAAAGGCACTTGTTACATTGACCAACTACATCATCTGGTCAAGAGTCACTTGACATATGCCATACATAGACCCTGAGTTATTTCCCTTCTACACAGAAGAGTCATTTGTTAATTTTCATACTTCAATCATCTTTTTATACCTTCTCCTCCAGCCAAAATAAACCCCCAGCAAAGTGAGGCAGCTCTCATGGGAAGTACCAAAAAGTCATGAGTCTCCTGGACGACGGCGTTTTCCTCATAGGTGGTGCATGACAGCTGCCTAATCCGCTCAGGAAGCTCAGCGCCCACAGGTAAGTTTTACATGACAGTGCCAACTGCCTGGATTGTAGTGTTCAACATAAGTTCACTCTTTGGAAATTCTTTGTGAATCTGGACAAGTCTGGAGCCACAGAAACAGTGTAATCTTGCTTGCCAGGCTGAGGCTCCCTGGCTCCCTCCTCCAGGCCACAGACATCACACACTGTGCTGCTGTAGTCCGGTCCTGAGGACATTGTAGCTCTTTGCCTTTTGATAAGCAAGCCCAAGTGTATGAAGCTCTGTGTTAGGGCATGCTGGGGGCTACCAGCTGCTGTTCTGTGTATTTACCTTCACTGTGGGGAGGGCTGCAGTTCCCCTCAGGTGCTCTGTCAGGCAATCTAGAATCCTAGTTGCTTAGAGAACTGAGTTGTGTACCAGATCAGTAGCTTCCTAACAGATCTCTAAGAACAGGACCTTAGCCTGTTCCCACTGCCACTTTTGTAGCCTAAAACATGCATAGCTGAAGCCTTTTAAAATAAAAGCTCTTTGCCCGTAGGATTAAATATTTAATGACCATTAAGCAGATAATGTCCACTGTTTCTATGTTATGGAAGGAGAAGCAGAAAGAACTAGTTTAGAAAGGGGAGAGGGAGAAAAAAAGAGTGGTATAAACAGAGAGAGAGGAGGGGAGAGAGAGAGAGAAAAGGAAAGAGTTTCAGGGGAATGATGCATGCAGAGGAAAACAGCAGATGGAGAGAGAGAGAGTCCTTCTGGCTTCTCTGGTTTGGGTTTCAATTTTTTTGTGAAACTTTATTTCATCTCTGCCTTTGTATTCTAAGATATTCCTTTATATTCTCATTTAAAAACGTCCCCCTTTTCTGTTTCAGCTAACTCAGTTTCCGTTGTTTACAGTTTAAGGGTCTTAACAATTGTGTTTCTTATAACGAACCAGGCTAATTTCCTCTAAAATACAATTATACTAGTCTTTTTCCAATTCTCAGAAAAATGTTAAGTTAATGAATAATCTCCTTGATTTTATGATTTTTTTCTCCCATAAATTATTCTCAAAACCATTGGAAATTGTAACCACTTGCCTGGTTGTGAATGCTAGCAGATGACAAAACGAACGAGCCGAGAAATGCGAATAGGAAAACCGAGAAGCAGCCCTTGCATTTAGCTCACGATGAATTTTGCTAGACATGTGGCAATAATTTTGTATTGTGTATACGTATTTTTACATATGTATGTTTACATGTACACATAGACGTGCGGCTCTATGTGATAGCTGTATTTTCTGCTAATCAAACGGTCGCTCATGCTCATTTATCTGTTAGATAAACAGACTAATGGGCACTTGAAAAGGTTTGGGAACCACTAGTTTAGACTTAAATCTCTTCTGTTTTCTTCATTCTCACCTTTCCCAGGCACTGAAGAGCCACATGGGTTCCATCTATCTCTCTCACCACTATTTTTGTCTCCTGCCAGCCCAATGTCTAACCTTTCACCGGGGGAGTGTCCTCATAACCCACACTGGTACTGTGGGGATGAAGGGTACCTGCTGTGTGCAGAGCGGAGGGCCCCAATGGGGCGAGTGGCTGTCCTCACAAGAACCCTGGGGCTTGAGAGCCTGTGGGGATTTCTGAGATGTTTGCTCAGCTCTGGGTCTGTCCCCAGGAAGAACACTCACTCATTAGATTGTTTCTTTGGCTTAGAGATTCCAGTATTTTTAACAGTTGGGTCTGTGGATAGGATTGGGGTGTTTTATTAAGTATAAAATCTGCATTAATTACACCTTGAGCTCACTTGTTACATGCTTTTCATAAATTGTTCATTGAACTTCCCATGAATGGTGTTCTGTTAACTAAAGGTAATTTTTATGTTTGTAGAACTCAAGGCTAAGTTGATGATTTTCTTGCTATTGGTATGTTTTAATGAAGAGGTAAGCGCCAATTATTGAATCTCCCCTTTCATAAAACTCTGTTCTTTGTGTAGATAACTGGCAAGTTTATTATTAATAAAGCATAGTTTTCCATAAATATGGGAATATAGCAATTATAACTCAATTTGCTGAAGTTTCAAGAGAGACAGTTTTCCCTTGGGAAGGTCATTTATTTATTTATTCATTCTAATTTGGCATTTAAAAAGCTGTTGTTTATTGGATCTTCCTCGCAGTAGTTCTTGTGGTTTAGAAAAATCACACAGCTCCAAATGGAGTTCCTCTCTTTTATTTGGTATTTTCAGACAGAAAAGTCTTTGTACTTAAAGCTGTCTTTGCCCAAGTTCTCCCTACATTGAAGTGTTTGAGAAGCATGCTTTTCTAGAGCTAATATGTAAGACGAATAGGAAACACTTTTAAAAAGTCTTGTTCTTCAATGTTATTTTCTAGACATAAATGTACAGAAGATGTTATTTTGCTTTGTAGGATTTTTTTCCTCCTCTGACTCCTCATCCTTTTAATTCTGCTCTTCTGAGACCCCCTCATGTCTACAGCTTCTCAGTGGTGAAAGGATGATGAGAGGTAAGGATGGAGTTTATGAAACCACTCACGAAGTCATTTCTAAATAGCGATTAAGTTGGTCTGGGGTGTGATCCAAACATGTATATTTTTAGATTTATTTATTTATTGGTAAAATGATCCCCTCTATTGTAAGACATGTGCCATACTGGCCTGGATTTGCACTGTAAACTCTTGGTCAAGATATGGTCAAATAGGTACAGCTGCAGGCCCTCTGCATAATCCACAATTCAAACGCAAATGCGGAGCTGTGTAGGCAGAGAGCAACCAAGGCAGACACCAAACATGCATTTTTGAAAAGCTTCTCAGGTGATTCCAAAATGCTTCCCTGGTATGGAATCACTGCTACAGTGGCTGCCTTTGTCCTTAATATGTCCACCCTATATCTTTTTTAATTACTCCAATTTCATTTAGAACTCATAGAACTATGCAAACACAGACCTTATGTTATTTGCAGGCAATATCTCCTAGTTCCAATCCACATTATACACTGCTTTCATGCCAATATTCTTTTTTAAAAAAACTTGATTTTATTATAATTGTTAGAAGTAATATCTGTCATAAAATTTTCAAAACTCAGAAATATAAATATGATACATTAAAATGGTTATGACCATATCCCAGATATAACCAGATCCAATCAGGGAAATGGAAACCACTGTGACTATTTGAAACTTAAGAAGCTTAATACAGGTGCTTCATTGTAGAAACAATGCAAGAGGATGAGGAGTTTATCAGGGTTTGGCAAGATAACCCAATGATTAGTGATACCAGGAAGCTGCTAAACTGGGGAGTGGAAGGGAAAGACAGTGTTACCAGAACTCAGGGGCAGGTCATTTCGGAGGAGCTAGGAAGGATGCCAACAGAGTGACGTAGCTGACGCTGGGGAAAGTCTAAGCAAACAAGGACCAGGAGAAATACTGTGGGTTTTCCTTTCATTCTCTCTTCAACCTTATTGGTCAGATAGGCTAACTACAGTGGGGTTAGCCTCACTATGATACAGAACAGGGAAGGACAGGGAGAGAGTCTGAGAGTAAACAGGCATTTTCACTCTCCACAGATTGCTATAAGATTGATGTTTTCATAGTATGACTCTGATTACTTGGCTACCATGTTAATGATTTGTTTGTTTTTTACTCTATTAATTAATGGTCATGCAAAGTCAAATTCCTAGACCCTCCAAAATATGACATCTCCCAATCTTTGTAATCTTCTCCTCTTCTCAAATATGCACCATGTTTTGTTCATGGCATCTCCTCTTTCCAAAAGACTTCCCTGACCCTGCCTCATTTAACTTAGGTTTTCTTTTAAACTCACTTTAAGTCTCCTCCCCCACATGATCTTCTCTAAACACCAGAGCTTTTCTGTGACTACTTCTTTCACAGAGATACACTTATTGCTGACCTCACTTATTTGTCATATTTTAAAAATTACCTGACTACATTAATTAAATTTCTACATATCTGTCCTTTATCCCCAGATAGATTTTAAGGCCCAGAAGGGCAGAAAATGTCCATGTTCCAAGCATATAGTGTAGTACCTGTAACATAGTGGGTAGTCAATATTTTCTTATTGGGGTGATAGTTATATGGATGCCTATGTTTGTCAGAACTCATTGACTGTATGCTTAAGACCTATGCATTTTATTGTATGTAAGTTATATCTTAGCAAAGAAAAAATAATTAAGAAAAACTCTTCCCTGGAGGTTTTGATATATTCTCAGGTTACAATTATTCTACGGAGATTTCCATTTTAATTACAAATGAGGAAACAGTTAGTGGATTTCAAATTAACACATATTTATTATGTGCCTTCATATACTAGACTCTACAGTTCACAAGTGCAAATCGGAGGAAGGGACCTGTTCAAAGTCACGTAACTAACCAATTAATTATTAGATGGGAAGCATATTTCTAGCTTCCCAGTTTAGATTATTCAATATTAAAGGAAAAGACAGTTCGGGATACCAAGCCCCGTAGAAAGGGGCTGAGGATCTGGAGCTTGCTGTCTCCCAGGACGTAATTCTAAACCTTCATTTGGGTTGTGAGGAGCAATTTAGGAGCAGGAGGATTTTCTGTGGTGCTGGAAAGGGCCTGTGCTGACCGTGCAGAGGCAGGGAATGTGAACTCAGCAGGAAGTGTCTCCAGTCCCCAGCTCTCCTGGCAGTCCTGTAACTCTACCCAAGTATTTCCCCCCGACTTTCAAGTCTCCCTTCTAGGGCTGGACTTTTCAAGTTTAACCTCTGAGGCACCACATCTGCCATGAGCATTTTCCTTTCTAAGGCATTTTTCAGGGGGCTGTTTCACCATACTTTGAATTCTCTGGGGGCCAGAGTCCAGACTCAGACATCTAACACAGTAACGGGGGCTGAATGTTTGTGGAGTAACTCTAGGTATTTAGCACCAAAGAAGAAACCATCCTCATTTCCATCCGAGACAGCTTGCAGTGTTATGCAAGCACTTTGACGCAGCTTCATGAATTGCAGAATTAAATCTGTAACCACAAAAGAAAGAAGCTGATTTCTCATGGCCCTTTTGCAATTTCAGAAAGGTTTTGGGAAGTCTCTAAATTGAATTTAACTGTTGAGCACAGGCTGAACTTAAAACTCTCATCTGTTTTAAGTCACCCCCTTCCTCCCATAGACTGTATACTCATGCGGGGTCTGAATCCTAAGTGCTCTGGCTGTGGACATATGCTCCCTGTGAAAGGCCAAGGAACCCGAGGGGCTGAGATTACTGCCTGCATCACCACATTCCTTTTGTTTGAATTTGCTCAGCTGAAAACCACTGAGTGGCTGCAGAATGCCCTGAGTAGAGTCCCACCAGGCCACAAAGGTGGGTGGAAAGAACACTGTCCCACAAGGAATGTCTGTGTCACTATTTAGTAAGGAAAAGAGACGATGGGGAGAAAAACTGATATTTTCAACCACAGTATGCCCCAAATTTCCTACTTCAAAAGGTGCACTTCGCACCTACCAGATCCCATGGTAATTTTGGTAATTTATCTTTTTGTGTCCTGGTCCTCTCTGTACCAGTTATCTCATGGATCCTCAGTAAACCTCCCTGAACACAAAGGAAGTACATTTGTTAACCAGAGTAACTGTTTAACAAGTCACTGATATTTGGGGAGATGTTTGAGACAAGAAAAATAAATTTCTGGTTGATGTCACAGCTGGGGAGAGTATGGAGGGAAGGGGTGAGGTTTGCATGTTCTTTTCTACACAGTCATTCGGGGCTTCAGGACCCTTCCTCAGCCTGACTCTGGTATTTGTACAGTATTTGTCCTTCATTGTATAAATTAGGCAGTAAATGGGGATAGAGAGCCAATGGAGGACCACACAGGGAGTTTAGGGGCTAGACTAGAAGTGCCTTAGCTTCACTTCTGCCCGCATTCCACTGGCCAGAGCTCAGTTGTATGGCTTCAACCAACTTCAGGGGTGGCTGGAAAATGTGGTCCAGTTTTATGCCTAGAAGAAAATAGAAAAAAAGGTTTCACAAGCACATAGCACTGTCTCTGGCACAGTATGTGACGGTAGATGGCAATAACATAAATCCTATATTTATTAAGATACTTAAATATCTACTGACAAGTGGGAAAGGGGTATGTTCCATGCTAATTTTCCAAAGTGGTGTGGGTATGGCTTCTGAGTCTATGAACTGTAGACAGTGGCTCATTCATTCTTAGGCCATCTTCATGATCAATGCTGATTCCTTAACCTACAATTTGACAACTGGCACAGCTTATATAAATATTTCCCCAGGCTTTCTCTGTGGTACTAAAATCAGACATATTTTGAGGTCTGTCCCAAGTCTTCAACTGATCAGGAGGGAGGACTCAGAATGCCACGGTAGGACTCCTACATTGTTTTCTTCTTCACTCTCTTATACTATAACACCAAGCACGTTGTTTAGTCAGTACATTCCATTGTCAGTGAACTTGGAGATAGCAAAGATCAGTCATAAAATGATGCCCCTAAATTTCTGTCTCCTTAGGCGGACCGTCACAGTGCCTAAACTAAGTCAGAAGCACCTGTCAAAAACAAGGTCCTCGACAAGTAGATGTGATAGGAGCAGAGAGAAGTAGGTCAAGGTCTGGAATTCTGGGCAGGGAGCCTTGAGCAGTAGGGAGGAGCTTCAGAGTGCCAGGGGCCTTGGAAAAGTTGAAAATAGAAGAGTTTCAGAAGCAGATTCTTAGGAGCTAGTGTGGATGTCTTGGTGCAGGCACCCCAGGCATTTCCAGTTGGATTTATTTCCATTGGTTCTAGTGCCAATGTCCAGGTTAAGGACTAGTAGATTCTCCTACCCAGGCTCCAACTGGGTTCTTCTGGCCCATCAGGCATCTAGAATCTATAGGCACCGAGGCTGTGCCTTAATCAAACTATCTAGAAATTTACTTGGAGTTTCTTTATCAAAAAACCTGACACAAAACTGGAGAATTAAAGAGTAGTTACCCTGGTGATAACTAGAAATCCAGGCTGCCATCTCTCCCTGACACAGCTGTCATTCCCTAGAAAGCCACAATGTCATTTCCTAAGGAGATATAGCTCTGTTCCAAGGGCATTTTCACTTCTCGGTGCTTTGTATATTGTACTATGTCTCTGACTGAATAACACTGAGGAGTCCTGGCCTGCACATTCCCATGTGGTTAATTGCAACAGCATGTGGCAGAAGTCCTTACTGAATATGTAATCTGATGCCACTAATGTGATGGTGTCAGGTGCATAAAATGTTTGAATTAGTTGTTGTTTTTCATATGGAATAAATTACTTCATTGAGAGTTTGGAAACTTGCCAAATATTGAGAGCAAGGAAAAGTTCTCTTTTTGCCATAAAAGTCCTTAGGACTTCTTGCAAATAAAAGCCCTTTTACTACAGGCCTGTATGAGAAAGTGCTTCTCTGCACCTGTGTTTCATGCTTTGGCTTTGTGTCGGTAGGAGAGAAGGGTGGAAGGAGAGGTCCCTAGAAATCTCAGACATGGGGGTGGGAGTGGGGGTGAGGATAGAGGTAAGTTTGGGAGAAGAGACCAAGGGGAAGATAATAGACTCCAAGGGAGAAGAGAGTAGCATAGAAAGAGTCTTTGAGAATAAAGAACTCAGTATATTTCACTCTTGAAATTAATTCAAGAAATGCAGAATAGCTGGGCATGCACCTGTAGTCTTAACTCCTTGGAAGGCTAAGGCAGGAAGATAGCTTGAACTCAAAACTTTGGGGGCAGTTTCAGCATTTAATGAGACCAGTCTCAAAAAAAAAATGCAGCAATCACCCCATAAATATAAGTGCCTCAAATCAGAAGAATGATTTCTTATCAGATGCCCTAGGGTAGCCCCCTAAATAAATATCATTACCAGTGGACAAGTCACGTAATCTCTTTCAGTTTTTTTCCTCACGTGCAAAATGGTGACACTAATAGCAGGTACTTCATAGAATTATTGTGAGGTTTACAAGAGACGGTACCTAGACGGCAGTTAGTACAGCACCTATCAGAGTGAGAAATCAATATAGTTTAGGGATGATGAGGAGGATGCTGGTGAAGATGATGAAAGGCACCAAAGAGGATGCCACAAGAATCAAGCCAATAAAATGCATTTAAATGAAGCAATAATCATTCATATTTAAAAATTATCAGGACATTTTCAGACTCATGGAAGAACCAGAACATGGGTGCAGTTTATTTTCATATTTACCACTTCCCTTCGGTTCCTACAGTCTTCAGACATAGGAACAACAACAACAACAAAGGAGGTAAAAACTAGGGGACATGCCAGCACCTGAATTTTTGGGATATATTGATACAGCGTTAGAGGGGATATTAAGAAACCATCTTTTAGGGAGAATTGTATTAAAACATATGAAACAGGTGAGTGTTTATTCTGTTCTTAAGGACCGTTGGATTCAGAGAGTGTAATTATCTGGATGTTTAACTTAAACACCATTTCAATCTGGTTCTGATCTCCCTGGCAATGCACAACAGCTGTAGTTGTAGAAAATAACCCATGACCCATAGAGTTGGAAGATAGGAATAACATCCATGCTACAACCTAGCAGTGCTAAACCAGGCTTAGCACCGTTTCCTAAAGATGAGCTTAAGGTCGTGTGTCATCTGCCTTCAATCATGGATGTTTGTGGGGAAAATGAGAAGCATGTCATGCCACAATGTGGTCCAGCTGTCTGAAGAACCTCCAGGGAAGAGAATCAAGAGGCAATAATGCAAAGCAGGGGGAGTTCAAGGTGACTCCTGTGGCTTCTCTGGAATTGGCCCATTCTGACATCAAAATAGCCATAAAAGAGTGGACTTTCCACAGTGGACATTCAGTCTGGAAAGTCTCTTTTGGACTCATTGGGGTTAGATCCATGGTAAAGTCAAATGCAAATCCAGATATAATGGGGGGGGGGCAGGCTACTGCTGCTTCCATCCGCTCCTTCCAAGCCCTCTTTTCCTAATCTTCACCACCTCTGTGACTCTCCACTGGACTGTCCCCGCATCCACACCTCTGAAGTCAAGGAGAACTAATCTAAACCCCAGGCTATAATTATAGTCTGACTCACGATGCAGTCAGTCCAGGGATCTCTCTCCAGGTGTTATATGCCAGTGTTTTTCTGATAATCCATTCTCCACCTCCCATAAATAAATAAACAAATAAAACAAAAGTACATCTTTTCTGACTTGTGCATCACGTGTTGCAACATGTGCATGTTTTCCATTTAATTGGTCTTGAATCCCTTATTCTTCACCTTTTAGTTGTACAGTTTGTTTTGGGTCCTTAAGTATGTAACTTGCACCTGGGAAACGGAGATCACAACTCTTTTATCTTTATTTCTCTACTGCCTTAAATACTGCCAACATCATAGGCAAATGACAAATGCTTTGTGAGCAAATGAATAAATAAAGCACAAAAAAAGTAGAGAAAGAAAAGCAACCATCTTTTTGCTTACACTGATTTTTATTTCAGATCCTAAATCAGGGGCTTTAATGCACCAATCTGCTTACACACAGCTGGATGCAATACCCTTGGTTTTCCTGGTACCATCTGCAGGCTAAGTCATCCCCTGAAGGCCAAAACAGAACAAAAGAAGCATTGGGGAAAGAGGGAAGGAGGTGTAGAAACTGGACAGGAAGAGGTGTTTAAGGGAAATGGTGTACATTAGCAGATGTCACAGAGATTTATTTCTTTTTCTATGGGGATTTACTCTAGTGACCGAACTCTGCTTTCAGGATTTTTCCAAAAAGCACTTGGAGCATTCATCATTTGTTATGGGGGCTGCTTTGTGGGCAAAACTTTCCTTCTTTTCAGATTTTGGATTTAGGCTTTAGACTTGAGATATTAAAAGGAGTAATACTTTGAAGCTTTGGGAGGGGGTGGAGAGAGAGAGAGAGAGAGAGAGAGAGAGAGAGAGAGAGAGAGAGAGAGAGAGAGCAGGAGCAAGCAAAGCCTAGGGTGGAGGAGGGAGTTGTCAAAATTAATTCTCTAGGTACCTTTCTCAAAAGCATTCTTTCCCCCTACCCCTTACTCCTGAGTAACCACATCAAGGAAATGTACAGAGTAGAGACCTCAGGCCATCGATGTGGTTGGGAAATACAAGAGATCTGAGCTCTTAGCCTGATGTTTTAGGCTACATTTTGGAGCTAGTGGCCAGACAACAGGTCCTGTGTGCTCCTGAGGGAGCATTCTCAGGGTTAAGGCTTTGAGGATCACCAACTAGCAGGGAAAACCACGTATAAGCCTTATACTTAGGAGACTCAATAAATCCTCACTAATTAATTCCAGACCACCACTCCCTTCCCAGTCAGAGATGTAAAATTTCCTAAAAATTATTTTTGAAGATGGGGAGTGATGGGAAGGGTTTAAATGACAGAAGCCTTTTTAATTTTAATTTTTTTTTGTATTTTACAATGAATTATGCCACCAAGAGGCTATTGTGATAGTTTTGAGTGTCACAAAAAATAAATATAGGATAGAAATTGTCATTAATTTGAAACTGGTTGAAAAGTAAGGGACAGAAAGAGGTCATTGGGAAAGAATCATTTTCATTTAGCACGATTAAAATACATGAATTAGTAAACAAGTGTTATGAAGATTTGTTAGGAAATAGTAGAATTCTCAACTCTGGTCTCCAAGAAAGAGTACGTGCAATTTTATTAGGGCATGCCGGTTGCTGTAACAGATGAACCCCACAATTTCAGTGGCTTTCACAAGAAACATATGTTTTTGTTCGTGTAATTAAAAATCCATGGTGGCTGTTTCTGGTTAACAGAGCAGGGGTGGAAGACATGATGGTTCCACTGATACTGAGGGACCAAGGCTCAGGGACTTGCTGTCTTTAACGTGTGTCTTCCAAGGATACCCGGGAAACCAGCATATGCCATCAGATGAGAAAAAAGAGCGGGTGGAGAAGGCATGTCTTCTGTGACATGACACTTCTGCTCATATCCTGCTGATGAACACTCACATGGGGCCTCACCCAGATGGGCATGGAGCTGTGAATGTTGTCACTGTCCAGGAAGCCACCTCCTGGTCCGGGACTCTCCACTCTGAAAGTAGGAGCTTGAGCACACTGAGATAGTTAGGCAACTGTACCATGAAAACAATCAGGAGATGTGTTGAAATAGAGGAAGTAGTGAAGTCAAGTTTACAAAGTCATTTTTGAGTTCTGACTCTAAATCACCCACTCGCTGGATGATTTAGTCTCTGATCAACAGTTTCCTCATCTACAAAGTCAAGTTCATAATAACTGCTTACAGGATTGCAGTGAGAGCTAAAAATATAACACTAAATATGAGCTTCTTTGTAAACAAGAAAAGAGTGACCCCGTGTTCCTGCTTCTGTGGATGAGCACAGTGGATTTGCATAGTTTGGAAAGCTTACTCCTTAAATCATTAGCTAATTCATGACTGAAGAAAGAGGATATGTTTCTTAAGCTTATATTGTAAATTTTTAAATTATTACATGAGAAAAGGAGGGTGTATTTTTTTAAATGTACGATTTGGAAATCTGGGGTTGGGGTAATGGAAAGAAAGTCTAATTGCAACCTTGACATTGGCCAGATGACTGACCATAATCTGGTCACTTCATCCGTCTGGGCTCCAATTTCCTCAGCAGCAAAAAGAGAGTGGTTAGCTAAATGTCCTTTCCCGATCATGAATGAGATATTACGAGGAGGAACTCATCTAAATGACTCATCCACATTATCAGATTACAATCATGAGGAGGTCGGTGGAGAAATAACACCCAACTGGGATAAATTTAGGGTAACATATTTTCAAAATTTAAGGGGAAAATGATCCATTTTTAACCTCTAAAGGGAATGACTTAATTACTATATAGGTCCAGTGTTTAAAAAAATTATGTTGTATCATTTGGCCCCCAATTCTCTTCCTCATCTTGTTTTATGTTTTTCTTCTTGAGCTAATGTGGGATAAATGGTATATAAATTGTAGATAAGACCAGTAGACAGTATTTCAGTGGCAAATAAGCATAAGATTTTGGCAAAAAAAAAAGCTCCTCTTCATCAGTTTGATATGAAGATTTGTAAAGAAAGATGTAGGCCAGACCGACGTGGGATTGAACTGATTTCTTTGTGAAGAGACAAATATTCACATATGTTTAATTTCCTCTCTAGTCACTGATGTGCAAGCAAAGCTTTGGGCTCAAAGGTTAAGTAAGATTCAAGGCAGCTCCCTGATCCTAGGAGATACTGAATAATAGTTATGTGGACAGTAAAGTACATCAGCAATTAACAATTACTTGTGATACTATATTTTAGCTTCTGCTTTTCATGTTAATCATGAACAGCTAATTATTTAAAGCATACATTGTTCATTAGATCCATAATTAACCTTATTAGACTAGCAGTGTGGTCATGGTTTAGTCACCTAGCCTCTCTGAGCCTCAGTTTCTTGATCTGTAAGATGGAGATAATATTTCCTTTTGGAGTTACTGTACAATTGTACAGATTAGAGACAGTGTATATAAAATGCCTGGCATGGGGTCTGGAACATGGAGCAGGGTCAATTAATGGCAGCTATTAGCTACTTATGTAATTAATTGTGATCTAATTTGTGCTTTCTGTATTGTGCTGTAGTAAAGATTAAGAGAGTTATGAAATGGTCCTTATTTTGAGGAATATAAATACTACTTGGAGACACAGAGCAGGCTAATAATAATGCTACAAGCTGGCATTTTCCAGTGCAAGCCCCAGTTCAGTGACAGCCAGTGTGACTGGCAGGTGTTTCATAATGTACACATCAAATTTAGATAACAGACATCCAAATTTACATTTACCCTTTTATTTGCAAAAATAGTTGTGTTGGTGTTTTTTAATAGGTACTATGGCAATAACTGGGCCAGTCAAATTCTCCCATTTTACAGAGTGAGGACTGAGGTAAGAAAGTCTGATGTTTCTGTAGGTTGTACATGAGGGGCTTTGCAGAGGGAAGATCAGAAATCAGATGTTTTGGTACCTATGCTAGTGTTCATCTCTCTGTCTCATTAGAGTTCAGGAGAATATGATTCACTTGAGAACTAAACCTTGTTTCTTCTGTCTCTTAAAATGCAGCACATTTATTCTGAAAAGATTGACGGCTCAAATGAACATTGGAAAGGGTCTCTACCTTTCATCTCCTTGAAATCATGCCAGAAAAGGCCTCTAGCATGCTCAACTCTAGCTTACCTTTTCGAAAGTTTCTCCCTCCCTGGATGACGGTCGTCATGGAATCATCACTTGTGAACACATAGATGACTCCAGAAATCTCTGCACTTCAAAGTGAATCTTTTATTCACCTGAGTGTTTAACTGTGTCAATGTGCTCTCATTATCAGATTAATTGAATAATTCAACGAGGAAATGTGCCCAGTGCACACATTATACAGATGTGTTTGCCAAAGTTATCTTGGCTTCCAGGAGAAAGCAATCCTCGGATGCCCTGAGTTATTTAGAAAGGCCATCACGGATGTCAGCATCACATGTACCTCCTGAGAGATACCTGTGCTAATATGTAAATACCAAAAATTGTCTCTAGTTTGTTCTTCCATCACATTGCTAGGATTCCACCCTTGTGCTGCAGTTGTATAAGTGAACAGTTTGTTACAGAAAGTGTACTTATTCTCCCAATGGATAGTTATTCTTGGTCACCATATAGCCTGTCAAGAGTGACTATACTCCAAGGCTTTGCAAATGTGAAGCCCTTCTTAGGTTCTTGATCTGCTAGTAGAAAACAATTTACATCTAACTTAATGGGGGCGGGGGTTGTAGTTGCTATGGTTTGAATGTACATATCCCTCCAAAATTCATATGTGGGAACTTAAAATCCGAAATGATGATTTATTAAGAGGTGGGGCCTTTTGAGAAGAGATAAAATCATGTGGTCTATGCCCCTGTGAGTGGGATTAAAGCCCTTATAAAGGAGGTTTCAGCCTGGTGTAGTGGTACATACCTATAATTCCAGCTACTTGGGAGGCTGAGATAGGAGGATTGTGAGTTTAAGGCCAGCTAGCAACTTAGTGAGACCCTATCTCAAAATGAAAAAATAGAAAGGACTGGTATGTAGCTTAGTGATAGAGTGTCCCTGGGTTCCATCCCTAGTACAATCAATCAATCAATCAATAAAATTTCAGAGAGCTTCCTAGCCCTTCCATCTCTTCTGCCACATGAGGACACAGTGTTCATGACCTTTATGCCTCTTCCATCATGTGAGGATGAAAAAAAAAAACTAATAAGGTCATCTTGAAGCAGAGAATGAGTTTTCAGCAGATATTCAATCTGCTGTTCTCTTAATTTTTAACTCCTCAGCCTCCATAACTATGAAAAGTAAATTTCTATTGTGTATAAAATACCCAGACTTTGGGATTTCATTATGGAAGTAGGAATGGACTAAGTCACAGATATGTATCTGTTGCATCCCCTTCAATGTAGTTGCAAAAACTGTGAAGTTCAAATTGTTTTTCAGTCATACAGAGAATTGATTAAGCTGGACAATCATATATATAATTTAAATTAAACTACTATAAACCATGTAAATGATAAAATATGCAAGAGTAATTTACTATAAGACTGCTGTGCTAGTCAGCCTTTTGCTGTAATAATGCTGTGTAACAAACAACTCCCTCAAATCTCATAGGCTTATATAAATAAACATTTACTTCTTGCTTCTAGAGCTAGGTATTGGGTGTGCCTTAGCTGAACTTGGCTGGGATCGGCACATATGTCTCCTTACTCTGTGACTCAAATTGAAGAATCTGTGATTCTCTGTAATATTATCTCTTCATTGTTATTTGCAAGAGGGCAAACAAAACTACACAAATACAGTTAAAGCCTCTGGTTCAATGTAGTTTACATTATCTCCTTTAACATTCCTTTGATCAAGGTAAGTGACCTGGCCAAACCCTATGTCAGTGACTTGCAGAAGTGTCTCTACTAAAAATATATCTAAGTGAGAAGGGAAGAAATGTGACTATAAGCTGCTGCATTAAGTTCAGGCCAGTTGAGTCACAAGGACATCCAGTTAATCAGATGTAGATACTTAAAGCTATAACTCAAAATATTTTTAATTCTCTTGAAATAATTATGAGAGGTGATTTCCCTCCTAAAAGAATGAATGAATTTTGGTGCTTCAGGACCTGAATATATGTCTTCTGGAACAATAAATTAGCCACTCAGCCACAAATTTGCTTTTTGAGTCTTTAGTAACAAAATACTAGAAGGCCAGTGTTGTGGTTTAAATATTAGATGTTCCAAAAAGCTCACGTGTGAGACGATGCAAGAAAACTTAGAGATGAAATGATTGGGTTATGAGAGCTTTAACCCAACCAGTGAATTAACCCCCTGATAGGGAATAACTGAAAGCAGTTAGAGTGTGGCTGAAGGAGACTGGGCCCTGGTGGCATGCCTCTGGGGTATCTAGTTTGTGAGCTGAGTTGAGTTCTCTCTTTCTGCTTCCTGGTGTGATGTTTTGAGCCGCTTCCCTCTACCATACCCTTCCACCATGATGTTCTGCCTTGCCTTGAGCCCTAAGGGATGGATCAGTCATCTATGGACCAACACCTCTGAAACTTTTCCTCCTTAAAATTGTTCTTGTCAGGTCTTTTGGTCACAGCGATGATAAAGTTGACTAAAGCAGTCAGGCTTTGGTGGGAAAGTGAATGGGTTTCCAAATTCCAAAATCGTCCTATAAAAACACAGAGCTTATGAATCTGTATGTCAAGTTTTACCATAAGATATAAGTAGAAAGAGCTATGATAAAACAAAAAGGAAACTCCTTACTGCCTTGGAGGAAGTGATTGCCATTGGGTCTTAGAGGTGGAAGAAATTAAAGATAAGCAAAGCATCATGAAGGTAGGACCTGGTAACATCGATGTAGAATCACCAGATGGGCAAGAATAGTTCAAAACAGTGAAGCTTATCCCCTGGTGCATAATGATACCATTTAAAGATCTTTTGGAGAAGCTTCATGTTTATCCTTCATGTGCTAGTGCAGCTTATATCAAGAAACAAGATGGTGTATCGGCCAGGGTCTTACAGAGAAATAAAACTAGTGGAAGGTATATGTATATGTATATGTATATGTATATGTATATGTATATGTGTGTATATATATATATATATATATATATATATGATATGGATTAAAAAGTTTACTTCAAGAATTGACATGTAATTATGGTACTGGAGAATACTAAATCTTTCAGAAAGACTGGAAATCTGTAACCTCTTGAATAGGGGGCTGATGATCTTGAATAGGGGGCTGCAATCTTGAAGCAGAATTTCTTTTTTTTCAGGGAAACCTTAATGTTGGTCCTAAGATCTTCCAATTGATTGGATGAAAGCCACCCACTTCGTTGAGAACAATCTCTTTGACTAAAATTCAACTAATTTCAGATGTTAACTACATCTATGAGATATTTTCACAGCAAAACCAGGTTTAGTGTTTGATTGGATAACTGGGGTACTATAGCCCAGCCAAGTTAACATGTAATACTAACCATTGGAGCTAACAACAGCTGAAGGAAATCTTTGATGTCTATGTAGGAGTTCCTAGAATTCCCGCTTTTACAATGACTGTTTTTGGTATATATAGAATACAGATATTATTCTCACATGTTCTACTATAAGATATGCATCCAGATAAATAAATAGATGATAGGTAGGTAGGTGGATAAAGAGATTAGATAGAGAAGAATAATAGAATAACAAGGAGAAACTATTTTGAATCTGGAAATATAAGAAGTCAGTTAGGAAAAACTACTTTATAATTTTTAGTTCTGGGATCTCTCTAGCTCCTAAAATGCCTTTTCTACTAGTACGGACCTAGATGCAAGGAGAGGTCTTTTCATTCTAGTAGAGGGGAAAAAACCTCCGTAAGAGTGAGGCTAGTCCTTGGCTAATTATAGCAAACCCTTCTGAATCCTATAGTTGATATTTTAGGCAAGTGGACAATACTTATTAATAGGAAGCACTTAATAGGACCTAACATCCACTTGGCCTCTAGGTTCTCAGCTAGGTTGGGTCACAAGTGAGTTTCAAGGATTTCTTTTATCTAAATTTCTCATGAATCCTTTTCCCCAAGGAGATTGTTCTAGACCTGGCACTATGTCTTCCTGCTTTGCCTGAAAAGGAAAGTGGGGTTTCTTTCCTTCTTTTCCTTGGTGGTCAGTGGGCCTTTAAGCCCCATGTTAATCATGTGATTATAGGAGAAGAATGAGAGATAAGAGGATGGATCATTACAAAGAGAGTGCTACAAGAGATAAAAATGAAAGGATAATGTCCCATTTAGGCATCACGGCCAAACTGTACCAGTCTCTAAGGCCCCATCTTTCTTAAGAATTCTATGAATGTTAGAAGGCAAGAGCCATGAGGTTCCCAGAAGTTCACTACTTGGATTGGGAATCAGGACCACACTGATACTATTTCTAGACAATTAGGCTCCAGCAAGATCAGGCTGTCATATAGTAAGGCAAGTTTATTGGATTTTTTTTTTTAACTTAAGGAATCTTTGGAATAAAAAATTCAAATTGGGGCCTTTCCTTGTTGATGTATATAATCGATAATCGTATGCACCACAATATAGTGTTTTGTGTTTGGACTTTACAATTAATTAAATGAAATTTTTATGGCACATTGTTTATAGATTTATTTGTTAGCACTAATATCCATAGATGCTAACATTATCTAACGTTTGTGCCAGAAACATTGAAGTAATTGCACCATTTGATTATAGCATGAGTTAATTCTGATTACACATTTTTTAATGTGATTTTGAAATAAGTGGGGATTATGTCCAACAGTTCTCACTGATGAAATTATTATTAGTAAAGAAAACAATGTAGAAATTTACATGTGTATACACAGAGAGAATCAAATATCATAGTATACAAAATTGATATAAATGCATTAAAATAATGAAAAGGGATATTTCAAGTTAATTAAAAACAAGCTATGAATAAAACATAATAATCATAGACTTTTTTAACTTAATACAAATTTGAAATATTAATAGGTAAAATTGGACCTCATTTAAATTAAAATTTTTGGAGTTTTAAAGGCACAATATTATATGTCATGCACAAAGTTCCTATAGTCATTTACTCTCTGAAATCTAGTATTAGAATAACAGATTCGACATGAGGAAAAACATATAAATACTCCACTCCATCCTAAATGTTCAACTAAATGGAACAAAATATTTTTGTTCTCTAACTTTTTTACATTCCATTTTTTTCCTAGGTGTTTTTGTCACTTAAAAATGAAAACATAAAAAAACAATATCAAGTATAATTTCTAAGAAAATCAACTAATTACAAGAATTTACAAAAACCATTTGCAGTGGAAACAGATGAGTGAACGCTACTAGGTGAAGTAATAAAGAGGGATCAGTCTGAGATGGTGAAGTGCCAGTTGGGGTCCCAGTTGCTCCCCGATTGTTCTGCGGGTCCCATCACCTGACACCACACCTGCATTGAGAGAAGGGCCTATGCTTTAGCCTGAGGACTGGATTCTGCTCCTAGTGTCTATTTGGATTCCCAACTCTACAGGGAATCATTAAAAAAACAAATTCACAAAATTTGTTGAGTCTAATACATGTAAGGCACTGGGATATACTTGAGGAAATATTTCTGACTGTGAAAAGATCCACAGTCTAATGAAAAGGGACAAAGACAAGCAAAAATCTGTGGTTGAGTTGCTCTTCTTCTAACAGTGAAAGTCAGGAGTATCCACTGGAGGAGGCCAGCTCATTTTTTTTTGTCTGGATTTTCAGGGCTCCACCTGTGGGTCGAAGTCTGAAATTTCTCTTTTAGGAATCTCTGGGACATTACAGATTGTAATTTTTTTTTTCTCCTTGAATTCAACAGCCAACGTCATGCTACTGTTGAATATGAATAGATCTAAATTACAATAAACACAGGTCAGAGTTTCCTATTCATGGCCAAAGACGAAGGCATAACCATATAAAATATGAGAAAGATGTTCCCTAGCTAAATGCTGAGAAAACCAGAAATGGCAACATAGTGGCTAAGAGTATTAGAGAGAGATGGAGTTCCGTTCTCTGAGGACAAAACTAGTGAGAAGCAGGGTGTAGAAATGTCAGGGGTCATGTAGATCAGAGTTTTTCTGATAAATTTAAGGTATTTTACAAACATAGATTTATTCTCACATTATTCTTGTGTGTGTGTTTTTAATTTGATATTTTAAAACTTCCCCAATAAGTAGCATCTTAGATTACAGAAAACAGTGGAATGAGTGCTCTCAGTGCTCTTGTTCTTCTCTCTATGTTGGGGTAGAACAGTTGTCAAGCTTAATTCTTTCATAAAGAAGATCTGTACTTGGCACTAAGTTCAGAAATTAAAAAAAAAAAAGCTCTCTCCTTGCTTTGTCATTGCCTCCTTTTATTGGTTCTTCTTAGTTAGATATAATATTAGGATTCATTTTGACATAATTATAAAAGCATGGAATATAATTTGCTCTAATTCAATCCCTAGTACTTTCCCTCTCCCTTCCCTCTTCCTCCTCCTCCTTGTTCCTGCCACTGTTGTTTAAGTCCACACTCTATGATTAGGTTTACCTTTTATGATTTAAGTGTTTCCTTACCAGATTTACAGACAAGTTTGAGGAGATAAAAGTTTCCTTATATTAGAACAAAGACAAGGCTCCAGAGAGAAAATAGATTTGGATGTTTCATTCCCATAACATTTGAATCCTTGCAGCTAATCTAATGCAACTGGATTTCCAATGATGTAAAAAACAAAGCAGACACTGCTGAGAGCCCTACGGAGCCTCCGATTGTCAGAGGGGAAATTCCTCTCTCTTCTCCAGAGGATCAATCATCCTGAAAGGGCTTCTCCAAATACTGGTAGCAGTAAAATAATCACCCACCTGAAACAGTGCTTCTCAAGGCTGGGATGTGTTTACTTTCTTCTTGAAGCCTAAGTTATCCAACCATAAATTGCATCAAAAAGAAATCTGGGCAGTAGCTAAATATTCTGATTGAAAAATTCTTCAAAAGCCTACATCATATAATAATTTTGTTGAAATCGGTTTGTTATGTGCATTCAGTATTTTGCTGACTTAAAATAATCTCAATTTTTTATCTACTTGTTTCATTGACTTTATGTATTAAAATAACAGCAGAAGAAATAATCCAATTAAAAACTGTATGTTCAATGATTTTCTCATAGTTGCCCCTATTTATTTTTCATTAAAAATGTACTCAAGTAATACATACCCATTGGAGAAAACTGGAAAATGAAGATACATAGACAGAAAAAAAGTAGTAATCAACTAAAGATAACCATAATAGACTTTTGCTTTATATCTGTTCAGATGCTTTTTGGTTTTCGTGAATCTAAGTATGTGAGACATTTTTAAGGGTTCCTCTCATACACGCTTACATTTTTTCAGCAAGTGTTTTTCTTTTCAAACTTGATATAATATGAATATTTTTCTATGTTAATACATGTACATCAGTTTTAATGATTGCATTTGATCCTTCAGAATTATTGGATCGTATTTTCAATTTAATTCATTAACTTTGGTTATTTATGTGTTGACTTCCACATATTTGTGAATTCCTATTTTCCATCTGTTATTGATTTCTAACTATATGTGGTCCAAGAAGATACTTTATATAATTTTAATCTTTTCAAATTTGTGGGGACTCATTTTGTGGCCTAACATATGGCCTATCCTTATGCAAATAATGTGTGTGTTCTACTGTGGTCAGAGGGACTGTTCTGTATGTCAAGTAGGTCTAGCTTGTTTTTACTATTGTTCTAGTCCTTGATTTCCTAACTAACTAATCTTTTGACTAGTTCTTTTGTTCTATCTATTCTTTTTTTTTTTAAATATCTTTTTAGTTGTCAATGGACCTTTATTTTATTTATTTATTTGAGGTGCTGAGAATCAAAGCCAGGGCCTCACACATGCTAGGCAAACGGTCTACCACTGAACCAAAAACTCAGCCCTTGTTCTATCTATTCTTGATAGTGGGATGTTCAAGTCTCTAACTCTCAGTATGGAACTGCATATTTCTCCATTTAATTCCATCATGTTTTTCTTCAGATATCTTAAAGCTTTGTTATTTGGTGTGTATATGTTAATGATTATTGTGTCTTCTTGCTGTATAGGC
Organism: Ictidomys tridecemlineatus; assembly: GCF_052094955.1. Taxonomy (NCBI): domain Eukaryota; kingdom Metazoa; phylum Chordata; class Mammalia; order Rodentia; family Sciuridae; genus Ictidomys; species Ictidomys tridecemlineatus. The sequence goes on from NC_135478.1 coordinate 202,564,375, forward strand.
CCATTTGTAATTATATAATATCTTTCTTTGTCTCATAACAATTTTAGATATAAAGTTTATTTTATCTGTTGTTAATCTGGCAACCCAAACTTTCCTTTTGTTTATTATTTGAATGGGATATATATCTATATATATCTATATATATCTCACATATTTGCATGGGATATATATATATGTGTATACACACACACACACACTAACTACACACACATTATTTACTATAGTCTTGTATTGGAAAAGAGTCTCTGGTAGATAGCATATAGTTGGATCATTGGTACAACCTCTCAAAAAAGAGCAATAACAAAAGAACTCTTCCTTTAACCTCTGTATTTTAATTGGATAGTTTATTCCATTTACATTTAAAGTAACTGTGAAAAGGGAGGATTTATTTGCACCATTTTGCTGTTTGCCTTCTATATGTTATATATCTTTTTTCATTGTTTGTTTTGTTCTTCAATTTCTCAATTACTTCTTATTTTTGTATTTAGTTGCTGTGTTTTTCTAGTGTACTGTTTTGGTTCCCTTTTTATTTCCTTTTCTTTATTTAAAAAATTATTTTATTACTGGTTACCCTAGGGATTATAATTGCATCTTATTTATTTATTTATTTATTCTTTTTTTATTTTTTTTATTGGTTGTTCACAACATTACAAAGCTCTTGACATATCATATTTCATACATTAGATTGAAGTGGGTTATGAACTCCCAATTTTACCCCAAATGCAGATTGCAGAATCACGTCGGTTATACATCCACAATTTTACATAAATTGCATCTTATTTAAAACAACCTAGTTTGAATTAATATGAACTTAGCTTCAATGACATAAAAACTCTCTTCCTATGTATCTCCATCCTTTCCCCATGTCTTTCTATTTTTACAATTATACATTTTCTGTTCATGAACATAGGTTCATAATGATTGTTTTATATATTATTCTTTTAAATAATATAGGAAAAATTATATTAAATAATATTGCCAAAAATAGAATAATGCTGACATTTGCAATTTTATATTGTTATTTTTATTGTTCTTTATTTCTTTGTATAATTTCAAGTTACTACTTAGTGTCCTTTAATTTAAACTTGAAAGATAGCCCTCATTTTTAAATAATTTTTGTAGAATAAATCTACTAGTGATAAACTATTTCAGTTTTTGTTTGGAAATATCTTGATTTGGTCTTCATTTTTCAAGGATAGTTTTGACAGGTATAGAAATCTTGACTGATAAATGTGTTTTTTTCTTTTAGCACTTTAAATATGTCATATCATTGCCTTCTGGCCTCTATAGTTTCTGCTAAAATATCACCTGTTTATTTTATTTAGGATTCCTTTACACAACAAATTATCTCCAGCTGCTTTCAAGATATTATTTTTGTCATATAACAATTTGAATATAATGTATCTCAACATGGAACTCTGAGTTTATTCTATTTGGAGTTTGTTTAATTATTTGGATGTGTAGATCTATGTATTTCATCAAATTTCAAACATTTTTAGCCATTATTTTTTCAAATATTTTTTGTGCCCATTTCTCTTCTCTGAGACTACTATTTTATATATATATATATATATATATATATATATATATATATATATATATATATGTTTAATGAGGTCCATGGGACTCTGAGCTATTGTTAAATTGTTTTATTTTTTTGTTCTTTTTCTTTCTGTTATTAAAATTGAATATTTTGAGTTGACCTATTTCCAAGTTTACTAATTCTTTCTTCTGCTTATGCAAATCTGATTACCATTGTACTAAAGGGCACGATGGGGCAAAGGTAGGTAAAAATGCCGCATTGCTGTCCTACTAGGTTTCAGTTACCCCGTTCTTGAGTAAGCATTCACTTTGACTGCAGTAAGTCTTTGTTAATCTTCCTGAGTTGTGACTTAGTTGATTCTGACAGGTTTTGCCAGGCTTTTCAGGGGTTCTGTTGGAGGAGGGGTCTTTGGAATTTCCTACTTGTCATTTTTTTTCTGGTACATTTTTCATTCTCTTAAAATATCATCACCCAAGTAATCCAGACACAGAAAGTCAATTACCACATATTCTCAATTATATGTGGAATTTAATAACAACCCAACTCAAACAGAATAGAATAGTGGTTACTAGTGGTGAGAAAGGAGGAATGGGATGGTCAAGGGTATAAAACCTCAATTAAACAGAAGGAATAAATTTTTTTCCCTTTTGAGATATATTGCACTACATGGTTAATATAGTAAAAAAAAATTACACTTTTCAAAATTACTGACAGTAAATTCCAAATGGTTTTACCACACACATACACACAAAGATAAATATGTGTAGTGATGGATATGTTAATATGTTAATTAACTTGATTTAATTATTCTACATTGAAATTATAAATTTAAACATCATTTTGTACTCTAACACTCTATACAACTATAATTTGTCAATTTAAGATTAAAACATAAAAATAAAATAAATTAAAATAAAATATTAACTCCCACTATATCTTGTTTTAACCTAAATTTATTTGATGATATCTTATTTGTAGATATTTGTGGACTTTAAAATTTGGGAGTAATTATAAATAACACTATAGTGAGCATCTTTTATAGCCAGAATTTACATAGGCTATTTCCTCAGGATAATTCCTAGATAGGAAATGCTGCATTTTATGAATAAAAAGGTATAATTTAAGAGTTTTATTAGGTAGGTGACACCTTTTTCAGAGAGAAAAAAAGTCCCAGAGTCCTAAGTACTAGTATATCAAGAAATAAATCTTATATATGTTAGGTTTTTAAGAAGAGAAATTTAAGCAGGTTAGAATTATTTGTTCAATTGCAGCTTGTTTAACTCCTCCCCTAAAACAGTTTCTAAATCTGATTTGGTGTGTATGAGTCAGATCTTCAGTGCTTCTGTTCACCATGTGGGCTGAAGTTGTACACTAACCACCCAAGATCCTACAGTGCCTTAAAGACAACAAAGGGAACAGAACTTAATTCCTTTGATGTGGGGGCTATGTTCATGAATTCCAAACAATTTCTACTCTAAGTCTTCAAAAGGCAAGTGGCCTGAATGACCAGTTATTCATCTACAGAATACCAATAGGAGGAGGCATTCAGAAAACTAAAATAGGACCTTTATTTGTAAATATTACACCTTGCATAATTTGTGCTTGAATTATTAATATAATGCCTAAACTGAAACTATAATAGACATCAATAAATTCCTCTCCTAGTAACCAGCCCTCCTCTGAGTCCTTTTAATCTCACTTCCTACTTTAGCATTTTTTTCTATAAAGCAAAACTGTTTTCAGTTACATATTATCCATAGTAACTAACTCTAGTCATAATTTCTTTTTATTATATTGGAATTATTTACTCTTCTGTTTTTGTCCTTGCTTAACAAAAACTAACTACAAACACAATTTGGATTGGAAGACTCATTCCTATAGCTGACTATACTTGAATTTTGATATTCAGGATCCATTAGATGATTTTAACAAAACAGAAAATATTTGTGAATAGGAAGGAAGTCAACTTGGAAGAAAAACATATTCCCTTCTTTTAAGTGTTGTGTAGGTTCTGAGATTTTACATCTTCCTTCCAGTCAAACTTTCTTTGGAACTAATGAAAATTCTAGATATGGGGAGAGATCTAGTGGCTAGGAAAATATTACCAGAGAGTCTGAGCTGTTGGTGATATAGGAACCTTTATAAACCTGCAAAGGCCCTTCTACTTCAGTAAGTAGTGCGATTCTATACAACTTCAAAATGCTGTGAACCAAAGTATTTTAAGATCAATTTGAAATTCCAGAGAGGGGTAAAGGTGTAGGGCTGTTTTTTTTGTTTTGTTTTGTCTTTAAATAAGAGTCAAAGCCTGAATTTCCTGTTATTTTTCCTTAAAGAGAACTGAGACAAATCCTGAAGTGGGAATTAGAAATGACTATCAAGTTTCACCGAGGTCTGATGAGTGCGTTTGCCTCCTCCCCTTCCCATCTTCTAACTGGCACTTGACCATTAGCATCACACTCCAATTATTTTTTTTCAAGGGCACTTTGCCTGAGAAGGAATGGTTGTCTCCCATGAGAAGGAAGGTATCATTTAGCAAACAGCAAACACTGTATTCCTATTTATTCATCATTCATTATTTATGATTTGTCCTATATACATCAGGAACCGGGCTACACAGAGAGGACAGAGGTGTGTGTTATTTTCAAAGACTAAATGTCATATCAGAATTTCAGGGTCAGCATACTGTTTCTTCCCCAAATCATGGTAATATCTAAGGCTATATATCTAACTACAAACTGTCACAAGTGAATTCAATAAAAATAAATTCTTTTACATTTGTTCAGATTGTATCCTGAATAACTCTTAAAATTTGTTTTAATTATTCACTTTTCATCCAGTTATTTGGGAAAGTGATAACTTCAACTACAGTCTGAAATGCAAAAGCTGAGTTGTTGAGAGCCACAGCCAAAGGGGCCCCAGCAAACTTCCAGCTGCCGGCTGATGATCCAGCTGCCAGCAAACTTCCAGTTGCCGGCTGATGATTGGCTCACAGCGGCCCCAGCAACATCTAGCTGATTGGCTCCTCCACGGAGCTGCTCATTGGGTGACTTCTTTGGCTCTGCCCACGCAACCCAGCCAATCGGCCTCAGGAGCAGGAGGATTGTGGGAGGTGGAGAGGCTGGTGTGGGGGAGAGAGGCTTGTGGAAGCTGGTGGTGGCAGTTGGGCTCTGAGGGTTTTTCCCTGGAGCTGTTTTGTTTGGCGTTTGTAGTTCTAAAAATAAAGTTAGTTTCTTTTTGACAAGTGGCTCCTGATTTGTGCCAAGCCAGACTTCGGCATTGAGTGACTTAAGTATGTTGATTGAAAGTGAGAGTATTATATTCTTTATGTAAAGATCTCTCTCCTGTTGGTTCAGGTGTTCCAGCAAGTAATAATGAAATGTACACCTACTGATAATTATTCTGGATAACTATTAAGAAAGGTTTACAATTTCTTCCTTTTATTCTTCAATTTCTGGCAGGAGTACCAAAATTTCCAAGGTGGGCTTGTAGAATCAGAGCTCAACTAGAAAGGGAAGCATTACAAGTCATCCCAGTGAAGAGTATTCTTGCTGATCCAGGAGAATTCAAACTTTCGCTCTTTCACATTTGTACCAAAACTTTACAGAGGTTTTTGGAATCGAGCTTCCAAAACCTGTGTGGCTCATTCATCTTCAATAATAACATTAAGAGTTACTGACTGACTTAGCCAAAAGTGGTGAGAAGAAGTCGCCACAATTTGGTTGAGCACTTTTGGAATGAACATAATGTCAAGTTAGAAAAATTGCCGGTTATGAAGTTGAAGCACGCTTTTCCTCCACAAATGAAGCCCAGTGTGACATTTTATATAAGCTGCATTTCAGAAAATAAGGAAATGACATCTTTTATCTCTAACTAGGTTCTGGAATTAATTTGCTCTTTTTTATTTGCATCAATATATTTGTCCTCCAATGGCATATGTTTCATCAGGGCAACCATGTGGAAAACTCAGACACAAAGAAGTATTTGTTTCTTGAAAGAACAGTGTGAATAAGGCATTAATGTAATTTTGATGCCAGATAAAGTACTTTATTATAGCAGAGAACATAATAATGAAGGGACTTATAGAGGGCCTAAGTTTGTTGGTCTTTGAATTTCTTCCATAGTAGAGTAGTCAAATTGGTTCAACCATTTCAAAAATCTGGGTAGAATGTGAATATGTTTTATCATTTTCCTTTTTTTTTTAATTGAGTAGCTTATATTAATTTCAAATTATAAGGATTTTCCAAAGGATTTTTGTCACACAGACCTGGTACAATAGGGCAACAATAATGGTATGCAATGGAGAGAGACTCTCCACAATGAACTTCATCAGTCTTTGGGAGGCAGAATAAGTCTATTGAATAATTTATAGCAACACTAAAGAGATTTTATGTCTAGAAATGAGAATTTATGTGGTGATTCAATATGGATATAGCACAGGAAAATACAGTGACGTTATTTCAACAGAAATAAATTAGGTTACAAGGCTACTCCGCACGTATTTCAGGATTTTAAGAAAACCACAATGGTACAACAGAAAAATCAATGGATAAAAATTCAGGAGACAGGATTCTAATGCCAGTATAACAGCTGAGCCACTTAGAGCAAGTGATAATGGTAGAGATAATAATGCTTGTGCAAATTATTTCATATGGCAGTTGTGAGCATTCAATGTACTGACTAATAATAAAGTTCCTTGAAAATTAGAAATTAGCCATTGGTTGTTATTTCAGAGTGATTTAACAACCTGAGATCAACAGTTGGATACATCTTAGATAATTTAAAAAAGAAAGAGAAGTATGCCCTCAATAAAAATAATTTGATCTGTAAGTGGAACCATTTACTAAATCTAGGACTATTTCCTGTGGAGTCTTGGGTTTCCCTATGAAGTTTCAACTTTAAGGAATATTTTCATGCAGTTTACAACACCACAACTTCAGTGTGGGTCCCTGACAAGGATGATTGAGAGTTATTAATGGAAGACTCAAAATGTAAACTCAAGGAAAACCCACATCTTCCTTTTTACTTTTTGTGAACTCAGCTGTAGGAAAATGCAATAAGAATATTTTATAATCTCTCTTCTGTCATGCTGCCTTCTGAGAGTTACCATTTATATAGGATGCTTCACAGACTGAATCAGACCCATGGCTAACAAAGACCTAAATGGGAAGATACTCAAATAAGTAGATTGTTTTATAAAAATGCAATCTTATAACTTTCTAAGAGATCATTTCAATTCTAAGCCTCTGTGGAGCAAGAGAGAGTAATCACCAATAAACCAGCAATGGATTCATTGAAATCTTGCCAAGTTGAGACCCTGGTGGGTCTGCTTTATTAGTGGAAGTGATTAAGTTACAATCAACTTATTAATTTTTCTTTATGTTCAAAAATAGTTTTTATCTATTATATGTCATGAAATTTAAGTTTCATTATGAATTTTCTTAAAAATTCATATTTTTGTTCAAAGATCCACCTGGCTTCTGCTGACTTACCCTAAATCCATGAAAGTGGAGTTCCAAGCTCTTTTCTTAATATGCTTAACATCAGAATATTGGAAATTCAAGGCATCATCATTTTTTATTTCTGCAAAATTTGAATCCGTGTTTTTCCTCTTTCCTTTCAATTTAGAAAGAGAATTACTTGAGAACCAAGAGAAAGTAGTTTGATAATACTTGAGTCCAACAGGAAGCTCTGTACATATCCAAGAAACCTCACTCCTTAATTATTGCCAGGTCATTTTTGCTGATGCAAGATATTGCATTAGTCCTAATTTGCTCAATTTCTCCATTAATTATGGTGGGAGTTTGTGAAAAAAATAAATGTATTATAATGATAAAAATTTTAAATTGAAAGGAAAAAGAAATAATAAATTATTCATCAGTTGGATTTGGAAAAGTTTAGTTGTTTATCCTGCTGAAATTTTGTAATGTTTTATTTTCCTTGAATGGTGGGGTGGGGACAATAGATTGAAAGATCATTATGAGTCAAGATTCTGGATTCTATTTTTATTTCCGTGTTATTGCATCTAGTTGTATTTTCCCATCAACCAAATACTGAGATTTTGAAAGTATTGTTGGCCAAATGTTTATATAGGCTTAAGATTCTTGGATTCAAGGTGCTATAAAGAAAAAGAATATTATTGTTATTACTCATGAGAAATAGTTGTAATGATGATCTTGGCATGGGCTGGATGCCTTCATTTGGCTAGCAAAGAAAAGTCAACACAAATTCATCAAGCACATTTTTCTGCACTAGGTACTAACAACGTAAGAAGTCTCAGGCTTCAGATTAAGAATACTTCCTTTAGGAACTGACAAATAAGAATAAACAGTGTTTCTTATGAAAATAATGCAAAAACATATCTACTTTTGGTTAAATTCCTGATAAGATGCTGGTTACAAGAGATACTTAACAAAGACTTGCTGATTGATGTTTTTCTCTTATACCTGGATAATTCTATTCCTTATCCAAACCATCTGAAGCAGAGTAGATTATGTAGGAAGAATCTTTACAAATAATTATGATTTCTCTGTTCTGAGATTCACATTGCCTTCCAGAGACATTCATAGAGAATAGCCACAAGGCAGACAACTATACATTTCAAAGCATTTTCACAGAGACAAGAGTGAGGGTGGGTCATTAATCATGAAGTTACTGTCACTCAGATTTTCAGTTAGGATGCCTTTAGCTGCTTGTGACAGGAAACCTCTATTAATCAGGCTAAAATAATTTGTTATCTCCCAGAGACACAGTTTCTGTCCTTCTGCGATTACCCTTGGCTTTGCAGTGCTTACGTGTTGGTTTCATTCTCAAACAAATATCAAGATGGTTTTAGCAGTTCTGGGCATCATATATAACTCCATCAGCTATAACTCCATCCAGAGGAACGGATGGGGCCATGACTTTCTTGTCAAGTGTTTAGTAGCAAGGAAATCACTCCCAGAAACTCTAGCCCCACTCACCAGATCTTCCTTCATGGACCATTGGCTAGAATCAGGTCAGATGGCTTTTCTAAACCATGCACTGGGAGGGCTTTGGGATCAGCAGGCTTGGTAGACTAATTAATTAGGAAGGAATTTATGCCGGGAGAATGGCCCTGTGACATCTTTCACTAGGGAGTATCTAGTTCAAATTTCTATAATAGTGATCCCCTTATATATAAATTTCACAATTTATTAATTCAGACTCTATTCTTATTTGAGTGGAGTCTTGAGGTTGAGAATTTCTTTATAACCTAGCCATTAAAAGCATCCAGTATTAAGATTATTTCTTCTAAAGAATCTGTATTTTAAGGATTCTGGAGGATAAAACTAAAGGGCAGAACTAAAGAACCAAAAAAGCAACAGCAACAAAAATAAATCCAAAAAACAACAATAAGAAAAAAAAAAGTAGCAAAGGATCTGTAGCTTTAAATATCCTCATTACAGACTCCGGGACTTATTCAATGCCCCATGTCAAAAGCCCATAAAAAAAAAGAAAAGAAAAGATAAAAAGGGCAGGAAAAAAAACGAGCATCCCCATTTTAACGAAGCCCTTCAACTCCTCTGTGTCAAAAAACATCGTTACTAGTCAAATTAATTAGGCTGGAGTAATGAAAAGAGCCCTGGATGGGTACCTGGGGAACACCCTGCTTTTCTATTTGCAGTAGCAGATGTGGCCTCTCATGACCAAGGAAACTTCCTCTAGAGGTAATGGGGGAGGAGGAGTGTCTAATGCCCATTTTTAGCTCTAAGAGTACATGATGTTGGTGTTCTTTAATTTCTGATGTATTTCCTTAGAAGGCGTTACTGATAAAGAAAGAAATTGGTTCAAAGCAAACAGTTTAAGAAAGAGCAAACTCGGCTAAACAGGACTGGACCGCATCAACTCTGAAACAGTAGAGTAACTCCCTCCCTGAATGATCCCATAATTGAAAGTGCTATTATTCATAAGGTCCAGAAGAAACACTGTACCTGGACCCCATATATATTTCTCAGTATGTATGTGGGAGAGAAATGGGGGACGGGAGAATATTTTTTTGAGAAAGCATGAATAGAATAATATAGAAAATACTGCCTTTTCTTTTTTTTAAATTAATTTTTTTATTATTAGCTATTCAAAACATTACTAAGCTCTTGACATATCATATTTCATACATTTGACTCAAGCAGATTATGAACTCCCATTTTTACCCCATATACGTATTGCAGATTCACATGGGTTACATATCCACTTTTTTACATACTGCCATACTAGTGTCTATTGTATTCTCCTGCCTTTCCTATCCTCTACTATCCCCTCTCCCCTCCCTGCCCTCCCCTCCCATCTTCAAAAGACTACCAACCAAGAAAAGCCCAGGACCGGATGGGTATACAGCGGAGTTTTACAAAACCTTTAAAGAAGAATTAATACCAATACTTTTCAAGTTATTTCAGGAAATAGAAAAAGAGGGAGCTCTTCCAAATTCATTCTATGAGGCCAACATCACCCTGATTCCAAAACTAGACAAAGATACCTCAAAGAAAGAAAACTATAGACCAATATCTCTAACGAACCTAGATGCAAAAATCCTCAATAAAATTCTGGCGAATCGGATACAGAAAATACTGCCTTTTCAAGTCTTCAGTTTATAAGGGTTCTGCATGGCTGAGATTTTTTTTGGCCTTGAGTTTAAATATTTTTCTTGTATTTATAGTTAAATGATTATTCTAACCTCTCCATTCTATGTCTTTAAATAGGAAATAGAATGACTGAAGAGCTAAGAGAAAGGCTTTTGCCTCATTTTATATTTAATACCTTTTTTGGTGATGTACCTGGTGGAGATTTTCACAAAACAACCTAAGCATCTTCAGAAATAGGAACAGTTTATGTTACTTTGAGGACTTTCAAGTTGCTGCATCTACATAGCTGTAAGATTTCTGGGGCAGATTAACACTGTTTTCTCCAGTTACTTTAAATGCCTTCATTCCTAATCTTTTAACCTGTAGTCAGTTTGGCTAAGCAAGTTCATCAATTTGTTCCATTATTATGAATCCATGAACATGCCAGGTACTTAAATAGGAAAGGAACTTTTAGAATAGTGATTTAATCCTTTTTTGGCCAAGAAAAGAAATGCCCTAGTAGATTGGAAACAAGTTCTGGCAGGTAATAGTAAAATGTTTTTTTTTTCTATAGACAATGATGATGCTTGTAATTACTGTCACCTAAATCAAAATGATTAAAGTAAAATCACGTCCTTCCAGATGCTCAGCATACACTTCCTCATGGTAAGTTAAAGTCACCATTAAACATCTGAAATGCCTATAATTTGAACCACAGCTGCAAGAAAAGTCACCCAATTGTGAATTTGTTAGACCATATGTTATTGTACCAAGTGTAGGTTTTCCTTCCTAAGAAAACCCTATTGCCCCCACTGGAATAATTTTTAAAAGAATGACACTGGCTTGTGTTCTTAGTTACTCCATGACTAAGACATAGCACGTTGAATAAGGGGGAAATATACTTTGGCAAATAACCACTTTTAGAAATAGAATTAGTTCAATGTCTTAAGTTTAAACTTTTGAAAGAATCTACTACTTATCTTAACCATCTTTCCCTCCGCCTCCCCATCCCAACACACACACACACCAAGATAAGAAGAGTTCATTATAAAAGGTTTTAGGATAATTCTAAAACCAGTATTTAAATGACAGTTTCCATTTCTTGTTGCAAATGGAACTCTTTGCCAAGTAAATAGATACGTTTAACTAGGATCTGGTTTTCCTCAAATGTCCAAGCTTATTATCTCCATGGAAAATAGAGAATTGTGATTGGTGATCAAATAGTCAAAGGCTGAGGGAGACAGGGAACTTAGATAAATCTGCAAAAGAGAGAGACCACTCTTGGAATTACCAAATTGGATTGCACTTTTGAACACCTTCAAACTCTTGAAAGAAACTTTTGAGTTTTCATAGTGAATCACTGAGACTAGCACAAAAGTTTCTACTATAGCTTCCTCAATCATTTTAAGAGCCTGGAAATATTAAATTGCCTCTTAAAAGGCCATCGAGAAAGAAAAGAATTGACTTCTTAATTGGTTAGCTCTATTAAAAATACAACATAAAACTGATACTTTCTATTAGTACAAATTCAAATGGATTCAGGATTCTTAAAATTAAAATATTTTGATTATTTTTATCTTGGGAGGTGGTTTCTATGAGGCTAATTATATATCTTTTATATATGTCTAATTAAGGATAATGGAAGGGAAATGTAGTACTAGTTATGGAACATTCTTCATTGAAATCGACTATCCAATGTATCTCCACTTAATAGCAAAATATGTGTTACTTTTGTCTTTCTAAGTAGTTGGACTATTTTTAATTGTGAATTTTAATATAAATTCCTAATTTTATAAATTTAATTTCTTGATATGGAGTTATTTAGATTTTTATCTTTTTTGAGCCCGTTTTGGTGAGATGTATTTTCAAAAGAAATCTCACTATTTATTTAAGTTGGTGATATTACCTATTAACTATCATTAGTGTCTGTAGTTACACCTGTCTTTCATTTCTGATATTGGTAGTCTATGTTTTCTCTCTCTCTCTCTTTGGGATGAAGTCTTTAAAAATTTCCTTCTTTTTGCCTTTATTATTATTACATTCTTTTTTAAAACTTATTTTGCTCTACTTTTCCTGGTTTTAAAAGTCATAATGTAGATCATTGATATTTAAAGCATTAAATTTTGGTAAAGGGAAAAAAGCAAAAAATTTTATTCTAAGCACTTCTTAATCTATTTATGGAATTTGATATTTTCCTTATTTCTGAATTTCCCCTTGAATTTCTTCTTTGGCCCATAGTCTTTATTTTATTTTTCTGGTACTGGGGATTGAACCCAGGGGCACTTTACCACTGACCTACATCCTTAGCCTTTTTTTTTTTTTTTCATTTTGAGACAGTCTTGCTAAGTTGCTGAAACTAGCCTCAAACTTGTGGTCCTCTTTCCTCAGTTTCTCAAGTCACAGGGACAATAGGCATGTGCCACCATGCCCATCCTGTGGGTTGTTTATAAATGTACACTTTTATTTTCATTTTCTTGATAACTTACTTTTGGGTATTCTTAATTTAATTATTATGTGTTCAGTGAATATGTTTTTTTGAAATTTATTGAGATTTATTTTTGGACCCATTATGTATCTTGGTATATTTGAAAGAATGTGGTGTTTTTTTTTGGGGGGGGCGGCTATTGGGTATACTGTCATATAAATGTTGATTAAGTAAATTTGCTTTTGATTCAGATCTTCTATATTCTTAGTTTTTTATTTGCTTCATTGATTACCAAGACATATGTGTTAAAATCTCTGATTATGATTGTACTTGTGTCTATTTCCCCTCTCTTTAATTCCTTCTTTTGTTTTATAAATTGAAACTCTCTTATTAGATGGGAAAATATTTAGGAATTTTGGGATGTAGTGAAGTCACATCATTGTGAAATATTCCCCTTTGTCTCTATGAAACACTTTCTCTTAAGACATATTAATATTTCCACACTAATTTCTTATGTTTACTATTTGAATGATATACCTTTTCCCCAATTTTTACTTTAAGCCTTCAAATGTCTATGTGCATTTCTTATATATAAAAACAGTCTTGCTGTTTTTGTCCATACCAATAATCTCTGTTTTTTATTTGAATCACTGACTCCATTTACATTTATATGGCTTGGTTTAATCTACTATCTTGTTATTGTTTTTCTATATGTCCCTTAGGGGTTTTTTGTTTTTTTGTCTTCTATGGTTCATTTTCTGCCTTCTTTTGAGTTAACCAAATATTTTTCATGCTCTATTTTATTTCTATTTGAGTCTTGGTTAAACCTTTTGTTGTTGTTGTTGTTGTTATTATTATTATTATATTTACATAGTTTCATTTAGTCTAACCAAATGTATCTGTAACAAAACATTTCATTTATAGTTAGTAATAGATCATTTCATTCTTCCAATTTCATATCTAATACTTTCCATTTTCACTTTGCAAGTTATAATCTTACAACAGCATATAATTCTATTACCTATTATATTAGTTTTCTATTGCTGCCATAACAAATTATTTCAGTCTAAAAGCCCAAATTTAATTAATTTGTTATATTATAGTTCTTAAGGCCAGAATATTCACATGAATCTCACTTGCATAAGTATTGGAAAGGCTGTCTTCCTCTCTGGAGACATTAAAGAAGAATCCATTTATTTCAAAGACAAGTGACCTTTTTCTTCTATCTTTTCAATTTAAATTAAATTTGAATTTTAAACATTTGTTGTATTGTGTTCTTAGGTGTGTTTTTCTTTGTGTTTTTGCTACTTGGGTATTGTTAATCTTCTTTGCTCCCTAAGTTAATGTTTTTTTTTTTTAAATAAATTTAGGGAAATTTTAGCCTTTTATTCTCTTTCTGGAATTCCTATTTCATAAATATGTTAGAAAGTTTTATGCTTTCCCACAAGCTTCAAGTATCTGCTCATTTTTCTTCAGTGTTCTTTATTTTTCTTCTTCAAGTGGGAAATTTTCTATTGATTTGTCCTCAGATTTGTTCACCTTTCTACTACTTCCAATTTGCTAATAATCCCACCTAGTGAATTTTTCACTTTATTTATTGTATTTTTCATTTCTAATATTTTCATTTTTATTACTTCTTACCATTTTCATTTCTCTGTTGATACGCCATATGTCTCCATTCATAAACACAGTATTTTCCTTTAATTCTATTTAATAGTCATTTACTCTATTTAATAGTTATTTAGCATCTTTGTCTGAATATTTTAACATATTGACCATTTAGGTTGATTTATATTGATTGTTTTTCTCTTGTCTGTGGGTCACATTTCATTTGGTTCTTTGCAAATTTTTTGTTGCATACTGGGCAGTGTAGATGATGATGCTTACTGAGCCTTGCTTAGGAAAATATCCTCAAGATCTCATATGATTTTGGATCTCATCTAATACCTGTCCCTTTCATCAGAATTTCCAATTATGTACAAAACTGTACTGCATAGTTACCTCACCTGTCTAATTTTTTTTTTTTTTGCTTGTTTATAGTGGAATGGTTAGTTTGGCATTATGGCTAAGAACACAAATTTACTAATGTATTTGTTTTTTTAGCAAATATAGTAAATCTGTTAATTTTTCTTCAATTTACTACAATTGGTAAAGTATGGTCATTGTAGAAGGAAAATATTTCAAGGCAAGGAATTCTTGAAAAACATCTATCTTGTCTACATATAGACCCATCTAACTCCATAGTCACATTCTTTACAACACAATGGTGGCAATTCTACACTGTGTCACTTCCTCACTTCTCGCCCCCAACATTGAAGAGAAAGACAGATATGAAAATAAGGATGAGTGCTGTATTTGTGAATAATAATTTAGCTTCTCATACCCCACTGAAATATCTTGGTTTGCCTGATTGGGATGGAATCCAGAGTTCAAGTAATACTTTTATTCTTTCTGTTTATTAATTCAGTACCTTCAAGACCAGTATTTCTTCCACTCCTAAGAAATCTACAACTTGTCCTGCACTGCTTTATCATTTCTTGGAAACTCCACCATGCCTCTTAGCATTTAACAAGATATTTTCAAAGCATTTGTTTCAAATCCCCAACTTTTTAAAAGATGGAAAATGGGTATAGTATTTCTCTTGTATTTTCATAGAATTTATCACAATGCTAAACACACAGTAGATAATCAATTTCAACCTACTTTTCTGCTTATAACACAGAATTAAGATTTTATAAATGCCGGCATGATACTGTCAGAACAGGACTTCCACGTTGCTCTCTTTGGAGCTAGTTTAGAACCTCCAGGTTAGTGAGTTTCATCATCAGCTCACCTTCAGCCATTCTTCCCCTTCTCAATAATCCTGCTACCAGCTCTTCAACCTTTCTTCCATTTTGTACTGTAGTCTTACAGTATACAAGTCTCTCTCCCACTATAGTGTAGATACAGTGGTGATTCTGACATTCTTACATAGTATTTTATATGTCATTGGCTAATTACATTTCTTTACAGTTTTTTGTTTTTTTTATGGATATAATATAATTTTATTGGAAAAGAAGAGGAAAAAAACACAATAAAATAAACAACCACTCTCAGTAGTTAGTGTATGTTCTACGAAACATACCCCCTATCTCATGAAAAAGAAATGAACATATTTCAAGGAGCCAATGTTTTATTTTTAGCAGAACTTATATTTCTAGAATCACATAATAGGTTCTTTCAGATATCTCTGAAACCACCTAAATCAATCCTCTCATTTTACAGAAGAGGAAAATGGGGCTAAAGGAGATTAAGGCCACCCAGTTAACTAACAATCAGAGGATTTTCTAAAGCAATATTAGGCATCACTTAAATCTGTAAATCTCTAACTTTTGAGCATAAGAATCAACTGGTGAGTTTTAACAATGAAGCTTTCTAGGCCCCACTCCAACATTCATTTGATTCTGATGATAATGATCCAGAGACTACTTTAGTACTACTAAACAGGTAAATGCTTATCTAGCAACCCCTTGCAATTCTTGCTAAAGCTTGGATAAACCTGATCACAATAATAGGGTTTCACTGCCATATTATCACTAAAACACAGGAAGCATGTTTGAAAGCAGTTTATTCACCAGTCATAAATTGAATAAGCTCTCTCTGAAGAATCGGTTCAGCTGCTGTGTCTGGCACTCTACCATATATTCAAGACCGGAGCAATCTGAAAATAGAAAATAAAAATGCATACTTGCTTGACAGGACATTAGACTGCAGACACAACCCAGTTCACAAAGAATAATTAAGTTGATATTTGGAAATACTTTATATTCTAGTTTTCTCTGTTTCATATAGGATTCCTTTGGCTTAATGTATGTTATCTATAATTTTTGGCAAAAATATATTAAGTATATAAATTATACTTATCTGTAATAATTTAGAACTTAATATTTTTACATATGTTATTATTTCTTTTCCTTGACCTATTGCACTGGCTAGACCTCAAATAAAATATTGGAGAGAAATGGAATGGTGATAGCCTGTGTCCTTACTCTTGACCTCAGGAGTAAAGTGTTCAAGAGTTCACATTAAATATTATATGAGTTATAGGGCATCATGTGTATTCCATGTGGATTCCTCTTTTCCAAGCCTCTTTCATTATTCTGAATTTCCTCCCCTCTAATCCTATAGCTCCTTCATGTAGACTCCCAGTCCACTATCTAAATTCATCCCTCTATAATCTCACTAGAGATTCCACTACTATGTTCTTTCTGGTGTCATGAATGTAAGTTTTTCAGATCCCAGAGAGGGGAAAATTTTCTTTAGGTTTATAAGTTGAAAGAATATAAAGTGCCTTGATGTATTTCCCCACTAGAAAGCGTTGTAGCTGATTTTCTTTGGCCCCAAGAAGCAAGCTTATTCATCAGAGCAAGCATTGTTTCCTTTCCCTCCCTTCCTCATATCTACTCCAAAGACCTCACAGTATAGGCTTGTCTGAAGAAAGCATACACCATGGGAAATAATAGTGCAGATATTGTTATGCTAAGGAATATTCAGACTCTTCCTGTATGAGTCACAACTTGAGAGTGATTGAGTCTATTTAGTGTGAAACACTTCATCAGTAACAGATGACTCTAATTCCAATTAATTTACTTACTCAATGAAGAAGGCTCAGTCCATTTTGCAATAGCTACAATTATTGATATGTAATATCATATTGTAAATACAATTCTATGTAATCCTTGCAGTGACCCATCGAATTTATATTACTAAACATTTCACAGATGAGCAGAAAGCTCAAAGAGTTAGCAGTTGGCCAAGGTCTCATAGGCAGTGAGCAATGAAACTGATAGTTGAGCCTAGATTTACCCGTCTCCAAAGCCTGTGATCTTATCACTGTATTGTGCATGAGGTGAAGAGACGGAAGCAAGGGAAATATCAAAGATCCTGGAATTTAAAACCAGATGCCCATGCGCTTGATAACTTGTTAAGTAATGAACAAAAGCAAGATCAAGCTTCCTTCTTTTCTTCCTTCCTTCCACCCTTCTTTCTTTCCTTCCTTCCACCCTTCTTTCCTTCCTTCCTTTCTTCCACGAAACTCCAACAGCAATCACATAAGAATCAGAAAGCATAGAGTATAAAACTGCCTCAAGCCAATGGTACAATATCTATGAAAATATTCTATTATTTTATGATCCCATTGAGAGTGAACATTATATTTATAGCTTTTCTCCTGAATACACATGAAGGTAATATAGAACTTTTGGTAAAAATTATACCATGCATCTGTGCGGACAGCTTGTTTCCTGAACACAAATCTTTATCTGCTACTTTCAGCTTTCAATACATTCTCCGAAGAAGTAAGTCAGGGCATATAAAGGAACAGGAAAAAAAATACATGAAACAGATGAAAGTGGATTTTTGTAGGAAGTGACAGTCATATTAAATTCAATGGAAAACTAGCCAGAAGGAGGCCTGGGAGGAAAATATATGAAGCATACACAAGGAGGGCATGGCTAGGGATCGAATCTCATGACATGTAGCTTACTATTACAGGTTGTCCTTTAAGTGAATTTTTAAGATGGAGTAAAAGATTGGTCATCAGCCCTTCCTATGATGTAGACAAAACATTTTTGGCCATTGAGCAGATTATTTTGTGAGTTTAATGACTCCTTTCACTTCCCGTCCTGGTTAAGTAAAGAGCCTGGGGATCTGACCTAGGGTGAGGCCTAGGATCCATGGTAGGTATCATTATTCTGTATTGCTTCCTTTTCATCCATCAGCATTCCTTTTTTTTTTTTCTTCACAATGAAATTTGTCAAAACTCAATATTTACTTTCTCCATTTCCTCTTATTCCACTAACTCCTCCAGAGACCCATTTCATGTTGGACTTTGTTCCTTCACTCTTAACAAAATAGGTCTTGCTCATTACCTATGACTATAATACTCTAATTCCAGCAGGCAACTTCCAGTTCTTACCTTATTTGATGCTCAAAACATTAACCCCAGTCCCTCCTCACTGACCACTGTCTGACTCTATTGTATTTCCTTCCCTTGACCTCTCTCACCATTCCCCATTCTACATTCTTCCTGCTTTCCTTCTACCTCCTGGCTGCTCTTATGTGGTCTCTGCCAGTTCTCCTCCACCCATCAGTCAAGGTTAGTTTCTTGATGCTAACTTTCAGGCCCTCTTTTCCCACTACAAACTTTTGCTAAGCTGTCTCACCCATAACCATGGCCTGATCATCAGTGATGATGACAGGCCTCTCCCCTGGGCTCTAGACTTATATCTAATGGCTTTGATGACATCTTCTCTTGATTGCAAGAACCTCAAACTTACATGCTGCTTTATTTTTTATTTGTTCATAACAGATTCTTGCAAAGACCAGTGTGCCCTTGAAATTTGTATTTGGAAGGCCCTTGTCTCTGAGCCAAGGCTTCTATGCATGTGAACCCCAGGTACACATCCCTGCCTTTTAAATGCTCATGCCTGCCTGCCTGCCTTCCTCTCTTGTCCCCCTTGCCTTCCTTTCTTTCAGTTTGACTTAAGTCAAAACTTAACAAAACAACAACAACAACAACAAACCCACGTATTGTTTTATGTTATAAGCTTGAATTTATTATCTTTTCCTTCATATCATGTTTTCCTTAGTGTGATTTCTTAGTAAATGCTACGAACATTTACTTAGTTTGCTGCAAAGCTTTGTGGAATTCATTCTTGACATTTTCTCCCCCGTCGCACTACATTCTCAATTTATTAACAGATAATAGAGACTTTTGTGTCTTAAATGTGTTCTAAATTCTTTCATCTCCATTCTCTTTTATGTACATAGCCAACTTATTAATCCAAGCTACCATGATTCTCACCATGGATCACTGCAATACTATCCCAACCTTACATGTACTAACCCTCTACATCTAGTCTAAATGTTGCTTCAAAAAATAAGTCTGACCACATTCCTACCTTCCTGCCTCCCGGCACAATCAAAGCCATTAGAAGATCCTTCCTTTGCCTTTGGGTTAAAAAGCAGTGTCCTGAGCCTGCTGTTTAAAGCCACCCATGACCTGGCACCTACCTATGTTGTCCTCTTCTAGCTTCATTCTTCCCTCTGTAGTTTATTCTTCATCACATCACACTATTTTAATTTCTAGGTCCTTCTACATTCTTATTTAAGGCCTTGACACACGTTTTTCCCTTACCCTGAAACATTCTTCAGTAACCCTTCACTTGTTTATAGCAGACTCTTAGAGAAGGCCAGCGTGTCCTTATAATTTGTCAATTTGTACAGTTTGTATTCAGAATTAAAATGCTGAGCTCACTCAGCTGAGCTAACTCCAAGTAGACATATGTGCCTTTGTGTGTGTGTGTGTGTGTGTGTGTGTGTGTATGTGTGTGTGTGTATATTGTGTGTGTGGTGCTGGGAGTTGAACTCAGCTCTCATGTATGTCAGGAAAGCTCTCTAACCATTAAGCTACTCCCAGCCCTATACATACATAATAATCCTTTAATAATCTTCAAGCCATTTTTTTTGTGTGTACGTTTTTTAAAACTTGATTTTAGTTACCAAATCAAACTTTAAAATAAAATAATAAAACAATATAACTTTCTAGAAATTTTGTTAATTTCTCCATATTTAACAGCACTTTGCAAATTAAGCACAATTTAAACTATGTCATTGTTAATAACTAGGAAGTTTCTAACAAGAACTAGTTGCTTAAGGATATAAAACAGCATCATTTGCAATAAAAGTTATTATTATTACTTTCCCTCAATCTACACTTTTAAATGATACTGAACAGAAACAGGTAAAATAAAACTCTCAGTCCTTGGCCCTCTTGACACCAGACAGACTGAAATAATAGGTCTTGGTCCTAACAAAAGGCTTGAAGCAGGTAAGAGAGAGTGAATTAATGAGATCCTGTAATTTGATCCTCACCAGACCTGGACAGCTGTTCTCAGAATCCTAAGGAATCCTACGCCTTTACAGATCATAGACTGGCAGGGCCCAAATCTGGTGGGTGCAGGCAAGTCTCGACACTGTGGAAATGGTTTTGCTGGTGAAAATAACAGGGATCTGTTATCATAAGATTATCTGTCTGTAAAATGTCTATTTGTCTTCATTACATTGCCTTTGGAGGAGGGAGAAGGGGGTGAACATGAGTGTGTGAGAAGATGGAGTTAGGAGAAGAGAAAGGCATCTCTGACCCAAGGTGAAACCTGCTTTAACTCAGTGTTTGTTTGACAGCCAGATGGAGCCTGCAATGCTGAACTCCTAGTGTTGAGCGCTCCTTAGTATTACATGTAAATATCTTGCAAAATAATGGAAGGATGCATTCATATGTGGAATTGCAACATCATAGTATTCATATGGTAGTTTTAATCTGGTAACTTTAATTAATTGATCCATTTATGATTTCATCATTCTTTCACCAAATACTTAAACGTCTATTACATGCTGGACACTGTGCTAAACATGGGTTATGAAGTGGTGAGTAAAATAAATATTGTACCTGCCTTGATGGCGATCCCAGTTTAATGGATAGCAAAAGAAAGTATCATATAAACGTAATTATAAATTGTGAAAAATACTCCAAAGTGGAAGAATAACCATGAGAGAGAATAACAGGAAGAACCTACTTCAAAGAGAGAGAGAGAGGGACTTTAATATGATATGTAGAGTAAAATGGAGCCAGTCATACAAAGAAGGGGATGGGGGGATGACACGTTATAATGATGGATTTCATATTTATCTCAATTTTAATGAAAAATTAAATATGAATTATAATACAGTTATAAAATACTCAATTAATCAAAATCAAACAACCCCCAAATATATAAAGTTGAAAGGGACCATTTATATCTGTCTCCCTACAAAAATCCCATTCTCTGGGAGGAAATGTGGTTGTTAGGTGGATATGTTTCAATCATTCTCAGGTGGTCTTTTCCCATTGGTGAAAGAACACAAATTGTATGGGTCATCCTTGGGAAAGAATGAGCAAACTGGCCTTGAAATAGCAGGAGCCGCATATCGCTAATGTCAGAACATCATTGAAATATCTTAGTGGGCTTCTAATTATAGGATAGGTCGCATCTGTGAATAATCAGAGGACATACAGTTTTGCACAATCTGCATTCCAATAATCACATTCCTGGAACTTTTAGAAACTTACTTGAAATAAAGTTTATAACTGTTATCTTTCTGCCAATCAATAACAACTAGTAAAAACGGTTTTATGGCTTGTTTTGGCAGCTCCATTTTGGGTCATTCCATTTGCCTTTGTTTTTGCTCACATTTGATTGATTTTGCAATAATGGCAAATACAGAAATAAAAAAGAAAGCCCCCAAAGTGGATACACAAGGCATATCACATTACTAAATGATAACAAACAGATGATATTCAGAATACCTAATTGATAGCACTCTCTATTTCGCTAGATCAAAAGTAACTCTTGAAAACAGACTGGATTTATTTTAAAAGTATAGTAAAAGGATCATTTACAGAGTCATAATCTATCCCACAAGGAGAAATAAATCCAAATTTTAAAAATAGAGAATGCTGAGTTAGCTCAGCTTCTTGTGAAACGTGAAGTATCTCAGGACGGTGAATTACTTATTTCCCAACAGAGTGGCACATGTAGGCAGCCTGAATTAACAGGGGTTCTGGGCCTTAGGGGAAACCCTTCCACAGGAAAGGCAAACCATGTTCCAGAAACATATGTCTTCAGTTCCCCAGGAAAAACATCCAACATTTTTTGCTTTTTTTTTTTTTAAACAGTTTAAAGACCTGTGAAGTAAAACACTTACATAGAACAGTGACAAATCGAAGGATGTGTCACTTGTGTGACACAGTGTCACCTGTGCAGCTATGAACCAGTTAAAGAAACCAATTACCAACACCTAGGAAGGTTCCATGTGTTCCTGAAGCTAGCCAATCCCTAAAAAACAAATACCAAAGGTCTTCTTTGATATAATGAGAGCAACTATGAACAGAGCAGGGAGGAAGAGCAGGAAGAAAAGATTAACATTAAACAGAGCCATGTGTTCCTTTCTAATCCCAATCCTCTTCCTTCCTTCATAGATTACCACTTTCCTTAATCCTTATCACTCTTTTGCTTCTCTCAGTCATTTGCCAACTAACTGCGTATCTCTAAAGACTACAGTGTAGTGTGCCCGATTTTGAATTTTAGCTGAATGGAGTCATACTGTATGCATTTTTTGTGTCTGGCTAAGATTTGTATATTTTCATGACTGTATGATATTCCATTATATGCTGCATGTTGGAAATAAATTTGCTATAAACATTCTTAAACATGTTTTCTGGTGCACCTGTGCAAGAGACTGTGAAGTAGAATTGCTAGATGGTGCATAAGCCCATATTTAATGTAACCAGAGAATATCAAGTAATTGCATTGATTTAAATGACATCAAGGAGTTGTCACTGCTTTAAATCATCACCTATAGTTGTTGTCAGACTCAGAATCTTAATTTTTGGCAATCTGATGTTAGTGTAGAGTTGTAAGATTAACTTCTATTGTCTTTCTTAGGAATTTTATGCATGACGTAAATTTAATTTATATAAATAAGCTTGACGATTACGCAACAGAAAAAAATTAGAACATAGAAAAAAGAAAAAAATATTTTAATCACATAAAAGTGAATATCAGGTTAACTAAGGTAGTACGGCAATTAGTGCATTTTTATTTCAACTGACCCCATTATTTCAACTCTGTAGTTTGGTAATAAAGTAAAAATAGAAATAATATGCCTGACACCTTGTAATTTTTTTGTACCATTTATTATAGTTTGGGGGGATGTCACAATGGGCAAAAGGTGCAACATCTGCAGTTGAGGAGAGAGATAAAAAATGTTCATGAGCTTCTGCCCTAGTCAATGTTTTATTCACTCAAATCACTCAATACAATTTCACTCTATAGGTTCTTTTTTATTCAAGTAATATTTCTTTTTTTATTGGTTGCTCAAAACATTACAATGATCTTGACATATCATATTTCATACATTTGATTCAAGTGGGGTATGAATTCTTATATAACCAACGTGATCCTGCAATCTGTACATATGGTAAAAATAAGACACCTTGTAATTTGTACTTATCTTAGTAAATATAGTCAAATTGATGATAAAATAAATGAATGATCTTTCAAGACAGGTGTTAGATGCCATCTGCTTATATATGTGGATTTTATAAAACTCTTTATTGTTTGCTGTTGATCCATCTATTCCTGTGACAATTCTACACTGTTTTAACCACTCTGTTTTATCTAGAGTTTCATATCTACCTTGGTATCTATTAGGCATGAACTTGTCCTAGGTTCTGCTAAAATGAGAGCTATTTCCTCTTTCTGGAGATAGTGTATTTTGATTCTTTGGGTTTTTTTTTTTTTTTTTAAGAGAGAGTGAGTGAGGAGAGAGAGAGAGAGAATTTTTTTTAAAGAGAGAGTGAGAGAGGAGAGAGAGAGAGGGAGAGAGAATTTTTAATATTTATTTTTTTTTTAGCTCTCGGCAGACACAGCATCTTTGTTGGTATGTGGTGCTGAGGATCGAACCCGGGCCGCACGCATGCCAGGCGAGCACGCTACCGCTTGAGCCACATCCCCAGCCCCATATTTTGATTCTTTGTAAAAATATAGTGAGAAGGAAATTGCACAGTTTGAAAACACAGACCTTAATCAAAGAATTTTATTTTCCATTTGTCTTATCAAACAGAATGCTAGGTAATGCCCATATTTTACCAGTACAGCCTTGAAACCCTGTTGAATTTGACATTTTTCAATAGTCTGAGCCTCAACTAGTCTGAACACTAGAATTGGCATTGCTCTGTCATAATTGGGTAGACCTTATATAGGTTATTTACATTGACTTTATTGGCTGAAATTGTAGCCAAGTTTCTTCGAATGTAACCAGACTATTGAACTACTAGGGGTTTTCTCAACCATGAACATTGTATGCATCTTCATTTATTCAAAAATATTTGCTTCCAGAAATATCTTGAAAATTTCTTGTAGGCATGTTCCTAGATTTTGTGTACTCTGTTATTTTGTAAACAATAGCTTCTCTTCCATTATATTTTCAATTTCATTATTTCTGCTTTATAGGAAAGTTGCTGATTTTATTGCATGAGTTTTGTAGGACAGGATTCATTGAGGACAAAAGTACACAATGCATAAATGTATGACTCATAAATTTTCACTAACTGAGTGCAAACTTTTAATCAGAAGCTGTATTAAGAAACACAAGGCTCTCTTGTGTCACTTACATCCCCTAAAAGTAATAACTTATCCTGATTTCCAATGCCATAAAATAATTTTGCCTATTTTGAAGATAAGTAAATGTTCTCCCTGAGTATGAACTCTTTGTATCTGGATTCTCACATTCAACATGGTGTTCACAAGATTTATTTATGTTGTTGCAAGTAGTTGTGATATTCATTCCTGAGTAGAACATGCTTGTGAATTGATCACAACTTGTACATTTTACTCTTCACAGACATGTGAGTAATTTACAGAATGAGTGAGTCTATTTCTAATAGTGCTGCTCTGAACATTCATGTACATGAGCATGGAGCATATATGTATTCATGCTAAGAATGTTGGCACTTTTTGAGTACCAACCTGATGCAACATATGGAGAATTACACACCTGACCTCATATGAAAGTTTATAGTCAAATACAGGTGCACTAAAATATTGTATAAAAAAGTACCTTCAGGCCATGTGTGTAAATAAAACATATTTCATATTTAGACTTGCATCTGAGCTACATCCCCAGTCCTTTACTTGTATTTTACATCAAATCTTAAAATCTTTTTAACTGTGTATCTGGTGTGTGTGTGTGTGTGTGTGTGCGCGCGCGCTTGTGTGTGTAATACACATACACAATTGATTTATAGATGGTATGTTTATATGCTTTTGATTTATAATCTAATAATTTAGTAGCATTACTAAAGAAAGTACAAATTATTTTTGTATTTCTTTTTTATTTCTTACCTCCCTGAGAAGGACCTCAGAAGAATGGTGAATAGAAATAGTTTAAAAGGGCAAACTTTCTAATTTCTTATTTTATAGGAAAAGCTTAACCATTGAGTCACATCCCCAGCAATTTTTTTTTTTTTTGCATTTTATTTAGAGACAGGGTCTTGCTGAGTTGCTTTGGGCCTCGCTAAGTTGCTGAGGCTGGTTTTGAACTCATGATCCTCCTGCCTCAGCTTGAGAAGCCACTGGGATTATAGGTGTGTGCCACTCTGCTCAGCTATCAAATGCTTTTTATGGAGTTTATTCGTTTCATTTAAAGTTTCAAATACTTCCACAAATCCAATCACATTTTCTTATTTTTTTGTTTAGTATCTTCAGGATCTGTGGTGACATTTCCCCCTCCCCTTTTCATTCTTACACTAGTTTGTTTCTTCTTTTTCTTGATTTCTCTTGCCAGAGGTTTGTCATTTTGGTTGGTCTTTTCTAAGAACCAGTGATTGACTTTGTTCATTCTCTGTTGTTCGAGGCTTTCCATGACATTAGTTTCTGCTTTCATCTTTATTTTTTCCTTCCTTCTACTTTCTTTGGTTTATTTTGATTATCCGACTTTTTACCTTCTCGAGTTAGATTCTTCAGTCTTTCAATTTTCAGACTTCCAAGTACTAGAAGTGTCACATACCTATTTTTCAAGTTAAAGAGTCAAGAGCTTTCCTTTGTTCTTCTAAGGTGTTGGGTAGGTGGAAGGCATCCAGCCACTTAATGTTGTCTGTCTTCTTTCTGCACTTAGAGGATCTGTTTGAATAGTGCTCATTTTGTGTGTGTGTATTATGATAATTAGATACGATTGGTAATAGTTGTTCCAGCAAATACTTTTTAACTTCTAACCATGGGCCAGGTACTCAGTTAAGCACATTATTTCACTTAATCCTCATGATAACACTAGAAGGTGGACAATTCCACTCTCTTTTACAGATGAAGAAACTAAGTGCTGCGATAAATTCTAATGTATTATTAGTAAATATCTGAGGTAGAACCAGCAGTCTGGTACCAGAGCCTACGTTCCTTAGTATTATGAGAAGTTGATTCTGCTTTGTCTCTGAGAAGAATTACACTCTCAAACTCTGAATGTTTTAGAGTTGTTTGAAGAAATCTTTAATAATTCATTAATATTAATGTGTTTCAATTTCTGTTGGGAAAAGCATTTTTAGGAGCCCTGCAGAGAACCAACAGCCATTCTCTCTGCAACTGTGGATTCTGCTCTAAACAGAGGTAATAAAGCCTGTTCCTTTAAGGCCAACGATGGAACACTGCCCACACTGCCAACAGCTGCTCCCTCAGCCCACCTGGATTGTTAGCACTGCCAGGAGCAAGGATGGAGGGTGGCGGCGGAGCGGGTGGGGGGGCTTTTGTGGTATTTCGATATAGGTGGGAGAAAATGTAGTCAGTGACTCTGGGGAACCCCTCAGTTCTCCAAGTTAAAAAAAAAAAAAAAAAAAACTACTGTCCTAATCATGCCCTTCTAGTGCTGGTGCTGTTCCAGTGCTTTGAACAAGAGCCAGTCTGAATCCAAACACCTCTGTGCAAATCTTTGAGTCTAGCACAATTTAGAGAGAAATTCTCCAAATCTCTAGAAATCACAGGTAGGCCACGGGCCCATGGCTCTTCAGTTGATTTTCAATGGCATCTCTTTACCTTTCAGTCCAGTATTAAAAAGTTGTCTTTTTAAAGTCACTCTAGCTTTGTTGAGGAAAGCTTTCCAAAGGTACCACAGAGTTATTAAAGACTTCTGAGGGAATACTGACTGATCAGATGAAGCTACCTATGAAAACTCTATAATTTTTCTTTTTAATCTAAAGGATTTCTCTCTTGAGTTTTCCAACTATGCAGTCTATATCGCCTTTATGGATAAGTGCCATTAAATTGGTCTCTACCTGCAGAAACGTTGAAAATAAACCATGGGACTGTTTTCATGGTGAGAACATTAGCCTCTTATTCATTTCTTTTTTTTTTTTTTCCAGGACTGTGGATTGAACCCAGGGCCTTGTGCATGTTTTGCAGGTAAGCCCTCTGCCACTGAGTTATATCCCTACCCCTTTTCATTTTTTAATTTTTATTTTGAGACAGGGTTTCCTTAAATTCCCTCACACTGGCCTCACTCAAATTTGCCATCCTCCTGCTTCAGCCTCCAGAGTAGCTGGGATTACAGGTTACACTACCTTTCCCAGCTAATTATTTCTAGGCCTTCTAATGTTTGTCACCTTCTCAAGTTACCAGATGAGATGTCAAATCACTTCTTTACCACTCCATTACTCTCCTCTTGTCATGGATTTTTTATTGCTTGCTCTGATTCTTCTGTGTCTTCCTAGTGTAATAATGCGTAAACTCAAATATGTGGGTCCTATTGTAGACTACTCTGCCATTTGCATAACTATGCCTTCCTGTTCTTTTCTGTAAAACAAAGGAAAACAAACCAGCCACTTTTAATAAGACATGTAAATATTGGTTCCATCATCTTGTAATTTTGGATTTCCTTTCAACTTAATTTTTAGGCCAGGGGATGATAAGTAAACAAACACATGGTGAGTGTTAGGATCTGAATGGTGAATTATGATGAAGAATTGAGTCAATCCTGTCACAATCACAGGCAACAGGCAGTTCTCACGATAACCATTAGGAGTAACCATGCAGAGAGACAATGGGATCAGACACTGTACTGGCACATCCTGAGCTAGGTTTACACGTATTTTCTATAAGCAGTTGGTTGCAGTCATCTTTTGGGCAATGTGTTGGCAACTGGGTCAGGGCAACAATGAGACATTTGGATCATTGGTTGGCCAAATAAAATTATAATACATGCTTAGATTTTATTCTAAACATGTTGATACAAGATAAGCCTTAGCCCTCTCCCCTTCACCAATACGAGCATGGGGGACCTAGAATCATCTTCAGGGTTACCACAAAGCTTGACAGATAGTAGAAATCGAACAAGTATTTGTTAACTAATCAGTGACTGGTTAAAGTAAGGAGTGAGTTTGGTTTCTCTCTAAGATCATGTAGTTCTTAGTGTTTTCTTGTAGGGCTAACTCCTTGCATCGGGAGGGGACACTGAGCTCAGAGTTCTCAGAGAGTTTTCCACTCTGCCCCACAGCTGTGCAGTGCAAATTTACAAACACCAACCCCTTCTCTAGAGAGATGGAAGCAGAGTCAGCAGGATGAGGCTGGTCCAGTGTGGTGTGTGTGTGTTGGAGGAGCTCTGCTCAGAACTGTTGGGCATGCCCAAGTCAGGGGAGGGTATCAAGCTCAGGGTAGCCAGAGCAAGCTGTGGGGAACTTTCTAGTAATCCAGAAAGAGGAGTCAGAATAGATGCCCCAAATCCAGAGTTAGGAGAGAATGTGGGATCCCAGGGAAAAGTACAGGAATAAATAGGGATCAGAAAACCAAAGAATCAAAACTTGGCCAGTACCTGGAGGTCATGTACTAAGTAGTCCACCAGCTTCTCTGAGGCACCTCGTGTGCCTGCTGTAGTGTGGTGTAGGAAGGGCTCTCAGGGTTGATGGGCTAAAGATGGGGATCAGATATTGTACTGAGACCACACCTGATGTGTCCTGGGACCCTGTAACTTGAACAGTGATCCTGAGCTCAGTGTACATGGGCTTCCAGATCTAGGATCAAGACAACTTGGGGTAAGTGTGAGCAGAGAGAATAGAACAAGTTGTTGGTGCCCAAGATGACCAGGAATAATAAGCACAGGCTCACAGCCCCAGATCTTTTTTCTACCAACCTCAAAAATTAAACGTTTTTCTTATTTCTCACATTGAAAAAGATAGTGAAAGGAACATATCCAGTGATTTTCCAAGATTAACTGACTACTTGAAAATTAAGGAGTCTTTCTCTCATTAATTCTGACCAACTCTCTGTGACTTGACTTCTTTCTTGCAAATCTGCCCATCCAGTCACTATGAAGCCCGACCAGGATATAATATTATACAACATTGTGGAGAGAGGAAGGAAGTTTCAGGTATTGTTTAGCAGAAGTGTTTGTTACTCAGAAAATAATGGTAAGACTTATAAGTAATCATCTTTTGAGAAAAAAAGAGGAAATTCTTCAAGAATTAGCAAGAAATAAACTGATACTTTCACCTTGTTATGGAGAAAAGTCCTGACTTGGGATATTCAAGGAGTTAATTGAAGGCATCTTTTATAGCCCTCAGTTCATCCATCACTATAACAAAATACCTGAGACAATCAACTTGCAAAATGAAAAAGGTTAGTTTGGCTCACCATTTTGGTAGTTCTAGTCCATGATAAGTGGGCCCTGAAACTTTGGGTCTGTGATAGGTAGCACAGCATGGCCCAGAGAAAAATGCACTCACCTCATGGCCGTGAAGCAAAAGTGAAAGAGAGGAGGGGTCTGTGTGCCACAATCCCTTTCAAGAGGATGCATCCAATGACCTAAAGCCAGCTTACTAGTCCCTAACTATGGAAGGTTCTATCACACCCACCCCTCAGTAGTACTACCTGGGGGCCAAGCCTTTAATACACAGACTTTTAGGGTGACACTAAAAATCTAAACTATATAGAAGTATTCATTTTTGTGTGTGTGGCGGGGACTCTCTCCTCCGTCAGTGGGGACTGCCTGCCCGGCACTGGCAGTATCTCCTATTTTTCCAAGTGGCACCCCTGGGACCCTGAGATTCTGTGAGCCATCTGGGAGGACTAACTCAACCTGTTACCAGGTCTCTCTAGGGGAAAAGTAGCTTCCAATTTCCATCATCCTTTGCTTTGTTCCTTATGGCACCAGAGCCCAGCAAGGAAATGAAACTACCTAACCATGTTTGACTCTGCAATTATCTCTCCTTCTCCCAATGTGTGAGCAGAAAGAGAAGCTCCATTTGTTTAATTGGTTAGTATTCCAACCATTGTACTTTGTTAATATCCCTGTTGGTAATGTGATACTTGGCAGTCATACCTTTATTCTTTTCTCTCCTAGGTTTGTTCTTTTTCTTCTTTCTTTGTGTAAAGGGTGTGTACTGGCTTTGTGAAATCCCTGTAGCAAGTTGTGAATGATGTATGAAGTGAAAAGTCTTTACTCAGGGCCCAGTAGGAATAGAGAAAGTGCTGTGCATTCACTGCTGGGCAGAGTTTTTCACTGTGTGCTGTAGGGACAGATATCCTACATTCATCCTACGCTGCCTCAAAATCCCAGGAGCTCTAGATCTAGTAGGAAAGTGGCACAGTCCTGCAGAAAAGCAGAGATGAATTCATTGACCTCCAAAAGCCCTTCTTGGCATTGTGATTCTGCATTCACTACTGGTGAGATCACACACACACACACACACACACACACACACACACACATATATATATATATATATTAAACAAAGGAACAAGAGTGTGACTCCCACTCTCTGTGATATGGGAAGGTGGAGGTGGGAGATTGGTGATTGTCAGCTCTCTGCAGGCTAATCTCATGTGGAGAGGATATGTCTCTTTACCCTGGCTTGCAGGAAATACTGTTATTAAAAGCCAGGAGATGAGATCTGACCTCGTGACTTATGCAGTATTTTCCTTTAAGGAAACCCAGAACTCTCTGAAAATCATCACATTTTTCTGTGAATTGAGTGTCACATTGGTGCATAATCCAAAATTCTTCTATTTCCAGACTAAGATGCTCAGTTATCCAGTAAGTATCTTATATAATCAATTCGACATTATCCAGTATTGTATTACTGGTTTATGGATTATCTGTGGTTCAGGTGAAACAGGAACAGGGCACATCTCTATGGGAGAGGGAAGTTGGATAGTTATGCAGAGGCTAATTATTACTCATTGGAACTTCCTTGGAAGATGAATAGAAAGGGTTAGCAGAGCTGTGCCAGTTGAAAGTGGCCACAGAATCAGAAGGAACACAGCTCTTATGCTGGACCTGTTTCTCATTTCTCCCAACAGGAAACCCCAACTTCTCTCTTTTGGGAAGGGATGGAGAAGAACAAAGCAACTATTACTTAAATGTTAAATAATTGTCTGAAGCAAGAGCAAGTTATAGATCATGATTCCTAAGTACTCTTAGGCCAATGGCGAATAATTAAGCAATGATTCTAGTTTCATTTTTATCCTTGATATTTTATTTTCCATGATTACCCTCCAACCTCCATTCCACACTCACTGCATCCAATGACAGTTGACTATGGGTATCTTTCTAGTCTCAGAGGATAGACAGTTATCCATGCTGACAGACCCACATTCAAATAAAATCACTGACTTCTCAAGATTCACCCTTTTCGAGGCAATTCTGGCATTTATAATTAGGTTTTAGATGTTCTATTCAAAGTTAGACTCTATTCTTATACATGAATGAAGAAAGAGCAAACTGGTGGCTGCTGTAGCTCAGCGTGCTGCTTGAATTAATTTCTGCACCCTCATTTGTGACTCAGAGTGAAGGGAACCTAGAGGAGACCTGTGAGAAAGCAAGAGTCCTTAAATAACACTAGAAAATTGTAAGTACTTTCATACTGAAAGGAAGAAAGCACAGACATCACAATGGCTTTTGAGAAAAGAGATTCCAGAGAGTATGAAGAGCAGTTATGTTGAGATCATTCTGAAAAGAAAGAATGAACTCAGCGTCCAGCTGGGAGATTTTATGCAAGAATCTTGCAAATTATCCCCCTAACTCTTACCGGCTCTCGCTTTGGATTGGAGAAGTTTTATCTTGTTGCTTGAACCACTCATTTCAAGATACTTAATATAACATTAAAAATATAGAATGCACAGGAAAATACACTGCAGAATAGTTGGGGTAGAACGTTTTGAGGACCTTGAGGAATGATAGGGCTTCTTGTAGGCTGAAGGTTAGAACAGAGAGCAGATAGTACTGATTGCTTCAAAAAGTTCTCTGAGTCTTTTTGGGGAAATGGGTACTCTCCACTCATTCATGGTTGTCTGTGTAAGACAAAATGATATTGCGGCATTTCAAATTTCTGTATCATCTTTTATTGTCCCTAGGTCATTTATCCATATCTCCTTTCCAAATGAAACCTGGTGCTTGCAGGTTTCCTGTACATGTCTCCGAAATTCTATTCATATTTCTCCTTGTAGTTTTCAATGACAATTAGATGCTCCTTTATGTACCCATAGTCTGATCATCTTCTGGCTATCAAATGCCTAATCCAAAATGATGAGAAGGAGGAAGGGGAGAGTAGAAGGGCCTGCGGTTTAAGTTAAAACAATCTGTTTTATCTCTATGGGAAGATCTAACCTTCGGCCTCCTCTATGCTTAGGAATATATTTTCCTACTGAGACTTTTTTCTCTTATTTCAAGTAGCTGAAAATAACTGTTCCAAGGATTAAAATGAAACCTTTCCATATCCAAAGCAAGAGCCTTGAGCAAAGGAGGTAACAAATCCTGAGACATTTTTGTTTGTCTAAAGTCAAAAATTCAGCCGTGTTCTATCGCTCAGCACATCATGAAAATTTGAATTGGATTTAAAAAAAAAATAACGTGGGCTTTGGATTCATTAGGAACATATTAAGTTGTTGAGATACAAAACATGTTTTTCCTCTCTAGTAGTAAATATCAAACAGAATTCTGAATGCCCATTTACCCCATCTCTTGGAAGCAGTTGAAGGCTTCCATGCTTAGAAAGAGTCCTGGGTTGACTGCAATGATAGACCTGTCGGTAATGCTGAGGTGAGGCTCAGCAGTGACAGTATATTAAATAACCTCACATTCATTTCTAGCATATTCTCAAGACATTCAACGCAGAAACCATGTCGTCCCATGAATGTTCCTGGATGAAGCACGATCTTTCCACACCCTCAGCAAGGAGAGATTGAGCCAGCCCACGACACGTGAGGTTAAAAAGCACCCCTCCAAGCTTCGCACCAGCCCTCAGTGATTTCTTACAGATATTTACTTAGCACATGGCATATAGAACATTAAAAGGGTTTTGAAAAATCCCTCAGTTTTCAACTTCTGAAGGATTATTAACTTCAAAGTCTGAAGAAATGTCGCCATTCTATCTTTGGAAATGCCAGGAGCCTTTGCATATTCCTACCACAGTACCAAGCAACCCCCAGCAGAGAGGAACGATTACTGCCTCAGTGGCGAGAAGATGGCTTTTGATCTCTTAACATATTGGAAATTACTTAAAGGTAAGCCATCTGCTAGCTGAGGAACAAAAACAGATTACATCACACCCTGCTAGAAAGATTGTGTTAAATCCTGTATATCAAGGCTTTTAATAATTCTATATTAAGTCAGCTAATAGGATTAGGTACACATTTTCTTTAGGCTTATTTCCTCAACTATTAAAAAAAAAACTTTTTTTGTGTGTGTGTTTGACGATCTGCAAAATTCAAGAGTATTCTACTGTGAATAAAAAGGGTGCTTTCAAGAGGAAGCATTTCTTCAGATCATCACTGCTCTCCAAGGAGATGTACCACAGAAGTGTCTTTCCAGAGGGGTTTGTGGGAGAGGGGAGCCTGGTGTGCTCCTGTTATTACCAACCTGACGTAGTACCTGTGCATTACAAACCTGCCTACAAGGGTTTCATCCCTTCCCTGTTCTAAGGCAGGTCAGAGGTGGAATTCAGGCAGGTGGAGGAGGTGAGGATGGCTGGTCCCTGCAGTGATAATGATTAACAGTAACCATGGTGATAGAATGCCATGAGGTTGGTATGCCACAGGTAGTGGAGATGATAGAAGAATAATCCTTGATTACTCAGAGCTTAAAGCTTTTGCAAGACTGGACAGTCCCAACCTTGAGAAAGCTTTGCATTTTTAAAATGGCATTGTGGTCAGACTAAGCATATTGTGCTCCGTCTCTGTGGTAAGCTCCAGGTCATAGAAATATTAGAATATATTTGCCTGACGACATGTGGGAATAAAAAGAAAAAGCCTTTATTCCTTGCCCCTTATTTCACAAATTTGTTTAGTGCCATTCTACAATCCCAGAGCATTAAATATACACATTCTACAAATTAACTTCCATTCATTGCTTCTAAATCTTTTATAAGAGGCTCATTTACTCTGTGTAGTATACATCACTCTGGGATACTGAAAGTTGAATGAGGTTATAGCCGTGAGATTAACAAACACCATTCTTTCTCAATGGTCCTTCAAGTAGTTCTTTAAAAAGGAAAAAAACAATCTTAGTCCTCCTGAGATAATGTAATTCTTACCAGGGGGACAACTGAGCATTCCAAATAACCACCGAGAGCCAAATAAAATTCAGGATTCAATACGTTTAGAAACCAGCACAAAGTGTTGCACATTAAAGATACCCGAGAAGTACTTGTTGAATCAAATTTCCAAAAGATTTCTTGTCTTGATTTGGCCTTAATTATTGAATGATACAGAATAAAATAAACCTAATTTTATCAAAGCACTAATGAGAATGGACACTGCAAAATCAGCAGCCCAAATGTCTAGTTGTTCTATTTTTTTATCTTGTTCAAATGGTCCAAGCTCTGTTTATATGTTTCTTACAAGCATAGTAACCACAATCAATGATAAATCTAATAATAGTTATAATACACGGAGACACTTTATTCATTGGTTCTTTGAAAATTCTGCTTCTAACCCTCCCAGCATTTTCGAGAGGTAGATATTATCACTCCCTGTTTAGCTGTAAGAAAGCTGAGATTCAAAGTGGATCAAAGAAAAATCTGCAGCAAGTGGAAGAGTGAGGAATCGAAATAGGGTTTGCCTTCTGGGTTAGCTTTCCGTCGTGGTGACCAAAGTACCCAGCAAGAACAACTTACAGGAGGAAATGTTTATTTTGGCTCTTGGTTTCAGAGGTTCAGTCCATGGTCTGCCAACTCCATGGCTCCAGGTCCAAGAAGAGGCAGAACATCATGGTGAAAGGGCACTGCAGAGGAAGGCTGCTCAGCTCACGGCAGTCAGGAAGGAGAGAGGGAGAGAGAAACGGAAGGAGGGGAAAGGGGGAGGAGGAGGAGGGGAAGAGAAGGGAAGGGAAAGAAGTATCAAGGATAAAATATTAATCCCCAAAGTGTGCTCCAGTGACACACTTCCTCCAGCCACACCCCACCTGCCTACAGTTACCACCCAGTACTGTAGTCCTTTCAAATTATTAATCCATCAAATAGATTAATCCACAGATTAGGTTCCAGCTCTGAACATCCAACATCAACACAGGAGCTTTTGCAGAACACTTGATATCCAAACCATAACACTATCAAAGTCCATTTCCTATCTGCCACAAGTGGCCCTGTTGGATTCCCAGGAGGGCGGCCTTCCATGTAGCCATTAGGGATCTCAGGTTCTTTCACATATGCCTGATATCTTCAGTGTGTGGCTTTAGGATTGCTAGATTCATCTGCATTATGATGGAGAAGAGGGAAGATGCACGGAGAAAGCTCCGCGGGCGGCTTCTTTGGACACAGTGGTGCCCATCACCTTCACTGACTTTGAAAACCTGTGGTTAAAACCTATTCATAGGGCCATATCAAACTGCAAGAGAGACAGAGAAAGGGAATCTCACTCTGTACCCAACATGAGGAAGAAGAGATGGTGACAAACCAGACTGTATTCCATGACAAATCTGTAAAAAGAACCCTGACTTCTGTTTTGAGTTGAGAATTACCTTGAGAATCCAAATGTTATTCAAAGTTTATGTATCTACCATTTGTTTTGAACTGCTAGCAGTCAGAGGAATTGCCATATGGACAACATCAATCTGGTTTGGTGGATATATTAAAATATCAGAAGTCCTTTCAGTTACCTCATTCATTCCTATGTTACCCTTTCTTTCTTATTTTCCTCAACTAAGGCATTTTGTAGAGTTAGAGCACCTCAACAAACATGCATGGAATGAATGAATGGCCTTCTAGGATTTGCTAAGCACCTTTTCTATCAACTGATAGATTTTGTGACCCAAATATCACAGTGAATCAACCTATTTGTGTTGCTTCTTATTGTTGTTTCAGTCATGCTTTATGGCAAGGGTCTAAAATTTACTCACTTACCATTTCAAGAATGTGTATCAACTGAAATACACCTTCTGGTACCACAAAGGATGTTCTTAAAATCTATGCCTGCTTATGTAGACTCCTGGGAGAGAATCACCAGTCGTGTAATATAATGGAAAAGACAGAGAGGAATTTAGGGTAATGGAACTATCTCAGCCTTTGTCCTCAGGCAAGTTGCTTACTCCTGCTGAGCTTCAGTTTCCTTATATAGAAATTAAGAATAATATTACTTACCTTGCAGAGTTGTAAGTACAGCTATTTACATATAAAAGTCTCAGAATCAAGTAGGCACTGAATTAATGTCTTCAGGTGCATATCATTGATAGGGATCATGCTATCATCACCATTAATAATAATGATTAATCGTTCATAATATTAGCATCATAATATAAGTTATAAACAGCAGTCAGTATTGTTTCCCATTACATTGAGTTTAGTAAGAAAACCTAAAATCCAGAAGCAATATTTTGACAGAATTCTAAGTACAGCACAAGTTTTTCCAGCCTGCTGCTCCCAGCTGAGTCCCTATTGAGCTGATGTCTCCCTGGGGACCGAGGACTGTCCATCAGAAGTTCTATCAGCTAAATGCTAAAGCTGCCACTTTCACCTCTATTTGCATTGGATTGGGTCAATCTGCTTTCAGCTTCCACAAAGGTAAACAGAGTAGCCAAGGAAGCTCTTATGACTCATAGCCCCACAGAGCCTTATTAAAGGATCTTATCTATTTTAATACCTGCCAGCAGGTGTGGATTATTAGAATGTATGTAGTGAGAACCTACTGCTGTTTTGAATTAGCAACCTTGGCTCAGAAATGACATATTTTTAATATCAAAATAGCAGAAACCTTTCTTTTCTCTCTTCACTGATGCATAACATTCTAAAAGACAGGAATGGCCTTCAGCTAATACGGATCGATTTCCATTCAGTTTCAGTCACTATTTAATTACTGTTGACTTCTTTAACCTTTCTCGCTTCCTTTTTGGATTATATTTCTTTCTACTCCATTGCCATTTACTTTATTTGGTGACATAATCAAACTCAAAATTATATGATAAGGTCTCCCATTTTTTTTCCTTTCATGCCTTTTATTGTGCTGAATTTATTTAAAAACAAATTACATCCTGAAAGAAAAAAAATTTAATGAGCTGACTTTTTACTTTATCTCTGCATTCACCTTTTAGATCCTGACTTTTACTTAAAAGAGCATACTTCAATTTCCTTTTCACATTTCAAAAGGATGGAATCCTAAGCAGGTTCTTGGAAATGAGTCTGCTGTTCCCCTTAATCATCCCTGCAGTATGTACCTGTATAAACATGCACTGTATACTGAAGGAGATATTAAACAGAAACAAAATCTTACAATAAAAAACAACCGGTAACGGTGCAAAAGGGGTTAGCAGAGTATTATGAGGAAAGGAATTGTCTTATTTCTATGTGTGCAATTTTATCATCCTTGACCTCGGCAATTATAAACGAGGAAAACTTGAGAGTTAGACTAGACACTTCCTGGTTCAAATCCTGGTTGTGCTACTCATAAACTGTATGTCCTTTGGCAGGCTCCTTGAGGTATCTGTACTTATCTGTTTATCTGAAAAATATAAATAATTATTCTATCTCTTAAAATTGTCTTGAGGATTAAGTGAAATGAAATCTGTAAAATGCCTGTCACATATGCTGTCTACTTGTAAATAAGTATATTTGAACCTGCTAGTTTGAACAACTTGAAGTTGGTTTCTCTTTAAGGCAAAAGGCTGCGGTGTTACTACTTAGTTAGAGGGTAAAATCTCAGGAAAATTCATTGATATGGACCATGCTCCTCCCTGTCTGCATATGTAGCAGCAAAACTCTAGTTCCCTTTGTAATCAGGGTTGATCACTGTCACCAATACAGTAACTCATTTCTTTGCCTTTTGATCCACTAGCACTAGGAGCCCCAAATGTGATAGTTAAAGCTTAAGGATTAGCAGAACTCTTTCTGTGTGCCTGGTGGCAATGCCTCTTTCCTTTTCTACCCTAAAATGGGAACCAGGTGGTAGGGACAGAAAGCACAAGTTTCATGAATGAATTGCTGACGCTACAACGTGGAGGTAAACTTTTCTGATCCTCTCTACTTATGGGCATCTAGAAGGATACGCTTTCCAGATTAATTGTCATATACCTTGCATCACAATTTCTGCTAATCCATGAGGTCAGTCACAAATGGGATTGGGGATAACATTTGGTTACATCTGAGATAATTCATCATTGTCCTCCACTAGCTCTCAAAAGTATTCAGGGCCAAACAGGTGCTGACAGGAACATATAGGAGAATTGAACTAGGGATATAATGGAGCCCTAGCCCTTGCATCCTTCAATTTGTTGTGGCACTAATCTCTGCAGTTCCTCTTGGCAGTGTTGCTTTTGAAACATGGCCCCAGACAGAGGCTTCTGCTTGGCCGTCCCCTCATAATAACCCTTGTAGTATGAATCTGGGAAATTGTGGGGATTCTGTCCGCTGGTAAATATTTCCATCCAAGTTGTACACTCCTGTTGTAGACAGTACCCTCAGGATGGGTCTGTGAATGCTTTAACACATTGCAAAATAAACTTAGGCCAAGTCTATTCTCACTGTGCCCAGATAGGCACCCACTCTAACTGGAGATCTCTGGATATTACAGGTCCCTGGGTATCATCTTGGACCCAACTCCTTATCTACAGACTTTAACAAATCTGAATTTTCTCCTTTCAACAGTGTATAGTTACTTTGTCACAGGTACATTGGGAGGAAGAATCAATGGAATATTTACTATATACACTTGTGGTGGTATTGGAGGGCTCTTCTTGGAGGGATCTTGCCTCCAACCCTCATCAGTGACAAAATTCTGGACGTATGAACTAATTTAGATCTGAAAAATTGGTAACAAGATGGTGATTTCCTACCACGTCAATCGACAGCAGCATTCTCTTCATCAGGTCTCAAGACACATCTCAACAGACTATTAGGATGAACTCCAGGGGTTCCTTGTAGGGTTCCTTGTAGGTTCCTTGACCGGGGATGGGTATCCTTTTGTTAGTAAACGTTTCTCTACCCAGTCTTATAGTTTGACTTCCTCACTGTAGTCTAAGGCCCTCAAACTTCATTCCCACCCATATAGCCCCCATTCTTACCAGATCATGTGAATTTGTTTCTAAATTCTTTTTGGCATGTAAACTCTTTCCTCTGGGAGCAGTGCTAGAGCTGGGCTGAGACTTCACCTCGGCCAACAGTCCAGAGGTAATGAGGAATGCTGCGGATAGGTGTCAAGGAGAAAAATTATCATCTGATGAGGCACTTGCCTTAGAGGTCTCAAGGCAAGCAACC
Source organism: Ictidomys tridecemlineatus (assembly GCF_052094955.1). Lineage (NCBI taxonomy): Eukaryota > Metazoa > Chordata > Mammalia > Rodentia > Sciuridae > Ictidomys > Ictidomys tridecemlineatus. Next base: position 202,604,214 of record NC_135478.1, read on the forward strand.
ACTTCTGTTCTTTGATAAGAATCCTGGAGGATTTAGTAGAATGCAAGAGTTAAGATTCTCAGACTGGTTCACCCAAATAGTCTTGTCTACTCTTTCCTTACCAAAGACCTGGCCTTGGTAGAAGAGATCTGTTGAGCCTGTGTTTTCCCTCTATAGTTGGATCTTGAACTTGATTTTTATTATGGTCTTCCCCATGGTTGCATGAGGTGACAGTTTCCATTGCAGCAGCTATGGAGGTTCTGTGGCTTTTCCAGCCTGGCTCCACTGGAAAGCTGGCTTTTCTGAAATCTTTTATTTTCCAAGACTTCCAGTGTAGCTAACAACAGTCATCTCCATTCCACAATTTCTAGAATTATCATTTTATCCACATTTTAACCACTCACTTCTCAGCCACTGACATGATAGTGCTATCATCACCACCTTACCTTCTGCAGATCAGCAGTGGTCTTTCTAACCCACATCCAGAATGTCTTCCTGAGGAGCTTCTTTCTGGAGTCACTCTGGAATCCATTGTCTTCGCCTTTGTCTGTTAAAATGCAGAGCTGAACCAAAGGCTCACATCACTACTACTTTAGTAGGGAGTGTAAACCAGAATGAGGAGTATGGATTATAGAGCAGAGAAGGATGGAGGAAAATACAAAAATACTGATCAAGATGGTTGCGGCCAAGTTCGACTTGTGTCTTGATGTTGCAAAACCATCCTCTGAGAAGCCATGTAATAGCTTCTCAGAGAAGAGTCTGTAGGGGGAGAAGGGAAATAAATCTGTATGTGGGTTCCACTGGTCAAGTTTTCTTCCTATGGGGGTCTTAACCCCAATGCATTTCCCGTTTGTGTTTGCATGACTGTCTAGCAGGGTCCTATGGCACCCTAAACTTCTGTATTAACATGGGGAGACTTTGGCAGAAGGAGCAAATTCAGAACACACAGTACATCACTTTCAGGTTAAGCCTAGTAGAGTTTTGCACGACTATGAGCACAGCAATGGCTGGAGTTAGAGACAAGCAAGACTGAAAAGATCCTCAAGGGATTCATGTCAGGTATCTGATACAAAGCTCTTTCCAGCATCTTGAGGGAAGACGTCATTTGACATTACAGAGGCACACTATTTCTATGTTACCGAAACAGATGAATAACTAAAGAAAAACAAAGTTAAAGGCCTTTGATCTAACTTAATTTTCCCTTCAAAAAGAATTTAGTGATGAAATATTATTTTATCTCATTTAATTTTTATACCAACTCATCTAGGAAGGCAAAACAGTTACTGTTGATCTCACATGAAGAAAACGAAAGCTCAGAGGAGCTGTGAACTACAGAATTAACTTAAGAGGTAAGTGGCAGGCCCCGACTCTAATCTACTAAGATTTACTCAGAGAGTGGGTTTTTTGTTTTGTTTTGTTTTTCATACCATATAACCAATTCATCTCTCTCCTAAAAATTCTGATTCTCATGATTTTTACCTTCATAGACGTATCCTGTGGTACTTTCTCTTCCACTTTATCCCCCCTCCCACAGTTTACTTATGTTTGCTTGTTTCTTTTGAGGGTAGAAGAAATTTGAGGTATGGTAACAATGGAGGATACCCCAGACAAGATGGTGGCCACATTCCCAACACATTCTGATGACAGGCCTGTTCTGATCATTGTAGACATGGCAACCAAGTCTTCTTCAAGGAAAGGATTATGCCATCTACCTCTATGTTTTCCTCAGCCTTCACTCAGGTAAACACATTTGTCGTTCCATAGAACTTTCTTGAAGGAATGCATGAAAAGTCCCCCTCACTAAACACGTAAGAGAGCACCTTCTTCTCTTCCCCCAGCTGTAAGGCTGGTGGTGAAGGCCATGTGTGTTATAAAACATCCTTTGCCAAATAAAACAGATTTCAAACGCATAGAGTCACTTTAGACACTGGGAAGATCATTAGGGAGAACTTTGAACACAAAGATTATTAAAAAAATCCTCTGGGAGCTTCATGACTTCTCAATCCTCTCTTCAAAATATGAAGTACACATCTGATGGTACCAGCTGAGGGACTATAAAGATTCAACAGTATTTTTTTTTTCCCTAACAGCTCTAATACTTGTATGACCGCACTGAAAGATTTCTCTGAGAGGAACGTGCAACTTACCTCTGGGCTTGAGAATGTGAGCCTGGTATCATTAGCCAGTTCTTCCCTGAGTGACTTGTACCGTTTCTGTGATGTCTGCCACCTTTGTGGTTAATGAGCCCCAGGAGTGTGAGCTGCTAAACACACTCCTCCAACAGTTAACCTCAACTGTGTCTCCTGCTTCTACGGCAGCTGCCAGTGCCAAGCAGGAGAAAACAGGAGTCCTGACTTGTTTCTAGGGACTGATTTGCCATGTGTGGCTGGTTTCACCAAAATCTCTGTTTTTGTTGTTGTTGTATTCATTTTCTTGGTAGATGTTTTCTATCCGCCACCGAGACCACTCCAAATTGGTAGAAACTGATGTTCTGAGCCTTTGAAACCTTTAGCACCAGTTCTGAACCATTGCAAAGTGTGCTGGCATAGGTTGGTGGTTGGAGCAATGGGATCCAGAGCCTTCGTGTCCAGGTTCAGGTTCTGTTGCTGTTCCTTAGTGGTGTGTGACAATGGGTTTGATACTTACCTTCTCCAAGACTTAGTTTCTTTACCTATTAGATACATGATGTACCTAATAAGATCGTTACAGGAAATACTTAGATGAATGCAAATAAAGCACAGCCTGACAGCTAGCATATATTAAGTGCTTAGTTAACAGGAACTATTTCTGTCAGCCATTGTAACCTGGGATAACTGCCCAAAACCTGCAGAGACTATATTTGGGAAACAGTCCACAAGGAACTGTGTCTCCGAAACTGGTTGTTAGAACAGCTCATTCCTGGAATTGCCTTAAATTTTTTCCTCCTGTGAAAAGGGAGGTTAGCATTCCTTAAAGATTACAGGAACTGTTTGTCACAGAGGGAGTTAAAGTGAAAATCTCATTCTTCATATTTCCTCAGAAGATCAGGCCTTTTTGGGGTACGTATTGGACTCCAGCTAAAGATCTTTATTCAGGTTGCCTCTCCCTCACCTTGAATTGCAGTCTGTGCAGTTTAATCTCTATAGGCTCTCACTCCATGGTGCATTCTTGTATCAAAAAGGAGAACAAGAAGGCATAGACATAGTTCACATTTTGAGTCAACCAAACCATTTCTTTACACTGACTGCATCTCTTCTGGTTCTGTAGGTATGACACCATGGCAATCTGATGTGTCAGAAATATGTGCAAATATAGCTTTATATATATAAATACTCATAAAAATACTTGTAGATATGTGTGAACATGTACGGTTCATATGCATATATAATAAGTAGGCCTTTTTATAGAGAGAGAAGCTAAGTCTTATATCTTCCTTGAAGCAAGTTGTTATCTACCCTTTGGTCTAGTAATTAAACAATTAAGGGTCATTTATGATAATTACACATTACAACGAAGTGGTAAATAGGCATTAACTCACTTGAGAAATATGTTCTGTTTGGGAGCCAGCATAATGTGGTAGCCAAAGTCGGCAAAGTGTCAGTTCTTGGCACATGGCTCCGTGTTAGCATCCTTGCTGTGGCAACTCTCTAGCTAATGCACAAGAGATGGGAAAGGCCCACAATTGGTTCTAATCAGTGGGGCACCGCGACTCACTCGAGAATATCACCACTGTTAGTTCCCCCTATAGGTGGCTCAATAAATGATGATTCTTGTGTCACTCTTGGGAATTAATGAGAAGGGTGTGTATTTGCCCAGTTCTTACACACACACACACACACACACACACACACACACACACACACATACACAAGATTTCATGGTCATATACCCTGTCATGTGGCATATCAAGACCCCTGGGCTTAAAGTTATAGAATGGAAACTCCTTACTTTTCTTATCTGCTAATGCTACACTGAGCTTAAAGATATCTCATGAGTCTCAGCTTTGGAACTTGTCCCCTATGGCCCCTGAGAGAAGAGGAAGTGAGGGGACTTCAAGTCTAGCCCACCACCTGGCCTGCAGTGGCTTATAACAGGACAGGGATGGATGTCTCCTGGAGCCAGGAGCAGGCCCAGCCTTCAGTGCAGCACAGAGGAGGATCAAAAGGATTGAAAGTGTCTCAGCAAGACCATGCTCACATGGGACAGCTAGAAACTGAAATGCTCATTCACATCTCTCTCTTCAAAGAAAGCCATTGAAAGCCTCTGGAAGAATGACAATACTTGGAGATGATCATCACGCCTTTAATAGCTGCTGCTTTTGATGAATAACAATACCATAATGATAGTGCTGCTTGATTGAGCCCTGGCAGTATTTCAGGTATCACACTTTGACTTTGAAGCACATACTTTTTTTTTTTTTTTTTTAGTACCTGGGATTGAACCCCCCAGGGGCACTCTACCACTGAGTTACAGTCTCAGACTATTTTTTTATTGTGAGGCAGCATCTCATTAAGTTGCCCAGGCTAGCTTTGAACTTATGATCTTCTTGCCTCAGTTTCCAACGTAGCTGGGATTCCAGGCATGCACCACCATATCTTGCATTAAAGCACATACCCAATTTTTTTTTAAATAGAGATTTAGCCCAGAGGGGCTTAACCACTGAGCAACATCCCCACCTCTTTTGATTTTATTATTTTTGAGACAGGGTCTCACTAAATTGCTTTGGGCCTTGGCTAAATTGCCAAAGCTAGCCTTAAACTTGCAATCCTCCTGCCTCAGCCTCCTGAGTTGCTGGGATTACAGGCATGTACCATCAATGCCCATCTTGAAGCACATACTTTTAATATACTATCATATACTAGTATATTAAATCTCTTACTGGTTATCTACAAGATCTTGAGGAAAAGAACACAGGATACTAATGTTTGGATAAGAAGGTACCTGATCTAGTAAGGATCAAGTAAAGAAGGTAGGATGACATTAATAAGGTGTACCATCTATAGACGTCAGACACTAGTCAGATGCTGCAATGAGGGTATGATCTGTATTCAAGGAGAGAAATGACAAAAGATATGAAGATGAAAAAATCTTCATAGATGGAAGTATTACTTTCTGCAAGTATTAAGGTTCAATTGAAGCTAAATTCTTAGTCCTACCCTGGCTGGAAAGAAGGGTGCTGGTATAAGAATCTTTCTAGTAATTCTAGTAGTTCTAATAGTCATAGAGTTATTTTGTAAAACAATTCAATAAATAAATCAGGAAATATTCAAAGGGTACAAAGATCCCTTTCAGGGGATCTGCAAAAACTATGCCACAGAGGGCCCCAATTATTGGTAAAGTTGTGTTCTATCACTTTGTAATATTTATTTAGGGCAGGAAAAAGGCTCAGGTAGGAAAAGCTGAAGGGCTTTTAGGAGATGCAGAATTCTGAAGCATGAGTTTAATTCTCTAAAGACTATGATTTATAGTGCAAACTCCCATGCTCCTGTCAGTTTGCCAATGACCACCATCAACTTCAGAGGATGGTCAAATATGGCCACATGAGCTGTGGTTACTTTTTTTTTTTTAATCATACAATACCTGACACAGTATCCTTCTGAAGAAAAGGAGGCTTATTTAGCTGACCGTTTTGAAGGTTCAAGAGCTCAGGCTAAGGCTGTGACATGTCATGGCAAATGGCAGAAGTAAGTAGCATACGTTGGAGAAAGCCGTCATATCTCAAAGCAAGAGCAAAGAGGAGAAGAAGGTCCCACAATCCCCTTTGCGGACAAGCCTCCAAAGACTTAAGTGCCTCTTTCTAGAACCTACCTCTTAAAGTTTTGTCATCTCCCAATAGTGCCACCCTGTAGACCAAGCCTTCCGTTGTCATGGAGCATTGGGAGAAATGGATAGTCTTAGCCCTTACCCTGATAACACTAATACAAAATGGGAAGACGCCTGTATTTCTATGGTGTGAAATTGGAACACTGGAGGATATCTTTTATCCACCCTCTTTGGAAATGTCTCAAAAATAGGGCCACGGTGGAAATAGGTGTTGAACTCGGCAGGGTATGTGGCAATTCGTACTTGGTCCTTAGTCTATAGACTGGGACAATTTGGTTTGAGGTTACCAGGGTTCTTTAAATGCCTTCCCACAGGCAAAAACATACCACATGTGAAATACGAAATCTCAGGATTGGAACATATACACACGCTTTTTAAAAATTTTTATATTTTTACATTTTTAAAGCTTACATGATGTAAATTGATACAAACTGACCTTTTGCTTTTTAGCAAATAATATCCACCATATTCAGATAGAATTTGAAGTTCATCAGTTGGATAATGAAAGGCGGGATTGATTTTATGTGGTGTAGGTAAGTGTGAAGGGAGGAAAAGCTCTGCCGTGAGCTCACAGATTAGAGCCCCATGCTAATAGACCCTCTAACGCTGAAAGAAGGTCCTGACCCCTTTTGGATCAATCTGGACCAAAAGACGACTCAGTTGCTTCATTCCCAGTTTAAATTCAAAGCTCTTAAGCTAGAGAATCTCTCTCCCCTTTTAAAGCTGTGATTTTTAATTGACCAACTGACATTTTTACTGTGATGAAATATTCCACGCTTCAAAATGGTTTTTGGAAATTCAAGTTTGGTCTAGTTGGTAGATTGCCCATCTGGGGGAGGATTGAAAGGATGGTGGCCACCTTGCTTCCCTTTAATTCTATCCAATACCCAAGACATTCTGTGGAGGCAGTTACTGAACATGACTCTGGTCCCAACTGTGGTAGAAGATTTCCTTCCACAGAATCAAGTGGGTAGCCCACCAAGGAGCTGGGCAAGAGCCCTGTGCTCATAGCTTCAAATTTTGGATGAGTCCGTTTCCTCATTTGAAAAGTGAGACAGGAATAGCTTCCTTATGGTCCTTTTACAACTCTGATTTTCAACAAAGTCAGCAGATTTTAAAACATGAAGTGTTTAAAAATGATCATAGTATATTCCTTTGAATCTCTAAAGCGCCTCTTCTTGTGGAGTTCAAAACGTAGTTTTTTGTTCATTTATGTAGGGTAAAATAGACATTTCAAAGAGTGAAAGTGAGAGCCAGAAAATTTTTCTATGTGATAAAGAAATAAGATAAGACCAAAACATTCAGTCACTCAGGCTGAGTCCAGAGTAAACATGAATTTGGGGCAGTCCAACTCTGGCCTCTGCTTGAAAGCACTTCCTGATTGTTCCTTTTTTTCTGCAATGTGGTTATTGTTTTCTGCTATCATGTGACTATTAAAACTCCTCCCAGGGACCCCATATGGGAATAAAGGATTCAAGAAAGCAAACAAAACAAAACAAAACAAAAACCTCAAACATTCACTGTGCAAAGTTGGAATCATAGGAATGACAGGTATTGTGGAGAGAAAATCTGGCCTGCTAACCCCTGCTACCACACTCTGCCTCCATATCTCAGCTTATCTGCATAAAAAAAAAAATTAACAGAGAGTGAGCTGAAATAAGCAAAACACAAAAGTGGTTTCTTCCCTCCCTGTAACATCCTCCCAAGTTGGCAACTTCCTTTTTCTCAGAAACCTCCATGATCCATGGTACCATACCCAAGCCTTTCTATCTCATCATGAGCTTTCCGCTCCATCTCTCAAGATTCTCTCAAGGTTTTCTGGTTCTCACTTGCTGCTTCTCTAAGGAGAAGCTATGTCCAGTGTTAGTAGAAGACACACTTGACCAGTGCAATTGATAATAATGTCAGTAATCGACTTTTAACAGCCTTTTCTCTCTATGAAGGGAGCATCAAAGCTCTGTGAAATCAACTACAAATAGCCCCACCATAGTAGCAGGATGGTATTTCAAAAGAAGGCATCAAAGAAAACTCACCAACAGTGATACTTTTTCCTAATGGTTCTGAAGGGATAATTAAGTTGTTTATCACCTTTGATGCACATAACCCTAACACAGGTGTTCCCTGGAAACCAATTAAAAATACTTACAGCTGATAAAGAGTGCCTCTCAGCTCAACAAATTTACTAATAATTCCAATCCCATTTGGAAAAGTCTCTTGTCAGCTCTTTTGACACCAAAAGGCAACTTTCACACTCATTTACACTTCAGTGCCCGTAGTGATAAGCACACACAGGGTGTTTACTCAGCCTCCCTTGATCTCAAGAGAAGAGTCCTCCAGAAGCTTCCCTGGGCTATTGAACAACAACTTTAGTTTCAAAGTATGAATTGGGCTCAGGAGCTTGGGATTTCCTTTGAAAGGAAAAAAAATCTAGGATGATACCTTTGTCTAATCATCGGGAAATACCAGTGCCTTGAAGCTACTGCTCTCATTTGGTAACTTTCAGTGGATACCAAGTTGATTGCTCTCAGGACTTGTGGAAAGGGAAAGGGTTCCGTGTAAAAATCCCAGGTGGGAACAGGAGGCTGATGTGACAGATTCATAGAAGGAGGGCTCTCATTTGGTAGCTTGGACAGGACTGACTCGTTTCCTTGTACACTGCGAAGTTGTTCCACGGAGTCCCCAAACCTGGCCCCGTTCCTATCTGTTGATGATTAAAGGACACCTGTCTGTACAGTCGTGTTGAACTTGGTTGCAAAGTTTCTTGACAAAGTGCCTGATCCTCGTGTCTGAAGTCTCTAGTTCTCTTGTGGCTATGTTTGTTGGTTGATGTGCGGATTGGCTTCAGGTCCTTTCACCTGCCACAGCCTCATGCTGACTGAGCCCTCTATGTCTTTAGAACTACAGCAACTCTCAGGTCACTTTCTTCCTCATTCATTATCCCACCTCACCTGGGCCAAAGAGTGTGACTTTGGATTTAGGCATTCCCAACTCTGCCATTAAAGAGCAGTGTGACTTTGGCCCATCTCTTCTCCTCTCTGAACATTCATTTTCTGGCGTTCTTATTTGGAAGAATAGAATTAGAGCAGATGATACATCAAGAACGATTCAGCCCTAAGTTTTATAAGATGATTTGGCAGATGGCAGATTTCCATGTGCAACTTTATTTCTCACTACTTTACTTTTATAAACTCGTTATTTTGTGATTGGTTTCTCATCCAGTCCTCTTGAATGTAGTTGAATTGTCCTCTTGAATGCAGTCCAATTCCTGGCCAGTGTTGCTGGAATTAAGAAAATGAGGAAGAGAGTAGTATGAGATAAAACTGGGAAGATATGTTGGACCTTCAAAGAGGAAATGTGGAGAACTCTGTGGAAGGAAGTTTAAGTCAGGAGATGTAGTGCTTTTAACTAATAAGCTATTGTAGTGGTCTTGCATGGGTGACATTCCTGTGTAATGACTTGCATTTAGTTGCATGGAGTGTCATTCACTGAGATATAGAAAAATAGAAAAGTATCAGGGTTAGAGTGAGCAGAGGATGTTTTAAATTCAGTCTCAGAAAATCAAGTTTGAGATAACTTAGAGACATCCATTTGGAGATGCCAAATAGGCAATTGGACACATAGGTCTGATAATAAGAGGGGGATTTGTATTGAATGTTTGAATTTAGGAGTCATCAGCAAATAAATGTACCTTGAAGCCAAGGGCATAGGTGAAATTACACGAAGGTGAGATGAGTGAAGAGAGAAGAGAGCCTAGGACTAACTTAATATGAATGGCCACGTAGAAAAGGATGACTGGCAAGAGATACTAAGAATGATGATAGAGGTAGGCGGAAGACCAGGAGAGTGCAGTCTCAGGAAGCATCAAATATCATTGAGAGACTAGAGGGTGTAAAAAATGCCCATGTGATTGCCACATGGGGTAATTGTGACCTTAGCCAGTTATGATGGAATGATAAGGGCACAGTCAGAAAGGAGAGGGAAGAGAGTGAGCTGAGAGACGAAGTTATCAGAGACAGTGAGTGTTAAGACCCCTTTAGAAATCTGAGGTCGGGGAGTGAGAATAAGGAGTAGATTTAGGGAGGTCCCAGGTTTGAGCGATACTTATTTTAAAAAGAGGAAGCTTCAAGTGTTTATCTACTCAACAAATATTTATTAAACACTCCTCTAGTGTTTAAGCAATGGGGATGTAGCAGAGAATCTTAAAAGTCCCTGTTACCATGGAAGATTCTAGTTGTGAGGTGGAGGGACACAGACAAGAGACAAACATATAAAAGGTAAAATATTTGGAGACAAGGAAAGGAAGATAACAGAAAATGTATGAATGAAGAAGAAGAAGGCTGCTTTATTTAGTGAGTGGTCAAAGTAAGGTAAGCAAATAAAGATAGAGCAAATAAAGATAGAGGACAGTCAGGTAGATTTGATTTCAGATAAACAACCACTACTTTTGCAGTGTTAACTTATGTCCCATGAAATATTTTGAATAGAATCACACCAAAGTGTTATTTATTGTTTATCTGAAATTCAAATCTAACTGGGCATTCTGGATATTCTCTAAGCAGCCTACTCTGGTGAAGTGACATTTACAATGTTTCCTGTTAGTGAGAACTCTGCAAATTTAATGGGTCAGTTGGATGTAAAAGAAAGGAAAGGGAGGCTGTATTCAAGAAGGAAATAAAGCCTCTGGGAAATCTAAGGGATGAGAACCAAAGTCCAGGTCTCTATCCTAGACAGTAAAGGGAAGGGAACGCTCATGGGTGGGAAATGTTTGTAAGCATGATAAGGGAGGGCAGATGCTTCCTGAATGGGATCTCTAATGTTCCTCTGTGAATAGAAATCAGCGTCAGGTGTTTGAGCAGGAGGATGTCTGAGCAGGAGGACATGATGACAAAAGGGTGAATGTGAACTTGCCTGATGTGTGGAGAGCTCTGAGGTCCCAGGTGACGTTGATAATTCATAGTCCCCATTACTGCTCGTGAGTGCCCCGAAGGTGGGAGGGTGAAGAGCTCCTTTTCCCTCTCCACCTCCCCTCCTCCACCTGTGGGTCTCACAGTGACAGGGGTTGCTAAGTACCTGTTGTCAACATCTTTGCTTCAAAAGGGTAGTGAACAGCAGCTTCTGCAGAGAATGGGGCCCATTAGGTGTTTAGACTATTTTACTTCAATTGGAAAGATGGGTGCCACTGTAGAAAATGCTTTAATAGCCCTTCTTTGGAAAAGAGATGAATTTGAAGATAACACCCAAAGAGCCATTTTATAATCATCTAATTTTGACATACAAGCTCCATCTATATAGCTTGAAGTAAACTGGAGATTTTTCAATGACTCTGATAAATTGGACAATATTGACAGCAAGTGTGAATAGACAACATGTAGAACTTGCCCTTTGGGTTTTGGCTTTTGTTTCTGTTGTATTTAGGTTTTTGCCTTTTCCCTACTCCTTGAAAGTGGCATCTTTACTTGTTTTAGTTGCACACATTTCATTTAAGAGAGCAGCAAATAATTGGGAGCAAGTTACAACGTATTACATTCATTAACACTTTACATTTCATCATCATATTGTTGCATTCTTAACAAGCATAATAATTGCTTTGCATGATTTCATTTATACGCAGAACATTTTTATGACCTGTGCCTTCATGTTTCCTAAACAAAAGGTTAAATACAAAACTTTCCTGAGTGAGAATACCATGAACTGTAGCTTTCCTTTGAGTGAAGATTTGCCACATGGCCATTACCACAGGACTCTTATCCTTGCAAAATCAACAGCTCAGCAAGCAGCAGCATTTAGTGACATTTCCCATACATGCGTGGACACAGGAGAGGTGTAAATGCCTGCCAATTGTGAAAAAGTGTATTTGGGAGAGTGAGGAGTTCAATGCAAAGAGTTTCACTCTTCCTTCTCCTGGGGGTAAGGGAGGCATTGAAAACTTTCAGAGGCAGCTTTTCAGCCCCATTTCTGGGAAATTTTAAATAGATAGAGGAGAACATGTGTACAAAACCTTCATTGAGTGACCCAGAACCAAAGAAAAGGGGAGTGACCAGGACAGCGACACCCAGTGCTTAAGTATTTGATACCTGGCCTCATTTGATTCCTTGGATCCTGTCTTCTGTCAACCTTTCCCTGGATGCACTTTTAGGTGATGTGGAACAGGATTTTCACCTGCTGTTTTTAACCATCTCATAAAAATGTCGCTTCATGCAGAAGTCTTCTGGAGTCTCTGGTCAGGGTGGGAAAGTGACAGAGGGAAGTTTTGTCTAGGTCACATGTTGGGAAATGTTGCCTTTTCTGTATGGGAGAGAAAGTCCACTTCTAAGCCAACCATCTGGATGTTTCTGTACAAAACCACTCTGGTTGATCAAAATCCTATGAGAAATTACTTTCTAGTTTTGGATGGACTCTGCGTGTCTTTCAGAGAATCAAAGAATTCCTATAGGAAAGGGAGGACCTGGACATGACCTTGTCCAGGGGTCCTGTATCACTCCACTGGGATATATTGGTGGGTTACAATCGATTGTGAGCAAAGTACTAATATTTTGCATATCAAGAAGGGATTAAAAATTATCTTCAGTTTTAATCTCACTTTCCCTCATTCTGATGTGTTTTCTCTTGATTGAGAGGTAAAGTAACAGCACCTAGGGCCATTTCCTACAGTCTGTGTATGTCTAAAGGATGCCCATCAGGTATGATATGGAGGAGTGAAGGCTGAGGACCACAGTCACCACCAGTGAATTGTTGCCATAAGACAACAGATTGGCTAGTGGTGGTCTAGGCTCTGCAGCATTCATGACACTCCTTCCACTTGGGGGCACATACTCAGAGGCTAACAGGCTGCTGGTGCTTTGTACTTTTACAGAGTAGTAGGTAGTAAGTAGCACAGACCAATGACCTTGAGCTTTGGTCTTCCTTTGATAAATAAAAGAACTATGTTGTTTTTGTCAGGGAGACCTGCAAACTGTATATCCCAAATCCTCCTTTAAGAGATGGTCCTCTTAGCTGTCGCTACTTTCCCAAAGTCACCAGAGTAACGCTGATTCTGTAGCCCTCTTATGTTTACAAATAGACAAAATAAAGTGGAAATGGTTCCTTGATCAATGTGACACAGGAAGGAATTTTATTTTAAGTTTGTAGGTAGAATATAAGGGATAGAAAATTTAGTTTCTAATTTCTTAGTAAATATTAATATTCTTAGTAAATATGAATATTAATTCCGTTTTACTTATAAGAGTAAGGTGTGAAATTTTAAAATTTTATTTTAGATTATAAAGATACTAAAAAAAAAAAGATACCAGCAAGTAAATAGAAGCTAATCCTTGGATTTAAAAAGGATTTTCCTCCCTGGGAGAACTCATTAGATGTTGCATTATACTTTTAATTGTCAATAGTGCCTTCTAAATCTGAGTAATAAATCAGATATTTAAATGATGATGGTGACCCTTCATTGCAGGTAGTGTATTACTTCTCCATCTGTACATTTTCAGAGTATTTAGCACTTAAAAACCAAAACTAGTGTAGTTATGCCACACATATTCACTTGATAATCAAAGTAATGTATCTTATTTAAATTATACATTATGGTTCACAGAGCACGTTCTCATGTATTTTCTTCTTTGGACCCTCTCAAGCACACATTCCACATACACTAACACACACACACATACACACACACACACTCATCGAAAAAGAAATTGCTAAACAAATTATGTAACATCCATGCAAAGGAATAATTTGCAACCATTAGAGCAGGATCACATTGAAGCAGAATGATCATATTGCTAAGAATAACATGTACAGCACAATTTCATTTTTATTTACAAAATTATCAAAGCATGAGTTTTGCTCATTTGATGTGTAATTATTAATTTGAGTCTAGAATGGAAAGGTATTGTAGGGATAGAGAAAGGGCAATGCCACTTCTCTTCTTCAATACTTCAAAAAGTACAGTGAAATTATGAGGGATTGAATTATACCATGTTTTTATACATCTTAAGTGGATTTTTTTAAAAAAATACTCTTTCTTTTCTCTTCTTTCTTTTTTTTTTTTTTGAAAGATGAAAACTCAAGTCTCAAAAAGTTTGAGTGACTTTTGGAAAGCCACACACCTTACTCCTGCAGTCCAAGTCTCCTGGTTCTCCAGCAATTTCTTTGGCCACCATTTGTCTAGAACAGAGCATGTGAACATGGACTAGGTTGAAGAATAATCACAGGCTTCAAACCTGACCCTTGGATTTGCTATCACCTCAAAACTTCTTGGCCTACAGCAGTGATGTTTTAACATGGTTAGCATATAAAAACATACAATGAAAATTTCTGAATACTTGTATTTTGCTCTTCTGGGAAGAAGGCAGCCCGGTTGAATGAGTTTCCGGATGGAAAGCCGGAAGTTTGTGTTCCTACCCTGGCAGGACTTGGGGGAGCTACTGAACACAGTATCTCAGTTTCCTCACCTGTGAAAATATTGTGCTGACCTACTTTTCCAGGATGGCTGGGTGGGCTGCTTCATGATTTAAAACTGCTTTGAAAATACAAAGCTCCATTGAAATTGTTTGAAATTGTCAGGAGCTCCTCCTGGTTTACACCTTCCTTCCTCCTTATGCCCCTCTCTGGCACATAGGCCCTGTAGAATTGTTAGTTTTCTGCACTTGATCTAAAACTCTACAGAATTAGGTAGTCATTTCCACATGCAAGTGCATTTTCTGGTATTTGTTCAAATGAGAATTGACAAAACATTATTTCTCCTAAAACTAAATGCGAGTGTGTGTGTGTGTGTGTGTGTGTGTGTGTGTGTGTGTGTTTAACATAGTTGGATAGATGCCCGGTGGACCTGGAGGCAGTTTGGGATCTGATCGCGTGGGCACCTCTCTGTTACTGTTAGGTTTAACATCACTTGAACTCTAAGAATTATTGAAACAACTTAAAAGTAGGGATTCAGAAACTCCTTTCTGTCTCCCTTTGGTTCCTTTCCTTTCCCTGCCTGTCCCATGATTGCCCTGTCCCCCAGTCTGTGGAGAAGTGGAGGCAAAGGCTAGTAAAACAGCACTGAAATATGAAGACAAAGATTCACAAAGTGAAACTGAGAGATTCCATGTGCCATTTTTCTCTAAAACATTGTTGAACAAAAGTAAAAGCCCACACCAAGAAGAGAGTGTGTCCTCATCTCCACCTACCTTCAACCCGAACCAGGTCCAAAGGATAAATGAGAAGGGGATGAGGGTTATCATATTATAGGCCCACACTTGCAGAACACTTGAACACAAGTATGAAAGGGGTCCAAGCAAAGCTCAGCCTTCTAAGTTTTCAGTGGGGATCCTCTTCAATTACTCTCTTTTCTTTCCTATCTGAATATTTTCAAAATTTTCTCAGTGTTGATCTTAAGTTTTTGGTTAGTAAAACTGTCTTTCTCCATATATATTACACTCTATTTGGGCCATAAACATCTTGTCACACTTCCAATACCTACAACAGTGCTCTGTGCACAGCAGGCGATTCTGAATGCCTAATAAAAATAGTTCTAGATGCAGTCCAGTGTGTCAAATGCTCTGTGGACCAGGATCATATCTCCAGACTCCTGCCAGCTTACTCTGGCAATATGTATATTTTTTGTCAAGAGCGCTTCATTTGTTAATGATCAAAATTGCTCTGATTTTCCCTAGCACACTCATGAAGACCCTACAAAAACCTATTTTAAGCAAGGAAAAATTTTTTCTTTCTTTCTCTAGGACATGTTCCTAGATTCTTTTAAGTTGTGGTTTCTTAAACTTTTGAGGAAGAAAGGAATCTTCATGGTCTTCCAGCCCAAATATCCACTAGGTTTCCATGAACACTCCTCAACTTCTCTGTGAGGCGGGTGTCCAGTGTCTGGTTGAAGCCCTCCACAGTCTCACGAGTAACCCCTCTCCTTTCTGAACAGATCTGTACACAGATCTCTACCACACAGAGTAGAAAGACACCCACCCTGGAGTTCTGCCTAATATGACTACGGAGAATATGGAAGACACCTCTCACTTGTCTCCCCCATCTTACAAGCCACTTCTAAATCTTCACCCTAGTTAAACATTCTTGCTTCCTTCCAGCAACCAGCTGCCTGACTGCTGTGTATGTAATGCTTTGTGGGACAGAGGTGAAAGTTAATGACTCCTAGAACCCCAGAGCAGGCTTTGTTTCATGGAAGAAATGGGAACATTCCACATCTCCTCTCCTGACTACTTACTGGGCTCATGACCAATTTTATTCCCCACGGTGGGCATTCAGGTTGTGTACTAAAGCTGGTAGATCTTCCTTCCTCCATCTGAAGGTTTCCTATAGGTAGGCCAGTGTGCCCTATGTCCTACTCACTCTTGAAAGCATAGACACACTCTTGGTGTGATGACTGAGAATAATAGCACCAATGTCCCATCTTCTTCTTACACCATAGCCCCTATTGTAGGAGCTCATAATCCAGAGTATATGGAGAAGCACATTTTTCTCTAAAGTAAGATATAACTTTAATTCAATAAAATGAGGATAACTGCAAGTCATCTAAGTGTTTCTGGGTATGGTGTACATCCTGGTGAGGTACTATTGTGTTCTTCATCACTGGAGATGCACATAAAAACAGTCAGAGGAAACAAACAAGGGCTACATAAAAATGAGCATGTGGGGGTTTTGTTTCTTGCTTTGTTTAAAAGTTAGTCATAGAATTACAGCCTATGGAGATTAAAGCAACTAATCACGTCACCGACTCCATTCCTTAACTAATGAAGGTGAAATAATTAGGTAGTATGTTCTGTTCTCTTTGGGCTCCTGTGGTAAACATTTTGATTTAGGACGGTTGGCATAAGACCACAATAGACGTTCAAGTGTACTTGATGTGAACTATCCTGTAATCTTTGATCCCAGGGCAAACGTTGAGAATTATCTAGGGTTGGAGCTACCGAGAGCAGGAAATTAAAGTGCTGGCCTGTAATATTTGGTCAATCACCCCATGTCTTCTCACTAGCCTCCAAGGTTGGATTACTATCTAGGTCCTGGCTGTGTTTCTTGGCAGCAAAGCCAGGGAAGTTATGAGTAATTAAAAAACTTTTCTGCCTGCTCCATTTGTGCACATTTGCATAAACTGGATCTCCAACTCTAAGAGTAAAAGTGAACACATGACCTCCAACTCACACACCCACGATAACTAAAACCCAAATGTATAGTGTAGGGTTGTTCACCATTGGTCTATTTCTCCTCCCTTCTGTTTCCTTCCCTCCATTCCTTCATCAAATGCTTCTTGAATATTTGCTGTGCGCCAGACATTGCGCTGAGCATGAGCACTGGGGAAGTAGAATGAACAAGACCTAGCATCTGCCTTGTCCTCACAGTCGAGATGAGGCAAAGAATCAGCTATGAAAATGCATTGTACTGACTGCTAGGATGGAAGGTGCGGAGACAGACTGGGGAGCCAGTGGGAGAGAGGGCTGGGGTGGTAGGAATTAGAATGGAAGGCTTTGAGGTAGATCTAGTCCTTAAAGTGCATCTTGAAAGATGGATAGGAATTGGCCTGAAGTGAAAAGGGCATTCGAGGGTTGGAGTTGAATGAGCACTTGCCCAGCACATGTGAGCCACTGGGTTCGATCCTCAACATTATGTAAGACAAATAAATAAATACGTGAAAAAGTTAAAAAGAAGGGCATTAGAAGCAGAAGGAGTGGCTCATGAAAAGTCATTGCTAATGGGGTTGGAGAAAAATCTGGAGGGATTGGTGGTACAGAGAACCAGGAAGGAGAGAGGTTTTCAGTATCACATGGTGGCAGGGTCAAGTAATATCAGGATCAAAAGGATTTTCCTGGCTACCAAGAGCCCCCGAGTTCCTCTCTACCCATGAGACTGTTGCAATTGGAGCATCCATTGCACAGAATCACATTGAGTTGGAAGATATCTTGGAGACTCTCAGGTACAGCCTCCCTTCCAATATGGCAAGCTTTCTACAGCCTTCTGATTGGGGACTCTCAGTTTAAACTTGATTATTTCCAGAGTTAGGAAGTTCTGCCAAATCTCATGACCAATTTCAATCGTTGACAAGTTTTCATTACACAAACAGTAGCTAGGGCCAGATATTTGGGAAGAGATATCCCTGATTCTGTATTTCTACCTGAACTTCAGAATGTGGCTTTCCCCATCTATTAGAACTGTTTTCCACCTCACCTTGGGCCCACAATACCTGAAAATTACAATAGCTCTCATTTATAGAGCATTTATTACATGCAAGACATCAGTTCTGTATCAGGGAATTTATGAATATTTTCTCACTTAATTCTCCAAGCAATCCTATTAAGATAAGCATACAAATACAGTTCTTTGTGTTTGCAAGGCCCAGAAATTGACTCAGCTAATTTAAGCAAAAACACAATCTGGGCTGGGGCTGTAGCTCAGTGGTAAAGCACTTGCCTTGCATGTGTGAGGCACTGGGTTTGAGCCTTAGCACTGCATAAGCACTGTGTGCTTATCTTAAAAAAAAAATCTTAAAAATATACCATCTATTGGGAAAATGTGGGAAAACTTGTAAAGAAGAGGAAACGGAACAACCAGGCCCTAAGAAGGACAATAGCTTGGTGGCTCAGGGCTTTCAGACAGCAGTAACTGAAGGACAGTCCCTTTTTGATGCCACATTCAGAAAGGAGGGGCTCCAAATTCTTTCTGTCCTTGGGTCGGTCCATTCAAGAATAAAATTCCAGGGAAGCAAAGTTTAATTTTCCAGGGGTGGGTAAGCCACTTTGATGGATGTCAGGATTCTCCTCGGCTTTTAGGGAGATCAGGGTGCTTTTACTAGAGCAGGGAGAGGGAGTGCTCAGTGGACGGAAACAGCAGCTGTCCATGAGCACAGATGTTGCTATCCCTATCATATAGATCAAGAAACCGCAGCTCAGAGAAGCCAAGCAACTCTCCCACTGCTACACAGACAGTAAATAACAGGACAACGGTTTCGATTCAACCCAGACCTTCCTGACTCCAAAGCCTGGGTGTCTTCCATTTCTCTTTGTGGCCTATTTGCCTAAACTGCGTATGGATATTGCCTTTGGAGTCAAGCCATGCCTGATGGGCTTGAACTTGGCTGTCAGTCTCAGGACTGTATCAGCCTCATCATTTCCCACCCCAGTTCCTAGGGAATGACTCCACAAAGAGCTTCCTGTCCCCCCCCCCCCACCCCATGAGCCTATCTTGCTGTGAGGAAATAGCCATGCTCTGATGGCTTAGTGGGAGACGAGAGAATAGTAAACCACAGCCCGTCTTTCCAATGTCTACCCGTTGACCCTGTTTTGCCCTTGGGAGCAACATACAATACTCCCTTTTCCACTGCCGACCTTCTAAATATTTGAAAAGAGCTATCTCTCCTACCCAGGTCTTCTCCTCACAAAGCTAACTATTCCTGTTCCTTTAACAATTCCTCCTACTGCTATCCCATATGACCACATGGGGATAATTTCCATATGTCGGCTAATTCTCCAAGACTTACATCAGATGAGGATCTGGCCCTGTATGAAAAGAAACCATTTCCCCTGCTTTCTCTTTCTGATTCATTAGATTTCACATAAACCTTTCTGATGACTACCTGCTGTTTTCCAATTCAACTGCAACCCAATATGATTCACTAGGCAAAATTCTCATTCTTCATTCTTCTCTTATTATTTCCCACCCACCCAAGGCCCCCAAAAGCATCCTTCCGAGGCTATAGCCAATGGGCAAAGTGTCCATGAAAAATGCCAAGTTTTGATTCTTTGCCATTTTTTAGTTTATATAAAGTCATTGGACTTTTTAAAATCAAGTTTTTTTTTTCAATGTAAATAATTTAAAGTTTGGACAGCTGTAGTCATATCCTCCAAAGAAAATACCCTGAAAGGTGGATGAGGGTGTTGTATGCCAGGCCTTCCCTCTGAAGTCTCTTTAATTGTTCTTTCTATTTTTCTTTTTTTTTTAAAGGAAAGTAGAGATTTTGAAAATTGTTTTGAGGTTTTGAGCATCTGCGGGGCATTTCCTCACAAATACATTAGTTGTGCTGTTTCTGAAACAAAGTGTTTGATTGTATAAACAGTTATAAAACCTCAAGGTATGATTTGGAAGAAAAGAGGAAAAGGGAGAATTGCAAATGGAGGGAAAGAAATTTAGGATCTTTCAATTGAGAATGTTAAAGCTAGGCAACTCTGAAGGCTGGAGTTGGCCCATTATATAATTAAATCCTGAGAGTTGAACTGGACAAATCTGTGGCCTAGCCTTAGCATGTGGCTCCAACAGTTACCTGTTCCCATCCTATCATGTCCAAGGTCTACCACTTACAATCAACATTTCATGGAATATGAACTGATCTCAAACAGTAGAGGTTATTGTAATTGTACAGTAATTTTTCAAAGACACCTAGTTCACTACCATTAGTGAACTAGGTGTCTTTGAAAAATTACTGTACAATTTTCAAGTCTCCGTGCATAAAACTATTACTCAGTGGCCATCTCTCCCTGGATGAGTCTGAATTAATATGAATCATATTGGGTAGAAAAAAAATAAGAGAAAGGATCAGTTTCTGTTGATACCTGATATTGTTCCACTTGGAATAAAGGGAGAGTCTCTCCCATTCTCTGTTTGGCTAAGCTTAAGATATTCAGTATGAAGAATTAATGGCTTAATAGAACTGATAACCTCTGTTCTCACTGGACATCAGGTGTATGGAATCATAGAATCTCAGAATTGGCAGGGGCAGGAATATAGCTCAGTTGGTAGAGTGTTTCCCTTGCATGTACAAGGCCCTGGGTTCAATCCCCAGCACTGCACCCTCTCACCAAAAAATTAAAAAAATAAAAAATAAAAAGAATCTCAGAATTGGAAGGCTCATTAAAAATCATCTGGTGCAAACTTTCATTCAGTGAAAATTATCTCTGCAAGACCGTTAAGCAGTGTTAATTAAGATTATAGCTGTTTGAACACAGAAGTAGAGTTCTTGAGCTCATTCTGTTCTGTAATGGCTCTAAATGTTATTGAGGCCTTTCTATATTGAACTGAAATCTACTACCTCTTAGCCTTGGGTCATGGAGAATAACATATGCAATGTTCTTAAACTTTCTTATTTCCTTCAGGTATTCTTATTACAAGATTCCTAGACTCTTTACATCATCGTTTTTGAAATGCACGCCTCATTTTGTTGCAATCCCTTGTGCGTAATTTGAATCTAGCTCTTGCAGTGGTTGAACATTCCAGATTTGTGGAAGTCTGGACTATGAAGGAAAGGATATGCGTATGTCATTCCCTCAGCAACTAGTAATGCCTGAAATGTTGTAGATTCTCAAATTTTTGTCTTCTCCTTAATTGCCTTGATAAGAAATCCAAAGAATGTTGGAAATCCACTCTCTTTCTAAAAGAAAGTCAAACCATTTGTGTTTCAATTTGAATAAAGGGAATTCCTGTCTGTCTCTCTTTTGCAGGAAAAGCCAGGTTAAACTTACTGGAAGGCTGAAAAATTATGCTTTAATGTTATATGTTAAACGATGTGGAAACATCATTACTAGAGAATAATTTAGACATCAGGCAATTTGGGTTCAACATGTGTTGCACTGATGTTTCCCAGTGATTTTGTGATTCAAACAACTTTCTTGGATCTTTGATTAGTAGAGAAAAATTCATACACCAGCCAGAGGAGGAACTATGGATTTTTGCTTCAACTGAAAATGTTAACTAATCACCCGAAACCTGCATAAGACCACCTCTGGTACCTGGTTTCACAGCTGAACTGGATAATTCACTAATTACTTAGATGTGTATTCCCCTATAAATGACTTGGAGTGGGTGGGTACTTGGGGGACTTCAGTGGAATCAAACACAGCTGTTGAATTATTTATGTTCCCTTGAAAAGCACAGACCACAAAAGCCGTTCCTCACCATTTCCAGGCACCAGGGACAGACTTTGGCTGGTCCTTGACCAACAGAGGAATAAGGTCATATCTCCAAGAGACTCAATTCCAAGGGGTAACTTAACTCTCTGTAAATGGCTGCTGACTGGCAGCCACCTCCCTTTGAGGATGAGAAAATAATTTATTGGGATTTATTATTTCTCTAACTACTTCCAGTTTTAGTGAAATTAGATTAATGTAGACATAGTTTTTCCTGTGGTGCTGTTTTGCACTGCGCTGTGTGTGTGTGCATGTGTGTGTGTGTGCACTTTGTTTCATTTTATATTTTCACAAACAGCCAGGAGACTAAAGAGGGCCTGGCCAATTAGTCCTCCAGTTCCTGGCAAGGAATTACAAACTGAAGGAAATCAGCTTTAAAAGCTTTTTTGGCCCCTCACATTATTATTAAGCTAAACCTACCCAGGATATGAGTGAGGAATGGAGGCAGTGTACTTTCCAAGGAAACTAGCCTGAAATTATTTAGAGACTTGGTATCTACATTTTATTATTTTTTAAAGCATTCTCAATACCTTCTTCTTAAGATTTGAAATAATCCTTAAAACCAATATAATTTCAGCTTTTATTTTCAGTCAACATCTATTTTGTTAATCTCCTCCCACCACTTTGCATATCCCCCACCGTTAGAAACCCCCTCATTAAGTCAAAGAACAAACACGCACACAAATAAAAACTACTAGAAAACAATGACTCATAACCATATACAGTTCTAACTGTTCGTAAAGACAGTTTGTTATTGAATAATATAAATTAAATGATGAACAACACAATCAGTCCTTTACTTGGCTAACTGAATCTTAAGATGTATTTCTTTCATGGTCTATGGGAAGCAATAACTATGGAGAGATTCTGTAAAAAAACTCACAGAGCAGATTAAACGTTCACCAACAAGCTTTTCATTTTTCCTAAACTCCTTGGACCCAAACCTCACTAGACTTTGTTTCCACAGGACCTGCACAGGGTTTCTCTAAGAGGTCGGACTATCTTTTTCCCAGTTTCTACTATGTACATTGCTATCAGCTGAAATTCTCCACTGCTGAGAACTGCTGGGTGACTCATTCTTAGGGCCCGAGAATAGGGGTCTTCACCTCATAAAGTTCAAGGCTTCTACAAAAGAAGAAGGGTCAGACAGTATAACTACAACTGCTTAAGTAGAAGTTCAAGGAAAAGGGAAAAATAATCATGGAGAACATTCCCAGGTTTCTCTGAAGACTTGTTGATTTTTCGTTTACATTTTTTGCTTCTCTTCAAATAAAAAGTTTAGTGTAAGGTGTTTGTTTGTGGCTTCTTGGCCTTCAGAGTTATTTCTAAAACTAGGCAGTGGGGAGACCTTGGTCTCAAATCATCTATGTCTACAGTATCAACTCATTACAGCTTTTGGCGTTCAGAGAACAAGCAGAGAGCAGAACTCTCCACTGAATGTGATTTGCTTGTTTATAGGCCTGTCTCCCCTACTTAGCTGGAAACTTTATCAAAGGCAAGAACTGTACCCTTTGCATCTTTTTTATCCCCACAGCCTTGTTGGGTGCCTGGTCCACAGCCAGTAAATATTTGTCAAATTAATCCATGAAGGTAAATTGAAAGTACACCATTAGTGTTAATTGTTACCACTGGCAAGTCCTTCTGTGGGCAAGTAAACGGGCCCACTCGGAGCTTGGTAACCACAGGGTCTTTTGAGGCCCAACATTAAGCCCCTTTTCATTCTCCTTGCCAAGCATGAAGCCTAAGAAGGCCTCAGTTTGATTTCCATATTTGGATCACGCTGAGTGCAGACCCCAGTTCTATAATCCATTTCTTTCTGAGGCTGTTGGCATCTCTGGAGTCAGGAAGTAACATCTGCTCCAGTGAGCTGATTACCAATGAGAAGAAAGAGCTAAAGGCCAGCGATAGGTGGGGTCTGGCTCAGCTTCAAAGCAGGCATATGGCTTCTATCTTAATGAGAGAGTTTACATATTCAGGAAAGATACATCTGTAGGGCAAATTAACTGGTTTAAGACCAAACACATAAACACCATGTGGCTGGTCAGCTTGCCCTCACTTGATGACATACCCCCTTATAGCCTTCATATCTGTGCTTCCCTCTTGGGTTACCACATCACTTCTCTTGGTGCCCTGGTTGCTCCAAGCAGGGATTACTATTTTGGCTCCTCAGAGTACTTTGCTAGATGTGTCTTTGCACAGAATTCTTCTCCACAAACTAAAAATGTTGGTCTCCCTAAAACACCATTTTCCTTTGGTTAAAAATCTTCAAGATTTCTTCTCTGTTCTTGGCATGCAAGTGCTTTCCTGAGGATCTGGTCTTACTTTGCATTTCCATGCCATCTCCCAATGGAGTTCCAGTCCAACTCTGCTTTCCACCAGCTGGTCCACTCATCCATGCACTGTTCCCGGTTCTTTTCTACTGTGTGTGTTTGTCCTATTTGCCAACAAGGCCCTACTTACCTTGCTTCACTTATCTGTCCATCCGTTTGGGTTCAGTTTAGGCCTCATCTAACCCATACAGCATTCCATCCTCACTCTGGTCCTCAGCAACACTTCCTTCTCTGACAACACTACAGCTGTGGGAGGTAACTCATGTGTACCTATATTTTAAATAGATTTAGATTCAAACATGATTCAGTGGGATAGAAGCACAGGTTTGTAGCTATCAAAATGTTGGCTCACTGTCCTATGAGGAGACCTCCTGTGATGCAGAGAACAAAACCCTAATCCAATGCAGTAAGACAAGTGTGGCAGCACAGGATCCTCTATGCACTTTGTACCCATTGCCCCTTCCTATTGGTGTCATTTTTAATCCTAATAATGCTGTAGAGTTACGGCTTGAGGAGTAAGTGGGATCATCCTAAGAAAGGTTTCAGTCCCCATGAGAACTCTGCAGAATGGGAGGATCCCAAGGAAAGGAATCTGCCACTTGGAGTTTGAGTGACTTGAAATGGGACTGACTGGTTGATGTAAAAGGACCAGTGGAAAAATGAAATAGTTACCCAAGAAGTGGGTAGAAAAGGATCAAGGGGCTCTAAGGGAGAAGGTACTTCTTCCAATGAAAGTAAGAGACAACATAGGAGGTGGCTTGGAGAGAATAAAAATGATGACAATAACACAAATCTGCCATATCCTTTGGACTCTGTACAGATGGCTAAGCAGTTATTTGCAATGCTGGGTGATTCCTGGTTGTGGACTGACCACATATTCATTTTCAGGGATTTCAGAAGATCACCATGGTGATACTCCAGCTTATAAGGGACTAGTTCTGGGACCCTGTTAAAGAGATTCCCCTATAGAGATAATGATGGTGGTGGTAGAAGTGAAGATAATAGCATCAGGGAAAATCTAGCTGACTGGCTTATGCAGCCACAGAAGGAGGGAAGAATATTCACCTGATAGCAACTATGTTCATTTTAATTGGAATCCCTAGAAGAAAATAATTTATAAAGTGATAGACTTCAACCTAAAGTTTAATCCACACCACTTATTCTACTGTTGGAACTTATAATTTATAAGAATTTGTTTCTTCAGAACATGCTTATCAAATATTTTGATGCTCATTCACAGCAAAAATAAACAGTCTTACATAGTCTAATATTTCTCGAGGAACAAAGCTAAAGATAGGGATTATGAAATTTTACTTTTTGTAATCTGGCCTGGTCTTTCTAATTTAAAATATGTTGGTCAAGGCCTACTAAATTGACTTTATAACTCACTAATGAAAAAACTATGTTAGAGCAATTAGGCTGGCTGACTTCCAAGACCAGACACAAGAGCTAAGGGAAACCCAGCAAACCTAGCCCCAAGTACATTCTGAAGGTTTGTCAGAAATGCTATTGGGGGAAGGATTTTAAATGTTAGTTAAAACTTTAAAATTGTATCTTTTATTTTTTTTGACTTTCTACTTGCAGGAAAACTCCTTTAAAAAACCACATAAGGATGGAAGTTTTGTTTAGGGACATGGAAGTAGCCTAAAATCTAAGAATGTGCATTTCATTCCACAGTGGCCCTTGGAAGAACAGATGTCCACACAGACGGAAGCTTACTCTCTGACCTCAGGACCATGTTTTTATGTCCCCTTTAGCACCCAACACGGTGTCTTGGATGAAGAAAATGCTCAATAAAATGTTTAATCACAGATTTTGATAGTAATAAATTCTGGAATTATGACTTTCAATTTTAGAGGGTATTCTTGAGTGTGCTAGAGCCAGGATTTGAATCCACATCTGGATGATAGTAAAGCTGACATTCTTTCCATGTCTTCAGAACAGGTCTTATGTGGAAGTCAGACACTAATCTAGCTGCCAAGTGTTAGCCTCTCCCTGTGCCCTGGGCATATTGACCAGCTTATTTGAATTTCAGTTCTTCCATTTCTAAAATGTGGAATATGGCCTCTTCATATTAGGGCCATTGGGAAGATTAGATGATGCAATAACTTATATGAATTATATGCTGAGGACTCTTCTGTGAATGTGAGATGCCAATTAAAGCCTTGCCTATATGTATGGGGGTGATGGCAAAGGTAAAACTTTTGTAAATTATCTGATATTCTTCCTGAAAAATAATATATGCTCAATAATTTTTACTTTCCTTTTCTTCTTCTAATACCTGGTTTTTTTTTTTTTTTTTTTGTGTGTGTGTGTGGTGCTGAGGATTGAACCTGGTGCCTTGTAAGTGTGAGGCAAGCACTCTACCAACTGAGTTATATTCCCTTTTTCTCTTAAGATGTTGTGGGAAAAATCCACACTGGAGCAACCCAATGAAACCATGTAGGTAAATGATAGAATGGCAAGACAGAGGGCAAATAGGCCAAGTGGTCTCCACCAGAAGGGAAGCAGCCAGAGATTAAGAACATAAATTTAAAAGGTGTGTGTTCACTGATATTCTTCTTTGGAATCATAATTGTCAATTACGTGAGTGGTACCAGGGACAAAGGTTTGGATTCAAGGTTGCCCAGTGGTCATTTCAGATAAGGCCTCCTTGCTTTTTGGAAAATAAATGGGAAACTGGCTCAAGCAGCATTTATACCTCTATCTTAGTATGTACTGCTGGTA
Organism: Ictidomys tridecemlineatus; assembly: GCF_052094955.1. Lineage (NCBI taxonomy): Eukaryota > Metazoa > Chordata > Mammalia > Rodentia > Sciuridae > Ictidomys > Ictidomys tridecemlineatus. The sequence continues at coordinate 202,630,942 of NC_135478.1, forward strand.
TTTATTGAAATGGGGGAGAATCAAAGGATCACACAACAGTTTTGTTCCTATTTGAATTAAGGGTCCTTAATTTAACTGCTTTCCAGTATCAGTATCACTAGTTGTCCGCCTCTCCTTCAAATGGTCTTCCAGTTCTCCTGGTGTCTCACCTCAAGCCAGAGTATACTGTAGCTTATTATACATTCCCAAACTAGATCCTCCTAATCGCCTAAAAGTCAGAGAACCAGGGGAATGAAGACTTGCTCTTTCAAATCCTCTTTCTTGTCCAGCGTTTCTATCACAGCTGCTGGATTTCCAAGCTAATCACTTGTAAGTCATATTCGTTTTTACTGTCATTTCCTCTCAAATGCATTTCACGGGCTTCCTCCTCTATTTGTGCCACTTTGACCCTCAACTCATGGGGAAGCTCTGTTAGAAAATGTTGATTAAAACACAAACAAACAAACAAAAAACTCCCCCAAACTCCCAGGTCTACAGAAGATTTGTAGCCTGTATTTCCAACAGAGTCAATGTGTGAAGTAGGTCCTCTGGTCTGGATTCAGGAAAGTGTTAGAAAGTTTCTGTGTTGGCCTCAGTTCCAAGCTGTGTTCTCCGACCCAGACATTACCAGAGAGATTTTGAGGGATGCTGGGTATTTTTTTTCTACCAATCCCTCTACCTTGTTCCTTTTGGCTCATTATATTTACACCTACTCTCTATCCATCAGAACACAGAAGAGGGAAAGGGGAAACTTGGGCTCTCCAGCCTCTGACACAAAAACTCCCTTATATTTGTGAAACACAATTTACAAAGGGCATGTTTACTTTTAATGGCTCCCTTGATTCTTAGATAATATTAGCTCCAAACCATTGTGTTTTTAAGCACTGCTTATTGTTCTGCCCCTTTTCAGAGTTAGACTACTCTTTAGGGAGCAAATTGCCCTGGAGTTTCAAGCCAGCCTTTCTAGCCAGCCTGCCCTTTTGAACATTTTGCCCATGCATAGGGCTGCCATGCCCCATTTCATGTGCACAATGAGTTCCAAAGGTATAGGAAAGTTTGAAGATCATAACTAATCCAAACCTTGTAGGTGAAGGGACTAGAAGGACAACATAAGTTCTAGAAGATTCCAGGTCAGATATCTCTCTCTCTCTCTCTCTCTCTCTCTCTCTCTCTCTCTCTCTCTCTCTCTCTCTCTCTCACACACACACACACAAACAACCCCCACCCAAAACCAGATAACACATTCCCTTCACAATATGCTGAATTCCCAATTTCTCTTTCAATGTTGCAATCCCTGCTGTGCCATTATTATTCTGTGTTTCATCCTGGCACAATATTAACATCAGAGCTGGTTATAGATTTATCAGTATTCAGATGTTGAAAAATCAATCATTTACAAAAAGAATGCCAGCATCCAGATGGACAGCTGCAGAGCCACTGCTGTGGAAAAGAAGTTGAGATTCTCTCCTGGGTGTCCTCTACCTTGTTTAATAATTTGTGTGCAGTACCATTATCTTCAAATAGCGAGGATTCCATCAACGGCTCACATTAGAGAGTCAGGTTATTAAGGAGTTTCTGTTTGTGGTGGGAAAGTTTGTTTTTTTTTTTTAAAAAAAACAAATAACAACAAGCCACTAATCCTCGGGAGGGTGGGGATTTGGTACCACAATCCGAAAATAATTCAGAAATCCAAAAATAGTCCACAGGTTCAAAGAGAAAAGGTAAATAAAATGTAATATCCTTTTAATAAACTCCTAATCCCTGAAGAAATTGGAAAATTGCTGACGCTATTACAGAAATTATTAAATTTCTAAAGGACTCATAGAATGAACTTTTGTAATATTTAGCTGAGTTGTTTTGGCATGTCTTACTGATTTTATGAAGACTCTAGTATGTGATTTCTTCCCTTTCTTCACATTGTACCAGGGCTTCTGGAACTGTGATGTGCACACAGAGGAGCAGACAATCTTGTCAAAATGCAGTTTTTGGTTAAGTAGACTGGGGATGGGCCTGGGATGCTGATGATGGAGCTGGTCTAGGGACTGTGCTTTGACCAGCAAGCCTGCACACATATGCTTCTGCTCTGACCCCTGGATTGTGGCTAACTCCACAAGGTCTCTTACACTGACATTGCAGATTTTCTCAATAGTGTTCCCTGAAATTCTAGGGAATAGTGGGAACTGGTGAAAGGATAGGGTAAGATCCAAAAATAGACTCACATAAATACAGCTAGAATACAATAGATACCTATGCTGTACTAGAACAGTTTTATGGGTTGGACATAGGCTATAATTTGCAGAAAGTGTTCCTATGTTAAAAAGGTGGGGGGAAAAATCTGGAAATGATGGATCTAGACTTTTCCACACTCTCTTTGTCAAGGAAATCTAAGACTTGCTAAGAACTCATAGTGTGCCATTCCTGTGCAAAGGGATTGCCCAAGCTCATACATTTGGGCAGCAGTGGAAAAGACAGGATGGGATCCCAGAGGTGTCTCATTTTACCTAAAGCTTGGATTATTTCACATGCCCCATGCTTCTTCCTGTCTTGCTTCTGTCCTGCCCCTGCCCAGTGGTCTAGTGCTCTGTTTTCTCTGTTGGGAGTTAAATAATATAAGAAAACATTCAGTATCTGTTAATGGGCTGTGAAAAAAAATAGTGGGGATAGAAGGTCAACATCCATATCAATTGCTTATTTACATATAAGCAATTAAAAGTGGGAAACTAAAATTAAGAAATATATACTATTTATAAAAGTTTCAAAAATTGAAATACTTAGCTATGAATCTCATAAATGTAAGCAACTATGTAACAGCTGCAGCTAACGCACTGTCATTGCTATATGTTCAACTATTTAAAGACATAGGAAAACATGCTGCATTCCTGGTTTGGAAGCTTCAACACAGTGAAGATGCCAGTGCTCCCCAAATAAGTTACAGTTTTAATCCATACCAACCAAAAATACTGGGGGTTTTGTTGTTGTTGTTGTTGTTTGTTTGTTGTATAGATATAGACAAGTTGATTCTAAAGTTATATGCAAGAGAAAAAGAATTAGAAGAGATTAATTAGTTTTGAAATTTGAAGCTCTTCTTTCTAAATAAATTTTTTAGGCCTTACTATAGCTGTAGTAATCAAGACAGGATGGAGTTAATGAAGAAAGGGATACATGGATTGGGGTGAAATGGAGCACATGGAATGGAGTTCAGAAATAGACTCATTACAAATATGATCACTGAGGAAGGCAACTGACAAAAGCAATTTGATGGAAAAAGAATGACCTTTTCAGCAAATGGTGCTGGGGTGATTGGTCTTTCATATGTAAAAGCATAAACTTGACCTCAAACCAACACCTTTGCAAAGACTGGCTAAAAATGGAGCCTCATCTAATTGTGAAACATAAAACTTTAAAAAGAAAATATTCATGACCTATGATTGGATAATGAGTTCTTAGAAATTACACCAAAAATACCATCCACAAATTAAAAATTTAATAAATCAGTGTTCACCAAAATTAAAAAACTTTTGGTCTTTCAAAGGCAATGACAAGAGAAGGAAAATTACATGGTAGGAGAAAATATTTGCAAATTGTATATCTGTCTTGATGGGCAAAAGGTGTGACTTATGCAGTCGAGGGGAGAAATAAAGAATGTCCACTTGCTTCTGCCATTTCAATGCTTCATTCACTCATCTCACTCAATACAGTTTCACTCTATAGATTTTTAATCAAGAAAATGCCAATCCTTAATGCCAGGCACTGAAATAGACATAATCAATCCACAGCAAACAATTCTAGATTAATTCTAAGCACTGCAAACACTCTTAATCATGACAGGCTCCTGACAGACATTCCCTCCGCATGCTAAGCTCAAGTGCCAGATCTAAAGTCTCAGGCTTAGGCTTCAAGTCCAGCAGATGCACACTCACTCAGACCACGGTGATCAGGTCAGGAGCTGAGGCAGGCTTCTCCTGGGGTGGAGCTGAGGACTGGTGGAGGAGAGGGTCCTAGGGAGAAATTGCAGTTCTCACCAGGGTCAAGATGTGGCTGTAGAGCTTGAGAGTGGAGAGGAAGATGCAGAGGATTAGGCAAAGGATGAGAAGAGTTGGGATGTCAGTCCAGGTCCTCATCAGGCTCTCCGGCATGAGGGCATCAGTGTCGGGGGCTGAATGTCTGTCCACCATCGTTGTTGACCACTGTTTCAATCCCTATTGGCTGCTACTGGATTTCTCAGTGACATCATTCCCCCTGAGGTTAAAGCATCTGGTCTGGGGGTCCCCACCCTGATTTTCTTGCCTCTCAACTTTGTCCGGGTGAGGGCAACATGAAAGAGACTTCATTCTGAGTTTGTCAGGTTGGTGAGAAGTGACTTGTTTCTATCAGGTTATACCCAATGACCCTACTGTAGGCATGCCTCGTGAGACTATAGGTTTCAAGGTGGAGTTTTAGAATGGAGTTGCTTAGGCTAAGGCCTAACTAAGGCCATCCTTACAATATCTGATGAACAACTTGTATTAAGAATGATAAATAACTCTCAAAACTCAATAAAAAGATAACCACAAAAAATTAAAAAATGGATAAAGGACTTGAACAGACACTACACCCAAGAAGATACAAGGATGGCAAATAATCACATGGAAAAAAAAAGAAAAGTTACCAGACAGTAGGGAAATGCAAATTAAAACCACGATTCAACACTGCTACACAACTAGTAGAATGACTGAAAGAAAAATACTGACAATGCCAAATATAGACAAGGATTCAGAACAACTGGAACTCTCATACCTTGCTAGTGACAATACAAAATCATACAACCACTCTTGGCTTTTTCTTATAAAGTTAACATATGGTTGATAATTCTAGTTTATATCTCTCTAGTGAACTGTTTAACTAGTTTATTAGTTAATTAGCTTACTGGTTACTAGCTTACTCTTACTCCTGAGAAAAGAAAAACTTATATTCACATGGAAATCTAGATATGAAAACTCATAACAGCTTCAACCAAATAACCTGTTCTTCAACAGGTAAATGGTTAAACAAATTGTGGTATATCCATATTATAGAATACTATTCAGCAATAATAAGGAATAGACTATCAATACATACAACATTTTGGATAAATTTGAAAGACATTGTGCTAAGTAAGGGAAGTCATCTCAAAATGTCACATATTCTATGATTTCATTTATATGAAATTCTTGAAGAGATAAATTATAGATATGAAGAAAAGGTTAATGACTGTCTAGAAATAGAGATGGGAGAAGTTGTGATTATAAAGTGATAGCATGAGGGAGTTTGGGGTTATGGTAAACTGTTCTGTATGCTGTTTATAGTGCTGATTACTTGAAATCACAAATCTACATATGTGTTAAAATTCATAAAACTGTCTGCCAAAAGGGAAATAAGTCCAAACAAACAAACAAACAAAAAACCCAAACAGTGGTGGAAACTCTAATTAAAAAACTCTCATGGTCTGATAATGGTATTTTTAGAGGACAAACTTGTTCTTCTTAAAGCATTTTTAAAAATATAAAGGTATAAGGAAAATGGATGTTTTATGTTCTATGGGATTTTTTTCTTTTTTTCTTTTTTGGTACTGGGGATTGAACCCAGGGATACTTCAAGCTATATCCCCAGTCTTTTTAATTTTTTTTTTTTTTTTGCGGGAGTGGGGGAGGACAAGTGGCTCAATAAGTGGCTGAGGTTGGCTTCAAACTTGCAATCCTCCTGCCTCAGCTTCCCAAGTCACTGGGATTATAAGTATGAGCCTCTGCTCCTGGATCTGTGAGATTTTTCCTATTGTAATAAAAGGATGTAGAAAGCAAGTCTCTTGTTTAAAGACAAAATAGACCAACAAAATAGGAGATCAAGACATACCCAAACCCTCAACTTCCTTTAGTTGGTTTGTGAGTACAGAAGGATGTTTTTAACATGTGGTTTGTGGGAGTAAAGGGACTGAAAGAATTGAGTGTGTCTGTGGCTGCCCATCCAGACCCTGTTACTCTTTGAGGATTGGAAATTTTGTAGATGTATAAACGGTAGAGGTATTTTAGTTTCCAATGACTTGTTATAATTATTCTATTTATATTATTATTTGATATATCCCTATTTACATATTCTTCTATTAGTTTTATATCTCAGATCAATATAGAAAGAGATTATGATCTCTTTGATGTTTACTTTAATGAAAGGGATAAATTTAAGGGCTAAAATTAGATTAGACGAATTCCATTCCTCTGATACCCCAAAATTTAGGAGATAGAGACATAGTAATTTGACACTACTGCTGCCTAGTATGGTTGTAAGAATTCTAGGTAAGATAAACTGCCAGGTCAGGGTTGGGAACATGGCTCTCTAACTAAGAATGATATATTTTAAAAAAATTCAAAGGTTGTACAAAAGAAAAAATGAAAAAAAAAAGTGAACCCTAGAGAAAACTTATGTCCAAGAAAGTGTAAAATACATGTTATAGTTTTGATGTAAGGTGTTCCCCAAAAACTTATGGGTGGGACAATGTAAGAATTTTCAGAGGTGAAAAGATTAGATCATTTTGCCCCAGATGAGTGGAGCTCTCTCTTTGCTTCCTAACTGTGATTAACTGAACTGCTTTCCCCTGCCATGCCCTTCAGCCATGATGTTCTGCATCGCCCTGGTCACAGAGCTAAGGAGTCAGCTGACCATGGACAGAATCTCTGAAACCGTGAGCCAAAATAAACTTTTCCTTCTCTAAAGTGTTTTTTTCAGGTATTTGGGTCACAGTGACAAAAAGCTAACAAAAAAACCCGACATGCCATTTTTCTCCTTATAGAAAAAGTTAATTGTATTTTAATATATCAGCAACAAATAATTGGAATTTTGCTTTTAACATTTTCAGTAACATCAAAATATTAAATAAATACAAGTCTCACAAAACATAAAACATGACAGAAAGAAATTAAGAAAACCTAATTAAGTGGAGAAAGAGTCTGTGTTTATTCATTGCAAGAATCAATATTGTTAAAATGTTAACTTTACCTAAATTGAAGTATAGACTTAATGCCATACAAATTGAAATTTCAATGAACTTTTTGCACAACTTAACAATAAATCTATTTTATAACTTATTGTAATGAAAAATTATAATATGGTTTATTATGATTATAAATTTATATGGAAATACTCAGAGTCTAGAATAGCTAAAACATGTTTTATAGAGGACAAAGTTGTGGACTTATACTATCTGTTAAAGATTTTTAAAAATTGTAAAGGTAAATGGGGGGGGGTCAAGGACCATCATGGTACTTTATCATTGTGAAATATGTTTTTCAGCTCTGATATTGCATTTTAATATACAGAAAACACAAAGGTAGGTGATGTGATGAAATGTCACATGATTTGAGAAAACATCAAAGTATCTAGGACTGGTTAGCCTGGAAAATAAGAGGGTTTATATAGGATCCCAAAAACTACATTGAAAAATGCAAAGGGCTGACATAGTAGGAGAGATCATTGACTTATTTGGTGTAGTTTCATAAGGAAGAACCTGAACAGAGGCAGAGGCAGACTTGGCTCAGTATGAGAGAAAACCTTCTAAAATGCAGTGGGCTGCTGAGAGAGGGTCAAGTTCACAGATGGTTCAAGGGGATGCTGCAAGCTCCCTGTCATTGAGATCAGTGTTTTTCAAGAGAGTTATCTGACATCTACCTGCATCATGATTGTAGAAAGACTGTTAAAATTTTAATTCTTGGGTCATAATTTTAGACAGCTTTTTTATTTCCTGCTGTAACTAAAGGATCCAACCAGAGCAATCATTGAGGAGGAGAATTTTATTTAGGGGCTCATAGTTTCAAAGGTCTCAATCCACAGAGAGCAGACTCCATTCCTTAGGGCTAGAGGTGAGGCAGAACATCATGGAGGAAGAGTGTGGCAGAGGGAAGCAGCTCACATGATGATTAGGAAACAGAAAGAGACATCTGTACTTGCCAAATACAAATATATACCCCAAAGCCATGCCCCCAATTCCCACTCTGCCAGCCACACTCTACCACTTCAGTTACCACTCAGTTAATCTCTAACAGGGAATCAATTCACTGATTGGGTTAAAACTCTCACAGCCCAATCATTTCTCCTCTGAATCTTCTTGCATTGTCCCACATGTGAGCTTTTGGGGGACACCTCACATCCAAACCATAACGAGTCCTAATTTCGACCATAAATCTTAACCTCTGGTAAAGGGACACCAGAATCTGCACTCCAACAACATTTGCTGGTGAATCGTATGCTTGCAAATATAGAAGTTGCTGATTGAAGTGATCGACAAGGATTTATTTATTTATTTATTTATTTATTTTTCAAGAATCGTTCTTAAAATATGTTACATGGCCATCACCACCATTCATCTTCAAAACTTTTTCATCATTCCAAACAAAAATTCTCTACTCGTTAAATTGAGTGGTTGTTTTAATTTTTACCTCTCTGTAATTTAGACCTATAGACCTTTGTCTTTGTTTAGACCTATAATTAGACCTTTGTTCTTCTTTATGGTGAATGATGCTCCATTTTGTAAACATACCACATTTTCTTGGCATGAAATTGCTCAAATGATTTCAGCATTTTTTTTTCCTATAAAGGACATTAACAACAAACTGAAAGAAATATTTAAGATACCCACAGGCTTGGACTCTGCTCAAAACTGCTGTTCCCAGTGGCCTCATGCAACAGGCAGACAAAACACCCTCCTTTTTATCCTGGTTCCCTTTACTTGATGATCTGATGAAGCGAAGAGTATGGTGATTGGAAGGTCACCTGGGTCTTTGTCCCAAATTCCAGTGAAAACACAGAAACTTAGTAAGACTGAGGTGTACATTCTCAATTAAAATACCTAATCAAGCCCAAATTCTCCCTTTTAAAAAATAGGATCATAGTTTGAATGTTCATGGAATGTGTATGTGTCTTGAAAATTGCTAATTAATTGCTTGGTAATTAGTATATTTATGTATAACATCTGAATATGTGAAGTTGAGAGAACACATGGACATGCACGAGAAGTTACAATTTAAAAATTATTAGCACATAAAAAAGAATTATTCTTACCATGATTTTTTATGTATTTATTATAATTATTAATACATATTAATTGTACAAAATAATGGGTTTCATTGTGATAATTTCAGTGATTCATATAATGTACTTTGATTGTATCTACCTTCTCTATTATTTTCTCTTACCCTTGTCTCCCTGATTCTGTTGCCTAATAGTTCTCTTCTACTTTCATGTCGTCTTTTTTACCCCAGATTCCACATGTGAGAGAAAATGTCTTTCTGAGTCTTGCTTATTATTCCTAACTTGATGATATCCAGGTTCAACGATTTTCTTGCAAATGCCATGATTTTGTTCTTACTTATGGCTGAATGATGCTCTATTCTGTATACATACCACATTTTCTTTATCTCTTCTTCTGTTGATGAGCATACGGGCTGATTCCAAAACTTGGCTATTGTGAATAGTGCTGCAATACGCATGCACATGCAGTTATCTTTATACTATGCTGACTGACTCCTTCAGATATATATATACCTAGGAGTTGTATATCTGGGTCATATGGTAGTTATACTTTTAGCTTTTTCTGAGGAACCTCCATACTGTTTTCCATAAGAGGCTATACTAACTCACATTCCCATATACAATGTATAAGAATTTTTTTCTCCTCACATTCTCATGAGCATTTGTTAATTTTTGTTTGCTTGATTACAGTTATTCTGACTGGGGTGAGGTGACATGTCAATGGAGTTTGGAACTGAATTTCTCTGATGGCTCAAGATGCTGAGCATTTGTTTTTATATGTATTGGCCATTTGTGCTTCTTTGGAGAAGTGTCTGTTTATATCATTGGCTTGTTTATTAATTGGACGACTTGTTCTTTTGGTACTATTTTTTTTGAATTTTTTATATATTCTTGACATTAGTTCTTGTCAGATGAATAGTTGGCAAAAATTTTCTCCCATTCTGTAGGCAGTCTCTCCATTCTGTCAATTGTTTTCTTTGCTGTGCACAAGGTTTTAATTTGATGGAATCCTATTTGTCAATTCTTAACTATTGTTTTCTGAGCTATTTGAGTCCTGTTCAGGAAATCATTGCCTATACTATATCTTTAAGTCTCTCCTCTATGTTTTCCTCTAGTAGCTTCAAAGTTCCAGGTCTCACATGAAGACCTTTGGTCTACTTTGAGTTAATCTTTATATAGGGTGAGAGATAAGGATCTAGTTTCAATCTTTGATAGTTGCAAATCCAGTTTTCTTAGCACCATTTGCTGAAGAGACTATTTTTTTCTCCAAAGTATGTTTTGAATCAGATAATGTAGATGTCTGGGTTTATTTCTGGGTCTTCTAATCTATTCCATGGGTCTGCATGTCTATTTTTATGCCAATGCCATGCTGTTTTTATTACAATGACTCTCTAGTATATTTTGAAATTTGGCATTGTGATTCCTCCAGCATTGTTCTTTTTGCTCCCAAATGCTTTGGCACTTTGTGGTCTTTTGTGCTTCCATATGAATTATAGGATTATTTTTTTTCTAGTTCTGTAAGGAATGCCATTGGCGTTTTGATGCAGATTGCATTAAATCTGTCAAAGAATCTCTAATTCTCCTTTTATTGATTTTATTTTTTTAAGTGTATGACAGCAGTGGAATACATTACAATTCTTATTACACATATAGAGTACAATTTTTCATATCTCTGTATATAAAGTATGCTCACACCAATTCATGCTTTTATACATGTACTTTGTTTTTTTCATTACAATTCTTAATACACATATATACCACAATTTTTCATATCTCTGTTTGTATATAAAGTATATTGACGCCCAATTCAAGTCTTCATACATGTATTTTGTATAGTGATGTCCATCATATTCCACCATCCTTGCTAATCCCCTGCCCCCTCCCTTTCCCTCCCACCCCTCTTCTATTCCTAAAAGTTTCCTTAATCATTCATTGTGATGTGTAAGTATGAGAGTCATCATATAATTTGTAATTAACTCTGTGTTCCAAACAACTCCATGGTAAATGAAACCTTGGAGCACAAACTTTGGGAAATGTTTAATAGTGGGGTGACTCAATGTGTTGTCATGTGTGCACTTGTTATCACCAGAGAATATCAAGATTGCATTCTGATAGCTAGCTCCACTTTATTGCCAGGATTTCAGTAATCTGTGGACCAACTGTAGCTTAACACTCAGAAAGAAACACATAAGTGAAGACTTTCCTCAGGGAATATCATGGCCATGATATAAACTATATTGGGCTATTGACCCAACTTTTTCAAAGTCATGACGCTTGTTTAGAGATATCTACAAAGAAGATCCCTAAATTGGGGATTATTTACGTAAACCAACAATACTTTAGATTTTTAAGTTAAAAAAGAAACAAAGAATCACCACCTGAAATCCAAATATTGTTTCATGGCAAGAGGAAACATATCATTTAGTGATTTTGCATGTGCAATTATGCAGCTCACAAATATCATTTAATCCATCTCCATCCTCAGTGTTCCTAGGTACACAACAGCAGCAGAGTGGATAGGAGTTTCCCTCACAAAAACCAAACCAAAACAAAACAAAACAAAACTGGACAATCTTGACAATCTACTCAATTTTATATACAGTTTAATTCGTAAATGCATACAAATTTAATATTGTTAGATCTCTGAATGAACTGGTTCCTTTTATTGTTATTGAGGTCATCTTTGTCTGACATAACGTAGTTATCCTAGCTTTCTTATTTATACTTAGTGTGTGCATGGTATATCCTTAACCAACTCCATTCCTTGGGGCCTGAACTGAGGCAGAAGAACCTTAGGATGGTAGTGTATGACAGAGGAAAACAGCTCAGGACATGGAACCAGGAAGCAGAGAAAGAGAGAGAGTTTCTCTCAACAAGGACAAAATATAACCCCAAAGGCACAACCCCAGTAATCCACCTCCTCCAGCCACACTCTACCTGCCTAAAGTTACCACCGAGTTAATCCATTCAAGTGGATGAATGCACTGATTAGTAAGGGCTCTCATAACTCTATCATTCCACCTCTGAATGTTCTTGTTTTGTCTCACATGTGAGCTTTTGGGGGATACCTCATATCTAAACTATAACATTCTTCTTCATTTGCTTTTTAATCTACACTTCTTTATATATTTTCCTCGGATGCTTAATCTATCACCATCTATTGTTAGTTAATACTGTACTAATTCATGAACAATAAATACCTTATCACTGTACACTTCCATTTGTACTATGGCCCTTTCTTTGTATTATTATTATCATTTATTTTACTGCCAAATATGTGAAAACCCTACACAGTAAACTGTTTGCTTTAACTATCAATTAACTTATAGAGTTTTTTTTATAGGAAAATAGTATTTTATAATTACCTGCATACAGTCATGTGCTACGTAATGGTTTTGATAATGACAGACCTCATTGGATTTTAATGGAACTGCAAAATTCCTATCACCTCATGACATATAGTCATGGTAATATGGTCGAGTAGTGTATTACTCGTGTTCGTGATGAAGCTGGTGTCAACAAACCTCTAGGGCTGCCAGTCCTGTGAGAGTATAGCATATGCAATTATGTACACTTTGTGCTTGATAGTGAATAAATGACTGTGTTATTGGTTTGTGTATTTACTAAATATACCTTTTATCATTACTTAGAATATACTCCTACTTATATAAAAACTTGAACTGTAAGACAGCCCAGGCAGGTACTTCAGGAGGGATTCCAAAAGAAGGCATTATCACAGGACATGACACCTCAGTGCTTACTATTTCCCATGACAATCTTCCAGTGGAACAAGATGTGGAGGTGCAGACATGATATTGATGACCTGGCTCTCTGTGGACCTAGACCAACATGTACTTTTGTGTCGTAGTTTTGAACAAAAAGGTTTAAAAGGTAAAAATAAAATTTAAAAAAAATCTTATAGAATAAGGGTATAAAAAGAAAATATTTTTTGAAGAGCTATAAAGTGTGCTTGTGTTTTAAAACTAAATATTATGACAAAAGAGTCAAAATGTTAGAAAAATCAAAATGTTTATAGAGCAAAAAAGTTCTAGTTGGTTAATGTTAACTTATGATTGAAGAAAGAAAAATATTTTTCTAAACTTCATGTAGCCTGAGTGTGCAGGGTTCATAAAGTCTACAGCAGAGCACAGTCCTGGGTCTTCCCATTTGCTCACCATTCAGCCACACTCACTAGGAGCAACTGCCATTCCTGCAAGCTCCACTCATGGTAAGTGCCTGGAGAAGTGTATCAGTTTTTATCTTCAGTACTTTTCCATACCGTTTATATTTAGCTGATTAGATGCACACGTAATTACCCTTGTATTATAATTGCTTACAATTATTTAGTACAATGACATGCTATTTGAGTTCATAGCCTAGCAGCAATAGGTAGAGCATCCAAGTTTGGGTAAGTATACTCTATGATGTCTGTGCAATAACAACATCACCTGATGACATATTTCTCAGACCCCATCTCCATTGTGAAGTGATGAGTGATTATTTTTACTATTTCTAATGCTTCTCCTTCCTTTCTGTACATCTGAATTTCCAACTGATATCATGTCCCCTTTGAATAATGTTTAGCATTTTTTAAGTTTTAAAAAGGAAAATAAATTTTAGAGTCTTAGCATTTTTATATTCGGTTCTGTTGGTACAAATATTTTATATTTTATCTCTCTGAAAATGTCTTTACTGTTACTTTAATTTCAAAAGTACTTCACTTGATATTAAGTTTTAGATGATGAGTTTTTAAAAGATGTCTTTCCATTGTCTTCTGGTTTTCATTGGTTTTGAACTTGTCTGTTATTCTAACCAATGCCCCTTGTCTTTAATGTATCTGTTTTCTCTCTGTTAAGATTCTTTTAACTTATTGTCATTTTTTTCCTCCATTTGTGTGTAATGTGTCTAGATTTGTTTACATTAATATTTATCCTTCTGGGGTTCACACAACATCCTTAATCTATTGGCTGTGGTCTTTTTGTTAAATAATTTTTAGAAATATTGAGCCATTATTTTAAAATGATTTTTTCCTATTCTTTTTCTCCTATGCTTTGGTAAACCACTTCACACCTAGCAGATATGTAGGATGAACAATGTAGGTTAATGTGTGCATTTGTGTCTTAGTTTGAACAAAAAAGTTTGAAAGGTAAAAATAAAATTAAAAAAAAACAGGGAAAAAATCTTATAGAATAACATTTATATGAGGTCACTTGATATTGTTCTATGTTGTCATTGAGACTGTTTTTTTTTCTTATTTCCTCCCCCTTTATTTCTATTGATCTACCTTCAAGTCAACTGATATACATAACTCTCTCTCTCTCTCTCTCTCTCTCTATATATATATATATATATATATATACACACACACACACTCACATATATATATATATATATATTTCTCAATATACTATTAATCCCATTTAGTAATTTCTAAAGTTTTAGATAGTGTATTTTTCTGTTTGTTTTTTTTCAGTCTTTAAGCCTCTCCTGACATACTCCTGACACATACACATATGAATATATACAAATTATATATTAAGATTATGTATTTTCCTATAGCCTCTTTAACTTAAATAGATGAGTTATTATAAAGTCCTTGTCTGCTGATTCCAACATCTAAGTCAGACTATTTCTATTGATTGATGAATCTTTGTGTATCACAGTTTTAAAATTTTTTTCCATATCTAGTAATTTTTAATTATAAACTGGACTATAAATAATACACTATGGAAACTCAGTACGACTGTAATCTCTTATTTTATCCTGAAGACTGTCAAATTTTTCTCAAGCAAGCAATCAAACTGCTAAGAAGTCATTAACTTCTGTAGGCTTGATTTTATGTTAAACAAAATCAATTGTCATTTTCTGTCAATTCCAGGGTAAACTTATTAGCTGTTATTTGGACTTTCTTCTTAAGGACTCTGGTGTTTTTAGTGGGAAGTCCAGAGTGTTTACCAAACTTTTCTAACTTGTCAAAGGTTCAAACTTCTAGCTCTATTTTCCATGGGGTTCCAGCAGCTGAAATCTTTCCTTAGCTGTTTCAGCCTCCTAGATGTTATTTTCCCCTTGGGATCTTTGGAATCCTACTCATGCATTTACTTCTCAGAAGTCAATTAAGCAATATTTTTCTTTAGAGAGAAATATTCTCTCTAAAAGAAAACTATTGCATGATCTCCTTTATATGTGGAATTGTCTAAAAAATAAGCTCAAATACACAGAATGATCCCACAAGTAGGGGTGGGAGAAGAACTGAAGAGATGTAGATTAAAGGTTAAAAAATAGCAGATATATAGGATGAGCAGATTTAGAGATCTAGTGTACAACAAAGCTAAATAAAATTGTATGGTACTAGAGATTTTTGTCAAATAAGTAGATTTTAGCTTCTCTTGTCACTGAAACACGTTAATCTGCTTTACTGTTGTGACGATTTTATTATCTACATGTATCATATATGTTATTAATATCAAATACACACAATAAAATTTATTTTAAAAATAGTTAAGGATTTGAAAGGAGTTAATATACAGAATTCAGTTCTCGGCCCCTACAAGGGCTTCCTCCTTTCTGGGGGACCCCCTCCCTCATTTTCCAGCCGTTTTTTTCTGTTCCATCCTTGCTTCTCTGTTCCTTCAGTCCAAGAAGATGGTGTGGTTTTTGTTTGACTTCTAGTACCCTGTGCAGCACAAAGCCTGAAACTTCCCACAGGGAACAGGCTCCCTTCGTTCATGGGTCAAATGCTCCCCTATTTCTATGGGGTTCTGGTTACGCTCCATGCCTCCAAGTTATTTTTTACATTTCATCCAGAATTTATAATTTTGGTTGTCAGGAGCATCAGTCCACTGAAAACTGTTCTGCTTTTGCAGGAATCGTGACTCTAGCGCGCAGTTTTGATGTCACTTGTCCTGATTCCTTCACAATGTCTTCTTCCAGGAACCACTGCCTACCCTTGTTTCAGACATTACCACCCAATGGTGGGTGAAATTGTTCCCAACTCCCTGAAACTCGAGAATCAATTATTTTGGGCTATAAACAGCTAATCCAATTACAGTTTATCACTTTAATCATGTTCTCTTTTTATTGTCAAGGAAATACCTTGTACAGAAAACTCACAGGGTGTGTCTGAAATGGAGTTCCAACAAACCCCATGTAACTCTCCTTGGGCACAATAGCTTCTTTTCAGTATATAGTAATTTTGTATTATGAGCTTACAATTTTATTTCATCCCACAATAAAAGGCAGAGTGGAATGAACAGTTAGCCTAAGTCTTGCACAACTCCATGGAAGATAGTAAATGACCTATCTTCCTGACTGTGGAAAAAGACAGCATGTTGGCAGCTAACAGATTTCTGTCTTCAGGCTGAAGCTGTGCCCAATGGAGTAAAGAATCTCTTCTGAAGCTGCAGTCGGAGTGGCTAAAGCAATACTGCTTCCTTCAATGTCTTCCAAGATATTACAGAGTAAATATAAAGCAGGGAGGAGAGTTGGGGTGGCATATGCCACTGAGCCCCTCAGCTATTCTGTGACTGGCAGAATAACATTGTAAGTCTGAATTCTAGAGTGTCATCTGGAGATAGCCGCGGTGTTCTGGATGGGGACTTTGGTTCAGGCACCATGGGACTGAGGTGGGCTGTCTTGGTATTGGGGGATTCTAGGCTGTGATCTAAGATGCACTGGCAGGTCACCTTCAAATCTTGTTTATCTGTAAAATGCAGATAACACTTCACAAGGTTTTCTAGAGGGTGAGATTAAAGGATGAATGTGAAAGGGTTTTGAAAATTATTAGGAAAAGGTAATTTTTTAAAAAAATTAACAATGTCCTCCCCACTCTAAAATCCACTTTATTGGCTAGGAAGGGAAAAGTAAACTGATTTAATTTTGGAAGTGAGCCTGCTGTGGTGGAGTGTGCTCTCCAAAGGCTCCTGTGCTAGAAGCTTTGTTCCCAATATAATGATATTGAGATGTGGTGGATCTGATGTGGAGCTTAGTGAAAGGAGATTGTGTCACAGGGATACCACTCTCACAGTGTTAATACAATCTTCATAGGACCAAGTTAGTTCTTGAGAGTGGATCATTATAAAGTGAATCCATCCCCAAGTGTTGGCACCTTCTGCATATGCCCCTTTCCTTTCCCCTTTCGACTTCTCTTCTATGTTGTGACACAGCCCTAGGGACCTTGCCAGATGCTAGCACCATGTTTTGGGGACTTTCCAGCCACCAGAATCATAAGGCAGGTAAAATTGTTTTCACTATGAAGTACACAGCCTCAGGTATTTTGTTATAGCAACACATAATGGACTAAGATGCATCCTTGGCAAATTATCATAAGGTCACTAATATGTTAATGAACGTCTCCTGCTCATTTAGGTAATCTCAACTAGTTTGCACAATAGCTCATCCACACACATCCTTTCATAACTGGTTCACAGTGTTTTCCAAGAGTTATACACATTCTTTTGTATCCAGCCCACTTTTTTCCATCTTCACTGTCTGATTTGCTGTTGACTTAGGGAAAAGTCAACCACTTTTCTGGTTCTGAAGTTTCTCAGTCATTTTCTACCCATTTCCTCATGGAATTGGTATCGGAAAACCGTGACAAAGTTCCCCAGAGCCACAGAGCTCTTCCAATAAAGAAGACTGAATGGGTAAAAAGAGAAAAGAAGGCTCTAAAAGAATCAATCAGCTGATTTTCTGTGGTTTCTTTCAAAAACACTATTGAAAATAAACCTTGTTGACTACCCTTCTCACCCAGGTTGTGTTTGGCAAGTAGTTCTGTCTTTCGGTGGTGGATCACATCTATTAGGTAGAGGACTGAATTGCTATTGTAATGACGGGTTCAGATTTTCGCATAGTTCCTTCAGTCCTTTGGGTCTTTTTTTTTCAAGGTAAAATAATTCAGTGGTTATTTGTCAGGCTTTATCTGCGCCTTCGTTTTTTTTTTTTTTAACTTATTTTCATGTATGTTAGAAAATATGGAATCTAAGTTTCTTTCCCTCTAATCTTCAACTGGCTTTTTCTCATACTATTGATCCAGAAGAGATGGTCATAGGGGAATGAGCCCACTACCTCCAAGGACTTGTCTCATGGTTTCATTCATTCCCAAGTGCAGGGATGGCATATGGACCCGTAATATGCTGTGTTAGAATAGCTTTGCAGACACAGCAGCCAGCCCATTTCAAGAACTCATGAATGATTAAGGCAGGAAAAGAAATGGGTATTTTGTTTAGATCTTGGTTGGTATAAAATCATCTCTAAATCTTGAGGCCTGCGTGGCAGTTCAGGCTCTTCATCTACTAGATGTGTGACATTGAGCAAGCCCCTAAAGAGCTCCATGGTTTGGTTTTCTTATTTATAAAATGAGAGGGCTAGTCTCAGTCATTTTTCATAGTCAGTTCTCGATCATCTACATTATATCTGAAAACGTGAACCATGAGTAATACCTGACACCCCTCGGTTGAACTGAAGTGCAAAGAAAATATTATTTAGGAAACGAATGAAATATAAATGCCTGTTCTTTGTCATATTGCCAAGAAAAACTGAAATTTGTTTTGGGGAAGGAGTCTTGTACATCTTGATTGATATTTTAAAAGATTAATGTAAGTTTTAATTTTAAAAATGCATAATAATTCTGCATAAGAGTACATACTTAGCAGCACTGTCAATAAAAAAAGGAAAAGCTAAATTGCTAGCAATTATGGTAGAGTTATGACCTAATCTGTAATATACTTTCCATGTAGCCTGGGAGAAATCCGGATGTGACTAGGATAACTGGTTTTTTTCTTGCTTTAAAATAAGAAGACCTTCCAATTGTTGTGGATGCTCTGAAACACTGGAATAACCTGTAATAATTTACCACTGGATTTTTCTAGATTTTTTTCTTGCTACCTTGACTTTCCTAAGCAGACACTGTTTTTTGTTTGTTTGTTTGTTTTGGTCCTAGGAATCAAACCCAAGCCCTTATTCATGCTAGACAAGCACTCCACCACTGAGCTTTAATTCTCAGCTCAGATCTCTCTCCTCTGTGTACTTCTTCTGGTCCCTTTCTTCTCCACAATAACCTTGATCATTGCAGTTACCATGTTGTTTTAATAAATGCAAGTTTAGGGCCATGCTGCAAGTTTTTATAGGCAGTGCTTTGTGGCCATTCAATTCTAAATATTTCAGTTTCCATTATTATTTACCCTGTGATTTATTAATATTCATAAAATTATTTTAGTTTCCAAACATATGGAGTTTTCCTGGCCTTTTTTTGTTGTTGTTGTCAATGTCTAGTATGATTGTAGAAAGAGAATATGTTCTGTGTTATCAATTCTCGGGTATTTCTTCAGACTTCTATTGTGGTTTGCTATATGGTCAGAGTTTCTGGCAAGTTTCCTATTATCTGGTTTGTTAATTATAGTATTCAAAACATCTAAATCTTTTTCAATATTTACTACTTGATTAGCTTGTGAAAGAAGCTTGTGAAAGATACAATAGTCAAATTTATTCAATAAGTGAGGAGACTGTTTTGCTAGTAACACACATATTTAGCACTGCTATTGCTTCTCTGCGGATTGGTCTCTGTTCATTAAATCATGACCTTCTTAATTCCAGACGATGATGATAATGATGATGATGATGATGGTGAAGAGGATGATGATTTACCTTCATATTATTTCTTCTGTGGTCAGTTTTGACCAGTTTTGCCTTTTCCCCATCTTTCAAGCTTTAGGAATAGCTCTTATAAACAGCACATAGATGAATTTGGTTTTCTAAAAATAATCTAAAGATCTTTACTTTGAATGAATTGGTTTAATCCGTGTACATTTACTGAGATTACTGCTATATCTAGACTTTTTCTACTATGCTTGTTTTATTCTATTTAGTTTTAAGTCTTTATGTTTTCTCCTTCTTGCTTCAAATGAATCTAGCATTGTTTAATCTTGTTTTTTCCTCATGCACTTTCATTTTTCCCTTATTCTTCGAGAGTTACTTGAAGAGTTTTGTTAAAAAACAAAAACAGACTTGCTTAATTGTCCTAGTGAACTGGTCTCTATCCTAAAATAGAAGCACAATGTTTCTGGGCTCTGACCTCAGTCTGTCCTACTGTTGTCGCCCTCCAACATTTTATTTTGTTGTTGTTTGAACAATACCTAATGCTTCTTAGCATTACAAACATAGTCACAAGTATCTCTGCTCTTCATTCCTTCTTATTTAGGTGTTAAAATGCCCATTTCTTGAAATATGTCCACAATGAGTCCTCTCAGTGAGGACTTAATGTTGGCAAACTCTCTCAACCATTGCTCCTCGGAAAATGCCTCTACTTTTGCTCGAAGTATCTTAGAGCTCGGTATATTATTTATTTTTTCTCTCCATATTTTGAACATAGTATTCTGCTAGTCGTCTATTTTTGCTAATAGGCATCTGTAATTGCTGTCAATTTAATTTGTAATTTCCTATGTAGATAACCATGTATCATTTAATAAAGTGATCATATTGCTTTATTCTGTACGTCCCTGCAGCAGTGCTTCTTAGCTTTTCTTTTTTTAAAAATTTTATTTTGTAGAGGGGGTTTCACAGAGTCCCGTGAGCATCTGAGAGCAGAAGTCACGCCCCTGTCCCTTCCTAATAAGATCTGAAGGTTCAGAAATCCTTTGAAGACTGTCTTTGAATCCTGTCAAGAATCTCTCTCTTTAACTGTTCTAAAACAACTCAAATGAACAAAAATTTTTCAATAATTGTTTGCTAAATTAATTAATCAATGGGTGTAAGTCTGGTGGGTGAAGCAGTGACCCTGGGGAATCCTGGTAAACATGTCTCCAGACCTTCTGTTACTCCATTGAACGTTACTGAGGAGAAATATGTCTCAGTCTGTGGATGCGCATGTTATAATGTGGATAGAAAACTAGAACAGATATCACTTATTAGAGATTCAGTTCTAGTTTATAGGGACATTTGACTCTTAAGAATAACACCCTGGGGGAAAACAGTGGGATGAATCTGACCTAACTTCCCAAAGGACACGTATGAATGTACCTCAGTGAACCTCACCGTTGTGTATGTCCATAAGACACGGATTTTGGATTTTTTCTTAAATGTAAGTAAATAGAAAGATCAGTAGAGTAGAGGACAGGGAACAGGGGATGGAAGGGGGCAAGGGCAAAGGGAAGTACTCAATTGGAACAAATTATATTTCATGCATTTATAATTATATCAAAATAAATCCTAGTGTTAAATATAACTATATGAACCAATAAAAATTAAAATCAAAAAGAATCATATCCTGTCAAAAAGGTGATCAGTGTTTGCTTTTTAAAGTTTCCAAAGCATTTCCACCCATGTCCTTTTAATTCATTCAATCATCAAGTAAACCTAGTTAAAACCATTGCTGCCATTTTCAGTTTTTGCAGCTGAGGGGGCCCAGGCTGTGTGGAAGTTCGGGTGATCTTGTTGAAGTTACACCCAGGGCACTTGAATCAGCTCAGGTCTTCATCCTGTTCTCTCTTATTTCTCTCTGTCTAGCTCTCCACTCTTCATCCTCAATTTCCCCTTTGACTTAGTCAGTTTAGGCTGCTATAGTGAAGCGCCATCTGCTAAGCAGTTGGCTGACAGGAAACCTACTTTTCGAAGTTTTGGAGGCTGGAAGAATGAGAGCGGCCTCTAGTGTGGTTGGGTTCTGGTGAGGGCCTGCTTCCTGGTTTGTGGGTGGCCATTTTCTTACTGTGCCTTCACAAGGTGGAAGGGTGAGGAAGTTCTGTGGTCTTCTTTACTGAAGGGTTCTAATCTCTCTTGATTCAATTACCCACCAAAGGTCCTACTTCCTAATATCATCCCACGAGAGTTAGCATTTCAACAAATGGGTCTCAGGGAACTCACATTTAGTCTATGGTATGCCTGCCTTGGAGGTGCCAGAAGCCAAAGTTAAGAACTTGTATTTTCCAGCAAGGGCAGCACCGGTTAAGAAGGGGTGCATCCCCAACCCTCCAGAGTTGGGGTGTCAAACCTGGGTAGCCCTTGGGTGTGCTGCATGTGGATTGAGGAGGAAAGGGAGAATAAGGCAGGTGATTCTCTCAGACACATACTGTGTGCCACAGAGTAGGTGATAAATTTCCAAGAGGCTTCCCCTAGCCACTAAATGATCTCAAATTTCTGCTGCCTCCATCAGGCTACTTTCTCTGATGCTACCTTTACTCACCAGGCTGTTAGTGGGAATCCTTTCCGTTAGACTTCTTCTTCATGCTTCTCTTACTCTTCACTGACTTTAAACATTTAGCATACAACAGTTAGAATTCTTCAACATTCATCCTAACTTTCCTCTTCTAGTGCTAGTAGAAGTGCAAATTGGTGTAATTTTTCTGGAAAATATATGGCAGTATCTAATATAGGTAAAGATTTACATACCCCACCACCTAGAAATTCTACTCCTGGATATAAACCCAAAAGAAATGTGTGCATAGAGACACACACAGCTCTGTTCACAGTTGCTTTTTTCACAATACCACCAATGTGGAAACTATCCAAACAACTACACACAGTAAAATGATAAATAAATTGTAGTACGTTCACACAGTAGAATACTATACTACAACGAACATGAACGAATCTCACAGACATGGGTATAAAAAAGCACACACTATGCTTTCACTTAAATTTAATATAAAACATGTAAAATTAATCTCTCAACTAATGTCAGTTAAGATAGTAGCTACCCTTAGAGGGAGTAGAAGCTGGAAGGGGTACAAGGGAGGCTTCTAGAATCCTGGCAATATCTGCTTCCTTGCTCTGGATGCTGGTTACTTGAGGGTGTTCAGTTTGTGTACTGCACAATTATGATATGTTCACTTGCTTATATATAAATATCAGAGTGAAAAATATTTATCACTATCCTGACTAAATATACTAAATATACATGTCCAAGGTCTTACATATAATGCACAAATTGTACATGGACTTAACAATCCTAATTCATTTCTTTAAAAAATATATCAAAGTAAGTCACAACTGTTATCTAGCAGCTGGGACGGGAGCTGTGCCTTTAACTTTTCTTTTCATTAGATAGTATGTTAGTGCCCTCCCACCAAACCACACCAAGATCAGTGAAGGATTATGTAAATACAATAGCCAGCCCTGATGAAATAGCAATTATATATCTTAGCAGCTGTGTGCTTCTGTTCATGTTAGATAATTAGCCAGAAAATTGTTTGCATAATTATTTTATGGAGCATTTGGTGATATAACCATTTAACTCTGAAGGCTTATCCAAAAGTCATTAAAACCATTTAAAGTGGTAGAGATCACAGTTGGTGCTGTTTCAGCAAACTTAACACAACCCAAATGGCTTTGGAATTCCACGGGTCTCCTCTGTGTAACCAATCACTGCAGCTAGCAGGACGGAGCTGGCTCTTGGCTTTTTAAAATTTTATTATTTTCTCTCTAAAAGACATGTGTGTCAACTCTTTTAAAATGATATACAACCAAAATGAGTTCTTGGGCTTGCCACTGCTCCTTCTGATTAGATGAAAGTACACATGAATCACTGCTGCCGTTATTAAATCCATGTGCTTCATTCCCTGTTTGTGAATAGGACACATTGAGCAAGAGAAATGGAGAGAGGTTACAAAGGGGAGGCCAGAGCAAAGAAGGGAAGACTGACCTTGGAGGTTTGAAAAAACTGTTTGGCCCACCAAGTGATAGCCAAACTTGTAACATTTTGATAGCTTTTTTCTTTTTGGTATTCTATGCATGTCATTATAACAATATATTTGATGACAGGAAGTTTCAACAGGGAATAGTTTCTTCTTACTCCTTTCTCTTCCTCCACTGCTGCTGCTTCTCCTTCTCCTTCTCCTTCTCCTTCTTCTTCTTCTTCTTCTTTCTTTTTCTTTTTTCATTTTTGCTTAGCCCAGGAATGCAATTCCTTACACCTAGCAAGACACTGGGGTAGGTCACAGTGGAGGCAATTCTGGTTATAACATTGGATTTCGGGTTTGAATACTTATATTCAAGTCTTAACTAGGTCCCTTTCATAATGTGTAACCTCTCCAAGGCTCAGTTCTTGCTTCTAAAATGAAAACACTGGAAGCAATTAGAATGATGCTTAGAACTTAGATTAGAATCAAACTGTATGTGCTCACATCTCAGCTTGGCCCTTTCTGGCTCTATGACCTTGGGCTTGTTGTCACTTAACCTCTTTGCACTTCTGGTGAATTTTAATGGTCTGTGTCTCATCGGATGATTGAGGATTTGTCTTACTTCGTTTGTGCTGCTGTTACAAACTGCCTGAGTCCAGATAACTTATAAACTACAGAAATTGATTTCTTATTGTTCTGGAAGTTGAAAAGTTCAAGGTCAAGCCCTGCATTCTGGGTCTGGCAGGGGCTTTCTTGCCATGTCCTCATATAGTGGAAGAGATGGGGGGGGGGTGAGCTCGACCCCTTAACCCCTTTTATGAAGTGATAATCCCATCCAGGAGGGCTCCACTCCTTGTACTTTAGCCACCTCCTTGATGCTCCATCTCCCAATACTATCACCTTGTTGATTAAGTTTTAACATGTGGATTTTGGGGAACACGTTCAGATCATAACAGGCTGAGATGAATTAATACATGTATGAGAAGCACTCAGAACTGCCTTGTATGGAATGTGCACATTATCCATCATTTCTATTGTTTTTGTTTTTACTTTTAATTGTTGCTTGTGGAGACAAATTAAATGGCATATATGAAGGTGCTACTTAGACTATAAATCCTAGAAAATGATTCTTACCATTTCTTAAGAATGACCTATCCATAATTCTCTAGGGAAAAAGAAATTCAAAATCAAATTTACTAAGTGCACATTCAGATTAGTGTCCCCTAAGGAAGAAACCACAACTGAATAACGAGGCAGGTACAGCTCAGCTGGAAGACAGTGACTGAATAGTTAAGTCCAGGAACAGAAGAAAGATTGGTAACTATTGCTTAAGAAATATACAGTCTGCCACTTTTAAAACTGCCCCTTGGGAGTCACTAATGGGACTGGGGTTTCCTTTTAAGAGATGAAAATATTCTAAGATTGATTGTGGTGATTGTTGCATAACTCTGGAATATACTGATTCCATCAAATTGTACATTTTAACTGGATGAATACCATGGTATAAGAATTATATCTCAATAAAGCTGTTTTTATTTTATTTTATGTTTTTTGGTACCAGGGTTTAAACTCAGCAGGACTTAACCACTGAGCCACATCCCAGCCCTGTTTTGTATTTTATTTAGAGACAGGGTCTCACTGAGTTGCTTAAGACCTCTCTAGATTGCTGAGCCTGGCATTGAGCTCCAGATCCTCCTGCCTCAGCCTCGTGAGCTGCTGGGATTACAATGTGCCATGCTGTTTTTTTTTTAAAAAACTACTCTTTGTGCTTTAATATATATCACAGATTTCTTTTTCATACAAAAGAAAGAAAGAAAGAGAAAGAAAGAAAGAAGAAAGAAAGAAAGAAAGAAGAAAGAAAGAAAGAAAGAAAGAAAGAAAGAAAGAAAGAAAGAAAGAAAGAAAGAAAGAAAGAAAGAAAGAAAGAAAGCAATGCTGTATGTATCTTCTGGAGTGGGGTGTCGCTGCTGGGACTAAGGCTCAAGTCAGCCCTTCTGGCACTGGCCGCCTTCCGAGTGACGATGATGACAGGTACTGTAGGCCCTGGCAGCCTAACATCCCCACTGGAGAGAGTCCTCCTGAGTACAGGGATCTGACCAACTGCTCCCCAGCTGTCTGCATTTCCACAGGGTCTTTGGAGAGTGGAGAGACACCTCTGGTGAGGTGGTAGAGGAGGTGGGAGAAAGGACCTCTGATGACCCCTCATTGGCCACTCCCTTAATCTTCCAGTTCAGACCTGGGCTAGGAGCCTAGGCCTCTACCAGAGTCCAAAATCTCCAATGTCCAATGTGAATAAGGAGAAGCCACCACAAAGGGTTCTGCAGACATGAACAAACGAAAGCTTCGCAAAAAGCTCCCGACATAAACCACCAGGCGACAGTCTCAGGGACTGGCCAGGGAGGTTCTCTGGAGGTTTACAGGGGGCCGTTTCGTCTCAGCTTCCAACTTGTAGGACTGTTTGAAAATGTTTTCTCCCAGTAGGCACAGAAGGGACCTTTAAAGACACAGCAGGCTTCAGAGATTCCAAAAAGAACAAGCCTGGTCCTGGGACATCTGGACTCCCTAAGGCGCTGCCCAGGGTGCCTCAAAGGGCACCCTTTTCACGTCTGGCATTCTGGAGAGATGAACTTTAATTAATAAGATAACTGTTCTTTTTAGTCAGTAATGAAGAAAGGGTCAAGTTCCAAAATACTTTAAAAGATTAAACCACTGGTTTAAAATGTTTGAAGAGAAATACAATATTTATATAATCTCAAGGTATCTTCCTACAGGATTCTATAAATTACAAAGAGAGCAAAGGTGGGGTGGGTGTGGCCTGTAATCCCAGCAGCTCAGAAGGCTGAGGCAGGAGGATCCCGAGATCAAAGCCAGCCTCAGCAACAGTGAGGCACTAAGCAATTCAGTAAGACCCTGTGTCTACATAAAAGACAAAATAGGAATGTTGCTGAATGGTTGAGTGTCCCTGGTTCAATCCCCCATATCAAAAAAAAAAAGAAAAAAGAAAGAAAGAAAAGAAAAAAACAACAGCATCAAGATTAGAAAGGTCTAACAGGAAAAAAAAAGGCATTGAGTATATCATACACCGAGAAAGAGCCAACATACATCTTCTGTGACATTCCTGCCAAATGCACAAAACCTGAAAATGGCTATGAGGAAATATCATATGAACTCAGATTAAGGGATGTTCTACAAAACAGCCGGTTTATATTCTTCAAAAATGTCAAGGACCTAAAGAAAAAAAGAGGAAGAGTTCGAAATTAAAGGAGACCAAAGAGCAATGCTGTATGTATCCTGGGTGGAATCCCTCCACCGGAGCCTATCATTGGGACACAGGTGAAGTTTGAATCAGCTCTGAAGACAGATTGTTGTGTCAACTTCCCAATAATGACATTGTGTTTATACGTCAGAATAATGCCCCCTCCCCTTTGATAGGAGCATACTGAAGTGTCTGGGGTTGAAAAAGAGTCATATCTGCAGCTTGTTTTCAAAGGGTTAGAAAATCCTAAAATTAAGGATATGTAACTAGGGAGATGAGAGTGATAAAGCAAAAGTGCTAAAATATTAATATTTGAAGAATGTGGGTGAAAGGTCTATAAGATTCTTTGCACTCTACTGTGACTCCTTTGTAAGTTTGAAATATTTCAAAATAAAACCATTTTTTTAAAAGACATTAAATTTTCCAGGAGAAAAAAAAAGTGAAATAAATCCGACATGACCCGTTGCACTGAGCATTGTCTGTAGAGTCTCCAAAAAGGAGGAAGTAAGCTTGGATAAAGCACATCTTGTGGAGGCTCCACATGTGGCCCTGGATTTCTGCTGGAGCTCTGGAATTCCAGAGAAGTCTATCCCATAACCAGGCTGCTCTGTGGGTTGTCAAACTCATCTCTTCCCCAAAGGGAGCCAACTGTTTAATGGTTAGGAGAATGTGAAACACTCCCTTGACACTCAACATTTGGAAATAATATCTACAGTGATAGAGAGGCTGGGGACCCTGTCCAAGGAAATTATGTCCCATCCTCCTTCTGTGTAAGGCCTCGGAGAGCTGTTGTTTTGGATTATTAAGATAACGAGATGCAGATGAGAACTTAAATTACAATGCTATAGACTCTTGAAATGTTTTCTTACTGGATCTCAACTACCGCCTCCCTCTTCCTGTCTAGTTTTTTTCTTTACCTGCTTTCTGTTTATGAGTTCATTAACTGCTTTTGTGCCAAGACACCATGGTAGAAAAACCTAAAGATTTTGCAATTCATGCTTTGCCAAATGCTTCTAGGAACCTCAATGTAACCTTCTGCTCCCTGCCCCCTGCCCCACCCCAAGTTGTATTTCATTTCTAACTGGTGAAAAGAAATAGAGAAGTAAAGAGAAGAAAGGGAGTAAGGGACACAGGGAGAAGACAATTCCCCAGTGGTTTAGACCATCTCTCCTTTAATCCTGCAGTGATCTGGGAAGGTAAGTGGAAATAGCCACGGACAGAGACGGAGGTTCAGAGAAGTTAAGAGGTGCCTGACACCCCACAGGAACAGATCAGATCCTGCTGATTTAACTCCAGAGTCTATGCAGTTCCCACTTAGAGTTTCATACAGTGAAATCTGATTTGTAAATTTCTCTTTAGAAATATGTGGTGTTTTTTTTTCTAATAATGGGGAATTTATGTACCAAAAAGCATAGAAAACACTGAAAAGCATAGTTTTTTTAAAAAAAACAAATAACCAGTAATTGAATCACCACAGGGTGGGAAAAGGTTGATCCATGGTTATTAAGTTATAGTCCCACAAGAGCAAGAGGCTCTGAAGTGCTCTTGTGTAGCTGGGTGGCCACAGATCACGATAATCCATTGTACCATTCAAAAGCTAGAAGAAAGGATTTCAAACATTTTCACCATAAAAAATGATAAATGTTTGAGACTATAGATGTATTTAATCTGACTATAACACAATGTATTTATGTATTGAAATAACACATGACACCCCTTAAATGTGTATGATTTTTTATGTATCAGTTTAAAAATTAATTTCATTTCAAAATATCATTCACAAGTTAACAAACTTGTGAAATTAAAGAAAATTTGTGTCTGTTTTTTTTAACTAGCCTGATAATTCAATATACAATATTTTTTTCTTATCTTTGCACTATTATGCTTACCATGAATATAACAGTAGAAACAAAAAATTCTAAATTTTCTTTCTACCTCAGTAGTTAGGAATTTTTTCTTAACATTTTTTTGAAATGCATAACCAGATGATTATTAATGATGTGGAGCAATTTAGTGATCTTTCAACTTTTTAAAAACGCTAAAATTCAAGTTCATGTAAATAATAAAGACAATGAAACGTCGCTCAGTTCTTAATCTTCAGGGGCTCTATGTCTGCTCTATCAGATTTATTTTTGTTTTCTTTTAATCATTGAAACAGATTGTCTGAGGGTTGCTGATCGCCAACTTCCCTAGGAAATTTAGTGACAGAAAGTTGACCAGATAGGGGCTTAGGTACAGTGGTTCCTGAAGAGATAGAAATGCCCTTGGAAAGAGGAACAGACTGGAGAACTGTGAACTAAAAACCCGTTCTCCCTCCCATGAGCACACAGCTCAACTATATTTCCCAGAATTCCTAAGGCCAGATGTTTTAAGTTCTTTCCATCCAAATGGGAACAAGAGTGAGGTACACACCTCCAGGCATGGAGACTGCCAAAGAGTGGGCCAGAAGACAAAAGAGCAGAAGCAAGTGCAAATGGAAACTTATGAAGTTATTCAAGCATCCCTAGTGTGTGGAGAAGAAGGAATCCTCATACAACCGTTGGTGGGAACATAAATTTGCATAGCACTTAGGGAAAACAGTATGGAGGTTCCTCAAAAAATTGAAAAGACAACTACCATATATATGATCCAGCAGTCCTACATATGGGCATATATATACAAAGGAAATAAAATCAGTATCTCAAAGAGATCTCTGCACTCTTGTATTCACTGCTATCCTACTCAGGTGATCAAGATATGGAAACCACCCGAGTGTCCATCACTGCCGAATGGCTAACGAACATGTGACACATGATCCATGAAAAAATATGTGATATCAATATTAGCATATAAATATATATTATGAATATTATTAGCCAGAAAAGAAGAAAGGAAATCCTGCCATCTGTGATAACATGAATGGATCTGGAAGGCATCATACTAAGTAAAATAAACCAGACACAGAGAGACAAATATTGTAAGATTCCACTTATGTGTGGATCTAAAAAGTCAAACTCATAGAAAGTGGAATGGTGGTTGCCATGGGGCTGGGAGAAAAAGTTGTTGTTCAAAGATTATAAACATTTAGTTATAAGGTTAATATATTCTGGGGACTAATGTACTGATGGTGACCATAGTTATCACTACTACATTGTATTCTTGAAACTTGCTACGAGAGTAGATTGTGTCCTCCCACCACCACCACAAATACACATTTCAGCTACTATGAAATGATAGATGTGTTAATTAACTTGATTGCGGGAATCATTTTCAGTGTTTTTGTTTAATAAATCCTCTTGTTGTATATCTTAAATATATATGTTTTATTTATCAAACATAGCTAAAGAAATCTGGGAAAAAATAAATTTTTAAAAAAGGGTTCCTAACTGAACAAACAGTTCACAGAAAAAGAAATACAATAGATTAACAAATATATGAAAAAATGTTCAACATCTCTAGCATTTACAGAAATGCAAATCAGAACTACACTGAGATTCCATATCACTTCAGTCAGAATGACAATCATTAAGAATACAAACAACAATAAATGTTGGCGAGGATGTGGGGAAAAAGGTACATTCATATGTTGCTGGTAGGAATGCAAATTGGTGGAACCACCATGGAAGGCAGTATAGAGATTCCTCAGAAAACTTTGAATGGAATCTCCATTTGTCCCAGTCATCCCACGCCTAGGTTTATACCCAAAAGACTACAGCATACTATAGTGACACAGTCACGTTAGTGGTTAGCAGGACAATTCATAATAGCTGAACTATGGAACCAACCTAGGTGCCCTTCAACAGATGAATGATAAAGAAACTGTGGTATGGAATATTACAATGGAATATTACTCACCCTTAAGATGAATGAAATTATAGAATTTGCCAGTAAATGGATGGACCTGGAAAATTCTATGCTAAGTGAAATAAGCCAATCCCAAAGAACCAAAGGCTGAATGTTTTTCTCTGATATGCAGATGCTAATTAAATGGTGTGGTGTGTGTGTGTGTGTGTGTGTGTGTGTGTGTGTGTTTAAGAATAGAAGTATGTTGGACTAGACAGATGGGAGTGGAGGGAGGAGAGGGGGCATGGAGGTAGGAATAATAGTAGAATGAATTGGACATTATTACCCATTGCTCTATGTGCATATATGATTACATGACCTGTGTAACTCTATATCATGTACAACCAGATGAAGAATTAGTTATACTCCATTAATGTATGAATGCCATGTATAAGTCATGTATAAGTACTTAGAACAACTAAAAAATAAAATAATAAATAAAAATGAGTTCCTAATATTGTGGAATGAATTTTGTCTTTATATTGTGACTGTGTTTAAAAATTATTAATAAAAAGTATCCAGAGCCACACTGATCTGGTTTTGAATTATGGGATCAATACTTATGGGATCAATACTTAATGGATATATGATATTAGATAATTAATCTAATTTATCTTTGCCTCAGTTTTCCCATGGAAATGATGACAATACCCATCTCAAAAGGTTGTTCTAAGGAAAAATTATATACATTACGCATAAAATATTTAGCATTCATGGATGCTAACTGCTTTATTGTTTTTAAACTAAAGGGCAAGTTTAATATTACCGATAAGTAAGCCAATGAGAATTAAGCAGTACTTTGCACTAGAAGTTGATGTAGCTAGATACGATTTGTTACTATAAGGTTCCAGAGTATAGTTTCTAAAAGGAGACAGTACATTCTTAAGACTTTCTGTTCTTGAGTGCAGTGGCCATAAGCTGAAACCAAGGTGGCCTCACACACATTAAATCCAACAGGACAGTACTATTTAAAAGTTTTAACCACTTCTAAAACTTTCTTCCTACTTTTGTGACCAGGTCAATCATCCCTAATTTTGTTCATTTATGGTTCAGATAAAAACATGCAAGCTTTCTTGAACATGGACATCTGAACAGCCACTCATCATCATGAAGATAGCGGCACCAGAATGCATGGTTTAGAAGACAGAACTAATTAATAAGACTGTGTTTATCAGAAGTAACAATCCAAATTTGATATTCAATATCATTACCCTTTCAAGTAAATTAAATTTTAGGGGGGAAAAAGTACAATTTAAGTGATCCAGACTGGAACTCTCTTTTCAAGTATGAAATCTCCAGGAATATGAAAACATCAACTTTCCAAACTGAAAAATAAGTTGTACCACACAATGTCAAGGTCCCTTTTAGCACAAAGGTTTAAAGATGTGAGGGTCTATGCATATATTTGTAGCACCTTTGATGCTAATCTGGGTTTCTAAACTGGCACTTGGGCTTTCTGTATTCAAGGAAGCAGTGATGGAAGCATCTGCTCAGCAATAAAAGGAAATTTTAAGACAGACACCAATCCCTTGGTCCACCTCAGCTCTCCGATCTAAATGGCCTGCACAATGGTCAAGAAAATGGACTTTAGTATCAGACAGTCTTGGGATTAAGTTTGAATTTTACCACTTTCTAGCTGTGAAACATTGACCAAGTTATTAAATCTCCCTAGGTCTCTTTCCCTTTTCTGAGGAAGGGCATAATTATAATGACACTTAAAGAGAATTCAATGAGACAATGTATATAAGGAGCTTTGCAAGGTTCTTGAGACATGGTTAGTGCCTAATAAATAAGTAAATGGTGAGATCAGTGTGTGCAGATACCATCTCTTACAAAGTGTAGACTCTGGAGAAAGGCAGGACCAGGTCAAATCCTGGCAGGCTTTTTCTGCTTACAAACTATGTTTTCTCTGGTAAGAAACAAACTCCAAAAACCTCAGTTTCCTCATATTTGTAAAATACCAGAGTCAAACTCACTTCTGTTTGGTCTAAAGCTTATGTTCTGTAGTACTACACGACAGCAGTGAAGATTAGACCTGAAAGGTTGATATTTGTGTTGCACTTTGTAGCTGAAGTGACCCCAAGAAAGAATTCCATATTGGTGGAGGTAGTAGCGATAGTAGTAGTTGTTATTGCTGTTTTCATGCTTTTATTCATTATCATCATCACCACCATCACCATCACCACTGATAGCATTGGTTATGGGTGATAACCTGCTTCCTCACATGTTGAAGTCAGAACATTAGAAAGCACATCAAGGCAAATATATAAAGCAGGGTTTATTTAAAAAGGGTTTAACATAGACTTCTCCTGGGAGGGAGAAGGAGGCCTGGTATCATAAGAAGCAAGGTGTTCTGCCCTTTTTATATGTCCTAAGTTCCTTTGTTCTCCTGCCCTCTTCCACTTATCTTTCTCCTTTCTGCTGACTAGGCCTAGGGAATGCTTGGTGAGATGGCCAAAAGGTGGGAACCAGGTGGGCTGAAGGGCAGGATGAGCAGTTAAGGACATTAATTAATAATCCTATAGCTCCCTGTAGGGAGGGGGCAATTCCTGGGACAGGTTACCTTGGCAACAGGTTGGAGCAGGGGCAGGTTCTTGATAAGGGTGGAAGAAGGGCTCTGAAGGAATTAACATTTGAATCCTTCAGGGGACAGTCTCCAACTTCCTGGACTCACTCAGAATTGGCCTCCTTGATCTGACCTGACTCGATTTACCTATCTATACTCACTGCCTGTCTAATTCTGGCTTCACCACCACCATTATCATCACCACCATCATCATCCAGTGGTCTAGGATGGACCTAGAGGGTAGAGTCAGGTTGTATGAGACATTAATTAGGGTTGAACTGACCAAGATGGAGCACTAACTCAGCCCTGGTAGCTCAGTATCACCCAGGCTTTTCATAATCACCCAGCTCAGTTTCCATCCAGTCAAAGGTAAGCACAGAGGGGCAAAGGAGTATCTCAGTTTTGCTTTAGGTTTCCTGTCCCTGAAGAAAGAGAAATTGCTGTGGAAATGAATGCCCCTTCTAGCCTTTGAGTTCTCAAGTTGAATAGCTAATGAAATAATTCAGGATACCCTGGTTATAAGCCACTTAACTTCTCTGATCCTGTCCTATCATCTCTCAAATGGTGATAATACTGCTTACCTCTGCACTCCAGACATAGACCATTCTCTCCTGTGTATCCAGAGTGCCTAGGACACTGTATTTTAAAATTTAAACATGATTTAATTTAGTAGCTGGTTATGTAACTATTCACATGAATGAATTTGAACCTTCCAGAAAGCATGAATCCAAAAAGAAATGTCCAACAGGTGATTCCAGACAGATATTTTCTGGCGTTTCCAGTTTTAGTCTCAAGAATTCTGAACATCAAGGGAAAAAAAAATTCTCTAGAGTTTTTCAGTTTTATTCTCCTAGAGCACAATTCCTACAACAGATCTCCATGCTTTCTGAGAGGGTGGGGGAAGAGGTCCGTGCCCAGGCATCTACCTCTCACTGTTAACTAACAACTCTTTCAGATAAATGAAAAGCACAGAGCAGAGGCCACACACCTGCTCTCTGGCTGCAAAGGCCCTGCAACTGCTCAGAGAAAGCCATTGAGAGCGGAGGAGGCCAGGGGTCTCTATGTTCTGAGGGATGGAGAATACAGACTTGCAAATTTTGAACAGTGATGCTAAAAGTTATCACCTTTGGATTCCCCATGGGAGAACCTACTCAGCCTTCTCTCTGGAGCTCACCAGACTGAAATGCGAAACCTAAGAGGAGGTGTTAAGCTTGTCAGGATGGCAAAGCCCAGCCCCTTGAAGTGTTTCTCCATACTGGGGAGCCACTGTGGGTTTTTTTTTTTTAGCATTAATGAAACTGTAGCCTCTGGTTTTGTGTTTCTGCTTCCACATTCTCCCTTCGTGTCATCATTGTTGATTGCCTTAATTCAGGGACCCTCTTCTGGGCCTTCAGCTGTCTACTCCTGACAATGGATAGGTCCACTCCTGCTCTGATATGGTAGGAAACTGCTCCCTGAGCATCCCAAGTCCGAGGCACCTTCACCACTGGTCTGGCCTGATTCTCTCTCTCTCTCTCTCACACACACACCTCTCTACTCACTCACAATTCACTATTTTCAGCTGGCTCATATATAAGTGTTACTAGAGAGGAAGAATAAGTTAAAGCCATTTTCAGTTTAGGTTATTTGCCAGTTCTTTGGGGTTGGGGGATTTAGAAGCAGGTACTTGGAAGACATTTCTGCCTGGGGATTGGGTCAGGAGGAGGAAGGCTGAGCATTAGACCTGGGACAAGGACGAGGCCTAGAGCACAGCATTCTGAGAGGAACTGGGGAAGAGTGTCTTCCAAGCCACACCACCTCTACCCGGACACCGCCTGCCTCTGCCTTGAGAGTTAAAATGAGGATCTAGATGATCATCCCCCAAAGTGAGCATAAATAGAAAAGATATTGAAAATAAATCATTACAAGGGACAGGATTTCACCAGAGGGGAACATGTATGTTCCATTGAGCCAAGTACAAACAGTTGTCAGGCTTTGGTGCAGCTTTGGAGGGACAGTTCTTGAACTCTGAGCCCAGCTTCCATCCACACTTCCCAGTGTACTTGGAGACAGCCTTGAGGGAAGGTGGTCCCACAGGGTGGGGTGGAGGCTGCTGGCTTAACTCCACACTCCCAGCACCAAGCAAGAGCGTCAGGAAAGGCACAGAGCAGTGAGGAGAAAGCACCTTTCTTCTTGGGAGATAAAAGGATTTTCTGTGGAGCTTTTCTTGGAGGGTTAGCAAAACTCGTTATTGATTTCTGGGGCAAAGCCTGGGGTCACAATGCTCTTGATTCTCCTGCGGCCTCGCGATGCCCTCACATCACCTTCGCCTGGGTATATGGCAGTGCCATGTTAACCCTGATCTCTTAATGACATATTTCTCGTTCTTGCCCTTGTGTGAAATGACAGTTCTCTGCTTGGCTGGCTTTCCAAGGAGCCGGAAATGCTGCTGTCTGACTTCTTGAACTAAAGAGTTCACTATCAGGACAACACACATAAAAAGACGGGTGCTGGGGACGTCTTGGCTCCCTTGCAGAGGGTGTTGTTTATGAGAGCGTCTTAAACTGTGATCAGAGGAAGACAGGAGAGAGCTATAAAAAGAACTATGTGTAGTCATTTGGGGTGGAGAGATATGAAAAATCTGATTGCGGAGTCTCTAAACAACATGACTGAGCTTCAAGTGCGCAGAGACACTTAAAGAAGTTGATGTTTTAAAGTCAAAGGAAAACCAAACACAAGCTAATATGGGAAGGTGTTTGAATGAGGAGGTGTGGTACCTGACTCCCAGAAATGACTTTCAAGACTCCAAAGGTGGGTAGAGTGGGAATTGCTCTTTTTAAGGGTTAAGAATTTTTTTTTTGGCTTGCTGTTCTTGTAAAGGGAAGACAAGTCTGTCCTTGAGAGAATTTGTAAGACAGTCTCTCTTTAAAAAAAAAATGCTCTGAAAACAATTAAGTGCCACAAAACTTTGAAAGAACTAAGATCAACTTGGTGTTTGACAAAGCTAATATAAGAATGGTAATCAATCCCTTGGCAATGGAAATTTTAAATTCAAAATAAGCTTCAACAAAGCCTTTGAACCTTCAAACACTTTATGCTTAAGAAATTAATGGGTCCCTGAAGAAGTCACATTTCCTTTTCTGTTTCTGTAATATATACTTCAATTACATTAATCAACAACGCAGCAAAATAACTGACACCAACCAGCTTCCAAGTCACTTTTCCAAATGCGCCTTTTCTTCAGCAGAGACTTAGCATTCAGATAGCTAATTGAGGTTTATATAAGCATGAATAAATATTTGGTGAAGCTGGATTTTCCCATCCTGTTGTCACCCGTAGCTCACCCCAGAATGGCTTCCCACCCTTTTTTCCCTTCTACTGTCATTGCTGTTGAGTGTGATAAACTATCTGGCTGACAGAGATATTAAATAAAACCCTTCTTCTGCAGTATCTATGAAGATGCCAAAACACCCAACAGATGAGTCTGCTTTTAAAGCAAAATGGAATTTCGTGAGATATTTTGCTTTGCTCCAAGGAAGAAATCAGCAGAGGGGGATCCCTGGTTTCCTGAATTCTTCTCAGCTCTGAACAAATCAGAAAAAAATGGCATCCCTCCACTTAGGTGTGATCCTCCATGTAAACTGTCTTTGCTTTAATTGTGTCTCTCCTCAGCTCTATCCCTTTGAGGATTTTGGTTTCACTTAATTTTTCTCAGAGAAAGTGTCTCCAGGTTTCCTGTTGGTTTTTCCATTTTGGCTCTCTCTTACAAATGGAAACCTTAATCATAGAGACTTTAAACTTCATATTGTATAATATTCCTCAAAACAAACGAGAAATTTTAATTTTTGATTTGGGTATTTGCCTATTTGTGAGTGGTAGATATCCATCTAGTGGGAGATGATTTCTCCTTGTTGACATTGGT
This sequence comes from Ictidomys tridecemlineatus, assembly GCF_052094955.1. Lineage (NCBI taxonomy): Eukaryota > Metazoa > Chordata > Mammalia > Rodentia > Sciuridae > Ictidomys > Ictidomys tridecemlineatus. The sequence continues at coordinate 202,668,105 of NC_135478.1, forward strand.
CCACAGAGAAGTGCTCCTGACACTTTGCAGGCTGCTAAGATGGCTAGACCTCACTGTGCAGCTGCTGAGCCCCTGTTGGACATTTCCACATACACCATCCCCATCTGGAGGGTTGAGATACTGAGCCCCTTTCACTAAGGCTCTTGGCTGACCCATCATCTTAGCAAACTATCTGATATATTTACCTCTTAAGGTGAAATAGTTCTTCAAAATGTTTTTGGGTTTATTGGAGAACCTCCTAAGAGAAAATAAATTAGTTTCTAATGGTGGAAGTACCTGCACTTGGCAATATAATATATTTTAAGATGCTGTGCAATAAAGTAAACTTTTGAGTAATATCACTTAGTAGTTTAAATCCATATATTCACAAGATTCATCCTTTATAAAAATAATTAAAGAATATCTATTATTGCCTGGTTCTGTCCCCAGCACACCCCCCCAAAAAAAAAGAATACCTATTATTGATAGTTCAGATATATTGCTAGAGAATTCCATGTCATGAGCAATGTGAAGGATGGTTGATACTTCAATGATTACTGCTAGAGTTTGAATCTTAAATGTCTCTGAAGGTCAATGTGTTCAAGATTTGGTTGCCAGGTTGGCAATATTAGGATGTGGTGTAGTTTTTAGGATAAGAGGCCTGGTGGGAAGTCACTAGGTCATTGGGGGATGTGCCCTGAATGGGAATTGAGAAAGCCAGGTCTCTTCTTTCTCGTTTGCTTTCTGGTCATGAGGTGAATGGTTTTCTCCACTGTGCACTCCCACCAAGACCCAGCCACAGGCCAACACACAGGGCCAGCTGATCATGGACTAAAATGTCTAAAACTGAGCCCAAACAAGCCATTTCTCTTTATAAATTGGAAATCCCAGTTATTTATTATAATAACAGAAAGCTCATTAACATAATCACTCATATTTTGAGGTCTGATTAGCCCTGAAAGGAAAGTCAGAACATTTAGGACGTTACAAACCAGTCACTTGGTTGAATTTTTCACTTCCACATCTGCATTTTAGGCAAGCAACCAGGGGCATGAAAATGCACTATTTGGTTGTCAAGGCTGATGGACTCTCCACAGTCTCACCTTGCAGTGCTTCACTTTGCTGTGATTCCTCAGAAAATTTGGAATGGAACCTCCATTTGACCCAGTCATCCCACTCCTAGGTTTATACCCAAAGGACTACAGCATATTGCAGTGATGCAGCCACATCAGTGGTTAGCAGGACAATTCACAATAGCTGAACTATGGAACCAACCTAGGTGCCCTTCAACAGATGAATTTCCCCCTCTGTCTCCTGAGAAGACAAAAGAGCCTTTCACATGATGTAGACTTCCATGCCTTGAAAGCAACTTTTCTTGTGTACATGAGTTTGGGTGACTCTTCTTCCATTTAGTAAGATTGACAGCACCTAAAAATAGGATGAGAATATCTGCTGCACATTAAGAGAAAGTGCATAGGTCCAGATCTTCACCAGAATTGGAAATTGGAATTCAGCAAAAGGCCTCTATGTACAGAGAGGGTTTTAGACCATCCCAGCATTTGTGCATTAAGGCAGGAAGCGATGCTCACTCAGCTACCCAAATTGGCCACAAGCAAAGCTCAACGCTTCCACAATCTCTGGGAAAATGAGATGTTACATGTTCTTAGCAGGAGCTGACAATTAAGCTGAGTGAACAATCGTGCGAGGCGGGGGAGTGGGAGCTCATGCTGCTCAGCCACATGCCTCAGGTGCTGGGTTGAGTGTGAGGCCGAGGGCCAAGAGCTTTCAACCACCCAAGAAGCCAGGGATCCTGAAACCTACAACCCTATGGCATGTTATTCTGTTTATTATCATGGAGACTCCCGGTTCCTTCCAACTATTTCCTCTGGCACGATAAGGATTTTGTGAGGTGCCAGGGGAGATATAATTCATTAGAATCAAGTAATGATTTGTAATATTTAAACTATTCCATTAAACCAGGAAGCAGGTCAGAAACTAACCTTTAAATACAGCCAAGGGAGAAAGTCAGCCCAGCAGCTTAAAATATATATCTTTTGCAGGAAGCATGGAGCATATAATTAGCTGTAATTTCTGCAACTGCAGTCAGGAAGCTTTACTTTTTGGCTGATAGGCAGTGTTATCTCCTGATGGCCTGGGAAACCAAATGCTAGGGTTACATTTCTGGCTCCCACATAGACCCTGGTGGGTGGCTTTGGGGGGAAACTGGGCAAAGGAGCAAAGGAAAGGAATGAGCGGGGTGGGGCTGGGAGCTGGAGCAGTTGTAGGGAAGGATCGGGGGTTGATGGCCTCTTTGATTCTTTTGTAAGGAGACTACGAATTTTGAGAATTATATTTAAACATATTCTGATTTCCAGTGTGATCATTTCCCAAAGACGCTTTTTCATGCTTAATATATTGGGCAAAAGCTCTATTCCTTGGCTCCTGCTGGTAGTCATGGAGGAAGTTAAATGTGCTACTGTTAAAGGATCACTTTTATTTTTGGCTGTTTCAACGAGCACAGATTTTTTTTTTTTTCCAGTGGGCAAGTCTCAGTCTGGCAGAGGCATTAAAAATTAGTAAAGGTGGAAATGCTTTGAAACATTTGATCTCTTCTCAGGGAAGCTGAGCAGAGGGGAGGGGAGTCTCTTAGGAAGCCTCGCTGTGTGGAAGCATATGCACCAACAATGAGATTTTTCTTCAGTGCCTCCTGAGGCCTGAATTCTCCCCTCCAGTCAAGCACCAAAGGGGGAAAAGCCCAGCTCTTCTCTCTGACATTTGATCTAAATCTCCTGAAGTCATTGGGGGAGGTCAGGGAAGCTCAGACGGGGGCAACAGAGCAGAAACAGCAACGTGGCAGTAAATAAACCTGATTTCTGTCCATTCTAGTCCAGGCTGGTTTGGTTTGCTGAGAAGTCATTTCTCTTGCTTTTGTTTTTCTGGAAATTGTCAAATCCTGACTCCTCTTGCCCTCTGAACCACATCAACCAACTAATCACCTGATAAAATAACATCTATCCTATCCTTAACAAGAGTGACAGTAATTGGCCTTTTTTTTTTTTTAATAGCGTGGGATCAGACCAAGGGTCTCATGCACACCAGGCAAGTAAGAGACATTTTTAAAAAACATTATACCTCCTAGTTATTTATCAGAATCCTGTGTTGTATTAAATCTCTTCTTTAACTATTTGTAAAAATTCTACAGTTTATTGGGGAAGAGAGATATATGATTTTAAATGATTTTTTTTCCTTTAAAAATAGTGCATGCATAGCTTAGCACCAGAAAAGCCCCAAAACTATTTCTCTCTTCTGCTTCCTAGGATGATCTCCCTTTGATGGGGATCACGTTCAGATGTGTATTATACTGATATTCCCCAGATAACACATCTTGAATTATAAACTCAGGCATCTTCCAGGTACCGAGGAGGAGAGGATAAAGCAAGAAGGTGAGCAAACATTCATTAGATGAGAAATGGAAAAGCAAGGGGTAGCTTTCCAGGGACCTCCATCACCAGCATTTATCCTACAACATCCACAGTACACAAATAATTGCCTGCAAGCTCTGACTTGGTCAGATAAACCTGCTCACTGCCTCATAGAAACAGCCCGAGAGCATTTCTTGGAAGGCTCGCGTCTCTTCCGCAGCAGCTGCTCATCTCTAATGTAACAGCTCTGTGCTCTCCTCCAGAGCACAGCCGCATTGTCCCAGCTATGAATAAATCATTAACCCTATTTTATTAATAAGGCTAAGCTAACAATACTCCCAACCTGGCCCCGCTCTTCCTTTCCTGCCGAGTCTCAGAAACAAGTGCTGTACCGCTTCCCGTGCTGAGCCTCCAGGATTTGCCTTGCAGGATCTGGGTCTGAGGCGTCAGCCAGCTGTCAGCAGAGGAGACCTAACTCCAAAACCTGGGAGACTGTGATTGATGACAGAGTCCGCTTTCCAGAGAGGCAGGAGCTTGGGATATCCACTGCTTCTGTGGGACCCCCATGTAGGAAGGCAGTCCTGTGTGTCCCTGAGAAATCCTGGGGGAAGGGGCAGAGCTCAGGAACAACGTATCTGGGTCTCATTTTTGTAAAGAAGTAACTGAGATTTTCTTTAAATTTTGCTTATGAAATAACACTTTAATGATCTTTCCCCTCTCTGAGTCACCTCCAATCTCCCCAACCTTTGGAAACAAGTGAAAATAAATAATAAACTTTGCTTTTAAAAAAAATTCTTATCATTGTGGAAAGCTCCTTGTTATAGGATCAATCTTGTTGTGCTATTTTCTGAGTTATTTTTCTTATTGTCCTCTGGCTTCTTCTTCTTCTTCTTTTTTTTTTTTTTTGGAGGCAAATGACAGAAAGTCACTTTCAATGAATATAAACAATAAAGAAGGGGAGAGTCGGTTGACTCAATGAAGATTTAAAGAAGTAGGATGGTCTTCAGGCATTGGGCTGAATCTGAGAGCTAAGAAAGACCTAAGACTTCATTTTCAGGCAGACTGTCTCACAGGGTGACTCCCGTTGGGGATCTGTTGAGGTTTGGGACACCCAGCTGCCCTCTGGAGCAGCTGAGGACTTAGTCTTAAAAGAACTAGTAGTAACTGGCCGTTTCCCTGGGAAACCTGATGAGCTTCCCTGGATCCACCCTTTCCTGAGCCTCCCCACTCTGCAGATGATAATCCACATCTACTCAAGTCTTCGCCACAGACTTGGGGTCATCCTGGGTTCCTCTCTGTCCTTCAGACCCCTTCTCCAATTCCCCAGCAAGATCCATCAGCCCGATCTTTAAAATGTATTTGTGTCCAAATCCTTGTAATCATTTCAGTCACTACCACCCTACTCTGAGCTACCACCATCCCTTGCCTGGACTCGCCCAGAAACCTCCTGTCTTATTTCCCTACTGATGCTCTAGCTCCTCACTAAAATTCATTCTCCATGCTTAGCTCTTAGGATCATTTTTTTAAATGATCATAAGGAAGACTCTGTATCTGCTTAAAACCTTCCAAAATAATTGCGTAATAGGTAACTGAAGCACTCTCTCTACTCCCGGGTCTCTGCCATTAGCCCCCACAGCACCCTCCCCACTTCCATCACCCAGTCCAGTGCCAGGTACAAATAGACAGTCAACATATTGGATAAATGAACTCAAAGTGGCAGAATTCTAAAGTGTATCTTTGCTTACATGGTTTGCATTTCTTTGGGGAAGTTCTTTCCCAAGTTCGTGAGGTCTGGCGCTGGGCTGCCATTCCAACATTTGCCAATAAGCTTACGATTTTGGCAGTTCTACTTTGCCTGACATTTCTGTAGACTCATTTATATTTAAAATACTTCAATATGGAAATAGTAGTTGTGGTCTAAAACACAATGTCATTTAAAATTAATATGTTTTGATTGCTATGAATTCCTTGTTTGACACTGAGGTAATTCATAAATGACATGATGAGACCGTTCTTCCAGAGTTTCAGACTGTTCTGAAAGTGTATTTTTCCTAACAATGTGTTGCAGGCTTTTAAGAGGAATAGCCTACAGTGCATGCCAGGGGGAAATGCCAGTGTGAAGGACTGAAAGAAAAGTCTAACAAACTGCCAAATTTGTTAGCATTTTGAGGGACCAGAATATTTGTGAAATTTTGAGTGCCATTTATTTCCTCAGGCCAGTACATACCAATGTGGTAACATTATGAACCAGAATTCACAGCTCATGCCTGCAAAAATACTTTCAAGAAACTTCTAGTGAGTCCCCTGTGAGGTTCTCATCCACTGTAGCCAGGGTTCTGTTCTCTGTCATTTGCCCGTAGGCATCTGATGGAGGCCATGACCTTGCAGAACAGCTGTTTTTCCCTCAGTGGAGCACCAGAATCCCGACGTGCCAAACTGTTCAGCCTTCCGTTTTGTTTCACACTCTGAAGGCACAGAGTGTTTCTTTGGTACAAGGTTCTGCAAAGTTTTCCTGAAACAAAATTACTTTCAAACTTACTTCTTGCCCACTTACCCCAGGACAGACACAAACTCCTTCTGCACAAAGACTCATTTTCTTGGACACTGAATGACAGATACCATTCTGTTTCTGAGAAACACTTATCAAGCTTCCTCTTCCTTTCAGAAAAGACTGTTCCTTTTCTAATAGAAAAGGATTCCAGAGATATCCGCCTATAAGCAGGTGTGGTTTCCTTCTCTGCATGTTGAGAACACACCTGTCTTGGAAAGGGATGTAGACTTGGATGAAGCCATACCGACTCCCCTCTCACTGAGCCACCACATGGCATGATGATGATGCGGGAGAACAGGATAGCGATGGCCTTAGAAGACGGGAACGGAAAGGGCAATGTGACAAAATACAGGTCTGGGGTAGAGAAAATTGGCTCCTTATTGTAAAGGTGCAAGAAAAAATATGACAAAAAGACATTCCATGGAAACATATCAAAAGGAACTTTCCCTAAACTTCCTGGTGGGATAAAACAAGAATTCTCTTAGCATTAAGATGGCAAGAACTGAAGGTATCTCCTCAGGTCTTCTATCAAGACCAAGAGCAGCCCAGTTTGTCTTCCTAAGACAAGAAAGGCTCTATTTGAAAATGGCAGCTGATATATTGAGCATTTGCTACATATCTGACCCTGAGCTAAGCATTTACATATATCAATACATGTGATCATGTATTAACTCTATGATGTAAAGTTGCTATTATCACTTTTATTTTATTTTATTTTAATATTTATTTTTTCTAGTTTTAGGTGGACACAATATCTTTATTTTATTTTTATATGGTGCTGAGGATCGGATCGAACCCAGTGCCTCACACATGCCAGGCAAGCACACTACCACTTGAGCCACAACCGCAGCCTCACATCATTTTTATTTTATTTTATTTTTTTTTTAAAGAGAGAGTGAAAGAGGAGAGAGAGAGAGAGAGAATTTTTAATATTTATTTTTTAGTTTTTTAGTTCTCGGCGGACACAACATCTTTGTTGGTATGTGGTGCTGGGGAACGAACCCAGGCCGCACGCATGCCAGGCGAGCGCGCTACCGCTTGAGCCACATCCCCAGCCCCACATCATTTTTATTTTAAAGATGAGAAAGCTGATGAGAAAAGCCTGTGCCACCACAGCCCTAATCCCAGAAGCTCAGAAGGTGGAGACAGGAGGAGTTGTGAGTTCAAAGCCAGCCTAATTAGCAATGGTGAGACACCAGGCAACTCAGTGAGACCCTGTCTCTAAATAAAATACAAAAAAGGGCTGGGCTGGGGATGTGGCTCAAGCGGTAGCGCGCTCGCCTGGCATGCGTGCGGCCCGGGTTCGATCCTCAGCACCACATACAAAGATGTTGTGTCCGCTGAGAACTAAAAAATAAAATATTAAAAATTCTCTCTCTCTCTCCTCTCTCACTCTCTCTTTAAAAAAAAAATACTCATGGCACTTTAAAAAAAAAAAAAGGGGCTGGGGGATGTGGCTCAGTAGTCGAGTTACCCTGAGTTCAATCCCCAGTAATACTCCCTCCTCCACAAAAAGGATGAGAAAGCTGAGGCATAAAGAGGCAAAGTAACTTTCTCAAGAGCCACAACACGTAAATTGCTAAAGCAGGATTTATACTTAGGCAATCCAGGCAAGGGCACTTAAATCACATTGTGCCAGGGTTTCTCAACTGCTGCATTATTGACATTTTAGGCTGGATACAGATGATGCGGGGGAGCTGGCCTGTGCATTTTAGGATGTTGAGCAGCATCCTTTGCATCTAGTTATCTCGCAATTGAGAAAACCAAAAATATCTCCAGACCATTTGTCACCATGTCCCTGTTGAGAACCATTGTTTGGCACCAAATGTCCCTATATTTTGACAATGGCCCATCCCAGCTCTGACCAACAGTTCTTGTCCCCAGCTTCTTTGGGATTATAAATGAGTTTACAATGTAAACATTCAATGAATTAACGTTGGTATTATGATATGAAAGCTCTGGGCTTGTAGTGCGAGCTTTGGTGTAAGTTTCCATCTTACCATTTCTGCTTGTGTGGCTGTCATCTGCCAAGAAAGGCAGCAAAGCAGGGCAGAAGAGAGGCTCCTTGGTGGACAACAAGAGGCTTGAGGAGTGATTCTACTATTCTTGTCAAATTAAAAGAAGTTCAGCTATTAGTGACCAACTCCTGCAGCCACGGCCAGTGGTTTGAGCTTTATAAACACAACCAAAACATTTGTTTTGTTCAGGCAGAAAATAAAATCATCAGAAAAAAATTTGATTAATTTCAGTTTGTAATAAAAAGGCATTCTGAAAATATAATACCTATTCCGTTTTTGTAATTAATAATTTTTATTGGAGTCTTGGATATTTCCCACCCTGAGGCCATTAGCTACTGGACTTAATGAAGAATATGTCTGATACCAAAGCATCAATGGCTTGAGGACCAGAAAGTGTTGAGCAAGAAAAGAAGCCCAGGATGATGTGTGAAAGGACAGAACAAAAAAGAATTTTTGTATTTTTATTGCCCAGTGGCTCATAGAGAATGCACCAACAAGTAGGAAGCCATCTTTGACTGGTGTCTGAGCCAAAGAGAAGTGATAAGTCAGGGAGGCTCAACTGCTAACACTTAGGTCAGGTAGACACGGAGATTCATACCAGAAACAACCACAGAGGGCTTTTTAAAGATGCTGAAACACTAAGGCGCCCTCAAGACAATTTGTGAACTGCTAGACAAAATCTATACCAAGCTTTACCACTAAGACCAACCGATAGTCAGGGTTCAAAGATATCGGCTACTTTAAAGCAAGAAATACTAAAAATTCAATGGGACGTGAGAACACAGAGCATGCAGAAAGAGTTTGCCATCTTCATAAAAAGCATCACACCAGCATGGTGATGCTTACAGATTTGGAAAAGCCATGTTAGAGTTTCACAGAGCAAGTTTGCGAAGAAATCTATTCACTCAGTTCTGTGGCCACCTTCCCATATGTTCATGTAACTTCCTTCTGTTTCAGTTGCTTTATCTGAAAGCACAACAATGCTGCACACGGTCTTATCTTTTTCCTATTTTATATTTAAATGCTTGAGAGGTAGTACCATTAATTAACAGGTGAAGTTGAGGCTCAAAGAAGTTAAGTCACTAGCCTAAAGTCACATAATCAGTCCTAGGGATGCTATTTCAAGTCCTATCCTGTTTCCGATTTTCTCCTTCTGAAAAGGGTAGACTGCCTCTATAAGACCTCTTTCAGCTCCAAAATTTCATAACTTTTATGGGTTCTGTAATTGTAAAAGCATATCTGGTCCTTAAATGTTTTTTTACCTTTCTTCCTATGAAAAAAAAAAAATTTGTCTTAATCCATGTTGTGTTGCTATAACAGAATACATGAGACTGTATTTCTTTATAAATAAAGAAAATGAATTTATTTAACACAGTTTTGGAGGCCAGGAAGTCCAATATAAAGATACTGGCATCTGGTATGGGTCTTATTACTGCATCTTCCCATGGAAGAAGGCATGAAAGTGACAGAGACTGAGAGAGAAAGAAAGGAGCCATACTCATTCTTTTACCAGGAATCCACTCCTGTGATAATGTATTAGTCCATTCCTGAAGGCAGAGCCCTCACAACCTAACCACTTCTTAGATGCCTCACCGCTTAATACCTTTGTGTTGGGGATTCAGTTTCTAACTCATGAATCCAGGGGATATACTCAAACTATAGCAGGGTTTAAATCATCAAAGGCAAAGAAGTTGCCCAGAGAGCCTGTTTTTGTTTTGTTCCATCAACTTTTGTCCCTTTCAGCCTTCACCAGTTTAGATCATCTAGAGATGGGTTCCAAATACCTGTTTCAGATAAATATTCAGATCCAGAGACTCACCTCAGAAAAGAACCACGGAGGACAATCCAAACTAATGCTAAAAGCACCACAGCTGAGTAGGACAATTTAGACCTTATTTTCTGCTATGGGGAACAGATAGTCAAGCTCTGTGGGTTTGTAAGTTAAACAAGATGATACCGTAGAATTGAGAAGAAGCCATATTCCACAATTAGCTAGTCCATCATGCTACAGGTAGATGAGCTCTGGGGAAGAAAAGAAAAGAAAAAAAAAACACCTATGTCATTCCTTGGCTAAAAGACCTCCATGGGGTTTCAGCATCTTTAAGGAAAATTCAAATCCTAAGCATAGACAGATGTCAGGCTTTTCCATAGCATTTTCTCTTTTTCCTTTCCCAATTCTAATATAAGATACCCCATATCTTATATCCACATCATACTGGAATTCCTGCTCTCCAAAAAGTTGTTAGGTGCTTGCTATTAGTCCCCTCCCTGTCACATGAAATGCCCCCACCCAGCAAGATTCAGAACAGAGTTACCTCTTCTACAAGCACCTGAAATCTTTTGATCTTATCTTTACTACAATTAACTACTTGGGGGGTATTATTCCATTTCTTTGGCTCTACCATGAGTGCATATCTTATTTTTTTCCTATCATGGTGCCAAGTTCAAAACACGTGTTCAACATAATAAGTGTTTGCATGAACTCAAGTGTTCAAAAAAGTTAGTTGAAGTGAATAGGAAGAAATCAGAGCATGCCCCTGATTGCACTTTATCTTCTTTGCCTTCATGCCCTCCAAACCCTTTGTTCTATTTTTGTATTGGTTGATTTGCATTAGAATGAATTAATATTGGTTGATATATAGAATGCATTAGTTTCATTTGGTTTCCCAAGAGTCAGAGACTGCCATTCCTTTAGAGACCCTACAAAGTACCCTGCACATAGCAAGTGCTTAAGAAATGAATTAACCCCCTGACTTTTATTTTTGGTGCTTGCTCCCAATATAGGATTTAGGATTAGGCTATGTACATTCAAAGCCAGACCAACTGGAGAAGAACACAAATGATGGACTTACTGGTTAAATAAGAAGCAGATCAGTGGAGAGAGTAGAGGGGGGCCTTGTATGCATAGACACAACTCCGAGGAGACCTTCTTATTACATGCAATCCCTGCATGCATAGCTGAGTCCATCACTAGGCAGATGTAAAGATCAATGTTATTTGTATAAAGAAAAATTTGCTGCTTCTATTTAAAGAAGAGCACATGTGGAATAATCAGACAGGACTGTCTAGGGTCCCCAACTCTCTCACTTTGAAAACTTCAGTGAATCATTTACTCTGCCAGGTCTTAGTTTCCTATTGGTAAGAAGTGAACATTCATTGTAGGATTTCTGTGAAGACTAACTGAGATAATGCAAGAAAAGGTCTTAGCACAAGATTAAACAAGGACTGAGAGCTCAAGAAATGTAAGCTTTCATCATCATCATCAACATTATGACTGACTTAAGACTCAAAGTAGGGCAAGTAACTTGCAAATAGAATTTTTAAACTAGGAAAATGTGCCTTGATCTATTTTTTAAGTTACTGAGAATAATAGTATTTCTCTTGAAATATATTAAGAATTAATTAAACATATATTCAGAGTATCCCACAATTCAGGGATACTATTTATAAAAATACTATTTATAAAACTGAGGAAGAGCAAGTTTTCCAGATCTGCTTGTCATTGTTGGCTGGGAAAGCAGATGATATTTACAGGCCTCCCCCCACTTTCGAGTTATTTCAGCTGATCTGGTTTTGATTGGTATTGTCTAATGTTGCATTTGGGGGTAGCCAATTGATGCAGTGGATTAGGAGCTCTACAAAGTGTCTTCAGGCAGAGACCAAGACCTCTTAATTTTTTTGCACCCCCTGTGATGCAGAACACAACACAGGCCACATGTAGGTGCATAAAAAATACATTTTACGACAATGCATGAATTACATGTATATTACAAAGACTCTCTGGGCTATATTCTCTCTCTTATAGTGACTTCTATGATTCCTGATAAGAATAAAGAATCCTGAGTATTCTACTGCTTTTGTATACAGCTCAGGGGAAACGTTCATAGCTTTGGCATCATGCTAACCTGAGTTTGAGTCTTTCTCCACCAAGTATTAATGAGGTGCAACCTCAGACAACTTAGCTTCTCTGGAGCTGGATGATACAACCTAAAATTATGGTACTGAATGATCTGATATATGAAATTAGCACATATATAAGGTGCTCAGCAAATTGCAGGATTTTTTTAACCCCTTTCTCCCTTCTGCAAGAAATCAGAATATAGGATAAAGAAAATTATCCCCCTGAGATACATTTCACAAAAGGACCATTTAAATTGGGACAAGAGCCAAAACTATCTGCAGGATTATTTTAGAACAGGACATGGGTTCTTCATTCAGGAAGAAAAAATGTTCTAAATCCCTGTAGACTGTCTTGAAGTACATTTTTTTGAGAAAATATTTCTTGGCAAATATTTTTTAAATTTTGCTTTTACATTAAAAGTCGAGATTGGACTATTTTGATTGTATAGTGTTGGTTCTCTGAGTGATGGAGGGGTCTATGCTTAGTCCAGGGGCTCTGTAAATTAATGAGAGCTCAGATAACAAATGGCAACAGTGGTGATGCTGGACTAGTTCTCATGCCTTATGTTGGCACCCAGAGGGGTTGGCTATGATTTCATGTTTAAAGAACTGTGCGTCATAATAGAAGACGTCAGTGTGTGATGTATGTCTTCCTGCTACTGAACTAAGACATCTATGCAAACTCACAGTCATACACATGCTCATGCATTGAAATCAGTAAAATTGAACTGGTTGAATTTATACAACTGTTTATTTTGTGTCTGAGATTCCATTTTGCCACAGGGACATTTTTTTGCCTTAATTTGATTATTTTGTGGATGTCTTAAAAGCTTAGTGTGGCGATTCCTGGGAAAAGCAGATACTGTCCCTAATATCCCCCAACCTACCCCAAGGTTACCCATACTTTTTAAGTGGCACTAATTCCTTCCACACACAAACTCACACATGACACTTGTAGCATCCTGTCCTGTTTATTCACGAGACTGGATAAAAAGTCCAGTCTTCAAAGTCCAGTCTTAGGAACTCTCAGGCAGAATTCACTGGTTCAAGAATGCCTAATTTCTGTTGGTGCCCTGTTCATGCACATTGCTCAAGTTCAAGCATAGCCTCCTGGAGATGGGTGCAACTTGCCAAATGCCAATCAACCTGTTTACAGCAAGATCCCTGTCACACTGAGAAGCAAGCACTGAAACAACATTGAAATTTTATCCCTGTCTTTGATGTACTCCCCCTTAAGAAAAGAACTGGGATCTTTTTCAGTTTTTCAGGTCCTGTTGCTATCAGGATTGGAAGACCCATCAAGTGCTCTGCTTTTTAAATCTAACCTTTGGCTTTGTCTTATTTCTTACTGATTATTTTAGACTTTTTATTTTTCCAGGTGGCTCACATCTCGTGGACAGAAACTTGCTCTATTGGGGTGCTGGCGGTATACCCCGATATTCCCTCCCACATTCTGCTTCTCTCAATAATTCCACAAGCATCTCTTATCTGATGCACTGCCTCACTTCCAAAGTGCCTTGGACTCAGACGCTCCACCAGGCGTACAACGGACCAGTTAAAGGTGCATGACATGCAGAGACAGCACATGTAGATTTTATTTAAAGGGACACATGGCTACCCATTCAAGAGGAAATGTTGTCATCCTGGTCAGGCCTGGATCCAATCTGTGTTAAAGAACATGAAAAGAATCTTGGCTACAACAGAAAATCATCATATGCTAATATAACCAAGTCAGGTACACTGCTATTTCGTGCCATCTTCTTCTTGCTCATGTGAAGGTTGCCATCATTTCACACACATTTTGCAAGGATAAAGGTAGAACAATTACTGCCTTCTTGTAGGAATGGAGAAGCAAACATGTTTTATAACAGAGTTGCAACATTTTTGAATTTTCTTCTTCAAACTTCTAACTCTGTCTTCTACATACCTTTTATTTCTTTATATATAGATAGAATGTCTTTCTCTGTGACACACAAACACATAAAGTCTGGTCAAATAGCTAAGGGTTGAGGTCCCTATTCCATTTGAAATTTGAAATTGGAATTAGCAAAGTATGGCCTTTTTCAAAGCAACTTAGAAGCTAGGCATCATTAGCCTAATAGGATGTAACACAAACCAACAACTAAATCAAAATGTCACACAACAGACATTGGATAAATCACCTGCAGCCCTAAGTCTCTAGAATTGCCACCCTTTGTGGATCTTGAATAGACCAATCAATACATCTTCAACCAAGGGTCAAGGTCACCAGGCTGAGGAGAGACCACAGCTCCTGGTGCCCTTGGTTTTTTGTGGCCGTTGTTTATGTGTTTTAAGCAACATAACTACTAATAAGGTTATTTTAAGAAATATTCATTTCTCTCTGTTATGGCCATGATACTCAGTAGTGAAGGGGAAACAATTGGACACACAGAAACTAAATATGCTATTGGGTTTTACAAGACTTTCTTCTTTCCTCTTAGAAGGGAATTTCTGTAACTTTCGCCTCTCAGGCATGTCACAATGTACCTGAGGAATAAAAAGGAGGCAATGCCTCTCAAAAGAATAAATAGCTTTTACTATGGGCTAATAGAGCTGTAGTATTGGCAACAGCATCTACAGAATTAACCTGCAGTGCTGAGCCACACAGAAACAAGTGAGATTAGTTCCATTTCAGTTACAGTAACAACAGGAACCAGGCCCACATGTTTGTATCTTAGTGGAAGCAGAGGACAGATTGCAAAGCAAGTCTAGATTCAATAATCAGGCAGGAATGAAGCCCTCCTCTGGAAAATCAAAATAAAATAATTGCTAGTGGCAGCTTGCACTGGGTTCTAAGAATTAGGAGCCAAATGTTTTTCTGCAAAAAGAACTGTGGGGAAGCAAAAGGAAAATAAATTGCTCCAGGTTCTAGACATTCTTTATTCCTGGGCACTGACCGTCTTATATACAATCTTCAGAAAAATGGATGGTTCAAAAGCAAAGCAAAACAAAATAGAACACGTCATGGGGAAATCTTTGCCTGGCCCTGAATGAGACAATTCAGGTCTCCCAAGCCAGCGTCTCCGGTTTAATAAAGGTTTCAGAATCTGCCTTACAGTATTTCTTTTTCTCTCTACAATTGAGTCAAGACACAAAGAACCCAAGTTATACTAGAATTTTCTAAATTAGCACTGGATTTGAAAATAGAAATCAATACTGGAGACTTTCAAAAATGAATGTTTATTTAGCTTTTATACCATTCCCCCCAGAGAGCAACACTTTAGAGGTCTATTCCTTTGGATTTGATCTGAGAATGTGGGATCTGTCTTTTCTTACTCCTGCCAAGTTAATCCCACTCCTCCCTGCCTCTACCTCTCTTGGGCCCATTATGATTTCCTCACTCCTTTCCCCCCAAATGCAGAAGCAAAGTGTGAAAAGCTGTTTAAGTCCCCTTAATGTACTGAGAAAGGAAACTATCTGGCCATTTTTTATATTCCATGATATTAAAGTAATTCATCTGAGTTTGTGTTAATGACAGTAAATCTCTCCTGCTGACAAGCTGTGGTCAATTATCCTTTCTACAGCCTTTTAAATCTGAAGCAGTAGGAAGTGCGTCAGTGTTGGAAACTTGTGGCTTGCTTATTCAAAAGAAACAGCCAAAGGGCTTCAACAGGTCTCTCAAGGCCATGTCACGATGCTCCTTACCCCAGGACTGCCGTCCCAGGGGCCAGCAAATGCCAGGACACTTCCGCTGAGATTTACACATAGGAGGAAAAGGTTTAAATAAAGTAGTGTGCTATTTATCCCTATAATGAGTAGTTTAACGGCGACAATTAGGAAGGAAATCCCACAAGACTGAACTCCAGTTACTTATTACTGCCACTGAAAGTCAATTAAAGTTCTAACTAATTATAGGGATTCGGATCATCTGTCATCTGGCAAATCATATTAGGGGAAAAGGGGTCTTGGTGTGTTTTTCAAGGTGTCTGATGTGGACTCCATTAAGTTGGTTCGTTTTTAGACTAGGAAGTGTGTGAGGGGATTTGCCCCACACATCTGCAGATCCATTCACCTGGGAGAGCAGCAGATACCTTGGATGGATTTTCATCTAATCTTGGCAGCTGAACAAAAAGCCAGAGTTGGCTAAGAGATGGGTGAAGAGATGTTCACTCTGCTAGACCAGTCACCCAGAACATTGCTCTCAACTCAAGAGCCCATCTTGGTTCTTTGTTGCCTACCACACCACATTCTTATTCCTTGACTACTTCAAAGCCAACCTGCTTCCTGCCCCTAGGGCTCCCCAGTAGCTTTATGTGTGGGTGATGTGACTTTCACAAACATTATCATCGCCATTCAAACCATGTCTCTGCTTTTTCTCAACCTCTTAATAAAGATGCAGGCTTCCCTTTCGTCTGCCTACCCAAATTCTCTTCCTCTTCACATCTTAGCTCTGGTTTTTAACTCTTTCATGCAGAATCCAACACCAAACCTCTCCTTCAATGAGTTGTGGAGATAGTTCAGAGTTTATCGCTTGTTGGTTCTCAGATTGTGAACATCTAACATCTGAAGTGTCTGCTTCTTGCTCAGCATCTGGGATACATTCACATCCCAAAGTAGATTGTGTGTGTGTGTGTGTGTGTGTGTGTGTGTGTGTGTGTTGGGAATTGAACCCAGGGCCTTACGCATGTGAGGCAAGTGCTCTACCAACAGAACTGTATTCCCAGCCCAAAGTAGTAATTCTTGCTTTCTGTTATTGCTTTGGTGAAATGTCTTTAACAGATCTAGCTGGACTCTTCCATTTGTTCACTCTTTCTTCATTTTATCAGTATGTGTTAGAATGGCTACTTAGAGCAGGACACCTGAAGCAGGACTTCCACATCTGAATCCCATGCTTCTTGTCCTTCCACGATGTCTCAATGAGTGGCTCCATTTGCTCCCACCAACACATTAAGGAGTCAGTAATCATTTCTTCCTTCGTCAACACTTGCAGAGAAATTGTCATCAAAGCAAACATTAATAGAAAAAAACTGAGCCCTCTATCCTGCCTCTTCATACAACTCTCCTCAGAGCAAACCAGGAGACAAAGGGAAGAAAACATTTTCATATGATCTTCCAAATGACTTCAGAGCTTACATAAGGTTCAAGTTTGGTTCAAGGGCTGGGCAGAACTTGGGTCAGCCAGCCATGTTCAGGTCAGCCAGACATCAGGGTCAGCCAGCCATGTTTGGGTTGAATCAAGAACATTGCTGTATTTCACTTCCCAAGACAGATGTTAGAATTTTAACTTTCCTTCTTTCAGTGCCTTCATGGTTTCAAAACACATTTCATCTTGCAGTGAGACTTCCCTGAGGATCTATTTTCTCATGCTCCCCTTTCATGGCATGGCCTTTGGCATCTTACCTCCTGCACCTGGGGTGTTTTGACTTCATGTCCTCACTAGCATTTGCTGTTTATGTAAAATGAATATTTTGCATTTATCCAAGGACTCTGACCAGGAAGAAACAAGAAGTCTGACTGATGAGAAAATCCACCAAATGTTTTCATTAAAACTTCATGCTATTTTTTGCAAGATATATTGCCCATAACAAAGCATTGAAAATAGAATATTCTCAGGCATCAAACACAAAGGCAAGACTGATGACATAGGATCATATCGAGGGATTGCTCAAAACCCGTGGATGGCTCAGCATCTCTAACAGCACTCAGCACATTGTGTTGATACTATTGTACCTTCATTGCAACACCCACACCACCAGCAATCAGAGTATGGTGCTGTGTCTTTTTCTGGTAGCTAGCACAAGGCCTGGCATACAGTAGACCCTTATTGTAGAATAAATACTATATGGCTATATAATTACCATGTGTTAGGTGAGAGGTTTTAGAACACCAAGATATACAGTACCTGTTTTTGATTCCCAAGCCTTGTGATCATCAGAGTTCTCAGAAAGCTCTAAAATTGCGGGTATGCAGGGTTCACTTCCAGGAATGCAAAATCAATAGATCTGTATAGGTGCTCGGGATTCTGTTTATATGTTATTTAGAGACAGGGTCTTGCTGAATTGCTTAGGGCGTCACTAAGTTGCTGAGGTTGGCTTTGAACTCACGATCCTCCTGCCTCAGCCTCCTGAGCTGCTGGGATTACAGGCATGCACCACCACACCCAGCTTGGATTCTCTATTTCTAATAAGCTTCCCAGACACTTCTAATGATCAGCCAAATTGGGAACCATTGGTCTAGTGAGTGATAATAAAGCCCTATGCTTTTATATCTCTTTTCCTACATATAAATTCTCACTTGATAATTACTTTCTGAGAAAGGCAACATACCCAGCAGGTTACAAATAGGAATACAAAGCCTAGCAAGTTCACAAAGTTGGTGAAGTCAGACAGAGACTAGATTTGAGCCCAGGATTTCCATCCAAAAGCTCAGCAATATTTGCATATCACCCTCTTGAGACTGATGACAAAGGTTAGCTCATTTAGGTAAAGAGCAACCAACCAAAGGTCACCATTAATTGAATAACCTTTTTCACCCACACACCCCTGAAAATGACACTGGGGATATTTACAAACAATTTTAAAATAATTATGGTTCTATAACTATATGATACACACAATTATGTTTTTCATAGAAAATAAATAAATTCAATGACAAAAATCAACCCTCATGGTTAGAATATGCTTGGTTATTCCATACTCCACATGGTCCCTTGGAAGGGACTATATGGCGAACTAGAATGCAAATGCAATCCTTTAACATGGTTCATGAATTCAGTCCTCTTCCTTCTCTCTGAGTTGTTACCTAGCCACTTTGCTTCACTCTACTATCTGCAGTGTGATAATACCGGGATAAATCCTTAAAGGATTTATCCCGGTATTATCATATAATCCAATATGACATTAACTGGGCATTTGACAGCAGACAGATGAAAATTCCAGCTCCCTCTCTGGATTAGTAACACAGCAAGTTTCATTTTGCAATTACAAGCTACAAGAGAGCAGCATCAGCAAAAGGCACCTCTATTTTCTACTCAGGTACACGACCTGAAGTTTTTCCTTCTCACAGCTTTGACAAGAAAAGGCCAGGGGTTCATAGTGTGTACACAGAGCTATCCTGTCATTTAGGAATGTGGTCCCTTCAGAGACAGAAGAGAGATTCCATGAAACATGGAAAGTGCTTATGCTGAACACACACACACACACACACACACACACAAAACACAGAGACCAGTCACTAGAAAAATAAACAGAATTAAATAAAAGCTTTATTGTCTTTTATAGCCTTTAAATGATACTTTGAAGTGTTTCTTGGTGGAGCAGCATCTTACCAATATTTTTTTGTTTTGTTTTGTTTTTCTCTTCTATGTGGTAGCACTACATATGACCAGAAGAAGTTTGGGAGGGAAAAGGGAACGGATGGCGAATGTGCCTAGCCATCTATCAGAGAGGAACTTTCAAGAAAAGTGACTGATTGCTCTTGTTTCCTTGTATTCACAATAGGGAAGATCACTGCCCTGACAAAGGTGACATTTTATGACGTCTGTCCCTTTACTCTTTTGTGGATAGGGATTTCATGGCCTGATAAAGAAAAAAATGAGACTCGCTGAGTCCACTGAATTAGACACATGTTTAAATTCATACTACACATTTTAAGTAATCACTTTGGGAAACTATTTTCTTGATGGGAACCCATCCCTTCCCTCCTTTTAAATTAAGTCTCAGAGCCAAAGGCATAGTCATTCAACCATGAAATATATATTTACTAACATCTATTATTAATGAAGTGTCATTGCTAGGATGAGCAGTGGCAGTAAAGGTGGCCAGGATTCATCCCGGGAGGCACAGTTTGGAGAAGAGCCCAGCTGCAGCCCTGGCTATGCTCGCTGCCCACTGGACATAGATGAAAGTGGAAGTGGGTTGTGCTCTAGGAACTCCTGAAGCCCAGATGTGGAAGATCTGAGATTCGAAGACCAAACCTCAGTATCTCCAATACCAGCACTTTCTCTTTTTCTGTGATCACAGTGATTATGGAAGCTTTGTTAGTAGAAAATGGAATATCCAAGGCATGGGACATTTGACTTTTGCATTGTTTGGGGTTGTCTGTGAGACCTAGCATTTTTGTTGGGGAGAACTGCATTTTGAAATAAAACAAACAAAAACAAGTTCTCCTGTAAGTTAGCCGAAAAGGATCCATGAAAAGATCAAAGTGCCCATGTACATCTTAAGGAATGGTGATGGAAGGCTGGATTGCTCTTAAGGGGAGCCAATAAGTTTTCAAATTTACAGCTTATTCATCTGCATTTCTGTAAGGAGCTCTCCTTGTCCTTGTAGAGATCTACAGTTCCAATCATGCATCTTCAAAAGAAAATAGACATTAAATAAAATGCCTTACAAGTGAGATGATCCACCTTGTGTGGTTTTTACAAAATTTGTCATTATGTTCTGGATATTAACTTTTGTGTTAGGGCCTCACTATGAAAAACATTCTTGTTACATAACCATCTGCCGAAGTCTGGCTTGGCACAAATCAGGAGCCACTTGTCAAAAAGAAACTAACTTTATTTTTAGAACTACAAACGCCAAACAAAACAGCTCCAGGGAAAAACCCTCAGAGCCCAACTGCCACCACCGGCTTCCACAAGCCTCTCTCCCCCACCCCAGCCTTTTCCTCCCACAATCCTCCTCCTCTTGAGGCCGATTGGCTGGGTTGCGTGGGCAGAGCCAAAGAAGTCACCCATAACACAATAGTAAAGGCCTTATAACTTTTTACAGGTAAAATCTCTATTGCAATGTTTAAAAACTCTATAGTCAAAAAAAAAAAAAAAAATAGAACTGATCAGCAAAACATTAACCTAGGTCTGTATGAGCTCAAAAAAATAAAATAGAACTTCATGATATGGGAAAGGGCAATAATAAAATAGATATTGAAAAAAGCATCCTGGTTCTGTCGCAGATGTAAGGATAGCCAAATTGGAGTTTTGGATATCAGCTATTATGGATTTGAGCTAAATCATCTTCTTTTTGGTCTGTAGAAATCGCTTTAGTTAATCTCTCTGGAATCCAAATCGGCTGCTGTTCTCTCTGTGGAAACACAAAAACAGACCCCCGACTCCAGACAATCACTGGGTCAGGATTTTAGTTAATCTCTCCGGAATCCAAATCAGCTGCTGTTCTCCCTGTGGAAACACACAAACAGGCCCCCGACTCCAGACAATCACTGGGTCAGAACCTTGGTTAATCTCTCTGAAATCCAAATCGGCTGCTGTTCTGGGTCAGAACCTTGGTTAATCTCTCTGGAATCCAAATCGGCTGCTGTTCTTCCTGTGGAAACACACAAACAGACCCCCGATTCCAGACAATTACTGGGTCAGGACCTTTCCATTGTCCTGTTAGAATATCTTTCCAAAGTACCTTGGGCTTATGTACATTTTTTGGACACATATGCCTTTCTGCAGCACTAAGTCCTGATGAATCCAAATTTAAAAAGTTTAGAGTAAAAAGCGTTATTTTAAGTTTATCTTTGGGGAATATATACCCCTTCCCAATTCCATCTTTTTGCTTTAATAAGTACATTTTAATAGTTTGATGAGCTCTTTCAACTATGCCTTGACCCTGTGGATTGTATGGGATTCCTGTTATATGAGTAATGCCAAATGATGAGCAAAATTGTTTAAAAGAAGTAGACGTATAACCAGGGGCATTATCTGTTTTTAACTGTTTTGGAATGCCCACAGTGGCAAAATTTTGTAAGCAATGAGCTATAACATCTTTAGTTTTTTCGCCGGCATGAAGGGAGCCCATCAAAAATCCAGAAGAAGTATCAATTGTAACATGCAAATATTTTAATTTTCCAAATTCTGGCAAGTGTGTGACGTCCATCTGCCAAATATGGTTAGGCATCAATCCTCTAGGATTGACTCCAAGATTAACTTGTGGTAAAAAGGTCACACAATTTTGACATTGTTTTATTATTTGTCTAGCTTGTTCCTTAGTTATTTTAAAACGCTTTTGTAAAGTATTAGCATTGACATGGAATCTTTCATGAAAATTTATAGCTTCTTCTAGTACAGAGAAAATATGTATGTCACGTGTAGTTTTATCTGCTAAATCATTGCCTAAACTAAGGGCTCCAGGCAATCCTGTATGTGCCCTGATATGTCCTATAAAGAATGGATCTTTTCTGTCCCAGATTAAACTTTGTATAGTGGAAAACAAAGAGAAAACAGTAGAAGAAGGGGAAATTCTACCAGCATCTTCAAGGGATACTATAGCATTAACTATATACTGGCTATCAGAAAATAAATTAAATACAGAATCTTTAAACATCACAAAAGTTTGTAATACTGCATTAAGCTCTACCTTTTGAGCTGATTGTTTGGGTACTAAAAATGTAAAAGTTTGATCAGGTGTAACTATTGCTGCTGTACCATTATTTGACCCATCAGTGAATATATTTGGAGCATTCATGATAGGTGTTTTTCTTGTCATTTTTGGAAAAATTACAGGATGCAATGACCAAAAAGACAATAAAGGATTAGATGGTAAGTGGTTATCAAATGAAACATTAGATTTGCACATTATTATTGCCCAAGTATTTAACTCATTAGCTAATTCATCAATTTGATTCATAGTATATGGAGTAATAATTTTATGGGGAGAAATTCCAAACACTGCCTTTGCTGTTTTTATTCCTTTGAGTATTAATTGTCCTACAGCCTCAGGATATCTAGTAAGAATAGTGTTAGGAGAATAAGATAAATGTATCCATAATAATGGACCTTCTTGCCAAAATACTCCTGTAGGAATATTTTTTGTTGGTAGTACAATAAATAATAAAGGCAAACTTATATCAATTCTATCCAAATGCATATTTTCCATATATGTTTCAATGATTTTTAATGCCTTTCTTGCTTCAGGCGTTAACATTCGGGGTGAATTTGGATCTGATGGACCTTTTAGGATATCAAATAAAGGTCCCAATTCTCCTGTTGGAATACCTAGATAAGGCCTTATCCAATTTATGTCTCCTAATAACTTTTGAAAGTCATTAAGTGATTTGAGTTGATCTACTCGTATTTGAATTTTTGGTGGACGGACCATGGTTGAGGATAATAGAACTCCTAAATAATTAATTGGAAAATTTAATTGTACTTTATCTATTGCTATCTCTAGATTATAATTTTTTAATAAGTTTGTAAGTGTGGCATAACATTCTAGCAATGTGTTTTTAGCTTTGTGTGCTAATAATACATCATCCATATAATGAAATATTTGTAGTTCAGGATTTTGATTTCTAAGTGGCTGGATTACTTTGTTAACATAAATTTGACACATAGTTGGGCTGTTAGCCATCCCTTGAGGGAGTACTTTCCATTCATATCTCTGATCAGGACCTTCATGATTTAGTGCAGGGATAGTAAATGCAAAACGTGGACTATCCTCAGGATGAATTGGAATTGAAAAAAAACAATCTTTAATATCTATAACTAAAACATACCAAGTTTTTGGCAAAGCAGACAATTGAGGAATCCCCGATTGAGCAGGTCCCATAATGACCATTTCATTGTTAATGGCTCTTAAATCTTGCAGTAATCTCCATTTACCAGATTTCTTTTTGATGACAAAAATGGGAGTATTATGGGGAGATACAGAAGGTTGTATATGTCCTTCCGCTAATTGTTGTTTGACCAGATCATGGGCTACTTGTGTCTTTTCTTTAGTCAAGGGCCACTGAGGAACCCATACTGGTCTTTCTGATTTCCATGTAATTTTTATTGTCTCAGTGGCCCTTTGTGAAAATCCAACCCATGTCTGTCTGTTCCTTGATCTATTTGTATTGGTGCTGCTATACATTGTTCTTGTCTTTCTAATCTTTTTCCTTTCCTAAAACCTTGTCTAGCCATAATAGTGGGTGCATTTTGATTGATATTATTTGTTAATGTCAAACCTAATTGATCTAAGACATCTCGTCCCCATAAATTTACGGGAAGATAATCCAATACATATGGCTGTATAGTTCCTTCACATCCTTCAGGATCCTTCCAATCTAATAGCATTGCACTTCTATCGGGATTAGTCGCCACTCCTAGGCCTCGAAGCGATTGAGTGGCTTGTTGTAATGGCCAATGTTTTGGCCATTCTTGACGAGAGATGATGCTAAGATCTGCACCTGTATCCAGTAGCCCATTAAATTCATGTCCTTGAATATTTAGTTTTAGCATGGGGCGAGAATCTAAATTTAAAGAAAGCATAGCCCAATCTACACCTGTGGAGCCTAATCCCTTGGAACCTCTTTCTACAACATGACTGGAAAATTTATCATGTAGGCTTGGTATTATTAGTAACTGTGCTATTCTATCTCCTGGTGAAATTACTGATATACCCTTTGGAGAACTGGCTATAATTTTTATTTCACCTTCATAATTGGAATCAATTA
This sequence comes from Ictidomys tridecemlineatus, assembly GCF_052094955.1. Lineage (NCBI taxonomy): Eukaryota > Metazoa > Chordata > Mammalia > Rodentia > Sciuridae > Ictidomys > Ictidomys tridecemlineatus. The sequence continues at coordinate 202,692,371 of NC_135478.1, forward strand.
CCCCAGGACTTATCAAAAGTCCTTTTAGAGTAGAAGAGCTGCGTCCCAATAATAAGCCTACTGTTCCTTTGGGAAGAGGTCCTTTTACCCCTGTGGGAATGATTTGAACTCCCATCTCTGGAGTTAGTACTGATTTGGTGGAGGCGCAGATGTCCAACCCTGCGCTCCCTCTGGTTTGTCTGATGAGGGATCTGATGTGCTGGGCACTACCCTGACGGGGTTGCTGGGGTTGCTGGGTTCCTCCAGTGCTCCGTATATTTGTGGTTTGGGGCCCCGGAGCATTGGGGCCCCCTGTCCATTTTTTGGCAACGGAGCCTGATGCCTTTGTCCACGATATTGTGGATAAACACCTTGTCCTTGTTCGTTTTTTGATAATGGAGTACCCTCTATGGTGGTTTGAGGACGGTATTCATTAGCCCAATATAATGGAGTACCCTCTATGGTGGTTTGAGAACGGCATTCATTAGCCCAATGTCTCCCTCTACGGCATCGTGGGCAAATACCCGGTATTCTACTTGTTTGATACCTAGTTTTGTTAAACCCTCCTCCTATGGGGCAATTCCTTTTAAAATGTCCTGTTTGTTGACAATTGTAGCATGTTCTTGGCCTGGCATCTAAAGCCTGTTTTACTGCAGCTGCCACAATTTGCCCTTGTTCATTAATGTCTCTGGCATCCAAAACCTGTTTTACTGCAGCTGCCACAATTTGCCCTTGTTCATTAATGTCTCTGGCATCTAAAGCCTGTTTTACTGCAGCTGCCACAATTTGCCCTTGTTCATTAATGTCTCTGGCATCTAAAGCTTGTTTTACTGCAGCTGCCACAATTTGCCCTTGTTCATTAATGTCTCTACATAATTTAATATATGTGTTTAAATCTTCCTGTTTCCATGGTCTAATGATATCTCTACACCAACGATTCGCTTGGTCATAAGCCAGTTGTTTTATAAATGGCATTGCTTGTTCTGTATTCCCAAAAACTCTGGTAGCTGTTTGAATAAGCCTATCTACAAATTCAGCGTAAGGTTCATTAGCTCCTTGTATTATCTTAGATAATTGACCTTGTAAACCTCCAGGTTCTTGTAAAGACTTCCATGCCCTAACTGCATCTACAGCAATTTGTAAATATACACCAGGATCATATGCAAGTTGTTGCTGCCGATCCTCATAAGGTCCCTTTCCTAACAACATATCTAGATTTCTCTGAGGATAACCAGCTGCTGCATTTCGACTAGCCGTCTCCTTGCAAAATTCCTCATTGGCAACCTTCCATAACAGGTATTGTCCTCCATTTAGCACAGCTTTACACAAACTAGCCCAATCTGCTGGCGTCATGCTTAAGTTGGTAATGGATTCGACCAAGCTTACAGTGAAGGGTGCTTGAGGACCATAGGTTGCTACAGCCTCTTTTAGCTCCTTCACTGATTTGAAATTTAAACCCTGGTAAGTTCGCTGCCCTCCTACCTCAAATACAGGGCATACTTGAGATCCTGTCTCAGGATCCAAACTATCAACTGCGGGGGTTGGGAGTCTCTTAGCATATGGAGGTGGTGCTGTTGATTGGACACTTATGCCCTCTGGTGATAGAGTGCTGTTAGTAGCAGTCTCCTGTAGAGGTGGCGCTGTTGGTTGAACACTTATGCTCTCTAATAAAAGGGTCTTATTAGCAGTCTCCTGTTTTAAATTTTCCCCTGATAGATTTTTCTGCTCTAAACTTTCTTCCTCTGTCTCACTATCTCGAAAGACCTTCTCTTTCACTTGAATCTTTTCCTCTTTCTGACTAACTTGAGAGACTTCCTCTTCTACTTGAATCAATATGTCTTCTTCTTCCTCTACCTCTGTCTGAACTGAAGGCTTTGGACTAAGCAAACTAGATACCAACGTCCACAATGACAATGTGCCAACTGGCAGAGTCCCTGGGTTGTTCTTTTCTATTCTTTTTAAATCTTCACCATGATGGTTCCATTGTGATATATCTAACAGCTCCTCCTTAAAAAGCCATGGGCTATATTCTTGTATTACATCAACGTATGCCTTGACTGCTCTTGATTTTACTGGGAAGCTTCCTTCCTCTAACAATTTACTTAACACTCTTTCGGTTTGTTTTTTACTAATTGCTGATCCCGTATTTCTACTATAATACAACCCAACAAGATGACGCCAAACAAAACCGAGACAGAATCCAATAAAAAGGGAACCACACAAAATCATTATAACAGCCTTTCTATCCTCCTGACATATGCATCCGTCCTTTCTCCCTATCTGTTCCTCAAACGCAAATAGTTTTTCCTCAGATGTGAGTGGTTTTTCTTCCCTCTTACTCATCTCCAGGGACAGGAAAGTTAAAACAAAAACGAAGCAAAACAAAAGAGGAGACTTAGAATGGCTCCCCATCCTCTCGCCCTGCCCTCAGGGGCGAGCAGTTTACTTACCCTCAGTTGCTCCCCGTGCGAGCCACCAAATGCCGAAGTCTGGCTTGGCACAAATCAGGAGCCACTTGTCAAAAAGAAACTAACTTTATTTTTAGAACTACAAACGCCAAACAAAACAGCTCCAGGGAAAAACCCTCAGAGCCCAACTGCCACCACCGGCTTCCACAAGCCTCTCTCCCCCACCCCAGCCTTTTCCTCCCACAATCCTCCTCCTCTTGAGGCCGATTGGCTGGGTTGCGTGGGCAGAGCCAAAGAAGTCACCCAATGAGCAGCTCCGTGGAGGAGCCAATCAGCTAGATGTTGCTGGGGCAGCTGTGAGCCAATCATCAGCTGGCAGTCTGAAGGGCAGGGAAACAGCCCAATGAACATCACCGCAGAGGAGCCAATCAGCTAGATGTTGCTGGGGCAGTCTGAAGCTTGCTGGCAGCTGGAAGTTTGCTGGGGCCCCTTTGGCTGTGGCTCTCAACAACCATCTGCTCTGTAAAAAGAACATTTTCAGTTTGCTCTGTTAAAGGACTGAGCATTGCTTTAAAGAACTTTTTGCAAGGAAGTCTTAGCTAAGACTTGTGAGTCTCGATTGTGCTGTTAAGCCTCATTGTCTATATAAGCTCACAGGTTAGTTACCTAAACAGGCCCTGGACATATTGAACCCTTCAATATAGTAATCCCAATATATTATATATTCTTTAAAGCATCAGTTTTTAGCTTGCTCAATTCTTCTTTTAAAGTAGGAGTAAGATATACCTGGTGATGATATTATTGGTACTTTAAATGGCTTCTTAAAATTATTGTGGAGATGCCCTTATTATGTGTCTTTAAAGATGTCTACTTAATCTAGTGAACCGGACTGCCCATTTCCTTTTGAGAAGATAAAAAAAAATGAATAAAATATCTCTAATATTCTTAATATCTCCAATATTTTTAAATACTGAATAAAATTTAACTCATAAAAAGGAATAGCAAACTGGTTAAAAGTATCCCCCAAAGAAATGGAAATCTCTTTTTTGACAGTTTTTTGAGAAACAAATTTAATTGAAACATTATTTTGTAATTCTCCTCCAAAATGAATTTGAATTTCAGAAAATGTCTGAAAATGACATTGTCCTCTTAAAAATGTTCTCTAAGGACAATCTTTTTTAGGATTTCACTCCTTTGGATCAATAAAAAAATATTTTTTTCATATTTAGACTATGGTAGTTAATTAAAATAACCTCAGTATGTGTCTGGATTCTATTTCTATCAATGTTGCATTATAATGCTGTATACGTATGATTTATCTACAAAGAATTAATATATTAAGGAAAAATTTCAATGTAAAAATGTTTTATTTCTTTATTGGTAAAAATAAAAAGACATGTCTTTGTATCAGGGTACTAGTCAAACAACCTAATAGTAAAATAAAGGCAGAATTTTTTTCAAAGCATTGTGGCAATATTTGTTTGCTTTGGGAAATTAATTTGGGTAGATTTTTAGATAATAATCTGAAATGATATGGAACCAGGTCTGGCACATAAAGTGGGTTATCAAACTTGGCAATATCATTTTGGGGGATTTGTGATTATAATGATGAGATGAGATTTTCTTTGGTCCTCAAATTACTCTACTGAAGAGAGAGTTTGAAAATGTTTGGAGTACCAGCAGAGGACACAACACCCATGTCCTCATTTATAACTGCCTTGGGGCTGGCTCTCATTTGAACTGCAAGATTGATTCACTTACAAATTCTCAGTACAAGAACAAAATGGGAAAGGTCATGTTCAAATATCTGATTATCAAAGGTGAGCAGCTTTAATTTCTAAGAAAATAACTCCCCATTTTTGGGAAAACAATGTCAGAGTGAATTTATTCCAAGGTCACATATTGAGCAAAGGATCTTAAGTGATTTTTATTTTCCAGATTAAAAAAAAATCCACCCACCCAACATTCCATTCTATGCCTAAGAGATTAATTTCTCACCATTTTAACTGATATCAACAAAGCAATTCTGGTGCTAATCAAAAATTTAATATAAGAAATATATGATATGGAAAAATTGGTTTATACATGCCACAATTAAATTAGTTGTCCATTGAAAAGGTTTTTTTTAAAGGGTTGGAGATATACCTCAGTAGTAAAAACACCACTGGGTTTAATCACTAGTACCACAAAATAAATAAAAATAAAAAGAAAGGAAGAAATTCTGTTTGGATATATCCATTTTTAATTTTTATAGCTTTACTCTGAGTATAGTGGACCTCAAATAAGCTGTGCATATATAAGTGTGTAATTTAATGTTTCTTCATATGTAACTACTCATGAAGCCATCCCACAACCAATATAAACACCCCCAAATTTCCTCATGCCCCTTTATAAGAACAATTTTAATTTTCTTCCCATGAACCTCTGCTTTTTCAGACATCCACTAATTTGCTTTGTTGCTATAGACTCTGTTGATATTTTAGTTTTATGTAAATGAAATCATACAATGTCTACAATCTTTTGTATTCCTTCTTTCACTCCACATAATTATTTTGCGATTCATCCATGTTGTGTGCATCAGTCCTTGGTGATTGGGTGAGTTTTCTATCAATTCCACTCCTATTCACCTCAAAATGTCACTTTTCCTCTATGTTGTTTTCTACTTGCCTTTCTGAACAAAAAGTCCTCCCCTTCTGTTTTAAGTTAACTTTTTTTGCTGCTGTGATCAAAAGACCTGAAAAGAACAATTAGAGGAGGAAAAGTATATTTGGAGGCTCACAGGTGCAGAGGTCTCTATCCATAGATGGCTGACTTCATTACTTGGGGCCTGAAGTGAGGCAGAACGTCACAGTGGAAGAGTGTGGCATAGGAAAGTGTATCAGAACATTACCAGGAAGGGGATGGGAGGAGAAAGAGAGAACGCTTCCTTCATAGTCAAAATATAAATCCCAAGGTCATGCCCCCATGGACCCACCTCCTCTAGCCATAGCCTACTTGCCTACAGTTACCACTAAGAGCAATATAGGAAGAATCCCCTAATAATCTAACTAGGAGATTAGCACGCTGATTCAGACATGTCTCATAACCCAATCATTTCACCTATAAACTTTCTTGCACTGTCTCATGCATGAGCTTTTGGAAGACACCTTATATCTAAACCATAACATTCCATCTTAGATCCCCCATTATGTTCATCTCACAATGCAAAATACATTTAATCTATTTCCAAGAGTTCCAAAAGGACTCTGACCCTGCTGCATTTGGCCTGGTCTCCCATGTCTTCCTTTGAAATCTCAATGGAAGCTTCCATAACCCCCTAACTCCAGCATCATGCATTCCTTCAAAACCAGAACCATGTGGTTGACACTTAGGTCAGCCACCATCTTCAGCAGTAGCCAAGCCTCCTGGGACCTGGCTGTAGCAGCCAAGGTGCCAGGATAGCTGGGCATGGTTAAAACAAACAAACAACAACAACAACAACAACAAAAACTTCCCAGGCCCCTCTGTTCAGGCAGAGTTACCCACTTGTCTCTTCTCAAAGGAGTATTTTACCTTTATATACCCTTGCATCTTAGATGCTTGTGGTCTTGCCAATTCCTGAGATACCCTTGAGCCATTTTTCCTAATGTCTCTGGGCAAAGTCTTTAGCATTTATTCAATGGCTACAATGTTTTTAATAACCACAACTTCCTTAGCCCCAGTTTTACTCCCAGTTTTCTGGCCAAACTGCAATTTTTCCAAATCTTTCCTTTCTGTTTTGTGCTCCTGATTATCACAATATAGATTTGGCTAAAAGCCTCCAGCAATATCCATGCCACCCCCTGAAGATTGTGCTTTCTTGAAATTTCCTCTGCCAGATTAAGAAGTCCATTATCTTATATTCAACCTCACAGAAAGTCTCAGGACATGGGCAGAATGCAAATAATTTCTTATCCAGAATGTAACAGAAATGGCCTCTATTCCAATTTCCAAAAAAGTCTTCTTTCTCTTTTGAATCTTCATGATCCCAATCTCTGCTGTCCACAGTCTTAAAGGCATTCTGGTCTTCTAAACTTCTACAAGAATCACCCATTAAGGGTCTCTTAAAACATTCTAAACCTTTTCCATCTTGTATCACTACACTTTCCAAAATTTCTCTCACAAATTCCAAAAAGTTCTAAAAGCTTCTGAATCTCATGGTCAGGTAAGGTCTCAGCCATGGCCCCACTCCTGGTACCAATTTATGCTTTAATCAGCCTTTTCACTACTGTCACAAAAAGATCTAAAATGAACAGTTAGAGGAGGAAGAGTTTATTTGGGGATTCACAGTTTCAGATGTCTCAGTCCAGAGGTGGCTGAATCCATTTTGGGGGGGCCTCTGATGACGCAGAACATCGTGTGGGGAGTGTGGTGGAGGAAAGTGGCTGAGGATATCAACAGGAAGGAGAAAGAGAGAGAGGAAGGGAGGGAGGAACGGAGGGAGGGAGGGAGAGGGAGAGAGAGAGAAGGGGAGAGAGAGATGCTCTCATAGACAAAATATAAACCCCAAGGGCACTCCCCACTGACCCACCTCTAGCAGCCACACACTACCTGCCTACAGTCACCACTCAGTTAATCTCTTTTAGGCAACTAACACATTGGTTATATTAAGGCTCATAACCTAATCATTTCACCTCAACGTTTTGCATTGCCTCACAGGAGCTTTGGGGGGACACCTCATATATAAACCATAATATCCTCTTAGCAAACTTTTCCTGGCCAACCTTATTATACCCTTCCTACAAACACAAAGCTACACGAACACTCAACTGTCCACCAAATACCAATGTTTTCCCTGTTCCTCAGAATAAGATACACTGATTTTCAGCTGAGTTCATCCATGTCCTGCTAAAAGTCTACATTCCCTAGCTTTCTCCAGAAGCTGGGTGGGGCATGTGGTTGAACTCTGGCCAATAAAACAGATGCAGAAGTATAATCTGGCAACTTCTGGAGCATCTCCTTTGAAAAGTGGGTATATACCCCTTATCTGCCAGTCCTGCTGCCTGAAATACCTGTGTCAACACAGCTCTTAGACTGGATTTTGGCTATCTATTTCCATGTAAGAAAAAGGCAAAGAACTTAATGGATCAAAACAACAACATTGTATCATGGCTCATGATTTTGTGATCAGCTGAGCTCCACTGTGTGGTTCTTTTCCATGTGATGTCAGTTGGGGCTACATTCTTCTAGGACCTTAACTGGACAAGAACATCAAAGTGGCTTGTAACTTGGAGCCACCATTGGAGCCACCAACCAGAGAGCCTTGGTTTTCTTCCACAAGGCCCCTCAAAGCAAGAGTGGGTTCCAAAGGGCCAGAGGCAGTGCTGTTAATCCTTTTAAGGCCAGAGCTTGGAAGATGTAGAACATCATTTCTACCACATTCTAATGACCAAAACAGTCACCCATAATTATGGGGTTGGAACAGCATATGCATATAGTAAGGAAAGAAACTGCGGGGGCCAACTTCGGAGACAAGCTACCACAGATCATGAGGATGATCGTCACACCCAAGCAACAACGGGGCTGAGAACTCAAAAAGATTGTGTAGTTGCTATGTTGTGCCCTAACTTCTCTTATGTGAGAGAAAAATAAAATTCCATCTTAGTGACTTCTATTTTTTTATTTTCTCTTACATCAATCTAAACCAAATCCCAACTAATACACCAAACAACAGCTTACCAACTACGCCCTCGACTTTGCAACCCCGTCCAGTCACCACTCACTCTCCTTATTAATGATGCTTCTTTTCTATCATTCTATCATTAATTGCTTGCCCTCTTTGGGGTGTTCATTCTTTTTAAACGTTTCCTTCATCTCTTCCATTACTGCCTTCTTCATTCATTTACCCAATAGTGGTGCTTGCAATTATGGCAATAAACGAGGCAGAGAAAAGTTCCTGACCTCATGGAACTTGTCTCCCAAAGCAAATGTATTGCTGTTGTGCTCTGAAAAGTCACCAGTAACCTCTCTCTTGCTTTTTCCCCTCAACTCCCAGCCCCTTCACTAAAGTTCTGCAAACGCTATAAACCGCTGCCCCCTTACAAATGCTCTCCCTGGCTCTTTCCTGGATGCTGCATTAGTGTGGAGGTTCCCTTTTCTATAGCCACCCACAGTTTCACCCCTAGCCCTTCCCTTTTTCTCTTTCTCTCTTTAACTTCTTATTTGGGGACTTTTTCCCCGTGAGAATTCCTCAAACAAAGGTAGTGACTGAAATCAGGGAGAAGAGGGAAGTTAGGCTGTTGAAAGAGAGAGCATGGGGGCACAGGAAAAAAACATAGTTCTGTGTGAGGGAGAGGTAATGGATTCAGTTTCAGTGCAATCAGGTCACTTCTCCAACAGCCAACAAGATAAAAATGTTTAATGCTTGTTTAATGAGTAGCTTTGTGCCATAGGTCAGTTGTTACATAGACAGGGCCTATATCACTTCCAGTGTGGATAACAAACACATTGAGAACGTTGGATATCTTGATGTCTGTTGGAGAGAGCCTAGAGGTCAGAGCCACTACAGGGGTTGGTACTGTGTGTCCAAATAACCAAGGATTATGTGGGACATATCCTACGTAGGAGAAGGAGAGCGCTCTCTGCTCTCTCAAGTACATTGGGCTGTCCACGGTGTTCTTGTGTAATCCAGATTCACTCGAGCTTGCTTAGCCTATGAAACAAAATAAGCCAAACTATTATTCTCTCCTATAGATGCAAGCTCTCAAGCCCGCTTCAAATGCTTCTACACTCAGGACTCCAAATCATGAACTATTTCTCGGAGTCTACAGAGGGTATTATGTTTGTACTCTCAGATGTCACATCCCACTAACAGCAGCAACTACTCTGCCTGTCACATCCCCACTGGGCATCATCATCTCACTCTGGGTTCTTTTGGTGCTTCTGTTGATCCATTGGAATCCTTAGTGTTTTGTTGTTGCTTTTTTTTTTTTTATGCTGAGGGTGGATCTCAGGGTCTCATACATGCTGGTAAGTGCCACTAGTCCTTGAAATGTCATAGTGGTTCAGTGTTCATAAGTAGATTATTAATGAGGAGGAGGCCAGTAGTTTTCCCGGCACTGTATCACTACAGTTTACTTCTGGTTTTCTCACAAACCCCTTATTTGAGTGATAATCACAATAAGCTTCTGTTTGCAGTATGAGTTATCTATTATGTAATAAATTATTCCTGCATTTAGTGGATAAAAGCAACAATAATAATTTTTCATCTTTCACCATTTCTGTGGGTTAGAAATCCACACAGGGCCCATTGTGGATGATTGATCTCTGTTTCATGTTATCTGTATTGTAAACTGGATAACTCGAACGTAGGGGCTGGATTCATTTGAAGACTCATTTACTTACTCATGTGATGGCTGATATTGGGATTGTCACCCAGAACACTCACTCTTGGCCTCTCCATGTGACCTGGGATTCCTTGCAACATGGTAAGGTGTTTCCAAGAGTTAGAATTCCAAGAGGAAAAATCAGGTGGAAGCCATAGCACATATTATGTCTTAGTCTTCAAAGTCACACAGTATCACTTCCACCATGTTGCATTGACAAGGCATTAAAGAGATCTTCCCAGTACACAATTAATAAACATCCTCTACCTCTCAACAGAGGGATGTCAGTGCCAATATTATAAAAGGAACAGGTGAGATGGAACATATATTGGTATACAGATATCTTGAAAAATACAATCTGCCCCATTATCTCTCTGTGGAGTTCAGATACTGTCCAATGGATCACAAAGCACTAATACATTCTTGCCTTGTGTTATGGTTTATTTTTATGAAGTGTTCCCCCAAAAGCTCATGTGTGAGACCTTGCAGGAAGATTTAGAGGTAAAACGACTGGGTTATGAAAGCCTTAACCCAATCAGTGGATTAATTAATTAATTTAATTAATATTAAATGGTGACTGTAGGCAGGTAGTGTGTGGCTGAAGGAGGCAGGCATTGTGGATGTGCCTTATTTGTGGATGGGGTTTATATTTTGCGAGCTGAGCTTAGTTTCTCTCTGCTTCTTAATCTCCATGTCCTCAACCTCTTTCTCTCACCATACTCTTTCACCATGATTTTCTGCCTGATCTCAATCCCCGAGGATTGAGTTGGCCATCTATGGACTGAGACTTTTGAAACCATGAACCCTCAAAGAAACTTTTTCTCCTTAAAATTGTTCTTGTCGGAACTTTTTGTTACAGCAGAGAAAAAGCTGACTAAAACAACTTGATTCTGTTTCATTCATCTCTGTTACCCAACTGCCACTGCAAGACCTCTTCCTTAGAGATCTCCTTACCTGAAATAATTTAACTCATGAGAATAGTTGAATATGGATACCATTCCCAGGTACTTATTGCAATGTAAACAGGCTATGCTTTCCATTTGGGTATCATACGAGGATTTTGGCAGATAAGATTTTGATCAGCTATAGAACTAAATCCACCCTAATATAGACCAAATAGAATATGAATCTACTTCATCATAATTTTTATTATAAAAGCAATGCAAACAAACAAAAATAGGAAAATCCACAGGAAAAGAAAGAATTATAGGTTAAAACAATTCTGGTGAATATAAACACATTATTAAACCCTAACAATTCAAGCCAGACTGAAAATAGTACATAGACAATTCAAAGGAATAAAAATTGAATTAGTTATCTACTGATTGGCATTCATAGTATTTCAGACACTTTCATTGCAAACAATGCTGCTATGAAAAACTTTGTATATAATATAATTCCACAAAAACACCAAAGTGTGTCTGTAGCAGAATTTCCATTTGTAATTTTGATAGACATTGCCAAATTTCATCTCTAGGACTTGTTCCAATTTACAATTGTATCAGCAATGTGCAAAGGTGTCTGTTCCCTCTGGTCTTGCCAACTGAATTTGCTGTCAGAATTCTTAAGTTTTTCCAAACTGATATGTGAATAATGAACTCAACAGAGTGATTTTGTGTTTTTTTATTGTGACTCTGAGAACTTTTTCTTTAAGTTCTATTTGTATTTAACTTTCTGAGACCTATTTGTTAATAACTTTGTCCATTTTTCTATGAATCTATTGAACTTTTTTTAGTGTTTCTTGGGGCTTAGTATACAAGAAAGTAAATACGTGAGCAGAGATATTGGTCTTTTGAATTCCAAGTATTTTCTGCTCATTTGTTACTTGTATTGTGACTTTGCTTGACATGGGTTGTTGAATACACAATGGGATACTATGGCCCTGTTTAAAGAAGAAAGACAATTTATTTACGGTAGTCTGAAAAATTCTCCAAGATATAATATCAAATTTTAAAAAATATAGTGTACCAATAATCTATAAAACGTGCTATCTTTAGAGGAAAGAGGGAAACAGTCACATTTGCATATATAAACATAGAGAAACTCTGGGAAGATGAATAAGAAACTAGTGGTAATAGTGCTATGGTTTATTTAAGTGTCCCCCAGAGGCCCATATGTTAAAGGCTTAATTGCAGTATGGTGCTACTGGGAGGTGATGGAACCCTTAGGAAGGACTAATGGAAGGAAATTAGGTTCTTGGGGGCATGCCCTTAAGTGGCTCTATTGGGACCCACTGCCTTCCTGTCTTTCTTTGCCTCCTAGCTGCCGTGTGATGAGCAGTTTCATCTCCTACACACTCCCACTATGATGTGCTGCCTCACCACAGACTCAAAAGCAACAGAGTCAACTGATCATGGACTAAAATCTCTGAATCCATCAGCTAAAATAACCCTTCTTATTAATAAGTTTATTATCTCAGGTATTTTATTACAGTGACCCAAAGCCAACTAACATAAATGGTTAACTAAGAATAGAAAAATAAGAGAGAGACCTCCCATTCTGTCTTTTTATACATTTTAATTTTTAAAACATAGAAATATTTACCTATTTAAGAAAATTAAAATAGCTAAAGCTAATCCTATAATACCTACATCACCTAAGTATGAAGATTAGATGACATTTCAATTTACTACACCTCAGTGGTGTCACCCCAGAAATGTCACTTAACCTCAATGAACTACAGTAGTTTCTTCATCTGCAAAATGGAGTTACAAATGTTTGTTGTGGAGACTCAATTAAACAATACATGTACAGTGCTTGGGACTTGATAAGCCCTCAATAAATTTAATTTCCTTCTTACACCACCTCCCCCCAAAATATTTTAAAAACACTACTAAGAACTATTTACTGTGTATTAAAAACTGATGAATAACTTATTATAAGATTTAAATAAATAAAATAAGAACAAAAAATTCATAGATTCTTGAAAGTCTGGTGCTAGAAGTGTTCTCAGAGTTTTGTGTTCCAACACTCTTTCCAAGATGGGGAAAATGAAATTGAGAGTCTTACTTTATTCACCCAACTTCATTGGCCAAGGTGGAGGGGATCGACTGGAAATCTAACACATAACTTCGCCTGATGAGAGTCATTAATGACTTGAAGGATGGGCTACAGACTCTTGTCTGGAGTCAAAATCATCACATGCTTTGAAGTAGAAAAGTTTTTAAAAAAGATTTATAGTGATTTCCTCATAAAATAATTATTAATTACATCCAGTAATCTAAACATGTTAGCATAAAATCATGGACAGAAAAATTGGATTGTTTATAAGCATCTATTGAAATGTTAGAGAGTTATATTATGTATGTGGCCATGCAAAAATTAAAATTTCAGCCTGGTGAAAGACACACTAAATTTGCCTTTTTTTAGAGAGTTGTAAGAATAGTTTTTAAATAATTAGCACCTTATCAACCTATAGGCCTAGATATGCTAAATATATTTGTTTGGAATTGTTATGATTATCTTTAAAAAACAAAATATCTTGCAATAGTTATGTCACAGGGCATTAAATATCAGATATGGGAATTATAAGGTAACATGGGAAGATAACAAAAACAAGAAATTTTTAAAAATTGTTCTTTCACTTAGAAATCATCTGTAGAACACTTCATCTTTGTCTATCACCACATTGTTGTATAGTCCTTGGACAGATCTGTGCCTGGTTTTGGAGCAGATGCAGACTGTATTTCTTCCATTTCTTCTTGAGGAAAAGGCCCACCTTTCTCAGTCAGATACTTGATCCTTTCTTCTTTAGTAAGAAACCCATGTTTAGCTGGATCTGAAGCCTCAGAAGCTCAAAGAAAGGCATCTTCTGGAATTGGTCTACTTTGCACTAGAACTTTGGTGGTCACTGGAAGAAACTTATTGAAGAGATCATTCCCAGTGGGTCCTTCTGTCTCTGCCATCAGATCCTGTAGCTCGCCTTCACTTGAGCAGCATCCTAGTGACCTGAATATTGTTCCAGTCTCTTGCATTCATGGTATTATTTGACTCACGGTCAAATACAAATGCCTCTGACTTTTTTTGTGAAATCCTGCCACAGTGATCTCTTTCCTGTCATCCACCATTTTATTGTAAAACCTGTCACCTGGGAGATGTGGATCATTAACCTCGGTCATGGGGTACTTGCTCTCTTGAGAATTTTAAAAATGAGACCCATTAGGAAAAAATGGCAGATGTATGACAGGTATTGTACTGATATACTTAATATCTAACAAACTGTTATGAATCAACAGGAAAAACATGAAAAGCCCAGAAGAAAAATGGGGAGATGGTGTACGCAAGCATGTGTCTGAAAAATAACTAAACACGTCTAGCCATTCAATAGAAGAAAAGAGTCTCGATCTCATTAAAAATTTAAGAATCACATCCTAAAACAATGAAGTCTGTATTTACCTTTTAGAGTGCTGAAGAGTAATAATATTCCACACCTTGGTTGGAGTGTTGGGAAAGGAGTCCTCTCTTGTACACTACTGCTGTGAATCTGTGATCAGACTCTTCTGGAGGGCAATTGGGAAATTTCTATGAAAAATTCTATGAAATTGTTGACCCAGAAATGCCACTGCCATGAATTTATCTCATAAAAAGACTTGTCCAAAATGCCTAAAGATGTTTGTACAAGATGTACCCTGCAGACGAGTTGAAATATAAAAAACTGGGAACTGAACAAAATAAACCAGTCATTGTTGAGTAGTTTAAAAATTCAGGAACGATTGCAGTCATATGGTAGGTACTCCTGTTTTAAAAAGAATGAGATTGCTTTAAATGTGCTACCTGGAAAAGTGCCATTAGTGAAGAGCAAGTTGTAACCAGTACATATAGGAGGGTCCTATGTTGTGAGGGGGAGGAAGGTAGAGCTGTTCAGATTAGGCACAGAAGAATGTCCTACTCAGAATCCTTTTAAAAGTGACAGAACTGGGCAGAAACCCACTTTAGCTAAAAGGCATGGTTTGGTGCATGTTGCTGGGATCTGGGGACTCAGGTGATGTCTGTGGAGTTGTCTCTCCATTGATTCTCCTTCCTCTGGGTTTTGTCCTCGTTGTTTTTCATTCTAAGTCAACTCCTGATGTCACTAAAAATGTATATATATATGGCTGCTGGTAAGCTAACTTCAGATCATCCTGTAAAAGCAAGAGACAGAATTTCCTGCTAGTTCTAGCAAAAACCCCAAGGGAAGACCTTGAGGTTTGGGTCCCAAAGCCAGAGAAGGACCGACTTCTTCTCTGGAGGTCAGGTTCATTCTTATTCGTCTGTGAAGTTCTTATTTCCATGTCAGGGAAGAGTTGTGGCACAGAGGACAGATGGCTTCCCAAGGGAAAGAAGTTTGGTAAACATCCTGTGTCGACTTCACACTACATCACTAATAACAATAACTTCAGGAGGCGGGTTTCCCCTGCGATTTTAAAATGCAAGTGGGGGGGACTTTATGAAATGAAATTTTAAAAAATTAAAACCACTTCCAGGAATCTTACTTTAGATTCTGCTTTTTCCCTAAGATTTAAAAGAACACACATACACACACACACACACACAGACACACACACACACATATACAATTTTATTTTTTAATTGATTCTTTTTAATTATATATAACATTAGGATTCATTTTGACATAATCACAAAAGCATGGAATATAATTCGATCTGATTCAGTCCTTAGCACTTCCCCTCTTCTCCCTCTCCCTCCTTTTTTTTTTTTTTTCAAATTGGTCAAAAAGTGTTCTATATGTTTGTTGGTAATGAAGTGGCTGATTTTTTTCTGGAAAGATACAGGGAGAGGAATTTTCATTGAATATGCTGATTCAACCCTTTCTGTGAGGAGACTCAGATTTTGTGAGCTAAGTAAAGGGAAAGTTCTGTCTTAGGTGAATGCAGTGGTTCTGCAAAGTGCTTGTCTTGGTGCCCCTCAGGGCAGAAGGGCTCCAGGGCAGGGTCAGCCTCTCTACTTGGCTGCAGCCCTGGGGCCATCTGACAGCTTTTCAGCAGGCTGTAAATGTCCCCAGAATACCTTTTTCTTTTCATTGGGCAGTGGGTCCACTCTCTGATACACTTGCGGTTACACTTGGAATTGCCTTCCAGGACCCTTTGATGTCCTTGGATTGATACACTTGGAATTGTTTTCCAGTCCCAGTATAGGCATGTCAATGAGAAACCAGAAAGTCCTAATGGTTAAATTCATTAATTTGGATGCCGCCAATTCAAAATTTGAGATAAATTAGGATGCATAATGAAGTTTCTGCATTTATTATCTCTGAACCAAAGATTCATTTTGCAAATTATAGAGCAAATAAAATAGTATTTACTATTTCAAAACAGGTAATCAACTGAAAAACCAATGACTAATTATAAAGCCCTGGTATCTTTTTAATCAGATATTTAAAAAAAAAACTCCTTTGGACCCTTTGTAACCAGGTTCTTAGTTACTGTATATATTCTGAAAAATAAACAGAACCTAATTCAGAATGTTTCACTGTTGCAGATTATTGGAGAGATTTTAGCATAGAATGGTGCAGACTAGCTTTTATATTTGATATCTAGCATTATCATAGCAGTTAAGATCACTGGCTTCTGAGGCTGAAATTCAGGTTCTATCATGTAATGAGACCTTGAGCAAGTTACCTCGGTGAGCCTTAGTATTCTATCTTCTTGACCCTTTGAATTTCTTCTGTGACTTGGCCGAGAATAATTCTGTTGGATTGTTTGACATTTCTGATTGATTTGTAGTTTCTTTTATTTTTGCATTCTTACATTAGAACTTGAGAGTCTTTGCTTGCTTCATGTGTGCCAAATATTTTCCCTTAGTTTGTCATTTGTTTTATTTTCTCACACCCACTGTACTTTATCAAGTTTCTGGATCTGCCTCCCGATTTTGGAGCTCCTCACTTGGTGCTGTCTCTGGGTAAGTGCTGCCTGCATGCGTCATGCACAAGGACATTGTTGACGGTCGGTTTTATAGTTTTGCTATGGTGAATTGAGCTGCTAAACATCAAAGTGGCTGCGTTGCTGTAGTATTCTGATTTTAAGTCCTTTGAGTACAAAATAAGGAGTGGGATGACTGGGTTAAATGGTGGTTCTATTCCCAAGTTTTTTGAGGGATCTCTATACCACTTTCCAGAGTAGTTGCACCAATTTGCAGTCCCAAAAGCAATGAATGAGTGTGCCTTTCCCCCCACATAGTCACCAACATTTATTGTTGTTTGTATTCTTGATAATTGTCTTTCTGACTGGAGTGAGATGAAATCTTAGAATAGCTTTGGTTTGCATTTCTCTACTTGCTAGAAATGTTGAATATTTTTCATATATTTGTTGACCAGTTGTATTTCTTCTTCTGTGAAGGGTCTTTTCAGCTCCTTAGCCCATTTATTCATTGGGTTATTTATATTTTTGGTGTAAAGTTTTCTGAGTTCCTTATATATCCTGGAGATTAATGCTCTATGTAAGGTGCATGTGGTAAAGATTTTCTCCCATTCTATAGGTTCTCTCTTCACATTCATGATTATTTCCTTTGCTGTGAAGAAGCTTTTTAGTTTGATTCCATCCCACTTACTGATTCTTGATTTTTACTTCTTGTGCTTTAGGAGTCTTGTTAAGGAAATTAGTTCCTAAGTCAACATGGTAGAGATATGCTCCCCCACCACCACCCTCACCCTGGCTTTTTTTCTATTGGGCACATGGTCTCTGTGATAATGCTTAAGTCCTTGATCCACTTTGAGTTGAGTTTTGTGCAGGGTGAGAGATAGGGGTTTAATTTCATTTTGCTACATATGGATTTCCAATTTTCCCAGCATCAATTGTTGAAGAAGCTATCTTCTCTCCAGTGACTGTTTTTAGCACCTTTATCTAGTATGCGATAACTGTGTTTATGTGGGTTTGTCTCTGTGTCTTCTGTTCTATACCATTGATCTATGTATCTGTTTTGATGCCAAATACCATGCTGTTTTTGTTACTATGGCTCTGTAGTATAATTTAAGGTCTGGTTTTGTGATGCCTCCTGCTTCATTTTATTACTTGTACTTTAAATAATAAATTGTTTACAAAACAAAGCATTGAACTCTTAAGTCATGGGCACAACCATATGACTTTGAGCTTTAGTTAAATAGTCTTTTGTCAAATCTAAAATTAAGTGGTTGGACACAAGGATTCTAAATTCCTTTCCAAGTGTAGATTTTATGATTATGTGTATCAAAAAACAATTAACTCAATCTAGCAGTATTTTGGGTGTTCATTGAAAGGAAACCATAATTTCTTTATTGATTTTTAAAACCATGACATAATTTTTCTGGGATGGCCTTGAATTTAAATCATTTTAATTTTTGATTCTGATAATATATTAGTGCTCATCAAATGCTATTACTCAATTTGGATTTAGAAAATATTATCTCTACAGGCATTCCAATGCACTGTTGGTGTTAATGTAAATTGGTACAACCTTTCTGAAAAGCAAATCATCACAACAGTAGGAAGATTTAAAAGCAGATTAATCATTGACCCAGTAATCTTGCATCTAGGAATTTATTCTAAGAAAAATATTAGAAGCTCTCTAAATGTCCAAAAATAGGAAAATGGTTCAATAAATTAAGCTTTATTTGAATGGAGCATTATTATGCTGTCATTGAAAATATTTCAAAAATGTTATTACCCAAGGAAATCAAATATCAAGTAAAAATTATAGAGAGATATGCATCAACTTCCTTTCTTCTATTTGGGGTTTATACATGTGGACCTAGAATAAGCATTGTAAGGGAATTTACCAAAATGTTAATGATAGGCAACTCTAGGCTGTGATTTATTTTAAGTGCTTTCTGGCAATTTCAAATCTAACTACAGTGAACTAGTGTTAATTTTATAACTATAAAATAAAATTTAAAATTGTCTCTTTATTTGTGAATTACAATAAACCCTTCATATAAAATTTTTTTTACTATGAGATTATAGAAAAATCACTAATTGTATTAATAGTCAGAAAATTCTCTTTCATTCTTCCTCTGCTTGCCTTAGGATTTATTTACTCTTCTTTTTCTAGTTCTTTAAAGCAAGAGTTTAATTATTGAATTGAGGTATTTCCTATTTGAAATATAGTTAGCTCTGTCTCATAATTTTTTCTATGATGTGTAAACAAAATATATTCTAATTTCCCTTGAGATTTCTTCTTTAACCCATTGATTATTTAGGAACATTTTTTTCCAACTCTCATATACTTATGTACTTATGAATTTCCCAAGTTCTTCTCTGGTATTCTTTCTAATGTAATTCCATTGCAGTCAGAGAATATACTTTGTAAGGTTTTAGTTCACTTAGACTTGTTTTATGGCTACATTATAGTCTATCCCATAGACTCTTCATAAATTTGAGAAAACTGTGTATTTTGTCACTGCTTATTGGAGTGTTTAATAGATGCTTGTTATATTTAGGTTTATACTTTTGTCAAGCTTTCTATTTCCAATTTTGATCTTCTGTCTATTCTTTTCTTTATTGAAAATGAGACATTGAGATCTCTCTTACTGTTGAATTTCTGTTTCACTCTTGAATTCTGTAGATTTTGCTTTATGTACTTTGGAGTTCTATTGTCAAATATATATATATATATATATATATATATATATATATATATATATACACATTATCATCATTATGTCTTCTTGACAGATTGACCCTTTTGAAATTATAAAATGATCTTTTCTTTACTGACAATTTTTGTGTTGAAGTCTGTTTTTTAGGATATTGGTATAACCATTCTAGCTCTCTTTTGGTTATGTCTTACATGGCAAACTTTTTTCTGCTCTTTAATTTCAACATATTTATATTTTTAAATATAAAACATGTCATTTGTAGATAGGAAGCAATCAGATTGTTTTAAAAAAATCTGCCAACATGGGGCTGGGTTTGTGGTTTAGTGGTAGAGCATTTGTCTTGCAAGTGTAAGTCATTGGGTTCGATCCTCAGCACTACATAAAATAAGTAAGGGTATTCTGTTTATCTACAACCAAAAAAAAGCATAAAAATTTTTTAAAAAACTGCCAATATCTTGCTTTGAAGTGTTTCACCCATTTACATTTAATAATTGCTAATAAAGTGTTATTTATAGCTGCCATTTTCTGTTTTGTCTTTATTTCTTAATTCTTTCATTATTTCCCTCCTTTGTATTAATTATTTTGTGCATACCATTTTAATTCCCTTGTGTAGTTTTACAATTTTTTTAGAGTTATTTTCTTAGCAGTTGTGTTGGAAATTAGAATTGACATCTTAGCTTAAAACAATCTATTTTGGATTAATACTAACTTAATTTTAATATCACATAAAAGCTTTGCTCTAATATGGCTCTGTTCCAGCTCACAGCCCTTCCAAGGGTATATTCATTGTCTCAGGGGGACTATTGAGGACTCATATCTTGCTTTAGTTAATACATGTGTCCTAAAGAATTCCTAATTTTTATTTGGGAAATAAAGGGAGAGATAGCTATTTAAGCAGGGCACACACAGCAACTTCATTCTGCAAGGGAAGTTTTGTAGGAGGCACCATCCCATTCATTGAACTTTCCCAGTTTCCATTTGGCAGCTCATAAGGTGATTTTAGTTGCAAATGAAAAAATGTAAAACCGCTTCCTACAGAGCTTTAAATAAACTAAAAGCATTTTCAAATACAAAGGATTTTGGGGAGATTTCCTGTCAAGCTTTAATTAAAGAGGAAATCTCCACTTTTTTATGAGATTCTTTAAGCACTGACTTTAAGGTGGCATCAGTAGGCTTGTTGTTCCTGGGTATGAGCACACTATAATCTTGAGCTGAGGAAGGTAGGTGAGCATGCCAGGGTATGCAGAATGAAAAAGGATGCATGTGGTTTGCATGTCACTAAAACAATTATCAAGTTTTAACATCAGTTGAGTGAGAGAGATCAATTACTCTGTAGATACACGCATACACATGTATGAAGTGTGTGACACATCAATTTGCATTACAATGATTTATTTAGCCATGGACTGAAATAGGAAGTATGACTGAAATAAAGTCATACTTTATTTATAGATGGTGTTCTTAAATGTGCCTGTCAGTTCAATTAAAAATAACATGGTGTTGGTTCTAGGCAGATCTGAGCTTGAGTCATGGCACTGCCACTTACTCCCAGTATGACTTGGTACTTGATCTCTTAATCGTTTACTATCTCTAAGTCTCAGTTTCCTTAACAGAAAAAAAAAGAAGACATAAATTTGAAGCCAACTCCATGGTGCAGTTGAAATAATGAACCAATCTGATAAGCTATTACTAACATAGTTACTGCTAATTATATAGCTATTAGTTAAGAATAATGATAACAACTATTTGAGCATACAGACCAAGGTAGTGTGGCTGACATGAAGACAATGGAAGATATTGAACCCATTTGATTCAAATGTGCTTCAAGATAGGTTTGAGAAATGAGGAATAATGATATAAAAAATCTGGTGGAGATTAAAGCAAATCTCAAGGAATTTTTAGGGGTACTTGGAGCAATAGGATTAAGGTAGGAACAGAACATGGTTGGAATGTGTCTGTTCACCAGTTTTCAAAATACCAATGAAAAGAAAATAGCTGGGGTTTTGGTTTGTTTTGCTTTATCCAAAACTTTCTTGTGAAAAATACTGTGAGTATTCATTGGTATTTGATTAATCACATATACCTTTATTTTTTCCCAGTCAATGTTTCTTTAAAATCATATATAAAAATATTTGTAAAGTAAATTATGTTCAAACTGGTTCTATGTGAGTTTTGTGTTTTCTAGTCCTTACGTTTTGCTTATTTCACTCGATCCTAAAAATACTTCCCCATCTCTTCTCTTTCCACTCTGATCCTATCCAGTCTTTCAGGGTCATCATCAATACCACTTTCTCTAAAGCCTCTCTAAGGGCATCTCAGTCCTCAGGTTTCTCCCATTCAAATGAATGACTATAGGACTTGCATACAGTTATAAAGAAACTCATCAAACAACTGTTGACCAACCACAGATCCAGGCGCAGCATCTGCTGCTGAAGACTCAAAGATAAACAAGATGCTGTCCTTGCCAGCTCTTAGGGACATGGGATCCCTGACAAGAGTCAGCATAGTAAGAGGATCATTTTTTGCAAGGAATATTTTTATAAGGGAAAGATATATTTGTAGAGAAATACTCCATCAGAGAAAAACACTCACTCACTTGTATTTTTGATTAAGTCCAAGTTTTTATATGGAGCGAAATGCTCAGCTAGACTTTAATTTTTTTTTTCAGTGATGGAAAAATGGCCATTTATAAATGGCTATTGGTTTTCTGCCTTCACAGAGAAAAATTTAGCCTTTAGAAGAAAACTTCTCTTACTGTGAGAAAGCATTCTCACGTGCATTTTTATTATGCAAAGATGGAACCAGTACTCTTGGAATGAGAAAATTGGGGCAATAAGTAGCTGAACTATTTTACGTAAAGATGTAAACATTTGACTCTGCTATGGGAGGAGTTACATCTTGTATCAATTAGCTTTGGTCACAATAAGAGTGCATTAACAAACAACCTCCAAACTCAGCGGCAGAAAAAAAAATATTTTATTCTCACAGATCCCTAGGCTGGTTTCACTTTACATTGCAGGTCTGCAGACTGGGTCTTCCCCACATGTCTTTCATCCTCCTTGGTCCCACTGGGCTATTCAGGGCACATTCTTCTCTTGATGATGGCAAAGGCACACTAAGGGGCAAGCCCAGCCATCTAAGCACATTTCAAGCTGTTTTTGCATCACTTCTCCTAACATACTATCAGCCAAAGTCACAAGGCAGGAATGGACGCTCTGTCTTCAGTAGGAGAGAATGCAAAACCACATGGTAAAGCATCTGAATATAGAAAGTGATAAAGAATTGGGTGCAACAACTCAACCTGCCACACCCTAGAAACAGATTGAGTGAAATGTGTTTGAAACTGAGTGAAGGATTTGACTTTTGCAGATCCTCTTGATTGGCAAAAAAAAAAAAAAAAAAAAAAAAAAAAGGAGAGACTTGAAAGATGTGGAAAAGAGTTGCCTTTAACAGAAGACAAACATTCCTACAATGTAGGATCAGGAAGGAATAAATGAGTTTGCTAAGGTCATTTTGTTTTATCCAAATTCCTTCCTAGACTTCTTTAAACACTACTGCTTGATAGTAGCTGAGTTTGGGAAAGTTAAGAAGGGCCCAGAAGCAAAGTAAAGTCAGTAACATTGCATAAGCAAGCTATTTGGGGAATTATTTTAGTATTATCTACAATAACATGCCTGTCTCAGAAGACAAACAAACCGAGGGTGGATTGTGGAACACATGAATGTTCCTCTGCTCTGAGGAATGTTATAGGTGGGCAACACTAGAGAACACTGATTTTTTGCTAGTAGGGGAAGGAATTGTTCTCTCATTGAACTGTCACAGTAGAGTAACATTTATTCTATAAGCTGGCAAAGTGAGGCACAATGAGTGTTTGCTTAATTCAGGCACTTTTGCCAGTGATAATAATAATAATGATAACTTCTCTGCTTTAGATTAAGTTTTACTCACTTCCTGGGCCTCAGCCCAATCTCATTCATCTGGATCCAAGAGTAAATTCTCCCTGCAGGCTTAAGTCACATAATTCATGGCCACTTGTATATCTTATCACTTATTTGGTCCATAAAGGATGGGTCCTAAACTATACACAGGATAACTAGTAACTGCTCTGTGCAACAGTTTCTAATTTCAAATGATCAGTCCTCATAAAGGAAACAAAGTGCTAAGTATCAGCAAAGTCAATAAGTGTTTCGAAGAGATAGAGGCCCTAGATAGTGAAAATATTGACCCATAAAATTCTAAAACAAACACAATCATAGAAACAAACCTCACAATGTTTTTGAATGAACCACGACAATCAGTAACTCATTAGTACAGCATTCAGAACACTAAGCACCTAGGCCAAGCATAAATCATCTAAGCTTTGGAATCCATCATGGGACTCTCAATAAGAACATAATGTAGAAATCTGAAGCAACTAAATGCACTTGTTCACTTATAGGTTCATTTAAAATGGAGTCCTGGGGGTCTTACTATGTGCCAGATGCACAGGAAGGACAGAGCCGTGAACAAGGTCGGCAAGAGCTCAGCCATCCTGCCAGTTGGTTAAGGAAGGAGACACAAAAATCAGCAAAGAAACAAATTAATTTGAAAATAGCATCATTGCTACAGAGAAACTGAAAAAGAGGACTGTGAAGGAGCGGGCTGCACAGAGCTCTTTCTCTCTAGTTTTCAGGGATGACCTCTGTGAAGACGATCCTTTTCATTGTGACCTGTCTGGGGCTAATCGAGCACCACAGGCAAAGTCAGCAGCAGCTGCAAAAGCTTTTCCATGGGTATGACGTGGGCAATAGGCAATATTAGCTCTTAAGGTATTTTTCCTTGTTAATTCTTGCTTAGTTTAATAAAATCAGTTTTTAATCACTTGAAGTAATGGAGAGAGCCAATGACTCTATTAGCCCCAAACTCATCATATTTACTAGTATTTTTAGATGGCAGATTTTGTACATACAAGAAAAAGATCATATCTGAAATTTTGGAAATTTAATATAGTCTTTATTTTTTTTAATATGAGACTGTAGCATCTTGTGTCAACTCTGAAAACAATGGAGAATGTGTCCAGCTACCCCACCCAGTTTACCCTTTCCCTTCAGAGTACATTTCACACTGGTGCTGCAAAAAATCACCCTTCACCCAGGAAAAGGAGTCCCCACAGCCACCTTCCCTCTTAAGGTTCTTCCTCTACATGACCTTTCAGAGCAATTTCCTCAAAGACCCTCAGGTCGGGGAGGAAGAAGATAGGTAGAGGAAAGTAAAGGAAGTCTTTGGGAATGGTAACTTACTACCCCAATGGTAACGTTCCTACCAAATCTCCTCCTGCTTGAGCTCCTCCAAGACTAGAAGCTGCTAGAAGAGCTGTGACCAGAAAAGGTGTTTGTCTCCTTTAAAGGCAGGAAATGTCCTCAGCTGAGAAGTTTCTTGTTCTAGTCCTGCTGCTGGGGGGGAAAAAATCTGCACTGTAACATAAGCAGTCATTGTATTTCTAGATAATTGGTTTAAATTCTTTTTATATCTTTAGTATATTTAACTGTTTTTCCATCTGTAGTACCACATCTTTCACTAAGTAGGCCTTCTATAAATACTCATGAAAGTAATGATTCAGTAAGTGAATAATTCTGTAGGTCAATGAAGGAATATTAAAATAAAATATAGGCTAACAATACATATTCTCCTCGTTATCATCGTCTAAGCTCTAGTTTTGTATCCGAAAAGTATGGCCATGATAGTTTCTTATTTGAAATTTCCTGACTCCAACCCATTCTTTTTACAGCCAGCTCCAATAAGCTGAGAGAGGAGGTTTAAAATACTTTTAGTATTTAGCATGTTGAAAGAAAATTCATACCCCTTTAAAGAAATGAAAAAAAAAATTCTTCCTCCAGCAGGCAAACATTTTAAGAATGTTAATTGGAACAGATTTTATATTGTAATCTTTTGTCACATTGTAAAATAATCCCTAACCAACTACAGGGATTCTGTTACTCAGAAAGCATTGTTGGCAAAATTTAGGTACAAGGAAAATACTTGTGTTCTGTCATTTAAGGAAACTGAATTGGCTCTTGCACTTGTAAATTTTCAAAGAAAGAAAGAACAGTTTTAAACTCACCAATTTCCCAAACTAAAGATGGCAAAGTGATAGTATAAGAGATTCTTCTATTTGTAATATACTATTCTCATTAATATGACATTGGCTATGTAAAGAAAATGCATATTCCTAATGTGTTAGATTTTTCAAGGCACGGTATTATACCATGTTCTCTGATTTCAATTCACTTCCTAGAATGCTACAGCCAGTTTGCTCCAGCTCTTGAGAATCTATTGTTCAATTTTCAGAAATGTTGTGAACTGCTTGTAAAAACAGTCATTAGTATAATTAAATGATACAAAGTTACAATTAAATTAAAAAGATGACACAAGTAATACTCAGAACTCTTCACTTCCTAATTGTTTTACTGTTATTTATGATCTTGATACTGTTTACATCCATGTAGAGGAAATAACATAATAGCATGCTGTTGACCAGCTCTTCCCACCTCCGTGTTAGGGATGTCACATTAATAGCCTGAAATTGGCCATGGTGGGAGTATTTGCCCTATGAAAATTTGAGAAAAACTATAAATCAGGATTGATTCTTTTTTCTCTGAGTTGTCTAATGTTTTGAACAACCAATAAAAAAATAAAAATAAATAAATAAAAAGAAGAAGAAGAATCCTAAAAGAAAAAAAAATAAGAAAGTAATGGGGAAAATAACATGGAATGAGTTTAAAAGTGTATTCATCAAATACAGCTGGCTTTAAGCGTTTAGCAGATTATTACTGTATATAGACTTGAGATTTCCAAGTGCCTTAACCTGAAAGTCCCCATCCCTGTGTGAGAGTCCATTCTCTAATAATAAAAGTCTTGACATTGTCTTCTTTTATTATTAAGTCTTAGTCCTGTTCTTTGGTTTTCTGTGTCTTCCCACTATAAGAAATGGAAGTCTCTTTGCCTTTAACCCCAGCTACATGTTCAAGACCAGCATGGGCAACATAGTTAGATGCTGTCTCAAAACAAAATCTAAACACAAAAAGAAATGAGAGTCTCTTCATATGCTCCCAAGGAGGCCTCTTGGCTTCCAAACTTTAAATTGTTGAGTAATTTATAGTTTGCCAGAGTGAAATTGTATTTAACGATTGCTATCCATTCCCAAGTCCTTATAGTACTACTTTTCCCAGACTTCTCAAATGCCTATCCAATATACTAAATAAGATAACTATTTTCATTAGTATATCATCCTGCTTTACCACCAATACCAAGTTTTAACAATTGCCCTGCTACCTCCAGTGAGGAACATGTCATGCTCCACCAGTGTTGCCAGCCAGTTGGCAGGTGGCCCACCTCCAAAACCCCAATTGAGCATCTATTTTCTCAGTGCCACCCCTGACATCAACTCAGTTAGGGATCCTTGGGAAGCAGAATTTGAGATGGAGCACATTAAAGAGGGAGTACTCTTGAAATCAGTCTCTGTGAAAAGGCGTGGAAGGAAGCAAAATTGAACAAGGGGAAAAGGTGAGCTCTGATGTATTCTCAATAAAGGGTTCAGCCAACCCCCTAGAAATTTCCAGAAGTTGGGTGACTCTTGGCATGTGTCCCAACTAACATGTCATCCAGGATTTTATATTCCTGCATGATCTGCTCTTGTCAGGAAGAGGGGTAACTCTGGGCAATTTTCTTGGTTTTAGGTAAACTCTAATGGGGGCCGATAGGAGAGAATTCTCTTTTGTCAGCCCTCCCAGGAGCTTTCATTCCTGCGAGGTGGCAAAGCACAGTCCCCACCACAGTGCCTACTGTGTGCCAGTATAAAGAGAAATAAAGCAGGACCTCCCAACTCTAGGCATATGACACCTCTGGTATTCTTCAAAACTACCAACGATATTCCCATTCCAGCATCTTTGCTATCTACTACTTAAAGCCTCACTCTCTTCAGGTCATAGCTCAAATGTCTCCTTCTCAACAAAATATTGTCTGACTATTCTGCTATAAGTTACTGTGTCCCCCCACAAACCACACCCATCCCAGACCCCCTACCTCCCTTCCTCAACTGTCAGCTCTTCTTTGTCCTCTTACTCCTCTGTCTACCTATTGCTCTTGAGCATCCTTGGTGGGACTTTGGAAAAGTCCTTCTTTGACTTTCTTTTTATTTCTCCCAAATAGATAGAATGTGGCAGTATTAAAGAAATAGAGTAGTTACTTTACTTAATTCCCTCACCCAGTACCTTCACTGTTAACTGATCATTTTTCTCAACACTGGGAGTCAAACTGGAAAAAAAAAAAACCATCATAGGAAACCCTGATTGAAGTCGATTAGGAAGAAATGATTGAAAATGGAGACAGAACAGTGTGCACGCAAGTGGCTGATTTTCTACCAGGTGGGTTTTGCTTGCCTCCTCTGCAAGGATGGGCTTTCCTTAGTAAAATTCTCCCCTTGGGCAGGTCAAGCCCTGCTTCTGAGTGTTCTTCGACTAACGCAGGTGTTTGTTTAGTCGTGCCCCTCCTGTCTCCCTGATTGGATTCAAATGCTTTTATGCTGGAAAGGGGTCTCTTTAAAGCTACCCTGATTTTTTTCCCCAACAGATGCGTGTGTTCGAAGAAGCAGCAAAAGCTCAGGCTTTAGATTAGGTTGGGGAGAAGTTAAACAAACTTCTCACAATTCCGTTTTTGGTGTAACTTTAAAAATGAAGCTAGGGATGGAGGTATATTTCAGATTGAGGAAAGGATCAATATCACCTTTTTGAGGCTGTGCAGTGAATGCCTATGAAGATTTTCTCATCCAAAATGCACGGGCACTTCCAGCACATGACCTACAGGTGTGGTCATTTACTTACGCAAGTTTGGTACTCGACGCTTTTTCTAGCACAGCCATATTCCTACCATCTTACTTTCCAATTCCTTTTCACTGCCAGCCCCCCCATCATCCACATTTGCAGCCCACCACCTCCACACTGCAATTCCCAAATTAAAGCCTTTCTGCTGGGAGTTATGTATTCCAATGGATGACAGGCGTTCCTTGCAGGAATTATTGTAGCTGAAATATCCAGATGGTTGTCGTAATTCTTCACTTTACTTTTCTGTGTGCTTGGCCATTCTGTTTCACTTTATCCATCATCAACACCTTTTTGAATGTCATCTTCTCCAATGGATGGAAAGGTGAAGCTCCAAGTAAGATGATCGAAGCCAAAGTTAGAAATGGCACTTGAATTGAGAAAGCCAGTTTTTCAAAACAAACAGAAGAAAGAAGACTAACATGCCTTTAAAATGTTTCCCTTTTCTACATGAGTAGGCTTATTTATTAAAGCCATTCAGACACATATTTATGAATACCTACTATGTGCCAGACATTGTTGCCAGCACTTGGGATATCTTGGTGAATAAAATGAAGACTCTGACACTGTGAGAGTTTATATTTGGGGTAGGAAGGATGATAAACACACCATAATAAATAAGTTAAATTATGTAGTTTTTAAAAGCTTCCCATATGATGCACACAGCTTTCCCATAGGAAATGGAAAAAGGAAAGGAAAGGTTAAAAGGATCAGGAGAAGAGGAGATGTTGGAATGCAATTTAATACAAGGTGACCAGAGTAGGATTTATTGAGATGGTGACATTTGCATAGAAAATCTTTTCAGGCTATAGGAACATCCCTGAGGCGAGAGTTTTTCTGGCATGCCTGAGGAATGAGAAGATGATCAAAGCCAAAGAAGTGGAGTGAATGAGGCAGGAGGAGAAGGATCAGATGGGTAACTGGTAATAACATATAGGGCTTTATAGACCATTGTAAAGATATTGGTTTCACTCCAAGTGAATTGGAGAGACATTAGAAGATTCTGAGCAGAGAAATGACCTGATGAAATTTAGGCTTAAAAAGGGTCACTTTAGCATCTGCGCTGAGGGGAGGGAAGAGGACGGAAATAGGGAGACAGGTTAGGAGCAGGGAGGTGCAGACCTATGTGGTAGCAGAGACAGGACTGAGAAATAGTCATGTTATGGATATAGGATAAAGAGATTTCCCAATGAATTGAATGTAGGGTGTGGGAAAAAATCAAGGATGCTGACAAAGTTGTGACCTGAGTACTGAAAGAAAGTGCTTCCATTAACCAAGATGGACATGGTTGTCAGGGCCAGGTGAGGGCCACATCAGGAGTTCAGTTTTTGACACATTTGATCTGAGACAACCAAATGAAGATATTGGTAGCCATAGGCGATCCTAGAGATCAGGTAAGATAAATTAGGAGTCTTAGGCATTTTAGTGGTACCTTCAGTTCTGAGATTAAATGAAGTCACCAAGGAAGCAAGTATCGATGAGAAGAGGACCAAGCACTAAGCACTGGGGATCTCCAACATAAAGAAGTCAAGAAAAAGAGAGAAGCCAGCAAGTGAGACTGAGAAGTGAAACTGAAAAGGGAAGAGAAATCCAGGAGAGTGTATTGCTTTAGAAGCCAGATGAAGAGAGGTTGGGTAAAATGAGAAGTAAGATCTGACCATTGGATTTAGCAACATAGAGATCATTAAAGATCTTGACAAGAGCAGTTTCAGGGAAGTAGGGGAGAGAAGCAAAAGAATAATTAGGGAGGTTACAGAAGCAAGTCGAAGGAGAAGAATTAGAAATGGCAAGTAGAGCTGTCTCAACAAACTTTACTGCCAAAAAATCTGAAGAAATGGGGTGATCATATATAGGGAAAGATGGAAAAGTAGCAGCATGTTTGTATGTGGAGCAAATGATCCAGTAGATAAACATTTTAATAATGCATGAGAGAAAAGATAATTGCTAGAGCAGCATCCTTGAATAGGTGGGAAGGGAAGGGATCTAGTGCACAAATGGAAGGGCTGGCTTTGGTTGGAAGCATGGAGACTTCATCAATAATAACAGGAGGGAACGCAGCACCGGAGGGGGCAGATGTTAGGAGTGCAGGGCTGTGATTGTAAGGATCAATGGAGTTCTCTTCTAATTGTTTCAGTTTTCTCAGTGAAGAAAGACGCAATATCATCATCTAAGATGATAGCAATGGTGGGAGGAGAGAGTGAATTGGGGAAAAAGAAGAAGTTATCAAGTAAACAAGGAATGAGTGAATGAATGAACCAGGGTGGGATAGGATTCATGTGAGTACCAATGTTTACTTGAATTTGTGTTTATGACTTAAAGTGAGACCAGTCTTCATGATTGTGTTCTTCTTTGGCCATGTAAGGTACCCAGATGCAGATATGGAAGAAGCAGAGTTAGATCTACCACATTGGGGTTTTGTCATGTTAAATGAACATGTTAAAGTGGGAGGGGGAAAGAAACTGAAGGCGCAATTGAGAATGATTTCTGTAGATGGAATCCAACTGGGTAAGAAGGGGAATGAGGACAGGAAGAGGGCGAGGGAGAGTGAAAGGTCCTGGTGGGGTCAGAGTACTGTGGTCAAGGGTACCAAAGAAGATGGCTTGGAAAGTCAGGTTGGTCTGAGTGGGACACAGGACATCAAGAGAGTGGAATGGTGCCCACCAGCAGGATTGGCTCTTGGAAGTGAGTGACAGCAGAACGAAAGACAACAGCAGGAAGAGAAAAGAGACCAGGAGTGGAGAATACATGGCATTGGAAGAATCATTCTCCTGCATGTTGAAATCACCAAAACGTTAATATCCCAAATGGCAAATTAAGGTGAGCAAAGTTAGGGTACAGTTGTGCAATGCAGTACTAGGCAGGTATTAAAAATAGAATTTGGGAAAATATTTAAAGACACAAGGAAAGGATGAAGGAATACAGAGGGGAGGAATGCAGGTCATACAAATTCATGTTTAGTACCAATCCCATTATCTTAAAATATACCAGTGCAGAGTGAAAAGACCAGAAGGAAATAAAACAAGATGTCAGTGGGATTTGTTGTAGTTTAATTTTTGTCTTTGTCTCTCTTGTAATTTTCTAAATTTCTGAAAAGAAAAAAATGAGAAAAATAACATTAACAAAATTCAACAAAAGAGAGTAAACATTAAATTATCTCTGGTGTATTTCCTAAGAGCATTTTCACAACTATACAAATGTGGATACATGTGTGTATATGTGCATACGTACATATATGTATATATAATACACATATATATGTATATTCACAGCTGCCAGATTCCCCATTGTCTTCTGCATGAGTCTACTCAAGTTATGCAAAATGTGACACAATTTTGTGGCTAAGTTTTGGATTTTTCTTTCATCTTCAGAAGATATTTCATGTAACACCTTTTCTCCCTGTCAACTGAGACTCTAGGAACTTGTGTTTTTTTTTTGTTGTTTTTTTTTTGTTTGTTTGTTTGTTTTTGTTCCAAAATTCTCTAAATGGATATTAAAGTTTGAAAGATCTTTTACTCTAGAGAAGACTAACTCATTTTAGCTAAGATTTGGGAAAACAGCAACTATGTTTGTAAAGCAGAATCATCTAGATCTGGCGTGGAGAGCTGGACAGAGGGGGCTACCATTCTAGGTGAGAGAGAATAGGCTTCTACTGGGTCTTTGTCCCTTGATGAGGCACATTCTGTAGGTATGTTTAAAGGGAATGCTAGTTAATTGTAAATTTGAGATTAAGTCTGGTTCAAAGTAAAAGCAAATTCACATGCATGTAACTTCTCTCCCCACTAGAAGCAAAGAACACATTAGTGTTGGTGGTTGTCTTAATGCTATTTTGTTTTTGCTCTCAACTGTTCCTAAAGGATTTTCCCTTCCTGTCTTATTAAAGGAAACTCTACGGGAAGAAAAGAAAAAGACCTCCTCTCTACTCTCAGTTGAGTAGGATTCTGTCAGGCCAATCTCTGACAATCTTGATAGCCTCATGTTGACAACAGAGGGCTAGGCTGGGGAAGATAGCTATCCAAAAAAAGTTTAGGATTGATTCAAATGACATTTGATTCAAAATGAAGTGATATCACAGAAGCACCAACTTCATATAACTTCATATTGACCCACTCTGAGGACAAATCCCATTGACCATTTTAAAGACATATTTCATTTTTAATATGTGAGGTGAGAGAGAGAAAACTTTTATTTTTATTGGAAAGCAATTTGCATATATTTGACAAGAGAAATGTTAAAAAAAAAGAAAATATGATTGAACTTGAATCATTGAAAGCTTATGTTTAATCTCTGCAGAAAAGTCTCTGGAGTAATTCTTAGAGGAAAAAATATTTTCTAAAAGCTGGAAAAAGATCACTTATCAGCATGAAATTTCATAGGTCATGAGGGTCTAGAATCACATGGCTATTTTCCTATGTACTAATTCCAAATCTTTAGCACCCTTGTCTGGAAACCTAATGCCTACCGTCTGGGCAGGGCATGGAGTAGGGACGCTCATCCACAAAAGGTAACCCAGGTCTCATTTTGCCATTGCCTCAATCCCGAACCACAAAGCCAAGCTGAATGAAAAAGAAAATCTCTATTTTTTTACTGCAGTTTACATTAGATTTTCAAATCAATATGAAGTTTTGAAATGTTCAGGCAACGTATGGTCCTTATCCTAATAAGGAATTTTATTCCACTTTTATGGTTGTATAGTGAGCCCAAAGGATGGAGGAAAGGCTTGAGGAGTAATCTAAAGCTTAGCCTGGCAAAGGCATGTGATCCAGCCAAGGACAAACGAATACCTCACAATTAGATTCTGTTGTTTGCATTTATCTATACTGGAGATTCTCTCCTTTACATGCATGCACACACTACGCACACTCACACAGAGATACACAAGCCTTCAAAGCCTCAAACACTCCATATTAATGATGTAAAGAAGAGAAAAATTTAAAACTTGGCTATAGCTACTGGCTCTATCATTTGCTTCCTATAAACTGGAATTCCTTTTTATTTTAATGCAACAATTCAATTGCCTGAATTAAGACCTTTAGTATCCTGAACAATCCTAACTGTACAAAATTTTAATTCTTTTTTGTTATTATTAGTTATACATGCTATTAGAATGTATTTTGATATATTATGCATATATGGAGTATAACTCCTCATTCTTCTGGTTGTACGCGATGTAGAATTACATTGGACATGTACTCATATATGCACATAAGATAGTAATGTTCTATTCATTCTACTATCTTTCTTATTCCTATTCCCCACTCTTCCCTTAATTCTCCTTTGTCTAATCCAAAGTACTTGTATTCCCCCCATATTTACTCTCTTTGATATGCAGGTGAATTAGCACCCGCATATCAAAGAGAATATTTGGCCTTTGTTTTTTTTTTGGAGGGGGGGATTGGCTTATTTTACTTAGCATGATATTTTCCAGTTCTACCCATTTATCTGCAAATGCCATAATTTCATTATTCTTTAAGCTTGAGTAATATTCCATTGTGTATATATACCACGTTTTCTTTATACATTCATCTGCTGAAGGGCACCTAGGTTGTTTTCATAGTTTAGCTATTGTGAAGTTGAGCTGCTAAATATTGATGTGGCTGTGTCATTGTAGTATGCTGACTTTAAGTCCCTTAGGTATAAACCTAGGAGTGGGATAACTGGTCAAATGGTGGCTCCTTTCTAAGTTTCCTGAGGGATCTCCATGCTGCTTCTTATTTTGGTCGTACCAATTTGCAGTCCCACCAGCAATGTATGAGTGCTGTACATCTTTCAAAATTTCAACATTAAATTAAAAAATATGTCTTCAGTACATTGACAATGGATTTTTAAAATTTCTTCTCATACAAGTATAAGAAATATATATTTATTCTAAATGGAGTCAAAACTTGGTTGACCCCAAAATACTGAGAACCTCTGAACTGCGTGATCTAAGAAGTTTGTTTGCAACTAACATGGTTTTGACAAAATCTTTTCTTTTTTTGGGGGGGGTATCAAGAATTGAACTTAGGGGCACTTGACCACGGAGCCACATCCTCAGCCCTATTTTGTATTTTATTTAGAGTCAGGGTCTCGCTAAGTTGCTTAGCGGCTCACTTTTGTGAGGCTGTCTTTGAACTTGTGATACTCTTGCCTCAGCCTCTTGAGCCGATGGGATTACAGGCATACACCACTGTACCTGGCTGACAAAAACGTATTTTTTATTTCAAGAGTTATGTAACTACATAAGTTGTTCACGTTAAAACTAAAATCAACACAAGTAAAAATAATAATGGATACTTACTGATTACTATGTGCCACACACCATACCTAGGATTTCACTGTATTGCCTTATTTAATATTTCCAACAATCTCATGATGATAGCTAATGGTTATTCAATTCATTTTATAGATGCAGGAACTGAGCTCTGGAAAAATTATGGAATTTTCCAAGATAACAAGTTATTGAGTAGCTGAGTTGAGACTGGAACCCAGGCAGTGTTCACCACTCTATCAGCCAGATAGCACAGAACAGTTGTTAGAAGATTAGAAAATCATGCCTCTGTGTGAACTCAGTTCTCAGTTAAACAGCCTGTGTGTGTAACTGATGGCTGATGTGATTAGCACCTTATAAACTTCAGAAATGTTGCTTGTCAAGCATGGGAAATTAAAATATGTGTGCTTGCTCTTCTGTTCCCAGGACTAATTATTTTAGATCCCACTAATACATTAAGATAGTGATAATGCAAAAATTAATTCTATAAACAAACCATTAGGTTAAGAGTCTACACAAGCATGACCTACCAATTTTGCAAACTGTTGGTAAAAATTAGTGGATTGATGGACTTTAACCATTGCATAAAAACAACCCAACATGCCCTTGTAAATCATTGTTGAACTTATTACTCATTACAGCTTGTTCTTCTCATTATCATGCCACATGTAAAATCTTGACAAGATTTGCCTGACATCCAAACCGAATCTTATAACTCAAGCAGCACGTTTCTGTGGCGTGTCAGCCCGCTGCAGGTGTTTCTCTATCACAATGAATAATTACATCAAACAAAGACAAGAAATATTCTAAAGCTGACAAAACCACACATCTGAAATCTGTATTTTCGATCTCTTGGGAAATTAAAATCTACAAGTATAGGGGCTTCAGTGCCCATGTCTTGGGGCCATTCCAGGATTATAAAGAAAGATCTTTTCTTTACAAGCCCAAAGATTGCAATAATACAGGAAATTAAACTGTATTTATAGACTGGACGCCAGCACCCCAGCATGCTTTCCTAGCTCTCCGAATCTCGCAACAAAAATAAAAACACTAGCAATCAAACGAATGAGCAAGAAATGACAAGTGTTTTGACAGCTCTAGAATACTTTGAGGTATTTTTAGCATATTTCTGAGTCGTATTAGCTTAACCTGTAATAGAATATAAATGAGCCCATATGGCACAGATGTAATTATGTTCCATGCGAGAAATCCCTGTGGTAGGTTGGGGAGGGGGGGTTGAGGGAGAAGAATACGCCAGCCCCCACCTCCCTCCTCACCCTCTCCCCCTCACCACATGTGCCTTCTGGAGGGCATGATTTACACATCATTTGCATTGAGAAGAATAGCAAGAAACACAATGCTAACAACACAGTACCAGTAAAGGGCAAGCAAAAGATTGGGGATCCCTAGGGGTGCGGCTCTCTGTGACTGACATCCAGTTAGGAGTAGAGGCAGCTTCCCCTCGGGATCACATTGTATGAAGCGATCTTTGATTATGTGGGCACAGCAATCATAAGGCATAATTATTATTACTGCAAGAGAATGGGCAACAAGTCTCTGGGGAAAGCCTCTGTCACAGACACTTTGCTGGCGCACGCTGGAAGCAAATGTTCTCCCAAGGATCATTTTCATTCCGACCTGATATTTAGCTGAAGCTTCTTTGACTACCAGTCATGAAACATTAAATATAGATTAGAGCCAGAGAGATGTTGAAAGTTGAAATTCACCGGAGGTGCACGCTTGTGTCCTTGAGAAACAACCTCGAATGCCGTCCAGATGTTGCAGCAGCAAAGCAGAATGGTCCCAAGCTGCAAGGAGGCCACAACAGAGGAGAGAGGAGATGTTTTGCATTCCACCAGCCTTCTGTTTGGTTTATTTGTACTACATTAATTTAGCAGAGTATCCTAACAGGCTGTTAGTGGTAGATGTTGCAAAGCGTTCACCATCCCGAAAGAATGAAGAGATGCTTTTGTGCCAGGATGGGGAGTAATTCAAAGCACGTAATTGATTTTCTACAGTTTCAAACTGTGATAAGACTAGGGTCTAGCAACAGAAACATATGTTAGCAGTTTTGTCTCTGTTTTCAATGAATAAAAAAAGAAAAAAAAAGCACCCTCATAACTGGTAGAAGATTAACTGGCTTTGAACATCTCACTAGATATTAACAGATAGTTGCAGTGGAATTTGGAATAAATTGACGGGCTTTGGAACAGTTTGCAGAGGGCAGCCATGCTCTGGAAAGCAACATTCGCCCCACACCCCCATATGTGTGATGGGAACTCCTCTTCCATTTCCTCAAGGAATCCCCTGTGCTGCACTGACGGAGACTGTCCCCTCTCCCCCCACCTCACTTCCCACCTTACCCACTTTTGCAGAACATGAATCAGAGGGGGGCTTCTCTGATACAAAGGAAAAGCATGAAACATGCTTTATTCAGGGAAGACTCATGCTCATTAAGTCCCAGTAAACCAGAGATCTAAAACCAGTCACCTTAGAAGCAGCTGGCCAGTTTTTCTTCTTGTCCATTGGTAAATGGAGCTAGAAGGATGAGGAGATCAGCAGGCAGGGTAGGAGGCAAGACCTAGGATCTCGTTGCCTACCTCTGAGAGCTGACAAGGGCTGGCTTGGATGAGCCAAGGAGTTTTTGCTCCCACAGACTTTTAAAAACAGCAGAGATTGGTGAGTTCCTCAGGTCATTTGGGAAGCAAAGAGCTGGATTAGGTGACATGCTGACCTGCCTTTCTAACTCTAAGATTTTACCTTTTTATCAAACTAGCTCACTGAATTTTTGAATTTCTCCCTTACCATGGTGCTTCAGGGGCTAAGGTGATCATGAACAGTCATCCAGGCAACCCCTGGAGGCATGAGATCAGGAGCCAGCAGAGGCTTACCTTTTAAACATCCCTCCCGTAGCTCAATTTAGAGGCCCCTTCTGCAATGCCAAGTTTATGTTTATACTGATGGTGGAAAGAGATTTGTATGGAATAACCTTTAAATCACATTAAACTAATACAGCTCACCAAAAGTGGGAGGAAATCCAATCTGTGCCAATTTTTATCAGTTTTGTTCTACTTACACAAGAGCTTTGGCAACTGGGCACAAAAAAAATAACCTCCAGAATACTGTGATGCTCCATCAACGGGTAGCCCTCCTTTAATAGGTCTGGGTTGGGGCAAGGGGTGGTAGGGGAGCTGTTTTAGCAGGCGGGCAGCCCTTGAGTTGGCTCTTAAAGAATAAAAAGAATTTGGCGGGTGAATGGAGTCGGGAGTGTGGGGTGCTGAAGAGGACACGTGCAGAAGCATCGAGACATCACAAGATGATAGAAAGCTGCTGAGAGGGTGGTAGGACCAGAAGGTGGTGGGGAGAGAAAAGGGGCTGGACTGAGGGCCATCCCCAGGAAACCGGCCATCGTTGAAGTATTTTGAGTAGGAGTGGAGGTGGGATTGAGCAGAGGATGTAAACTCAGATGTTGTTACAGTGGCCCAGGGAGAGAAGTAAGCTCCTGAACTAGGGCAGTGACAGTGGGAATGGAGATTCAAGAATGGGTAAGAGAGAAGTTAAGGGGGTAGAATCCACTTGTCTTGGTGTCCTTTAGAATGTGAAGAGTGACAGAAAGGAGCAGTCTGAGGTACTTCCCAGTAGAGCGAGCACAGAGTAAATCATCTCCCAATCATTTGAATTTCATCTCCAAATTGACCGTCAGCTCGCTTGAGTGATAAGTTTATGTTTCAGTTGGAATTGATTTTGGTGTCAAGGGCTTTATTTGGAATTTCCAGGTACTCCCTCAGCAACAGTAAAGAGAAGGTCCCCAGAGGAAGGAGTGGGAAGAGGGTCTCCGCGCTGGGAGCCCCCAGGTGTGGAGAGTGGAGAAATGCTGATGATTGTCACTGATAGAGCCTCATGGAGAAGTCCAATGAAAATGTGTGTTAAATTTCCTTAAAATTATTATACCCTTTGACCCCCAAGATTATACTTGTAGGAATCTATCCCAAGGAAATGATCAAACTGTTTAAACTCGGTGCAAAGAAATATCTGCTGCAGTATTATTAGAATGGAAAAATTCTAAAGGATCAATAATTGAGGCATAATTAAGTAATTTCTCTAGAAGTAGTTATTAATATAGTCATATAAAAGAATAAAATAAGAAGCATAAAAATTGAAAATAGCCAAATCGGTCATTACTTACAAGTGAGATGGGTGTACCTGTGGAACCCCCAAGAGAACTAACTAAAAGCCTAATATCAACAATAAGAATTCAATAAAATGGCAGATGACATGATTTGTAAAAATGTCAACAGTTTTATTATATATAATATTATGCCAGTTAGAAAACAACCAAATGTAAAAAAAAAATCCCATTTGCTAAAGGAATATAGATGACTGAATTAATGGAAAGATATTTCTTAATTGAAAAAATTTAAATATTCTATTTTGAGAAAAAAATAACTCAGTATAAAAAAGTTTTTCTTCCTAAATCAACCTATAATTTCATGAGTTTTCCAAGAAAGACACTAGAAGATTTCTTGCTTATGATGGTGATTTTGAAATGTGTCGCTTCATTTTCCTTTGCTTTTGAATAAGCAAAATGATTCCAAAAGTGATGGGGTTGATTTTTAAAAAATTTAAAAGCAATAAAAAGGGACTAGTCTTAACTACCATAATTTCATCAAATAAAATACTTAGGAGCTGGCAATTAAATATTTGGCCAAATTTATGTAAGAGAGTCCAAAGATAGAATCAAATACTTATTGAAATTTAGCATTTGATAAATAACCCAATATTATGGTCTTAAAATCTGAGATGAAAATCCCATTAGATGCAAACTTGTGACATTTCAAGATTCAGTGGATTCTGAGTAATTATTTTCCTCTTGGAAAATATTAAGATCTGTTCCATTGTTTACAACAGACAGGAGAGGGAAGAGTTCATGTTTCAGTCCAATTGTCCGTGCCAATTGATGTGTATAATTAAAGAGTTGGTGGTATTGCCCATTTCTGTTATTTATAATGTAACCAGATAACCAGCATGTACCATTTCTGAGACATTTTTGCTCAATGCAGACATTCTTGGGTGCCCAAAGAAACAAAAGCATTACGTTATCATCTTTAGCAAAAGGTTTGAAAGGTGAGGCATTTAAAACTTCTGGATAAAATAAGGTTTGGGGATTATTTAAGGATTTAATTTCTGCAAGCCAGCCCCATGACACATTGCCATGGCTAGCTAAGCATTAACTGGATTTTCCATCCGTTTCCCATATTGTTGAGCTCAACCTTAACTTGTCAGCTTGGGAAAATCCCTTAACCCCTGTAAGCCTCAGTTTCTTCCCCTGTCAAATGAAGGAGTTAGGCGAATTGATCCCTTCAGGCTCTTCTCACTCAAAGCTTCTGTTATTCTGGATACAGAAGCCTGTTGTCATACTCCGTTGCACGGAGCATAAGGTGAAACAAAAGAAGTATGCCTAGCTACAAAATCATAGGCCTTCTAAGATCAATGCTTTCCAGGCTTTCTTAAGCTTGCAGCCCTGTGTTTAATACAAACAACAACAAAAACCTGTGATCTCTCTCTCTATTTGCAACTGCACCTACTTAAAAATTAGGCATGTTTGTTGCTATATATGTATTAAGGGTCACTGTAGTGATGTATTTATGTGCATTAACAACATCCAAAATATAAAACC
Organism: Ictidomys tridecemlineatus; assembly: GCF_052094955.1. Lineage (NCBI taxonomy): Eukaryota > Metazoa > Chordata > Mammalia > Rodentia > Sciuridae > Ictidomys > Ictidomys tridecemlineatus. The sequence continues at coordinate 202,732,448 of NC_135478.1, forward strand.
GAAAGTCTTAATATTTTCTTCCCGCATCCCAATGGTTATCCTGCGCATCCTCTAGAACAACTGGGTTACATATAAAACTATTTTGCACTCTAGTTACTATATTTAATAGGGAGAAAAATGGAAGAACCCAGAAGGTTTTTCAATTAATTTGTGGTTAGAGGGGCAGCCAGCCAAGTATGACTTTTTTTTTTTTTTTTTTAGAAGTCCTTTGAATCTGAAATCAGAAATCTAGGATTTTCATGCCTGTTCTGACAATGAAAGGATCTCCTACAAAACTACCATCTCTTCCATCCCCAGGGCCTTTGATCACTGCCCTCAGCACTTAAGATACTGTGCTTTATTTTCTTCAAATTTTAAGTGGAATGAATACTATATGATTTATATATCAGAGTCATTTTAACCAAATAGGTTTTATTATTATTATTATATAATCTACAGATATTATATATAGTGAGTGTCTGAGTAGGTTATATATAGTAATTATCCATATATGTAACATACAGATAATCATTAATGTAGATATTATAGGTATTGTGTCATAATGTAGGCATTATCTGTATTTAATTCTCTGTATGTAATATATAATGCATTTCTCAAATATGAAGTGAAAGAACTATTACCAACTGCACAAACAGTATAAATTTTACCCAGTTTAATCTCCTACAACTGACCTGATTCTGGGATGCATGTAAATCTAACCCAAAATTACCATGTACTGTATGCTAAATGGATAAAGGTTCTAATTAGGAAAAGGAACAGGGCAACTCTGATGAAAAGCCTTCTAAGAATAAGGTTGAGCATCTCATCTTCCTAACACAATTTATTCCCGGGTGGACAACCGATATTTCATGGATTGGACCCTTCTGCCTATTCTGCTCACACCCTGCTCCCTCTACGCCTCACCCTGAGCCTCTCAACTGCTCCCCTCCACTGACAGGATGGGGTAGAGAGACCCCTGCCCCTGCTTTGGTGATCTCTCTGCCTCCTCATCAAAATTTACCTGTTCTGAGGCCCATTCTCTGGGAACTTTGCTATCTCCTCACTTAGAGAACACTTTCTCTAAACAAATGGTATCAATGCCCTTTACAGATAAGTTAATGTTGACCTCTCATAGCAGGGTCCTGGGGACTACTTGCATTTTAACAGAGACTAGCTGCCTGACTAGACAATGCATTGTCAAAATAGTAGTCAACTATTGGTCCAATGGCAAACGTGCTACTAGGGAGGCAAATGATGCTAGTCTTGCCTCTGCTGTGCCTACCTTTCTCAGACATTACTCCACTCCTTGTCAAGTTCAAGGCTGTGCCCACGAAGCAAGGGCTGACTTCAGCATCGTTGGCCATTGTCTTCCCACAATCAAGTGAGACTAAGCCCGAGTCAGGCATTGCTGGTGACTTCTTGGTCTTAGGAATGCCCCTTACTGGACTCCTCTACAGTTCCCTAAACATCCTGGGTATCAGCCTTCCTGCTGACATTTGCTAATTCCTTGCTGTTGTCAGGTTCTGTCCTAAGTGCTTTTAGGCTTTTCAACTTGTGCAATCCTCACAATGTCCCTGTGACACTGGAATTATATATCAGATGGAAGCCAACCTAACATCAATCCTGGATACAGGTACTATTTAATATCACTGTTTTAAAGATGAATAAATATTCTTTTCTTCACCATATATTTTTTGAGCTCCCATTATATACAAAGTACTGTTATAAGCACTGAGGATGCCCCTGTAAGCAAAACACAAAAAACCCTGCCCTCACAGAGCTTAGGTAACTAGGAAGATCAATAAAAAGAATTTGTAGAAGGACTATTGGCAGAGATCTTAAAACAGATAGTCAGCTACTTCCCCTGCTGGGCTTCACCTTTTGCCTTTTACTCAGTTTTTGTAGAGCTGTCAAAGTTACAGACATCTGATTGGCAGCCTATCTGCTCTCATAGATGCCATCGGCTCTGACTTTATTTGCATTCCTGTGGGCCCTGGGAGCCAAGTTGGCAAATCTTGTCTTTCTTAAAGACAGTAGCTCAAAGAAGTGGCCTGGGATAATACCCTAAGCGCTCACAGTTCTAGCTGTACTTGCCCTATGGACAGAGAAGAGTTCTAAAGCTGAAACTTTTAAAAAATTATAAAAATCACTTAGAAAGAAAGACATCACTTCAAATGGAACAAGTATACTTGCAATGGAAATTTCTGGTTATCTTTTAGAATTCGCTAAAGACAAAACCTCAACTTTAGTTGATGAAAGAAGCCAATTCCCCCACATAATTACAGTTATCTCATATTAGACAAAGGCACCAAAAACATATATTGGAAAAAAGATGGCCTCTTCAACAAATGGTGTTGGGAAAACTGGAAATCCTCATGTAACAAAATGAAATTAAACCTCTACCTCTTACCATGCACAAAACTCAACTCAAAGTAGATCAAGGACCTATGAATTAAACCAGAGACTTTGCACCTAATAGAAGAAACAGTAGGCTCAAATCTCCATCATGTTGGATTAGGTCCCAACTTCCTTAATAATACTCCTATAATGCAAGAATTAAAACCAAGAATCAATAAATAGGATGGGTTCAAGCTAAAAAACTTCTCAGCAAAAGAAACAACCAATGAGGTGAATAGAGAGCCTATAGATTGGGAGCATATCTTTACTACAAGCACATCAGATAGAGCACAAATCTCTAGAATATATAAAGCAGTCAAAAACATTAGCACCCAAAATCCAAATAACCCAATAGTAAATGGGCCAAGGAACTGAACAAACACTTCTCAGAAGAGGATAAGCAATCATTCAACAAATATATGAAAAAATGTTCAACATCTCTAGCAAATCAAAACTATTCTAAGATTTCTTCTCATCCAGTCAGAATGGCAGTTATTAAGAATACAAACAACAATAAGTGTTGACGAGGCCGTGGGGGCAAAGACACACTCATATATTGCTGGTGGGACTGCAAATTGGTGCAGCCAATCTGGAAAGCATTATGTAGAATCCTTGGAAAACTTGGAATGGAACCACCATTTGACCCAGCTATCCCACTCCTCAGTTTATACCCAAAGGACTTTAAATTAGCACACTTCAGGGACAAAGCCAGAGCAAAGTTTATAGCAGCACAATTCACAATAGCTAAATTGTGGAAACAACCCAGATGCCCTTCAGTAAATGAATGGATAGGGAAATTTTGGTGTATATATATACACAATGAAATATTACTCAGCATTAAAAGAGAATAAAATCATGGCATTTGCAGGTAAATGGATGGAGTTGGAGAATATAATGCTAAGTGAAGTAAGCCAATTCCAAAAAAACCAAAGGCCGAATGTTTTCTTTGATGTGAGGATGCTGACTCATAATGGCGATGGTGGTGGAGCATGGGAGGAATGGAGAACTTTAGATAGACAAGGGGAAGGAGGGGAAGGGAGGGGGTAGGAAAGATGGTGGAATGAGTTAGAAATCATTACCATAAGTACATGTACAAAGACACGAATGATGTGAAAATACTTTGAGTACAACCAGTGACTTGAAAAATTGTGCTCTATATGTGTAATATGAAATGAATTGCATTCTGCCGTCATATATAACAAATTAGATTAAATAATTAATTTAACTTTAAAAAGTCGATTCCTCTTTATGAATTAGGAAAAACATGAATTAAGATCTTGTTCTTATGGGTATTCTGTTAAGAAATATTCTATCATGAATGTCTTGACAAGACTGATGTGGCCAGCTTTGATGAGAAAGAATTGTTTTTATCAACTTTACCCACAGGCTTTCAACATAAAAATGTCCATTTGGACCTTGGAAGGCTACTATCTCAGCAAGAAGACAAGGCAGAGAATAAAATCATATAACTTAAGTATGACCACTCTGAGCAAGGTTGACTGCTTCGGAATTGCCAGTGCATGGTGAATAATTCACAGACATCATTTTCCAGACTATGATGTGAGGTGGGGGAGAGAGGAAGGACTAGGGTCATCAAACCAATGTAAATGTTATGCTTCTATCTCTGCCATGTCACTCATGTAAGACCCATTCCCCTCTCTTCGTGTAGGTTCCATAATTGTATATATGATTCTAATAAAAAAAATGCAGGCACAGGATAAAAATGCCAACATTATAAAACTAACCATCAAAAGTGATATCACATTTCACTTTGTCTAGGACAGTCAGAGTTTACAACTGTTGTCTTGGTGTAATCATTGCTAGCAAACTCTTTATTCTCAAAGTCATCCCTGTTTGGATGACAAATTACATTTTCCTATTCACAGCTCACACACTAGGCTCAACTATTGTTAACTCAGTCTATTTTCAAAATCACCCTCAAGAGCTCTGACAGGTGCCTCCCATGCTCAAAAATATGATATTCATTGTCATTATAAGATGCCCATCAGGGGTTGGGATTGTGGCTCAGTAGTAGAGTGCTCATCTAGCACATTCGAGGCTCTAGGTTCCATCCTCAGCACCACATAAAAATAAATAAATAAAATAAAGATATTAAAAAAAAAGATGCCCATCATCTTTCCCTTCCTGAGATTTGCTTCTGAATCTTGCAATGTAGGACTATTTGCAGATTTCCAGCCAGTCATACCCGGCCTGGCTAACCCGAGGCATAGTAGAGAAAGCTAGAACAACAGAGACAAGAAGTCTGGTAGATGCTGTGGAAGAACATTCGAGAGCAGGCACCAAGAGCCAGGACTCCTGTCCTGTATTTGTGCTGACTGGACTGCATTCAATCAGATAGCAAACTTGCCTAGTTGGTGTCAGCCCTGTCACTGGTAGCTACTCCGAAAACACTTTTATAACCCCTCAGCTGCTCCCATTGGCCCCACCTGTACCCATCATGCGGGTAACATATAACTCCATGGACCAAATGCACTGGAATTGCTGAGGCTGCCAATGAGACAGATATTTCAGCTTCACAAAATCACAATGAATTCTCCAATGAAGTAGGACACCCTCTTTTTGGTTGCTACCTGCAAATATTTATGAAAGTGGCACTTTTAATGTTCATTCTCAGGCTGCCTTCTTAGTAGATGTAGGGATGATTCCATGGGGATAGAATGCAAGGGTACTATGCATAGTACCTTGGATTTACAATAAATTCTACTTCTAAAACTGGGTGCTAATCTTTCACCCAGCTAGGAGGATTCAACTCTGGCCTAGAGTGAGTTGTTTCCCAAGAGATGTCTTGGTCCTCATTAAAAGAGAACTCTGGCCATGCTCTAGATTTGCAGGCATGTTGGAATCACAGTGTGATCTCGTTTGCCACACACAATCATTTTAAAATCCATGTTTGGTCCTCTTCATCTTTAGCTTCGTTTTTTCCCTCCTTCATTCACATTTTCTTGATAGCTTTCCGGTTCCTGTGGTAGGTTTTTTGTTTTTGTACCAGGGATTGAACCAAGGTGCACTTAACCACTGAGCCACGTCCGCAACTCCCCACCTTTTATTTTTTTTAATATATTTTTATTTGTAGATGTACACAATACCTTTATTTATTTTTTTTATTTTTATGTGGGGCTGTGGATTGAAACTTCATGCATGCTAGGAAAGCACTCTACAACTGAGCCACAACCCCAGCCCGCCCCAGTCCTTTTTTAATTTTTTATTTTGAGGTAGGGTCTTGATAAATTGCTGAGGCTGGCTTTAAACTTGTGATCCTCCTGCCTCAGCCTCCTGAGCTGCTGGGATTATAGGCATGTGCCACTGTGCCTGGCTTCTGTGGTGTTTTATTAGTGGAATCTTTTTGTTTTTTATTAATTAATTTATTTATTTGCTTTTTTATGGTGGTGGAAGAAAAGGAAGGAACACCTTCTCTCTCGGTGAGTGATATCTCTTTTCAACTGTCAATTTCTAAAGAACAGGACAAGGTGATAGCTTAGACTTCATGCCATGTACATATGAATCCTTAAAGCCTGCTGTGCTCATTCAAAAAGTAAAGCCCTGGACTTAAAATAAATCCTTCATATTTTTAACTTTTTGATAGAATACAAATATAAATGTCAAGATTCTAAAAGTATTGGATGGATTCAGGAAGTAGAGACCTATTTTATTATGGCATCTCATATCTGACCAATGGGAAACAAGCCTAATAGAAACTGTTTTTTGCCTCTTCAGCTTTTGCTAATGGAAAAACCTACCTTTTAAATAAAAACTTGTTATATGAATATGTTCTAAGCAGCATATCTGAAAGCTTTAAGTTTTGATAATTTTATAATTCTTGCATTTTTCTGACTTGGTATTCCAGAAGTTCCTCTTGCTATTTACCCAGTAGCTGGTTACTGCATCCTGAGAATATAGTCAAATATAAGAATTTAACGTCAGGTCAACAAAAAGTCTCCCTCAGACCCGGGGGAGCTCCCAAACCCGCCAGCATTCCTGCACACTACAGCTTCCTACTTCCTAAGACCTGGCTTAGTTTGCCAAATGGGACAAGTTAAAGACAATTTTAAACAGCCGTAAATTACACTGCAGCGTTTTGTATGAAGGAAATGAAATTCTGTGCTAATTAGGAATATTTATATCATGGGGATGTCTTGCAGAGTAGAATTTTTAAAAACCAAATTATACTGAATTCTTACCATAACACTCTCCTTAGACTCCCTGCTGTGGGACCTCCTTCTGGGTGTGAGTGTCTTCTAATAGGATCCTTTTAGTACTCAGGAACGAAACCTCTTCAGCAGTGTCTGAGGTACCCCCAAGTGATTTGGCATCACAGACTAGAGGTATATAGAAGTTTCAGGACAACAGATAATAACAAACCTTGGAAGAATTACATTAATATTTTGCTTATTGACAGGCAATTATACAATAGTCTCTGGGGAGATTTTAAATTTTGCTGACTTTAAGGCATTATTTGATTAGTTCATTATTTTATTAGACCAGAATTAGCCCCATCAGATAACTAATTTGGTCCACCAACTGCCTTGATTTTCTTTTTCCTGAAAAAAAAAAATGTCTCTTGCTACTCTGAGGGAGTCCATCAGAACTCTTTTGGGTTACTGATCCAATGTTGGAAGCCACACAAAAGAATATAATATTTATTGATATCCTATGATTGGTCTAAAGTAGATATGACTCAAAGGAAATTTCAACCAGGCAATGTACTAAACTGGAGATACTGAGTAAACTGGTGAGAGAGAGACAATTACTCAAACTATTACATCCAGTGTGGCAGCCTTTGGGACAATGAAAATGTTCCAGGAGTGTATAGGAAGGGCTCAAAAGCATCTCTGTGGGAGTCAAGGAGATATCAGGCAAAGAAACGTATGGTCTGGAAAGTTCCAGAGATAGGGTACTAATAGATAGAAGTGAGAGGTTGATTTCAGCTCTTCAATCATCTGGAATTATTAGCATTATGAAGAAAAGCATCAAGATTAAGGATTCCCTAGGTGAGCATGGTGGCACACGCTTAAAACCCCAGCGACTCAGGAAGGTGAGACAAGAGGATAGCAAGTTCAAGGCCAAGCTGAGCAGTTTATTGAGAGCCTCTGCAACTAGTGAAACCCTGTCCCCAAAATAAAACATAAAAAGGATTGGGTGCATACTACAGTGGTAAAGTGCCCCTATGTTCAATCCCAAGTACCCAAGAAAACAGATTTGGGGTCCCCTTGGTGTTGGAGAGAACATTCAGGGAATAGAAAATGATTCTTCAACGGCAAAAGAAAAGTTTCTTTTATCCCTTTCTTTCTTTTCTTATTCATTTATTTACTTTGGGTATTGGGGACCTAACCCAGGGGTGCTTTACCACTGAGCTACATCCCAGCTATTTTTATTTTTTATTTTGAGACAGGATCTCGCTAAGTTGCTGAGGCTGGTCTCAAACTTGAAATCCTCCTGTCTCAGTCTCTTGAGTAGCTGGGAATTACAGACATGTGCCACCAGACCTAGCTCTAACTGTTTTTTAATCTTATGAGCATTACAATGAATTTTACAACTTGTCACTTTTCTTTAGTTCTTAGGAAGTTCAGAGACAAAATTTGAACTAGTGAACAAAACCTTACAATGTGATCATCGCACATTATTAGCTATCTTACCTGTGTTTCCCACTCAACCAACACTCATTTTTCTACAATTATGTTGTACTATAAATTTTGACAAGTCATATGAATTCTTTTTATTAATGGAGTGATATATAGAAAATAAGTAAGCCAGGAACGGTGGTGCATGCATGTAATCCCAGAAACTCAGGAGGCTGAGCCAGGAGAATCACAAGTTCAAAGCCTGCCTCAGCAACTTAGTGAGGCCCTAAGCAACTCAGTGGGAATGTGGCTCAGTAGTTGAGTGACCCTGGGTTAAATCCCCGGTACCAAAAGAAAAAAAATATATATATATATATGGGTAAGCTTTGGATCTAATCCTAAAGTTGCCTTCCTTTTTCAGTTTATTCAGAGCTATAAAAACTATCATGAACGTTCTCCTTTTCCACCAATGAATTAACTCCAACATATTGGAAAGAAAAGAAATGCAAACAAAAACCATAGTGAGATACCATTTTACACTCATTAAAATGGCTTAATAAAAGGGGGTTCCATTGATTAGAGGAAAGGGATTGAGGAGGTTGGAGGAGGGAGTGGAAAAGGGAAGAAGTCGTGGATGAAATTCTGCTGTGTTCACATATGAGTATATCCCAATGAATCCCACCCTTATGTATATTTATAAGCACCAATTAAAAACAGAAAATAAATAGAAGGAAGACTAGTAGAGTAGAGGAAGGGAAATGGAGAGGGAAGTGGAGGGGAAGCACTAGAGATTGAAATAGAGCAAATTATATTCCCTGCATGTAGAAATAGGTCAAAATGAACTCGACAATTAGGTCTAACTATAATGCACTAATAAAAGAGTTTTTAAATAGTTATAATAAAAGTGATGACTGATAATAAGTGTTGGCAAGGATGTAGAAAAACTGGAACCATCATGCATTGTTGGTGGAAACATAAAAGTAGCTTCATGATTGAAGTAGCTTCATGAAACAGTTTAGCAGTTTCTCAAAAAATTAAAAAGAGAAACACCAAATAAGCTTGAACAACTCCTTAGAAAATATGCAAGCAAATCAAGAATGTATATCCATACAAAACTTGAACTCGAATGTTCCTAGAAACATTATTGATAATGACCCAGCTACCCATTCACCAATGAATAGATAAGCAAATTGTGGCATATCTATCTGCACAAAGGAATATTGCTTGGACATAAAAAAGGAAAAACAAAATGGAGAAAACTATGTTATATGCATTTATGACTATCTCAAAATGACCCCTACTATTGTACATAACTAAAATGCACTAATAACTTTTTTAAAAAGCATAACATATTGACATATGCTAAAACATGAATGAACTTAGAAAACAGTAAGTGAAAGAAGTGAGAAACAAAACCATCGCTGTATGATTCTCTTTATATAATAAAGCCAGAAGAGGCACATCTATATAGACAGAAAGCAAATTGGTAGTTACTAGGGGATTAGGGGAGGAAAACTGTTTTCTAGTGGGTCAGGGCTATTTGGTGTGATAAAATATTTTGAAATTAGGTAGTTGTGAAGATTGTATGATTTTGTAAAATACTAAAACTTTCTGAAATTTAATACTGAAAAGGGTGAATTTCATGGTATGTGAATTATATGTCAATAAAAATAAATATAGCTCAAAAAAAATACACAAAAAGAATTAGTTGGGACAGGTGGAATGTGCAGAGGATAGATCAGCTTTACTCTCCTGAGCAGGAATCACTGAATGATCCCTTCCACCTCTTCAGAATGCAGACAATTTCCACTGTAACTTTCTTTAAAGTCCTCATTAAAAATGCACTTACCTGAGCCTTGAAGTTCCCACAATCTGTTATTTGAAAGGAATGGCTGTTAAATAATCATCTAATAGCAGCTTCCTTTTTTGTTTGTTATTAATCATGAACTGTCCTGTGAGTTAAGTATTAAGACTGTGTACAGGAAATTAATTAGCACTAATAAATATTTATCTTTGAAATTCAACATCTACCTTTTACATAGACTGTTTAATTTACATATTATTATTAACATGTTTATGTAAATACGGTGTAAAGTGTTTGTTTACATAAACATTTTAATACTAAAATCTATGAAGAATTGTTTCCCCTATCCCCTAGCTAGATGCTAACAGGGCATCCTGCCCACCTGGAGGAGGTATTTCTTCTCAGAATATCCCACAGTACAAAGGAGGAGACGGCTTGACACCTCCCACGCCACAGTAAATTCCACGGAATAAAATTACTTCATTCTAAAAAGATTTGAGGATCTTTACGGTGACTCTTTTCCTGCAAAGAATTCACGCTCTTCAGAAGCCCAAGACAACACGAGTTTCAATATCTGAGGTTCGGATTTTGTTTTTTATCTCGTAGAATCAGTCAGGAGATATTTGAGTCCTGTCTTCCTCGCATTTCCCAGGCACCTGGATTAATTGATGTGAACAAGGACAATGGTGCTTTGAAGCTCTCGGGGACAACGGTGCAAGTGATCACGTTTCTTGGTTAATGAATGGATGGCTCTTTCATAATGATTTGTTTATGGAAATAAATAAAGTAGTACCTTGATTAGTAAATTCCCTGGGAAGGAAGGGCCTTCCAAGAAGTCAGTTGGATTAAAAACCTAAAACAAACAAAATGCACTGACAGGATGAAAAGCGGAGGTGCCTGACAAGTCTCCCTGCACAGCTCTGCCAATAGCAGCTTCGGGAAAAGCAGAGGCCCCCATAGCCAGAGCCGGGTGGGGAGGGAGCCCTTTGAAGTCCCTCCTCTGTCAGCCTATCAGCCCACACCTGCTGCACTGACTTGCTCTCTGAGGCCACTATCAGAAGCCCCAAATAAGCAGAGAGATCTGTATTCTTCCCTCTTCCTCGCTTAGGAATCAGTTAACTGATTCTACTCCACACCTCCAGTTGTGGAATGAAACCTTCCTCTTTAAAATAAAATAAAGGTAAAATGATTTCAGTTCTGGGCAAACCCACTTACTGGCCTTGGAGAGGGACACACCACACTGGAACTTTGCTATTTCGGAATTATTCCTTTAGGGACAAAGATGGTACCTGCAAGGCAGGTCTGCTTCCTTCTGAGCTAAAATGCTGGTTCTGCTAGGCTTAAGGTTCTGCATCCAGCATCTTTATGAGGGGTTGCAGGTGGGAGGCATCACTAGGGATTTGTCTTGAAGTTTCATTTTATCCCAGTGTTTCAGAGAAGCTCAAGAACACGAACCCCTCCCCTGGCCAACAAAATCAGAATCTCTGAAAATGAGGACAGAAATCTTCTTCATATTTAACAAGCTCCCTGGGTGATTCTTATGCACATCCAATTTTAAGAATTCCTAGTAATCCATTGCCATCTCTGATAAATACTGCATATCTTGAGGATCATCTGGTTTTATTTTAGTTAGCATTGAATGAGGATTCATTATAATCTGTCTTATCTGAGATCTTTAAGTGTATCCTACACCTCCTTCATTAATTCAACTTGGTCCTAATAAAGTTGTATATTATTAAAACACATCTTCTTTATTTATAGAGCCATTAGTGCATGTAAGTGACCTCTGCTCTATTCCTGAATTTTCCCCACTGGGGGAAAAAAGCCATAAAGAAGATAAATGATGTAAAATTTTAAAAGAAGATAAATGGTAAAAGTATCAGAAGATAATTTTGTATATGAGATCTAGAAATTCTGCTATATCTTTATATAATTCTTATGAATTCATATGCTTGAAAATAATGCATTTGGGTGATAGTTATGAACATTTGAAATCCTTCTTCTTAAATAGTTGCTGAGAAAGGCATATTTTTACAGCCAAATTTATATGTACATGGGAGGAGGACATATACTTTTAACCATAAAGGTCTACGTAGAAAAATATTTTTTGCAGTTGGAGTCTACTGTAGATTAAAAATTACACTTTAGAGAACATTTTAATGATGCATTTGTAATGCTAGAAAAATTTCTTCTCCAAAAATGTCAACATAACATTTTAAACTAGGGCAGGCGTATTCATTATCTGAATTTGTATAAAATGCAACCCAGGCAGTCGGAATTTCTTTTCTTTTTTGACAAAATGTTTAAAGATTGTGAGAGAAAAATTTTCCTCTATAAACATCATGTTAACTTAATAAAAATTGAAATAAATAATCACAGCTAGAAATCCATATTGGATTAATCAGAAGTGAGATGAACTATGTGGTCTCTTATATCCAGTTTCTCACTATAGGGCAAAAATGCAATCACTTGACAGATGTGTTTCTTTCTTTCTTTCTGTCTGTCTGTCTTTCTTTCTTTCTTTTCTGGAAACAATATCTTTATTTTTATTTATTTATTTTTATGTGTTGCTGAGGTTTGAGCCCAGGGCCTCACACATTCGAGGCAAGTGCTCCATCCACCACTGAGCCACAACCCCGGCCCCAGATGTGTTTCTGATGAACATTACATAGTTATATTTTACCTGTAGTTAAAAAAAAAAAAAAAGCTGATTACATTGGGAGGAGAAAGTTGACATTAGTGAATCACCATCTTTTCTGAACTATTTTTGGGACATATGCAAAACATGAATCTAGAAAGATATTTGTTGAAAAGACCATAGGCATAAAAAAGGACAGGAACAAGAGAATATGAAGCAAAGAAGAGAAAAAGAAAGATGACATCTAGAATATAAACAGATCTGTTAGAGTTTGGGGGCTGCTCTGCAGACCTCTTACAAGAAAATGGGGTAAAAGCAGAGGGGAAACCAATGAAGAATTGACCACTGCAAAAACCTACTTCAGGAGAACAAAATGCAGACTAGAAAAAATTCAGGAAGATGGTTTTCCAGAAGTGAAATTATGAAGAATGTAGTGGGGACAATTCTAAAAGAAAAATCGTCCAACTTTTTCAACAGCTAACCATAAACATGGAGAGTGGAAGGATGATTTCTCCAAAGACGTCTAAACTATAATCCTTGGAACTTGTGGCATGTTGAATGGCAAGAGGGACTTTGTAGATGTGATTAAGTTAAGGAATTTGAAATAGGAAGATTACCCTATTGATCTAATTATATGAGTCCTTAAAAGTGGGGAACTTCTAGAGAGAATTAGACAGTGAAAGAAAGGACAAGCCCATTATTGCTGGCATTGAAGATGGAAGAAGAGAGCCATGAGCCATGGGTTGGGCATGGAAAAGTCAAGGAAATGGACCTGCCCTATATCCTCCGGAAAGAAACAACAACTCAACACCTTGATTTTAGCCCAAAGAGATACGTAAAGACTTCAGGCGTATAAAACTATAAAATGATAAATTTGTGCTTTTAAGTTTGTAGTAATTTAACACAACAGCAATAGAAAACTAATACACCAGACTATGGGGGTGACCACAGAATCAAAATGGCTAGCTGCTCTTTCTATGAGAAAATAATGGAATTACCAAATAACTTCTTTTCTGAAAGCCCTCAATCCTGCTCAACTTCATGCACTAAATATATTCAGTACATTTCAGTAGTGTCAAAGAATCTTTTCGTAACTGCTATGAATAAGTTCCATTTAGCAATATAGTCCACATGGACAAACAGAGGCCTCCTGAAATTGTTCAGTTAGTTATTAAACTAGAAGAGAAGTATATTTCTAAAAGGATATGATGATTCTTTTCCTGGTTGTGACTTAAGAGTGACCTCAAAGAGTGGTTGCCTCCTTACCCTAGTGTGTAACCTGCCAATTAGTTCAGAATCGTTAGCAGCCATAAATTGAATTGAAATAGTATATCCCAAAGCATGCATGAATACATAGAAATTCATTTCTGCTGTAAGAGCAATATCACTAATTAATTCACATAGTACATTATTTGTGTCATTTAACTTTAAGGTTGTCCATTCATTTAATCCTTATGTGACTAAGTCTTAGAAAACATGCAGGGAAAAAAATATGGCATTAGTTTGCATCATGGCTTTTCAGTTTCCCTCAGTGATAACAGTGAGCTATAGAAGGAGGGGAAGAGAATTAGGAGAAAAGAGAGGGAAGGGTTGGGGAGAGAGAAATAGACAAGGAAGAGGCAAAAGAATTTTGCAGGGTGGAGAAGAAGAAGATTTGTGGATAATTCTTTAGTACTAAAAATGCCATTATGGACTTTATTTCTTTAACCCTCCCAACAGCCATGTGAATTAATAAAAAAATGTTATTATTCTCATTTTAGATAAATAGATCTGAGGCTAAGAACTGGTTGGGATTCAATCCAGGTCATGTAAGTCCAACATTCTTTCCAAAATGACATTCAACTCCTCTGTACAGTTCGTTATTATCTTGAAATTGATTTCTTTTTTAAAAGAGGAGGAGGAAAATTATATTTCTGATCTGGGGTTATGACTCTATTTGAGAGATGTTTCCATTCCACTCCCTGCTCACTCCTGCCAGGGCCAGCCCCAGGAAAGAGTTGTTGACTTTGGTTTTCATTTTGCCTCTCTTTTTTCCCCCTTCCAATGCCAAATGACCCCAGCCTGCCTGCCTTTGAGACGTAAACCACCCCCAAACTGCTCTTCCTATCTACCCCCAACGTATCAACGAACAAATGAACCAACAATTCCTTGGGACACCCTTACCATCTGTGAAGGTCCTCAATCCAGAATGTTTGCCTGTGAATTTGCCACATTTGCATCTAGAACATACTTTTAAGATGTAATCCCAGTGGCACAGGCGGCTGAAGCAGGAGGATCCTGAGTTCAAAGCCAGTCTCAGCAAAAGCGAGGCGCTAAGTAACTCAGTGAGACCCTGTCTCTAAATAAAATACAAAATAGGGCTGGGGATGTGGCTCAGTGGTCGAGTGTTTCTGAGATCAATCCCTGGTACGAAAGAAATGAAGGAAGGAAGGAAGGAAGGAAGGAAGGAAGGAAGGAAGGAAGGAAGGAAGGAAGGAAGGAAGGAAGGGAGGGAGGGAGGGAAAGAAAAAATCCTCTGACCTCAAAAGACATTTGGAACAGAAATGTTGCCCCATACCAGCTTTTTCAAACAAGGGCTTTCTTTCTCCTAATTTAATCCTTGAGTAGGATTCAGCTCCACTCAAGTGATATAGCAGCTGCATCACTGATTTTATATTCAGTTTAACCAGAGTCTGGAAAAATAAAAACTGGAGAATATCTTGAGTTTGTCCAAGAGAACCTGAGTATAGTGGTAAAGTAACAGGCCAAGAAAAATGAAGTAGTTATGTAACTGCATGTTTTAAAAACTTATTTATATTGAGATAGATTAAAAGAGAGTAAAAATAGTGTCATGATTTCAACAACAAGGGCAGTGACATTGCATGTGCATTTACAAGAAGGATGACATTGAGCTAGAAGAGGGGGGCAGTTATGATTAAAGAGCTTCACGCAGAAATAAGAATTCTATGGACTGCATAGCTCCTACCCTGCATTCTACAATTCTCAAAAATCACGGTAGAATTTTAAGACCTAAGACCTTTTGCTTCATATAAATACAACTTTTCATTTCTGGGAAAAGAGTGGGTGCAACCTTACCTACCTCTGAGAAAGAGTATGACCATTAATTCAGTGTTGATCAATAGCCATTTGAGCCCTCATTGCTGGAGTCTGTAACTCCATTTCAATGGGTTGCATTATTAAATAGGAAAATAAAAACATTTTCAAAAATCTAATCATTTCTTACAATCTGGTGTTAACATCAACTTTAAAAAAAAACACTATTCATTTCAAGGGAATACTTTTGAGAATCTTTTCTAAAAATAGCTATTTAGCCCAATTTAATGAGCAGCAAGAGGAGAGTTCAGTGGCTAGTTAGACATACCTGTATCTAGGCCCCATATCTTCAATAGGCAAAGGCTAAAGACAGTGGCCAAGATATTCAGTGTGGCTTATTCTATATCTTCATGTTTCACTCTACTTCTGTTGATTGGTATTCACTGTGAAGACCAGTTACACAAAGGGCTATGCTCATTGATTTTCCATCTGGTCATGAAAAAACACTACAGCCACAGTTCAGTACTTTAAATACTGGACCAGTGACCAATTTTTACATTTTTAATCTTATGTGTACATTTTTAATCTTATATGTACATTTTTAATCTTATGGTAGCACAGTTTAATTCATGGGATAGTGTCCCAACCATCTGTTTGCCAGGAACTTTTTTGGTTTTCTCACTGAAAAGTCTCACATCCCAAGAAACCCCTCTCTCCTGGAAAAATCTGGATGGTTGGTCACCCTACCTGAGAAATTACAAGTTTTTGACATAGTATTTGTTGAAGTTAACTTTTAAAAATGCTTTCCAAGTGTGTTCAAAAGATAAAGCGAAGAATAGTCCTTAGATCTACTTTTCAAGAAAAAAAAAATCCCTAGAACAATCAAGTAGCACATGGCATTTGGAATGTGCATCTAACTAGCCTGTATGACTTCCAGGTATTTGCTGCTGCAATCCTAAAGACAAGCATTTCCAAGGGCAAGCGAACACTCTGTCACAGAGTGCTTCATTTAAGCAGCAAGGACACAGTGCCAACTTGAAAGGAAATAAAGGCTATACGTTGTCTATGGGGGGATCCTGCAGTTATTCCCCTGCAAATTTAATTCAAACAGGTATTGAGATCTGAAACATGGAGATATCCACAAATTAGAGGATACTTGGTTTTTAAAAAAGGAAAGAAAAGAAATCCGGCCCATAGAAACTATCTTGAAGCAGCAATAACAGTTCTTTTGATGTTAATCAGTGTATTGCTGTGAATATGTTTTGAAAGTTTATCCTAGAAATGAAATTTCTGGGTATATTTATATGAAATATGCATAATTTAAAACTTATGCATGTTTTAAAATGTCAATTTTACTTTTTAAAAAAATAACATGCATGTGTAAAATGTGCAAATCAGTACTATTGTTAATACTTTGTTTTTAGAATATCATACAAATATTCCTTTCAACTAATCAGTGATAACTGAAGAAACTACAGTGTTGTTTGAATTTTATCCATCAAAACTACACCTCTTTAGAATATTTCCATCTTAAAATAAAAAGGATTCATTTAAAGAAATCTCTATAGAAAAATAGCATCTAATTTTTTAAGCAACCTATTGTGCTTAATTCATAAAACTGTATGTGACCTACAGAATACTTATTATATATTTATTTTAGAACTTACTTATAGATTTTACTTGAGCCTATACATTACATTGCATGAAAAAGATTTCTATGAGAAATCATTTTATTTGACCTATTTAGGGTTCCAAATCAACCCATACACAAAAGTCCCCAAAGGAAGTGCTAAATAGTAATTTGATTCTGTTTTTGTTTGTTTGGTTTTTTTTCCAGAACTGGCGATAAACCCAGGTCCTTGTGCATTCTAGGTAAGCACTCTACCACTAAGCCACATCCCTAGCTCTTTTAATTTTATTTTTAGACATGGTCTTGCTAAATTCCCCAGACTGGTCTTGAACTTGAGATCCTAATCCTCCTGCCTCAGCTGCCAGTTGCTGAAATTATACTCATGCACCATGTTTGAAACTGGATTCTGTAATGGTGTATAGACACTTGTCACCCCAGATCATGATACAATTTGGGAAAATTAGCTTAGAGACTGCTTTAATTGCCAGATTCTAAACAAGTTGTTGTTTGTGACTATAATCTCTATGGTTTTACATATGCTTTATAAAACGATATGAAAAAAGCAAATAAAAAATTTATCTGCCCCAATTTTTAATTTTTAATTATTTTTTAAAATTTTTGATATTGGAGATGTAACTCAGGGATGCTTTATCACTAGGCAATATCTCCAGGCCTTTTTTTTTTTTTTTTAAGTTTGAGACAGGGTCTCACGAAGTTGCTTAGGCCCTCACTAAGTTATTGAGGCTGGCCTTGAACTTGTGATCTTCCTGTCTCAGCCTCCCAAGCCATTAAGCCCCAAATTTTAAGGTAAATTTGCTATGATCAAGACCCAAATGCTGTTTTTCTGTTTTCAAGGGCTATTGGAATGGCATCTGCCAGCACTTCAAGATATAGATACATATCTTAGAAATATATGTTATCTTGTTTGGCACTTCTCCATTTTAAATGTAAGGCCTTAGAATAAAAGCCTTGAATTTCAGGTAGTATTACAATTTCTTTTTAGTCACATAACTAGAGAATTCTCACATATAATCCATGTCTTACTTTGGTTCCTACAAGTTAATTGTGCAAGAATTTGAGATTAGCATATTTTGTGAAGTAGTCAGTGACAACATCACTGGTGCCTACCTCTAGTCATATGTAATGACACACATTTTGTCTCTAATTTCTTGGATCCTCATTAATAGGTACTATAATCAGAGCTGTATTCAGGGTATTCAATGTCATACCACTGGTTTCAATTAATTACATAAATTTGGCCTGTAGCCCATAGATAGATTAGAAAGCAATAAAAGCAAAAGTAGCTGAAGTTGAACATAAACACACAGTAAATAAGGAGCCTTGAAAAAAATGTGTATCAAGGCTGAAAATGGCATCAAGAAAGTGATCCCAGTCCTAAAATGATGTGTGATTTAGTTTATTTTTTTCTTAATTGGCCACTAACACTTCATTGTGGTTTCCTTTCCTTGTTAAACCTGGACTTTAGGAAGAACCCAACCACAGTGGAAGGCTTTGGTACTCATAGTGGGGACAAAAGAATCAGGACTGTCAACTCAGGCTGACAAATGACTATGCAGGACAAGCTGAAAAATCTGGCCCAGCTTTCTTGCTGTTTGACACTGAATGGCTCTGAGATTTTATATATATGTGATTTTTTTTTTGTCTCCACAAAGTTTAAGTGAAAAAACAAATTAAGTAGCTTTCATACTACACACACATTTACTCCAAAAGCTAAATCAAATACACTGTGAGGGGGAAATCTGACTCCAATCAATAGCTGGTTTAAACGAAACAGGCAAAGAAATAATCTGAAAATAGTGTTTGTTATGGGAACAGCATGCTAATGGGACAGTATCTCCAGCAGCTTTATGATTTTTCAGGCAAGCCCTATTTTGCCATCATTTTTAAAAGAAACAACAACATGAATAAATAAATACAACTGTTTTTTTTTATATGCCACACAACTTAAAACAGCCTGGTGGTGATTTTAAAATGTGTTCTGAAACTATTTAAATCTAGCATATAAAAGCTTTATGCATCAAATTTATAATAACATCATTTTAAGGAGACTGATTGACATTTACTCCTTGGTTAAAGACCAATAGTCTTAAAATTTTCTTTTTCCCAGAAATTATCTAATTGAACTACCTAGTAGGGAGACATTTTTAATTTGGCCAAAAAAATTGTTATTTTTGTATGTGAGTAGCTATACAATAAAACATATTCAGATATCTACCATATTACATTAACGTCACAGAAAAAAAGATCAAAATTGTATTTTGCTACTTAAAATCATGTTATATTTTCAATTAAGTTTTTTAAAATTTGTCTAAAAATGAAAGATGTGATGACTTCTACAAAATTGTCTTATAACCACAAAAGTAGCTATATTGTCTCAATGATCTTCATTTTAGTCTCTTGTTATTTTATCGAAAAATATTTTAATTGGAAAATGTAATAAAGATAATTTTATCAAAGGTATTTGAAGTTTTTCATCTGTAATTTTTCATTTCTTATAATATTATTTCTGTATTATGAAATGACAAGTAAATTGTGCATTTATATTTTTTAAAATTAATGTGTATACTTATATGCATGTGTATACATAGATATATGAACTCATACACAATATATAAATTCCAAGAGTAGACCAACTAGAAAATTCCTCAGGAGAAGGTTCCTTGAACAATATAAAAATGGAGTCTTCAGAAGCAAACAACAAAACAGACTTATAAACCTGACTGCTGTTTTAAAATGCTTATAAACATATAGTCAGTAACCCTTTATTGATTGCCTGTTTATGGTTTTGGAAAATCCAAGATTATGAAAGAGATAAAATAAAATTCACGGCAAAGTGATGATTTAAAAATCAACCTCCATATTATAAAATGTTATGTCAATTTACCCCTTGAAAGAAAAAAAAAGCTTTAATATTAAAATTACTTATCTTTTAATAATTTTCTTTGAATAAAGAAGTGATTTTCAGACTTCTATTTCTACTCTTAACAAAACAGATCTTTTCTTGGGACTTCACAAATGTCAATCACAATAATGCAAATAGTGTTATTCTTTGGAAGGACTGGTTGAAGGCTTAAAGATATGCTTTTTCATTGTATTCCTAAATTTTTATAATGTTGGATTAGTTATGAAACACTATAAAATGTAAAGACAGTTCAGACAGTTCAATCTCTATTAATCTTCAGGCACAAAAACCATATAATTTTGTACAAAACTTTGATTTTTTTATTTGCGAAATTAAAAATATGGTATTTTATATATATAAACTTCTATTCCTCTATAAATATAGATGATTTTGTGATAGTGAACAGAATAAATGCATACCAAATTCAAAGAGCAATGTCATTTTAGGTTATGACAGACATAGATAAATTTAGTTCCTAAGTACCGGCATTTTGATAAACTCTTAAAGTTTAAAATAATACAATCAGAGGATTGCTTTTTCTCCTCTTCTTCACAGAGAACTAAAGTGAATATTTTTAAATGGCTTTGAAAGATTTACATTTGACACATTTTTGTAAATCCAAAAAGGAGCACACAAGATTTAATGCAATAGATCTGCACACGGTTTCCCTTTAGCATGCATGCCCATATTTTTGTTTGCTTTCAGGAGATAAGCCCCTCAATTATTCCTTCTTTTTTACCTCCTGAAATCTTACTAGGTTATCATTAGTCGTGCAGACTGCTCCTCCCTCAGAAAAATAATAATAATATGTTGAAAGTGTACAACTTTTACATTTTAAAGTTTCTGATATAAGTCTAATTATTATTTGATTAAAAATAAGAAAATAGTACTTCATTTTGAGGAAGTCCATTACACTGAAATCTCCTTCAAGTTTTCATATTCTGCTAATGTTCTGCTGTCCTGTTAAGGAAAGCAAAGATCCACTCCTTCACAAAGCTTTCCAGGTGACCTCAACGTTTCCATTTTACCAAAGGGTAAAAATCTAAAGGCAGGCTGTCTCACTCTCAAAGGCAGGTTGCCAGGCATCAGTATGCAATTAGAATTAACATTTTGTAACCACCACCCCACTTTCAGTCTCTCCCAACCCACACAAAGCTCCATGCTTCTTCCCAAATCTCAGTAACCACATCTTTCCATGACGCTGGCCAAACCCATACCAGGTCTTAGACACTAGAGAATGAAATGAGCTCATCCATCAAAAATTAGACTTAAAAAAGTTTGGCATTGGTTATCTTACTCATCCTCTAACCAACTAGGTGGAAGGAGGGAGTGTCTGGATGTTGGAAGCGACTGTGGAGGGAGGCAGGGACTGCCAGCGTCTACACCCTACACTTCTGGGATCCCATGAAGTTGAGGGAAGGTTCTCAAAAATTGAGTTTCAGAGAGTCAAAGGGATGTGCCTTTGCAATCCATCACTGAACAAGGGAGGAATTGGAACTGGCGGGGGGCCCACCTCCGGATTTGGAAGCTTTGTGGAGTTTGGTACCTTAAGGGCCCCACCCCAAGCAAGGAAAGGAAGAGAAAGGCTGAAGGAGGCCGCGGGGAAGTGACCCCAGCCTTTCAGCTCGGCCGCACCCCGCAGTGCTGAACTCGCCGGCGCCCCGGCAGGCGTGTGCACCAGCGGCACTGAGGGGCGGGCGCAGGAGGATGGGCAGGAACACTCGGCTGGTGTGCTCTGGTTTTACCTCCTTTGCGGTCCTCGGAAAAGGGGAGAGAGAAAAAAAGCCTCAAATGGTTAAACCGCCCTAAACAGTTAAAATTTTTAAAAAGAAAACCGCGTGATCGCTAGTCTTTAAATACAAATATACTTACAAAAATCTTACACAGGCTATTTACAATCATAAAAGCGTTACAGTCCTGGTACCAGAGTGTGAGGGCAAGAGAGGTCGATCCACGCCCCTCAGGCAGTGGGGCCCTCCGGTCCGTTTGCCCCAGGGACGGAAGCGTTTGCAGGAGCTGTGTTGTTAAAAGGAGGCTGCGAAAGTCAACCAGGCTAGGCATGAATCCCATGGGGCCGGCTTTTTGCGGGGGTAGGCTGAGTCCCCAGGTCTCAAACGGTGGTCTCCCCCTGTTTGCTGTTGGTGAGCCTCGTGTAGAACTTCCTCCAGGAGTTGAGTGTCTTGCCTGACCAGATCCAGAAGCCCGACGTGATGCCCACGATCAGAGTCATAAGATACTTGATCATGAAGACTGTGAAGTCAGGGCTCATGGGTGGGTGTGGCGGGACACCTCCACCTCCCTGGAGGTGAGGGCAGGGGATGGCATAGGTCTTACAGCTCTGGGCCACCCAGCTGCGTTCCCACTGGTCCCGGAAGGCCTGCTCGTAGAAGTAGCAGGCGATGACAATGGTGGCTGGCACAGTGTACAGCACGCTGAACACACCAATGCGCACCATGAGCTTCTCCAGCTTCTCGGTCTTGGTGCCATCGTGCTTCATGATGGTGCGGATGCGGAAGAGCGACACGAAGCCGGCCAGCAGGAAAGAAGTGCCGATGAACAGGTATACGAAGAGGGGTGCCAGCACGAAGCCACGCAGGGCGTCCACGTTGTTGAGCCCCACAAAGCACACTCCGCTCAGCACATCGCCGTCCACCTGGCCCAGCGCCAGGATGGTGATGGTTTTGATGGCTGGCACAGCCCAGGCAGCCAGGTGAAAATACTGCGAATTGGCCTCGATGGCCTCGTGGCCCCACTTCATGCCGGCCGCGAGGAACCAGGTGAGGGACAGGATCACCCACCAGATGGAGCTGGCCATGCTGAAGAAGTAGAGCATCATGAAGAGGATAGTGCAGCCCTCCTTCTTGGTGCCCTGCGCCACCGTTCGAGCCCCATCCTCAGCGAACTTGTCGTTACACACCACCCGGTCCTCCAGCAGGAAACCGGCGATGTAGGCCACCGCAACCGCGGTGTAACAGCCGGACAGGAAGATGATGGGCCGTTCAGGATAGCTGAAGCGCCTCATGTCCACCAGGTACGTGAGCACCGTGAAGAGAGTGGAAGCACAGCACAGCACCGACCAGATGCCGATCCAGGTGCGCGAGAAGCGCAGCTCCTCGGGCCCAAAGTACATGAGCCCATACACTTTGGTCGGCTCACAGGGCGCGCCGCAGTCCTTCTCCCCCAGAAAGTGGTAGTTGAGGTAGGAGGGCACCTTGAGGGCGCGCGGGCAAGAGAATTTGCCTCGCTCGGACGAGCCGGCGCCTCCCGGGAAGCCGCCGCGATGCCCTCCGCCGCCGTGCTGGGGGTTGCTGGTCCAGAACTCTGGCAGTAGCGAGGGCGTCGGGGTACCTTTGTCCGACGTGTTTTGGCCCACGCACAACTCCCCTGCGCCGTGCACCGGGAACTTCTCACACTTGAGCGTGTCTGGCCACTGGAAGCCGAACTTGTTCATGAGCGCTTCACAGCCCTGGCGCGCGCGCTCGCACAGGGAGCGGCAGGGCGGCAGCGCTTGCTCCAGCACTGTGCACACTGGCGCATACATGGAGCACAGGAAGAACTTGAGCTCGGCGGAACACTGCACCTTCACCAGTGGGTAGAACTGGTGCACCTCGAGGCCCGCGTCCTCCTGGTTCGTGTGGCCCAGAAGGTTGGGCATGATGGTCTGGTTGTATGCGATGTCCGTGCACAGCGGGATGGAGATAGGCTGGCAGTAGCCATGGTCCGGGATGGAGATACCCCGCTCGCCGTTGTACTGCTGTCCGCTCTGCTGCTGCTGAGGCGGAGGCGGAGGCGGCGGGGGTTGCTGCCCGGGCCCGGGCCCCTGGCCCGTCCCCTGGCCCGCCGCCTGCGCTCGGACCCCCAGCAGCAGCGGAGCCTCCAGCAACCAAAGCAGCAGTAACAGCCGGCGCACCAAGCGCCCGGGGCCAGCTAGAGGACGGCGGTGGCTGCCCGCAATCCCACTCCCCTCCTCCGCCGGCCGGGCCGGGAGCACCCCGGCACAAAGTTCCCAGCTCGCGCTGCCGCCGGCGGCCGGGGACTTCTTAGGCGCCTCCTCCTCAGCCATACTTTCTCGGTTCCTTTCTTGGCGCCGCTTGGCAGGGACTGGCAGTGGCACGGCCAGCGGTGGCTACTCCCGCGACCAAGAAGATCTTCTCGCTGGTGCCCTCCGTCGAGCCCGAGCCGCGATCGGCCCGCTCCCGGGGCTGCTTCTCTGCGTCCCGCAGCCGTCGCCGCCGCCGCGGAAACTTGCGGTTCATGAAGCGCGGGCCGCCGGGAGAGCCCGGGTGGCACAGGCGCGCCGGGGTCGCGTCCCGCCTTCCTGGCCCTTGGCTCGCTAGCTCCCGGCTGGCGGCGCCGCGTTAGTGGCCGCGGCCCCGTTGAGCGCGCAACTCTCCGCAACCCAGCGGCCCTGACTCCCCCCAGCGCCTCCGCCTCCTTCTCCGCCGCCGCCGCCTGACCATTTGTGTCAATCCCTCAACTCGCTCCCTCTCCTTTCCCTAGCGCGCCCTCCGACCGGTTTCCAGGCGCCCCGCAGTCCGTCTTTCACCAGGAGGGAGGAGCCTTGAAACCGACGCGGAACTGGAGGCTCAGGGACCGTCGCCCAATCGCGGCACCCGCTTTCCGACGCAAAGGGAGCCAGCAGCCTACTTGCCAGTGCAAAAGCCGGCTGCAGGCGGGAGGAGGAGGGGGAGAAGGTGGCGGGAGGAGGAGGAAGTGGTGGTGGTGGCACAGGCACTGCTCAGGCACAAAGAGTGGGTTTGCTAGGAAGCGGGACAGGCTTGGTTGCTTTTGCTTTTGCGGAAGAAAAGGCGAGGACAAGTAGGAGAATGGTCCCATATGCTGCTAGAGATAATGAATAGGAGTCGGCGGACTGCATGATTTAGCTTTGCTTTTCTTTTATGCATTTTCATGTGTAAAAATCCTGCTCTTAACACTGGTTAAAAACAGCCAAACCCAGAGCTGAGATCAGAACACATGCCTCTGACTTATGGAGAGTACGGTTTCTTTTGAGTTTGTTTCTGTCGGGTTTTATTTTAAATATTGCTCCAATAAATCGTATAGCTCTCCGGTTGGGTTTGGCGGGCTTTGGACGCGCCATTTCCCCGAAGGAGAAGTTCACGGGATCGCTGTCAAATGAAGAACAACAACAACAAAACACAAACTTTGATGGAATTTAAAAAGTAAAGCCAGACGCTCCTTAGGCTGCTATCATTCCTCTTGAAGTCAAACTTTCTTTTTTCTTCTTTATTTAAGTAAGGAACAGAAGCAAAGGAAAACTATCCATGACATTTTTAAAGAGAAAAACTTGGGAACTCAAGGACGGAGATTTGGTGGGGGCTTTTGAGACCCTCAGAGGTGGCACGGGCCAGAGCTGCGCTGGCAGCCTGCCTGAGCCCCTGGAGAGATACTAGGAGCCTTCCTACACCATGCTGGCTGGGGAGAGGAGATGCCCTGGGCTCTGATGGGAACTCCTGGGACCTAATCATTTAGGTTTCACAGGATGAGCTGCGGCATGATCTTTTACCGGTACACACAACTGAAGACTCCAGTTTAAAACATACATACAAACAAACAACAAAGTCTGGGGGAGAAAAAAAGCAAATGGCACAGTCCCTTTCGAATTCCCAAACAATCCTGTCCACCGCAGCAGACAAATTTTTGTTTTCCTTGATTATTTTAAATGATGGCTTAACTATGTGACTTAGTTTTACCAATAAAGTGCCATTGTGTTATTAGTTCTACTAAGGATTTTTGACCTTTGATTAGACTCTACCTCAGGATACTTTTCTGTAATTATTTTCTATCACTCTTTAACCTATTCATTTGTTTACTAGATACTTACCAAGCACCCACCGTGGATGTATGTATGCACTGTCTTAGGTGACAGGGTACAAAGATCAAAAAGGCATGGTCCCACCTTAGGGGAGGGCAAAGTACAATGGGTACAGAAATTTAAATCTGTGATCATAATGTGCACCCCAAAGCTGAAAGAGCACAAGGAAGCAACTAGCTCAGGTGACAAGGGGTGGGAGAGTTCTAAGATGAGGCAGGTAGATACAAGGTGCAAAAGACAAATACTCAAAAGTACTTAAATTGCTGGAGGGGACAGAAAAGGTGAGTGTGCCTGGGGCCATGATAGGGGAGGAAGGTTTTAGTCCTACTAAAACCTGTGAGTGAAATTATGCAGACAATAGGGAGCTACTGAAGGTCATCTTTTCTCACATAAGCAGGGAGTCCTCCAGGATAACTGTGAAAGAGGGGCAGGCTGTCCTTGAGAGGATAACATTCCTCTACACTTAAGATGAGGATTACTAATGCACAAACAAACAGGGCAACCAATTTCATCACCTTCTCTGAGGAAGGTGCAGCCATATCTATCTGTTAAGGAAAATGACATTTGTCTCAGATATGCATATTATTATTTTTCAAGTATTCATAGTAAATTCATAAAGTATATATTTCTTTTAAAGTACTTCTGATTCCTAGCTTTTTTTAAAAAGGTACTAAGTGCACAATAGGTATTATATGTGAATGTATGTAGGTGTGTGCTTATGTGCACCTTGACTATAGATCATGTTTTAATATTGAAAAGGAGGTTGGGAAGAACAGGTGCTCTCTGAGAACCTTTGAGTAATCACAGTCAATCACTGTTCATTTTACCGTCCTGCATACTGGCCCACAGCTCCCTGCAATTTTTTCTCTAGCTTTCCACCCTGGTGCTGAAAAGACTCATCCTCAGGAATCTTACTAGTTATCTCTCTTCTATCACTTCTTTCTGGTAAAGACTTATCTGTCCTGTGTTCCATTCACTCAAGGTCATTCTAGGTGACTGGGCAAGGTGAAAGGTAAATTCATTCTTATGCATTAATGACCAACAAGCTTCACATTCATTAGGCAACACCATCACTTTGTCATCCCAAATCCTTCCTCTTCCCCACCAAAGGCATAGGGCACAGTGAACATGATAGAGTACTCAGTTCTGTTCTCAGAGTAGGTGACACCCTTCCTGCTTCAAAAGATGTTCTAATGGAATTCTTGAGTTTGTTGAGTCTTCCACCGGATGGTGAAGTTTATTAGAGGAGGTTCAGAAGTACAGCCAGAGTTACAAAAAAAAAGAAATGGGGAGAAAATGTCATTCTCATCAGATTATAGAACTGGAAGGAACCAAAGAGATCATCTAGGAACTAGTTTTTTTCTCCAGTTTACAATTAAGAACATTAGGCCTAGAAATATTAAGGGATGTGCCTTAGGTTAG
Source organism: Ictidomys tridecemlineatus (assembly GCF_052094955.1). Classification (NCBI taxonomy): domain Eukaryota; kingdom Metazoa; phylum Chordata; class Mammalia; order Rodentia; family Sciuridae; genus Ictidomys; species Ictidomys tridecemlineatus. The sequence continues at coordinate 202,759,686 of NC_135478.1, forward strand.
AAGGTCTTGTTTGGCTTGAATTTCATTGGATGCTTATTTTAATCCTTTCTCTATATTTTTTATGGACTATTGATCATTTTATTTTTTAAGAGAATTATTTGTAATGTTCTACCTCAATGGATTATACAAAAAAGACCTTGTAAAATGTTTTTTTTAATCATTTTCTGAGAGGTGTCTTACAAGTTAAATAAACAAACAACCCCCCCACACACACACAATGAATCAAACTCAATTTTCTATTTATTTTTATATTGATACAATATTTCATTCATTAAGCCTGTGTGACACAGAGGAAGCTATTAATATCAAAACCAAGAAAGCCCGTGTTGTGGAAGGAAGTCTTTTGGGGATGTGATGAAGGAAGTGGGTACCAATCCAATAGAAGAGAAATGTGAGTAGTCTATTTTAACTTTAGTTTAGAATATGTCATTTTCTTAGGATGTGGAAGAGCTTGAGATCCACAGCTCAAAATTACTAAATACATATGAACTCTTTTGAACTTGGTAATAATAATATTTGCACTGAATATAACCTGATTCTCCTTGATATTGGTTTGTTAAGCATTAGACTCAAATTATTTTCTCATATCAATGATCTCATTTTACTAGGTCTTTCTAAAATTTTTTGAAGTTTCTCCAGACTGCTTATGTCAGTTGAATATATAAGTAATTATTGGATCCAGTTCCAATTATATATGGTCAAGTATATGCAGACACAAAAGCAGCTAGGCTCCAGGTACATCCTGAGGGACCTTAAGGTTTTAAGTGAGTCCTTTTGTTGCAGGCTGGTGGGCGTCAGCTTGAATTGTCATTGTTGAGTAACAGTGATCATAATACAGATTAAGACTATATTTTCGAGGAACTACCATGCATATTTGTCATTGTTTTGCCCTGTGTGTGCATACATCGTGTCATTTAAACTGTACTCTGAGGTGGTTACTAATCATTACCCCCTTTTTAATAGATAAAGAACTCAGCTTCAAAATAGTTAAACAGTTTAATCAAGGTGCCAAAAGTCAATAAGTGCAGAGTAGGTCTTGGATCTGACCAGAATCCCTGGACTTCCATGGAGTAACACCATGTATACAATTCCACTCCCAAAAATTATAGAAGAAAATGTGGTTTCTGGGTGCCCATCATGTTGGTTCTTCAATATTTAACATGGCTTTCTATAGCAGAATATATATGGCAGGGGTATAAACACTTGGATTCACTGATGAATTAGATCAGCATTTTCCAAATTCTTTTTGTGTGAAATACAATATCTTCCCTAAAGGTGATTTATAAAATAAATCTGGTCACAAAAGTTTGGGAAAAGACCATAGACAAGTCCTAAGGTTAAGAACCTTTCAAAACTTTGTCTTATTTAGAATCTCTCTCTCTCTCTCTCTCTCTCTCTCTCTCTCTCTCTCTCTCTCTCTCTCTCTCTCTCTCACACACACACACACACACACACACACACACACACAATTACATCAATATTTTGTTTGTCATTTTGCTTTCAGAAATGCTGGGTTAAACTGCATATATTTTATTTGATTAGATTCTCACTTCAGTATCACTTTGGTATTTCAAGAGCAAAAAAAGGAAAACTTAACCCGTTGCATCTGGAGTTCCTGTCTTCTCTCCTAGAATTCCCAGGGAAGGTATGTTGATTGGTTATGGAGCCCTTCTGATAGAGAAACAACAAACTCTTCTATTCCCTTCTGGGCAGCATCACCTAGGAGTCTATTATATTGTCTTTCTAGAGACACAATAGGTATAACTGCCTAAATCTTCAACCCAGATCTCAACCTCATTTCTTCTTAAATTTCCAGCTCAGAAATCTCTGCATAAGCTAATTCTTTTCTACCAAAACATCCGTATTATTTTGCAACAATTTTGAAGTTAAATCTTTTCTTTCTTCATTCTTACATGAATAGCTTCTTGACATTGATGAGATACTTCTTTCATTCATTCACACTTAGAGCCTCAATTTATCTCTCTCTTTGAAACATCCATTCTTTTATATTCAACTTTCTTTAAAACAATTTATCAAGAGATTGTCATGTACCACATATTCTCTCTCCTATGCAGAAGCTGAAAAAAAAAAAAGTCAACCTGAATGTGGAATGACTAGAGGTTGGAAAGTGAGTGGGAGGGTGGATAAAGGGAGGCTGAATGTGTTCAGTGAACACTGTATGCATCTACTGTAATATCACACTGAACCCCATCAATAGGTACCATTAGTACACATCAGTGAAAAAATAAAAGGAATTGCCAGCATGACTATCTTGACTTTTATCTTACAGGATACTCATACCTGATTTGTGTTAAGGTCACAAACTAACATATCTCTTGAGAGTCAGCCATGATTTGTTATAATTTACATTTTGAGTATGATAAGATACAAAGATTGAATGCAAGTGGTTGTGTTTCAAAATATGAGTCATGGATTACTTGTACACAAAACTCACGAAACAATTTGAAAAAAAAAAGTAAATTTAAACAATTTAAATTGGAAAAAAAAGGAAAAAAATCACCATTACTGAATTTTCATCAACAAGTTAAGAAAATAGTTACCCTCAATCTTTTTGTAATTCAAAAATTAAACTGTAAAAGGTGATTATTATTCAGTTTCTCTGAAAGATCATATATAAAGAGCTATTCATGACTTTGCCTTAATTAGTTCTGTTGTCATTGTGCAATTGGAATAGTGTGTACTGTCCTGGGAAAACTTTTGCAGAACTTACATGCATTTGTATTAGATTTAGAATGTTGTCCTTCCGCGAGGCTCTGGCAAAAAAATATAGATGAACCCTTGTAAATTAAAACCTTATGCCTCCTGGGCTTAAAGGGGCCTCGGTGAGTGCTAAGATATGGGGAGCTGAGTTTGCAATCATTTTGGTGCAGAAAGAAATTTTTAGGAGAAGAAGCAAAACTTGTGCTTCTATAAATGAAAATTTCTGTTTCCTCTTCTAAATGGAGACTTAAGAAATTGACTTGCATGTATACTTGACTTTTTGGTGTGTGTCTGTGGTAAATAATGTTATATAGCTTTTAAAATCATAATCGTATCAAATCATTTTACTTTTCTTTAGTCGTTTCATGCTTTAACCTGAAATTCCTTTTATCATGGAGAAAGTAAACAGGAAGTCAATCCAGTTTCTAAAATGTTGGTACAAATTCTTAAAATAACATTCTTTGGAATTATGATTAAGAGCAAATGGAGCATGCACCTAGGCATTTTCATTTCTTAGCCAGGGTAAAGAAAAGCACTGGGCTATTTGTGCTTTATTATAAATCAAAGGCTGAAGATAACTCTAGTGGAGAGAGAGAGAGAGAGAGAGAGAGAGAGAGAGAGAGAGAGAGAGAGCGCATTTTCCCCATGAAAGTTATCATAGAACCATATAGTACCTGACTGTCACATTCTGATTCAGGTAGTAGGGTTATCACCCTCATTCAACAGAAATGGAGACTAGAAATTGACTTTCATGTCAGTGGGGAAACAAAAATTCAAATGTACTTACTACATGCATTTGGATAGCTGCATGCCAAAGAAAACAAATACATTCCATGGATTTTGAAACCTAATTAAAGAAAGTTCATTAGGAAATATAAAACTCTTTCAAGAAACTAGTTCTAATTCAGCGATTTGCATCTTTTGGCATAAAGGATATCAAACACCTAAGGGCGATGTCAGAAGGCCATTTCTTACACTTGATGATGATTTAAAAAAAAAAACAGGTTACAATGGCAAATCAATTTTATTTCTGAAAGTGTGTCTATAGGGAGGTAAAACAATGTATAACTTTCCTTTGATCTGAGTTGAACTAGGGGTAGAGGTTCAGGGAAGGTACTCTTCAATCTCACATTTATTTCTGCATCTAAAGAAAGGTAAGGGGCATCATAGTGTTCTTCAGGGCTGGGTAAAAGGCACTGTGGTTTCTTTTATTATGGAGAATCTATCTTCTTTTACTGAGCCTCAGTTTCCTCATTTGTAAATCAGAATGATCATCTAATGGATGATGTTTATCTTGCTGGCTTTAACATAGGGTAATTATGATTGCAACAAAGAGGTATGTGTGTTTACATTTGAAAGTCAGAGGGTTAATCAATAGGCAAGTGCATTGGTTAAAACCTAGCACATTGATTTTTAGGAATCTCTGCCTTTTTGATGAGATACGATGGGATGCAATTGCAGTCTATTTCAACCCAGGGCTTTAATTTCGGCTTTCATTTCCCCTCAGTTCTCTCAAGCACAGAAGTAAGAGAAATCTCTGTTACAGGGGCTAATTTGTGCTTCCCCTTGGAGCCTTTCAGTCTGTGGAGGTCATGTGGCATTCTGTTTGCTTCAGGCCCTTTAGATTAACACAGAACTTTTAGCTTAGAAAGAAAATAAACTTTAAAATCATTAGAAACTAAATATGCATTTGAAAAAAATATGCACACAGATCAAGATTGGATCTGATGATTTCACAATGGTTAAATTTCCCTTGTATCACTTTATCGCCCCCAACCTGTTAGTGTTCCACATACACATTGCCATGTAACAAAGGGTCCCGAATTTAGTGGCATGACTTTATATCCATTACATTATTGTCATGACTCCTGGGTTCAGGAACAACAAAAGGACAACAAAGTCTTGGATCTCAGCTAAGAAGACTGCAGCAGCTAAGCAACTAAGGCAGTCAAGGGTTGAAACAATGGGAGCTAGAGTTTCCCATTCCAGACTGCCCAGCCCATTGAGGTGGGGGATGACTGGACTTTGATGGGACTTTCAGCCAGAGAGCTTACCCTCTTGAAGCATGAAAGTCTTAGGATAGTCATGGACTTCTCATGTGGAGGTTCAGGGTTCCAGCAAACAAGGGGGACACTACATGTTCTTTTACCGTCTAGGCGTGGAAGTCATACAGTGCCATTTTCAAAGTATTCGAATGGTCAAAGAAGTCACATGCTACAATGACGCAGCCACATCAATGTTTATAGCAGCTCAACTCACAATAGCTAAACTATGGAACCAACTGGGTGCTCTTCGACAGATGAATGGATAAAGAAAATGTGATACACACCCCCCCACACACACACACTCTGGAATATTACTCAGCCTTAAAGAAGTACAAAATGATGGCATTTATCAGTAAATGTATGGAGCCAGAGAATATCATGCTAAAAAAAACCAAAGGTTGAATGTTTTTTCTGATATACAGATGCTAATTCACAATAGGGGTGGGGGTGGGGCTAGGGAAGAATAGAGGCACTTTGGATTAGGCAGAGGGAAGTGAAAAGAGGGGAGGGATATAGGGGTAGGAAGAACAGTAGCATGAAAGGGACATTATTACCTTATGTGCATATACGAGTACATGACTGGTGTGATTCCACATCATGTACAACCAGAAGAACGAGAAGTTGTACTCTATTTATGTATGATGTTTCAAAATGCATTCCATTGTCATGTATAACTAATTAGAACAAATAAAAAAAATAACATTTACTGGGTACTTCCTATGTGCTAGTTAAGTCCCACATCAGTTCTTCAAGGGACGTCTTATCATATCTCCATTTCACAGATGAGAAAGTGAAAGTGGTTTAGAGAGGCCGAGGTGGGGTGGGTCAGACCCTAATTAAAACCAGAATGGAGATTTGAACCAAGACTGGCTAAAGCAAAAAAGGAGCTTAACCAAAGGGCTATATAATTCCTCCTCAACTAACCAGAGAAAAACCTTTGAAGAACTGTTAAAAATGTTAAAGATATGGCCTCTCACAAGCATTGAAAAATGTTTTGATAGAATTCTTACTAAAAAGGTCTGGTGGCTTCAGATCCACAGCAATTGAACAAAACATCTCACCTCTGCATAGACATCTATACCCAGGCAGAGTATTTTCCTAACAGGATTGTGCAAGATCCAACTAGCAGAGCTGAAACCTTTCCCAAGAAGAAGGAGGTGAGTCACGAGGCCCGAGGCTGACTGTATTGTGGCTGCTGGGAAATCAGGCTTTTGTCCTTGACTCTTACTTAGATATCACTCCCTAATTCAGAAATGGTTTCACATCCAGAATTTGTCTGTTATCATGATGTTATAATGTAGAACTGTTTCGTCTTTCAGGGCAATTAGGAAGTAGATAGCTGAAGCTCAGGAATACCAGGCTCCCATTTCTTAAACTCAATTTTCATACGTCAGACCACATTATCTAATGGGTTCGTATCTATGCAAAATATAGAATTACAAGTAGACTCACCTCTGCGAGGAATTAAAAACCTGTGTCCCCCAGGAGCTCTCCTTCTTACTAAAATACTTCAATCTGCAGATAGAAGAATGTAACCCTTGTGATGCCAACCACGGAAGTTGGGGGGATAGATGGCAACCCCAGAGCTCTGATGCTTTAGAACGAATTGAGAGACTGAAATGTTAACTCTGCCAGTCCTGTTTCCAATTTACCTCATATGGGGGGATTAGTAGAGACAGGAAATAGGATTTTCCCCATCCCTCATTTCCATCCAACACCAGCAGCTCTCTCTGTTTCAATTCAAAGTTTTTCTTACCAAATGACGGTCCTGGCAGATCTGTTCTCACACACTGGCCACCAGAAACTCTGTTAGCCTTGTTCCTACTTCCATAGCTGCCTTTTCTCCGGTCAGTCTACTGTGGACAGCAGAGCCCCGCAGTGTGCATATGCTCCCCAGAGCTGCGTTTCCCTGTCTCTTCACTGCCCAAGTTTAGAAAGATTTTTCCTGACTATGGCAAAAAAGATTCTTCAGTCTTGGCCACCAAAGGTACATGGGGTCTTTATCTTTTCTGCCACAACATAGCATATTTTCCAATAGTTGAGGTAAGTAACTACCCAAACAATTGAATCAAAGGTTTCAATTCAAAGTTTTTCTTACCAAGAGGAAACTCAAACCTACAGTGGCTCCTTAACCCTCCCATTCAGCCAAAGTGAAGTTTCATTATTTCCCAGGAACTTCCCAAAGAAACAGGAGTCTTGTATTTCCATCTATTTGACCATGGGTACTTGGTGCTCAAGATACAAAAGCAAACAGGGCAGATACCTTCACTATCTTCATGGAACTTTCCTTCTATCTCCTACCCAGGACACAGGCTACATGCTAGACCATTCGTTCATATATGCATGCATGCGTTCATTCCAGTTGGTTTAAATTGTTAAAACTTTTGTTTAAATTGTTAAATTGTTAAATCTTTTGTTTGGGAGTTGTAGATAACTGTAGATAGGCTCATCCAAGAAAGGAATGTGTGGTAGAGGGAATTCATGGGAAAGTCACAGCCATGTCTAACAGGATTCAAAGAAGAAATAAACAAGTGCATGGACAAAATTAGCTGTACCTCTTTGGCAGGAATTTATGAATCATCCTTCAGATAGGCTTCGTTGATGTGACTCAGTTATCAACAACTCCAATCAGTTAATTAGGGAACATCATTGGTCCAGCTTGAGGGTAACATCTGCCCCTGGACTAATTGGTCTGGGCCAGGGTTACTGGTCTTAAAGGATAATCATAGCTGTTGGGGGCTATCGCTGGGTTAGGACCCCAGAGAAGAAGTCAAAGAGCCTCTGCAAAATGGTTTATACAACAGAGGAAGGAATTGTCCCAAGAACATCTGACAAAAGTATCAGATCAAAGAAAGTTTCATTATGGAGGAGAAATAGAGTCCTGTCACCCAAAGGATGAAGAGTAGTTAGCTAAGTCAAAAGGGAAAATGTGGGAAGGAGAAAGAGTGGGGCATCACGATAAACAGAAAAGGTGTCTGCAAAAACTCAGAGGCAAGAAAGAATAAGGCACATTTGAGAATTGATAAGAGGCTGGTTATAGTCAAGGCCGTAGCTCTTCTCTGGTGGACGGGAGGTCTTTTCTCAGACTTTACCTTTGCCATCAGACTCCCAGGAAGCCAACAGGAGTCCTGATGACCAGAAAGCATATTCCTGAGTTCATGGACAGGGTTACTTTCGGCTGGTCCTTCTCTAGTATTGGTAATAAAGTTAGCTGACACCTCTGATTTATGGTTGTTTTTGCCTTTCGGGAATGCTTATTTTCTTTGCAGAAATATATTGGCTTTTCTTTTTGAAAAAAAAAGAAAATGATTGATGAAAATTTACTTCACTTCTTTCTCTAGATTTTAATAGCTATGCCACCTAATTTTTGTGTCTATAAAACAGACCTATATAAATTCTAATAGAATTTTAAATAGTTTTAAAAGCAGCTCTTGAATTCTAGGAGTCTGTAAAATTATTTTTCTATTAGTCTAAGGCCAGAAATTGAGCTGTTGGAGTAGTATAAGATGAGATTTTGACCCGCATTTATTAATACTTCAAGGAATAATTATAAATTGATATTGTGATAACGGTGGTGGTGGAGGAGGAGGAGGAGGAGGAGGAGGAGGAGGAGGAGGAGGAGGAGGAGGAGGAGGAGATGATCCTGTGCTGGGTCCAGGCCTAGCCCTGAAAAGACAGACGCTTCCAGGTTTGTGCTCTTGGAAGCCAGCCCCCATGTTGTCAAGAAACTCCAGTGGACTGCTGAACGACGCAGGTGCACAGGAAGTCCAGGAGTTGGAGGTGCCATCTTGTGGGTAACAGCATGAGACAAGCTCCCAGCTGAGTGTGGCTCTCAGTGACCTCAGCCACATGCTGTGGAGCAGCTCTGCCAGCTCAGCCCAGTCAACCCACTGTCTTTTAAGGTACTTTGTTATATAGCAAGAGATACCAACGCAGGCTCCATGTGGGGTTCTTCCCTCACCCCTTTTTTAGAGAATTTTTTTTTATTGTTTTCTTTACTTTTTGGAATTTTAAAAAATTTTATTAACACTTATAAGTTGTTTTACTAATAATTGACTCAAACAGCATATAGTAAAATTGAAATCTTCCCTCCTTTCTCCTAGTTACTCACAGTTCCACTCACAGAGGCAACCCCTTCTGGCAGTATAAACACAAACATACATAGTATCTCTTTTTCCCAATTTTTTAACATTATGTTAAAATGTAAAATTATTTTACTTTTAATACTACTTTATACCTACTTCTCATTACTTGCCAATATATTTCAGAGATAGTTTCATAATAAAATGTCTCATTCTTTTAATGACTATAAAATATTCAACTGCATGATGGATGTATCATAATTGATTTTTAAAATAAATCATCTCCATAGATGCAGAAAAAGCATTCGACAAAGTACAGCATCCCTTTATGTTCAAAACACTAGAAAAACTAGGGATAACAGGAACTTACCTTGACATTGTAAAAACTATATATGCTAAGCCTCAGGCTAGCATCATTCTAAATGGAGAAAAACTGAAGGCATTTTCTCTAAAATCTGGAACAAGACAGGGATGCCCTCTTTCACCACTTCTATTCAATTTAGTTCTTGAAATACTAGCCAGTGCAATTAGACAGACAAAAGAAATTAAAGGTATAAAAATAGGAAAAGAAGAACTTAAATTATCACTATTTGCGGATGATATGATAATATATCTAACAGACCCAAAAGGGTCTACAGAGAAACTGCTAGAGTTAATAAATGAATTCAGCAAAGTGGCAGGATATAAAATCAACACTCATAAATCAAAGGCATTCCTGTATATCAGCAGCAAAACTTCTGAAATGGAAATGAGGAAAACCACTCCATTCACAATATCCTCAAAAAAAATAAAATACTTGGGAATCAACCTAACAAAAGAGATGAAAGATTTATACAATGAAAACTACAGAACCCTAAAGAGAGAAATAGACGAAGATCTTAGAAGATGGAAAAATGTACCCTGTTCATGGATAGGCAGAACTAACATCATCAAAATGGCGGTATCACCCAAAGTTCTCTACAGGTTTAATGCGATGCCAATTAAAATCCCAACGGCATTTCTTGTAGAAATAGATAAAGAAATCATGAAATTCATATGGAAAAAACAAAAGACTCAGGATAGCAAAAGCAATTCTAAGCAGGAAGTGTGAATCTGGAGGTATAGCGATACCAGATTTCAAACTGTACTACAAAGCAATAGTAACAAAAACAGCATGTATTGGTACCAAAACAGGCGGGTGGACCAATGGTACAGAATAGAGGACACAGAGACCCATCCACAAAATTACAACTTTCTTATATTTGATAAAGGGGCTAAAAGCATGCAATGGAGGAAGGATAGCATCTTCAACAAATGGTGCTGGGAAAACTGGAAATCCATATGAAACAAAATGAAGTGGAATCCCTTTCTCTTGCCATGCACAAAAGTTAACTCAAAATGGATCAAAGAGCTCTTATCAAATCAGAGACTCTGCACCTGATAGAAGAAAAAGCTGGCTCTGATCTACATATTATGGGGTCAGGCTCCAAATTTCTTAATAGGATGCCCATAGCCCAAGAGTTAATAACAAGAATCAACAAATGGGACTTACTTAAACTGAAAAGTTTTTTCTCAGCAAGAGAAACAATAAAAGAGGTAAATAGGGAGCCTACATCCTGGGAACAAATTTTTACCCCTCACACTTCAGATAGAGCCCTAATATCCAGAATGTACAAAGAACTCAAAAAATTAAACAATAAGATAACAAATAACCCAATCAACAAATGGGCCAAGGACCTGAACAGACACTTCTCAGTGGAAGACATACAATCAATCAACAAGTAGATGAAAAAATGCTCACCATCTCTAGCAGTCAGAGAAATGCAAATCAAAACCACCCTAAGATACCATCTCACTCCAGTAAGATTGGCAGCCATTATGAAGTCAAACAACAATAAGTGCTGGCGAGGATGTGGGGAAAAGGGTACACTTGTACATTGCTGGTGGGACTGCAAATTGGTGCGGCCAATTTGGAAAGCAGTATGGAGATTCCTGGGAAAGCTGGGAATGGAACCACCATTTGACCCAGCTATCGCCCTTCTCGAACTATTCCCTGAGGACCTTAAAAGAGTGTACTATAGGGATACTGCCACATCAATGATCGTAGCAGTACAATTCACAATAGCTAGACTGTGGAACCAACCTAGATGCCCTTCAATAGATGAATGGATAAAAAAATAATGTGGCATTTATACACAATGGAGTCTTACGCAGCACTAAAAAATGAGACAAAATCCTGGAATTTGCAGGGAAATGGATGGCATTAGAGCAGATTATGCTAAGTGAAGCTAGCCAATCCTTAAAAAACAAATGCCAAATGTCTTCTTTGATATAAGGAGAGCAACTAAGAACAGAGCAGGGAGGAAGAGCATGAGGAAAAGATTAACATTAAACAGAGACCAGTGGTGGGAGGGAAAGGGAGAGAGAAGGGAAATTGTATGGAAATGGAAGGAGACCCTCATTGTTACACAAAATTACATATAAGAGGTTGTGAGGGGAAAGGGGGGAAAAACAAGGGAGAGAATTGAACAACAGCAGATGGGGTAGAGAGGGAAGATGGGAGGGGAGGGGAGGGGGGATAGTAGGGGATAGGAAAGGTAGCAGAATACAACAGTCACTAATATGCCATTATGTAAAAATGTGAGTGTGTAACCGATGTGATTCTGCAATTTGTATTTGGGGTAAAAATGGGAGTTCATAACCCACTTGAATCAAATGTATGAAAGATGATATGTCATGAGCTTTGTAATGTTTTGAACAACCAATAAAAAAATCCCCCATTCATTGGTGTTTGCTTCTAATCACTTATTGAAAATAAAATTACAATAAATGTACTTTTATGTATTATTTCATACATCTGCAAGCCCATGAATATATTCTTAGAAATAAAATTGTTGCACAAAACAGTATGTCCATTTTTAATTTGATAGCTGATACCAAATTATCCTCCATACCAAATTGTAACAAAATAAAACTCTTAGGAGCCATGAGAATGCCCATATCTCTACACCTTGGCTAATGTATCCAGAACAAATTCTTATATATAGTTTTTTTGTGGTTTTACAAAACCCATTCTCTAAGATTTTCTGATAATTATGATTTCACCTCTTTTCCTTTGACATTTCATATTTCATTTCTCTCTCTTATTGATTTTTGTTGGTTAGAACTTTAGAAGAATATTAATTAACACTGATGGTTTTGAACACAAATGTTCTATACTTAATCTAAAGAGACTATGTCTGCTTTTTTCCCACCAAAAGTAAAGCTGAAAATAAGAGTAAATCTGATGAGAAACAGGGTTGTTTTTTTGTTGTTTGTTTGTTTGATTGTTTTTAGGACATATTGTCCATCTAGTCCCATTATGGAGAGTGGTCATCAAGAAAGGATATTAGATTTTTTTCAACTTTCAGCTTCTATGGAGTAGTCAGATGAATTTGGTCTCCTTCAATCTGTGAATATGATGAATTAAATGAACAGGTTTCCTAATTTTCAGTTCTATTTCTATCTTTAAGGTAAAACATCATATATTTGACCATAACCTTTGGTTTTTGCTGCTTTCTTGTTAATGTTTTTATTTAAGGCTCTGCACTTTTAATTATAAATGGAACCCATCTGTTGTTTCACAGGAAACTTGGTGAGAAAATACTCCATGAGACACAAAAGTAATAATAGTGTGAGTGGATAATCCCAGTGGAGAAATTCCAGTAAATGGAGAAAATGCTGAGGATAAGGGTGGCCACCTCTCCGGGGAAAGAGGAATGGGGGTGAACATTCCCCAAATCCTAAGTTGTCAGGAGAAAAAACAAAAAGGCTCACATGGGACTGTTGGATCCCAGTCAAGGAGAGGTGAAGATCTTATGCCGAGGAGAAGTTAGTGCTTGTAATAGCCTATTTGGAGAAATACCAAATTACCTGTATAATAAATACACGGTCTAATATAAAAACATTAAGTCACAAACAGCAATTTCTTAAACTTCTTTAACACTGATTTTTTAAAAAAAGAATATTTTTTTCGTATAAAAAACATTTAGTAGAAAAATCAAAAGTTATCGGATCAGGCTTTGAGGTTTCAACCTCCACCCCACATATTATTCATCCAAGTGAACTGCGTTTTCATCTCTTTGTTGGTGGGACAGTTTCTCCAGCACAGTGTTTATAACCAGGGGGGAAGAGATACCAGAGAGATGGCTCTCCAGGGAACCTATGACTTCTCCTCCCTCAGGCGCTGGGCAGTGTCCAGGCAAGGTGTGGTACAAGTGGCATCTGGAAGTCCTTCTCCTTTCCATGACCCTGGAAAGCTTATTTGGTGTTCTCCCACAAGAGACGAGAGCTGAACCTGAAAATGGTCTCAAGTGTTCTGGAAGTCTACAGCCCAGAGGAGGATGCAGTCTGACTTTTATTTGTTTAAATGTTTGAGTTTAGCAATGATATCACCAGGAGCTATTAAGCTTAATATGGGATGAGCTAATTTACAAGGTTTATTAACACACGACATTGGACATTCCCTGCTTCTGCAGCTCATTATGTGGGTGACTTTGGCTAAGTTTATTTAATGATGTGAGTCTCAGTTTTCTCATCTGTAAAATGGCTGTTATAAACATAGCTTCTCGGATTACCTCACTGGGGAGTTGTGTAAGGATCAAATGACATAATGAATGTGAAAAAAAATATATATATATATATCTCACATTGAAACCATTCTCTAAAAATAGAGTACACTGCATGAGTCACTTGTGAAAAATGTCTGCATTTATTATAACAATTCATCCCAATTGTTAGCTAAATAGGAAGATTCTACCCACAATAGGGTTACCAGACCAACTACTGACATAGGATAAAGCCCTTGACCAGTATGGTAAAGAAAGAGTTTATTTTTCAACAAATAACTATTAAAAGTACAATGGCTGCAAAATGTTCATTAAAGGTCTGAACTCGGAATTGAACCATTTGGATTCAAATCCCAGCTTTGGCACTTATCACCTGAGGATCTTAGGCAAGTTTCCTGACTTCTCTGTGGTTTGGTTTGTATACTATGAGGGATGTGGTCATTATGAGGATTTAATGATTTCATATTTAGAAAACACTTGAAATTGTGCCTGACACAATTTTAAAGTTAGATGGCAGGCGATAGGTGATATGTCAGATTCTGGAATTAAACCTCTATACTTGCTAATTGGAGAAGGTGAGTACTATTGATGCCATACCAAGTGTAAGCTTTAAAAAGTCTTTGGGTTTACAGACCTAAGTGTAAATATTTTCGCTTTCAGCATTTAGTATAAAACTCACACATAAGTCCATTACAAATACTTCCTTTAGACAACATCAAGCCAATGTTTAGATCTGTGATCACAGATTTGATCTTGGACTGGGCAATCCACTTAACCTCTTCATCCTTCAGCTCCTCTCTGCAGATGTGCAATAAAAAATGCTGGCTTCACAAGGGTGTCCTAAGATGAAAACAAGATAACATTTGTAAAACTTTGACTGCTTGCTGGGAGAGGCGCCACCTAAATGCAGATTATAATTATTAACATCATCTCATATTCCACTGGAGACTGGTTCAAATGCCATTATCCTATTAAATGACTAAAGCCAATCTTAAAAATTACAATGTCAGGGGCTTGAAGAGTTAGGAATATGGTGCCAGACATCTTCCTGTGTGAAAGTAGTTGAGATGGTGCCACCAGACTCTACTGTGTTGAAAGTCACTTGGAGCACTACCCAGGTTCCTCTTGGGAGGAGCCTAAGAGGGATGCTTAAACACTTTGCAAAGATAGCTCTCTTGGGGTTTCCATCTATAGCTCACAAATGTTAGCAAGTCCACGGGAATCTGGAGCAGAAAGATTTGGAGCATGAGTTTCCTACCTGAAGCTCATTAGCCACTTACAAAGCTCTTTAGAGAGGTTTAAAATTTTGTGGAACTCAGTGACTTTAATCTTCTCTCACCTATCCCAGGTTTTCATGGGAGAGACAGTAGCTGACATGTTCAACAAGAAAATGAATAAACTAAAAGAGGTAGAAATAAGCAAAGTGACTTTAGGTGGTACACAGATGTAATTCCATACACACACACAGTGTGTGTGTGTGTGTGTGTGTGTATGTATGTGTGTGCGCGCGCACACTTATAAAAGTTAATACAGGGCATGAAACCTGTACATTCATGAATATTATTGCTTTGGACAAACATAAAGTTGGTATTGAAAAAGATGGCTGGTAGTAAAGAAAAAATGTATTTGACTTAAAGAGAAAACTTAGGTAATTAATAGTAATAGAAAATAATAATGCCGTTTTTAAAGCAAAAATCACAACAAAAGTTAAAGAAACATCTGAGAAGAAAGATGAGAACGTTTGTTTCTTGTTTTCAAATTTCCAAGTATGGGATTTAGATCCCGGGACAGAAGTTAGAGAAAAATGATTTCTTCCATCTGGATTGATCACCACTGTTTGGGAAGCCTTTTTACATGCTTTTAGTCATTTTCAGGTCAAGCATGATTGTTTCTGTTTAATGGATGAGGAAACAGACTTAGTATCCTTGAAAAGTTGTGCAATAGCAAACTGGCAAGTGAATAAAAATCTGCATATGTTGAGATACTGTTTAGGGAAAGGAATCATATGCTAAGTGCTTTTTACAAAATAGAGAACTGTTTACTGAAACTAGCGGAAACCCATTTAACTTCTCAGAAACCCGCAAATATAACGGTGTTCCCATTTATCATGGGTCTCTCATCTACCCTGTTGCTGAGCACTGTGCTGGATGAGGGGGACCTAGTGGGGGCCGCCTGGTTTGTTCTTTCAGGGACTTAAATCTGGACAGAGGCAACACATAGCCAGCCCATTCAGGCCCCCCAGTCACATTTTGCTTGAATAATGGGGATGTGAAAGTGGTTTTAAAATGTTATCATTTAAGTATCTGAACATTTCACCTAAAAATCTGATGCCTGACTTCTCTTAAAATTAGGCATGACCAAGTCTGAATTCCTGCCTAACAAGACTTCCTCTGGGGCTCTGTGCTCTCTCTCAAGTCTGATGGAGCCCTTCCCGTCTCTCACATCTCCTTTGCTTTGAAGGCTCAGTTGCAAAAAGCAGGCAGACAAACTCTCACGGATGACCTCTCCCTGGGGAATGATCCAATGAGCCCAGGCAGCAGTCCCCTAACACGTGGGACAACCAAGGTGGGGTGGTCAGCCATAGAGCTTAAGGTTCAATACTAAAACAAATACAATTTTGTATGCTACCTGCAACAGGTTTTTACTTCTTTGTTGACAAAATTCTTGCGCATTATTTGCCATTCATACCGCGACTTTGAGAAGTAGAAGAGGCAGGAATCATCATCCACGTTTTACCGATTAGGGAACTGAAATCCAAAATGGAAAGAAGTCTCCTGGAGGTGAAGCCTGGGACTCGAGTTGGGTACCAGAGATTTCTTAAGAAATTGCTCTACAGGAAAATCCTGGCAGGGCAGAGAGCAGCAGGAGAGGGAAGGCAAGAATGTAGCCTCAGGGAAAGGCCACTCTGGCCTGGACCCTGGAGGGGCTCTGAAGCATAACTGTACCACAGAATTGCCCTCGTTGAGCCCAAGGGCCAACTTTCTGTATCCCTTATCCATCATTTGCTGGCTGTGGCCTCCCCTCATGAGCTTCCTGGGTGAGATGACTCCTCTGTTAGCCCGGGGCAATTTCCCCAGAAACAGGGGCATCCCTGGGCTTTCAGCAGCCCATATTGGAAGCAGCTGCAGAAGGGTTCACCAGCCCAGTTAATAGGATCTGGGAGGGGGCGCCACCCCAGCATCTTCCACCAACACTGAACACCTGGTTAGAGTGAGATCCACCCAAAGGCATTCTCCTCCAGCCCCGTGTGCTACCAGGTGTGCTTCAGGGGGCGGAACTTTCAGAAATTACACAAGGGTTCCTTTCCACACAGGAAAGGTCTCAGTCTACATTTTGAGCATCCACGAGGAAATGGTCCTAGGTTTACAAATTTTTCATAGTGCAAACGATGGAAATAGTGGGACCTCAAAATCTAAGACTTTATAGATCAATAGATAACAGTAGGCGTCTAGATACACATACGTATTTCACGTGTGGATACACATATGAAATATCTTTTGCTGCAAATATAGATACAAGGTATGACGGTTTATGTTTGTCTGGAAAAAAAAAAAATCTCTTGCCCCAGAAATGGAAAAGCTTTGTGTTCGAAGGGTTTAGAAAGTAAATCCTTCTTCAACAGAGCCTACCCCCTTGGGCTTTGTCATAAGAAGGAAGAAAGAATTTTCAAGAAATATCAGGTCGTCCTTCTGGCATATTTCTACTTTGTTCTGAGCTCAGAAGTGCATTTCATCAAGTAGAGGAGTGTGGGTTTTGCTAAGTGTGAATAGAAGAGAAAAAGGGGGGAATGAACCTAAGGTGGTATAAAACAGAGTTGCACTTTTAACCTTTAACAAATTTTTAGGTAGTTTACGTGATTCTCCTTATTAAAGGATGCTAATCGTACGTATATCCCTCATGATGGGAGACGTTCAATATCAGCAATTGTGTCTGACCAAGGAGAAAGTAAACAGGGAAACGTCCAAGGTAAGACAGCTTATTTTATTTCTTCCCTGATTTCTGTCCACAACACCTTCAAGATACCATTCCAAAGCTATTACCATAACTGAAATATTTTACATAATGGAAAGCACGGGCACCTCAGATCTCCTTTTGCATGACAAATGTTTAATTAGAAAAATAATAGGATGGAAATGAAATTGGTATTTACTATGACTGGAACAGAGAATTGTCCTAGAGAAGAAAATTCAGTTTTAATTCACCAAAGGCAAAAAGAAAAAGGGGGTGGAGAGGGGAAGCAAGTCAGAAAGAAAAGAATCTTAAGCGAATGTTGGAGAGAAACCAGAGACTAAAGTGTGTGGCTGGTGCCTGTAATTGGGGTGGAATCCATCTTCCATTGTCTCTGTGTCTGTGAGACACACACACACACACACACACACACACACACACACACACAAACACAGCCCAACACAATCATAATAGTAATTATAAGAGAAGAAGGTGGTAGTTGAAGAAGTCCTTTTAATTGCTTCTTTAAAAAAAAAATTCAGGTCCTCTAAATGTTGCATCTCCATCAGATTAGATAAACTGTATACCAAATTAGCATATGGTCCAATTCTGCACCGCATTAGCAACCTAATTATAACTGTGAAATAATTCAGTGTGGAACCATATGCTAAAATATGGTAATTGCTATTGTATGGTTTGGGAAGAACTCCTTGTGTTTTCCCCTGTCTTTTTGAGTCACTGGTGATAACTGTTTTTCCTTTGGTCAGCGAGTCAGAGGCCATGAGATTCTTCCTTATCACAGAACACCCATGAACCGCTAGCCCCATCCCTCCTTCTGCCATTTCTTTGTGGTTTTCCATTTCCTTAACAGGAATAATCTTGTCATAGTAAAAGTGACCAAGGCTCTGCACAAGCTGGGTCCCTGGATCCTTTGTTTATCTCAGCTCTACTCTCCCGGGTGCTGGGTACGGGGTTGGGCTTCTGGCTACTTCCTGTGCAGTAATTACCCAGGGGCTTTGTGTGAGAAGGGCTGCTCCCTGTTCTTATGAGCTAGTGTCCTCAAGCAGTGACAGCTGTCACTGGGTGTTCTGTGGTAGGTCTGGTGGCCGGTACCAGAAAGGCAGCCCGTGGGAGGGGAGGAAGAACAGGCAGGTAGGGTGTGGCTGGAGGAGGTAGGTCTCTGGGAGCCCGTCTTTGAGGCCTATCTTTTGTCCCTGGTGAGCAGAGCTTTCTCTCTCTCCCTGATGGCCGTGTCTTAAGCCACTTGCCCCCCACACCCTTCCAGCAAGTTGTGCTGCCCCATCTCAGGGCCAGAACGATGAAGCTGGCCATCTGTGCACTGAGACCTCAGAAAGTATGAGCCCCAAAGAAACTTTCTCTCCTCTGTATTGTTCTTGTCAAGTCTTTTGGCCACAGCAATGAAAAAAAGTTAACTAAAATATGAGATAATAGGGGAAAGTGTGGGAAGGTAGGTCACCTCGATACGACTGGAAAATGCAACATCAGCAGGAGCCGTCACCTTGGAAACATGAGTGTCAGGGAGGAGCCTCAGGGCCCTGGAGCCTGAGCGGCAGGCACCGTGGTGGCGGGAGCCCCTGGCAGAGGTACTAACTTGTGGGAGGTCCCTTCCTCTCAGTCTCTATTGCCAATACCCCAATCCAAGGCAATATCACTTCCTATCAGGACTATTAACTGCAAGGGGCTTTTAACTGTTCTTCTTGTTGTATCGCCTCAAATCCACCCTCCTCACAATTACCAGAATGATCTTTCCAAATGCAAACCAGACAATTTCCTCATAGTGCTTAAACCTCCTTGGTGGCTCCCCTTCATGTCAAGAACCAAAGACAAGCTCATCAACAAGACCTCCATGAGCTAGCCCTGCCTGCCTCTGCCCCATACCTCATGCCCTGGCAGGAGCCAAGTGCTCGGGTGCCCATCCCAACCAGAGGGCTCTGGATGCAACTGTCACTCAGCTGGGGTCTAAGGCGTTGCCGTCAGCCAGATCTGGGTTTGACTGCTGGCTCTGCCACCTCCTAGCTCCTTCATGGCATGTGACTAAGTTTGCCTCCTGAGCCTCAGGTGTGGAGCGGGGATGATGTGCTTCACAGGACTACTGGGTGAATGAAATAGCAAATTCACCCCACGAGTCACAGTTCCCAGTGTGTGGTAAGTGTTAGGTGTATCTTGCCTATTCCTCCTGTTATTATGGTGATGTAAGTTTTAAGACTGAGCGTAGTCGTCTCCTGGAGGTTCTCCCTGCTCTGCCTTCAGTATTAAACATTCCTCTTGAGTGCTTCTTATTCCTTGGGCATCACTCCTGTTGTACAACACTGTAATTATTATCTTGTCCTCAGATACTGCTTCAGACTGTGAATCTCCTAAAGGCAAGGACTGTGTTGTCACAATCATTCCCAGATCCTGGGTGTCTGGCACCCTCCCTCTCACCCAGCAGGTGCTCTGTTTGGGTGAGTGCTCTGAGTGGACATGGCTGAGTCAAGAAGGAGTAGGATTGTAATTTCCATGCAAAAGGAATGAATCCAGATAAAGAGAGAGAGTTACAGAGGGTCACACACCCTGTTGGTCAGATGGCAAAATCAACTGACGGAATCTAGTTTACAGGTTCAGTAGGGTGCAAGGGCAGGACAGTAAGCCCATGATTCCCAAGGCAGTATGTTCTTTATTTTCCTCTCAGAAGGGAGGTCTCTTGGATTCCTCCTGACTAGGGTTCAGAAGAAAGGCAGGAAGCAATTTACAATAGCCAAATTATGGAACCAACCTAGGTACCCTTCAACAGATGAATGGGTAAAGAAAGTGTGGTAAAGATACACAATGGAATATTACTCAGCCTTAAAGAAGAATGAAATTGTGGCATTTGCCAGTAAATAGATGAAGATGGAGAATATCATGCTAAGCAAAATCAGCCAATCCCCCCCCAAAACCAAAGGCTGAATGTTTTCTCTGATATGTAGATGCTAATTCATAATAGGGGGTGGGGCTCAGTAAAAATAGAGGTACTTTGGATTAGGCAGAGGGGAGTAAAGGGAGAGGAGGGGATCTGGGGTTGGGAATGATTGTAGAATGAATCAGACATTATTACCCAATGTGCAGATATGATTCCACAACCAGTGTGATTCTACATCATGTACAACCAGAAGAATGAGAAGTTATACTCCATTTATGTATGAAAAAGAAAGACAGGACGCAGGGCAATTTCTCATAACAAAAAGACAGTAATTAAAAAAAAAAAACCCTGAAAAATCAGCCAATCAATCTCAACATGTTCTTTTCCTAATTCAAGATGTTGTGGAAATAATGCGGAAATTCCACCTTGGTGGTCCACAGTGAAAGAGACATCTCCTTGATGTGTTCTACATTATAGTTTTGTCATTTCGGATTTTGACTCCAAAGAAAGCAAACAAGCCTGAGATGGCCTGCAGACCACTGAAGGTGCCCCAGCTCAGTTCTAACCACACAGAACAGAGCAGCGTGTTGAGAAGAAAAATATAAAATCAGCAGAGATAAGCCTCCTTTCTGCTGGTGGGTCACAAGATTTATGTGCATTCTTTATGGGAAAGCCTGGTTTGGGCATTTTTCCATGTGACCCAAAGAAAGAAAACAAAGTCGGATGGACAGGAAGGCAGGAAGTTCTGAGAGCTGCTTCATGGTTATTGTTACTAGGGAAACCGATTCTTTAGTATTCATGTGTTCGGCAGACGGCCATACTGCGTCTCCCAGGCTGAGGCGGACTGGCAGGAGGGAGAGGAAGGGATGAACACAGCCAGACAGACAAATACAGAAGCTGTGTCAAAGTAGGTTGTTGATTCAGCCATCAACCATACTTTCTAGTGACTTTAAAAACGAGATCGTTGCCAGCATCCAATGATTCAAAGAGCCATCGGGGGTTTGTGTTCCTTTCTATTATCATATTCACATACTGTCCACTCTCTGCCAAGCAAAGCTTCTCCAGAGGAGATAAAGATTCCTGAAATCTAGTTCCATTTTGAGAAAATCATTACGGCATAAAAAGAGCCTCTAGAATTGATCTCTGTTTTCCCTATCCCTCCAAAGCCTCTTTCCTTTAGTATCGAAAGATGGTGGTGGCCAATGTATTGTTAATGACTTCAAAGGTGACATTCTCTCGAGCAGAGAGTGGGAGCATTTAACAGATTCTCTGAGTATCCGTCCTCAAATATAAAGGAAATCCATTCCACACAGAAATCAGAATCCTACAAAGATGCCCATCATCCCACGGACCTGTTTCTAGTTTACAGGTGGTGCTCAATTAATGGGTAGCCAAGTTCTTTAGCACATGAAAAAGCAAAGTCGAGAAATATGAAACTTTTAGTCACTGATCACAGACTCGGAGTGAAAGTAAACTGAAAGGGGCTGAGGATCTGATCTAATTCTCACATCCCCTCTCCTTCCAACCCCACATCCCCGGGGCAACCATTAGCACAGGACTCAAGACATTGCAACTGAGATGGTGTCTGACCAGTGCTTCTCCTAGTGAGGATTTGGACAAGGGGGTAGGTGAGAACTTTCTCTTCCAGAAAAGTCATCTGAATTATAATGTTTCTTACGTGAAAAATCAGAATGTCCTGGCCCTGTTCCCTCTGATCTGCGTGGCCGAGAGGAACTCACGGGGCTTCGAGGGGTGGCTCCTGGTCTGGAGGTACTAGCATCCACCCAGATGGATTGCTCACTATAACAGCCCACCACGAGTTCATGTCACTGACATCCTTCACATGATCAGTCGGTATTAATTGGACACCAACTGTATTCAAACCCCTCTACTCGATATGGTGAAAGAGGTAAAAATGAGTAATGATTAGCTGCAGAACTCAAAGAACCCACCATTTAGTGAATGATAAACAGAGTGAAAAATGTCAATCTAAGCCCATCACATCCTTCCTTGGCGTTCTTTAAAATTTGTCATCTGACCTGAATTTCCCTGGCTCCTGGCCACTCTCCAGCTTCATTGCCATGGACCTCTGGCTCGTTCCCATTTGCCTGCACCTTCTCCTCCGCTCAACCTCCAGATCTCAGTTAAAAACCTTAAAAGAGCATACTATAGGGATACTGCCACATCAATGATCATAGCAGCACAATTCACAATAGCTAGACTGTGGAACCAACCTAGATGCCCTTCAATAGATGGATGGATAAAAAAATAATGTGGCATTTATACACAATGGAGTCTTACGCAGCACTAAAAAATGATAAAATCCTGGAATTTGCAGGGAAATGGATGGCATTAGAGCAGATTATGCTAAGTGAAGCTAGCCAATCCTTAAAAAACAAATGCCAAATGTCTTCTTTGATATAAGGAGAGCAACTAAGAACAGAGCAGGGAGGAAGAGCATGAGGAAAAGATTAACATTAAACAGAGATGAGTGGTGGGAGGGAAAGGGAGAGAGAAGGGAAATTGTATGGAAATGGAAGGAGACCCTCATTGTTACACAAAATTACATATAAGAGGTTGTGAGGGGAAAGGGAGGGAAAACAAGGGAGAGAATTGAACAACAGCAGATGGGGTAGAGAGGGAAGATGGGAGGGGAGGGGAGGGGGCATAGTAGGGGATAGGAAAGGTAGCAGAATACAACAGTCACTAATATGCCATTATGTAAAAATGTGAGTGTGTAACCGATGTGATTCTGCAATTTGTATTTGGGGTAAAAATGGGAGTTCATAACCCACTTGAATCAAATGTATGAAAGATGATATGTCATGAGCTTTGTAATGTTGTGAACAACCAATAAATAAAAGTCACTTCTTAAGGAAGCTTTTTAAAATTCTTCAGGTCAGGCAGCTCCTGCTTTATCTTTTAATTGCACTCTCTCTCTGTTTTTTTTTTCAGTTGTTGCAGTAATTGCACTTTGATAAAGTATTTGGGAGATTGTTTGATACCACTTGTCTTCCCCTCTAGACTCCAAGCTTCATGGGAACAGAGACTGAGAAGCTTTGGCTCAGCCTCCATCCTCTGCTCATTGTAGGTCCTGGTATAGAGCTGACTCTTGGTAGGTGTTTCTTAAATAACTAAATATATGTCCATATGACAAGTTAGAAGGAAGAGGAACAAAATCCTCAAGAGCTTTTAAACAGCCAGGTTGCAAGACAGTGGTTTCTTTCTTAAAAATTTGCTATACATACATACAGGGCCTTATGAGAATGTTTCTGGAATGAATAAGAGAAAAGAATGAGTGAGTGAATGGATGATGAATTGGGCCAAATCATCTCTCATTCTCTTTTTTGTTTGTTTACATGATTATACATTACATAAATAGCAATGTTCAAAATCTCTCTCTCTGTGTGTAGCACAACTTGTGAAAGATGAGCAAAAAGAAAAAGAAAACAAAATAGCCAATCAAAAATCCAAGATGCAACTGAGGGACCCGTCTTTGTCATTTATAGGAAAAATAAATTCTGGCCTGCACACTTCTGTAATAAAACACTGGAAAACTTTAATTTTCTGAAAAAGAGCTCTTGGTAGCTTTGGCTATAAATGCTGGCCTGATAAACTTGTGTCTCAAGTATCTTTAGAGCTGCAGCTTTAGTCTCCATGTACCAGTTACTGAAAGGCCTCTCCCAGTTTACTTGGGAATCTACATCTATACAAAGATGATTCCAATCTCCCGTGACAGCTGGAAAGCAGACACCTTCAGCACTCAGTACTTCATGATTTGTAGTGCTTGTCACAGTCCTCCTTGAACTTTTCAGTGGCTGGGAGCTCTGAGAGGGCAAGCCTATTCTTATTTTATCAACTCTTCTTTCTTGAGCAACTAGCACTATGCCTGGCAAAGTGTAGGCTCTTGGTAAATATTTACCTATTGACTAACTGCAGCTAGCATTCATTATGAGCTAAGCCCTGTGTCCTGCATTGCAACATGGATTGCCTCCCTGAATCCTCACACGCCCTCTATGAGGTAGTTGCTATTATTATTTTCATTTTACACAAAAGGAAACCAAGGCATAGAGAAGCCAAAGAGCTTGACAAGGTCACAGAAATCGAAGTGACAGAACCAGGTCTATCAGATGCACACTCTTTAACTTCTCCTGCTTTCCTAAGGTTAAATCACATGGAATGGATGATATGTAAGCTCTCCTGACAAATGTATAAGTAGTTTAGCAACAAAAGTACTGATAACCTAAATGTAATTAGAAAAAAAAATACAAGAAATGAAAGATGGTGCATGGGGTGCTAGGAAAGCAGAGAAGGGGTAACCGTTGTGGGGGCAGCTTCCTGGGGCAGTGGCAGACCATCCAGGGGTTAAGTGGCATTACTGGCAGACACCCTCCTTCAACACATTGGCTATGGGCTCACTCTGTGCCAGACTTCATGCCCACGTAGGTAGCAAGAAGAACTCAGAATTATGCCAAGGGGACAGTTCTAATAAAATAGGGATATTTATTATGGTCCAGTGCCGTGCTCTCAGGGTACACAGCAAAGGACCCCATGTGAGAGGGACTAAGAAAAGGCCAGGGATTCTTAGCCTGGTGGTGGGAATACAGTGGTTCTTAGTTAAGCGCTGGTGGGAATATGGGGTTGCAGGCTGGGGACCAAGGTGAGAAGAAGTGGGCACCATCAGGAATGGGCTCTGGTACTTGCTATGGATGATCCTGAATGCAGAAGACACCAGAGCCGGGAGTAGAGCAGGAAAGGACCTACAAAGATTCCCTGGGCGACACCATGGCAGGATTCGGAGAGGGATGAATGGGAGTCAGGAAGAATCACCAGACGTTAGTTAGATGGAAATGCTAAGAGCTGGAGTCTCACAGTAGCCGTGGAAATACCAGTGCTCATCACTGACTAGAGCTAACTAAACCGTGAGAATTATCAGTTACCCAAGGTATTCTGTGTTTGGATTTAATATTTAGAAAGCTCCAATTATCTTTCTCCACAAAGGATTCTGTATGCAGGTGCCTCTCTGTGTGAGAGTCCTTCCTTCAAACCTCTCTTTGGATATGTGTAAATTCTCCTAGTGCTCCTCAGCTGTCAGAGGTTGCTTGTTTCAACATTTCTTTTCATGGAGGAAGAGATTTTAATCAAAGATTGCGAAACTCCGTCTTCTCTACTGAATCTGAATCTTTGTTTCTCAGTCCCACGTTTCCCTCAAGTGTCAGGCATCTACTCTGGCCCTTCATATGTGCCATAGGATTCTGAAATTGATGGTTTCAAGTTCCCTCTGATCCCTCTCCTAAGACAGACACTGGCCAATGGTGCTCCCATTGCCATCCAAACAAGATGAAGCATCCCATGTACCAGAGATGATACCATGGAGCCACTTCAGAGTAATGACACTGTTTTGTGGCCTTTCCTAACAGGCCAATTGTCGTGAAAGCCATTAATAATTACCGAGGACAAGCAAACTTGGCTATCTAAAATTAGTCACAAAAATATTTTTTAAATAAAAATGTCTGAATTCTAGATGTATCATAAAATGTGTTAATGTTATAATGCCTTTAGTAAGGTTCAATCAATCTTGGGCAAAGGTTGTCATAAAATAAGAGAAATAGGACACTGAAGAATTGAAGGCAAATCAGCCAAAGGCCGTATTCTGCTTAAGTATATGATCATAGATTCAAAATGTTCTTTGAGATTTTCTGATCAAAAAAAAAAAAAAAAAAGACTTCCTCTTGCTGCTATAGTTAAGGCAGTCTGTTTGCCTGCCCACTCTGTACGGACATGAATGAAGTTTTTGGAGAGAGGCAGCTGGCAGCTCTAACAACCTCATCTCTTTTCCTGGGAGGATGAGCACGGAGGAAGTCGTGCAGTTGCTAATTGGTGAATTTCCTTCAGGTATTAGTTTTCTCTTGCTGATGTCATTCCCAGGATCTTAGCCAACAAAAATTCCCCCAATGAAGCATCTTTACTTCCTGAAGGTGAATCTAAACAAACACCCTCGTGGGCAACAGTCACCACTCACATTCTGTTCCTGGCAGTCCTGGAGACAGCAACAAAGGAGACTCATGTGGCCATCTGTCTCCAGTGGACTTAAATGTTTATGTCCCTCTTAGCTGTAGGATTTTGGCAGTAATGTTGTTGATACCCAGGAAGGAAAGATGTGACTAAAATTAAGAGACCCAGAGCTGGAAGTTGACATGATTCAATAAGAATTGCTGTCACCTCAGCCCCCTGTCCGGCACTCGTCAACAGCAGGGAAGAGAAAGTGAACGTGATGGAGGTGGAGGAGTCTTCTGGAACCATAGATGGCTCTCAGCGTTCACAAAAAGAACAAGCATTAAGCCTCCCCAAAATTGAATGTACATTCCCTTCACAGCTCCTTCCAAAGCTTTGTGTGTGTTTCAATCATTTCCCTTCTGGACAAAATACAGTACTCTAGGATTACTCAAAGATCTTTCGCGTTTTCTGCACAATTTATTTTATATAGTATAAATTATTCACCGAATCAAAAATGTATACAAAATCTCTACTGTTTCCCTCTTGAGTAACACTCTCCCTAAGGATGCAAACAATGGGATTTGTGTTTGAGCAAGTTGTGAAAAATAAGTCTTAAGCTTTAGGAATGAATCACATGTGACTCAGTTATTTTTAAACATAAATAAGTAAAGCCCGGAGAGAGGGGGGGATGCAGAGAGAGAATGGTTTAAGGGGAGAAGAACAAGCAATGCATTTTCATGAACCGTAAGACATAGTCTAAATATAGAAAAGGAGATGCCAGTCATCTTTGAGGGCTGCATATCTCATTCCTCTGCACCACCCCCACAGCCCTATATGCACCTCCATTTGTCAGTCTGCATATAAAATCGCTGCACACCTAGAGTTCCTTTACATTTGGAAAATTGGTTGCATGCTGTCCTAGCTACAGCCACAGCACTGACATGCCACAGAATCAAAAGCTGGGAGGGCAGAGATTTTACTGCCTTCAATGAGGTGGGGTTGAAAACTTGGTGGTCTGTCCCCAAACATGTTATTTTAGTTCCCCATGAAACACTTAAAGCTAGATGATTGCTTACTTAATTCTTCGGCACAGCAGGGCTTTTGAAAATTAGTATTAAAATGCTACTTACCTACGCTAAGTCAAATCCAAGCATTAACAGGTCTTAGAGACTAGAGGTGGGGAGAGTGCTGCTTGTTGGCTTCCTGGTGAGGATTACTTCTCCTCTGGGACCGTGACTGCCTGGCTTTGGGAAGCAGGAAGCTAATGACAGACAGAGTGCCAAAGTCTCCCATAGCAGGCAGTTTCCTGTGAGGCAAATGGGACTCTGGGCAGTTATCACCTCAGGATTCAAAGCAATGGGCTATGCAAAATTTCCCAAGCGGTTATGGGGGGGATGACATTTAGCTGCAGATAATCATAAAAACAGAAGACCTTGCTCCCAGCATTCCAAGAAAATTTCCAGCTGGGAAGTTTTCTCCCCTATCAGACAAGATAACTCTGATGAGCAACCAGCGCCTAGTAGTATGAGGCCTCTGTGTTGTTCATCTGCAGACGTGTGGTGGTTTCAAAGTGTCTACAAATTCGTCAAAATGTCTCCTGTCAAGAGGTGGCATTTAATTGCCCTCCCATTAAATATTGGGCTGGGTTTAGTGACTCGATCCTGATTTAGGGAAGAAGCAGCAGTGATTCTTTGTGGTTTTCAAGGGATGTTTTATGAAAGACATTGGAGCTCCTGCTGGGGTCTCTCTCTCTCTCTCTCTCTCTCTCTCTCTCTCTCTCTCTCTCTCTCTCTCTCTCTCTCTCTCTCTCTCTCTCTCTCTCTCTCTCTCTCTCTCTCTTTCTCTCTCTCCCTCTTCCTTTGCAGAGAAACCACATGCTAGAGAAACCACATATTAAGGGCCTTGTAGACAACACAACCCCAGCTGTTCAAGCTGTCCCAGCCCATATGCCAGATAAGGGAATGAAGATGCTTTTGAATTGACTTCAACCCTAGAATCATCTGCCTGCAAGAGATCTGCAGCCAGAACCACCCAGACAAGCTGATTCAAAATGTTGGATCCATAGGAATCACGAAAAACTGAAAGGAAAAAAAAAAATCAATGTTGGGATTTTTAGCCTGCCAATTTTTGAGGGTGATGTTTCACAGTGACAGATAATTGGAATTTTTTTTGTTATCTACAAGTGAGATATTTCCATTACAAAACTTAAAACGTGGGTCATGTGTCCATTCAGCCCTGTTGACCCAAGGGGGCCTGGATGGAAGGTGGAGATAAGAATGGTTTTGAAGAGTCTGTCCATGAGGGATTAAAGGAAAGTGAACAACACATATCAGCAGCTAGAAGAAAGGAGACCCTAGTTAAGAAAGTCAAGCAATACTGTGATCTGTGATAGCACGGGAAATAGAAAACGTCCTTAAGGAAATCATAAGAGATTGCCAGGCAGACTCTGGAAGATGGCTACCTGGTTCTTGCTGCTCTAGGAAAACAAGAGACAGATGAACTGAAGACAGAATGAGAAAATATAAAATAGCCAAGGCTTTTGGGATTCAAAAATTAGAACTAATTCATAATCTTATCCAGGTGGCAAATGGGGCTAAAACTACAATATGTGATTTCCACTGGAAGAAGGAGGCAACAATAGGAGTCCAGAGTCCTTTGTTAAGACCTCTGATGAATTTAACCTAGTGCCTCATAAGTTCTTTCAGAGTCAAAGGTCTCTCTAGAGATCTTAAAGGCATGCCTCTTAGATGCATCCATTAAACAAAAATGAGTCTAAGAATCTTCAGGGCACAGTCCCACAGGAGCCTTCGAGGAAGCTAAGGATGTTATTCAGAAAAAACATCCCTGAATAAGATTTGTGGATATGGCTTTTATCTAGTGGAGGGAATCCCAAGAAGATTGATAGGAAACACATGAAGTTTTTAAAGAGACTTTTGCTCATGAAAAAACTGCCAATGAGTACTAAAAAGTACAGAAATTGTACAACATGAAAAGATGCATCAGGACCCTGCAATTCTATGAGAAAGAAGCAGGCTGAGAAAAATCATTCCAGCATAAAAATGGGGTCCATTTAAGAGGAGAAGAGAGATAATCCAGAGGGAGAAACCAAGAGCCCAGAGAATGGAGCTAAGAGCCTTGGGAATCATCCCTAGGGAATGCACTAACTCTGACGACTGACAATGTGTGCCTGGCAGGATTTCAGAATTGCTAGATTACTCATTACTGTCCTGGTTTTGAAACATCTCTATGGGCTATCCTCTGCCTATTCCACTAAAATATGTTGGGGGCAGGGAAGAAAATATGAGGATCCGAACCAAAGGAGCCTCATTCCGCAGTACCTGAACTTGATTTAGATGGTGAGACAGAGAACCTTGCACCAGAGAGGGATGCTATAATAGGAGACAATATTTTAAAGTCTTAGGAGGGAGTGAGAGTATTTTGCATGTGAGATCAATATAAATAACTTATGCCAGGGGCAGACTGCCATAGCTTTAGAATACGATCACAGTTCTTTTTAGAATTCTTCCATCAAAAGGGGGAATCTAATTCCCTTCCCCTTAAGGATAAGCTGGCCATAGTGACTTACTTTTAACAAACAGAATGCTAGATCATAAAGATCCACAGAGCTTTCACCCGATGGTCTTGTTCTGTTGGCGCATGGGCTTTGGAGCCCTGAGCCACTATAAACAACGTCCAGCTAACCTGAAGCCATAGGCTTAAGGGACCTTGTGGCAAACCATAGTAAGTTAGAAGTGCTCTGCTCCAGGTGTTTCAGCTCCCAATTTATGGAGCCTTCTTCCATAGTCTGACACCAGATGTATGAGTAACAAAGCTTTAAGGTTGACCCAACCCAACCCTCATCTGATTGCAGCCCTCATGAAACATTCCAAGACACAATCACCTTGCTGAACTGCTCCTGAACCCTTAGCCCCTAAAAAAGTGTGAAAGATAATCAAAGATGGTTGTTTTAAGACGCTAAATGTTGGAGTTGATTTGTCATATGGCAATAGGAAATCAGAACAAGGGAACGTCACTCACATTTTGTTCTGTGTGAATGGAGAACCCTGGAGCTCTCCAGCAAGATGGTGTCATAGGACCCTGTGCAAAACCAGTGTGGGAGACTTCATCCCAGCTACTCTTTCTCAGTTATGCTCCTCTCTTCCCTGGCTTACTACCTCCATTCGGATCCATGTCATTGACTTCCTCTGACACAAGGCTTTAGTCTAGACCCCAGTAACCTGGTGCCTCTCAACATCCTCATCTCTGTTGGATACTCCACTCTATGTCACTCTGGGATTTCTAATACTGCCCCTACCTCCATTCTGGCACATTGTGTCTCAAAAGTCCACAGACGCCCTTCCTTTCCCATCCCCAGATCCTCCCTGTACTGTGGGGATGCTCCAGTTCAAGTTCTCATTCCAATTTATACAAAGAGCTGTACTTCATCTACTCCTTGGGCTTCAGGTTGCGTAAAATGGCAGCAATAGACACTGTCTCCCTTCGGGAAAACAGGGGAGAGGCCCCCACACACTCTACCACCAGTCTTGGAAGAGCTGCTTATACGCTTGCCCTGGAAACTCTACACTGTGATAGGTGGGGAAGACCAGAGGAGGGCTGGCTCAAGGTCCCTTAAAGCCCAGGACCCAGGCTGGGCCACTGAGGTCCTGATTAAGACAACGCTAATGTGACCTCACCCACTGAGCTTGTGGGTGGGTTCCATGTCCAGGCCTTCCTACTTCTCTCCCCAAGAACCAGCTACAGCCATCCTGTACCCATGAAGGAGAATGGAGAACGTGATGGAGAATTTTACATGGCTTCTCATTATCACCATGGCTTCCAGAAACTGATTCTCATTCTCTACAATTTTGTGGCTGCTGTTGTTAAGTTTGGTGGTGTTCCAGTGTTCATTGCTGAAAAAAGTTACAATCCTAATAAGGCCTGGAGGCTTGAAGGGACCCTTATAAGGACAGATAATTTCTTGAGTTAGTTACAAGCACAAAAGTGCCCAGTCATAGTCTCTGTCTCAGGGTTTAAATATGGTGCTGAAATCTATGTAAGGAGGGGAGACATTAGCTCAAAGATCTACTTTGTGGCTAAGGCAGTATAGGGCAACTGCATTGCACTTTTAGGGTTCAGTCTGACTCCCTATGTGACCAGACTAAGGTCCTAAATTTATCACTCATGGGTAGTGACCTCAAAAATACTACTTCATCTTTCGGGCCTAAGTGTGAGCTGGAAGAGTGGAGCATGCCCCCAGGCTTCCCAGCAAGCCCTGCCTCCCAACCAAGCTGCCAGCTGCAGGTGACACTCAGAACCTCAGAGAGCTGTCAGTGACCTAAATGGAAAGGGGGAAACACTTTACTCAAGATGGAACTGTACTTAAATTGTCTGCTCACTGGTCCACAAAAAGAAGGCCAAAATATCATAACCAGGTTATGAATTAAAATTTAGTATTAAATGATAGAATGAGCAATAACCAAGATCCTTAAATGACATTTATAAAGCATGTGCTGGTTCTCAGTTTCGGTAGCAATTGAAAGCAAACTCACACGCATACACTCACAGGCACAGTTTTCTTCATCCTACTGTGAATTCTCTTTATACTTGGCAAATCATTGACAGAGATGGAAGGATAATTTAGTCCCTCTCCCACAGGGTGTGGCTTTCCTCTGGGACCTCAGTAAGATAAGAATATTAGAAACACATGTCATAATTCTGGCTCCATAGTGGAGGTACATGGGTTCAGGAGTGCCCCCACTATTTCACAGAAAATGGAAAAGAAATGGGATTTTTTTTTTGTTTTGCTTTGTGAAGACACTTGCCAATAGCTTCCTCTCTATTTGCTTTCTTTGTGCCTAAAGCAAATCTCTCTGTGCTGCAGCTATCTGGGGAACACTGAATTATGCTAGGCACAAGCTATAGAAATGAGATGAGTAAAACAGGTGTCCATCCTTAGGGAGCTTAGCATTCCGAGGAGCATCCTCAGAAAGGTACTGCCCTGAGGAGTGACAGGAGGAGGTCAAGCTCTGAGGAAAAGATGCGCAGAATTCCCTGAGGAGATGTGTTATTTGAAAAATTGAGAGATACCTTGAATTAGATCACTTAGCTTTGATAGGGAAAATTCAGAAATTTGACATTTTTATCATGGAATCTGGGAATTGGGGCTGGATTAACAGAGGAGAGTGCATGGTGCCTCATCCTGTCTTTCAGGAAAATGTACCCATTTTTAATCCATGAAAATAATGTCTACACAGCTGTCTCTCCTGTTGGGACTGTGAGGAAAAGGCAGAGTCACACCGGTTCTCTACCTGCAGTGCCCAGCTCAGTGGCTGTTACCTGGAAGGCATTAACAGGTGTTTGGTGAAACAAACAGTGGTAAGCAACATGGACCAGGTTGATTGCTCCCAAAGCAGAGTCCAGATCATGCCATTTCTTTGCTTAACAATCTGAGCTGAGGTTCAGACTTTTGAGGGTCTGGATTCTAGTGTGTCCACAGCCCAGGTTTTTTCCTCTCTCAGTCCCTCCTGCCTAAACTAAGCTCCTTGATGTCTCCCTAAGGCACCCTGAATGTATCGCATTTACGTCTTTATTCAGGTGCTTCCTTTAACGTAGTGTGACTTTCTGCCTTACCTCAGTAGATATGTACCAAATGGTAATCCACTTCTGAAGTTCACTTTGGATGCACTCCCTCAGAGTCTGTTGGGAGAAACAACTGTGTAGATGTATTTTCACGTATTAAAGATAGATCTCGTGTGAGTAAACGTACACAAGTGGCACAGGAGGAGGTTGGGAGTTTTGCCTTGGTTCTGGGTCAGGGGCTGGGGTGAGAGTCGGGAGGCTGTCTTGGGAGAGACATGGGAGACTTTCTTAGGGAACATGGGTAGGTTTTCCTGGCAGGTGGAAGAACAAATGCAAACACCAAGTGTGAGGAGACCCCGTGCACTGCCCTGGTGTTAATTCAACCCTGACTCTGAAGCCTTCTCAGCTGAAGGGGAGTTGCCTTTTCTTTTTCCCTTGCATCCTATTTCACCGTCCCTGCCACCTTATGCCTGCGACTTTGGTCATGTGGTCAAGATTTATTGAAGATTAAGTAGTGATGTAGGACTAGAGATGGAGAGATGAAAAAAGTTTAGTTACTATCCTGAAAAACTTGGAATCCAGTGTGTAAACAAAAAACTTATAGTTAAAATAAAATGAAAAAAGATGTAATAATGGAGATTCTTAGAATATTCTCACTCTTTTTGTCAGTGCTTGAAGTTGTGTTCTATGCTTTAGTTTTCATTTTATTTTTTTGTGGTGCTGGGAACTGAACCTGGGGTGTGATGGAGCAAGTGCCTACTATTGGGATATATCTTCATTCCTGTGTTCTGTATTTTTAAACATTCTCTCTCTTTCCCACTATGACAGAAGGGTTGTTTGCCACATCTCCAGCACCGAGAGCAGTCTTCACACAGAATAGGTACTCAATAAATATTTGTCAAATTCTTTGGTATAGGATAACTTATTTCATTTTGTTTCTTTTTACAATTAACCCACAATGGAAATCTATGACTTTTTAAAAAATATATATTTTTAGTTGTAGATGGACACAATACCTTTATTTTATTTATTTATTTATTTATTTATTTATTTATTTATTATTTTTTTAATGTGGTGCTGGGAAACAAACTCAGGGCTTCACACATGCTAGGCAAGCGCTCGCTCTATCTCTGAGCCACAATCCCAGTCTGGAAATTTATGTCTTACTCATATGAAATTCCCAAAGGACCTTCTTGATCCTCTAATGGCTCCATTTAAGCAATGACTCTTGCACACTCTTAAACATGTGACTTTCACCTTGGCCATATTTACCTGTATGGAGAAAGAGCATGGGAATTGTCACAAGGGCTTGATAGACCAGTCCGGAAGTGGTGCCGTCATTTCTGTTCAAATTCCACTAATCAGAACCCAGCCACCTAGTCACATCCACTTGATAAGGGGTGTGGGCTCTAAAATTTGGTCTAGTTTAGGAGAAAACCCCTTAGCCAGCCTCTGCCACACTGTGTGAATGAAAGGATGGAAGAATAAAGAGCAAATAGAGATGGAAAGAATAAAAAGAGCAACCCCACAAGGGAAGATGGTCTTGTTCTACTCCACGGAGGAGCTGATAATGGGTGCATAGTAGAGGATGAGGAGGACATGGTTACAAGAGGAGGTGAGAGAGGCAAAACAGGAAACCACTTGGCAACCCTTGAGGCCAGAAGGTAAAATGAGAGCAGAGGAGAGTGGAAAAGATGAAAATTAGTAGGGAAGGAGAGACCATCAGACTGTTGTGTCATTCTCCAGAGCTTGGAAGAGAGAAAGAGCCACTGAAAAGTTTGAAACAAGAATATAGCTCAGGTGATTTGCAATTTGAGCAGAGTCTTCAGGTGGTGGAAGTGGGATTTGAGAGGGAAGCAAACAGACCAGTTAGGAGGTTATGTATCTAAACCTTACAGGGTTCCTACAGGGTGGCTCATAGTCATGACTGATCATTGGAACTACTTAAGGAAATATTGGAACATACCTGGATTGCACCCCACTACTGCAATTTAGTAGGATTGTTTAAAAAGCTCTTCAGGCCACTCTGGTAGTCAGCCAGGTTTAGGAGCCACTGCCTCAGCAAACCACAAGCTCCATGGGAACAGAGATCATTCCTCTTTGGTTCTTCCATAGAGCCAGGCAGTGCCTTGCATAGAATCCCAATTCCTAACATACAGTGTGTGAGTGTATATTATAATTATATTATGATACAATTATGTTCACATTGCTTGAAGGCTTCTAAGTAAGGCTTTCCTTCTTAGAAAGGAAAATCATATTGCCATTTAACTCTTGATTAATCTTCATTATCTTTTAATAATTAATTTGCTTTAAATTACTACATGTCTACTACATCTTGGGCACCATTTTTAAGCTCACAGACGTAGAGACTTAAGAAAAACAACAACAACAAACAAATCATGTAGGTTAGTATTTTCAAAATGATGTGGGAACCTGGAGGAGGGAGAAACTGTTTTAAGGGGGAGTTCTGGAATGTTTTGCAATAGAGATGGTTTTCAGGTTTTGAAAGTATGAACAGGAATTTGTCTGCTAGAAAAATGGGAAAGGACATTCCAGCCAGAGAGAACACCAGCATGAGGATGTCTGGAATACCCAGGGTCACGGAAGAGTTCGAGTGGCATGGGTGGAGGGTGTACTCATGGAGAGATGGGAGATGGGGCGGGAAAGGGAAGGGTCTAGAGGTAATGGTGTTGCTGGGAAACTGGTTCTCAAAACACAAGATAACAACCCCCCTGCCCCCAGACCAACAAACAAGACAAACAAAAACAAATTGATTGTAGAGTTTACCAATTTCTGGTTGTAAACACCCCCATCTGATTTCAAGTTATCAGTGATTTAAGAACTGACTCACAAAAGTCCCTAAATATTTAACAACTGATTCCTGGGAACCAGGACCAGGTGGTTTCAGCAATCCACTGACAAAAAGCTACTTTTAATTACAAGAAATAGTCTAAAAAGTGTTTCCCTTCCCTCAGCTTGGATCTGCCTCACATTGAGATGAGGACTGTTCCTGTAAGTTTTGAGTGAAGTGGGCCAGAGGAACTCATAAGAGGCCTCAAAGCTCATTGGAGCTAATTCTCAGATTCCTAATACCCATCGGTATTGCCCTGAGACCAAGGTAAGGGAGACATCTATTTTGATTCCCTTGCTTAAAGGACAGGGCTCTGACCACCTGCAGGCCTAGCCGTTTCCCATAGAAGGACCAATCCATGGCACCATGGCCCAAAGAAACATATCTCCCCCCACTCTGCTCCATGTACTCCAGATGTCTGGAACCAGGAATCCTCTCTGCTAATGCAGTCCTGCCTGGCCCAGCCTCCCTGAGGGTATTTAACCTCATCGCCAAAGGCTGGTCCAGGAGAGGCTATTTGCTGAAGGCATGGATAAAGCGGGATGCAGAGACTGGGATATCCACCCTTCCAACTTAGGGCCCCTCACATTGCAGATGGTGCTGGAGGTGGGAAGCAAAAAGAGCAGATCTCAGGCCTGACCGTCTTCATGCTGCCATGTTTTGTTGAAAAACTCAAATTTTTTTTTTGGTGAAAAACTCAATTCCAAGCCCAAACCTGGTCATCTTGGTCATTATGACGGAGGGGGGGGGGTATATCCTTCTCTCTCTCTTACCTTCATTTTATATATATATATATATATATATATATATATATATATATGTGTGTGTGTGTGTGTGTGTGTGTAAATCCTAGACTCTTACTCTTTTCCTGGTGGATGTTAGTGGTGGCCCTTGCCTACCCCATTACCAGGGCTGAATTCTAAAAAAAGAAGATATGCAAACTACAGCCCCAGGTTAGTTCCTGCCCACTGTATTTTATATGTGGTCTGTGTTAGGAATGGTCTTTATATTTTTAAATAGTTTTTAAAAATCAAAAGAGAGACAATATTTGATCATGTGAAAATTCTATGAAACCAATTTCACTGTAGACAGATTGTTTTATTGGGACACATCCCTGCTCATTTTGTCTATGGATTGTGCTCATTGATCTATCGGTTGCCATCCTTTTTGTACTAGGATGGCAAAGTGCATAGTTGTGACAGAGATCAATCATATGGCCTGGAGAGGGAAAAGTGTGCACTACCAGTCCCTTACAGAGAGCCTGGCAGCTGTCACCCTGAAGTAGGAGACAGGCAGGAGGAAGGGAAGAGTGTAGCTGTTCCCACACTGGCTGCATCAGAGAGTCACGTGTGAGGTTCCCCAAACAGACCAGGGCCAGATCCCCTCCCTTGAGAATCACCAGTGCCAGGTCCCCTCTTTTGGTATTCTTACAATGAATTTGTCTGGGGTGGAGGTATTTTGAAAACTTCCCAGTGATTCAAATACAAGTCAGGACTGAGAGCCATTGGACTAAGGGAATGGATTCAGGAGTCGGAATTTCCTAAATATTAAGCAAGATAATCACAAGACTTTCCCCAAGGAGCCTGCTTTTCCCCAAGGATCCTAGTGGATCATATGCTTTCTTTGGGGGAAGCAAGGTACCTGTTACTACAGTTGGTTAAAGAAGGAGAGAGGGAAAAGAGATTGTTTCTCCCTGTTGTATGATTTATAAAGCTCAGTTTTATTTCAGCCTCTCTCTACCCTCAAACTGCTGCTTCAGATGTGTCCCTGGACTTCCTTGGTATTGTCTGTTATCTGTCCGGCAGGCGCACCTTGGGTTGCGTATCACACGCCTTTTCAGGAACCCCTGCTGGTTCATTTCTCAGGATACACCCCAACAGGGAACCCTTACCCCATCCTTGCTATGTGCCCTCCAATAATTATTGGTGGTCTTGCAGGGAAGGAGAAAAAAGACAACTCTATCAGAATCCCATTCTCTACTAGCACAGTTAGCACCATTGGCAGAGGATGCTCCAGGGCTGCAAGTGTGCTCTGAGCTATTATTGTGCCTGGCTCTCTCGCAGCATGACTCAACGCAGACAATATAGCACACCGAGAGCATGGGGGATGAACAGTAAATACGAGGCCTTGGATTTTTTTTTTTAATCTTGTCAGTTTTCCCCTGATTTGTGTCCTTTATCCTAGCCCCCTGTGCTATATAAGCTTCTCAAAGCTAATGCCCATAACGCCGCCACCCACTGGTAGCAGCAGGCTGCTGGGCCACTGTGGGGTTCTCATTGCAGAGACTTACAATGCCCACCATTATGCAGCGACTGTACGTGTTAACCCAGTGGCACAAGGTTGCTCCAACACCTTCCCCTCTGGTTTCTCTTTACTCTGGGGGCCAACAGCAACTACAGGAGTGCCGCCCTCCTGACTCTAACTTCTTGCCTCAGCCAGCACACGTCACACCCTCCAACCTGCCAGAGTTAGAAGAGCCCCTGCGGAAAAAGACAGAAATGTCCAGTGATTGTGGAACTTAGAGGATGCTTGACACCTTGACTGCCACATTTAAAAAGTAAAAGTATTTCTCAAAGGTATTTCTTTGGCCTCATGCAGATACCACCCTGTTTCTTTTTGAATTCATGTGATTAAATCAATGGAGACGCACAGTTGAGTTCTAAAATCGGAGCTTGCTGCTGAGGCTGCAGGAGTAACTCAACAATGGGCAACTAGCTGTTTAGAAGTAAAACGGCCATTCCGTTCCCTTGGAAAGCCTCCTTGGAACAAGTTACTCTTTCTACACTTGCATAACTTTAGTCAGTTTCCAGGGTAATTTATGGCTCCCATTTAACTAAATTTGTATATTATCTCTACCTTGGCTACTGTGAAGTGCACTTCTTTTTTGTTTTAATTTTATTTACTTGTTTTAATTAGTCATGCATGACAGTAGAATGTATTTATGCACTTTGATGTATCATACATTGGTAGAATATAATTTCTCATTTTTCTGAGTGTACATGTTGTAGAATCACCTTGGTCATGAAGTCATATATATATATATATATATATATATATATATATATATATATTATATACACATAAAGTAATAATACCTGTTTTGTTCTACTATCCTTTCTCTCCCCACATCTCTCTCCTCCCCTCCTTTCACTTCCCTTTACCTAATCTAAGGTAACGTTATTTTTCTCTAGCGTCTTCCCCTTATTGTGAATTAGCATCCACATATTAGAGAAAATATTTTGCCTTTGGTTTTTTGGGGGGAATTGGCTTATTTCACTTAGCATAATATTCTCCAAGTCTATCCATTTACCAGGAAATGCCATAGTTTCATTCTTCTTTAAAGCTGAGTAATATTCCATTGAATATATATACCACATTTTCTTTTTCCATTCAACAGCTCGGTTGGTTCTATGGTTAAACTATTGTGAATTGGGCAGCTATGAAGTGTACATCTCTGCAGTTTCCTGTTGTGGAATTCATTGGTGGTGGCAGTGACCAAAAATGCACTAGACTTTGGCACAGATGACTCAGTGGTTTGGGAGGAAAAAGCAGCAGCAGCTGAGGTCTGAATGAGTGGAGTGGTGTCTTTCATGAGCTGCTTATTAGCATTTTTAAAGTACCAAATAGCCAATCTACAAATTAACTATATTTGGCATGACCATCATAAGCAATTTGTCAAATCATGGGGGTTTGTTTGGAATTGTGACAGATCTGACAAGAAGGTGCTGATAGAAAAGGTAATGGTCAACCAATGTGTCCCGGTCAATCCACACGTGGGCTCCCAACATTGCCCTGCACACTCAGGTGCAGACACCCCGGAGGTGTGTGCAGGGAAGTGTGCTAAGCTCAGTAAGAGAACAGTAATGTTTCTGAGTATGTGCTTGCTAAAGCTTTGATTTGTATTCCGTGGAGGGTAACCTACTTACCTTATCTCAGGATATGTACAAAAAAATAGAGAAAAGACAATAAAAGATAAATAGGATTTGTCATTAAACAAAACCAGATAGGCTCCAGATGCATCTGAGATGGGTAGAACATATGGTCAACATCATGGAGGGGCCAGGGGAATTCCTGCAGCTCACAGATTTGTTCTGCACTGCCCCTAGTCTTCTACCTAAATTTGGCATAGCAAATCAAGGAAAGGGGAGGATTTGCGAGATTCTTGGAACATTCTGGTTAACTCACTCTTTCTAAACATATTGTGTGTTTGGTTCTTATTTCATTCTTTGAGAATAGTGTGTCCAAGAGCTTTAAGACAATGTTTCTTTGATGCTGTCTATGATCTTATTGGGCACTCATGAAGAAGATGTACCAAGGAGAGTATGGAGGTTTTGCTATACTTTTATTCCATATCATGTTACAAGGAAACAACAGTGACAGCTGACAAACCATTACATCCTTCATAATACAGACAAATTACAATTGGTAACAAATATGCAACATGTATTATTCCATTCTCCTTACTATATGTCACTTTGAAGTATAATAGTTTTCTGAATGATGCTACCACATTTCTTAGGTACCAACTTCGTTAGAAAGTACACATCTCAGTGCATCATACAAAAAAAAATAATAAAAAGATAAAAACAAATTTTTTTCAAGTCCACTCCTGAACTGAGAATTTAGATTTTGTATGTCCCTCTAAAATATGCTGCTGTGGGAAGGGGAATGAGAATAGGAAATTGCTTATGTTATTTGAGATTCTTAAATTTTTCTTTTGGTGTATGAGAAGACTTCAAGGCAGTAACATAAGTAACATACATAGTTTCTTCTGCCTACAAGCCAGTAAAGGAGATGGAAGTTATGCGCAATTATGAGCATATTCCTATGTATAGGGGGCAGGCAATAATCTGCCCCAGTATGTACAGCCTAAACATCCTCTTATATAACAAAGATTACAAACCCAGTAATATTCACAGATGAGTATCTTATATAGATGCATACCTAGGGTACTGGCTGTCATATACACACAGAGGAAAGGATACTAAGAGGCTTTGCTTTTTTTTTTTTTTTGCAAGCCTGGAGGCTCCCCTGGAAACTTTTTAATCACTCTTGGGAGGTAGAATTAGCTTCTCATCCCTGCTTCATGGATGGACAGCCACTCTGCCTTGGACCTTTTTTTTTTTTTTCTGAGCATTTAAATAGGTGTTTTCATGTCCTATGTATCTTGTATTTTTAAGTCAGTCAAACTGTCCCTGTCCTTTCAGAACACTGTGTGCAGTGATGTCATGGCGATACCATCACTGTGTTAAGGTATTTGTAACTCTTCTTACCAGCTCTTCAAATTCAAGCTATTCCTTCATATAAAAATAACCTCACAAAACATCCCAGTGCTTTCTCAATAGTATAATAACTCTGTTAATGAACAGTCTGTATTAATTTTCATGACTGCCCTCAGAGAAGGCAGGAATGAAATGCAGGGGAGGGAGAATGTGTCTGCAAATAGAAAAGGAGAGAGACAAAACAGAACTTTGGATTTCGTGTATCAGTGGCAAGAATGGGGAACTCAAAACCTTCCAACTTCTGATCATCACATTTCTGTAATGACAGATTCCCCTTACATGCACACTGAGTGGTATTGTTTTACTTCCCAGAAGAAGTTGTCTATACAAGAGCACAGATCTCTAATTAGCCTTACATTCCTATTGAAGACTTCCAACAGTGAATATTTTCAAAATTCCAAGTTAGAAACTTATTAAATACTAAGATTTAATCAGCAAACTCTTAATGTAAACTTAGTAAAATATAAAAATTATGACTCTACCCCAAATGAATGACTTAAAACAAATCACAAGGAAGGCTGCTTTTCATTAAATGTCAACTTTTCTCCCCATATTTCCTTTAAGAAATCCTAATATTAAGTATACTTTAAATTGAAATACTTCT
This sequence comes from Ictidomys tridecemlineatus, assembly GCF_052094955.1. NCBI lineage: Eukaryota > Metazoa > Chordata > Mammalia > Rodentia > Sciuridae > Ictidomys > Ictidomys tridecemlineatus. The sequence continues at coordinate 202,801,283 of NC_135478.1, forward strand.
AAAGACTTCCGGTGAGTTGGAATGAATGAAAGAGGAATGAAAAGGATTTCTAGGCAACAAACAGAAAAACACTCTAGCTTTGGGTGTCTTTTGCTCTCTTTCAAACCAATCTGTAAATAATTCTTTGCTTGGCATTTGTAAGTTTAAAAGAAGGCTACATTTGGATGAGTTAGGACCCTTGACATATCTACTTGCACTTTACTCCAGAGATAATACCATGTTAGGGTTTAGGAATGCTGAGTCCACTTCCGTAGAGATTTCGGGTTTGTAGAAATGCTTTTCCCTCACCCAACTCTCAGGAAGCCCTTGTCTATTTGGATCATAATTCCTAGTTTTGATTCTAAAAATGTGTGACACATTTCAAGCTTGTAGTTTCTCCTTCCTTCTGACATAACAGGAAAATGTAAAACAATGTATGTGGAGGTATTTTCATGGGAATTTGCTTAGAGGAGCTAAGTTCATGCTTTAGATGAAGTTTAACTGCCCTGTGGCCTCAGTATTACTGGGATTCAGCAGGAAGGCCCACCCCATGTGAGCTGGCCTGCCATCAGGAGAACCCCTCCATATCAGAGCACTTTGTACCCTGAGCACTTTTTCCCCAGGCTCCCAGACTCACCTTCGTCCTCCAAGGTCCTCAACTCCTTAAATAAGGGAAGTGAAGCCTTTCTTTCTTTTCTTCCCCCCCCCCATTTTCACCTTTAAAGCAAGAATCCTGCATTGTTTCTAAAACCTGCATTTGAACAGTTATTCCAGGAGCCTCTTTAAAGTCAGGTACCCTACGATGCCTTTCAATCAGCTTGGAATGTTTTTTAAAAATGTAAGTCAAAGGTGCATTGCTGTAACTGAGCAAACTTTTGACTCTGGGTAATTCTGTAATTTGCTTTGCAAGTGTTCATTAACCAAGACTGCTTCCAGGGCCCATCCATACAGCCTTTTGCATCCAAGTTTTAAACATTCTGTTCCTCATTATTTTCTCCATTTAGAAGATACAAAGTGTAACAGAATGGATGGGGGAAAATGAGATGTTGACAAGACCCAGGACACATGTAAAAAGTTACCACAATAGAGGTTGAAAAATAAGCAATTTCCCTTAACTTCCTTCTAAATGCTTGGTACTTGCTGCTTCATCTTCAACCTGCTTGGAAAACAGTCACGCTATGTGGCTTGAAAATGCTAAGCAGATCCAGTATCCTATACAAATGCACAGTTATTTCCAAAGGGGGAAAAAAAAACACACACATTTGCAAACATCCTCAAAAGGTGAGCGACAGGTGGGGTCCCACAGTCTGGGACCATGCTGTCTAGTCAGTCAGTGAACAGGGGTTTGCTTTAGCGAAAAATGTCCTTCCTAGTGGTTGCAAAATGTGCACTGCTCTCAAAGAAAACACACATTGTTTTATGCCACTGTGTGGCTTTCAAGTACAGACATTACTGAAGAAGTGTGAACGCCAAATGTGTTGTCTTAATGTATTTAAAACATGGCTGGTGAAAGCATAAAAACCTTTACAGAGATGCTGGGCTGCAGAGGGAAATCAAACAAAATCAAACACAAAAGACTGAAAAGAATACATGCCATGTATCAGGAAGCCAAGCTTAATCTTCACATAGTTCTTGGAAATCACAAGGTATCCAAATGCGTGCAAGGTTTTAAATAAATTGCAGAGAAAACAGGGTCTTGCCAGCTTCAATTTTCTCGTAAGTGAAATCCACCGCAGGGAGCGAAAGGAAACTGATCCATGATTCCCTTCACATTATTGGCCACTTCGTTAATGTTTTTTTTTTTTTTCTTCCCAGATTGATGACAACTTAATCCTGGGAGGAGGAAGAGAGAAAATTGTTTTATATATGTATAAAAAAACTTACTTCATTTATTTTTCCTAAATTACACAAGACATCAAAATTGGTCAGGCCACAGCGAGCTCACCAGGGTTTTTCACAGCCACCCGAAGCACATATATATTTGAGGTAGAATAGTTTCCTTAACCAAAAAAATTCTAATATAATAAACAAATGTTCTGATTGCATTTTCTTCCCTTAAAAAATAATTTAACTCCATGAATTTAAGTGGTCTAACTTCCTTTAGATTACTTAAGAAACAGAAACTCAACATATTTCCTTTCCCAAATCATTAGTAGTACCACTGGTCTTAATTAAGGCCCTGTAGCATCATATACACCATTTAAAGGGCATAACATTATGTTCACTTTTATGAACATAAAATAGAAAAATGGATCACATACATGCTTTTAAAACAAATCAGCTGGATAGAATTCCTGAGCTGCCTATTACCTGTTACTTTGGTCTCAGTAGAATGAGAAGTGACCAGAGTGACCTGAGCTGGCAGACCCAACATCCTGCACGGGATGGTACCTTCCTCATGACGTCTGCCTAAAACTTGATAAGTGATTGGTTCAGGAAGCAAGAAGGAATGTTCCCTGAGTGTCTCTCTACCCTTCATTTTAGCCCTTAAACATCTTTGTTGAATCTCTAGGATGGGAAAAGAACATTTGGCCAGGTTAGGGTGAGAATCCCGGGTTCACATCACACAGCCTTAAGAATTGATCCATCAGCTCCACTGTGTCTCAGAACCCACCCACCAGGTTTAAAAGCTAGTTCCTGGCCACTGAGTCCTGGCCAGGCCTGCCTGTCTCCATCTACATGGCCATGCTGTCATCCTCCCTGACACAGAGGCAACCTGGGAGAGAGTCTAATCTCACAGGTTTTGACTTTGTTTGGAGACTTCATAGTGCAGGTGCCCTGCTGCCTCCAGTGGCCGCACCAATAAGGGCACCCTCCTGCATGGCAGTAACCTGGCAATATCTTGACCAAGAAAGTCAAAAGTTTCACTCATACATTAAGAGCCATCAAAACAGCACATCCCTACTCTCACTCATTTCTCCCACTTATCATGATAATTTTTCAGAAGGTTAACCTTCCTTTTTTTATTGAGATGAAATTCATACAACATAAAATTAACCATTTTGAAGTATATAATTTAGTGACATTTTGTACACTCACAATGTTGCACAACCATTGTTCCTTTCTAGTTCCACAACATTTTCATCACTCCCAAAGGAGACTCCATATTGTTTAAGCAGTCATTCCCCAGTCTTCCTTTACCCCATCGCCTGGAAACCACTAACCATCTTTCTGTCTTTATGGATTTACCTATTCTGGATATTTTATATAAATGAAATCATAGAATATGTGACCTGGCTGCTTTCACTTAGCATAACATTTTTGAAGTTCATTCATATTGTAGTATGTATCAGTTCTGCATTATTTTATATGGCTGAATAACATTGTGTGGATAGACCACATTTTTTCATTCATTCATCAGTTAATGTATATTGGATTGTATCACTTTTGGGCCATTGTGAATAGTGATGCTATGAACATTCAAGTACAAATGTCTGTTCCAATGCCTAGTTCCAATTCTTTGGGGTATATACCTAGGAGTGAAAATTTCTTGGTCATATGGCAATTCCATTTTAACTTTTTGATAAACTGCCAAACTGTTTTAAAACTGTTTTCCACATTCACTGCACCATTTTACATTGCTGTCAGCAATGCAGAAGGGTTCCAATTTCTCCACACCCTTGCCAATCCTTGTTGTTTTCTGCTTTATTTTTTAAATTATAGCCATCCTAGTGTCATGAACTGGTTTGCATTTCATTGGCATTAATTTACATTTCTCTAATGACTAGTGATATTGAACATCTTTTTATGTGGTTATTTATTTATTTTTTTGCCATATAAGTGAGTATCTGTTTTGGACAAACATCAAGTCTTGCTCTTTTTAAAATCAGATTGTCTTTTTGTTGAGTTGTAGGTGTTCTTTATGTGTTTTGGATATTAATCCCTTATCACATATATGATTTGCAGATATTATCTCCTATTTCATGGCCTGCCTTTTCTGTTGATTTTGTCCTTTGATGCACAGAAATTTTAATTTCAAAGTCCATTTTATAAATTTTTTCCTTTGTTGTTTGTACTTTTGGCGCCATATCTGAAAACTCATTGTGAAATTAAAGGTTATAAAGATTTACTCCTACATTTTCTTCTATGGTCTTAATAGTTTAAGCCCTTACATTTAGATATTTACTCCATTTTGAGTTAATTTTTACATATGGTGTGAGGCAGGGACAACCTTCTATTCCTGAGAGTTCTATATGTATAATGACTGTATCAGTAAACAAAAGCCTTTCTCTTTGGTTTCTGAGAGAGGCCTGGGTATGAATGGAAACCATATATAAGCCCTTTGATATCATTAAGTCCAAACTTCTCAGTTGTTATCTCAAATACTTGCTGTTTTGTGGACATTTCTTTATTTGGCTCACTTGGACATCCCTCACCCCTGCCTGGTTGCCCAGATATGCTTTTTTCAAGTCATTTCTTTCTTTCAGTTTCTTTTTTTTTTTTTCTTGAGGGCGGTACTGCAAATCGAACTCGGGGTGCTTAACCACTGGGTCACATTCCTACTCCCTTTTATTTTTTTTATTTTGAGACAGGGTCTCACCAAGTTGCCTCATTAAGTTGCTGAGGCTGGCTTATGCCTCAGCCTCCTGAGTTGCTGGGTTTACAGGCGTGTGCCATTGTACCTGTCTATCAAGTCTTAAAGAATCTACCACTGTAGAAAATAATTCCATGGAACAACCATCTCACCCTTGTTCTCCCAGGGAAATGGAGAACATTTACCCTTCCTGTACCTGCTGCTCCCATATTAGCACACATTCTGATTAGGCCCTATCTTTCTTGAGGCCGATGACATCAAGGAGAGACAGCACTTGGCCCCACAGTATTTCAGATCCACTGGTCAATAGACACTTTATCCAGTTCCAACCCCACTACCAATCTCGGACACATTTTATTCAGAAGATGACAAAAACTTCCTTTTCCTTCTGTGTTACTTAAGCAGAAGGCTGCCTAACCCAGACATCTACTCTCTAGGCATAGAGTTCCTACAACAACACCCAAATGACAGGTTTGGTGTCATTTAATTTGGTGTCAAATAATCAACACAATGGAGAACTGGTGCCCAATTGACCTCTTGACTAGGACTTGGTTTAGTCCCTTCCAAGACACTTCCTCTCAAGAAGCAGTAAGAGGGCAGATGGCATCTTTAGGTTCTTAAGTTTAGGTTCTTTTTGATTTTGTTGGCCTATGTTTCCCAGATCGCAGCTCAGGCTTGGCTTAAGCACTCAATAAATAGTTGTTGAATGAACAGGAAGGGGAAAAGGTAGAATCTGAAAATATGGAAGTGGAAGATGTTCTCAGACTTGGAGTTAGTTCCTTCATGGTGCCTTTACTGAGGGTGAGCACCGTGTTTCTGTTCCTGCGTGTTGCTGAAATTGCTCATACAAAGCAGCTATTTATTGTAGCAACAGTGCCCAGTGACAGTGTTGGGTACAGAGCAGGCCATCCATAGATGACACGCCACCAGTGGAGAATGGTGGATAAGATTGACACCTTCCTGTAGGCCACACTTCTTTGTAGTTGTTGTTTTTTACTCTAATTCTGTTTGAAAGAAATGATTAGATTTCCAATACATTTGATTTCATGTAATACTAAACTATGATGTCACCATAATCAATACCATGTTATTATCTGTTGGATTGATTTACGACTGTTTTTTTGCTACCAATGATATTCGCACTTGCCTTCTTCCTGATTCTTTTGAGTATAATTGCTGGGTTAACTAATGGCTAACTTAGGGTGAAAGCAGAATTGGATAATAAAGGATAATAGATAATAACAGTAATTGGATAACAGTGAATGCAATGATTATGGTAAGTCCATTACTTAGATTTGGTTCTGACATTAATGGAAGAAACCAATAATAAGAAAATAAAGGAGGTGCCAACCAGAGTAAGACTGCTGTCTCTGTGAGATGACTGAATAGACCACATTGTGCCACCTACCCTGCCTAATACTGTTCACCAGAGCATGGGATGTCCCTCATCCTTTCTTGGGCAGCATCAGCTTCAATTTTTGATAAACACATATGAGGTAGATCAGTTTATTGCTAGAAAAAGTATTTTTAAAATGTAAATGTAATTATGCATTTGATGGGTAGGGAATTAGGTGGAAGGAAAGAAATTATACTACTATCACAGGGAGGTAAAATACATCAGGGTAAATCTTTCCCCTTATGTTTGATTGATAATTAAAATACATTGCCTGCACAATACAAATGAACAGTGACTATGAATTATAAGCTTAACTATGTGCACATACACTCATAGGTATATGATCATAAGATTAATGGATGCCATTTTTATCTTGCTTTCAGCTTTTACAATGTTCTTTCTCTAGAAATGAATGTTTTAAACCCGAAATTGGATTCAATTGATAAAATCCTTATTCAGAAATATCTACATAGAGCTTCTCAGCTATAAATATTAATTAATTGGATTGCTGGTACCCATAATGCAACTTTGTTCTGACCCATGTGCCCTATGAACTAGATATTTTTTGGATTCAATTTTCTTAAAACCAACTGTCAGCATCATGTGATGGAGGAGATGAAAAATGAAAATGAGCAGTCCCGCTGTGCAGGTGGGTGACCTGTGGGAGACAGTCTGCCTGGTAGGATTTTTACACGAACCATCAGACACAGACCAATTGATTAGATCATCTCATACCCGCCACCAACTAGGCTCAAGAGACTAATTAGAGAGAGTACTGCCTGCGCAGGCACCCCATTGACACCTAATTTGCTCAGCCAAAGCCTTTGGGGAAAATGTATTATCTCTGCAGCTGCACTTCATGCATTTCTGATTTGAGGCACAAGCAAGGAGTGCTTCATCACTCTTTTGAGCAAACTGAATGTAGAAGCCCTTAAGTGCTAAATGCAAGCAAACAGACCCAAATTAAAAATGGGCCAGGCTCTTTCTAATTCCCTCTGTGTGCCCTGATAAGTCTTTGTGTGTACACACATACACACACACACACACCTACACAAATGAGTGCGTGCATACACACACACACACACACACACACACACAGAGTTAACATACCAGAGGGACACCAGAGCCAAGGACCCAGCTCAGGGCACTCCGGCATGATCAGATGCCTGTTTAGCGCTGGCCTGTTTACCCTTGCCAAGGGATTGTGTTTATTTTATTTATTTATTTTTGCTGTTCACTACCCCTCCTCAAAGTATTCTTTTTTTCTACAGGAAGACTCTGGCACATTCCCTCCTCTAAGACTCACTGGAGAGAAGTGATTATTTTGATTCCAAATTAAAACAACTGTAGGGTTTCCTTTCCTTGCCTAAATTGTGAACAGGATATTCTTCAGGATGTATGTGAAGCTGTAGGGTAATCCGCTCCTTTCTATTGCAGAGACTTCTTTGTAAAGAAGGAAGAAACACAATTTGAGAGAAAGGAAGCTCCCTCACAGCAGCACATGTGGTTTAGAATTATAAAATTATTAGGTTCTCCTCTAGAAATAAGTGAATATCACTTGACCAAGTTTGGCTTTATCTGCTTCTGTCTACAGTAAAACTAAAACTTTCTCAAATGTAGAATTCAAAATACTGGTACATAGGAGGCATTTAAATACAGGTATGTAGTTAATTACATGCTTTAAAAAATAAATATTCCAAGTAATGTGGAAAAATTACGATGGCTTCATGCCAAATCTAGAGGATATGGGGAATGAATTTCCATAGTGCTAGAATAAAAGAAAAATCAAAATTTGCTGAGGATTTGCTATGCTGGTATTCTGTAGAGGACATACTGATTTTGTGCCTTTCCACTCACATGTTGGATGAATTAGTTTACCCATGTGTTCTGGTAAATTAAAATTTTGTTTTTTAATCTTTCACATTTACTCTCTTCTGAAGAATCCAATGAAGAATTTTAAAAACTCATTTTAGCAGTTTGCTTTTAAACCCAGCATTCAAAATTGGATTTATCTGGGCACCAGACAGATAGTGCCCAGCAGGCAGCAGGGCCAGTGTCTTTCTGAGGGTATGTGGAGAGTAGTTGTAGGACAGATATTTGAAAACAGTTAGCAAATCAGGGTCTTGATTAAAATACAACTCTGTAGAACTTAATCTGATTTTGATGAGAGCAGAAAGTCCAGAATGCTCCTCTCTCCTAAGTATAGTATCAACCAGGTTTCACATGAAAAGTGTTCAGAAAACAATCACCCCTACAAGGCTCTGACACTTTGAGCTCTTCTGCTTAGAATACCAAGAAAAGTAAACAAAACAATTTTTGTGTGTGTGTGTGTGTGTCATTCATCTTTGGGTTCAGTTTGCTACCGTAGAAAAAGAAAGTTTGCAGGTAAGGTCCGTAAGTAAGCCGTAAGTGCCTAGCCAAGTGCAAATATTAATAAGTCATAATCAACTTTTATACTGTAGATTTTATATCCATGTTGGACTCAAAATGGTAAGTTTTAGACTTCTCACTGAATTCACAAAATCTGAGGTCAGCTTAACTTCATAATTTTTTGAGTGAGGTTGTTAGAATGTGGCTAACGAACATCTGAATCACTGTTTTTCAATTTCTCTGAAACTACTGTGAGGCTCCTGGGGGGGTGGGGGGGGTGGAAGGAAGTGGCATGAAACAGAAGGAAGCAGAAAATTAGTAAGACCCACTTCTGTAAGTTATTTCTGATTTATGTAATCATGCTTCTTCCCTCCAAAAGAGAGCACATCTTTGAGACCAGCAAGATAATATTAATTAAAATGAACACAGAGACAGACAGGCTTTGTTTTAGGCTTAACAGAAGGTCCATCATTCAAAATGGCCCAAATCCTTTAAGTTGAAAGCTGTTTGGTAACATCCATATGGATGCACAATGAGCTAATTGCAGCAACTCTGCACATTTTAAGCTTTATGCCAAAGTGGTGATTTTAATTAAAAATTTTCAGGCAAAGCTGTAAGTCTAACATTGCAAAACAAAGCATTTCTCACATGAGGAGATGGACTTAACATATCATTTTAATAATCTTCATTATCAACAAACATTTATTGAAATCCTCATTAAAGACCAGGCATTATAGGACGTGTAATTAGCCTACATTTAAAAGAATGATCTATTTTAATGGTGAGTCTATTGATTACATCAGATTTATGCAAATGTAAAACACTGGTCATATTTCAGACAAATACAGACAAAAAGAAAGCAACCCTGAGACTATTTACCTCAATGAATGCCAAGAAGGTGTGAGGAAATTCCTGATCTAGGTCTTCTCAGAACCACCAAGGCACATTTAATCTTTCTTGAAAAAAATCATATATACAGTGATTTTTTCTAAATAATTTAATTTGTTCTAATAGTTATACATGATAGTAGAATGCATTTTGACACATCATACATAGATGGAGTATAACTTCTCATTCTTTTGGTTGTGCATGTTGCAGAATTATACCAGTCATGTAATCATATATGCACACCGGGTCATAATGTCAAATTCATTCCCCTACCCTTCCTACCCCCATGCCCCCTCCCCTCCCTTCACTCTCCTCTGTCTAATTCGAAGCATCTCTATTCTACCCTAGCCAAGCTCCTTTATATAAAACTCGGCCTATGGTTCTTTGGGATTTTTAAAAAATTAAATATAAATAAAAGAAAACACATTTATATGTATATATTTATGTACATACAAAACTGGGAGGTTTAAATAGCTCATTGAAATCATTTTAATGATGTGATCTTAAAAAATTAAATATATGAATATATGTCAAGACATATGTATAAAAACTGTTTGAAATAGCTCACTGAAATCATATTAATGACAGGCTTAATAGAAAAGGCTTCACCAAAGGTGGCTTATTCTTTTCAAGGATTTTACATTATTTGAAGATTTATTTGCTTAGCATACCTTTATAAGTGACTGGCTCCCAAGTGGGTATAAGTTAATTAAATAGGATTCTGACCCTTTAACCCTCCTTATATATTACTGTCCTACTAAATTATATTTAAATAAATCAAGTACAAAGTCATGTAACTCAGGAGTGTGTGCATTTTTTTTTTTTACAACTTAACACACACATCTTATAAAACCACTTCTAAGTCACTAGTCAGAGAAACATGAGAGTTTATGTTGGACTTTAATTACAAGATTTCAGAAGAGATGTGACTCCATTTTGTGTTAATTCCTTTTTTCCAGAATGAAATTTGTCTGGTGTTATTGTCCAACATGTTGAAGCATAAGAAGTTTTTATGCTTAAGGTTTTGAATTCAATATATATGATCACCATCTTATTCAGTAGAAACTTGCAAAGCTAAAATATTCATTTCTATGGCATAATTAGATCCCATACGAATGATGGGATATAATGATGTCAGCATAAACCAGAAATTTCATGAGAAATTTCTTTGCAATGCTTAAAGCTTTGCGGTACCAAGTAACAGCAGCCATGTGCAAGACACCCAAACACAGTTGCATGCAAGCTGCAGAGGCATATGGTATGGTATGTGCTGTCCATCTACCCCACATGTCTCCTTTATGCTTGGTTTGGCTACAGGCTGTGTTTTGAAATTAACTGTTTTTTGTACAGTTCTCCTGGGTCCTTGAGCAGCTTGCCCTTTCACCTAATATAGTAGCCTCAATCTTGACATCCAGCTTCTTCCACCCATAAATTTCTAGTATTTTTATTAGTGTTTTTGTTGCATATGTGAGTGCTGTATTATTAAGTTGAATGCATTCTGAATGGTTTACCCCTCATTCTCTTTTTTCCCTATATAAGCCCTATAGATTTTAGTGTAGTATTTTACTGAACATAGGCAGAAATGTGGATGTTACATTATAGCAGGAACATCTATTCTTGTGGGAACATATTCTGACATGGTTACAAAGTGACACATTGTAGACATGACTTGAACACATTTTTTCCACCAGGAAATGTCTATAGACGGTGAGGCAGATCCAGCAAGTCCGTGCTAAGGGATGAGGATCTGGACAGCCAGCTAAGCTCCCCTTCAATTGGCTGCCTCACTACAATGTCAGTGAGCAAACTTCTCCATCAGGAACAAATCAGTGAACCATAGAAGTGAAGGTTTTATTCACAGGTAAAGTCCTCTGGCATGCACTCCACACAAATAATAACTGGTTGTTTTAAAGTATTTTGATATTAGTTGTCCCATAACTAGATGCTATATTTCTATAATACCCAATATGAATTCTAAAAGTTGTAATTACAGAATGCTATGAATATGGTTATGAGAAGTAAATCCTAGCATTTTGTGCTCATGTGGTGTTTTTCCCTATCAAGAGGCCTCTCTCATTTATGTTAACAAAAGTGCCTGAAAAATAGGACCATAGAAGAGAACAGGTTTTATAAACCAGAAAAAAAAAGTTAAGGTTCAAATCTTTTTAGTCATTGACTAGATGTCTTCTGGAACATCAGTGATAGGAAGTCGATTATGGTAACACCCAGAGCATGCACATAGGATCCACAACCTTTATGGGAAGTCCCAGGTTGCCCAGATTGAGGGACTTCCTGAAGAGGGGGGAGCTTTGGTTTTAAAACAGGAAAATCAGAATGAGTTGGAAACTCTATCAGGAATAACAGAATTGTTATGGGGTGACTTCCATAGAGGCAGCAAGATTGGCACTTTATTACACGAAGTGAAAAATATGCTGACATCTCAACCTCAAAATGTTGAGTCGTGAAAGTGTTACAGATGGGAAACTCCAAAAAAACAGGTTTAGGGGTGGGGAGACAGGAACAGGACCTGCAGCCTTTTCACCTTTCGACTCACCACAGTGTGCTGGGATTTTTCATTTCTCTTCTTGGGAGGGACACAATCTTGACTCTAGTCGTGTTTTGACTTTTATTTCTTATTTATTTAAAGTCACAGTGACTCACATTCTGCTCTAATGATTAGGTTGTAGAAGTCAAGACCACCAACCATTCCTCACTGTAACTCGAGTGCATTTAACAATGTATCCATCAATTCACATGCCTTTGGTGTGCTGAGAGGAGCCGGCTAAGGCCACCTCTCTGAATGGACCATAAATGCAGATGTTGCACAGATCACTGCAGGAAATGAGCCTGTAGGAGCAGTGATGGAGGAGCAACACCATCAACGCCCTCTCTAAATCAATTTAGGAAACATTTACTGAGCATCTATTTTTTAAACATAGCCCAGTGTTCAGGGGGGATGAGGATTAATAATAACAGGACTCATAAAGTGAGGTCCCAGGAGGGTTCTACAATTGACTTGAACTGGTTTAAGAGTTGAATTTTAAAATTGTCGGAAAATTTTGCAAGCCAGCTGATAAACCCATCAGCCAGCGTGGGAGTGTTTAGACCACAACACACAAAAGAACAACCCATCAGGGCTTTTCTGCTTTCTGAAGAGCTGAGAGTTGAACATTGACCAGCATGTCCTTAAAGAGCTCAAGTGTTCGGAGGGAGGATGGCCAGGACAACTAAGTCAAAATGGAAAATATAAATGCTATCCTAGAGGTGCCAGCAAAGTGAGGAAGAGCTGGGCTTTGACTAAGTAAAAGCAGAATGTACAGAGAGGGACAGAGGAGGCCGTCTTACACAGCCAGGGACCATGAGAGGCAGTGAAGGCCAGTGCCTCAGGCACGTGCCTGCATGTCATGTTGGGATATGATGCAAATGGACGCAGGGAGGCTGAAAAGCAGGTGAGCAGGACAGAGGGGAGGGCCTTAAGTGCTCTGGGCAGGAGTTTATGCCTTATTCTGTCTGCAGTGAAGAGGTGCCTGAAGTTGTGAGCCAGGGAGTCCCAGGTTCCAACCTAAGAAAGTCACATACTTTTCACACACAGGACATTTCGAGCTGCTTCTGTGAAAGCTGTGGGTAAATATATGCCATGAAATCAGATAGTGCAGTTGGTTCTCCAAATGACTCTTGCAATTGCTCACACAGTACAAGATTTTGAAACATTTAATGCTGAAATGTTTTATTCCACCCTTGAGGAAATATTCAGTGTTCAGGATGAATGATGACATAGAAACTAAGCTTCTTCCCAAGGACTGTAATTTTAAAACACAGCCCCTGGGAATAACTTAGACATTTTCATATGCCAGAAAGATACCCTAGGTATTTGGTGAGTAGTTTGTTCACTTGTGTCTTCACAGTTGTCTACGTGGTTAAAAGGAAAAACTATGCAAGAATAATTCCAACCTTTACTACTCTGCTGTCCTTTATAAGTCAAGCACAATTTGCTGTTTTTGATTAACACACAACCTCAGACAGACTTTGTAATTGCAGTGTTTAGAGTTCTGAAATACCATCAAACCCTTTAAAGAGCAACTGCACTAAATTAGAAAATGTCGTCACTATATCACTTGACTTGATTCACTGTGGCTGCATGTCTTGGACTAGGAGTTTCAGCTCATTAAAACTGTGAAGCCTGTAATGTCTGATGAATAAGACATTCACATCAACACAGTTGGTTTCCTCCTGGTATAAAACAATCAAAGTGCCAACAGCTCAGTGGTTTAGTGGCAGAGCAAAGAACAGTGGTTGAGGCCTGGGGTCAATCCCTCACTTCCACTGGCAACAGAGCTGGAGAACGCAGGGAGAGTAGCCAGCACACCCCAGGCTCCTGGGATTAAGGGATGCTTCATGCTTTTTTACTGTCCACTTGTGGCAGACTGAAACAAAAGCACCAACTGAGTTAAGTGAATTGAGCTTTTATTCTAAGAAGTGATGTAGTGCCCCTTTGCCTTGCCCCAAGTCACAATCCCACACACAATGCAGTAAGTTGAGAACGTGAAATTTTTTTTTTTTTTTTTTACACACCTGTGAGAGGTGAGCACATCCCAGAAAGATCTGATTTCCTCTTCACATGGATGCTAAAGAACAAAGTCACATCTTGTCTGGGTTATGCTGTTTGTTTTCCAGTCTGTTGGCATTAAACTAGCACCCTAAGCGCCTCCCATGGCTCATGTCTCTTAGTTCAGTCCTTTTCAAAAGTTCTGACTTTGCAATCCTGGTATCATTTGGAATAATAATCATAAAAAAATCTAGGGACTTAGTTGTTTCATGTTATCATGGGGAAAAACAATCACTATAGGTCCATTTAAACATAATATTTAAATAAATTATATTTTATTTAATTCATATAAATTAAAATAAATCAGTCCAAGTGGCTTCAATAGCTGTTTTAGTTTTGTTTCTTTTGCAATTATTAGATTCAGTTTCTCTGTATGAGAAGTCATGTGTAATGAGCCCAGGCCTGAAATACTAAAATGGAATAGATCTTTCATTTTTTAATTAACCAATATCCCAAGTTTCAGTGCTAGAGCTTGCATAATTCTCATAATCAATTATTGGGTATTTTAATCCAAATAGGATATAAAACACTTGTGATTGGATTAACAAAATAAAGCTCAAATTGTCTCTCTCAGCACTACCTTATTTAAAAGAAATTTTAACAGGATGATTTTTTTAGGGGATTGATGTGCATTTGGTAAAATGTAAAGGAGAACATAGCAACTCTCCCCTTAGCTCTCTGTGATAGTATGGTTAGGACTGACTATGTAATACAGATGGATGATTCAAATAAGTTAGGACACACTGTCCAGATATAGGGGAATTTCTCTGATTAATGGTGTGTATAATCAAGCAAGGAAATATTTAGAAAGACTTAGAAATCAATTAATGGCAAGAAAACTTTATGTTAGAAGAACCTCCAAGTCAAACTGCAAACTCTACAGAATCTGACAAAATACACAATCATGGTCACTGTTTGGAAAGCTATCTTGCTAAGCACTGTGCATACGCTACAAAAATTTTTCTTGGCTGTAAAGTATTTGCAACTGAAATTCAAACATATGTAGATTTATTTCTATGTACTCAAGAATTGCCTCCAAATTGAATCAATAAATATCCATTTTAGGCAACCAACTTTTATCACTTCCTTCCACTAATCTGCTGTGTCATACATAGTTGCATGTACTTTAAATATTATGATTGCCTATTTTTCCAATATTTTATTAAATTTTTCAAACAGAAAAAATGAAAGAATTACACAGTGAACATCCATGTTCTCAATATGCAGACTTTATAGTTAACATACTGAAATATTTGCTTTTTTATCATATCCATCCTTCCTTGTATCCATCCTATTATTTAGATGAATTTCAAAATAAGTTGCAGATATCACTAAACTTCATCCCTAAACCTGAAGTCATTAATTAAAATTCAATATATAAATTTTGTGTGTATTACTTCATTAGTGTTTAATGGTATTACAGAGGATATGTCACATTACTGTAGATAGGAAAGGTCAGTTTTAGTTCAGACTCTGACTGGGAGGGGGACCCAAAAAACACTTTAATGGGTACTGGGGTTGTGGCTCAGTGGTAGAGCGCTCACCTGGTGTGTGTGAGGCCTTGGGTTCTATCCTCAGCACCACATAAAAATAAATAAATGAAATAAAGGCGTTTTGTTCAACTACAACTTTAAAAACAAAAACAAAAACACTTTAATGTCTCCTGTTTCCTACTCTGACCAAACTCTCAGTGGGTAATACACTGAAATCACAACTGCAGTAAGAAAACAGATAGAGGGCACCCAGATTGTGGTAATCCTTCAGCAAACTGCATATATTTAACAATATGCAGATTTTTCCTCAAATACAATTTCAGTTGGTTTACAGGTCTGCATTCTGTTTGTAGATTCAGGGACAGCAGGTCAAGAAACTCTGGGTTATGATGTCAGGATGCTGAAGTACCAGCCAGCATTTCCACCCTCTCCTCCTTAATTCAGATCAGGCCCAAGGATATAACTTTCATGAAAATTAGGTACTTGGAGAAAATTATTTTTGAACAAAGGGCAGTTTAGGTATGCCTATGTTAAGGGGTAATGAGGCTTATGTGATTTCCTACACATTCTTGAGAAATAAAAATACAACCAAACAAGTTAAACCAAAACAAACCAAACATCTCTGTCTATGGTGCAGGTTTTCTTCAAGAAAAGTGAAGCCTGGAACATTGTATATGATGAAGGTGACAGTCAACAGGGGGCGACACGTGGGCAGTGTGAGCACCTATTTAGAGGATCGCAAGAATGTGAGGAGCAGAGTAGAAAGCTTTCATCATGAATACAATCCTTCACTCTCCTTTCTTCTCAATTAACATCATTATCAGTGATACACCAGTATTAATGAAGGATAAAAGATAAATGGAAATTAATTCTATGTTGCCCATTCTTACTAATGCTATTAAATGTCATTAATAGTCACTTTATTGGGCATGTTATCTTTAATATTTTATTGTTATGAAAATAAAAATTACCATGAGGGTTTCTTATAACTTTGCCAATGACTCTGATCTCTTGTTTTCCCCTTTAAGGTAGAAACAAGATCAGCCAGGAACTTGGGATTGTTCTGAATTTGGCCATCCATGTTCTCCCTCTCAGAAAAGATTGCAGGCACAGAAGCTGAGGAGCCGGGAGAGTCCCCTGTGCCTCAGCTCCTCATAGCAGCCTTTCAAGATAGGTGTTTCTGTGGTCCTATAGATGAGGAATCTGAAGCTCAGAAATACAAGTTTGAGAACTACTTTCCATTCCTGCCCTAGACAAAGCTTTGTTTCAAATTTTGTCAATATTAGCATTTTTTTTTCCTGACCTTCAGAAGACTTCTCACAGACGCATTTAGCTTCTATGGTCTTGCTTTGGTTCCATCCTTTCAGAGCTGTGACATGCCAGCATGTGGCCTAGAAGCCTGGCATTTGGATGAATCTTGCTTACTTCCACCTCCCTGGTTAAACCTTATCTCTTTGTACCCTATTCCACCCAGGTGTCTGAGTCACCTGTGCCCTGCTAGAAGACCACCAGCTCTAGTTCCATGATGTCTCTCTGGGAGCTGACTTGGTTGCACCAAGAACCCCAAGAACTGCAAACCTCCAGGAACCAGATCAGAAGGGAAAAAGAAAGTCAGGCAGGAATCCACAATCATTTCAATCAGCATGAGGTTGCCATAGCAACCATACCCAACTCTTCCTCTCCCTTTCTCCCATCCGCACCCCCACCCTCATCTGCTTGCTGGCTTGGGTATTCAGGCAATTTGCGTGGAATTGCTTTAGTTCTCTGGTTCACACAATTTTAATTTTATACCACTTGATTTTATGCCCTTCCTTCCCTTGAGCCTAAGAGGAGACGAAGGGTTTCAAAATCAGAACATACGTAACTTTCTGACCACACTTTTCCACTTAATCAAATGCAAAAAATCCATTTCTCATTTCCATTTTGGAATCTTCACATTTTCCTTTTCCTTATTTGCCTTTCCCTCAAAACACCCCCATCCCCCAACATACAACCACCATACACTCCTGCCATTTGAACATCCTTTATGATATTTTAAAGAAATACTTTTCAGAGAAATTTTGGTGACCCCTCCACGATTAAGCTGAAGTTAAAGTTTAAGGGAAAACTGGACTAAGCATAATAAAATCTAAACTTTTTTCAACTGACAGTCTTCCTTTAAAATAATAAGGGGGGATCCCTCCTTTTACTTTTCTTTCTCTCTTTTTTTTTTTTTTGATACCAAGAATTGAACCCGGAGGGACTTAACCAACTGAGCCATATCCCTAGCCCCTTTTTAATATTTTATTTAGGGACAGGCTTAGTGCCTTACTTAGTTGCTGAGACAGGCTTTGAACTTGTGATCCTCCTGTCTCAGCCTCCCTAGCCTTTGGGATCTCAAGCGTGCGCCAGGACCCCAGCTTCTCCCTTTACTTTTAATTTTAAGCACCAAGAAAACAGGGTGCTTTTTAGAGGCTTAGAGGAGACAAAGCACTTTGCTGAGACAAAGCCCAGTTTGTGAAGCCCAGTGGCCATGGTGTTGCTGACCCTGGATTGCTGAGCCATCTTCCTTGGTAAGGAGGCACCAGGATCTGTAGAAGGCCAAAAGCTGCACCACAGGGCTGATGATGAGACCAGACAATACCAGGAGCTGAGAAAGAAAATGAGGCCAGGAGGCTGTGAGGACACTTGTGTGTCATCCCACATCCAAAGGACAGAGCTAACTGAGGATGAAGTCACTTGGGCAGCAGTTTGCTACCCTCTTCTGGTTTAAAAGTATGAGGCTGTCTCCGGTCACACACAAGACCCAGCTTTTTCTACTTTGGGGCCTCCCTTTACCTTCTTTTCTTCCTGATGTCTTTGGGGATATTCCTATACCTGGACACAAATCTTCCATTTGTGTCCCCTGACTTGTTTTTTTCCCTTGAAAGTCTTTATCTCTTTGGGATCAAAGAAAGTAACAAAGAATGACTTTTCACCCTTCCCTAGAAACGCATAACATTCTGCGAGTGTTTGCTAACATTTCTGTGGCTGTCCATTAATGCTATTCACTAATTTCCAGCTCTGACTTCTGGCCCCTGGTGGAAAGCCTTCTCCAGCCGGCTTGGAAGTTAGGCAGGGCAAAGGTGGAATCTGCACTCAAGATTTCATTACTCCAAATCCCATAACTCTTACAACAGAGAAGATTTCATTTCTGTTAAAGAGCAGAACAGAATTTGATAAAGTCTTGAAAAAAATACCACAAGCTGTATAAGAAAATTCATGCATTTAATGGTGAAAAATGCACAGTAGTACTGGATACATCTCCAAGCTCTACAACATTTTATTTTTGTTTGCATTTTTTCCTTCTAGCCATAGAAAAGCTTATAAATATCCACTGGGAAAAAAATCAGAATTCTCATATGAACGTCAAATTGTTGAAAGAACATCACTCTCAGGTTGAGCAAGTTGACCTTCACATAATTTGAATCTCAGTAAAATTCAAGTAATAATATTTTTTGAAATTATGAGTGTAAATTGTAATATATCAAATAGAATCTGAGAGAATATAAAACTCTCCATAGTGAAGAGATGAAGATTTTCTATAGTATGGGAACTTTAAAGTTTTGTTATCTTAATCAAATGACTATATATAATTATAATATATAATTATATAAAATTAAAATTTTATATCTTTTGGATACTTTCCAGCAATAAAGCATTTATTATTTGTGTAATTAGCAGAAACACAAAATATGATGAAAAATTACTGACCCTATAATTATGGATTGATGAGATGGTATATTTGGCAATTGCAATGAAAAATTAGGTTTAGTTGATCAACATTATTTGGCAATTGGCTTAGTTGATAAGCACTGTTTAATGCTTTGCTTCATGTTTAAAAGAAAACCATTCAGAAAGGGAAAAAATTAAATGTTTCATGCTTTACACTGCATATCCAAATCTAATTAGCTTATGATATTTTGCTATGATATCTACAATTATACAATTTAGCAACACACCACTGCCCCACCATCACATAATTCTGGCAATAAGGTAATGGATTTATTATCTTAATCAAATGACTAGTTTCTCTTATAACCATATTTTTTAATGAGCACCAAGATAAAAGACTTGGACTTGGTAATTTTAATTTAAAACTGAAAATATCTAATATCTTTAGAGATTCTAAAATCTCTACATGAACATATTAGTGGCATTTTAAAACTATCAACTATCTATTCATCCATCCATCCATCCATCCATCCTATGTATCTATTTATACATTGTAATCCACTGATGGATACAGAAGCCAGGGGAAGAAATTGAGTATACTCTAGGGCATTTCACTAACATGGAGGGCTCTGTTTTGACTGGGCCTGCTTAGTCTTGGAGGAGATAAGCACTATGTTTCTATAATCCTTCGGTTCTCTCAACTCCATTGAATTGATCAATACATACATTTTGTTACAATGTTCATCATGAATAAAGGGTATTGGTTAACATATATAAGGAATGTTTAAATGATATCCCTAAAAATCTTCATGTAAATATATAAAATAAAATTTAAAAAAAAGATCTAATACTGAATCATATTTCTTAGCACTCAAATTATTTAATAAACTTAGTTCCCTTCCTAACCTAAAAATTGCTACAGCCTTTGTCTTAGACCATTTTAAGTTTACATGAGACTGAGTAACTTATAAAGAACAGAGAGTTATTTCTCAAAGTTCTGGAGGCTGGTAAGCCCAAGAGTATGGAGATGGTACATGGTGAGGCCCCAGCTGCATAATGTAGTAGAAACAAACATTACAAAAGCGTCACTGTGGAGAGAGAGCAGGAGGATGGGAGTGAGCAAGGGAGTGCAGGAAGCTGAGCTCACTCCCTGGAGAGCTAACACATCCCCTTGACAATGTCCTAATCACCTCTTAAAGAACACCTCCCCCCACATATGACCAGTGACAAATAAATTTCAACATGGATTTTGGAAGAGACATTCAAACCATAACAATCTTCAACAAGTAAAAGTACTACTTCATAATTAAAAAGAAAGAGACTAGTGGGATTAATGATGCAAAGAGGACTGCTATGTTCAGAAATATGTTTGGAAGAAGTCACTGACCATTTGTCCTGAGAGATTCCCACATAACCTCTGTGATATTTGCCCTAGCTAAAGTGTTGCTTTAAAGCTAACATTTTAGTGACTGTTCATTGATTCCCATGTGTCTTTACTGCAATATAAAAAAAATAATGTCTTCATTATGGCATGTAGTAAAAAACTCTCAAAAGGAATACTCAGTAGTACTTAACCATATTTGTTTAAAATAAAAATACAAGTACAAAAAATAATTATATTTAAATGAATGAGAGCAATACTTAAAGAAATATGATGATATAGACATAATTATGTACAGCTTTCAATAATTTAACAGTTCTCAATCACTGCTTTATTTCATCCTGATCTGATTCTTGATTCCCAGGCCTTAATTAAGCTAATATCTTACTTTTAATCTTGGAAGTATTTCCTCCTTCAGATTTATGATATTACCAAGTGTTATGGTCTAGATATAAGGTGTTCCCCCAAATGTTTGGAGGAAAAATTACCAGATTATGAGAGTGGTAGCCTCTGAGTCAATCCTAGTTCGAATGGATTGACTGGGTGGGAGCTGTAGGCAGGTGAGGTGTGGCTGGAGGAGGTGGGTTCTGATGACGTGCCCTGGAAGGGTTCATCTTCTCTGTGTCCCCTTCCTACCACCTTCTCTCTCTCTGCTTCCTGGCTGCCATAAATAGAGGAGCTTCTCTCCTCCACACTCTTCTCCCATGATGTTATGCCTCTCCATGGGTCCAGAACAATGGACTCTGTTGACTGTGGAACCATGAACCACAATAAACTTTTCCTCCTCTAAGTTGTTCTTGACAGGTCATAGCAACAAAAAACAGACTAACACACCAAGGATAAAATTTCACGTGTGCTTCCCTCAAAGAATATATTTTAATTGCTGGATTCTATATGGTCAGCAGTAGTCCAGAATTTGATGTCTAAACTCAAGTTCTTTCCCTGTCCCAGACTTTAAAGAAAAAACAAATAAAAACCCCAACATTTTTTGGAACCATGTGATTTCTGGAAGAAAAAGATTATATTAATTCATTCATTATATTCTTTGGTGAAGAACATTAATCAGTATAAATATTATTTTTCTCAAAGAGAAGGGTTCTCTTGGAAGCAGCTTTTCAGATTTTGCCATGAACTTGGAAGACAAAGCTTTGGAATTTGCACATATACAATGAATGGACCACTGAAGCCACCTGGCCACCTAAGATGGTTCCATTTCAGAGTAGAGACTATCTTTCAAAAGAACCCCATAATGATGCAAAGAAACTGGAATCATCATTCATTGATGGTGTGGAGGTGAAATGGTGCATGCACTTTTATGTTCATAGAAACATTATTTACACTAGCCTCAAAGGGGAAATCACCTAGATGTCAACTGAAGAATGGATAATCAAATGTGGTATGTCCACCTAATGGACTATTTGAGAAGGCAAGGAAGAAAGGGAGGAAAAGAGGGAGGGAGAGAGAGAGAAGGTAAGCAGGCGGGCAGACAATACAGAAGCTTGCTACAACACCAAGTAAGCTTGGAAACATTAAGAGAAAGAAGCCAGTCACGGAAGGTCACATACACATGATCCCGTTATGCAAAATGCCCAGAAATGACCAATTGGAAAAATAGAAAGTAGACGAGTAGTTAGCTGATGCTGTAGGGACCCTGAGGGAGGGGGAATGAGGAGTGACTCTAACCACACATCTAATGGATATGTGGTTTCTTTTTAGGGTGATAAAAATGTTCTGGAATTAGATTGTGGTGACATTTGCACAACTCTGTAAATATACCAAAACCCATTCAAATTACACACTTTAAATAGGCTAATTTTATGGTTTGTGAAATATATCTCAATAAGGTTGTAAAAATACAAGAGTTCTATACTTTCCCTAGTCATTAAGTCTAAAACCATAAATTTGGGAATAAGTTCCCATTTTATTATGATGCTCATAAACATGCAATAATGACAATGATATCATAGCTAGAAATAAATTATTTAAGGAATATGTGCTAATGGAAAGCGGTTATACATGGTAAAGTGAAATTATAAGGTATGTTCTCTTTATATTTTGTACTTATTTTGGTTTTGAACTTATGTACGGAATATGTATAATCAGAAAAAAGTTATCATAGTTTTTTTAAAATTTTTTTGATGTAGAAGGTTTTGGGAATGAGTTCAATAGAGGTTTTAGACTAAGCAGGGATAGGGGGTTGGAATGAAGCTGGATTTTGTAGGGTGGATGCATTTGGACAGAGAAAGCCCAAGACAAGGGAAACAGATTTCTTAAACAGGGCTTTGAATTCTAGTATCACTGCTTACTTTCTTTTCATTCTGTCGGTAGAGATGTATCTGTCTTATATGCCACTGAGTCCCTGGGGTCTAGAATGATATCTGAACACAGGAGGTGCTCAGCAAGCATTAATTGAACACATAAATAAGCACTTTTTGCCAGAATCCTTTCTAAAAAAACAAGTGACAACTGGGGGTAGCACTGGTAAGACACGTGTGTCTTCACACACCTTAGAAAATGGTGTTCCGTTCACCCAGGTTGAAGTAGTCTTTTCCACCGTTTGGGGCTGGGAAAGTCAATCTGAGTTCAATCATGACCCAGCTCAACCCCACAGCCTGGCAGTCTCACTTCTGAGGGTCCCTCCTCTCTACATGCTCCTGTGTCTGGCAGGCAAAGTCACTCTCAACCTGACCCTGGCATTCCTGCCCCATCACAATCATTTATAACTACTATTTTGTGCTTAAACTACAGTGATCCTATGCTTTGATGAGCTAGTTCCCACTTCTGGGAATCTGGCACATGGAAGTTCAGTGCCTTTAAATCAAATGTCTCCCATTTAATAAAGATGAGCCATCCTTATTCTCATAACCTTCTGTGGCTTAGGGCCCTCACTCTTGTCCTTACATGATCCCCTTCCGACTCTGCTTTTTCCTGCCTTTGATTAAATAGTTCACAATCTTATTTTTATTTACATATTGTTACCAGGCATCGAACCAGGAGCACTTAATCACTGAGCTTCATCTCCAGCCCTTTTTAAATTAATTTATTAATTTTTTGAGACAGAGTCTTGCTAAGTTGCTGAGGCTGGCCTTGAACCTGTAATCCTCCAGCCTCAGTCTCCCCAGTGCTGGGATTATAGACATGAGCTACCATGCCTGGCGGACACACAGTCTTTGACTTTCAACTTTCTCTTCCTTTCCTTTGGCCGTGGCCCACTTTGGACAATTTCTGTGGCTCCTTTGGATGAAAGAATCAGTCTGCCTCATTGGCCCTCAGGTGGAATCAACAGCCATTCTCTTTTCTGAACTTGCTCAGTAGTACATTGTACAAACTTTTGTCATATTATGTTGTTTCCTGACATATTTCTACCTAAGACTCCTGGAGCTTCTAAAGGAGGGAATTATCCTATTCTCAGGCAGGCAGCACTGTGCCTGGAATATGGCAGGTGCACAGTGAATTCCTATGGAGAAAACCAATAAATGAAACAGGAAGCTGGTCTGTGCACAGAAAGTGGGACTTTTGGGGTGGACTACAGTGGGATGAATTCAGATAGCAGACGGTATTGAAATGCTAACAAACAGGCTAGATTCCAGGTGGAAAGAAAAGAGAGGTTGCTTCAGACCCTAAGAAGGGAATGGTGTGATGTAAACAGCTCTCTGGAAGACTCCTGTGTCATCATTCATGGTAGAGGAGACCAAGGGAGAGCCTGCCATCAACTATTCACTGTTGGTTGAACCTGCAGAAACTTAGGGAAACAGGCATGTGAGAGAGAGTGAAGAAATGGGCAAGGATTCAAGGGACTGTTGGAGGAGACAAGAATGTCTAAGAGACTGATGGGAAATGCAGATGAATGGAGCTCCAGAGCCACTGGGGGTAGCAGGACCAGGGCCAGCCGGGAAAAGTTAGAGGGGAAGCAGACCTGTAGGGGCACAAGGGACCAGCTTCAGTGTACCCAGTGTACGGCGCTGTCCATGAGCAAGTGAGACTGGAGAATAAGGCGCCTCTGTGGCACGAACTGTTCTGTCTCCATCGCGCTCCCTCCCACTATGCACCACTATGCACCACCCCCATCCTGGTTTAGTTTTCAGCCAACAAAAACAAAATAAAATCAATGGAAACAAACTACTTTTTTCTTGCCATAGAAAGGATTTTTTCTTAATCACTTTTTTTTTTTTTTTGGAGCTTTGAATACTAAATCTTGTAACTTGATAAAATCCCTTAGAAGTCAACTAAGCATTAGGGGCTCACAGAGGGAATCTCAGAGCCTCAGCTGGGGCAATGGGCACATGCTGCCCCTCTCTGGGGCAAAATGTTTTCCTCCATATTTTCAAACAAATAGGAGCTATTGAAAATGTTAATAAAAACTGGGTCTCTGGGTACTCTTTCAATGTACAATTTTGAATATGAATCTTAATATTTGTTTAGGCTTCTTTCTTTCTTTCTAAAGTGCTTCCCATTCATTTTTGTTATTTTTGTACTTTCAAATTCTTTTTTTTTTTACATTTTTTATTGGTTGTTCAAAACATTACAAAGCTCTTGACATATCATATTTCATACATTAGATTCAAGTGGGTTATGAACTCCCATTTTTACCCCATATACAGATTGCAGAATCATATCAGTTACACATCCACATTTTTACATAATGACATATTAGTGACTGTTTATTCTGCTACCTTTCCTATCCTCAACTATCCCCCCTCCCCTCCCCTCCCCTCCCCTCTTCTCTCTCTACCCCATCTACTGTCATTCATTTCTCTCCTTGTTTATTTTCCCATTCCCCTCACAACCTCTTATATGTAATTTTGTATAACAATGAGGGTCTCCTTCCATTTCCATGCAATTTCCCTTTTCTCTCCCTTTCCCTCCCACCACTTGTCTCTGTTTAATGTTAATCTTTTCCTCTTGCTCTTCCTCCCTGCTCTGGTCTTAGTTGCTCTCATTATATCAAAGAAGACATTTGGCATTTGTTTTTTTAGGGATTGGCTAGCTTCACTTAGCATAATCTGCTCTAGTGCCATCCATTTCCCTACAAATTCTATGATTTTGTCATTTTTTAGTGCTGTGTAATACTCTATGGTGTATAAATGCCACACTTTTTTATCCATTCATCTATTGAAGGGCATCTGGGTTGGTTCCACAGTCTAGCTATTGTGAATTGTGCTGCTATGAACATCGATGTGGCAGTATCCCTGTAGTACGCTCTTTTAAGGTCTTCAGGGAATAGTCCGAGAAGGGCAATAGCTGGGTCAAATGGTGGTTCCATTCCCAGCTTTCCAAGAAATCTCCATACTGCTTTCCAAATTGGCCGCACCAATTTGCAGTCCCACCAGCAATGTATAAGAGTACCCTTTCCCCCACATCCTTGCCAGCACTTGTTATTATTTGACTTCATAATGGCTGCCAATCTTACTGGAGTGAGATGGTATCTTAGGGTGGTTTTGATATGCATTTCTCTGACTGCTAGAGATGGTGAGCATTTTTTCATGTACTTGTTGATTGATTGTATGTCCTCCTCTGAGAAGTGACTGTTCAGGTCCTTGGTCCATTTGTTGATTGGGTTATTTGTTAACTTATTGTCTAATTTTTTGAGTTCTTTGTATACTCTGGATATTAGGGCTCTATCTGAAGTGTGAGGAGTAAAAATTTGTTCCCAGGATGTAGGCTCCCTATTTACCTCTCTTATTGTTTCTCTTGCTGAGAAAAAACTTTTTAGTTTAAGTAAGAACCATTTGTTGATTCTTGTTATTAACTCTTGGGCTATGGGCGTCCTATTAAGGAATTTGGAGACCGACCCCACAGTATGTAGATAGGAGCCAACTTTTTCTTCTATCAGAGGCAGAGTCTCTGATTTGATATCTAGCTCCTTGATCCATTTTGAGTTAACTTTTGTGCATGGCGAGAGAAAGGGATTCAGTTTCATTTTGTTGCCTATGGATTTCCAGTTTTCCAAACACCATTTGTTGAAGATGCTATCCTTCCTCATTGCATATTTTTAGCCCCTTTATCAAATATAAGATAGTTGTAACTTTGTGGATTAGTCTCTGTGTCCTCTATTCTGTACCATTGGTCCACCCGCCTGTTTTGGTACCAGTACCATGTTGTTTTTGTCACTATTGCTCTGTAGTATAGTTTTAAATCTGGTATCTCTATACTGCCTGATTCACACTTCCTGCTTAGAATTGCTTTTGCTATTATGGGTCTTTTATTAAAGGTGCTGTGCAGATATGTACTGCGGTATAAAGAAAAACACAACACCGTTTATGTAAGAAAGAACAGGTTCATGAATATGATATCTTCTTACATTATAAAGAAGTTTAATTTTCATCCCTGCCCTTCCCTTCCTTATATAAGTTTTTTAAAAATTATGGCTTATTGAAAGGCAAAACATAAATTTATGTTTAATAGAAAGTACACCATAAAATTAGAAATATATAAGAGGGAGAGACAAGAATAGAAGGTAGTCTTCTATCCTGATTTTATAGATATGACTTTAGAATTATGGTGGTCACCCTTCTCCCAAGGTGGACAGTTTGGAAGACCCTACTGAATACCTGAAATAGTACTGAGCCCTATACATAACAGTGTTTTTCCCTATATGCCCTACAGCCGTGCCTCATGATAGCGAATTCATGTCTTTCCATGTTTTATGCTCTAGTATCTACTTTACTACCCTTGTGCTTTGAGGCCATTATTAAATAAAAATAGAGTTACTTAAATAGAAGCACTTAGATATTGAGACAGGTGATTCAGTCAGAATATATGGTGTGGATATGCAGAACAACGTAGATGTTCAAATCCCAGTTGGTAGAGGGTAGGATGGCGCAAGACTTCATTATGCTATTCAGCAAGTTAAAACTTATGTATTGTTTCTAGAATTTTTCATTTGGACCATTGTTGAGATCATGGGTAACTGAAACCATGAAAAGGAAAACCATAGATAAGGGAGAATTACTGTATTATTAAATGTTAAAAGGCAAAACAAATAGAGTAAACCTGTTTATCTTGGTGGTATACAAGGGTAATTGTAAATGATTTTAAAACATAGTAACTTGACTATTATACTACGAAACAATCTACCTATGCAGTTCATTTCTCATTGGAATACCTACATAAAAACAATTGTATAACTAAAAAAAAGAAACAAAGAAAAATCCTTCTGTTATTTTTATTAATCTCATACTGTCATTCTGAGGCTACTGCATGTGGAGTGTGGGATAAAGCACAGGAGCAAAATTTGGATACAATTTTCATCATGTACAAAGGAGATACTCTAAAATCAACAATGTTAAGGAAAAGGTCTGTAAATTTGAATTCAAACTACTAGTACAAATTCAAACTACTAGTACAAATTTGTGTTTTCATTAGTGTATTTGTATTCTTTAAAAGAAATACATTATAGAAAATGATGTATTTCTATGATGTATTTTCTAATTCCGGGCCTGAAGTGGGAGAAACTTTAGATGAGTCTGGAATATCTCATCCTATCAGAAATGAAGCTACTAGAAATTGTAAGGACCTTGTCAAAAGGAGTCAGAAGGCAAACTGAAGTCTTCCAATGGCCAAAAACAAACAAATGAAAACCCCCAAAACAACAACAAAAAGAAAGAAAACCCACAAAGCACTGCAATAAAAACACACCTATAACTTTTGGAGGACATCAGGAAACCATTCATTGTTTTGAAAGAGAAAGAACCAGGTTTTTTTTCTTGTCTTTTCTGTATAAATGAATCCTCAGGGTAACAAAATAATGAACAAAGTCAAGTTTCTCTTCATGAAAATGTTCCAGATAATAAACTAAGAAAAAAATGATAGAATATTGTTATTGTGCAATTCCTAATGAATTAGAGGATCTAGACAGTGATTATTGGCAGCCATGGAAGAACATACCACTATCATGAAGTATCTTGCTTAAACAAAAAAATCTAAACCTGATGAAGCTCTTGATCCAAGTTTCAGTTTACAGAAAACATGAGAGTGGACTGTATTAAAGGACACCACAGGAATGTAATAAGCAAATTGACTGGTGAAACTCTAAAAGACTAGTGGACTTGGCTTCTTCAACAAAATGTCAAGGAGAGAGAGAAGGGTGAAGAAAAGGAGAAGGGGAGGGAAGGAGAGAAGGGGGAGAAGAGAAGGATTTATGACTCTAAAGAATGATAGGGCATTCAAGTCAGAAAAATAAATACTAATTGAATATTAGTGATATTAATGAAACTGATGAAATTTTGAGTGTGTGTGTGACCATGGTACTGTGATTAAGTTTTAAAAAAGTATCCAGGTACATTGGCACATGCCTGTAATCCTACTAGCTCTAGAGGCTGAGGCAGGAGGATCTCAAGTTCAAAGCCAGCCTCAGCAATGTATTGAGGTCCTAAGCAACTCAATGAGACCCTGTCCCTAAATAAAAGTATAAAGAAGGGTTGGGGATGTGACATAGTAGTTAAGTGCCCCTGGGTTCAATCCCTAGTATCAAAAAAAAAAAAAAAAGAAAAGAAAAGTATATACATACTTAATGTATGTATATATACCTCAATAAACACATACTGAAATAAGTATTTACATAATATATAGATAACTAATATATATTAACATGTATATGTAAATAAATATATGTTGATATATTTAAAAAGGAAACAATATTATCTTGCATTCATTATGAAATAATCTGGGTTAGAAAAGGGAGAGAGAGGGAGATAGGGTGAAAGGAATGGCCAGGAGCTGGTAACTGTGGCACATGTAGGTTCAATTTCTCTACTTTTGTATATGTCTAATTTTTTTTTTAATAACACACATAAAAACATGACTTCTCCGTCCTTGAGTACTCTCCCTTTTCTTTCTCCAGATACCCAGGCAAGCTTCACTTCTTCCTTTAAGGCATTCCCTCCTGGGCTCTCCTTCTAGACTTCTTACAGAGCCCTCCTCTATTCCAACATCCACAAAAACAAACAAACAAATAAAAACCGAAAACCAAAAATCTCAGACTGTTTTAGTACGTTTAATTAAGGCAACCATGGGCCTTTTCCTTATTTATCAAAGGGATCTTCACTGTAGAAGTTACACAAGAGCAAAACGACTATTCTACTCACCCATAATTTGACTCAAACAAAAGAGAACCATAGTTAACGTGTTGTTTCTATGTTTTAGTCTTATTTCCATGTAAATGTGTGCATATTTCGGTTTCAGAAATGGGTTTTTACGGCAGACAGCTGCCTTGCAATCTGCCTCTTTCATTTCAGTTACAGGTATAGTGTGTATTTCAGTATGTGATTGAATATTACTTTAATGACTAATAACCACAGTGTGAAATGCATTATTATGTCCATTTTTCTTCAAAACCAGGAAGTCAATTCCTTGAAGGCAGAAGTGATGTGAGTCTGTAATGCATTTTGTGTCCCAAGATTCTAACAGACATCTCTTTCCTGATCAATGTTAAAGATCCTGTTAGCTCAATTGGTAATCTCTGACTGCACTAATCTTGTGGTTGTGTTTCTGCATCTTAGCTGACAAGGTCAATCTGAAGTTTGTGCATCCTCTGCAAAGTATCCTATTATATACTTAACCCAGTGTCCATGAGCTCCTGGCAACTGAGCGTAAGAAAAAATTCAAGAGCAGAAACCTGCCGATCCAGTGACAGTGGTGGTTGTCACTGATTTCTCAACTATGTAATTCTAAATCCGGAAAAAGAACACCAATCTCTTGATCCAGATTCCTTCATGCTAGATCAGCAGCAAGGACAGAAATCAACAAAGTTGACAAGAGTTGGACATGTACTTTCGTAGAAAACCCAGTAAATTCTCTACCACTAGTAATTAGGCAGGCCCTTTGGCTTAGATCCTGCTAGAGATTTAGAGGAGCTCTGCGTCATGGGTGGTCATGGATTAGCCTTTGGATATGTGTTGTTTGGCATTTGAGAGGAAAGCAATTTCCCTACTTATCCATCTATAATACCAACATAAAAAGATAAAAGACAGGAACTGGGGTTGTAGCTTAGTGGCACAGCACTTGCCTAGTATGTGTGAGGCACTGGGTTCCATCTTCAGCACCACATAAAAATAAATAAATAAAACAAAGAGATTGTATTCATGCACAACTAAAATAATATTTTTTAAAAAGATAAAAGACATAAAGAGGTAAACGTTTCACACATTTGCTCAGCATTTCTATGGTTGAAATCTGATCTTTTTAATAGTCTTCACTCTGTTTTGCTTGACTACTCTGTAAATGTTTTTGTTAAACTGTTAAACTTCTTGTTTTTGTTAAATCCCTTTGCACAATTTGAATTTAAAGTAGAATTTTCTTAGAATCATAAATCTAAATAGTAAAGAATATAACATTTGGCTTACTGATAATATTGACATTATAAAATAAGGATTTTTATATCATTCTTTAAAATGGGTTTAATGGAATATGACCATTTGGTCCACCACCCTCTATTTTATAAAGTACATGAACAAATTACTTATTTTTCAACTGTCGGAAATTTTCCATCATTCTTTACATCATTTCAAATTATTATCTTTTTTTATTAGGTACATTTCCCTTTCAGATACTTGAATACAAACAAATGGAAATTATTTTTAATTAACAGATCAATTTTCATTGATGGGAGGTGATTTAATCATGCCTCTTAGAAACTATTTTCCTGCATGGAAAGTCATGCCAATGTGTCTAATACTGTGACCTTTAAATTACTCTAAATCTTAATATTAGAAAACCTGCAATTTACAATGTGCATGTTATCTGCTATCACACACAGAGTCATTTATTTCTGAAGGTTCTGAGAAACAGTGAAATCATTCATGGTACTGAAGCAATAAGATACTTAAAGCAAACCTTTTCCCTCTATATAAAATTAACATAAATATGTAGTTTTTAAAAAAGAGCCCAAAGTCCAGTATCTTGGGGGAGAGTGCATTCTAACACGAGCATTTTTCATTATTTTTAGGCCTATTATGAAGTTTGGACTCCAGATCTTTCTGGATCTGCGAACACACAGGGAACAACTCGCCACAGCATGGCTATCGACCTCTGAGGAACAGCTCATGTCATCACTCGGCAAAAGTGCTGGCGAAACATTTATCTAGATGAAAGACCTCAAGCAGTTAACCTGCTCAGCAGAGGCAATGCAACCAGGCAACAGGATAATGACCTCTATCCAAATGTGGAAGGTACATCAATTTAATACCCTGACAGCTCCACAAAAGATGATGGCAGCTCAGCAGGAAAACATTAGCCATGATAACGCAGGGTACTGTATGTGAAAAGAATGAATTATAAAGCACAATGCTATTTGGGCCGAGTAGGGATTTTTTTTTTTTAAACCAACTTTATATTTAGGACGGTAGCCATGCCTAAAGCCTCCTTCCATTCTTTTCTACCTGAAGAATATCCTGATAAAAGTAAAGAGGCAGTGTGGATTAAATTGACAGCTTAAATACAAATGGAGTTTCCTAACTTACCCAGGAAATGCTGCACATCATTTCTGGCAGGCTTGTTACTATTTCAGAGTAGAAAGCCCTCGGCACTGGCAAACTGGCTTAATCCACAAGACAAATGGTAATTCAAGTAAGTGTGGACATAACCAGTCTTACGGTGTGTGTTATTTTGTTTTATTTTTAAAGGGAGAAGGTACTTGATGCACTTTGGGATCCTTCAGATCTTTAGCTGTAACTTATCTTTATGCCAATTCATTTTAAAAAAATTAATTTTAAAGTAGTAGTAGTATGATCATGGGTGTATGTTTATCCAAGAACCTTTCCTCTCTGACAGAGTTTCAGCCTGTGAGGTTTTCTCTACACATGGCAGGCAGCTGTCAGAACCAGTGTGAGGGGTGAAAGGGCAGCCCGGCTGCTCTGTTAAATCACGGGGCTCCATCAACATCTCAGAATTCCTGCCGAGTGGGAGCTGGGAGACCACAGATTAGAGTACACTGGAGTGTGTATATTAGGTCACTCAGTGTCTATCAAAGCAATATCATGCCGGTGAGCTGTACAATAGATTTTACTGTGTTCTGTTCAAAGAAAATGTGAGGAGAGTGGACATGTGTGTAGCAGACCACAACCGAACACTGAATCCTCCTTGTCTTTAAATGGACGGATTTATTATCCACAAGATGAACGAAGAACAGGAGCACAATAAATAGCTTTGGAAAACATGTAAGGCTGGTGGTTTTATGCTGTTCTTGGAAATAACTGGTGAGCAGATGCATGATGCAGCGAATGGAGCCCAGGGCCCTGCAGCGGAGGGGAAGAGAGCCTGATCACAGCTGTAGTCTCTGACCATGAACATGGACAGTCAGTGCACCTCAGTCTCACAGGACTTCCATGTCCTCATCAATAAATTAGAAATAATATCTGCCTCCTCTATCTCCACAGATGGGAAAATAAAAAATGAATTCCTAAATGAGAAGAGACTTTTAAAAGGTTGGAAGGAATGCAGCACGATGGTGTAATGGGTGTTATAACTTGTGATACTTAAGAAATATTAAGAAACGAGAGTAACTTGTGTTAGTCGGTATTTGGTCCATGTATAAAAATAGAAAATCTTTCTTCTTTCAATACTTTGCTGTTTGATTTCTTTTTAGCAGATTACAGTTCACGTTGCCCAAGGTATAATATAATCTTCAGACAGACAATATGTATAAGGTGAATAACACCATGCCTGACAAGTGAAGTCAAATTTTAAAAAGTTGTAAGAATTTGTTTTGTATTTTAATTTTTTATTATAACTTCTGCAAAGGGCTCCTTGACTGTGATTAAATATACACCTGAATTTATATTAATAACAATGGCAAACAGCAATGAAATTATTACTATTCCCCAGGCACTGTTCTAATCAATTTACAAAAGTTAAATTAACTTACATAACCATATATAAAGTGGTTCCAGTTTAGGCTAGATCATCATCTTACAAAAAATATAAGTCTTTGCATTATAATATCATTTTGGGTTAAACACATTTTCTAATTTTGTAAAATGTGAACAAGCCTTCAAAAAAATAATTTTGTTTTATGCCCTGTGGGGTAAATACTGCTCCTTTTCCATTTTTACTGGATGAGAACATTATGTCCCTAGAGGTTAAGTGATTTGCATAGCAAACAAGTGGTAGACCTAGGATTCACCCTCAGGAAGTCTGGCTCTTACCATATCAGATGGCTTTCTGCCATTAGAGGTTTGAGGGAGACCTGTTATCTGTGGGCAATGTCATGGTATCCATTTGACTGATACCCCAAACTGAGATACCAGATTTAGACATAATCAGTAACCTAGAAAATAGCTCAAACAAGCAAATGAGGAGTCAATGGAATGAGATTAGATTCCAGTGGATTCATGGCCCTGTATACATTATAGCAATCGGCTAAGCAGTTATTTTCATGTGGATTCAGCAATGGCTGCCATGTCAGAAATGCGTCTCTCAAAAAAGGGAGCCGAATATTGGCGCAGGTCTACATCCATCCAGGTGAATTGCAACTTGAAATGTGCTTCTATAACACTGACCACTGTGAGTGCAGAAAAGACACCATTTAATAAAGCAAATGTGTGTGGGGGGGTGTCTTTGTCTTTTCTTCTTATAAATGAGAAATATTTCTCATTGTTGTTTGGAAATAAGTCCTTGAAAATCTTTAAAGGACAGGAAGAACTCTTAGATTGAATTCCACTTTGTCTATTTGTTATTGGCTGACAAAAGAGAGTGAAGTATAAATAGGCATAGATAGAGCTGAATATATCAGCTTTGTAGCTTTCCCTTCAATAAATTCAGAGATTGTCTTTGTATTCAGTGACCTTTTAGGGGGATTTAAAATAAAAAATCAGAAGACAGTACAATTTGTATATACCAAAGACCCAATTATAATTCTCAGTCTCATCTTTGACAGTTACTTCTCAAAATTCAGCTTAGGTGAGCAAGAGCTGAAAAATATTCCTCTTTTCTGGATAACATTATTAAGTGAAGTGAGGCCTGGATGCTCCTTCCAGCCCTTGTGGATGGTTGCTCTCTTTGGTGACTGATTCCTTAATGAGCTTCACGAGCAGGCCCAGCAGCAAAGAGTGCCCAGCTCTCTGTAATAGTGATCAATTCAGATATAGATTGAGCTGGGTTGTTGGGACCATTATGTATACTCTATGAATAACAAAAACTGAAATTGAGATGCATTTACAAAAGCATTCGCAAACATTCAGACCTTATGAATTAAAAGCAAAGATGCCAAATTACTTGGATAACCAGTAACCAGCCCCAACAATGTGCTTCTGGGATGGATCATCATTTTAAGAAAAATGTAAGGCTCTAAATTATAATTCCATTATAGTTTAATTTCTTTTCCGACATAAAATTAGACAAAAATGCTAAATTTTAATGTTTTAATTCTTTTATTATTAATGTCATTTTTGGTTAACAAATCAAAGTGGTATACATTTCTGTAGCGCAATATGATGTTTTGATATATATGCATATAATGTCTTGAGAGTAAAGCAAACTAATTAATATGTCTATGATCTCATACATCATTTTGAGACATTTGAAATTACTCTCTTATCCTGAAACCTATAATACATTATTGACTGTAGTCTCCTACTGAGCAATAGCCATCAAAAACTATTCCTCATGTCCACCTGAAACTTTGGACCCTTTGACCAATGACTTCCCCTTTCTGCCCTTCCCACTCCCCTCCCCACCTCTAGTGACCATTGTACTGCTATTTCCATGGGTTCAATTTCATTAGACTGCACATATAAACGAGACCACAGAGTCTGACTTTCTGAAATTAGGTTATTTCTCTTAGCATAATGTCATTTAGATTCATTTATATCACATTGTCCTTCAGATTCATCAACTGCCAGGGTTTGCCTTTTAAGGTTGAAGAGTATTTATTATGTAAATATATGGCATTTTCTTTATTCATCAGTTGATGGGCACTTAGATTGATTCTATGTCCTGGCTATTGTGAACAATGCTAAAATGAACATGGGAGTGCAGGTATCACATTGGCAGTGATTTCAGGTGCTTTGGATACACACCTAGAAATGTGACTAACGGGTTCTATGGTACTTTCATTTCTACATTTCTGGAGAACCACCATTTTTATGTTTCCACCAACAGGTACAAAGTTTCCCTTTTCTCCAACACTTACCCTTTACCTTTTTGATAAAAATCATTCTAATTGGTTTGAGGTGATAGGTGATTATGGTGTCAATGTGCATTTCCCTAATAATTAGTGATACCAAGCACTTTTTCCACGTACCTGTTGGCCATTTGAATGTCTTAAGAAATGTCTACTCTGGTCCTCTTTTAAATTAGGTTATTTGTTTTCTTGCTATTAAATTACTTGAGTTCCTTACACATTTTGAATATCAATCAGATGAGTGGTTTATAAATATTTTCTTCCATTCTGTGGTTTGTCTCTTCACTTTGTTAACTGTTTCCTTTGCAATGAAGAACCTTTCTTAATTTAATGCAATTCCATTTTCATCTTTTTTCATTTGTTGCCTGTGCTTTCAGGATCATATTAAAAAAATTAATGCCCAGAACAATGTTGGGGATCTTTTCCCTTATGTTTTCTTCTAATAGTTGCATAGTTTCAGGTCTTGCATTTAAATTTAAGTCTTTAGTCCATTTTAAATGTATTTTTGTATATGATGAGGAATAACAGTCTAGTTTCATTGTTTGCATATGGATACTCAGTTTTACCAACACAATTTATTAAAAACACTGTTCTTTTCCTATTGTGTTTTTGGAAACTTTGTCAGAAATCAGTTGACCATAAAAGCATGTATTAATTTCTGGAATTTCTATCTTATTCCATTGGGTGATGTGTGTGTATGTGTGTGTGTGTGTGTGTGTGCGTGTGTGTGTGTGTGTGTGTGTTTGAAGGTCTGATCTTATTTCTTTGTTACTCTTAAAAATTCTTATTTTTGACTAGACTCAGACTTAGAAGTAGAAACTCTCAGAGAGGACAGCCTGCATCTCTTGGTAATCTATTCCTGGCATTTTTTCTTTGGCTTCTCTCATTCTCTTGGCCAAAAGTTTGGCACATTCTACAGCCTCTTCCTAATTCTTCTTAGTATGCTGTTTCTTCAGAGCAATACACTGGCACTTGTGTTGCAGGACACATGGAGTAACAAGATACTGAATCTTCAGTGCTTTGGTCCTGGGGTTTTTTTCCTTCCTTGTTAAGAGTTTTCTGACAACATATTGGCAATCATCATCTTCCTTAGGAGACTGAAAAGTCTGTGGATTCTATTAGCTCTTTTGGATCCCAGTCAACAAGGCATCTATAAGTCCAGGAATATCTTTCTCTCCTTTTTTTTTTCACAATAAGCAAGTTGAGAATGCTCAAGATTGATATTTAATGAAATCTCAAACAGATTTGCTTTCTCTCTCCAGTTTGCCTCCATCTATAAATAGGAATGCCCCTTACACAGTAGCAGGTGAACATGACCATGGGTCAAGACACCCTGCTTCATGGGGAAATCTTGTTTGGGTAAAGAATGGAAGGGTTATGTGCAGGAAGGGCAGAGTGTCAGCAGCAACTTCTGTAGCCATATGCTTCTCATAAAAAGTACAAACTTTGTGTTTATTGTCCACTTTTGGCAGCCAGTGGTTGGAAAGGAGATATTCAGCTTCATCTTGGTGCCTGGTGTATTTGTTTTCATACCAGTACCATGCTGTTTTAATTACTATCACTTTTTAATATATATTTGGGAGTGTGTGATCCCTACTTTGTTCTCTTTGCTCAAAATTACTTTGGATATTTGAACTCATTTGTGGTTCTATGTGAATTTAAGGATTTCCTTTTCCATTTCTGTTGAAAAAGGACAATGGATTTTTTTCACATTCTTTTATTAGAGAATTACATTTGTATATAATGGTGGTATTTGTTGTTACATATTCATATGTGCATACAATATAACTTGGCCAATACCTATAACAATTGCAATGAATCTGTAGGCCATTTTGGGTGCTATAGACATTTTCACTTTTAATTATTCCAGTCCTTGAACACAGGACATCTTTGCATTTATTTGTATTTTCTTCAATTTCTTTTATAGTACTCAGCATACAATTCTTTTATCTCTATGGTTAAATTTACAATAAATATTTAATTTTTTGTTGCTATCATAAATGGGTTCATTTTATTCATTTCTTTTTTGGATAGTTTGTTAGCATATAGAAACATTACTGAGATTTGTACATTGTTTTGCATGCTGCAATGTTACTGAATTTATTTATCAGTTCTAATAGTTTTTTTGGTGGAGTCTTTAAGGTTTTCCATATACAAGACTGTGTCATCAGCAAATAGAGACAATATGACTTCTTTTGTTCCTACTGAGATTTTTAAAAATATCTTCTTGCTCAATTCCATTATAGGTTAAATACATTTTCTAATCTTGCAAAATATGAATAATTCAATTGCCTTCTACAAAACAATTTCAGTTCACAGATCAGTATGGCAGTTAAAGGCTGCTGCACTGCTTTAAAAAAAATTAATTAAAAGACACTTCAAGTTTAGCCTCTTCACAAGGCCATCCAATTTATTTATAACTTTTATTAATTCTGAAGCCAGCTGCTCCTCAATGGTGCATTTATGTTCAACTAGGTCAGGTCCACTGGGGTGATATTTGGTCTTTCACAGAAGACACACAGAGCCTGTCAGGACAGCCAGCTCAAGCTACCAAATACACATCCATCCCCATGATTTGACTACATGAATTTGTTACATTTCTGTGAAAAAAATTATATATATATATATAGAAATCAAGAAATGCATTTCATAAGTCTTTCTATATGGGACTTTGTACACATAAGGCTGTCACTATTAGGGAAACAGGCATTTGGCAAACAGTCCACATTCATGATAGCTGGTTTTCTGGAGCTCGGCTTAGGCAACAGTGAAGGGCACCCACAAACACAAGTAGAAGGAAACACAAAACTGCTCTTTAACACTCTGTTAGGTTGCTTAAGAAGTCTACAGTTACTAAACAAGCCTACAAATTACTCACTTTTAAGTAAGCAGCAATTAAATAAAATTCAGTACACCAAAGACTGAGGTGAGATTTTTTTTAAAAATTCATGCTTATATTTCTCAATAGTGCTATAAAGACAAACTCTGATAGTGATAATGACAGAGATGACTATAAATAAAAATAGTGCAAAGGCATTTGGTATTTAAAATAGTCAAATATAGGTTAACATTCTCCTTTCCCTTTCAGAAAAGTCAATCATGGCTCAGATGCGGAAAGAACTACGTGAGCCAGTCCCAGTTGACAGGTAATCATTAAGTACATCTGAGATGTGCCCTTCCTAGTCTCTCTGACTTTACTCTGTGGAATGTGATAAGCGCTACACCTTTTAGAGACTATTATTAGCCAGAACTCACTGATGACTGGGCATAGAATATTGAAGTTAAAAGGGGTCCTGGCGACTCAAAGCTCCAGTCTTATTTCACATGAAGGGAACCAGAGGTTTCACAGAGATTAGGTGACATGTTCAAGGTCACAGCTAGTTGGTGACAAGGTTAAATTTAAGTCCAAAATTCATGTCTTTGGACTCCTAATAAGGTTCGCATCCACTCTATCACCCTAAGTGTGATGAAAGACAGGTAACTGTTACCAATGCCTCCCCGTTTCTATGTCAGCACACGATTATTAGGTGTATGCTATTGAGCCTGTGAGTTGTCTGAGGTTGGAAGAAATGTGTAGCAATCTAAATGTCACAGGCCTGGAAGTAATCAAAGGGAAGCTGAATGTTAGTTACAACTGTGCATAATGCTTGTAACATAACTGTGGTTGGTTGCAATGTATTATTAGAGCTCGGGTTTCTGTTGTGACTGTATGAACCAGCTGCATAGGGAACTCTGAAGAGCGATCACAAAAATACCTTTCTTTCCCTACTGTCCCTCAAGCAGCAGGGATCAAATAACTGTTTCTCAGCTGTCTGTCTTTTAAACAAAAATATCTCCTTCACTCTACACATATCTGTGGCAAGTTGGTGTCTGCTTCCTCTTCTCTGTTCTGTTCTATTTTTTAGACCCCAACCTTGAATCACCAGGGGATACTGGGACTAGAAAGGGCCTGACATGATGTTTTACAAATTTATCTTGGATTCCTTCAGTACGTCACAGTTTGTGTTCAATAAAGGCAGGCAGCGAAGAACAGGCAGGCGGAAATAGTCTGCAATTGGATACTGGATGTGCAGAATCATCTGCCTCCAGTCGTCGTATCTGAAGCCTTTCCACTCTGAGGGTAGAGGTTTCCATTTTCATTTTGGGCCAGCTGCTATTATGCCAACAGTGTGATGAGGGTGTATTTTAATCATCTGCAACCCAGGCAAGCCTCTATACCTTTGGCTAGGAAAGCACAGAGCTTGGTGGGAGTTGGAGGAGCCATCTTTCATCTACCCGACTCCCAAACTCCTTTATCATGCCTCTGAGCCTGGCTACTTACTAAGTGGACATG
Organism: Ictidomys tridecemlineatus; assembly: GCF_052094955.1. Taxonomy (NCBI): domain Eukaryota; kingdom Metazoa; phylum Chordata; class Mammalia; order Rodentia; family Sciuridae; genus Ictidomys; species Ictidomys tridecemlineatus. The sequence continues at coordinate 202,841,074 of NC_135478.1, forward strand.
CTCTTCTTCTTCTTTTATTTCTTTTGTGGTGCTGGGGATTGAACTCAGGGCCTTGTGCATGCGAATAAACACTCTACCAACTGAGCTATATCCCCTGGACATACTTCTTAATTTTACTTTGCCCTAGTAGCCTCATGTAAAATGAAAATAATAATACTAACTCTTTTAGGGTTGTTGTGAGGATGAATAATATGTATATACAGTGAGGCAAATATATATACATATATATGTATATGTGTGTATGCATGTATGTGTGTGTGTGTATATATATATATATATACACATATATATTTATTTACAATAATATATATATTTATTTACATATTTATTTATTTAAATATTTATATATGTGTATATATATATATATATATCTACACACACACACATATATATATATATTTTTTTAATTTACAATTTTTATCACCACTCCACAAAGCTAAGAATTTCTCATAGCTTTGGATCTCAACTGACTATAGTCACTTTTACACCAGTGAAGAAATGGTTTATTAAGCTAATGAACATCATATGGCTATTTTGTAATTTATTCAACCATTTCCCTTTTATTGGACACAGTATGTTTTCAATATTCTGCTATGTAAATAATGTCATACTCTATCTGCCACTTTTACCAATCTATCCTTCTGTCTTCCCTATGAGGTAGATTATTTAAATTTATCTAATAATTCCTAAATGAGAGAAAGTAAGACTTAGACAATATAAGTACAATATAGTAGCTGTTATATGCAATACTTAAGCTAATCCTTTTGCAACCCAAAACCTTAATCAGTTCCCTACTATCCATCTTTTTAAAAAAAAAGATTGCAATTAACAAGTGGTTTGTGCACCTAAAGTTGCAAGCTCCATTTATCTAAAATTTTTATCATATGAATCCCTTTACTCCTCATTAATTCAGAATATTATCAGAAGGTAAGGGAGGGGAGGGAATGGGGAGTTGTTGATCAAAGGATACAAATTTTCAACTAGACAATTAGTAAGGGTAGAGATCTATTGCATAGTAGGGTGACTACAGTCAATAACAATGTGTTGTATATTTCAAAATAAGAGTAAGTTTCAAATGTCACACTATAAGCAATGATAGATGAGGAAGAATTAGCTTATTATAATCACACCACACTATGTGTGTGTGTGTGTGTGTGTGTGTGTGTGTATAAAATCATCGTATACCTCATAAATGTATATGATTATAATTTGGCACTTAAAAGCACTTAAAATAATTTTTTAAAAAAAATTTTCTTTTAATAGAAATTTTAATAAAAATAAATCAGAATAACTAAAGTGGTATTGTCCTCCAGCTAAAGTCCATGACTGAGTATCAGGAACAATAATTCCAATACTGATGGCAGTTTCATCAAACTGCAATGACTTTTAAAGGACCTGGGTACTTCCTTTTCTCAATTCATTCCATATTGACTGGATCAGCAAGAGAGTGACCATGAAGAAGAAGGGGATAACAGAATTACATGCCAGCAAGAAGATTTTTTTTTTCTGCTTTCACCTTTTGTTGGCTTGTATAACACATTTATTAAAATCTGACTAAACACCTCATTGTTCAGGGAGAAATTCCTGTCATCACTTTTGGGAGCTGTGTCAATGAGTCACAAAGGTGCTAATTTAGAGACAGGCAAGTTTTTTTGTTTTTTCTTTTTTTTTTTTTAAGATAGAGATACCTGAGAAGCCACTATGTAAATACCCCGAATGCATGATTTATAGCATTTTGCACTCAGGACCACAACAGCCCCCAGAGAAAGGAGTCTGGAACAGCACTGGCAGCCCTGCACATCCAAGGCTGAGGTTATCCCCTCTTGACTATATGTTCCCACTCCCAAAAGACCTAAAACTATTATAATGATGACTAAAGTTTATTGATGACTTACTATGTGCTTCCTATGTATTAATTAAATCCATTTAATTTAATCCTCACAATGACCCTATGAGGTAGATATAATTATCATTATTACTTTCTTCTCTCCATTTGATAAAGGAGAGGGTGAGCAAGCTCTCCAGGTTACAGTCAGTGGTACAGCTGGGACTTGACCCGAAGAGCCCTAAGCTACAGGTGGGCTTGGTTTCTGCTCCCTCCTGCCCCTGCCCAGTGCAGTTTCTCCCTCTCAGTCTCCCACTTGCTCTTTAACCGGCACCTCCCTGAAGCATTCCCCAAGCTTGGATTTTGGGTCAGTCAGTCTCCGACCTTTCAATCCTCCCTTCTGCTCCAGAAAGGCCTTTCTACCTGCCATGAAGCCTTTAAAGAAAGTGAATGAAATTTAGGTCTATCACTCTAATGGTCACTTCCCTTCAACACAAGGCTTAAACAATTACTAGGAATAACTGAAGAAGAAATATTTAATATAAAAAATGAAAGTACTCATTAACACAAAAAGGTTATTTTGAGAGAAATCGGTGCTGAAAAGAAATCAGTTAACTCCAATGCAATGTCTTTTGCAAAAGAGGCAAAGAATAAAAAGGTATAGAGGGCCTGCCTGAACAAGGTTAGCTCTGGGCTGTGGAATATGGACCAAGGTTTTGGAAATATTGATTCTGGATGTTGTTGGGCTGCTTTGAGAAGATACTCTTATGAAAGAAGGCTGGTGTTTTTGCATTTATATAATCCAGTGTTCTGTGTGGCATGCGGTCCTCCACAGGGAGTCTTGCAGCAAACCTGTCACACTGATGTCACTGTCCTTCCAAAGAAGGCAGTGATCTCTTTTTTGTGCCCATCTTTCATGGGTTTAAAAAATAGGAAACATTTGAGATACCAAGAGAAAAGTTCATCTTTCCTAAGTATCAAGTTTAAAGGAGGAAGAATAGTTCTTTTGCTTTCTTGACTTCTGTGTAGATTTTATGTTAGTGTCATATTAAAATGTAGTTAGACTTCATGTTGACATGCCATTTTTATGAACTGTTAATAGAAATTATTGACTCACAAATTGAGGGGAAAAACTGAGACTAATCTTTTATTTATTATGTTGTAGCCATGTGGTGAATACCAAGTAGAGTTTAGCAGTGTCATAGCCTTTAGTTTCAGTATTCAGTAACGTTCAATTTTAGAATTACATCTTATATTTTTAAAAGTCATTTTAGACTCATTGGGTTTATTTATTACATAGAAGTTGTCTTACTTAAAATTGTTTTTGAAACAGTTAAAATTAGTATTTTAAATAAAAGAGTATAATTACAATAATGAGTTTGATGATTTATTATAAGAGCATGATTTGTGTACCGTCACATCATAGTCTTATAGGATCCTATTGTGGAAACAGTGTGTGCCGTTACCTAAAATGGAGACATAAAGTTCTGTTTCACTTTGCTCTGGCATTTGTAAACAATGTGCCACTCTGAGAAAGACACCTTGAATTTCAGGAACCTCCACAGGTAAAAGTTTTCTCAGGATATATTGTAAATTATACAGAAAATATATTGATTTCTAAAAGAAGAAAATTCGGTTTTGCTGGTTTACACCGAGTCTTCTAAGAAAACCCAGCCAGTGCTGCCCTTGAGACCAGCTCTGGTTGTCTCAGCACTGATTCTGCACCAGATCACTCATGCCTGAATCCTTTCTGTCCACCATGTCATTCATAATTCTACCAACTGGCTCTGAACCAGATCAAATGCCACCTCCACCCTGAGTCTTCCAAGTCAGAAGAATTGTCTCCCATTCAGAATTTCAACACGAGCTGACCACATCTCTTCATGTTGTTTTTCTTGTGCCTTGTCTTTCTATGGTTTATTCCCATATCACCCTCCCCAACCATACTGTGAACTCTTGGAGATCAGTGATTTTGGAGACAGATGACAACTTATCTTTAGTATTATGTATGAATTTGTGAGATCATCTGAACCACATGATAAATGAACTGTGGCCTAAACACATAAAACATGTGATACAATTACAAAATAAAGAAGTGTGGATGTCTTCTATATGGTCTGTAAGAAAAATCACATTATTTTGTAGTGACACCTTGTACTCTGTGAAGCCCACAACATTTATGCATACAAGCAGATGTTAAATACACTGTAATATGGTAAATGAAGAAAGGAAACACCAAATACAGAATATAGTAGAAGGAGTTTGACATAAACAAAAGAAAATTTTTAAAAATAGGTGTGGTGTACAATGAATATTTGATTGCCTTTAAAACTGAACAAGTCAAGTCAATTGATAATTTCAAACTAAAGTTAGGCAATACGTTTCAATCACCTTTTGAACTTAACCATCTCAGCACATGTATTCTGCAAGTTGCTTATTTCAAGAATGGAGTTTTTCTCCTTTTTATAACACAACCTGTAAACATGCATTACCCTGGGATTTTTCTGCTTTTTCAGAGTGGGTAAGACGAGTAAGGACTCTGCCAATTTATCAGCCCACAGCAATCCACAGTACTCAAAATTCCAGTAAATTATAGGGTGAGGGTGGTACTTGTACCCTCAGGGTCCTGAGCTCTGGTGCTTTCCCCACCTGCTGGAAGGGGCCACCTTCAGCTGAATTTCAGCTCACAACAGAGGGCTTCAGTGGAATTTGCTGAAGATTTGAAGAAGGCAGAAGGCCCCTTTCTCTCTATTACCTTTAATTTCAATCTCCCTTTCCCATTATAGGGTAGATGTCATTTCTAAATGTCATCAATATCTCTTCAGGAGTAGCCTTATTGAATTCTGATCTTGGCCGTTAAACAGGGTAAAAATAAACATGTCTTCCCACTAAGCTCATGGATTTAAATAGAGCTATAGGGTCAAGAAGCTGAAAACCAGAGGAAAACCAGAGCTTTTCAGAGCTCTCCTGGCCTACTGCTGGACTGCTAAGCTGCCTCACACCGTGGCCGAAGCTGCTCCACAGCACCACCAGCATTCTCCAGGCTCCGCCATCAAGCTGCACTAGGCACCTGCTGTACTGGCTGCTTATCCAGGTTTGGTCCCTCAGTCTGTCTCTGGCAGACCCTTCAATGTGATGCACAGCTGTGACTTCTGTCTTCTGCCTGATTTTTTCCCCTTCCTTCTCACTGCAGTTTCTGTGTTCTTGAGCCCATAGGCCCGTTCCACTTCTCCTCTGTCTCCACCTGTCTAGATAGTTGAGGTGGGACAATGCTTTAGATAACATGGACTCTGAAGAATCGGTTATGAGTAATTGATAATTAGATCAATTTTAGGTTTCGGATATCAAATTTCTGAGGGTTCATGATTCTCATGCTGCTAAATATTCCTCTCTTTAGAATGATTTATTTTTCACCACTGAGGCAATAAGCAGAAAGGGGATGTTACCTTAAAACATAACAATAGACAGTAGCAGGGCCTCGTTGGGCCCCTCAGTTAGTAGACTAATCTGTGGCTATGATGCTATTAAATGTGCTCAGTCAGAAGTAACTCAGTTCTGCATCTTCTAACCACCTTCCCTTTTCTTGGTAAAACTATAATTTGTTTTCAGTTAAAAAACATAAAATTCCCTTGCCATGATACCGAGCCATCATTTTCTCTGTTTTCAGTGGAAAGAAATATAAAGATGTCAGAAAATATACTTTTTTTTTTTCCAAGCAGTGCTGTTTTTCATTAGAAGGGTGCTTTTAGGACCTAGTTTCCGAAGTATCGGCTCTGTACTGTTCTATTACCATGAAACACAAAATTGAAATAGGTCTTTTTCTATCAGCAGCACATTACATTTTCCAGTATTAAAAAAGTGCTCACAAGTATTAATAGTTTTCTTCTCCTAGGAAAGGCACACCAGGACAATACGTCGGAACTTCCAGTTTCTTTTGGAGACCTTAAGTTTAAGAACCTAATTTTTCTAAGTTGACCCCAGACAGCCAGGGCATTAAACACCCACTGTGACCTGACTGTAACTGGGTTGGAGAAACGTGCCCACTCTCTGCCTTTCAGTTCTTCACATCTGTCAGGGCAGAAGGATCATTTGCCCACACACCTGCTCTAGGATAGCCTCTCACAGACTTCCTTTTCCATGGCAATTTTCAGTATGATTCAATTTATCGTTGAAAGGGCACTTGCAGGGAAAACTTCTTGGAAATTAGAAAATGGGAATCATTTCATGTCCCATTAATGTAAAAATTGTGACCAAGTCACACCTCTGATTTGATGAATCCAGAAGTAGGATAGCCTATCCAGATGTAAAAAAATTCTTGTGTTTGGCAAATGGACATGACGAGAAAGTTTCTTGGGAGCTTTGGAAGGCCCCATGGCTTTGGAGAAGCACATCAGCCTCACAGATGGTAAGCAACAGACAGGAAGCTTCCGAGGCTGTGTTATCCAACTAAGAACACACCCACTGGCTTCATGCTGGGTGGCAGGGAAATGAGCAGCTCCCACTCCTTGCTTGTTCAGGACACGAGAGAATTACAGACATTGGTGCCACCTGCTCCCCCTCCCCCTCCTGCAAGGTCAATATATGAGAAGTCTGGGCACCTTCTATGTGTCAGGCAGGTGCTGATCTAAGTGCCTCAGACACATCATCCCAGTCACTTCTCCTCACAAGTCTATGGGGCAGGAGAGATGACACTGCTGTCTAGATGAGGAAATAGAGGCAACTTTCCCAGGGCCACAGGGTTAAGTGTGAGAGCTGGCAGGCATTCAGACTCAGACGTTGATTCTGGAACCAGAACTCCCATTGGCCAGGCTACAACACCTCAATGCCTCTCAGGTAATATGACACATTTGACTTCTTTCCTCTCTCATTAACTTTCAACAGCAGCTTTGTCAGCTTTCAACTTACTTGGAAATGAAGCAAATGAGCCTGGGGGTGACTTGGTCTCTTGTCTCTGAATGCACAGCAAGAAGGAGCATTGCTGGGATTTGAATCCAGGTATGTGTGAATATGAAGAGCAGCTAGAAGTCATAAGGCAGCTCCAGTGAGCCTCTGGCTCATCATGAACAAAAGCTCATCACTGCTAGAGTTCAGGTGTACATATCCCAAAGTCTCAGGAGGCATGAGATGATTTTAGCTAAAATCTGCCTTTCGTATTCATACACATTCTTCTTATAGAGAAAGAGGAAACATGAGACATGTTATTCAGCAACTTCTCTAAGGAACCTTTATCGTGATCTGGACCCAAATTCAAAACATTTCTTCCCCGATTCCCTGTTTGAAATGTTTCTGAGTACCTATTATACCAAAATCACAAAGATTGATATCAATCACTAGAGATACAAAATATGGAAATGATAGCCGCTTAAAAGAAAATATAGATTGTATCATCCAAATGAAGGCCCATCCAAAAATGGTACTTCAAGCCACCACCACTTCTTTAAATGCTATTTGCATGTTCTTTAGTTTTGTCTACAGAGTTTTCATGGGTCTGCTCGTGCTCCAAGCGTGGGCTGTGCCAAGAGGCACAGCATAAATGGTTTCAAATGCACAGAATGTGATGGGATCTCATTTGAAACCATATGGCTTTTCACAAATGCTCCAAATGGCCACTACTCAAAGGTATGAGATTTAAAAAATAATCCTCCCACCATTAAAAATATATGAATAAATAAACGATGGCAATGACTTCCTTTTCCCCACTGGGTTCGTGGTGGGATGGGGAATATGAATTGCTTCTGCTCTGTGGCTGATTTTCGGTTCAGATAACTCATCTTTATTCATTTCCTTTCAGTCATGATGAGCCATATTGAGAGCAGCTGTAGGCAAGGGAGGAAAAAAGGATCTCCTCATTCCCTCCTTCAAATCGTTGTCAAACAGCCATTACAAAGAATCCATCTGGGCTCAGTGCTGTGCTGGGCACCCAAGAAATAATGGAAAACAGGAGGGGAAAAAAGACAATTTAAGCTGAATTTAAAGAAGAGATTTAAAAATCACTCGATGGATGACATGGTTTTTTGTTTGTTTGTTTTGTTTTTGGAAAAAAATCACCATCAGGATGATTTAATGCAAAGTTAGGTAGACTAGGCCTGCAGGGAAGCTGCAGTTCAATTTAAATTTAAAAAAAAAAACAAAAACAAAAACAAAATAAACTGTACTCCAAAGGTGATGGGAAGCATCAGTAGCAGGAAACTAGTAATGGAGAGACCTGGGGGCCAATTCCAGTGAGAGTTACCCAGAAAGTTAGAAGGTGAGAAATGACTGCCTGTATGTTAAGCCTTGCATCCTAAGCACAGTGAAATGACTAGGGGAATACAACCTGTACAAAATAAAATGAAATAAGAAATGATTTACATTAGTGATTGAGTTTTTAGTTCTGAGAAAATATCCTTCTAGGTTCACCCAGCAAATGAACAGGGGATCAAAACTCAGTTTTGTTTTTTAAATTTTGGAAGAACGACAAGATATTTTTTTGGCTCAAACTTGGTCTGAGCTGGGAAGTAAATGCTTTTAACACATTTTATTCAAAATGATTTCATCTGTTTTAATATATAAACCCAACAGAAACCTTGTTTATAGATCATTTCACTATTCTTCAGTGACACAAAAATGGCTTCGGTTTCAAAGGCAAGATTTGGCAAGTGATTATTGCATAAAATACTGCAGTCTTGTTTATTTTACAGCATTTTTGTTCATGAGTTTTTAATGGCTACATGAACCAAATGCTTAGGCAACTGGGCTGATGAGAATAATGAAAAAGAAACATGGATCTGTAACAGGGTGCATTAGAGGACCAACTGCTGCACCAATTTTCATAAAATGTAACTTACAGAGTAGAAAAGGTTTCTAAGTTGCATTTGAAAGTGACCAAGAAAGCATAATGAGTAAATTCCCAATGTTCTAAGAAGCCAGAAGAAAAATTAACAGGAGAGCCATCATGGAAAACACAAACAAAATTCAAGCTCTGTCTTCTGTCATTGGGCATGGCTGACTGCAGGGTCCTTTGTGACATTTATCCTCCCATGGTTCCTACAACTCTGGTTCTCTGTCCACATCTGCAATGGCATCTTCTCCATCTCCTTGACTGGTCTGTCTTCCTGTCTTTCACCCGCTTCCCTAACTCCACTTACCTCTAGTGTTCAGGATCCTGCACCCTGCTCTCTTTACCCTCTTTGCTCCTGGAAGTCCACCCCCTTGTACACCAACAGGTGGTTTCTGATCACTCCCAAATCAACATGCCCTTCCTGAGTCTCTAAACGGTAACCCACAGGCATCAGCTTGTGTCCATCTCCTGCTGTGTTTGCTTCAGATGGCCAAAGCCAGAGACCATCTCCTCCACTCAAAGATCCGATCCTCCAGGATTAAAAGCTTTGACTTAGCTTTGGCCTTTGGCCAATATAGCCAACAGGTCACTGAGTCCTACTGATTTGTCACCTGGCTTTCTCTAAGTATTGTATCCTCTCATTAACTTAACCTAGGACCTCATCAAAAATCATAATACTAACAAGAACTAGCTGAATAACATAAGCTGTGGAGTGCAGGGAGCTTCCCTTACTCCTTCATGTGAACTATGTCCTTATACAGGAAGAAACCAGGAAGAGAGACTCGTTTATTTGACTGAGGTTACATAGTGATAGGGTCCAGCATTTGAACCCGGGCCAACCTAACAAGCCATCTTTCTTCACAGCTAGACTTGAATGGTTTCTCATAGAATCTTTCACCCACACTGCACCCTACCACACTATGTCACTTTTCTAAAATAGTGATTTAAATGTGGCAATAAATATCAGCAACCTTAACTATCTATACAGTTTGGCTTGAATTTTTATTGAGTAAAATTTCTGGTAACTTGTCTTAAGAAAATAGTTAGCAACACATGGAAGGATTTATATACAGAGATCATTGCAATATGAAAGATAATAGTTTTAAGTTGGAAACAACATTAATGTAGACAGGCTGGCTAAAGACTACAGCAGTACATTCATAATATGGAATATACCATTAGGAGTGGCTTTTTGCCAGATATGGTGGCACACACCTGTAATCCCAAAAGTTTGGGAGGCTGAGGCACGAGGATTGAGAGTTCAAAGCCAGCCTCAGGAACTTAGTGAGACCCTGTCTCTAAGTAAAATATAAAACAGGACTGGGATGTGGCTCAGTGGTAAAGTGCCCCTAAGTTCAATTCCTGGTACCAAAAAAAAAAAAAAAAAAAAAAGAGTGATTTTGCAAGACAGTATTTGAAAATATTTGTGATTTAGTAAGTTGGGAAAAACATTATAAAACTTTTGAATCCAATTTTTTAAAAAGAAGAAAAGAAAAGGCAAACCAAAAACAAAACCAACACAAACCTGAAAAGATTTATGCCAAATGTTAACCAAAATTGCTTGGGAGGTGTTGGGTCTCAAAGGGATTTATTGTCATGCTTTCCCAATATTTCACAATGAACAAATGATAACATTAAAATCAGAAATCTCTTCCTTGATAAATGTTATTTAAAACAGTATTTAAACTGAGCTTCTTCCCTAGTGTCCCTTTTCCTGGCTCAAGGACACAACTGTACTTATTGTCTGCTGCAGGAGGTTGAAAGTTTCCCTGCCTAGGAGTCAAGTTTCTTTGTCTAGAACTTCTTGTTGGCTCTCTAACCCCAATCTCTGCATCTGTCTGGAAGAATCTGTGACTCAGACCATGCTGGGCTCTGTGCCTCCTCTACCTCCTCTCCCAGTAGCCTGGCAGTGGGTGGAGGCCTGTCAGAGCCCCATGCCATCCCTTCACACACATCCCTGGCAGACACATCATCCTTCCCTGTGCTTTGTAGAGCAAGACTTGGATTTATTTATCAACTGTTTAGGGCTTCTTTCTAATTTTGACATGTGGAAAAATGGAACTCAACCCTTAGGCTGTGTAGTCATTACAAAAGGTCATCATTCCCACAAGCAAGCAAGGCAAGTGCTGTTGACAATGCTTCCCACATGTATGCGCTGCAGTGTTAATATTTTTGTGCTGGCCAACCTTAGTTACTTCACATTTTTCACACCTGGACTGTCTTACATCCCACCTAATACTGTACTAAACTGATATGTTTACATGTACATCTCTCTTGCTCAATTGTCAGTTCCTTAAGCACAGTAATAATAACTAATTAAGGTTCATAGCCCTAGTACACAGCAGTTACTCAATTATTTGATGAATGAATTGCAAATTGGAAAAGTGGTGAATCTGTATTTAAAATAAGTAATAGATTGTTTTGGGAAAATTCTGGAAGCAATTTTCACATGCGTTATGAATGAAGCACAACAGCAACAAAAATGATTAAATGAATGAGTTAGAGGAATGTCAAAGTTAAAGAAAACATTCTACATCCATGTAGTCTTGCTAAGTATCTAAGATATATGAACAAATAGTCCTGAAAATGTAATATAATGGATTCTTACTCATCATGTGAATTTCCTACATTGCAAGATTGTGATTCAGTGATAAAATGAGAGAGAGGGGGAGGAAAAAAGCAGAATTTCTACTAATCATGATTCCCAAATGGAAATGCTACTTCGTATAGTCCCCTACCATATTCTAAATTTCTATTAAGTTGCTATTTATCTTTGGAGACCAAAAGATCCTACCACAATTCACAAGACAAAACACTACATGAAAATGTGGTCTATATGCGGAGCTATAATTTTTCTGTGGGGTTTTAAAGAAGTTGTAACCACACAAGGAAAGAATGACGGGTTTATATGGTGAACAAAAGTCTACTGGTTGCATTTAAGAACACTATAATGCCAAACACACACAATGCATGGGTCTAACTCTAACCAAGTCTACATATTACAAGGACTATTTCAATTCCTGTTGGCCCTAATTTTCTTTTTTCTGGACTACTTCACTTTTTTTTTTTTTTTGAGCTTATGTCTCATCACATTACATCACAATTGGGCAAAATGAGATTCCTCCCCATCTCAGCAACCACGGTGTTATTTAGCTACAAGGTGATTTTTCTATCTATGAGGTGTGAACCTGTATCAGAGGGAGAACGTGCTTTCCTCTTCCTGCATCAAATGCACACCTCTAATGTGTTGTCCTACCAAACCAGTTTTTATTTAAGTTTCTGTAAAAGCATTGCAAACTCTATTTAAATATCATTGTAAAGAAATTGATCAGAGAAATAAAATAAGCAAAATGTGGATTTAAATGGCTATTTAACTTAAGTTAGGGAAAATCAGATCCAGTCTCCTACTTCACAGGCTTTTAACAGGTGGAACTATGTTTCATTATGGATGATAGGATGATTGGATTCAAAGCCACTTTTAATAGGATTATTGCACATCAGGTATATGATTCTGTGATGAGGATGCTCCTGCTAGATTTGTAACTTAGCAAATAAAACTCACTTTGGAACTTTGAGTTCTCAGTTACAAACTAAGAGACAGCCTACAGACTGGGGTGTGGGCATGAGGCAGGATAGAGCAAGAGCAGCAAAAATACGAAAATATATGGAGTATTCCTCACAAGGGAACTCCAATTTTATGAATAAATTATATCTGTTTCATGGATAATTCTCAGGACATTGTGGCCATTACATAGGAAATATTACTGACAATTTCTGTGTCCTTCGGTAGGGAGTTCTTCATATTAACATGATAAAGATACCTTATGCATTAATGAGTTCAATAATTAAGAAATATGGTTCTTGTGTTTATTATAGTAAACCTAATTAATTTGGATTAATGACTTGAAAGATATGATGGAATCAAAATCTAAATTCTAATACTCTTTTAAAAGATGTAATTGTACTATCTTTAAGTATATACAGAAATAAGAAAGGGCTGGCTTCAAGCACAGGCCCTTCATGGACTCCCTTGGACTTAGCACATGCACAATAATTCTAACATGCTAGAATACAGCTTTCTTAACAACACTGTCCTTTGTGTTCTCTTCAGCAAAATGCTTTTCTTTGATGGAGTAAAGGCTAACTTCACCAGGCCATTCAACTTACCAACAATTGTTGTATCCTAAGGTTTAAATTTTTAAAAAGTTGTATAAACTTAGTAGTGATATGTGCGTGTGCATGTGCCTGTGCAAACCAGTACATAAACTTTAAGCCTTTCCATTTCTTTTAGACCAACATGAAAAGAAATTCCCAACTGTTAGAAAAATAACATATTCAAACAGAAGCAGCAAAAGCAAGTGGACTGGCTAGATTTCACTGAACATATTTCATTAGTTGATCTAGCTTATTTTAATTTAAAAGGAGACATGGAAAGGAGAATTACAATAAAAATACTTTAAACACAAAATGTCCCCTTGTAAATAGCCATCAAGCAAGAGGTATTACATCCTGGCACTAAAAGGGTTACGTGTACCACTGAATGTCCCTGCTACTTCCTCCCAACCATAAGATGTTGTAATTTTTTGGATTTATGAATTGGCCAGGCCAGTCAGCGTCTTGAACACAACAGACTCTGTCCAGATCTATCCCTTACCTGCTGGGAGGAGACAATTCCCCTCCCACTTGGAACCCTGAAGCCCTTTAAGCAGCTTGCTCGGGTAACCCTGGCAGCTGGGCCCTACACAATTCTTCACCTCCTGCCACCAGGCCTCACTCAATAAAAACTATAGAGCCTTGTTAGCCAACAACAGAGCGTGAAATCACTACATTGCAATCCCCTACTTTCTGAGTCAATCAGGTTTTTTTTTTTTCCTTCATTATAGATCTGGATGCATAGGGTCAATAAGGAGAGGGGGGAAATGGAGTGGCATAGAATGAATGTATCAGGGCAACCGTATAACACATCCATATGGCATATTTAATTCCATATAGTGAAATTAGTTAGAGTGTTCATATAAGACAGTTTGGAGCTAGCTAATAAAACCAAGATGTCTGCTTTTAATATCATCATCAGACTTTGAACTGGCACAGGAAAAACAGTGCAGAGAACTGTAGAAACTGATATGCGGCCACGAACAAGCTTTTGTCAGCCTAAAATTGCTAACAGATTAGAGTGTGTTTGACAAGGCACTGAGATTGTAACACATGCCCTTTTTAAAAAGCATTAGCTACATGCTAAGGCTTATCAGAATGCCACGTGCAATCCATCTGCAGTTCACCTCCACACTGGAATTCTGGGTGTCTGGCTGTGCCCACTGTGGAGAATGGGTGATGCCCAGAAGCTGGTGGGATAAGAATTAATTAGTCTTTGACATGTGCTGAAGGTAGTGCCTCTTAACTTGAAGCTTCCAATGTGAACAAGATGTTCTGAAAAGGGTTTCAGAAGATGGCAGAAATATTTTCCACGGTCTCTCCTTCATGATAAATTTTCACATATGGTGTACCATGTTTTTATGTAGAATTTCAACAGTTGTAAGGCCCCCCTCTCAGGTCACTTACCTTGCCCAATGCCTGGTAAATAGCAGGAAGTGAATAAACATTTATTCACTTGTATTGATATGAAGGAAATTTAAAAAAACCATAAGACAGTATTTCTGAGGAAGACATCCCACCAGCAGCTCTATCTACACCCCCTCTACAATGACCCCAAGACACTTCTGGGACACCTTATGGCAGTCCTAATCACCCTGGCCAGACTCACTGACTGCCGTCCATCTTCTCCTCAACAACACAGCATCTTGGAGGGTGGGCATGTGGCTCACTAGACTTTTGCTGCCATGTTTACAGGGGCACTGCACTTCTACCCTGAGGAACCAGTGCCAACTGTTACTTCAGACTTCATACCCACCAAAGAAGCTACCCTCATGTCTGATTAGAGGGCTGGAAATGAAAAATTCCATGTGAGTGAAATATGATTGTATGTGCACTGTTTTCTGTTTTGTAAATGTCCTTTTAAAACAAATTTCTATTTTATACTATATAGCTTCATTTTATTATTCACATGTTATTCAGGATCCCAAGGTACGTCGTATGTGGATAGATACAGATACATACATTTTTTATCTAGGTCTCTATTCATTTCTTGACTGACTTCTTAATGATTAGTTGAACGTTGAACATGGTAATTTTAAGGTTCAACATAATTAGAAACATAGATTAAAATAACAAAAACTATGAAGCATTATCATGCTGTGTTAGTCAGCTTTTTCGCTGCTGTAACTAAATGATCTGACCAGAACGACTACAGAGGAAGAAAAAGTTTATTTGAAAGCTCACAGTTTTCAGAGGTCTTAGTCCATAGAAGACTGGCTCCATTTCCTGGGGCTCAAGGTGAAGTTGAACATCATATGGTGGAGTATGTGGCAATTCTCACCTCCTCTAGCCACACCCTACCACTTCAGTACCACTCAGTTAATCTTTGTAAGAAGATTAAATCACTGATTGGGTTAAGACTCTTACAACCCAATCATTTCTCCTCTGAACCTTCCTGCATTGTCTTACATATGCGCTTTTGGGGGACACCTCACATCCAAACCATAACACATGCTCAAAGAAGAATAATTTCAGAGTTGGATGTTAACCTGGATTATTTATGCATCTATCCAGATTTTTATAGGAGAATAAAAGAGTTTGGTTAGGATCCTGGGACTCACTGACTCACTCCATATGTGGCAAGTTGGTGGTATCTCCAACAAAGTGTAAGATAATTATTACGTATGCAAACATAGTTTGTCAGGGGAGAGGCAACATGGTTTATATAGAGAGGTGTGTTTCACCAATCATTATAAGTTATTTAAAAGGGTAAATAAACAGGCACATAATTTCTTTAAACTTTCAAAAAGCCCTTGACAAGGTTCTACATCAAAGATGGTTTATAAAAATACTTAGCATGGGACTGGCAACAGTATTCTCTCATGGGGAGAATGATGGAAAGCAATGAGTGGAACCAACATTTTTAGTGTTAAAAGCATTAATCTAGTAGCCAGTATTACTGAATTTCCTACTTAATACAAAAATTATCTTGGAGAAAGAGCATGTGTATTGAGGAGAAATAAAAAAAGAAAAAAAAAAGTCAAACTTGCAGTTTCTGGTAATAAAAGAGCTAAAACCAAGGGAAGATCTGCATGTGTGGGGGGTGGGGAGGCTGAAGGTGATGCAGCTATTAAGGGACTGAAAAGTGATAAGCCCTGGATGCCCTTAGCCTTGTACCAGACTGCCCTGTCCACACGCACTTGACTGTACAGGTTGAACAACATCCATGCATGTGATTGAAGTAGTCCAGAGAAATTGGGGAAACAAAGCATTGTAATTTTTTTTTTAAGTGGAGGGAAAGGAACTTCATTGATTTGTACATTTGTGTGTGAGAGTGTGTGTGTTTAGTGAAGGAAAAATGGAGGCAGACAGAAGACAGAATATGGAGGATGTTCAGTATGAAAAAAAAGGAAGCTGAGGGGAATGGCTGGAAAAGTTTGTGAAGCCGCAAAGGAGACAAACAGGGTATCATTACGCTTACTGTCTGCACAGCGGAACCAGGTAAACTCCTTGGAAGCTCAAAGGCTCTTTTGGACACGTGATACTAAGTGTGTAGCGAAGTGTCTGGAGGGCAGCTTAGAGCTTAGGGAGTATGGGGAGCTCAGGGAGGTTAGCAAAGGCAGGGCAGAGTTTCCAGCTGCATGTCCACCTTTGGAAACTATCAAGACAGCCCATTGTCCCCCTCATTGAAGTGCTTATGGACAGAGGCTGGCATGAGGTCAGCCCAACCAGCCACTTCTCCCCTTTCTCTCTACTAATGCAGAAAATCGAGCAGGATTATGAATGTTGCTTTAGCTATCACTGTTGTCAACACTAGCCACTAACGACCCAATCGGGAAGAGGGGTAGACTGGAGAAGGTTCCAGTCAAACAACAGCACTGTCTAAAGATATAAAAGATATTTTTTGAGGTAATTAAAAAAAATTGTTGGCAGCTTTAAAGACTAGCTTTCTTATGTGCGGTGCTGCATGGAACAGCTTGTAGGCTGTAGATCAATAAATTCCTGTTAACTTTCAAGTCATGTCGGCATGCAGCCCTGGCTGGTTTATTAATTTAAATTTCAGCCCTTTAAAAAGGTATGCCTACAGAAATAAGGCACTATGTGGATCATGGTGGGGCTGCTCAATACGAACAGGTCTTGGCGGATACACTGGTTATCAACATCAATAGGAAATCCTGAGACACTGGGGAGAGCAGGTCACCCCTCCCCCTGTCAACCCCAGTTAGAGCTCCCCTTGGGAGCACTGAGCACCAATTCTTTTTGTTTCCAAGAGTGCTTAACGCGTGGGCAGCAAACATCTATGGCTTCTCCCACACAGGCTTCTGCAATTAGTTAAGTAGTAAAAAAAGGGAGGGAAATGGAAGGAGGGTGCCACAGATCTATCTTGAGACTCAAACCTGTAGGAAGGAAGAGTTCCTCTTCTTTCTCTTTCCCCAATGTCCCTAACACCTAGCTACAGTGAGGATACAATTTGAAAGTCTGATGGTAGAAATCAAATGCTAGAAGTAGTTTGTGTTTTTCCTTTCCATCTTTTCTCCTATTTTTGATTGTTTATCTTGTCTGGTTTTAAAGTTCTTTTAATGCCCTCTGTCAGCTAATTACCTTTTTTCATGGACTTGCTCCAAGATATCAGAATATACTGGAATTCCTGCTCCAAAATGGTTATTACTTTAAAATGCAAAGAGATTTTACTGTTAGAATTTTCTGCCAAAAATTATTATCATAGCATAGATGTGCCTCATATAATGCATCCTCAAACCAAATAACTTCTGTTATCTCTGTCTACACGCCCCTACACTGACATACAGAAGGGAAAGCTGCCTGTATCTATTAAAATTGGCCAAACACTAAGGCTGCAGGTGAATTCTACAGCTTCTACCACATTTTTATCCTGAAAAAATATTTATGAAATGCCAATACCATCCAAATATGGCCCATAGTGATAGCATCTTAAGAATAAGTGTTTTTTTAAAAAGCAAATGCTTGTGTGGAAATCTCAGATGTTTTCAGACCAATGTGCTTTCATGAAATTTATATGGGTCATTATCATTTTATTAATAGCTAACTCTGATATATATTTGAAGAACCAACTGGAACAATGGCACTCATGCCACATTTTCATGGTGAGAATTTTAGATTAAAGACAGATCCACACTTTTTATTTCTGACTGCATTCAGTTTTAATCAAGGATCCTGGGGCTTCCCACTAACAGTGAAATTGTATTTAAATAGGGCCTTTAGGGTGTTCAAGTTACAGATTAATTAACTCAATTTGGACAGGGTTTTGGGGGCGCTGTAGTTCTTGAATCTCTAATTTTATCTCTAGAGGTAGCTCAAGTTCCCCTAGACATTAGCAAGTAAATAATTGCATAGGCTTAGAATGACTGTGATTGAAACATCTGAAACAAAGCAGGCTTGTCAGAAGCCAGAATAAAAAGACCAGTGATAAGTTGAAGGAGATGACATATTACTAGAACACAAAAGCAGCTCCATCTTAGTGGCAGGAATGTCAGGACCTAAAGGAACAGCTGATCTCTCAGTCGCTCCTCTACAAAATGGGGGATAAGAACATGTCTCTGGGAGGCCTGTAGTGAGGACTGAATGAGACCAGTTCATGTAGAGTGCTCAACATGGCTCCTGGCACATAGCAAGCACTCTCTAAGTGAGAGGTTATCACTATTATTATTATTAATCTCATAGTAAAGAAGCAGAGAGAGATGGCCAAGATGAACAGTAGCTATGCTTGTTCTGACACTGCAATGAATGGTCTCTGATAATCTTCTTCTCTGCCTTTCCATGGGATGCACCTACCCACTCATACTCCTCTGGTTGAAGCTATTACACTTCTTGTCCAGCTTCAAACCCTCTTTGGACTATCCAGCCTTTCTGAGTCTTGATATCCCTTTCTGGAACCTGTCCCAGATTATAAATATCACACCTGGTCCTCAGAGGCTTATTTCTCCATCATCCCTGGCTCCAAGAAATCTGTCCCCACTCCATCTTCACTGCATTTTTATTATATTGTCTAATGGTATTTTTCATATTTTACTTTATGTCATCTTCCACAGTGAAACTGATGAACCACGTCTTGTACATGTTTGTGTCTCACAAAAATCTCTTTGTGATTTGAAAGCACTTAACACATGTTTACTGATGTGTCTTCTGTTTCTCACTCACTTTCCATGAAGATCTTGCTTCTTTGGGAACTTGATATATTCTTTTCTCTTTGCTCCTGGTTCCCCAGCAACTATATGCAAATATTTTGCTCTGTGTACGACATTAAGCCATATGCTATGGAATAGACAACTTTACCTCAAAGAAGCCTTGTGGTCCCCTTGGAAAAGGAAGGTTAACACATATAATAATAAACCTGATTAACAACCCCCAAATTAGAACAGGTTCTAAGACAGAAGCTCAATAAGGGCCAAGAAGGTAATGGAAGTAAGTGGGCTCAATTATTTGTATAAAGAAATATGCTTTTGTCAATTCTTCCAACAAAAGGCTTCTTTGGGCTATTTTTCTATTTGAATTTAGGACTGTCTTACTCAGTTTTTTCACTGCTGTGACTAAAGGATCTGACCAGCACAACTGTAGTGGAGGAAAAATTTATTTGAGGGCTCATGGTTTCAGAGATCTTAGTCCAAAGAAGGCTGGCTCCATTCCTCAGGGTTGCAGGTGAGGCTGAGCATCATGGCAGGAGAGGGTGGTGGGGGAAAGCAGCTCACATCATGGTGATCAAGAAGCAGACAGAGAGACTCCAGCTCCAGATACAAAATATATACCCTATAGCCACGCCTCCAATTAGCCACTTCCTCCAGCCATACCCCATATGCCTCCAGTCACCACTCAGTTAATTCCATTAGGGATTAATTCACTGATTGGGTTAAGACTCTCACAATCTAATCATTTCTCCAAGGAACCTTCCTACTTTGTCTCACACATGTGCTTTTGGGAGACCTATCCAAACCAAAACAAGGACAGAGACAAGTTTACAAGAAATACTTCACTCTTTTTTTCCTCTACTGAAGGTAAACAATAATAAAAAGGTGAAGGCGAATAGCAGGAGCTTCTCTGCCCCAGTGACAGGAAGATGGGGAGTGGAGGGATGTGGCCCGTTCAGTCACAGCTCTTTCCAGAGCTACTCAGTCCTTTCTGACCACTGCTGATGGAGAGTGCTCAGAGGGGCTTCTTTTCATTTGTTTAAAATAAATGTAGGAAAAAAATCTGTATTTTTATTTAAAATCTACATAGTTTTAAGAGTTTGCTATTAGAGATTTAAAAACGCTGTTCTTGGCAAATACTAGGTGTATGAATAGTATGTGTTACAGGTGTCTAGGTTATTGCCTCTACAGGTTTTTTTAAAAGAAGAAAAAGACATTGTAACTATAAGGCTGGACCGCACCGGCTGGTCATCAAGGGAAACCGTAACTGGGAGGCACCTGTAGCTTATTTCTGTCTTTTTGCTGACCTCACTATCTTTGCTGTCGACACTGACCTCTATCCACAGCTTAGTAAACAGTGACCCAGCTCTTTGTGTTTATCCAGAGAGCTCTTCAGTTCGACTTTTAGTTTCCTCCCCCCTCTGTTTCTCACTCTTTCTTGCTCATGCGCACACACACGCATGTGTGTGTGTGTGTGTGTGTGTGTGTGTGAGAGAGAGAGAGAGAGAGAGAGAGAGAGAGAGAATGTGCCAATCTAAAAGACACTTCTATTTTCCATCCCAGAGTTGGTCAACTTATCCTCACCGACTGCTTGCTCCTTCTGACTTTTTTGATGTCACCAGTGAAGGTACCACCGACCAATTTGCTCGTTTCATAATGTGGAGGTGATTTTCATTTTTTTCTTGTCTAGCCTGTATCCTTTCTATCACAGGACTACCTGTGAGGATTTCTTTGGAGTGGTCCCTGTTGAGGGTCATGGCACTCAAATAATCTTCCTCAGAGATGGCTTCTACTTTATTACTTTTTGTGCCTCACTCCAGTACCTTCTCACCATCTCCTGCATACAACACCTTCAGTCTTTATGTTGGTGCTTTGTACTGATTAAAAAACAAACAAATAAAAAAATCTTTCACGTCTCTTCACAATTTCCACCACCCCCTTTTCTTCATCCCCTTCAAGACTTGCCAAACTTAGCCCTGTGTTGCTCTTCCTTAGATCATTAGATCATTGTGGATCATTTGTGTGAAGTAACATGTTGCACTGTAACATGCTGTCTAGCCTTTCCATTTTCCTTTTTTTCCCCACTTCATGTAAAGGAAATGGAAGGAAAACACCCCCAAAATAGTTATTGTATCTCAATAAATCTCAAACTAATCTGTCTTTCGTTTATCATAGACATTATGACATTTGGAATCCATCATAGCTACTAAACCCTTGTTATGGATCAAGCAAGCACTGTGCTAACTACTTGATGCTTAACATCCTGTTCAACCTTCACAAGCTGACCAGATGGACACTATTCCTATTCCTGATGCACAGTTAGGAAAACTGAGGTTCAGAAAAGTTAAGACTTGGCCCAGATCACAGAGTTGGTAAGAGAGGCAGGGAAGTCTCCAAGCCCAGGCTGCTGGTATAAGCCAGATGTCAATCCCCACTCCACCAGTTAGAGAGAGCCGCCTGCACAGGAGAAGTCCAGCATAAACGGGATTCATGTTAATGCAATAAATGACCAACAAAAGCTCCATTAACAAATATCAGGTAAAAATAAAGGAAGCCCATCACTGTTTCTTAGTTTTTTGCAGAGGTACCACAGAACTCATAAGTAAACAAAAAAGCTCCACATCAGGTTAAGGCTTCCGAAGAGTCTGGGTCACCTAGATCCCCTTACACAGAGTCAAGGACAGGGAAAGCAATTGCTAAATCTATTTCAACTTTTCATAGGAAGTCATGTAGAATATGTTTGTGGAGAAATCAGCTTATTTTCTGACATAGTCTTTGTTCTCTTACTATTTATTTCTACTAAGGAGGTGGCCTCTTCTCATGAGCTCCAGTTCTTGAAGGGCCTCATTCTAGCATGTGAGGAGCTCCCCAAGTCCTCACTCAGGTCGCTGTGGTCCTTCCATCTTGTCTTGTCTTTTTGCTTTTCCCCTCTCTTTTATATTATGAGGCTGTTTAAAGTCCATTCAGATTTAGTGTTATCTTGGTTATATGCTAGGTCTCAAGGTGTTTTATGGGAGGGAAACAGCGTTTCTACTTAGAGAGACTCAGAAAGAAAAAAAGGAAGCCAAAATACTGAAGCTGGATGGTTTCCCAAACCCCCTCTAGTTCAGAAAACCAAAGTAATGACTGCTCTGGTCCCAGTGGCTACTGTACTTAGCTCTAAAAATCCCAAGAAGGACGCTGGGAAATCATTCATTCAAACTTTTGGCCACTGCATCCTTTGTTTAAAAAATATCTTAGGTGGAAACAAAGTGTAAAGCAGATTAAAGTGGAGCTACTTTGATGGGAGAGTGATGGGGTTGGAGCCCTGCCCAGAGTTCCCCCCTCTGCCTGCCTCCCAGGAGAAACCTTGAAGGGGATCTGAGGAGCAGTCATGGCTTTGAAACTTGTTTTGGCCACAACTCACTATAAAAAAAAAAAAGAAAAAAGAAAGAAAGAAAAAAAGTAAAAAGAAAGAAAAGAAAACAAAGTCCACCACATTTTATTAAGTGACTCTGTATAGTATGTGCACATATGAGTGTGTACACACACATACACATACACACACACACAGCTGAAACAAAAAATTCATGAAACAGTAGTACATATTCTTGCTACATGTGGTCATCTCAGACATTTTTCTTTCTCATTTAGTCTAAAACCACTTAAGAAATACTATTTCCAGCCCACTAGATTGATATCACTATCCATTAAGAGAGTTATAAAATACTGCATTTGATGATCTAATCCTCAAAATGATTCTACAGATGAAGGAACACTTGCTCTGGACTGCATTTCCCCCTCCCCGAGGAGCTGATGAAGCAAAATGCAGCAAGATGTGGTAAGAGGAGGTTCTTGAACCTGATTGGAGGGTTGATCCACTTGATCTAAGACAGGCAGATCCCCTGTGTAGGTAGCTGGAATGCTGACCAGAGTGATGATTGGTTTCTTCTTATGACAGACAAATCATGGGACAAGTCGACCTCATTTCCATCTTAAGGACCAGAGAATCAGGGAAGCCCAGAATTGAGGCAGCAGAAAGGTGGAGAAGAGAGATTTCATCTGCACTCAAGTCTCTGCCCAAGTTCATGCCCAAGATATGTTTTATTTTTGTCCTTGGTTCCATAAAATATCTTATATCTTTGTTACCTCTCACTTTTTATTAAGAAAGGAGAGAAAGAAGAAAGGAAAAGAAATCATAGCAGAGTCATGACAATGTGTTGCTAAGTTGTTATTAATACGCATGAAATCTATTCATGTTACAAATTTTTCACTAACTTAAGGGGAAAATCACACTCCCTTTAAAAGAACAATGTAGAAAAATATTTCTTGTGTATTTAAAGAAAGTTAAAAAGAATGCAAATATATATTTGCAGAAAGAATTCCCAACATCTACTGCTTTCCACCCTAAAACTGTCAATATGCTATGTCAATGCAGTGACAGCCACAGAATTTAAAGTTTCACTAAATTTTCTTTACTAATGTAAAAAAAAAAATCCATCTCGAATGCCATCTATTTAAATGTCTGACCTTTTTCACCTTTCATGTCAGCAAGAGATTCTAAGAAATATACCTTTAAGAAAACTCTAGCCACTGTAAACCTATAGCAAAGCTTCAAACAAATGTATTTCCAGTCTAAATCACAAAATGGGCTTTTATAAATTTTTTTCTACAAAAATAAATAAGGGAAAGTCACAAAAAAAGATAAAGCCTTCATACAGAATTGCAGCAATTATATCCCCACAGCTACACTATAACCCAAAACTTTGCAAAGGCTTTGATTATTGAACCATGGCTGAAGTGAATAATTTGCTTTTCACTAAGAAAACAAGCACATTCATTCTCACCACAATGGAGAGAGGCAGTTTTAATTAAACCTTATCAAAAGATGAATAAGGAATAAACTCAATACCCATTCCACAGAACTCTATTTTCATCTGTTTAGTTTAAGCTTGCCATGTTCATGCAATAATTATCCACTGTCCAAGGAATGCTGGAGTTGTGTTAATGTTGGTAAAGATTTAATTAGCTCAATTATCTGGAGAGTATTGAAGCGAGGTTCGGCACAGTACAAATTTCTTCAGGCTTTATACTTACCTCTGATCAAAATACATGAAACTGAATTCTAACTGAACAAAAGACACTCACTTCTACAAGTCTACTATTGAAACAGTTCCATACTTCATAATTTTATTACTCCAATTAAACACACACACACACACACACACACACACATCTTTAGAAATAGAACTCAGAAGTGAAGACTTATCTTGGTGAGAGGAGAAAGATATATATATATATATAGAGAGAGAGAGAGAAAGTGGGGGGTGGGGGTAGCAGTGCATATGCTAACTTTTTGGATCTGTAAATATGTTCTTAGAAAGTTAATTATATTTTCCTTTTATATAAATATTAACATCCAAAGTTCATTTCCAAAAAATATTATTTTTTTTTAAATCTAGCTTACATATATTGCCTTTTTCCTGGAAAGGGAGGCATTTAAACAGTATTGAAAAGCACAGTAACACAGACAACTGTTTCAATCTGTCAGACACCAGGGACAGACAGTAGGGTTCATTTCAGAAAACAGATTGGCCCCCAGTGGCCTGACCTTCCTGGTGGGAAAGAGAACACAGCGCCATGCTTGACAAGCTCAGCAACAAAGAGGTATATTCAAGTCCCCCCAATTCAGACACGCTTCTCACAGGGAAAAATGCAAAGCAGGAGAAAGAAATGCATCACTTCCAGCAAAGCTGAGTTTACTCAGATCACAGACAAGCATCTCAACCATAACAAAAACCAACAAATTCAGGAAAATAGCAAGCCCCATTTTATCCACTCACTTATAACTTCAGAAAGCTCTCTTCTGATCACTGCCAACATCTTAGCTCCCAGCCTCACCTGTCATCCACACCCACTAGCAATAGAACAATAGTGGAAGCCCCCAAATGTGACTGTCCTGATGAAAGTCCTCCTAACTCTTCAACCAGTGAGGGAGACATACCTTGTCTCCCAGAAGCTGGCTCAAGAGACTTGTAAAGTAAGCTTTCTCTTATTTTTACATGCTACCATTTGGGCTTTATTTTGAAACTCAGATATTGACCTGCCAGATTCTTTGACAACCATTTTTCATTACTTATTTTACATTTGTATAGAGAATCTTCTATGAAGGTTTGCAGTGAGCCAAAAATATAGCTGAGGGATCAAGAACCATAAAAAGAAACTGATCAAATGATATCCTCACAAAAAAGACAAAGGAAAAAAAAAACCCTCTGGCCAAATTAATTGTTATATATAAATACATACATATTTTTCCAACTTCCAATGTCACATTGTATTGTACATCTTAGTTTGGTATGTTTTGAATTTTTTTTGTGTTTTTTTTTTTGTGTGTGTGTGTATAATAAAAATATGTTAAGATACCGATTTTTTTGAAGCATTAAGTTTTATGTAGAAAAACAGAAATTTAAAAAGTACTTATAAACAAGCACATTGCTTCAAAAAAATAAACTCAGAGTTTGTGGTTTTTTTCAAAAATATATATTTTTAGTTGTAGTTGGACACAATACCTTTATTTTTATTTTGTGCTGAGGATCGAATCCAGTGTCTTGCACGTGCTAGGCAAGTGCTCTCTGAGCCACAACCCCAGCCCCAGAGTTTGTGTTTTTAATACATGTTTTCTTGAACTATAAGGATTATGGGCACTTAGCTCAAACCACATAGTGAAGTTAAAATAAGTCCTGATTTCTAGCCCATAAATATCAGGATGACTTATTATGTTAGCAGATACTACACTTATTATGTTAGCAGATACTACACACACACACACACACACACACACACCCCTCATTATTAATATGTGGATTATTAGGAAAATCTTACTGTGAAGGGCAAACCATTCTATACCATGCAGCACACCACATTTGGGAAAAGCAGGCATAGTTTTGAGCACTGGACACAGACCAAAATCACAAGCTCATCTCATCAGATAAAAGACAAGGCTGGTTGAAAGGTGAGAAAACTTGCACTACCCTAGTGGTCCAAATGGTTTGCCTCATCTTTATGCAAACGGCTACAAACAGAAAATTCCATAAGCAAAAGGGGCAAAAGTGACCCATGCTGATCAAAAATTGTGTTTTAAGGCCTACATTTTTTTTTTTTTTTTTGCAGCCATCTTTTTTGGAAAGTGCCTTAAGGTAAGGACTCCTCTGAGACAGCAAAGAAAAAACTCAAGTATAGGTTGATTTTGCCTTGTTTTCTGGCCTGCAAAAGCTTGTATGGTACGACTCACTCAGTCTGCCCCCTTAAAGACATCCTCAGGACTTCAGAGCATTCTGTGTAAGAACAAAGGGTGCTTGGGTTCAGTCCTCAACACTAGTCATTTTTACCACACAAATTCCCTTCTTTTGTGCTGGCAAAGGGGGATACTTTGAGCCCTTTGGGTTTAGAGGATCTTCAAACAGACAATGATGTGCAAACAACCCTCAAGAACAGAACTTTACCAGGACAACCTCAAGGCTGAGAGCAAGGCTTTGAGAAACGCCCCTTCAGCTGATTTCCCTCTGCTCTTCACCCTGAACAAAGCCAGAATGACAATACTGAAATCTCCTTCTTTCTTTGGATTAAACCCCCTTTGCAGGAAAAGTATGCAAATGCTCTGTGTGGCTCCCTTGACAAGAGGCTACTCTTACCCAGATATCTTTTCTGTCTGGCTCCCCCGGCAGACCATCCGCTGCCTGACACAGAGACCAGCCTTCCAATTCAGCATCTTTCACAGCCTGACAGTCACCCTGGGCCTGCCACTGCCTCTAAAAGGGGCTCATTTAGTCATAATTAACTATTCCCTGCATATTTCCGAAGGTATGGTAATTGTGCTAAAAGCCAACAAGTGAAGCATTCATTCTACTCCTTATTTAAATCTTTTCTCCCCCTCAGCAGTTTCCTCCCTCTGCCTTCCTCTCAATCACCCCCCTCATCCCTGACCCCCACCATTTTTTCTTTCTGTCCCTTCCCTGGTAACATTTCTCATAGAGAGATGGAATGAAGTTGGAAACTGCAGACTACAGGAAAACAGTTCAAAAGGCAGAGTGTATTGAACAATGATGCATCGTGTGGGGAGTCACAAAGAAAGTGAAAGAGGTTTAAAAATGAACAAATTGTTTCTGTTGGCAGAAATATACATGTATATAAATATGTAAATACGAACCTAGATATATTTGGGGTGTATGTAAAATGGCCATGTAATAAGCCAGTTTTGGTCCCCAGATATGTCTGTATATACACATGATATAAAAGTCCTACAGATTCCTTTTCTTAATGTGTGATTCTTCTCCAAATCAGTCTTCACCCTGCATTACAAATAAGGAATACAAACAAAAGATAATAACTTTGTTTCACCAGCTTCTCTTCTTTCTCCTTAAGCCCCAGATAAGACAGAAATGAGGTTGAGAATCTTAATTTCTGCCCTCTTGCAAATGGTTTCAGGTCCTGACAAGTGGGACAGTGAACCACTGGGCACTGTGTTCTGTTCTTGGATCAGGAGGTGTGTGGGGAATGAGGTAAGGTGATGATCATCTACCTGGAAGATTCCCATAGCCACTGGCCACTGCGCTACAGTCATGTGGGTCAAGTAGGAAAGTTGGCCCGGCTTTCCTGCAACATTGCCATCCACTCCATCCACACAGCACTGTTGTGGAGTTAGTCTTGGTATAGGAAAGTACATAGTGTTTCATTAAAAAAGACTCTAAAAACCAGCCCTTTGAAAAGCCCACTGAGATAAGTAGTAGGTAAAGAATACCAAGTCCCCGATTCTTATGCTGACACACTATTCTAGCTCTTCTCTTTGCTTTTGGCTAAATCATGATCCCATGCTGTCTCTTAATCGTCTGGATACTGCTATTCCTGGTGTTAATTTAGCAGCATTTCTTAGGGGGAACAGAAAATACTTTAAATGTTAACTTACAGAATGCCCGGTGAATGTAAAATAAGGTTAGCTGGCTGGGTATCTGACTCTTTCTCACCTATATGCAGTGGAGAGTGTGGGCATGAGACAGCATCAAAGAACTTGGACTCATCCAATTCAAAGTTGGAATTCTAGTGGCAGCCTGTTATGGCTACAAAACGGGACATTAACTAACTTTCCTAATTGTATGATACAATTTGTAAAACTCTTTTCTCTGCTAACTCAAAGGCATACAGTTTCATGCATTTTCTTTCGACATTTTCCCCACATATAATTTTATTCTTGCAAACAAAATATTCTACTTTTCTTACATTATCTTGTGCATTTGTCCATATAACTTGCCTTAAAAACTATAATTTTCAAAGCTGTGTCATATTTGATCTGTTCAGAATACTGTATTTATTTTTTTAAATGTAAGAGTTTTTTTCCTATTCTTAATAATTAATGTATAATCTAGTCCATGCTAGTTGTTTGCTCACATCAGCATGCTTCCTTTATCATTATAATCATTGCCAAAAAAGTTGTTGCGTTACTAAACATTAAGGTGGTTTTAAGAATTTGATTAGACACACTTTAAGATCATCAGACACTTTACAATTTATTTGGATTTAGGCAAAACTGGGCATGAAAACTAGTTAACACTTATAGGTATTTAAAGTTCATAGACATCACTATGAATTTATTCATGAAAACACTATTGCATGCCAATTGCGTGCTTAGCATACTACAAGCAAAACCATGAAGATACTGAATTCTTAAACATTTCTTTCAACTTTAAAAATGATCTTAAATTTTTATCCCTGGAAAACTATTTATCTCACTTTTTTTTCACCCCATTTCCCCTAAGTGGTGTCAATGTATCTGAATATATGAAATTCTACATATTCACAAAAGTACAAAAGTGAAATTAAGGAGACTGTTAGTCTAGTCATTTTATAAAAAGACATGTGAACATTCTTTTAACTAAAAATGAAGAATTTATGCATGACTTTTCAAGAAAAATATTGTGTACACGTTGATAAATGCATAATAAAGGAACCATACCCATGATAGAGCCACAAAATTTCAGGGCTGGAGGATGAATGGATTTTCAGCCAAAGATATGAGTAAGTGGTGGCTGAATTTCTAACATTTTGTTAGATAGAAATGTGACGGGAAATTTGTGAATTTTCTTTACTTATTTTCAAGACATGATCTACCATGATAAGTTCAAAGAAACGAAACAAATACCACATCTTCTTTCAGGGTTGTTAAATGATTTCTAAAGGATCTTCCAGCTTTAAGATGTTTTCATTCTTCTGAGTCTGACCAGGAAGTCATACACATTTTCCCATGGGCAATCACATTAAAATCTAAGCTGTTTAGCCTGTCATTCAAGACCCTTCACAATCTGGCTTGGAATTGCTTTTTCAGTCCCATCTCTATTCACTCTCACACTCTGCCCTCCACCAGACCATTCCAGAAAGATGCTGTACTTTGTGACAGGGCTTCCTGTTTGGTGTTTATTTCCTTTGTTTGAAAACACCTTTTTTCTTTCATGCTTATGCAAAACCTGACTCCTTTTGCTCAGAATCTCTTCCTTTGGCAAAACTTCCGGCACAATTAATTTTTCCCTAGTTTGTTTTCCTATGCAGCTTCTTGCAGACTTCTACTTCAACCCTCATAATCCTGAAATTTAAGTTTTTTTATTTGTTCCCTGGAATTGTGGGGTCTGGAAGGCAGAAACTGTCCTCTTTATTACTGCTTAACGTGGCACCAATATGTGGTTTAGTTGCTCTAAAAATATTTGCTGAAAGACTGAAGACTATATATGGGGGAGACAGTTGGCTATTCACTAATTTGGTTAAATATTTAATGGGAATAAATTATGTTAAAGATGCTAAGAGATGGAGAAATAGTGGAATGAAGATAAAACAGTTAACAAGTTCCTGTATTCTTAGGTTTAGATTCCAGTGGAGAAGACAAACAAACAGATACCTTCAATATAGAGGGACTGAAACTTTCTTCATTTCCAGCATTTGAAGAATAGCCATATACTTATTTGTGTTCACAAAATCTATTTCTCACTGAGTCAGATACTATGCCAAATTCCACCACTGGAGTCAAAGACTGCAATATCTCAATATCTCACGGTTTGTAATTCACTCTCCCCTTTGTTGGTATCTCCTCCATTTCCACCCATTTTCAGTTAAAAAGCTGGAGCTGTGAAAGTAATATCTCTCTCTCTCTCTCTCTCTCTCTCTCTCTCTCTCTCTCTCTCTCTCTCTCTCTCTCTCTCTCTCTCTCTCTTCATATGCTGACATTAGGCAGCCCTGTCCTCAGTTCAGTAACCATATTGAGTTCCTTCTACTTGACTGAGAACCTGTCCCGGCCTCCTACTTCTTTCATTTTACTCCTGGATTTCTCCCTTTGACTACAGAACCTCATCTGCCTTAACTTAGTGATCAATGTGAGTCATGTGGCTATCAAGTGCTTCCTGACATGATGTGATGATAATTCTTCTTAATGGCAGTCTTCCCCCAAATCCATTACCCCAGGGTACCCTTATGAGAAAACCTCATGAAGGACATCCTACAAAATACCTTAATGGCTCTTCTCAAAAGCACTGAGGTCATGAAAAACAAGGGATGATTGGAGAATTTATCACAGACCAGAGGAAATTAAGGAGATGTGACCACAGTGTAATGTGGTACCCTGGACGGGCTTCTGGAACAGAAGAAGGACATGAGTGTGTAAAAAGAGGTCAAATCCAAGTAAACTTCATAGCAGATGGGCAGGAAAAGATTCTAGTCCTTTTTCCCAACAGGAAGTCCTGTTTCTGCTGTGTCTCATCAGAGCTCTGCTGAAAGCCTTTCTAAATATGTATGTAAAATGGCCCGACGACTTAGCATCACATGGCCAGTGGCTCTCTCTGAAAGGGTAAAATTAGTGGATACAAAAAAGGAAAAGTCCCAGCCCCCAAATTAATAACTCATTAAAGACTTCTAAGAATTGTTCTACTAAACATCCAGGGCTGTAGTAGATGACACTTCATTATGACTTCAGATAATACTTGTGTGAACACAAACTTTTGTTTGTTGTACCCCAGAAAGTTTTTCATTTTATTTTGCATTAAGTAGCAATTTCTTTAAGGGGGAAAAATTCTATCAGCATAATTAATATTTCAGAATAAGCATATAACACTAAAGATACAGGGCAACTGCTCTTACTCTCTGGCCTTAGAACACTTTATACTCTCACAGAGGACTCTGAGGAATGTCTGCTTATGTTGATTATAGCTGCTAATATTTACCACATTTGAAATTAAAATTGTTAATTTGAAAACAATTCATTAAAAAAACCATTACACGTTAACATAAAATGGTATTTTAATAAAAACAACTACATTTTCCAAGCAATTAGGAGAGGGATGTCACTGCATTACAATTATGTAAATATTTTTAATGCCTGGCTGAATAGAAGAGGGCTGGATTCTCTTATTTGTTTCTGTATTCAATGTGCTGTAATATGTTGGTTTTGGTTGAAGCAAATGACAAAAATCCATATCTCACAGATATGTAGTTGGAAAAGGAAAATGTATTTCAATAGTCTTTTTTAAGTAACTATGAATATATCTTTCTTTTATTACAACAAATTGGTAGTTTCTTAAAGGTTAGTTGTAGTAGGGAATCTGAACTTGAACCAATAAACTCTTTGTACATTGTTACTTTAAAATATATTAGTTCATTTTACATCTTCAGTGACTATTTCACTCATGCATAATTTTGCTAATAACATGCATTGGTCTTTTGAAAAATTTTGATTCAATGAGATATGCAGATTTCTCAAATGCTGACACATTTTACTACACAGTATCAAAAACTCACATTTTCTTAAGTCACTACCAATCTCATTAGAAAAGTCTTCCAGAAACTATCCATCTCATGGTGGCACATAGAGGTTTCCTATAGTTTCCTCAAATTCTAACTTTCCATTTAAAGTTCTAATATCCTCATTGACAGAAAATAATATGGGTTGTTTTCCAAGAACGGCAGACTTAGTTTTTGTTCATTTTTGAGAAAATATCTTTCAATCATGTATCCAAGTTTGAATAATCATAGTTTGTTCATCATTCTTTCAAATAAAAACCATGTTGCAGGACAAAAGCAGCTAGTTCAGCTTGCAACTCAAACAACTGCCCAGGAGATAAGCATGGATTTAGTACACAGTAGAAATAATTTACACAAACGTAACATTTAGTCACACAGAATATGAAAAGGACATTTACTCAAAGGTAGAGATTTAATGCAGTTAATAATTTCTACTTCTTCATCAAACCAGCACTAAGTGAACTGGCTTTTTTTAAAGAAAAAATTGCAGTTACATGGTGGTGAAAAATCCAGTGCTCAGGAAGAGTCTTGAGTCACTACTTGAGCATACTTAGGAGCCAGCAGTTTTGCCTACCATTGCTTTTCTACTACTAGTGCAAATGTCAGCACAGTTAGGGGGAAAA
Source organism: Ictidomys tridecemlineatus (assembly GCF_052094955.1). Classification (NCBI taxonomy): domain Eukaryota; kingdom Metazoa; phylum Chordata; class Mammalia; order Rodentia; family Sciuridae; genus Ictidomys; species Ictidomys tridecemlineatus. The sequence continues at coordinate 202,873,405 of NC_135478.1, forward strand.
AGGCAAAGGACATCTTAGCATTCTTATAGAAATAGTTTTGACCCCATAGAGCCCTTAGGGAACTACAGGGTATATGGACCACATTTGGGGATCTGCTGATAGGGCAACTGTAAGGATGCCATTTCTTTTCCTTAGAACCTGGGAAACTTATCTGAGAACCCACAAACCTGAAGGTGAGACTTTTAACATATAGTCATTCAGTCCATAGAGTTGTAGAGAGGTTCTACAAAGTAAATGGTAAATACAAGAATGTCAAAATGTGCCAGATTATATTAATCAATGGAGAGGAGTTAAATTACGAAGAATGCAAAATACCAGCAAATCTAAGAAGTTAGTGAATACATGCTGACTTTGAAAGGCAGAGCTGGGGTCAAGGAAAAAAGAAAAGGGTAGGTGGTGAGACCAGGTATGAGCAAACACCTCACCCCCGCACACACACACACTCCATGCAGCTTGCTATCTTCAACTTGCTTATTTTGAGAGGTGAGGGCCTCATATGTGGCTAAATAGTGGGAATGAACTTGTAGACAACCATACCCAAGTCCTGTTTCTTGTTTTTTTGCTGTGTGTGTGTGTGTGTGTGTGTGTGTTGTGATGTTGGGAATGGAATCTAGGGTCTTGTGCATGCCAGGTAAGTGCCCTAATATTGTGCTACACCCCCAGCCTTAATTCTTTCATTAACAATAATTTGACAATGTTTTCTGTCAAAGTAGTTTATTATTCTAATAATAAATCTGTGAAGTATTAACAAATTGAGTTACTGTGGAAGAACTTTAGGTTAATTTCAAATAGTATTTTATTAAAATTAAAAAAGAAAAGGAAAGAAAGAAAAAAAGGAAAAAAAAATTTCAGGGCCAGCTTCTAGACCATACAATAAAATTCCCAAACGAGGGGTTGGATGGATTCATGGATTCACATTGATGTTTAAATTTTTAGATTTGACAGAACTAATACAGTACATCTTGACAGCTATATACAGTAGCTTAATGCTAAGCTTTTTATGCTGAATATAGAACAGAATGAATTTTGCACCAGTGTTTTGACTGGGAGGTTTTAAGATTCTTATTCACATTAGACAGCAGTCTGAGGCTGCTTGATAAAACAAGCCTTGGCTATTTAATAACTGCCTGATAAAATGTCTCAATATTTAAGAGAAAAGAGAAACTGAAGGCAAAGACATTTTGAAAATATACATTTTAACCAGAATCTGGATGCTAAGTAAACATCTTTCAGTGTTCAGCCAGAAAGACTTGCAGCTGTGACATTTGTGATTTACAGTAACAAGATGAAGATCTTCACGCCAAAGATAAATGATATCATAAAAATTCTTTATCAAAAGAAATACATTTTCTAGTGGAATTTATGAAGGAAAAGGTCCATTTAGTGCATTTTTAGAAGCTTTGAATTTGGAGCTTAGTGCAAGTACATGCTAGCAAATATTATTCTGTTTGTCATTATGTTCCCTTCTTACAAGTTGCAGACTGATTTTCTCTATAAGGGCACCTTCTTAGTTTTGTAAATAAGTCTACTATAAATTATTGACTTTGTGGTAGATATTAAAGTCTAGATGAACGAAAACTGGAGAGCTTCCCCTTTAAAAAACAAGAGGTTAAATTGCACCAAAATATGATACATATTCTAAAATATACACATATATTTTAACATGGATTAGATCTCCATCTCCCAAAAGGCACATGGTCTCCTTTATCAATGAGATCACATGTGAATCAGGAACCCTGGTTTGATGTGTGCAGCCTAGCTACCACTGAATATAAACACCGGTCCTGTTATTCAGTATGCAACTGAGCTAGTCTTCCACACTAGCCAGGGGGGGAAAATATCTCTCTTATTTTCTAAAGTTGCCCATCTCTATCCGGTTCTGTCGAATTGCCACAATTGCCCAGATAAAACATTTGAGTGTGTGTCAGCTTTAATTAATGTAACATGACCTGATCATTTCCACAGTTAAGAAGAAAGAAGTTTGCATTCTTTAAACCCAAAGCTCAACCTGGAGATTATGCTAAGTTGCTTCATTCATAGTCCACACTCCTCCGCTCATGTCAGAAGGACAGCATTTGTCCCCTCTAGTGATAAACAAATTATACATGAAATCAATTCCACTTCACAATCATTTTCCCTATTGGGTATTATCTTTCCTTCCCTGCTCCCTCCAGTTAAGCCCGCATCCTGTAACTTGCTAATGAGCTGAGGGCTTTCTGTTCCAGGTGGCACCCCCTGCCTCGAAGTCATGACATTTCCCATTTCGAATGCTGCTGGCATTTTTCGACAGCTCCTGCTAACTAGCCTTTTTGACCTGCACTAAGAGGAACTCATCTGATCGAATCCTCTAACCTGCCAATCATTCCAGCAAATGATCTTCACAGTCACTCCCAAGGCAGGAATGGAAGGGGGAAAAAAAAGGAAAAGCCAGTGAGAGAATGAGGGAGTCGGCAAAGCGGCTGCCTCTGCAGCTACCTAATGAGAATACTTTAAGTCTCTGAGGCAGCTGAAACACTGAAAAACTGGTGGGAAAATTAGGACACAACTGAATGCCTGGCTCTGTAATTACTGATTTCTTTCCATCCTGAGATCATTTTGAGAGCAACACCTCTGAGATGTGCCAGTTTCTAAAGAACACAAGAATACCCCACCTTACGCAGAGAAAATAGATTTATTTCTCCTGCCACTATCAATATGCAATTCTCATAATCCCACTCTGTCAAACAGTATCCTTTGCAGAATTAATTATGTGCTATAAGCTCGTTAAGTGTGCATTTGTAAACTAGGGATGATTATAAGGTTTGTCACAGTGAAGCAAAGCTCTCTTTTTTTCCTAGGCATATTTTGAATGTTGCAACTAGTTAAGGGTGTTGACTTTTACACATTCATATAAAAGCAAACAGGTACAGTAGAGGTTAGTACTAGGCTCAGGGAGGATTAAATTCTTGACATCAACAATATAGGATAATCTGGGCATTCTGAATTAATGGAGGTAAAAAAAATTTTTTTCCTTCTAGATTTATTCTGCCTGTGCAGAATCAGTTTACTTAATTACATTTAAACATAGTGGGTCACCAGATCACAGAATAACTCAATTATTTTAGGAAGAAAGATCCAGTAGGTTGTTTATTTGGCAATGGGTCTCAACTCTAGGTATCTTTATATGGAGTAGATTTGTTGACCAAGAGATGATACAACATAATTATGTGTTATCATTACACCATTGTATGTAATAATGTAAAATAAATACTGTACATGATTTAATTGCACATGATAATCACAGATCTTTCCCCATTTATAGTAATTAGGCCAATAGCCCCACTTACAGCAATTATTTCATGTAATTGAGGGCATTTTACTAATTACATTGAAAATGATAATCCAGAGCAATTAAAAATCCAAGGGCACTATATACATAATGCAAAGTATATTAAAAGAATGGTAATATTTTACAGGGAGAAAATTCAACCATGTATGGAAGCAAACAGTACAGTATTTAATCCCATGTTCAGCATACATGGTGACACTCATTATAACAGGAATTTCTGACAATTTCTCCAACTTTTGTATTATTATTTTTCTAGACCTTATATATTATTTCCTTAGCTGGAAAAGCAATTCTTTGATTAATCTATGATGTTATCTTAACAACTCTAGCACTGTTGGAAAATTACTCCTTTGACTATGTAGTATATTGAGAGGGGCAGGGGAGATAAGAGAGAGAGAGAGAGAGAGAGAGAGAGAGAGAGAGAGAGAGAGAGAGAGAAGAAGAAGAAGAAGAAGAAGAAGAAGAAGAAGAAGAAGAAGAAGAAGAAGAAGCAGCTATCCCAAATTCCAAAAGAGACTGAGTAAATTATTCATTTGCACAACTAATTTGATGTTCTTAAAAACTTTATTCATAGAAGCATCTCAGAGCATTGCAAACATTTTGTTCATCACACTTGTAATAATTTAACTAAAATGTTAACTTTTTTATTGAAATACATTCTGTTATAGCATTATGTTTGCTCTCTGTCTAGAATTTTAATGTGTCTAAGGACCTGAAAATCTGTATTTTTGTTCCTAGGGCTCTAATGTCTGGCCTTTCCTGATTCTCCTCCCCATTTCTACCCAGAGATCCCATTTGAAGAATATCTTGGGAGTGATGAGCATCTGTGGGACAATGGGAATAGTTTCTAGCTTCTTTTTGCCTTCCTGTCTCAACATTGTCATTTAGACATTGTCCTCTGTGCATTCAAATGTCATCCCAGACCATCAGCCCACTTCAACTCAAACAGCCTCCTTTTATGCTCAGACACTTCTTAGAGTACCAGCAGACCACAAAGACTGTCTACTGGGACTCAGCTGCTGTCCTGGTATTAATAATACAATATAGTGCACTTAGGACATAGATGATTCCCTCTGTATCCCAAATTTATAAGAATCACCATTAAATGAAAAGGAAAAATAGAACACCTGAGCTGATTATAGCCATGTACTATAGGTAAATGCTAACTCTAATAGTTTAGCCAAGCACTGTAGTGGATACCTTGGTTACGGGCCACACCACATCCTGTGGCCACTAGTTATAAGAATCTTTCATTCATATTATGTTGTAGGCTAAATAGTCCCTAAAAAATTAATCTGTGTTTTAAAAAACCAGAAGATGAAAGCCACAGTGCTATTTTCCCTGGCCCCCTCTAATTGAAAATTCATCTAATCTGGAAATGCTGAATCACAAAAATATAGTCTCTTTTTGAGGATGCATGGACTGATGAACCACTTTGTGGAGCATGAAACCAGATTCATTTCTTTTAGACATTTTGCCTCTTAGAACCCTCAATCAGAGGATGGAAGAGGAAAAGCAAGGCCAAAAAAAATCACTATTTTAAATTTAAAAAACATCATTCTGAATTCCTTGTTTTTAAGAAAAACACAATTAAATAGTTCAAGTCAACATAGCTTTGTGTGAATAACATACAGGGTTTAGCAAAACTATGTGTGTTCACATTTGTGTGTGAGGTAGGGGAGGAAAAAGGGAGAGAATGACTATGGGGAAGCAGACAGGATACACGGGGAAATGTGAACATTTGGGAAAAGCAAGAAAAGGGCTTCGGAAATTTTTTTTATATTATTCTTGCAACTCTTCTGTAGACCTGAGGTCGTGTCCATGTAAAAAATTATGTAGCTTATAAATACACTCTGAGTGAAAATAAGATAACTTTATTTTTATTCTTCTTTGTAACAAGACTAGCCCGTCATTAAGCAGATTAGGTAGTCAAGGCCTGAGAGTTCCTTGCTGACCCATTCAGGGTTGGGGAGATGTAGAGTACAGGTCAGAGGTGGCCCAAAGAGGAGGGATGTAGAGGCAGAGAAGGGAGAAGACTATAGAAGAGACAAACTTCTATAGTCTACTCTTTTGCATTGGAGTTTAAAAGACATGAAAGGATCCTGATTTGAACCTCACAGTACACAGAATACTATTAGGCTATCTCCTAGGATAGAGGAGAAGCTAAGGTCAAGGGGTGGAAGTAGACGGGAAACTGAACAATATCCTGGCCTCTTCTCGATCTTGTGTTCATAATATACACAATGCATTTGTGGTTTAAAGCACTGTCAATTTCTCAAGGAAGATGCATTTTTTAATCTGCGATAATGTGGGAGTAATGACACCAACCAGGTATCAACCAGGAACATCAGGGTTTGTTTCTCCCTCTGCCTCCTATTTTTGCAACTTTTGTCAACTATAGAAAGCAATAAAGATAATAGAAGTGTTGCTATTTGATAGGAAAAAAAATCTGTAGAGTCATGAAGAAAATACCAGTTCTTTCAGGGAAAAACGAAACAAACAACAATAACAAAAAACGAACACCAAACCCCAAAACTAGAAAGAAACCCAGATTTAACAGCTGAATTTTTCATATGGTGATAAGTTCTATTGGGTGGCATCTGCTTTCGTGTCTGTGGTTGAGAAAACACATGACTTAAAACTCTTTAGTCAATAGCCCAAAATATGACACAGTGAAGATCTTAAATGTCATGCAGTGAAGATATTATCACTCTGTTAAAAATGGGGTTTCCCTCTATACTTGTTGATTATTACCTCACAGTACACAGGCCAGGCAAGGTGCTCTTCAGCTTCATGAAAGCTTCCAGGATGGCTAAGAACAGAGCCCTTTTCTGAGGGGTCCTTAAGGACAGGTTGTCCACCCCATTCACAGCTCAGCTGATGGCCTCAGGGCTCCGAGACTGACCTACAACAGCCCAAGGTCGGCCAGCAGCTCATATGGGGGTGACTGACACGGCAGCCTTGCTCTCTGCGTGCTCATGATGATGCCTACAGCAATCGGAGCTGCTCTCTAGGACAGTTTCAATCTGAGGCAAAAAGAACTCAGTGGCAGACTGTCCCAGAGGCAGAGGGACAAAGAGAAATGACAATGAGCAGGATCCATGAATAAGCAGAAACAAGTCAGCTGAAGCCACAAAGTGAAGGGAAGATGAAAGCAATGTGAGTTGATGTAGGGACTGAAAAAGTGAGCCACCACAATGTCACAGCACGGAGGAGAGCAATAGGTGGCTCTTTCTCCAGGAACAGTTTCCAGAGTTGAGATGGCAGATAAACTTAAAGCTACTGTTGGGTTCCGAGTGACATGCCAGGCGACTTAGACTATCAACCCATCTTTCTTTTCACAGACCACTGCTAACTGAGGAAGCCTGACCTGGTCACCTTCTCCTGAAAGATTCTGACACCAGCTCTGTCTCAGTCTCTCCTGTCCCCACCCGTGGGCACTAGGCTTGGTGTGTCTGCATAGCGCTCTGACACTCTCAGCTGTGCATCTCTATCCCTCTCACTTTGGCTCTTATCTCTTTGCTCATCTTTCTCCTCCTCACACAAAATGGAACTTAATCTGGAAATGAAACACATTTTTACTTAATTCAGTTTTCTCTTCCTGATTCCACTTTATAAAACGTAGGCGGGAGAAATGCTTTTCACCAACATTGTCCAGTAGAACATTGTCCTGTGATCCTGGAAATGTTGTGTATCGCCCTAAAAGTGGTGACTTGTATGTGCAGGTTCGAGCACTTGAAGTGTGGTACTGCTACTGAGGAAAGAATATTTTATTTTAAGTTAACTGAAATCAATTAAAATTTAAATAGGCACATATTCCTAGTGGTTACTATGTTGGACAACACAACTCTGTTCTTTAAGAAGTGAAAGGAGGAAGGAAAGATGGAAAGAGAGGGAGAGAGGAAGGAAGGAAAGAAGGAGGGGGAAAGAAGGAGGAGAAAGGAAGGAGGGAAGGAGGGTGGGGAGAGGAAAGAAAGAAGGCAGAAAGGGCAGGAGGGAAGGAAGTAACAAGGAACTGCTTAATTTTATGTGATAAAGCACTGATTATTTTCCTAGTTTGTCTTTATCCTGACCCAAAATAGGTGATTATTTTATTGCATAAATATACAATTCCTGCATTATGTGCTGGGGAATTCATTATCTAATGCTACCTGCATCAACATCCCTTTGAGATCCTAGAATGCAGATTCATGGGCACCAGGAACTGGATTTGAAGAACTCCTCAGGGGTCTGGTGTCCCAAGCTCTGTCTAGAATCTGGTTCCTAAAAAATCCCTTTACCTTATTTAATTAAATTTTCTTGAGCAATCAATGTATTCTATTCTCTTTATTTGACAGACTAATTTTAAGAAATCATTGCTTAATGACTGAGTCAAGCAGTGATTCTCTATAGCCATTTTTCCATCATTCTGCAATTCTTAAATAATTTTGGACTAGCAAAGAAAACATGCTAAAAGGAGGGGAGAGGGTCACCAAGGTATGCACACAGTGAACCTCTTGCACTTGAATCAAATTCTTTAACACAGTAGACAGATATTCATAGATTAACTATGAATTTAATGGGGGTTAAAGATCAATTGCTTGATTGAAAAGAGTACCTACTGTTTCAGGAAAATTACAAAACATATGTCTAAAGAGTAGTGCCATTCTTATTCCTTGAATTCAGTAAAAGAAGAAGGAGACAATGACCAAGCACTTCCTATATCAATTCAGAATGACTGGAAAATTAAGTTCAAGAGAGGGGTATGTCTGGTATCACTCTGTTCAAATACAAGTGATACTAATGGATGTGATATGCAACATAGCTTCTGGCCTTGTCCTTAGGGAAATTCTATTCATGTTTAAGGCTTTCTCAGACTTTAGAAAGGTCTTATTTTCAATGGTGGTGAGTGGGAACAAGCTGTCTTTAGAGGATAACAAAATGTGGCACAGTATTTTGATGAACAGTGGCACTTATCCCATTTTTAACTTAGGAGCTTGTGGTTTTCTTTTTATTTAATTTCACTATAAGTTTTTAAAACGAATTGCTGAAAAGCAAAATGCATTTCATTAGCTTTTCTACTAAGGCCAATTTATGTAAATCCAGCATTATTAAAGAAATAATTGAAGTGATCTCAGTTTGCAAGGAAAAAAACAATGTGACACTAAGGTATGGGAGAAAAATTAGGATTGAAACATTCCTTCCTACTTAACCCTCCATCATTGGGAAGACGGAGGGATGCAATGCCTGCCACATGTACCTCCCTATAACTCCCCTGAGAGGAATGGTTAGAATGCTAGTCTGCATTCAGCCTCTTTGAGCCCCCAATATCTTCCCCCTCCTTTTTCTCAATCTCTCTGGGCTTTACAAAGAACTGGGACATTCAAGGGAAATTTAAGATGCCACAGTCTGCTCTAAACAGCAAATGAATTCAACAACAATAAAGAAATCAAAGCCGAGGGAATCACACATTTTTCCTCTAAGGATGCCTTATTTAGGTAGACATTTTGCTCTATAACGTCTATAACTTAATAATTAGTTGCTGGTCAGAGTGAGGCCATTCCATATGCTGTATGAGGCCAATAAACTGGCTATCTTATTTGATCTCTAAGACAGCCCTATTTGATTAAAATTTTAAAACCCACAAAGATGAGAAATTAAAACGATTTCTTTTCCTGTTGACTGACAGAAAACTGTTAGAATCCAGCTTTCCTGCAGCTTTTCTGAGAGGAGAAAAATTGAGATGTTTCCTCCACATTGTGTTGACTCAAGCTGAGGTATTTGGCTAGAACAAAAATAATATCCAAGCTTTAAAAGTTGGTGTGAAAAGACAAAACTTGTGGAGAAAAAATTAGCATTGCTGTCAAGTAATTGTAGAGAAAAAGCTTCCACTGTGCAGATACAACCTTAGATCTAGTTTAAAAATCATATTGCCATGAAAATGCATTTTTGTAAAGACTTTCAAATACTGAGGACTGAAGTTCTCAGCATCTTTTAAAAATCTCCTTTCAAACATTAGCAATTTTTGAGACTGTCTGGGCAATGCTCTATCTAGTTTGCTTGATTTGATTTTTACAAGGATGAGGTGACCTGAAACACATCCTAGAAGCTTTGACAGCCAGGCTAAGGTCAGGAGATCTCAAAAGAGCCAAGAAAGGACATGGCACTGTGACTGAAATTCAGGGTTGCTTGTGTGCGTGTGGGAGGCAGAGCACAAATAATGTCCACTTTTTGTTTTGTTCCACCAAATTGGCTAAGGGATTTATAAAGCCAGGGGTACTCATTATGATAATGCAGGTTAAATACTTTTAAAAAGCATATACCACAATCCTCATGAATCAAAACATTCTTAGAATGAGGACGTAACTGGTCAAAACCAGCCTGATTCTTGGGTCAATCAAAGTTCAGAGTAAGAGCTCAAATTCTATCTAGTTACTTGTGCTTCTAGATAACTTTATATCCAATGAGGAGAAACAGCCTGAAGAAGGAGAAGTCTTACTCAAGTTTAACAGTAACATCTTTTGACTGTCATTTACCATATTTTATCTAGGGTTCTCTTTCCTCTGAATCATTCATACACCACCAACACAGCCCTGAGAGGCCTACATTGGCCCCCATGTTGAGGGCACATAAAAGCAAGTCTTAAAAAAGCTCAAAGTACTGGTAGATCACCCATAAGAAAAATCTGCATACTTAAATTCACTGCCTTTACCTTGCTTGCTGTCAATTTAGCCTCTTATCATATTTCAAATTAAAAGAGGAAGGAAGAATGCCTCCTGTAATACTGTATACATCTCCAATTCACTTGAACAATTATTGAACTTTGAATCAGTATAAAACGTTTTGCCTACAAGGGCAAGTTACTTATTTATTTGCTTTAGAGTATGATATTACATTAAAAGGGAAAATACACATGTGTGTACACACACACACACACATACACACACAGAATTCCAAAAACAGAAACAAAGAAAACCAACCCCCCTCCCCAATTAAAAACAAACAAACATAAACCCCATATATTTCCATCTGGCAATCAAGAAAAGTCTTTCCAGAAGTTGTCATCTCCTGTTTGTCGCTATATAGCACATATGATGACTGGGACAGGGTATATCACCTAGACTTCACCATGTTTATATTATGCTTCCTGTCTGCAAAATAGTACAGGTCAAAAATTGAAATAGTGCAAAGGAGAAACTTCATCATGATAAAGTCTCTGCCAGGAGCCAGAGAGAAATCAGAAATGGGTAAAGAGGCTCAGATGGTACTTAAGCTCATCAGGGGAGCTTACATCCTCTCCATAGGAGTCAGCCATGATTGGGTCACACACGAAATCTGGCAGGAATAGGAGTGCAGTATTGCCAGAATTGCCGATTTTTCCAGGAAAGCTAGAAATCTATCGAGTCTTTGTGTAAAATCTCCCAATTTTTAAATGTGAGCAACCAATTCAGAGTGTGTGGACCAAACAAAGAAGGTTTGTGGCTTAGATACAACTCAGAGCAAACCTTTTTATGACCTCAATGAAGATTGTGTGAGCAGAGAAGATGATCTGCTCAAGAATCAAACAGTTCACTTAGGACTACATAACTAAAGTGCAAGGCAAAATATAATTTTGGTTATTAGACTCTAGTATGTACCTGAAAATAGGGAATTTCTAGTAGGTGTCTGGAAATATGGAAATGACTGAATTCACTCTGCCTCAGTAGAATGTCTGATAAATGCCATAATAAACCCAAGGGACTCGTAAGATAGTTTCAGGGAAAAAAAATGAGTCTGAAATATTTCATTCAAAGGATCCATTCAATATCTATTAAATATTACCTTCCAAGTAAAAGTAGGTCATCTTACCTGCTCTCTCGAGAGGGCTGTGCTCATCAGTGCTTGCTGTTTGATAGACTTTTGCCATAACTATTGTTTTTCCCAAAGGCCCGCATGCTCTCTCCAGCTTCTGGTTGTAATCTCACATTTGAGACAGTAAAAATAGAAGACACTGAGGACAGAATGAAAAGTTTTCACTTATAAGTATGCTAATGATCTTTTTTTTAAAAAAAAAAAGTAGAAACTGAGATGTCAATCTTCATGTGCAGCACATAGATTGCCATAGTGTCTTATCGTTGAAATGTCAAGTGGTCACAGGCACGTGCGCACATGCGCACACACACACAGGATGGGAGAGTCTGCCTTCCCCTCAGAACCACAGCTCAGGTCTCCCACAGATCTCAGATCTAGAACAATTAACTTGGATCTGGAAACAACATATTTTGCCCTTTCTTTATGCCATTCTTTCACTTCACTCAATGGAGAAGTATTTACTGAGTCCCACAAATCAGAATGAAAGGAAATTCTTGTTCTTACAGGTTCTGGCCATAGGAGACAGACAGAAAACAACCAAATAAATATGATAAATAGTGATACGTGTTAGGGAGGAAAACAGAACAGGGACGAGACATTGGAAGTTTGAGGGTCGAAGGACGTCAGCAAAGGCTTTCCTGATACAGGACACTTGAGCAGGGATGAAAAGGAGGAGAGAGGGCAAGACCTGGACCTTCCTCTAGAGGAAGAGAAAGTACAAACATCAAAAAGAGGAGGCCAGAAGAGAGGCAGACCAGTTAGGAGGCTACTGTGACAAAAGGTCAACAAAGGACGATAAGTGGCTTGGGACAGGGTGATCGCAGTGAGGTGAGGACTGGTATGATCCTGGGTATTTCTTGAAGGTACGACCAACAGTGTTGGTGGATGAATTGGATATAAAGTGTGAGAAAAGGCATTGCCATTTATTCACAAGGAGTAAGTTTGGGGAGAAGATTAGGAGTTCAGTTTTGATGATACTAGTGGAGACACTGGGTACGCAAGTCACTTGGGTACACTGGGTAACGCAGTCACTTGGGTACGAAAGTCTGGAGTCAGAGGAGGTAGAGCTGGAGATAGAACCATGTTTCGATGATGATATTTAAATCTTGAGATTGGATAAGATCATCAGGGCTCCAAGAAGTGCATGCAGATAGAAAGACCTGAGGATTAAGCCTCAGGACACTGGAACAATGAGAGGTCTAGCAGAAGAGAAACCAGTATGAACAAGAGAGTTTAAGAGGAAGCCAAGAGAAGGCAGTGCCATGAGGAGGAGGTGGCCAACCATGTTAAATTCTGCTGATCAAGATGAAGGCTGGGGGGCTGGGGTTGTGGCTCAGTATTAAAGTGCCTGCCTAGCATGCATGAGGCACTGAGTGCGATGCCCAGCACCACATTAAAAAAAAAAAAAACAAACTAAATAAACAAAATAAAGGTATTGTGTTCATCTACAAATATATATATATATATATATATATATATATATATGTATAAATAAACAAAATAAAGGTATTGTGTTCATCTACAAATATATATATACATATATACATACATATATATATATATATATATATATAAAATGATGAAGCCTGGGAAAAGACATCAGAAACTTTGAAAACAGAAGTTCAGGAGTTGTGGACTTAAGGGCCTGGTTGCAAGGACTCAGGACAGAATAGAAGTTTGTCCTAGAGGATGTAGATATATTTGAAATGGGTGTGCTTTTTTTATTTTTGAAATAATGGCACGGAGTCACATAGTGGCATCTTGTTGTTTTAGGATAATATGTAAGATGATGCAGGAAAAACTACAGATCTGGAAAGGTCCATCTGTAAATGAGAAATCTGAAGTCCAGGGAGTCTGAGGCACCTGTCCAGGGTTGCCCTACTAGGTAACATTGGAGCTGAAGCGAGAAGCCAGGTGGTCTGATTCCCAGCTCAGTTTTCTTTAGACTGTACCAATTTGTTGGCCTTCTTTTACTGAATTTGAGTTTTGTGAATTAGCAAATGAATGTAATAAAATCAAGGACTCTGTGCTATGAAGTGTATTTTGTTCATTTACTTTGACAAGGGTAGTTCAGCCTCAATTATTTATGTAACTTGATAGTATACACAGGAGAATGCCCTGTGGTGTATTTGGGAAAAGTAATGAATTTCTTCTAAATCAGCCCTCCATTTACTTTCCTGCAATTAAATCTTTGTGAAGAAGTGGGGCAAGGCTGTTGGGGTTTTAGGACAGAGGGAGAATGATAGGGTGCCAGTGGAATTAGCCAGTTTGAACTGCCAGACCCCAGGTAACTATATCATTTATTCTTGCTTGATACATTTATAATTCCACCAATACATTACTTCTAAATTTTGGTGTTGTGCAACTGCAATGAATGCTCAGTTTTAATGTGCTTCAGTATCCATTTTGAACATAAGCTGAATTTTCTCATACGAAAAGCAGGGCTCAGTCGTCCTGACACAATTTCCAGTTCTTACACATCCCCCACTCTAGTTCCTCAATCTGGTCCATCCAGGCACCTGTCCTATATAGCTGCTCCCTGATGACTACTTCCCTAGGGGACATCCAGGCATGGCCTGCGGGACTGGCCCCATGACCCTCCCACCCTGCATGGACTGTGGGGACATATGTAGTAGCCACTGCCAGTCACAGTAAGACAAAAGAAATTCTTGTCTGTTTGCTTTAAATCTGCCAGTTAAAACTCCCCAAGGGAAATCTGTTTGGAAGAAAACCCTGGACTACCCAAAGGTATTGACTTCAGTGTCCCTCCTCTTGGTGACTGTGCTCCCTGACTTCTGTACTACAGGCATGCAGTGCACCCCTCAGGACCTATAAGTACTAGAACTTGTAAACTTTCACATTGTGTTTATATAACTGCAGCCATTTCTGAGATTTGGCTCCTGAGGGTAAAGCCTCTGTGAAATGACTCATGCAGGTAGACCTCTGTGGGTACTCTTCTACGTGGGCCTCTAAGTTGATAAAGAAACCTGAGAGTTCCATTCACATCAGTAACTTGATGAGGTTTTAAGGAATAGTCAAATATCAAAAATATTACATTATTGTTTTCTTCCAAAGCAAATAAGAGTCTAGCATAAGCATAACACATTTTTCTTTATACAATTCTATAGAACAGCTGCCGTTCCCTGCAGTACCTAGGCTACAATAACCCTGAAGCTCTTCTCAAGGGCCTGACAGATCAAAGCACACCAAGAAGGCTAGGGGGCACTAATATTTTTGTTCCCAGCCTTCTTTTTAAAATTATCATGATTATTATGATTAGTATGATAGTGGTGATTAAACCCAAGGGCACTTAACCACTGAACTACATCTCTAGTCCTTCATATTTTGACACAGGGTCTCATACTCTGTTTAGAACCTTGCTAATTTGCTGAGACTGGCCTCAAACTTTGGATTGTCCTGCCCCAGCCTCCTGAGTGGCTGGGATTACAGGCATGTGTCACCATGCCTACAGTCTTCTACTTTTAACCTGGTTGTACTACCTGTTGGAATTGATGCCCTAAACCTCAACGTGATGTTATTTGGAGATGGGGCCTACAGAGGTGGTTAGGATTAGAGGAGGGCAAGAGGGTGGGTCACTCGTGATGGGATTAGCAGCTTTGTCAGAAGAGGAAGAGAGAAGTGTTCTATCTACCCTGTGAGGACACAGCAAGCAGGCCCTCTGCCAGACAGAGGGAGAGACCTCAGCAGGAATCATTCTGTGGGCACCTTCATCTTGAACTTCCCGTCCCCAGAGCTGTGAGTAATAAGTGCCTATTGTTTAAGCCACCCACTCTTGGTATTTTGTCATAGCAGTCTGAGCTGATGAGGACAGCTAGGTTCCTGGAATTGGTGAGTCTGAACAATGACTTGGTTGCTAAGACAATCCATTTATTGATTCTGCAACACTTCTTCCTCCCAAGTGGACCTTCTTCCAACTCCCCTTGGAAGAGAAGCACTTGAGGGCTCTCAGCTGCTGCTACTGAGGCTGCCATGGAGTCAGATGGAGAACTTTCATAAGACTACAGTAACACGAAACTTAATTTTAAGAATTTCTAAACGTAGTCTGCAGAATATTAACCCAGACAAGAGAGTCACCAAAACCAGTCATTTCACTTAAAGGAATAATGCTCAAAGTCTCTGAACCTGGGAATTCTTTGTTTTGTAAACATGTTTACAAGTACAGAGGAGTTGTTCTAAATGGAAATGACTGTAGTATTTAACACTGGGATTGTCCTTGCTTGCGACTGGATTTATGCTTCATAATGATTATCTTCTAGACACAGAAATAGCATTTCTGTAACTCAAAATTGTTACCGGAGGCATTTAGTAGAATCTTGCCTTAAAAATATAATGATTTTTCATCTTTATTCTCCCCCCTTCAAAAGGTTTCACTGCTCCTGATGTTTAACGTTATGCAAAGACGTGTTTCTGCCAATGAATATCGCCTTATGGTTATGCTTCTGCAAATAGCCTGCTGTGAGCTGATAAAGGGATTAATGCAGCCAAAATTCTTAATCTGTGAAATTACAAATTAAATTCTCATATTAAAAATACCACCCTGAGGTATTTTTTGTGGTTTTAATTCCCCTCTGGTGTTCTGCATACATTGTGCTTGTTAATGATGGGGACAAGGCTGTCTCCGCTGGCAGTCTGCTGTGGAGTGATAATGTGTAGGCATTTACTCACTGATAGAAACTGGATTTAACCACTGGCTGATAAACTAAGTGGCAAGTGGGTAATAAGTCCATATTAGCAGAAAAGTACTACTACAGAATTCAGAATTCATAGTCCATCAAAATCCTGGCTTAAACTCAATCATCAAGTCAGATGGGATTGAGATGTCACAAAGGAGGAGTGATATCAAGTTACAAGTTCCACTAAAGAGGGAAAACAAGCCATATGCTTGAGTGTGGCGAGCAGTAAATGAATGAGCCTATATACGTCTGTTTTTTTTTTCCTCAGTATAGTAAGATGTGTCACAAAATCATTATTTTCCATAGAAATTTCATGTTTTCTTTTTTTATTTGGGGGAATAACTGTTATAATGATGGCCAGTGGGTAGATTTTTAGAAAGGAAGTAGAGCAGAATATAGAGTAAATATGGACAGGGACTATATGAAATGTTAATGAGAATTTGCTAAGCACAAGGGGAGTAGTAGATTAATATACCTATAGTCACTTTCAGGTAAAAAAGTTGTTGGAAGTAAGTGTGGGATAGCAAAATGATTTAGGGTAGGAATACTCAACAGGAGTTGTTACTTGGGGTTTAGTTATAAAGTAAAGGGCTACTGTAAAGGAGAAACCAGTGCTGCAAAGAGGAGGGGAAAAAACTAAAATTCAAGAGACAAAGGAAATTAACTTTGTGTCTACTGTAAATGTTGTATACACAAGGATTAATACACATATCACAAATATTTGTGCATATAGGCAGTATGTTATTTTAAGGCAATCAGAAGAGTATGAGAAAAAAATATAATGGGCATTTAAAAAGAATGCATCACCATTGAACAAAAATATTCCTACTGCAACAGTGTTCTGCAAAATTTCACAAGAATTCTGTTTCACACTTGGGAAGAAAGCTGAGATCCTCCCAGCCATAAATCCTCCCCCAAATATTTTAAATGTAATTGAAAAAGCCTGTGTAAGAAAGAATACTTTTGTAAAAACAAAACACAAACCCACCCAGGAATGTGTTTTGTTTTAAAAGATCTAGAGAAGAGCTGTCTGTACAAATACCAAGAGCATGTGCAGTTAAAATGAATTACATGTCTTCAGTCTTTACATGTCAATTCAGTGCATTAGCCAATTGCCAACTCTGTTCCTCAGCTCACTGAATAGCAGTCCTTTTTAAGGTTATTGTTACAACCAAGATGGTTTCTGAGAATTAAACAGAAATGAATCATTTCTCTGCTGTGTACTGCAGCCAGTTAAAATAGTACTGTATGCATAAAGCACTAAATATGTAAATCATATTTTCCTTTTTCCTTTATGACTGCTCAGATCATTTTTTGGACACACACATAATCAAATACAAAGATGCACAGCTGCAGACTGCAGAGCAGAGATAGCAAAGAAGGAATCCATTTTCTTCCTGTGTCTGGTAAGCTAGAAATTGAATGGCAGGATTCCACTAAATATATATACACGTGTCCCCCGTCCCTGCTCTTGTGCACTCACGTGCTCCTTCTCTCTCTCTCCCTCCTCCCCACCTACCCACCCCCACACACAAAATGCAAACACATATATCCATGATCTTGTGTTTGTGCACACATAAGCAAATGAATCTCTTTACATGTATGTTCTCTATAGATAATAAAGTACTTTGATTGGATATGCAGATGTGTCATACTCACTATCAGTCAGTTCCCATAGCCGTGGGGGAAGGTCACTAAAATACTCATGGCTCAAGGCAGCCTGTGCTGATAGTCTGTTCTTTGGGGAACACTGTAGGAGCTTAGAGGCCAGATCTTCTGCATGATTCACATAGCTGAGCCTGAAAACACAAGCAAAAAAAGAAATCAGACCAAAGCAGAAAATCTACCAAATAAGACATAAGGATCATGTAATTTTTCTGTATTTCAAGTTATGACTGGCCAGGAAAACAACTTAAATTACCTGCTGAATTCACACTGGTTCTCAGAGTATCTTTTACTCAAACTGACATTTACTCTAGTATCAGTGACATTAGGTATCACAGTACCAATGATTTAAAATGTTTCTACTCTAAGCAAAGGGTTGCTACTTTCAGAATGAATAAAACTAAGTCCAGAGAAAAAAAATTTCAGAGACAATTTACCAAATGGTTGCCAGCATTTTGTTCATAGGATCTACATACTGCATACACATCTGGATATAGTTATAGGAAATTAATACCAAATAACTAGGAGAATTAAAATAGTACTGCTATTAAAATCTCTAGTTACTAAAAATTACCTATCCTTCAAGAGTTTATATTTTCTTGCATTGAATATAAAAGTATGGAAACAAGTGCCCCTGTCAAATACCAGCCGTCATGATATTACAGGTTAACAAAGGGGATATGCTGAAATGATATGGGGCAGAATCAATTCAAGATGACCTTTAAAACAACAGTAGATAGAAAATATGTGTCTCAAGATTATCGAAAGGAAAAAAAAAGAAAGGACAGAAGTGAAGTCTTTTATAAGCTTTCAAACCAGAGGCAGCAAAACTCAGCCCAGTCCTGCCTTGGTTTCCAGGGAGTCTCTATTTTTCTGCTGGAAGCAATCAAATACTTATGATTAACATAATACTGATAAGAAGAGTATTCCTAATAATAGCTACTCAGGAACTTTTCCAGGCATTTTTCACAATCTCATGTTTATTATGGTCCACAAGGTAACTGTCCCCATTTTCTAGTGGTATAAAGTAAGGAGGAGTCAGAGATGGTAATGGATTGCTCAGTTACAATCCAGCTTCTCTAAGGGCATTCAGCCATGGACCCTGAGTTTGTGCAACACAGTGCATATGTGCTTTGATCCTCAGAGACAGCTAAGAGCGGGTGAGAGAAAGTTGCTTCTGTTGAGAGGTTGAGAGGGCTTTTTTTTTTTTTTTTTTTTTTTGGAAAGCCTCCAAGCTATTAGCACACAATTAGTAAAGAAACATCTTTCCTCAATGACCAACACAATTCTCCTCATGAAACTCATTAGTATTGAGTTGAAATTATTATGGGGGGAGGTGGTCAGGATTGAAAAAAAGGAAAGGAGGTAATGAATATAGGTTTCAAAACGGAAAAAAAGCAAAGAAAGACAGTACCTTATAGATCCAGTCTAAGGAACTGCTCTGAATCTTCATGTATAGAGGATTCAAATGGGTTCAATGTTTGGTTACTGTGATGGCTGTTTATTTATTTACAAATAGATCAACAGATTGATTTATTTTATTTTTGTTTGTTTTTGTGGTCCTGGGGATTGAACCCAGAGCCTGCTGCATCCTAGGCAAGTTTTCTGTCACTACTAAATCTCCAGCTCCAATAGTTTGGTTTAAAATGTTTCTTCCTGGCAAAGAGAAATTTGTTTACAGGAAAAGGACATTATAAAATGACAAACTATATAAGGACTTTGTAAGAACCACTTGCTAAATCCATGTAAGTAGTGTGGGTTGACACTTTTGGGAATCTACATTTTATCCTAATTAGAAGTTTTATCTGAAACTCTAATTGTGGCTTATCAGATTGTTAGAATGATTACTGTCCTCAATATCCTATTGTGATGTATATTTTTTCAATCTTTCCTTGTTAGACTATCAATTTTTGTTTTATATATTGCAAATCTGTGTAATTAAAGGCCTAACAGTTTAACAATGTTATACCTTCCTGGTAAATTAAACTTTTAATCCTTACATTGTGATTTTTTTTTCTTTAATAAAACTGTCTAAAGTTTGGGGGTTTTGTTTGTTTGGGTGCTGGGGATTGAACCCAGGGCCTTCGGCATTCAAGATAAGCACTCTACCAATTGAGCTATATTCTCAGCCCAAAGTTTGGGATTTTATTTCCTATTAATGTAATGACCTCTGCTTTCTTTTACTTAGTATTTGCCTGGCATACCTTATGTCAACTACCTACTTTTATTGTCTTATATCCTTAAATTTAAGGTGTTTCTTTCGTAAATATTGTGTAGTTTGTCTTAATTTTTATATAATCCCTGTCTTCTAAGAAGAAAGTTTAGTCCTTTTACATTTTGTGATTCCTTGCCGCAGTCTAGCTGCAGCAAAAATAACCAGGGAGTGATGAGCAATTTGTGTACATTGATATAGCAGGAGTGGGAGCCACTTGTCAAAAGAAACGAACTTTATTTTTAGAACCACACATTCGAAACAAAACAGCTCCTCAGGAAAAACCTTCAGAGCCCAACTGCCACCACTGGCTTCCCATAAGCCTCCCCCCGCCCCTTCGTGTGGGCAGAGCCAAAAAAGTCCCCCAATGAGCAGCTCCGTGGTCTGAAAGGGCAAGGAAACAGCCCAATGAGCATCACCACAGAGGAGCCAATCAGTTTGCAGCTAGAAGTTGCTGGGGCGGCTGTGAGCCAATCATCAGCTGGCAGCTGGAAGTTTGCTGGCAGCTGGAAGTTTGCTGGGGCCCCTTCGGCTGTGGCTCTCAACAATTCCTGATATTTTTGGAATTACTGCTACCCACTTAATTTTGTATTATATTTTATCCTCCTTTACCTTTTTTCTTTTTCCCATCTTTTTTTTCAAATCAAGTTTTAAAATTCAATGTCTTCCATCTTGTGTTTTAGAAGTTCTACATTATATTTCCATATACTTAGTAGTGATCCTTAACTCTTTTTCCTATTTCATTATTTCCTGAGGAGCTTAAACTCTTGTAGTAAGTTTTACAAGTTGGAGAACACTGACAAATTATTTCATCCACAGGACTAGAATCACGAATAAACACTTTCCAAGTAGTACAGGTATACAGATGAACTGACATCGACATAAATCATCATTTTATGGGTTATACAGCAAAACACATTATTAAACATGCAGCTATTATATCACATAGCTCAACAGGCATATAAAGTATTAGATAGCTGCTGAATTCAACAGCAGAAATTCACTTCTATCTTTGCAAGAGAGGTTGGGAAGAGAAGGGAAAAAGTTACACTTCTTACAAAAATAGTTGGTAAACAACTTTCAATAGATATGGAAAAAAATTACAGGATTTTAAAAAATTTTATGATTAAGTATTATTTCGGTTACAACCACAAATCATCTCTACTTTAAAAGAATATTTACAAAATTAAAGGGCATATGTCCTGCAGAAGGCAAACACATTTTGCTAAAAATATTTAATGGTTCAATGGTTCACTCCAACTTTTTCTTCAGGCCCTCTTTCAAGTTGTGCCCAAAAGTGCAAACATTAAATTAAACTTTAAGACTTTTCTTTTGTCTGGAGACACTAAAGATATGTGCTTCTGTACAATGTGGACTTTACATGAACTTTTCAACTAGAGGTTTGTGATTTTCAAAATGGAAGTTTCATAGCAGAACAAAAGAGAATTTATAGAAAGACATTAAGAAATCATCATAAGACTTGGACAAAGGCCAACAAAATCAATGGTTACACAAACCTGATGTGTACTGTTTTAAATGTGGTAGATATAAACATAAAGTAGCAGGCAAACAGCCACACAGGCCTTACTAGCAACATGTGAACTGACTGAGGGGATAGACCACAGAAGGTCTAGGCTATTGTTCATGGCTTGTGGGATTTTAATTCTCTATGTGATGCTCAGTATTTTGTTACCTAGTCTCTACATTTCTTACATATTGAAAAGATTTGGGTGTGGGCATAGATTTGAAGAAGACATAAATAAGGCAGGTCAGTTGATAGAAAGGGCAAGCACATTTTAAAGATTGGACAGCAAGGTATTTTATGCTAAGTTGATCATAATTTGAAGACAGAAGTTGCAATTCTGCCAAGCTTGAGGCCTGGTACAACTGCTTTTCGATATGCCTACGGAAGCTTCATTAGACTTATCATTCAGTAAGCCTGCATTTGGCTAATACATACCATAAACCTGGTCCTACCTTAAATTCTATTTCCAAGCTAATAGCATCACACAGTTCAGTTTATTGACTGTAACAGTTGCTTCTATGACTACTGCTGTCTATGAAGTGCAGCTGCATTTTAGGGCAATATTTCTCATCATAGAAAAGTTCTACTTCACTTTAGTCTTCTGAACTTTACTACATATTTTGTTCCACCTTTGAATAATGCAAGGGCACCAAGCACTAGTACCCGACTTATGGCTAGCAGTGGCCTCTCTTGGAGCAGGGTGGCTTCATGCCTTTTTTTTTTTTTTTAACCATCAAGGATATCTGAAGAACCTTCACACTTTATGCTTTCACTTCCAAGTCAATGATTCTTACCTTTTATTTATTTATTTATTGGGTACTGGGAATTAAACCCAGAGGCTCTCTGCCACTGAGCTATATCCCCAGACCCCATTTTATTTTTTATTTTGAGACATGGTCTTTCTAAGTTGCTTAGGGCCTCACTAAGCTGCTGAGGCTTTTCTTGAGCTTGTGATCTTCTGTCTCAGCCTCCCAACATTTAACTTTGGTTATCTAACTAAAAGTTTACAGTTAAATTTTAATTTTACTCACCTGGAAAACAATTCAGGAACATTACAATGCTTTAAATCTGATGAAACTTGTACCATCTCTTATTATGGTCTAGCATTTTATTTTTATTGTCTATGTTTATAAAGACACACACTAGACACTATTATTTTATTTTATTTATCTATATTTAGTAATTTATCAAATCATCTTCCTTCTCATGCTTCATTCTTGTTTTTTGTTTGTTTCCATTTGAAATACAAACTGTATAAGTTCTTTCTAAGAGGATAATTTGTTGGTAAATTCTCCGTTTTGTTTTCATTTCAGATAATAATTTGGCAGAGTATATTATTCCATTTTTCCTTCACCTTTTGAAAATATTATCCTATAGGCTTTCTTCAGTTGTTGCTACCTTTAGGTTCTCCCCCCCCCAACCCTTATAAGTTCAACCATTACAATGAAAGATGTTCTTTTCATTTAATCCGTTTTGTATTCATTAAGTTTCTTGAATTTGAAGTTTCATATCCTTCATCAATTTCAGAAAAAATATCCTAGCCATTATCCTGTGAATACTTTCTTTCCCCAATTTTCTCTTTTCTATCATTTCCTAACTCTAATGCAATGACATATCATTAAATTTCTGTTGTTACACACTCATATTGTTTGCTAGTCCCTCTGTTTTCCTGTCTGGATAGTTACTCCAGAGTCATCTTCCATTTCAATTAATTCTCTAATTGGTTGCATCTAATATGCTGTTTTCCCTGTTCAGGCATATTTCATGTTCAAGTTTTTAATTTGATTTTTAAATTGTTTACATTTAGGTATAAAAACATATCTGATAATTCTCAATATCTGAAGTTCTGGGTGAGGGGAGAGTTCATTTTTATTTCTTTTGCTACTGACCATTACCCCCAGTGAGGTTATCTAACATACTTTATAACTTTTGATTGTGAGCTCATGCTCAGTTAAGGTTGTTTTGTGGGAATCCTCAGGAACCTGGGTTGAGAATGTACTTCTCCATAGGGATTTTCTTTTGTTCCTGCCAGGAGCTCTGGGGCTCTCTAAAGACCTTTGCACTCCAAGTTCTTGCTGCTGGTTTCTGAAACCCTGCCAAGTTGTGTAAATTTAAGCCAAATCTGTAGGAAGTCTCAGGGGAAACTTTTTCATCTTCATCTAGAAATAAGGCTGGCACAAACCAATCCTTCTTGCAGGCTCTCTTTGTTGGAAGTAGATTTTTTTTTCCTTTTACCCTAGCCCATTACAGAAGTTGAATTGTATTACTGAAGTGCGTCTCTGTGTGGAGAATCCCAATTCCTATGTTCTTTCTCAGGTCTAAACCTTTGCTTTTATGTTCTTATTAAAAAACAAAAAACAAAAAAACTCTAGGGCAACTGAAACTTTAGCACTTGCTTAACACTCTGTTCTTCTTTCTTCACCCTACTGAAGAATTCACTTATCTTCTTCTTGATTCAGCTGTGCATTTGAAAGGATGTGCTTGCTGTATTTGATCTAGTATGGCAGGTGGTTTTTAGTAGTACTAGAGACTCCTTTTCCTGTATTTGTATACATGTATAATTTCCACAATTTGATTAGTTTTTATAAACTCATCTACATTTATAAATTTTGGATCTTTCTCCCTTGAATAATCATTAAGTTGGTGTTATTTTCTTACCTCCCTCTTTAAACAAATTATAGGTCCCCTCTATTGAACCTCAAAACTAGTCATCACAAGTTGAGTCAGGCTACTATTTATTTGCCATACAAATTTTAGATGAATCTCAAATGTATTATCCTAAGTATAAAAACTGAATTAAAAACATTCATTTATATAACATTTTGGAAAAGCCAAACTTATAGAAACAGAAAACTGATCAGTGGTTTCCAGAGGCTGGAGAGTATATGAGAGGAGTTACCAAAGGGTAGCTGGAGAATCTTTTTGGATGGCTGTACATCTTAATCTAGAAGGATGGACATTGGGCCATGTGAGAGGATAGGGTTGGAGTACTTTCAAGGAAATTCAGAAAAGGGAACAGTTTAGAGCAATGAAACATTATAGATGTTTTGCAAGGAAACTTCAGGCATTAAAAATGGAGAGCTGTTCTCAAAGTGGCTGAAATTGGGACTTCCCATGTCTTAGAATGATTCCCAGTGATATATCAAGGGATATTCTGGTAAATGGGGAGATGCTGCTGTGAGTGGTGAGGCTCTCCTTTGATTTCAGTGCTCCATCCCAGCCACTGGGTGGGGGATCTGTCTCAGGCTAAAGGAATTGTGTCCAGGATGGTGAGGGTGTACTCAGTAAGCCTCTATGTTCATAAAGGGTCAGAGAAATATAGCAGATATGAGGGACAAGAGACTGTTATGCTCATTCCACATTAATTTTTTTATAAAGAAAAAAATATAGTTGGTTGTTTATAGAAACTCTTGGGGCAAGTCCTAAGGAATTTTAAAATTATAAATCTAGATGACAAGACATAAATAATCCTTACCGAATTCAGAGTGTGTATGGGAAGAGAATTTTATACGAAGAGCCACTTTCAAACAAATGCTTTTAGGAGAACTGAAAATAATGGTATGCTGCTATTTAAATCATGAAAATTTTACACATTTCTCTAGTCCTTACCCATGTGCATGCGCGCGTGTGCATACACACACCCTCACATACACTTTATCTGTGTTCTATTAGAAAAAGCATTAGAGAAGATAATTAAGTATTGAAAAGCAGTCTTGGACCATGAATATCAAGCAAGATATTTTCTCTATTCTTTGCTTAGGACACTATTTGCATCTCAGAAACGAGGAACATGAAACAAATAGACTTTTTGGCATTGTTTTAGCTTTAACATTACATATGTCCAATCTAAGAAGAACTTGACTGTGAACTCGAGGCAAGGAGGGTTAGAACAGCTACACTGGCCTGCCAGGGCTGACCTACAGAGTTTTTCCCCTGCTACCAATGAAAAGACGAAATGGTGCCTTTCATTTCTCTCCACTTAACCTGCAACTAACTCTGCTTCAAAAACTCACCTAAATTTTCTCAGCCTTCCTGAAGACAGACAAAGAGTAGATCCAGAGTTCTTTGTCAGACTATAGAAGACTGCCCAAGTTGAAAACAGAAGGGAGAGTGGAGGAGAAAATGATTATGTAAAAAGGAAGAGGAGGGTTACAGCGGTTTTGGCCACTTTCTGTAAGGCAGAAAGCGACAATGTGGGACACAACGTTTGTTCAGGACTGATTATAACAATGTGTGTTATACCTACACAGGTTCTGTTTAATTTGAAAAGGGTATATAAACAACCATTTTTGAGTCAAAACATCTTATGTTCAAGTGCTGGGTCCTTAAAGAAACACACACACACACACACACACACACACACACACACACACCTGGGACAATGTAATTTTCTTTGTTTTTCTGAAGAAATTGGAAGGAAACTTGTCCTTGTCTTTTTAAAGATATCTTATAAAGTAGGAATGCATGGTTTTGTTTTTATTTACACTAAAGTTCTAAAAGAGAACTTCTAAAACTGACGTATCTGCTAGTAGAACAACTAGGGCAAGGCAAGTTACATTTCATTTCTATGGGTTGATTTCTAAATATATCTATAAAATTCTTCACTGAAATTTATTAATGCCTTAGGTCATGAAAGCTGGACATAAAGAGTAGAGATGAAATAGATTTAATTATTTATTGGAGCATTCAATGAAGATTTTGATTTCCATATAAAAGCTCAAAAGGAAATACAGAGACCAATACATTTAAGAATATTCCTCACTTGCATTCTTTTAAAAACAATTTTTTTTTTGTAGTTCTGGGTGGACAGCATGCCTTTGTTTTGTTTATTTTTATATGGTGCTAAGGATCAAACCCAGGGCCTCAAACATGCTAAGCAAGTGCTCTGCCACTTAGCTACAGCCCCAGTCCCTCACTTTCATTCTATATAGTGATGGGATTGAATAACACACACTGTGGGCCTATGTGCTTAGCCCCTTGGAAGTTGGAAGCAGAGCAAATGAGAGTGTGTCATAAGCCATGCATGGGCTGTGTGTGAGCTATGTGCATTTGAGCATATGAGAGGACTGTCTGGTGTTGCATGCTTATTGGGCTGTGTGACCGAAGTGTGCCTTTCCTCTTGCTCTGCCTGTGATCCCACACAGCAGCTGAGATGGGCATGACTTGCCAAGATGTCAGTCCATCTGCTGACCACAAGACATCACCAAGCGAGACTCCACCCTTCGAAACCCAATCCCTTGCCTTATTTGAGTGGAACTTTCTATTGAATGTCTTTCCCCCAATAAATAGAGGGGTTTGGGATGTATTTGCTCTCTTGCTTGCCTCTCTTGCTCCCCTTGCCCTCTTTCCAGTGGTTGCACAGCTGTCCCTGACCCCAGCAACTAAGAAAAAGGTATTTTTGTGTTTGTGTGGTTTCTTCACTGCTTTTTTAGTTATTCATACAGACAGCTCCTTGAACCCAGCTCATCTCCTCAGCCTTGCCAGCTGGCGACAGCAGTGATGTGGAGGGTCTCTATGTTCATGATCTACTCACTGCACACTCTTCACAGAACAAGGCCAGAGGGCCTGGGCCCTTTCATTTGACACTGTGAATGTTGTTCTGGCAAAGATACCAACGTGGGCACTGGCCACTGAATTTAACACCTGATCTCTTGAAAATGATCCACCTGATCTGTGAAGCAGTTCCCCCAGAGGTAAAGATCAGTGTGTCTGTTTTTCTTAATGATACTGATCAACTGGCAGATGCAACACTCTTTCTTGCTCATTTAAATGTCATTTAACTACCTTATCAAAGCTTTTGCTTAGAAGAAATACCATGGTCATAAACCCTCTTTTTTCAAAAAGGAACTTACTTTTAGAGAATAAGCTTAAATTTATTCATTTTGCAAAGAGGGGTAAGTAATTGGTAAAGCAGAACACGACAGGATCCCTGACACTGCAGTAAACTCTTGGGGAAAATAAAGACTAATATGGGGAAAGACTTAGCCTATGTACTGAAATTTTCAACCCTGGGTAATGGCCTGTACAATGGAATAAGAGGCAGACCTCTTAGTTTCATTAACAACTAAGACAGAGAGTTGCTTAAAACTGAGATGCCATTTGTCAATGCACTGCTCGTAACAATTTTTCAAAAATTAATGAGATTCCTTCCCTCAAGGTAAACAGATAACATTTTTATATTAGTTTTCATAAATAGGCTGTGGTTTTTAGTGCATAGAAAATTGCCCAATTCTCATTCATTTATTCTAGAGAAATTGTTTAATGTACAATTTTCCTGGCAGACGCTCTTACCCATGATGGTCAGCTCACTTGATTGCCAATGCTATGTAATGATGAAGCTATTTGTAGGCAGCTCTACAGTTTATGAAATGTTTTCACATGTATTATTTTATTTGATCCAGATGATCAAAGGGTCAGACTTACAAAATGAAGAAGTATTCAGACTTCTGACTCCTAAATCAGCATCTATTACACGTTATGCCAAAGATTTACTGCTGTAATGTATATATAGCAAGCTGTATGTTACTCAGTTGGTAAAGGGATTATGGGTTTATTAAGTTTTCCTTAAGGACATCTTACAGTTCTCTATATTTCTCTCTCTTCCTTTACTTCTGAACTCTATTGCTAGAAAGACTATGTTCTTAACTCCTCTACTGTCCTGCATTAAATAAAGACAAAAGGGAAGGTCCAGTCTTAACATGGACCAGATGAATAATCCCCAGAGTCAGTGGCACAGATCCACACCACTAAGTCTCTCCTGACCCTCACCAGTACACAGTCACCCTCAGTCAACTCAACCTGGTGGAGAAGTGCAGGGAGTGCTGAAGAGCCCTCAGCCAGCAGCATCTGCAGGAATCAAGTTTTTGAAAACGTTCATGCTGATATTTTTAAGGCTATTCTAAAGTGCCCAAAAGGGGGCTAGAAAAAGGAAAATATAAAATTCTTGCTTTGAATCTCAAAGACCAGCTTTATAATATTTATCCCAAATTTCCCATTATCAATTTTATTTATTGCTATTTTCTCTGGGAAAAGAGGTTTCTTCAAATGTTTTAAGATCATTCTGAAATCAAGGGTAAATTGGCTTTTAAAAACTGGTTAATTTATGGCATAATTATACTAGTCATTCCATGCATTTATAGGAGCTCCTTTTATATTTACATTTCATAAACCTATGCATGTAGGTGTTATTATACAGAGGCAAACTGATTATAAGTAAACTTTCTGTTAAATTCTGTTCAACAAGAGCCCTTGTGTGTACTCAAACTTGTTTTCATTTAACTGTCACAAAAGTAGATCTTATTTTCATTCTATCTGCTTATGAGAAAAAAAAATCGGTTAACTATTTCACTAGATCATTTTTGCAAAATATTCCAATTTAATTTCCTTTCCAATTCCCTAGTGCCTAGTGTCAGTGACTTTTCTAAGTCAAGTTTTATTTTTTAATAGTTGTATAAACAGCTATAACTCATATACATACAACCTATAATTCTACATACCAAATAGTATAATTTTTAAAAATTATACTAGTATGTGTCACAGCTCACCAAACATACATTTTTTATATGAGACAGTAAAAAAACCTGTCAGACAATATATTTGTATCTGAATTATGTTTTAGAAAAGAGTCCCAGATTTAGTGGATCAGTGATTATATGATTCCATCTTTCATTATTTTACTTTAACAAAGTAGTTGTCAGCAAAGAGGCACCAATAATTACTTTTCAATCCTCTGAATGAGGACATGAGAGAGAAATATGGACTATTTTATTTTGTTCAAAGAAAACAGTAATTTATATACTATAATATTCAGCCCTATAATCAGAAGGGAAATTCTTGCAGAATACTTAAAATGTAAACACAGGAGTCAATGTAGAATATTCTCAAAACCCAAAGATGTGCATTCAACAGAACTGATTTTCAACTTCCCAGCTATTCTACTTACAGTTGTGTCCATGCCCAAGCCCTGGCCCCTCATAACTGCATGAACTTACTCTGTGTGGAACTCCACTGTGACCTGAAGGACCCAGGTGATTCACAACCTTTCCACCTGCTGGAGACAGATCAGGATGGAATCAACAGCCCACTTCCACTTCACAGGACTGCTGAGAGGGCTGACCTTTTCTTACCATCACTTGCTTAAATCGATTACTGGCATCTTATTATTTCACCATTTTTTAAAACGTTTTAAGGAAATCAAGAGTGAAGCAAAGTAAATTGTCATCGACTGTTAAATCCCAGCCATGTTCTTGATATTTATATTATTTAGAGAATAAAGATTATCCAATTTTCCTGAATTCAAAGTGGCTGATTAAGTCACTGTTTCATCTGAAACAGATAATTCTCATTTTTTGATGGCGCAAGATTGAATCAGGGGTTCAGATCCAAATCTTCATTTATGAAGAAATCCATCTGTATTAAACTTTAGAAGCAACTTCTGTTTCACACAGATCAGTACAAATACTGAGTCCCAATTACAGGGACAGTGTGAAAAAGAAAAACATTTCCACCTTAATAAAAGCCTCTGGAGAGACAGTTTAATTCACTGCTGCATCTGTATTGTGGTGAAGAGAGTTCACAGGAATGGCAGCTTCGTGGGGTTCATCCTTCTGGACCCTACAGAAGTTACAGAGCTCACTGTTGGAGGAGAGTTCTGGAAGGCCGACTTTGGCCTCACTGGAGGGAATAGTGAGTCCTTCCGCTATAAACTGTACTGGAAATAGCTCCTGAAAGGCATTGTTTTGTGTGATATTATTTCACCAAAAGAGAAGGGAAAAAAAGTATTTTTAATCCTGAACAAAACCTCCTCAAAGTTTATGCTCTCAATAAACCTTTCACTGAGAACTGAAAATATAACTCGGTAATGCAATAAATGCCCTAACAAATATATCAGATTTTTCACTTAATGCTTTTTACAGGCTTAAACCAAATGGAGTAAAAGGAAATCACCTTTTACAGTCTGACTCCTACAGGAAGAATGCCTCGCTGTTCCGCTCTTTAAAGAAGGCATGGTGAATTTATATCAACTTTGGTGAATCTCTAGGCATGATAAAAGAAAGGAAAATAGCAGTGCAGTTAACATTCCACAGAACTCTTTCTTCACATGTTGATTTCCTGACAGACCAGACATGATCCAAGAAAATAAAAATGTAAAATGGATTTTTAAAAAATTAAGGCAAAAGATAACACAGCTTAGCACCCTATGCTATTTTAAAAAATAATGTTTTTCTACCCTTTAAATTTTTGTTGTCTTATAAAGATATCAAAATGGTTAGAATTAGAGAAAATCACCAAAAATACTGCTTCTATTTAAATAAAACTGAAAGAAATGTCTTTCAGTTTTATTTATGAGGTCAGAGTTTGGGGTTTACTAGAGTTTAGCTCAAACAAATGAATTTATTCACTGGGGACTCCAATTTTAGCTTCTTTATCTTAAGATACTGCATCTGGAATTTGAAAATAGATGACTTCATTTTGATATGAAGAGGAACTGGGCTTATCTCTACAGAAAGAATTGGATAAAGATTGTTAGATAGTTGGTGTCCTGTACAAGGGCCTGATGCATGAAAAAAGAGTAATGAAAACATCCTTTTTAGTGCTTTTTGCTCCCAAAAGGAGTCCCCGGGTGCTCTTCCCTATTATACAGTGTCTCCTGCACTGTTCCCTGAACCCACCACCTGATGAACTACCTGCTCTGACACTGTTATCACAGAAGATGTGACCAGTCAGGAAATGGAGCCCTTGTTCTACCCCGTGGGAAGGCACACAATGGGAAGGACACCTTTAGTAAGCATTTACAATATGTTAGAGATGCTTCACATATATCTCCCTTATTCTACATTCTCAAGCCACATGCAACCATCATGAGCACATTTTGCAGATTAGGGAGTTGAGGCTCAGGGAGAGGCATTTGCAGCCCTGGTCACACAGTAAGTGAAAGGCAGAGTTATGCATGCCCCAATGCTGGTGCTTGCTTATCTACATCATCCTTCTGAAGGCTCCATTTGTATCTTACTGTTTTTCTCACTGGAAAAGTGAGACATGATTACTCTATAATATTTAGAAAATCCTGAGATGCATGAAAGCAAACAAAAACATTTCATAAGTCTGTATGCCAGAGATAATGATTTTTTTATTAATTAGATATATATATATGTCTGTGCATAGAGGCCAGGGAAAATATATAATTTTACTTCTTTGTTTTTTTTTTTAAATAGCTAATACACTTTTTTTCCTATGATAAAATTTCTTCTCATAATTTTGAATTTTAGAACTCTCTTTAAATTCCTGAAAGTTGGACTCAAGTTGATATTGAAGTTGTTTTAGCTTTTCAGTTTCTCTCTAGTGAAGAAAAAAATATAATCAACAATACATTTAAGCATTCATAAATATTATATCCTATTGAAGGAATATGTTTCTCACTTTGCCACTCAATATTCTCTTAATAATGTAGCTAGTTTTATCCAATCTCCCCCATATACAAAATCATGATTAGAGGTACTTTATATTAGGCCAAGGCCTAGTGATGCCCTCAGCTTTGTGACCAACATACTGTGGGATTCCCCGGTGAAAAAGATAAAATTTATCTTACTAGACAATTTGCCTTTTAATGCACTTGTGTTCAAGGAGTTTGTTACACCAAGAACTCAATTAATAGAGGAGGAAATAAGATTGCAAGGACAGGGGAAACACTTGGTATTTATTGCTTGCCCAAGAGGATAGCTATAGTGGAAGGGAGTTGGAAATTTTTGTATTTTCTTTTTTATAAACAATAAATATTTATTATCTCACTAAATTTTTGAGTCAGAAATCTGGGAGTAGCCTTAACTGAGTAGTTTTGACTCAGGGTCTCTCAGGAGGCTGCAGCATGTTGATGGCCTGAATTACAGTCATTTGAAGTTTGGATTTGGTGGATCTACTTCCAAGGTGACTCATTCATGTGCCTCTAGAGAGGAGGCCTTGGTTCCTCACCATGTGGATCTCTTTCACAGGACTGGTCGTGTGGCATGATGTTGGCTTCTCCATAGTCAGAGATGAGAAATGAGCCAGAGCACAGGGAGATTCAATTTATATAACAACCAAGAATCTAATATGCAGTCACTTCTGCTGTATGCTGGTGGTCATCAAGATCGGCCTTGGTATGCTGTGGGAGAGACTAACCAAGGGTATGAAGACCAGAAGGTGGGAACATTGGTAGCCATCTTGCTGTTGACCACATTGATAATTATAGAAAATATCTGTTTTCTTGTTGTTAATGGTGTGTATATCCCCTCACATGTGCACATGTGTATGGAAAATTTTATAAACATACATATGTGTGTGTGTGTATATATATATATCCCATACACATATATGTTATCACATTTATAATATATGTATGCGTGTATGTGCTAGGTTACATAGTCTAAAATTTGCCATTTTAATCATTTTTAATATCCAATCCAGTGGAATGAATTACATTCACAATATCACACAACCATCAACCAATATTTCCCAAACTCTGTCATTCACTCTAAATAGAAACTCTATACCAATTAAGCAACATATTTTTGTTATAAAATAATGACAATAAAGCTAATTTTTTTAAAGTAGAAATACCCCCAAAATTCTAACTACCCTAACATCTTATATGGTACATTTCAGAGTTTACAGAATTTTTTTTTTTTTGGTTCTTATATTAGAATGGGTACAATTTCTTATTCTGCTGATTTTAGAAAATACATGAAGTGTTTCATGTTTTTAGAGTCTCCATAATACTACCCTGATATTGTTGGGTAATATTCTGTTGGGTTCGTGAGTCATAATTTATTAAACCTATTCTCAGATCCTTAAACTTGGTTAAGTTGGTACCTAGCCTTATTATACTTTTAAATCTATAACACAGTAACACAGTAACTAGTAACTTTAGGTAACTAAAGATTGAGAGAAATACTGAAGACTGAAATTACTAAGTCAAAAACATAATTCCCTAGACTTGCTGGCAAAAGTAAAAATATCCCAATCCATAGCCTATAAGGCCGTTCTCTGCCTGGTCTCTGTCTCCACTCTCCTCTCCTCTAACACTCATTATAATTACTATTCATTTACCATGGAACACTTTCATTCTTCAGCTAATATTTGTTGAGTGCCTACTATGTGACAGGTTCTATTGCAGGTGCTAGAGATACAGATTATAATGTCAAATCCCAGCCTTCATACAGCTAAAAATATGCCAAGGCTCTTCCTTTTAATTACATCACTCTGTTGCTAGTCTTCACATACTTTCACTCTCTGAAATTACCTTGGTTATTCTATTATTAGCATACTATCCTCACTACTCTAGAAGGTAAGGTCAGTAACAACAGGAATCTCAACCCTGCATTCTGAAGCACCCAGTACATTTGCATGATGCTAAATCAAATTTCTTGAATGTGCTGTGATATTGCTATGGTCTCCGACATGTTTCCATGTTGCTGACCAGTTCCCAGGTCCATCAGTAGTCATCAAATGATCCCAGTCCTCCATTAACTTACCAGTACTGTTGTTTCTGAGAAGGCTGTGGATCTGGGTAATTAATGCTAACAAAGGATAGTTTGATGGAGGGCACAGAAAACACCAAATCCATTTTGGTTTTTTAAAATGGCAATAACCTGCTATGTGTCTTTACCATGGATTTAAATTCTGCCTTAAATTCTGAACCCAAGAGAAATGCTTTATGTGTTTTACCCTAGTTTTGGCCCTGTTATGCAAAACTGGCAAATAGAAATATCTTATAGATCTGCTCTTGAGGCTGCAAAATAATTAAAGAGAGGACCATGACATTTCTAAAATGACCTTGAATGTCTCTATGAGGAAAAACACTTGAGAGCTGCTTTCAAGATTAAATGAGATAATGCAGACAAAGCATTGGGCATGTTGTGAGGCATAGCTCTGTGAACATGAACTAATGCAGCTGGCAGTATTTAATACTTCATTATCACTATTTCTCCACTATCCTGAAGATGTAAAAAATTTAACTGAACCTGCTAAATGCAGTCAGAAGAGTTTTTCAGGACTAGAACATTCCTTCTTAAATCACAGCACATCTCTGACAATCCTTTGGTGGGAGACACATCACTGGAAGACTTATAATTAATGGGAAAAAATAAAGTTAGGAGAATTGAGGTGATGAGTGAACATACACATAGAATGTCTCATAATTAAAACAAAAAACATTTACTAAAAGAAAATAATGATGGAGTATCTACCGTAAAAAATGTTTTCAATATTGACATATTGACATAGAAAAATTCTCTTGATATGAAGAATGTTCAGGATCTGCCTCCAAATTTCAAGATTTTGTAAATGTATTTTACAGTGTTACACACTAAAGTATTCCCTTCCACTTCCTCTTCACTCCCACTATGTCCTTTTCCAAATGTCCAGTGTCTTTCTCATATTCTAATTTTATGATTTACCCACATTGGTTTCTATTTCCCTGGCCAGTCTTACTTGGCTTAATTTTCCCCTGGTCTAGTGGGCACCAGGGTGCTGTCCTCAAACTCGACCATCAGGACAACAGTGCAAAACCAAATCTTGTTTTTGGCCATCCTCATTCTTCCTTTCCTCTCTCCAATTCTGTTCAAAATGTCCCCAAAGTAGAGTGGACTAATGAACATAGGAGCCAGGGTCCTCAGAGTTGCAGAGAATCAAACTGATGTATTCTAAAACTTGGAGCAACTTGGATGTGTGTGTAGGGGTGAGATTACTGTGATTATTAACATGGCAGGTGCTAAAGTTAGTATGAAGAAAACTTTGTGGTGTTTGTTATGGTTTTGTGGTTTCAACCTTGGGAAATAATTTATTCTACTCTGTTACAAATATGAGAACTCATTGGAGGAAAGATTTTTAAATATTTAGAGAAAATATTTCATATATCTTCTTCAAAGGATATGTATATATATATTTGTATTAGAAAATTCCCTTCTCATGTGGAGGAATCTGTGAAACTGGGCCTTGGGGGCTAAAAAGGGTGGTTTGATGATGAGCACAGAATAGGCTGAGTCTGTATTATAAAGGGAGCACAACTTTTTTTTGAGAGAATTTTTTAATATTTATTTTTTTAGTTTTCAGCGGACACAACATCTTTGTTTGTATGTGGTGCTGAGGATCAAACCCAGGCTGCATGCATGCCAGGTGAGCGCACTACCGCTTGAGCCACATCCCCAGCCCAGAGTACAACTTTTGAGCTGCATTTTCCTTTATTCCTGACTTTAACTCTACATCTGGCTTGTTATATACAATAATGTATAATAGAAAAGTGTCATTCCATATTCATGGCTTAAAAAAATAAAAATAAATAACTAGCATGATTGATAGAACTGTTTCTCTTTTTGAAAAAAATCTATCTTTACAACTGAAATAAAGAAAATATAAATAGAATTTAAAAACTGTACACTTATTATTATATGGGGTCCAACTAATTATAATTTCTAGGTATATATAGATATGGCATTGTCAGGCATGTCTTTAACATGAGTCAGAAGCTGATGGAATGACACACCATTTTTTAAAAAAAGTGTGTCTTAAAGGCATATCTGTATAATGTAGGAAACTGAAGACATGCATTTGCATATTGTTATAGTTTAGATATCAGGTGTCTCCCAAAAGGTCATGCAAGACAATGCAAGAAAGTTTAGAGATGAAACAGTTGGGCTATGAGAGCATTAACCTAATTAGTGCATTAATCCCCTGATAGGAATTTACTGGGTGGTAACTGTAGGTGGGTAGGGTGTGTGGCTGGAGGAGGTGGGTCATTGGGGGTACATACTTTGTCCCTGGTAAGGGAGAACTCTCTACTTCTACGTTACCATGTCAAAGTGCTGCTTTTCTCCACTACACCCTTCTGCCATGATGTTCTGCTTCTTCTCAGGCCAGAGCAACAGAACTAGATGTCTATTGACTGAGACCTCTGAAATTGTGAGCCCCAAATCAACTTTTCCTCTTCTATGTTGTTCTTGTCTGGGCTTTTAGTTACAGTAGTAGAAAAGCTGACTAAAACCAGATCATGTGTGAGGATACAGAAGTGTTTAAAAATGAGAAAATGTAAATCTCATTTGGTTACTTGGAAACTTGCAAGAAATTTTTTTAACCTTAAAAATTAAACCTTAAAATATTAAGGTTACTTCAGAACAGACTGTACAAACCTAGGCTTTATTTGTAGTCCATGTAAATAGTTACTTCACACACGTACACACACAACCAGTTTAGGAAATGTGCTAATGTGTGCCAAGCTGCATACAAGCACATTAGCACATTTCCTAAGTTTTGTTTTTATATTTAGGAAAACCAGATATAAATAGGTGATAGAGCTTAGGTTGTGAAATGCCCGTCGAATCAGGGCTGCCAGAAGCCACACTTTGAAACTCCATTCTGAATCCCCAAGAGAAGTATATTCAATATTCAACAAAATTGAAGAATTTGAAAATTGAAAATCTCTTAGATGTTCTGAGAGAAAGTAAATCCCGTGGCAGAGTCAGAGGATTTGATTTTAAGTCTACAGTTATATGAGAAAGAAATAAGTGAGAAAATAAAAACCTGGCAGTCATTTCTTAGCTGAAAATCCTAATCCACCTCACAGTATGTTCTCGTTAACTAATCAGAAGCCAAGTTCTATTCTGCACTGTCCAAATTGGTAGATACTAATCACAAATGACTCCTTATATTTACATTAATGAAAACTAAATGAAATAAAAAATCAGTTCCTTGATTGCACTAGCCATATTTTAACTTACTAAATAGTCACGTAGCTACCGGCTACCATATTGGAAAATAAAGGTACGGAACATTTCCATCAATCCATAAGACCTATTGGTCAGTGCTGCTCTATATCCTTAAACAATTTAATGCAGCTTCTAGAAATTTTGTAGCTCATATACTGGAGAATTTGGCTAGTGAGATAAAGATTAGAGATTGTATTAAGAAAATCAAAGAACGTGACAATAGAGAAGGGGTTGAAGTCAGGGACTCATCCCACAGATATGCTGGCTGGTAAGGATGAAGTCCACAATGGATAGAAGGCATCCATTTGGAAGTGTTTGTAATTTCTTTAGGAAAAATAAAAGACACTAAAAATCTTTCAGTGGTTACAAACTAAACATAAGGAAGGTATGATATCAGAATTCTCAGATTGGAAAGTAAAGCCTCATTGGACTACCATATAGAAATAGAAGTACAATTTAACTCAAATTCTAAATTTTAGCCAGGGTGACAAAAGATGAGAGGTAAATGGACAATATCATTTACACTCATCTTTATAAATAAAATGATGTGCTTAGTCCAGTTTGAAGGTAAATACATAGAACCTGGTATAAGCCTTAACTAAATAGCCTCCAGAGTGACTGAACCAATTCATAAGCATACTCATCATCCAAACAGTTGATACCTAAGGTAACTATCAGGGACAGCTCTGGCTTCTCTACTAGAGATATTTTAATTGATTTTCTAAAGAATAAAACAGATACATATATGCAGCTATCTGTTCTTTATATTTTGTGAAGATTAGTCGTTGCCGTATAATCTTTTTATTTCTTTCTCAGAACCTGCTGCCCTCTACAGGCCTCATGGATATACATGTATATAAAGATTCATAATAAAGTGTTCAGTTATATCCAAATTAATGGATCATTAGTAAATGTAATATGAAAAAGAGGAGAGAAAGTTGGTTAGATACACATATCAGAAAGTCTTCAGGCTCCAGATGAGAAGCAATAGACATTTACAACCTATTATTTATAATACTTACCTCTTGAGCCCAGGTACACAGGAGTCTCATCATGTGTATCCTGGTGTAGTCCTATCACCTATCACACTACAGTCCTATCATGGCATTTTCCTAAAGAAATTTAAAAGTATGCTGATAGTCATTTTCTCTTTTCTTTTCACTAGGAAGGACAAGGTGTGGAAGAAAGAGGAGGAAGATGGTTGACGTGGTTTGACAGCTTTTCCAGCATCTCTAAAGTATCATTATCAGGCTTGGTTTCAAATTCAATATAGTGAAACTTGGATCTAAATTGGAAACCCAAAGCTAAAGAACTTAAATAAATATGCATGATATTTTAATATATACTTTTAGTTGCAGATGGACACAATACCTTTATTTTGTTTACCTAGTTTTTTTTATGTAGTGCTGGGGATCGAACCCAGTGCCCAGTGCCTTATGTATGCTGGGTAAATGCACTACCACTGAGGTGCAACCTGAGCCCAGAAATATACATGATTTCATCCCTAAGAGTTTAATCTTTAAAACTATGGTTGAAATGAAGTATTAAAAAATCTGGCCTAAGAAATGAGAACTACCCTTCATCTTTACTTCAAATTGATTTTTTTGCAACTGTCATTCTATAAACAAGCACACTCTCACATACACATGCACACACACAGCTGGTACGTTTACTGGTTTAGCCACTAAAGAATTTAGCTGGACAAACATCACAAAGACGATGGCTGATTTAATTGAATTTATGATCAAATGTTTTCCATTGCAGGAAGAGTGGGAAATCACTTATGTAGAGATTTGAATAATTTAAGGGAAGTTCTCTATTTGGCATCATGTTTGTATATCAGGTCTTGAGGGATTAGGTAGAGCTGAGGACTAGCAGAGATATCACATACAGAAACACAAAGATATGCAGTATAACAGGCACACACACGCATATGTATACAAGAGTCAATTGTAAACCACCACTATGTTTTTCTTACATCTTCAAAATATCGAAATTATGTATAAGCGGGGCATGGTGGCTCATACCTGTAATCCTAGCAGCTTGGGAGGCTGAGGCAGGAGGATTAAGTTTAAAGCTAACCTTTGCAATTCAGTGAAGCCCTAAGCAACTTGGCAAGATCCTGTCTCAATATAATTTTTTTTTTTTTTTTAAAAAAGGGCTGAGGATGTGGCTCAGTAGTTAAGCACCTCAGTCAATTCCTGGTATAAAAAAAATTTAAAAAGAAATTATGTATAATGTTCTTTCAGGTAAGACAAAAAAATGATTGATTGGGGAGTTGCTTAGGTATGTGTTTAAGGGATTTTTATACATTTATGTTGCTACTGAAGACACAAAATCACTGGCATGATGGATGTATCATGAGATTTGTGCCTTAGGGTATGAACTTGTCTCAGTGTCTAAAAGAAAAATTCCAGTCACCTCTGGAATCCCTTGCCTGTTTTCCTTACTGGTGATGACAGAGAGAAAGGCCAGGCTTCCAGCCTTTATTCACTGCATTCCAAGAGGGGAGTCATCTACTCTATCCATTTAAAGCTCCCAAGAGCAAGAATAATTACTTTTAGTCTTACCACTGGATCAAATGGACACCCAGGCTCTGTACACCTGGCTTAGGTTTACCCATCATTCTGTGTATAGGCATTATGATGGAAAAGGCCTAGCAGACACTTGAATATAGTTAACTGTGATTTTTCTGAGGGTTTCTTTCAACCTAATTAGGAAAACCATCTAGAAGATGTGTTTCAAGATTTAAGATAAATCACAGTCTGTACATTAATTATGTACAATGCTATTTGTTAACATATCACTCTTTGGAAGGAACCGTTGGGGGAGGTAGAATCTTGTTTCTATAGAAGAAGTATTTCCAAAAAGAAAAAAAAAAGTGACCCAGCAGCTCAGTATGTGCTTCTTAGACAGGTAGATGAACATTCCAGATGTCAGGGGACACTGCATAGGAGCAGGATCCAGGTTCAAGAACAATTGCTTGTTTGGAACCTAAAGAAAATCTCTGAGTGTCAGGGGAGGGCAGGGAGTGCTAAAAAACATAAGGGAGGTAATAAATGTTTGTAGAACCACTGTGGTTGGAAAGGTGCCCAGTAATCTATACTAATCTTTATTTAAAGATTAAGCAATAGTTTATCAAGGGGTTTTAAAGATTTAAAAACAGGCTGAGAGGTTAGTGATCTTTCTGAATATTATAGGGTTCGGTAGTGGATCTAGGGTTGAAACTTGACCCTTAGGATACCAAAGATTATGCTGGTTTTCCTCTTTTATGTTTCTTCTTAGTTCATATTGATAACATTTGTGAGCTCTGTATTGTTAGAAGGCTAGTAGAACAGACACAGAGCAGATGTCCGATGCTCATGTCAACAAGAGCAGTCTAGTAACAGTATCCTCTCTATGCATGAGCCCTGGTTCTAGAGACTGTCTCCCTGAGGAAGACTCCTTGTTTTCATGAAATCAGCCAAGATGAAGAGTACTGAGGGTGCCAGTATATACAAAGGAAAACACTGCTGTTGAATCATCTTTCTCCATTGACATCTTTGGGGACTGAACCCCGGGCCTCGTGCAGGTTATCCATTGACTTCTTATGTTCATCTTTGAATTGAAAATTCACTAAACTCATAAATATTTTCTCGATCAAAAGAAAATGACATAAATATACTTTGGGGAAAGGGATCACACATCAGGAGTCTTCTCTAAATAGAGGTTAAAACTTATGCATTTGTGTTTATGCTTCACTTTCTAATATGTGGTCATTTTCTAAAGCTGAAAAATTAACATATGTATCCACAGGGGCCCAGTGAGGGAGACCTGGCACTTGATCTGGGAAGTTTATTTGGAAAATGGAGCCCCTTTCAATAG
This sequence comes from Ictidomys tridecemlineatus, assembly GCF_052094955.1. Lineage (NCBI taxonomy): Eukaryota > Metazoa > Chordata > Mammalia > Rodentia > Sciuridae > Ictidomys > Ictidomys tridecemlineatus. The sequence goes on from NC_135478.1 coordinate 202,914,260, forward strand.
CCTCTCCTATGTGGTGAGCCGGAAGCTGAGCCTTGGCGATATTTTCTGAGTAGAGTGAGGGAGATCAAGGGGAACGGGAACAACAGCAGAGAGGTGAGTTCTTCAGGGAGTTCAAAAAGGGTAGAGAGCTGTGTGTCTAACCCCTAACAGTTCTCAACAGAAAAGAGAGAGAGAGAACACAAGGAGGAGAAAGGAAGAGAGGCGCTTGCAACAGGCAGTACCCCTCAGGAGGGAACAGCGTGGCTTCTGTGGGGAGGGGCAGAAGGGGCTGTCTGCTGGATGTTCTTTGATATTTCCACTATTCCCCGTGCGGATTTATTACAATTTATTGCGTACTCCAGTGTCATTCTCTTCTCAGAGTATTTACAAATAAAAGCTAGGAGTGAGAAATAAAAATATAATGCAAAGTCTCTGGACATGTGAGTACAGAATTCACTGACTCATAGTTTCAAAGCATCAGCTGTCCTCTGGTAAGCACTTAGAATAAATGAATACTTCACATGTGGATTTACAACGGTGCTGTCCAAAATGGCAGCCACTAACAACATGTGGCTCTTTAAAATTTAAATTAATTAAATGTAAATAAGATTCAAAACTCAGTTCCTGAATCACACTCTCACATTTCAAACACTCAGGAGCCACAGTGGTTTTATGGCTACAACATTGGGCAATGCAGATATAGAGGAGTCAGGCTAAACTTTTAATTACCACTAATCTTCCTGAGCATAATTTCTGTTTTCTTTGGCCTAAGGATGGAAAATGATTTTTTTCCTTATACACAATTTTGAGGGTATCTATTGTGAATCAGGTAACATGGGCCTGTCAGAGTCAGAGGACTATGCCTGTCACCTGATGGGTCAGACACCAGGCAAAGTGGACTGTCTGATGTGCTGCGGGTTGGGTTCTGCTCCACTGTGTAAATCTGGGCTGCACGGGAAACCCAAGTACTTACTTGAACACAGAGTGGCCCCTAAATATGTCCAATTGCTAATCCCTGAGACCTGTGAATGTGCTACTGCCTTGGAAAAATGGACCCTACAGGTGTGATTAAGGCTACATACCTTACAACAGGGAGAATAACCAGGTGGGCCCACTCTGATTACACGACCTTTAGAACTTGGTGGGAGAAATAGGGCAGGACAAGAAGTCAGAGAGATGTGAAGCTGGTTTAAGAAGGAAGCACAACATGAGGACACATACAGCAAGCCTTGAGGAGCTGGTTCAGGCTTCTGGTTGACAACCAGAAAGGAACTGGGGATCTCAGCTCCAACCCCACAGGAAACTAGATTCTGCCAACAACCTGAATGAGTCTGTGAGCAAATTCTCCACCAGACCCTCAAAATCTGAGCCCAGGTCCACTGACATCTTGATTTTGACCTTCTGAGACCCAGGAAAAATAAATTAGCCAATCCTATCCAGATTTCTGCCTGATGAAATTGTGAGATAAGATGTTTGTGGTGCTTTATGTCAATACATTTGTGGTCATTTGTTATTGCAATCACAGCATACAAATCCCCCACTTTATACTGGGAAAAGCAGAACTTGAGTTCACCCTGGTAGAATCTGTTTTAGGGAACAGTTCAAGATAGCCTTGATCCATCCTCCTCCTGTGGGACATGAGCAGCCCACTGCCCCTGAGAGCTTGGTGCTGCTTCACAAGTGCAGCTGGGCTTTATTCCTTAATGAGCTGGATGGCAGAGGTAGGTATTAGCTGCACCAGAAGAGCGTGCTTTTGGATGAGGAGTCCAACACATAATATGAAAGGATGAGAAACAATGGCTGCTGCCAACTCCCAAGCCAGACACATACTGCCAATTATTGAGAGAGGATAAGGCTATTTTCTGTCTATCAGAAGTGGAACAAAAACCTAGTGCCCAGCAGAAAACAAACTGCATGGGTCCTGATCTTGGCCACCACGAAGGGTTATTAATGTCAGTGAATTGTTGCTACAACACAAACAAACAAACAAATAAAACATGGATAAGAAATCTGGCAGTGACACAGAATGATAGGATGTCAGTCCCTGGGGGTAGGTAATGAGAGCTGTGTGAAACAGGTGACAAGTCTCACTCCCAGGGTGAGTGGGTGGCTGACAGGCCTGTCAACTCTGGCACTTGGACTGTCACAACACTAGCCTTTATCCTGTCGTGACATACTGCCCGCAATGGTGCAGGAGAAACTTGATTGGTGGTGTGGGTGGTCAGCCTGCTACAAGTACTTTCTTCTTAGGATAGAGAAACTGGGTTTTCAGTTTGTCCAGGTTCTGCTGCCACATGAAACCTAGACTGAGAATGGCATTAGTTCCCACAAGAGATCTCTCCAAAAGTTGCAGCAAGAACAAAGTAAAATGAGATATTTATAAGTCCACATGAATATTGCAGTTTAAAACTGATAATACTGGAGTTCTTCTTACATTCCAAGTTGTGATTTTCAGTTGTGATCATCTTTGTCCTTGTTGAGCATGTTTTTTATTATAAGCTAAAAAATACAGATGGTAGTATGTTCCCCAATTACCTTCAAATCCTCCTATAAGGATATGTGACATACATGGGAGCAAAAAAAAAAAGCTTTCCAAATGTTAATTAGCCATACCACCTCCACGATGACTGTGCCTCTGGGGCAATGAGTATGTCCTAGCTTTTGACTAGTATGTGTCCCTTCTTTTCACACTGATTCTGTTGCTGCTACTAGGGATCAGGCCCAGGTCTTTGGCAAATTTCCTAGCTAGTTCTCAGAGGGCTTCCTCTTTGTCCTCCTGGAACTGACCCCAACATGTGTTTTTAGACAGACCTTAATTCCACCTTCTTTGAATTCTCTAGGACACTCACCAAGGCCTAGAAAGCAACTTTTATTTTAGGTCCTCCCCTTTTTTCCTTTCAGGAATCCAATCTGCAATTTCCTAGAAGAACTACTCTCTGTTAGATGGCTAGTGGTTTAGAGGGTCTGAAGAACACATAATGCTTTCAGTAACTCAACTGACGATTCGTTCTTATGAAAACATGTGTCCCTATAAATTGCCCTAAACTGCAACTTTGAAGCAAGCAGGCGAGCCTTTGGGGCCTTAGAATAATATCAAGCATGGGTGTCTAAGGTTGGAACAAGACACCTGCTTGGATTCAACGTTTCTTGTGTTGAACACTGTGGGAGAATGTGGTAAGGAGCTACTCCCTGCACAGCCTTCTACTGCAGGGCTTGACTCCCACAGAGCTGGGCAGTCCATAATTACAGCCAATTGCAGTTAAGAGGCTGGGATCCCAAAATGTCTGCTTTAGTGTCTGCTTTAGAGCTTGTCACCCCCAATGAGCCCCTCTTCCCCAAAGAATGAATAGATGATATACAGAATAACTCCTTTGAAAATATTATGAGACAAAGTCTCCAGGCACTAAATAAATTAAAACTGCTACTTTGAAGTAAATAGAATTATAACAAAAATAATCAACAGCGAAAAAAAACGTGAAAGAGGAGAAAGATGATTTCAAGATCAGACTCAACTCAACTGCTCCTCCTAGTGTGTTAACAGTGTTACTCACCTTCCTCACATTTCTAAACCAGCAGAGAAATTTAAAGCTCTAATTTACTTTGCAGTATATTATTTTGTTAGATATTTAGATCAATGTAGAACAATAGGGCAGAATGGAAAAATAGGGTCTTTCAGTTTCTTGAGAAGGCACTGACTTAAATCTTAATGGGACACATCAGATATGATGACAAGAAAAACATAAATATGGGTACCTCTAACAAACATGCAAAGTTAAAGTTAGCTTCTTCCTCTACGTGTCAGTTTAAATACATTATGTTTTGTGCATATATTACGCAACCATCTAGTCATCTTTAAAATATGTTTGGGAGGTTAAACATGGTGTCAGATAAAATACTCAAGTAAAGTTCAAGAACACAGAGTTAGGAAACATATCTAAGTCTTCCAAATTTGGGTTTGTGACTCTGCTGGCATGTTGAAAATGTTTTCTTTTCTATTTTAGCTTTTCCAGAAAGGTGGTTTCATTACACTGTTCCTGTATATACTACACATTTAAAAATATCAACTTATGTGAATTCTTAGGAGAAATCCAGTTGGGTTTAACTGACAAAAAGAATTCTATGCACGACTAGATCATGAGGGGAAGAAGCAGGAAAGAGTTGACCTGTACCTATTAGAAGCCTGTGGGTGGGTTCTGCTACATCAGCCGCTAACTGTGTTTTCCAGATCTGTCTTCTGTCACTGGGTGGTTTATCCTTAGTTCTCATTTCAATATTTTCAAACCTCCCAAATTGTTCAGCTGTTAAAAAAGTTCCAAAACAAGCAAATGTGTTCCTGGAATCCTACCCTTAACTTTGCTGGAGACTATATACTAAGGCTTCTTCTCCAGCCAAAATAATAAAAGATCTTTTAAGTGGCTGGAATTCTTGGTTGATTGCACATACATGCCAATGTCAGACAACTATAAATAGAGAGATTTGGAAGAGAAATAGGGAGAGTCTTTATAACTCCAGTGAAATATAATGGAATGTTTTCAAGGCAGTCAGAAAACAGTACATATTTTTATAAATTTAAGATTTGTCTCTCAGCTCCAGACCCCCTTTATGCAGAAAGAGCCCACATGGATCATACACTTCTAGTATGAGAGAATAAAAGGGCTTTCTTTTCTTTATTGATGTAAATTTTTTATTCTCAATCCTATAATTAAGATTTCTTCTTTGTATTATGCTTTTCAGTTTCGATATCTATTGGATCTTTTGATATGTCCCCCTCATCACTGCTTTGTTTTCCCAGAATACTAAAAAATCGTTCAAAGGATAAAATTATGCCTATGGTTACTGATATAAATTAAGTCAGCAGGGAACTGCATGGGTGTTAGCTAGGGCAGATACAGCCCCCAAATGAACTGGGTCATGTGTGATAGCTAGGCAGAGACTGAAGGACTCATTTTAGAAATTCCTATGCTCTTAGGAGGGTTAACATCTCCACCAACTTTTATATCTGTTCATGCATATCTCTAAAGGCATTTTATTTCATTTTGAACAGCAACTTACTTTTTTTTATATTAACCCACTCATATTAACTCACCTGAATTGAATTCAAACTAGTTCATCCCATTCTGAAGCTATAACAATTGTAAAAGAAAATTTACTGATTGCTTCACTTTACACATTTTGCTACAGATGAGCAAATTACTCATCAGTAATTTAAAAAAACAGCACTTGTTTAATAGTATTTTAATGCAATTCTTTCTACCCTACATCATAATCCGGAAGTGAGAGATGTTGCAATACGAACCATGGGTTCAAGGTACATCTGGAGGAAGAGTCAATAATATAATTCATTTCTGAATTCTTAGTTCTCTTGAAATTTCATTAAGTTTGATTTGGCTAAAGGCCATAGTTTGGGCTCCAAAGATTGAGCACTTAACACTGGCATAACAGAAAATAATATTTTAATAATATTTTTAGTGATGATTTTAATATTTAGTATTTCTGAAATAAACCCTTAAGGCAACAAAAATAAGATTTATGGGGATTTAAAAAATAGTGTGATGCTGAACAAGTCATTTTCACAATTTAAAAATTTGTCCTCGAGCTTAACCTTTAATATTTCCCTTATTTAAAAGTGGGACTCAGTTTATTTAATGACTTTAAATTAAGTCTAACTTTACACTTTTATAGATCTATTACCCACAATCATATGTTGCTGCTATGCATTGGGTGGTTTGTCAGATTTTCCTGTTATTCAAATACAGGGTTAGACTGCTGTACTTCAACTTCTTTACCAAGAAGTATTTCATGAAGTAGTTACCTGGTTGGAAAAAACTTTTTGAGCAACTACAAGGGAGGAATGTGTTTGTTTCACTGGGGTAGGAACTGTACACTCAGTATTAGCTGGTGTACTTGCAGTACCTTGGCCAGGGACCAGTAAAGGGGTAGGTGAAAGGTGAGAAGCAAGCACAGAAGGCTCCCTGCAGAGGGCCTGCTCCCAGGGGAGACCACAGGTTGAAAACTGACTCCAAATGACAAGAGCAAAGCCCTGTGTTAGGCAGAAGTGATTATACCAGTGTGGTTTTCTAAGTTCAGATTTTTTAAAAAAATGGCTAAATCTTTCAATCTAAACTACTGCAGTTTAGTGTACTCATTCCTCACCATCCACTCACTGTGTGCTGTTTCTTCTGATAGCATTGATTAAAAAGCATTTTTCAAAGGAAAGACATTTTTTTTCCATAACTGATGATGCCAAAAATGAAAGATGTCCTAACAGTAAAAAGTGAGATCATAACATTAAAGTCCCCATGGACAAAATGTTATGACAAATGATAGTTTATTTAATCAAAGAAGTCTCAGTTATCTGTTCTACGCTTGGAACGTGATGCCTGAGACTAAAAGGGAGCAACTCGTTTACTCTGCTTTCCAACTTCCAGGGATTTGCTAACAGGTTGGCTTGCGGCAAAGGATTCCTAAATAACATATAAAACTCAGATCTTCATATTTTGTGATGTTTTGAAACCAATAAATAAAACTATTTCAACAAGGCCAGATGACAGAACAGAAATTAAAAGCAGAGTAAAAATGATACATGGACTTAACTTCCTAATATAGCTTAGGGAAAAAAAAAACAAGTAAATGGAAAAAATGTAAGGCATCAGTTTCATCTGGCTCAAAAGTTGTCACCAACTTTTAGATGGTTTAGATTAGAAAGTAAGACACTATATTGTATTTTATAAACGTTGTTCTGGTGATAGTAAAATATTTCCTGGAATTTAGTTACAAGAATGAATTTTAGGATTTACATGCAGCGACTCTCTAGGAACCCAAACCCATACTGTCTGATGGCTCAGGCTGAACATGGTAGCTGGCGCACAATTAGGGTTTGGTAACAGTCTAAAGGCAACATGAATGAATGGATAGAAGCATGAATGAATGAAAAAAGTGTCATGACAACTTATCAGGTGGGTTGTCAACATTAAGAGAGAGAGAGAGAAAGAGAAGGAGCAAAATCTGTATAAAGACTTACTTATTCCATGCTTGTCTAAGGTTTTTAGAGCTGTACAGGGTAAAGCGTTCTGAAATAAAAAAAGAAAAATGATAAACAATCTTCATATCACATGCATATATTTAAAGTATGTTGAAGAAAACTCAGCAGTTTAAAAGGCAGTGGTTGAGTGAGTCATTGGTGGACAAGCCATAGTGAAGTTGTCACCTAGAGACCAGACGGGTTTTTTTAAAGAGTAAAACAGGAAGATTGTGATATCTTACACAAGGCTTTCTTTTGTCTAGAATAATTTACTTCATAGTCTAGTTTCTTTACTCATTACTTATTTTAGAATAAGTTTTAATTGATTGAAAAAAAACCCCACATATTCCAAATCTCAAACTCTAAGTTAGTTTATAGAAGAACATTGGCACACAGATCAGGTGAGATTGGCTGTTTCATCTCTGATCAAATACAACGATGTTGGATGTTCTTTCTTATGATACATGGAATTCACCTATGATCAAAGCCAAAGTATTCATGTCCAATAGTGTGTATTTTCATTCATCATTGGACAACCATTATTAGATTTTTTTAATTGAAAAAGGAACATGTTTGTTTTACCAAGTTAAACAATAAAGTAATATGGAATAGATAATCACTAATCTCCTCCACTGCTCCCATTTTCGATCCCTGATGACACAGTGATTGTTAATGGCTTAGTATGTCTCTTTGCACATACTTGTTCATAAACACACATATGTAAAACCCATACATAAACACATATACTATTAATTTTTAAATGGATTTTACATTTAAATGGATTAAAATTATTTGGAGACGTTTTTTGGCATTTAATAATCTACTTTGGCTGTCCTTCAAATCTAGAAAATATATGTAATGATTGTTTTAAAACTGTATAACATTCCATACAATAAAAGTACCATAACTTATTTGATGAACCTTTATGTAGTATTCAGTTCTTTTCCCTTACCAGCAATGTTACAATAAATATCTCCAAACATGATACTCTCATTTTTTTTTGTTGGATAAATGCTCCCCATATAAAATTGCCTGGCAAACAACATGCATATTTTACTTTTTAATAGATGCTGAAGAACTATTTCTCATTTTTCCACCAGCAATGAAAAAGAATGTCTTTTTCTGCATATGCTTCCTAGCACTAGTTGTTATCAGTGTTTTACATTTTTGCCAAACTTGTACTTGATAAAGTACATTCTGGGGATTCTTTTCATATGCTTTCTGTCCACTTGCATTTCCTCTTCAGTTTCAAATTTCACTTTTCATGGCTGGTACTGATTTTAATATTGTGTTGGTGGTGGTCCTTTATTAGTTTACAGAAGTTTTTTGAATATAATCAAGTATACACACACACACACACACACACACACGTGCGCGCACACACGTATGCGTGGGTAGAGCAATGCACCAAATAATAGTATTTTTGCCAATGAGGGAGTATATACTGGTATACAAATGGTCCCAAAAGATTACAGTGGGTGGGGGGCTGGGGTTGTGGCTCAGCAGTAGAGCGCTTGCTTAACACATGTGAGGCCATGGGTTTGATCCTTAGCACCACATAAAAAATAAATAAAATAAAGGTATTGTGTCCAACTACAACTAAAAAATAATTTAAAAAAAAAAGATTACAGTGGAAGGGCTGGGGATATAGCCTAGTTGACAGAGTGCTTGCCTTGCATGCACAAAGCCCTGGGTTCAATCCCTAGCACCACACACACACACACACACACACACACACACACACACACAAAGATTACAGTGGAGCTGAAAAACTCTTATTACCTAGAGATGTGATAGACATTGTATTACTATGTATTAGTCAAGTGTTTATGGTGATGCTGGTATAAACACACCAAATGTGTTGCCAGTTGCATAAAAGTATAGCACAACCAGTTATGTAAAGCAATTATATTTGATGATAATAAATGACTGTTATTGTTAATAATAATAAATGACTATGTTACATACTAGTAATAGCACAGATTATTATTTCATACATTTTATTGTTTAGAGAGAACTGGCAGGAAGGTCCCTTGGAGGAATTCCAGAAGTCATTGTCACAGGAGATGACAGCTTCATGATTGTTATAGCTCCTGAAGACCTTTCAGTGGGACAATGTTGTTGATGACACTGCTCTGTGTGGGCCTAGGCTAACGTGTGTGTGTCTTTAGTTTAAACAAAAAATTTAAAGGGCAAAATAAAAGAAAAAATTTAAATAGAAGAAAGCTTAGAGTAAGAATATAAAGAAAAGATATTTCTATATAGTTGTACAAAGTATGTTGTTAGCTAAATGTTATTAGAAAAGAGTCAAAACATTTTAAAAAATTAAAAGTACATAAAATTAAAAAGTTACAGCAAGCTGAAGTCTATCTCTTATTGAAGAAAATGTACTTTTAAAATAGACTTTGTGGAGCCTAAGTGTGCAGGGTTCATAAAGTCCACAGCATAGCACAGTCTGGGCCTTCATATTCGCTCACCACTCAGCCACACTCACCAGGAGCATCTGCCAGTCCTGCAAGCTCCACTCCGGTAGTGCCCTATAAAGTGTGTTTTTTTTTTTCATCTTTTCTATTTTTACTGCACTTTTATATGTTTATATGCACAAATACTTGCAACTATGTTACAAATGCCTACAGTATTCAATACAATAACATGCTCTACAGGTTTGTAGCCTAGGTCCTATCATTAAGGTTTGTGTAAATCTACTCTATGCTGTTCATATAACAACAAAATCACCTAACCATGCATTTCTCCAAACATATTACTGTCTTTAAGCAAGGGATGACTTTGTATATTGTGCAGGTATAAATTTCTTGAATTAATTTTTTAATATGATGTGACATAGAGTACTAAATTTGTTTGTCCAAGGAGGACAGATAATTATGCCATGCCTATATAATAAATCAATCATTGTCAATTCAATCATTCTCCAATAATTTGAGATGACACATTTATTAAATTGTAAAACACAGCAAATCCTGCCTTCTTTTGTACTCATCTATTCATGCTAGCATCATACTATTTTATACTATTTTAATCTCACTTTTAGTAAATTACTTTTTTAACCAGCCTTCTTTGTTATATAAAAATCATTTGGATGAGCTTTGGACATTTATTTATTCATCAATTCCACACATAATTATTACGTACCAAACATGTGCCAGGAAATTATTATGCTGAGAATATGGGCATGAACAAAAGATAAGAAGTTCCTTCCCTCATGAAGCTTACATTAACAGGTGAGACAGACAATCAAAACATAAACACCACCGTCACCACCATCATCACCATCAAAAACAACAAGAAAATGACAAGCTACTTATAAAACATGTTTTAGAGTTTGAGCAAAGTAAACCAAGGAGATGCGAGGCAGTGACCAGTGTAGGTCAGGTGATGAGTGAAGGCAGGCCACTTGAAAACAAAATAGTTTCCCACTGGAAATCTGGTTTGAATTCCTTTATGTGAAGATTATGATACAAAATCTTTGCACATTAGAGTCTAGGGCATCTTTTCACTCAGGCAGTGTTCATGTGCACATTCTTTGATAACATTAAGCAATTTCTTTTCCTGTGTTGATCCCATTTCTTTTTAATAATTTAATACTGAATAGGCTTCATTTTGCTTAATATTGGTTGATTTCCTTTGTCAGTGCCATCTGCTTTTAATCATAAGATTTTAAATGGTTTATATTGCTTTCCCTACAGTATGTTTCATGTGTAAAAACACCGCAACAAAAAGAAAAAAGGACAACAAAAAGAAATTTAAAAACACTTGGCTTTCTATCCCTAAACCAGAATGTACTCAGAAGGAATGACTGGAAACACTGTTCATTGATTTGTTCATTCATTTGTTCATTTGAGCAACTGCCATGTGTCAGATGGAGTTCTGAGGATACCAGAGGGAGCCAAGCAATCACCTTGCCTGCAGGGAGCTGGCATTCCACGTGTGTGTACAAGGCTGGAGCACTCTGGAGGTAAGGATCACTGGAGCAAAGAACCCAGGGGAGGGGACACAAGGGGAGAGGCCTTTAAGACTGGGCCTTTTTTTTTAGGAATCACTAGCAATTCTTTTGTTTGGAGAATACACTATCAGAAGTAAGGCTGAAAACAGGGAGACCAGAAAATAATTTATTCCATCTGTCTAGAAGCAGGACCATATGACTTGGGCTATGGTAACAAAAGAGACTGCAATGAGAGGAGTTTGAAAGGAAAGCCAGTAAAATTTACTGACGAATTAGATAGGGGTGCTATGGAAAGGAAGAATGAGTAGCAAAGAACCTCCTATCTGTCACTTCCAGATTTCAAAGATGTGGAATTTTATACAGAACTCAAATACACTCTGAGAATAAATTAAGTCTGATAATTTAAAGATATTTAAAGTAGAGTTTACATGAAGTTTTGGAGTTATTATTCAAGCAGAGATAATTAATGAAATATTTAATAGCCTTAAGGGTTAAGCCTTGACCCATCAGAGAAGCAACTAGACACTATAACTAAAATAGTGTGCATTAGCTGAAGATCAGACCTATCCTCCTGAAGTTCTGGGCAAAAGTGTTCACCAACAATTCTGTCTTTACTTGTTTCAAAAGCATATATAATTTCTGAATTTGTCCTCTAATAGAGCATTATAAGATACAATATAATGCAGTTAGTGTTGAATAGAAAATTAAAGGTGTATTCCAGAAGATTAAATGACAAGAGAAAGGGACAGAAATGGGAAAAATAGTTTTTTACCTAAAGTTTAAAAAAATCATTATCTAAAGTCGGGTATAAAAAAGCAAGAGATATTTTTAAAATTAATTACATCAAGTATCCTTATAAAACAAATTTGATTCCCTTAGTAACTTTGTACTCCTCACAAAGCAATTTTAATAATTTGCTATGATTTCAGGATGAACAAAAATTTCATTACAGATAAAATTAATACAATCTTTCATTTACAAGTAAATTATTTTTCTTCGCAATTAATGCCTGCACATAAATATTAGTTCTAAGAATTGCCTCTATTTAGAGCTTGACGGAATATGCTAATAGAATTTCTTCCTCAGAAATACAATATGTCAATTTTAGCTATGCATAAAAGAGACAAAATTGATAGTGAAATATGCCATATAAGAGCCAAAAAAAAAAAAAAGGAAGATTGAAGCCTCATTCTCAGCTTTACCGTCCATCATTATTCACATAAAATATCAATTCTTTTAGCAAATATTGTCTGGATACTGCCTGTGTGCCAGTTGATGCACTGGGTAATGGGTACACAAAAAATGAGTAAGTCCTGACTATGGTTCAGTAGCACAGAAATATAAACTGATACAGGTTGCCACAATGTGGATAAGGACACAGTCCCTGGAGAGGCCAGAGCCAGAGCCACTAACTGCATCTATTTCTTCTTCATATGAAGAGAAGACACACAAGGACCTGTACACTTGTACCCAACTTCCTTTAGATGGTAACTGTAGAAACCACACAATTTCAAATGGAGCCATTTCTAACAATATCTGAATAAGTATTACATATAGAACTAGATAAAAGATTATATTTTAAAAACTATTTCCATCAGAAATAAAAGTCATGTTCCAGTAGAATGAAAGCAACATAATTAGTCATTAAGGTTTGGAAAAAAAAGATGTTTAAGTTAGTGCTCCAAACCCATAACGGGTGTATTTCATAAAATAGTCAACAGCCTGTGAATAGCTTTATCAAATTATTCAAGCACTTGCATAGGAATGTTTTACACTATTCACCTTCAGTTAAGTTTACTCTTCCCACTTTAATGTCAACTTTCACTTTCCAATTATGTTTAAACTAGAAGTTTAGAGTGTCGTTATTTAAAGTGTTGGCCAACTCATAGCATAACTGAGGAGTGCAATTAATTTAAACCTGCAGGCTGATTTTCACCTTCTCCTCTTATTGCAGGGACATTGCAGAGGATGATCTCCACGCAGCGGGAGACAAGGGAGAAGAGCCTGCAGAGAAGAAATCACTTGCTATGCCACATGAGGTGGGAGGGGACAGAAGGCTGAAAAGGTTTTCTCTCAAACCCAGTGCCTATATCTTCAAATTGTAGACATTCCAGAGAAAACAACTGGAGAACAATGCTACTTATTGTAACGTCTCCCAAGTTAAAAGAGCTGGGTCTTATACACCTTATATATAAAAACAAACTAACTTACCTGAAAATAAAACCTAAACTGGATTTTATTCATTTGTTTATGGGTATGCACTGTGTATATTCCAGGAGATTAATTTTAAATTTTATTCTCCTCATTTTCTTTTCACAAATATTTTTGTATCTTATAAGATTCTGCTGTGTTTTTACCTCTAATAATGGGAGAACATGTGAGTAAAAAAATATTTAACCCCCCCCCAAAAAAAACAACAATTAAAAAGCCTGCAGTAAAGAAAAGGAGCTGAAAGGCTGAACCAGGATTCCTATCTAACACATTTCTATAGTAGGAAAAGATGGCAATAGAAAGGACACAATAAAGGGTTCAAGCTTTAGTATACATTTTGCAAATGTACTAGATATCATAAATATACTCATATTGTGGAATAAGCATTTAGTTTCTAAGTCAGTATAAAAATGAGTATTTCCAAAATGCCATATATACCGTTAGATGTTCTTTATAGTTCACTCCTTTAAATCACTTTATTCAACTATTAGCAATTTAAATTTAGGATTATTTTGTGTTATAATAAATATATTTACTCTAGTTGAGCTGGTAAGAAAGTATAACCGCTAGATGAGCCTAGCCATTCTAAAGGGTTCCCCTCCCCAGCCCTGCCCCTTTCAACTGGCAGAAGTGTTAAACCCAAGGCCTCTCTTGGGATTACTCTGGTGGAGGAAAAAGGATCCAGTCCTTTATAAGGGTGAACAATTAACACAGTCATGAATCACTTCAGTAACATTTCAAACAATCGCCCTAATTATTGGTTTATGTAACAGATAATATCCTCAAATCTTTTTGGAAGAATTTGAAGGTGCAAGTATTCATTCATTTTATCACGATTTCACAAATATTGATTGCATGGCTACTGTCTGCAAGGCACTGTGAATACAATACTGCAGAAAGCATGCAAAGGCATAAATAGACTACAGTAAATAATGCAAACCAATACTAACGGGCCCTCAGTGGAAGAAAATCATATTCATAAATATTCATGAAAATTTGTATGCATATTTTACTTTCTCATATTAACCAAGCTGGCAGTGGATAGTTCAGCTAATAATTTGATTAAGATATAAAGAGCTGGATCTATAATCCCTGGAACATAAGCAAAATTTGTGTAAAGCAAAAGAGAGTTTCCTTGGAACAAGGAAGGTCAGCCTTATTCCAAACTGAGGATTTTAGATATCTTAACTTCAAAAGAGTACAATGTTTGCAACAGGCATTTTAGAAGCACTTATAACTACAATGTATCCACTTTATATGACTGTAATTCACAGCTTTAAAACAGTTGGTATCTCCAAAATATATCATGGCTGAGATTTAACACATTATTAGCAAGAAACTTTGGTGTAACACATTGATGCTGAACACAACTGCACTGTCTTGTCACTGTCACCAAGTGGATAAACTTTAAAATGCTCAGCATCCATCTTCTCTCCTAAAAATGAGAGACAGCATCCTAATCTTCCTTGGCTACAGCAAATCGTCTTTCAATTCCCAGTGGTGTGCTTTTTAAAATGAGTCATCTTTGAGCAACTTCTAGAAGCAAAAATTCCATGCTCATCAAACATTCTTAATGTGACAGCATACGTACAAACCTGAGTTTGTAAGTACATGCTCCTGGATGAAATGTTCAACCAGTCAACACCTTGCTCAACCTAAAAGTCATAGAACATTTCTTTCCATAAGACCTTTTTCTCTAGAGAATAAAGTACAATCACCTAGGCATTTGTTAACGTCTAAAATGTACTATTCACAAATAACAATGACCATACCTACTAGAAAAGAAAGTATAAAAACATTCTCCAGAGGAGGAATGAAAGCAACCAGAAGTGGGGTGGAATCTGTACATTCTAGAAGAGCTGTAGGAGAGACAGGACCTGAGCAATCAAGTGGTCAAACCACATCATGGTACACACAAGCCAAGAGGCCAGGAAGGCTGAGCTGCCTGAGGCCATGATGCAGGCTGGTGGAAGAAGTTGGGATACCCAAGTCTCCCAATTTGATATTTAACAAACATTTCCTATGTCCTATGTAGTTTGCAAATATTAACTCATTTTCATACTCATAGAAATGCTATGGGGTAGGAAAAACTGAGGTACAGAGACATCGGGCAAAATTGGCTGTGTTACACAGCTCATAAGTGGCAGAGCTAGGATTTGAACCTAGGCTGACTGGATCTCTCTAGCCTGTGCTCTCAGTCACTGTACCATGATACCTCTTTGGGTCTCAGTTGGAAGAGATTTGAAGTTTTATCCTGAAGTGCACAAAGCTAGTAGCAGTGCTACTAGATTGAAGCTCCTTTAGAAGCAGTAAAAACATCTGTGCAAACTAAAGATTCTGGACATTCCCCACCCCCAATTCCCTCTCATGTCTAGAACAAACCTGTCTTATGTTCATTGGAAATGTGAGACATGGGTTTTCTAAGTTCTAGTGACTATGAATATATTACAGTACCTCAGTTTGTCCAGATCACAGATCAAGATCAGATTAGTTTCTATGGCACAGAGTTACTGTGAATGTGCACTGAGAAAATGCATCTCAACATCTGATAACAAACTCTGAAGATCTGTCAGCCATTACTACTGTCACCATAACCATTACAAATAAGTAGTGGTTTGAAAAATAATGTGTTTGAAAAACTGGCTACCTTTATACAGTTAGGTATAGATACATCTGAGAGACAAATGATAGATAGAAATCAGTAATATTCCATGGAAGGTAAATACTTAATCTATCCCTTTTGAAGAAATTATTCCTTTTGAAGAAACAGTTAAATGAATGACAACCCCAAACATGTTGATACTCCTCTACCCTGATATGTAACTCTGTGAGTGTAATGCACTTGTAGGAAGCAAGGGTCGGCATTCTGAGACATTCTGAGAGAGTAACAGCTGTCCTTTTTTTCTCACAGTAGAGAGTATTAACTGAAGATATAAAGCTGGTTCCAGAGGCACACGCACGTGTCCTTTCTTAATGATATCCATTGCAAACATCATTGTCTCTAAGCTACAAAGGTGCCCTCCAACTGCACTACATCAAGGACAGGTGGTAAGTGAAGAAAATTTCATCAGTTCTTACAACTACACTAGTCATTAGTAGTCAGTTTATTGGTCTGACTTGAATATTGGGGGAGTAAAATATAACTTACATCTTAAATAATGGAAACCCACTTTTTTCTTTCATCTATATATTAGCATAATAATTATTATTCCACAGTCATGAATCTGTCTTGAAGGACTCATATAATAATAGTCTAATGGGGTTTTTAAACAATAGTAAAAAAAATGAATTTGATTCACTTCTCTTAGCCAGGAGTAGCTGACAAGCCTAGAAGTCAGAAGACCTGGTAAGAGAGATTAGAAAATTATCATTCAGCAAATGTTGCATTTTTTCTGGCATTTTCTAGACCTTCTGCTTGTCTCTATCATTAGACACACCCTCTAGTGAAAATGGGAAATTCTTCAAGCAGATACAGAGAAAGCAGGTACAGATAGTGCCCGATTTGCAATGAAAGGGATTTCTACAATTCATATGGATGTCATCTGCCTATTGCAGAAGAACTTTTGCATTTTTGAGATATTTTAATAAGACTTCTGGCTGCTTTATATTTGTTTTTATTTTACATAATTGGCCACCCCCATGACATTTCACTAAAATCCTTGGTCAGCCAAGGACATACGCAGAAACATCCCTGTAGCTGTGGCATTGCTGCTCACTGGTGTGACCTGTTTCCCTCTGAACCACGATGTGCTTATCCAGAACTTCTCAACCCAGAAACACAGTTGGCAATGACCAATCAAGAGGAGTTTGCACTTGAGATGAAACCTTTTTCCTGCTCTAAAACAGGTCTGTGACATTTTGAAGCCAGGAATATCCTTTAGGAAACATAGAATATCAATTTCCTCCCCTGCTCAAAACCCTCCAGTGATTCTTCTCACACTTTAAATAAAATTCCAATTCCTCTCCTTGACTTTTCAAGGACCTGTCCCTCTAGACTGTGCCTTGCTGCTTTCACTGTGGTCACACTTCTCCAACCACACTTGGAACTTGCAATTTGTCTGTTACAGTTCCCCCTCTGGCATGTGAGCTTGGTAGGGAGCCGGTTCCCTGCTTTGTTCACGAATGTATCTTTACACCCAGCAAGTGCTTAACCTGATGTAACGCCTGGTCACGGCTGGTTAAACAGACGCTCAGCTTCAGCATCTGCTTTCCAACTTGCAGCCCCCAGAGACCTCCCAGTATGACTGCCACCATCAGAAAGTAAAGGCAGTCTACCCTTCCTCTCAGATTTACAGGAGTAACCGCCTCTGCTCTCTAAAGTTCATGCAGCTCACAAATTGATCAATTAACAGACTTTTCACTATGTGACTGAGTGGCATTTATCTGTGAGAGGAGGAATAGCAAAGTTGACTTAGGTGATGGCTGAGGGGCAGAGTGAGTTCTGAATGTCCTAAATCTAGTGTCAATGAGTCTCACAGATATTTGAGCAAAAAAAAAAAAAGAAATCTGAGATAAGAACAAGATATCTGCATAATAATTATTAAACTAATTCCATTTTTTGCAATTATCACATAGTTATTTTCTTGTATAAGACCTAGCCCATTATCATTATAGTTGCTATTCCTAAAAAGAAAGAAGAAAAAAATTCTGAGGTAAAATGTAAAAAAGCAAGTGGGGGAGAAAAAAAAAAACACCAGGCAGAGAACATATATTTTTAATTTTTCTTTATTTAGCGAACCTAGGAGTGTTCTGCTACTAAGCTACATCCCCAACCCTTTCTATACTTTAATTTGAGACAGGGTGTTCCTGAGTTGCCCAGGCTGTCCTTGAGGACTGAGGATATTTGGGAAAATTCTGCCTAGACCTGAGACAGACAGAGATGATGCCCATCCCTACAGTGCTTGAGTGAGAACACATCCTGAGCAGCTCTTTTTTTTTTCATATCTCTCTCTCTCTCTCTCTCTCTCTCTCTCTTAACTTTGAGACAGGGTCTTGCTGAGTTGCTGAGAGCCTCTACATTTTGGAGCTGGCCTTGAATTTGTGATCCTCCTGTCTCAGTTTCCCCAGTTTCTAGGATTACAAGCATGCACCATCCATCATGCTGGGCAGGGCACATATCTAAACATAATTTTGTAGTTATATGCTCCTAATAATTTAGAAACACTATTGTACCCATTATGCTAACTGGCTCAAATCTTGAAAATAGGCAGAGTATAAATAAATGGCAAGTAATGAAGGAAATATGAAAATGGATTATTTTAATTAAGTTCCACAGGAGACTTTGAGCTGGATAGAGCCAACTCAATCCTTCTGGAGGGAAATGAAAGGTACTTCTCTGCACACTACAGGTGTCCCCTTCTCTACAGCTGTGGTCCATACAAGGGCAAAAAGGCCACATAAAGGTGCCCTCCCCTCTGGCCTTCCTTCATGGAGTATCCCACCCCAACAACAATTTCTGATGCTTCCACAGCTTTTTCTCTTCTGAAAGACCCTAGAAAAGCCTACAGTATGAATAGATGCTAAGAGTTCCAAGCTCCTAGGTTGCAGGAAGGATAAGAGTGGCATTTCGTGACATGGATGCGGAGGCTGCATAGTGGGACTGAACTTTCTCAGAGAGCACTTTGGATTTGATAGTTTGTTGGAAGCACAGATCTAGATCTAAATGGCTTAAGAATCATTAATTTGCCCACCCTTAATTGGGGAAGGGTGGGTTAACATATCTACGTGAAGACATGGATCTTTTAGAAATACCACAAGGTAGAGCTGAAAAGAGTCTAACAATTCTCTCTCATGGCTCTAGGTCTGCATGCATGAAAGCTCTCTTAAAGAGAGGTGGAGCGTCGGTAAGTATAGCAGGCTTAGGACTGAAAGACCCAGGTTTAGGTTTTGGCTCTGCTATATGCTGGAGGGGTGAAGTCTTGGGCAAGCCACACAAGCTCCCTGAGCCTAAGTTCTTTGTTGGTAAAATGGGATGATGATCCTAGAATAATAACATTATAATAACTCAGAGATATTCTGAATGTCAAATGAGATAATATATTAAAAAGTCTTGTGAATAATGAGATACAACATAAAATAAAAGATGTTATCACCATGGTATTCTACTGCTGAAATCATTGACTTCCTCTGGAATTAAAAGCCTGAATCTATTTGGTTTGAGGTCTTCACATGTGAATAGGCAGAACTTAAAAAAGTGTTTTAGTCAGCTTTTTCACTGCTATGACTGAAAGGCCTGACAAGAACAATTAAAGGAGGAAAAGTTTATTCTGGTGCTCACAGTTTCAGAGGTTTCAGTCCTGAGGTGGCCAATTTCATCACTCTGGGTCCAAGGTGAGGAAGAACATCATGGAGAAAGGGTATGGAATAGAAGAGCAGCTAAGGACATGGCACCAGGAAGCAGAGAGAGAGAGAGCTTTGCTCACCACGGAAAAGATATAGACCTCAAAGGCACACCCATTGACCTACCCACCTACAGTTCCCACCCAATTAATCCCTATTAGGGGATTAATACATACATTAGGTTACAACTCTCATAACCCAATCACTCCACCTCTAAACTTTCTTACATTGTCTCACACATGAGCTTTTGAAGGACACCTCATATCTAAACCATATCAAAAAGTTTTACACTTCATTACAAAGTGATTACAAGTAAGTCCATATGTAAATGTTGCCTTCAAAGTCACCATATGTGCAGGCTTAGTTGTGGGCATCCTGTGTTTAACAAAGCGCTATTCCTCCCTCTGCCCCCAATGGTTAAGTTCTTCTGTGTGCACCTTACTTCCTTCACTGTAAGACATTTAAACATCCTCTTGCACTGGATAACTAACTTTCCCTTGGAAATAATACATTCCCTTTGGAAATGCCCTGTTCCCATGATTGATTTTGGAAAATGGAACTATTTCATTATAAATTCCATTATTTTTAGTTGTTTCTGGTCTGCAAGCATTTTTTCCTCTCTGAACTTTACAGTGTCTTCTTTTTTATCTTCTGAATAATAACTTGTCATTAAATCACTGCTGAATACCCTTTTTGTTGAAAATATTTAAAAGGTGACTAAAGTACCATACATGGAGTCTACATGTTATGTTGATACAAAGCCACCTTATACAAGGTGTTGTTGGAGGTTCTGTGCACATGTTTTACCAAACACGGAGATCAAATCCTCTCTACTTTTCTGAATTTTAAAAAACAGACCAGTTGTTAGTGGACTGTCCTTTAGAAGGTGGCCAATAAGAAATTGTAATCCACATATCAAGGAGAAAAATACTCTGAGATGTGTATGAACTGGGATGCAAGGAGACCTGGGATCTACTTCAACCTCTGACAATAATTTTAGGGGAGTTGCTTCACCTCTCTAGACCTCAGATTCCTAACTTGACAAGAGCCAAATTAGAGGGTCCCTGGGGCTTCATCCTGATCAAACATTCATTTTGTGTAAGTAGTCGAAGCCCAAGCAAACACCACTACTCCTCACTCAGCAGCTTCAGGGTTCTTGCTGACAGGGGAAGTTCCCAAGCCCTCACAGAATTCTCCATCAGTCATGCTGATTCCACCAAACTGGAGAACAAGTGTGTATGTGTGTTCTGCTCTAATCTGGGGTTACCACCATTCTGAAAAGTCAAACAATCTCTCAAATATGTATGTAAGGTTTTTTTTTAATGTATTATAACAAAAACTGCCAAGCATCACTTATTACTCACAAGTCATTTCACCTCTATCCATATATGTATGTGTCTATTATGTATGTAATGTACATATGCAGTATTGCACATGTATATACATGCACACACATACATACACATATAGACATGCATTTCCATAATGCAGTGTGGCTGGTGGTTGCTGAATTGCTACAGGAATAAACTAAGGTAAATGAACTTTGAGTTAAACTAAACGTAAGTAAAGAAGAGGATGAATACAGTCTAAATATAAAAAATAAACTGTTCTTTTACTACTTGAACGATTATTTTTCAAACAACTCTTCATTTTACTGTGTTTTCTAAGAGGAAACATGCTCACTGCTGAGCTACAGTGGGAGAGCTGGGAACGCATTCATTTCAGTCATGGTGCATTCACTTTCTCTCCTAGACTCCAGTCACAGCCTCCTGACTCTCCTGCTTCTCCATGGCCTCCAGTTCTCAGTGCAACAGCCAGGGTAACCTCACTGCTGCTCCTTGTTCACTGTCTTCCAGAGCTTTCTAACACTCAGAAGCACTCAGAAGGGCTCAGAGCAGCCTTCAGGGCTTCTGTGACCTGCTTCTGTGACCTTGCTCTCTGTGGCCTCAGTTGCAACTGTCTCCTTCCCACTCCAGGGCATCCGTACTTGCTGTTCTCCATCTGCAAAGCCTTTTCCTTAAACATCTTCACGACTCTCTCCCTCAGGTCTTTCAGTCAAATATCACTTTCCCAGAGAGGCCTTCCTCGATTACCTTATTTAAAATCGCAAGTCAGCCCTTCTCTGGGACTTCCCTGTATGTTTCTTGCTCTGATTTTCCATAGTACTCGCCATCACTGAATAGAGCATAAATAAATTTCACTACCATGTTTCTCTCCTGATAGGGATCATTTGTGTTTTGTTCAATGCGATATTCCCAGCACCCAAACATACAAGTGATATTCAAGAAGTATTGTTGAATCAATAAATGATTTTATGGAAATGAATCATAAAGATTAGTTTAAAAAATAACATTTGAACTCCTTTGCAAATACTCTGGGCTCTTTTTCTTGAGGCAAAATTTATTTGGTTAAATAAGTTAAGGAAGACATGAGAGTGAGGACGGCAAACTTAAAAATTAGAAAAGATCATTTTGTTTAATCTCTGAAAAGCAAAAACTTTTCATAGATAAAGGAAGAATTTCTCTAGGAACTCCTGGAAATTGATAAGAAAATGACACAAAACTTGCAATTGTTAATTGGGCAAAAGATAAAAAAAATTGCCAGGAAAGGAAATGCAAGTGATCCTCAGGCATGTGACAAGAGGCCAAGCCCATCACTACAGCTAAAATGAGATTGAGACACTTTTGGTCATTTAATTGCATTTGACTGCACACTGTTAGAGGGCAGAGAAGATGCTGTGGAGAAGCAGCATTCCCATGTATTTTGCTGGTAACAGAGGCAAGGGGTGTCGATCCTTTGGACAATAGTTTGGCGGAAGTGTTTAAAGTTGTAAGTTTATGCCTGTTGGCTTTTTAACCCTATTCCTCATAACTCACCTTCCAGATACACCTGCATACACGCAATGTATATGTTTATGTGAACGTCCAAAGATTTTAACTGCATTAAAATTTCTAATAGTAGAACAATGGCAATACCCAAATGACCATAATTAGAAAACAGGTTAAATCTGCACAACAGAGAAGAAAACCACACCAGCCTCCTCTATGTAGTGACATGAGAAGACCTACAAGAAGCATTAAGATGGGAAAATATGTATGTCTATGTATGTATATATATATATATATAAAATATACATACATTATATATACACATACATATATAATACACATACATATATACCTATATATTCATAATTTCTTATATTTACATAAAGGAAAGAAAAATAGGAAATGAATATTCTGGGGGCTGGAGGTGGTCTGGCAGATGGAGAGCAGAGAAGGAAAAGGCTTTGCTTTATGTTCCTTTTCACATTGTTCGACTTCTCAAACTGCTTAAATTTATTATCTATTATAAAATAAAGTATGTCTTCATGGCTTGGATTTTGTATTCCTCTCAGAATTTCTAAGGCTCTCTTGGGATAGAATGAGGAGGTGGGGCGGGGCGGCACAGGCAAGTCTTAGCACTGATACTCTTCTTCAGGAAAGTGTATTTTTTCCCCCTGGAGTATGGAGTCTGTGAGGTCAAGACCAGGTCTCTCCTGATGGCTTGTCTAGCGCTTCATGGAGGTCATTATAGATCTGCTGCTTTTGCCTATTTGTAAGCTGGTTTCCACCTGACTCCTGTCAAATCAACTCAGGAAGCACTTAGCACTCTGTGTCAAGCTGTGCTTGGAATGTGGCATGAGCTCAGCAGCACCCATGCCTTATGCCATTCAAGTGTGTGCCCTTCTGGACTGCTGCTTGGTGTGTGTTTTGTGTCTGGTGAGTGCTTACATATAACTCTAAACATGTGTATTCCAATTTATATATATTGACCAAAGGAGTCACATACATAATGTCTGTTTAAACATTCAGTATAATTCAGAGCAACAATTATTTTTTGATGCCAAATATATACTATGAATAGTCCCTGGTCTCATGAGGTTCACAATCTGTTAGCTTAATTTACACTACATCACGCAGAACTTTCCAGAATATATTTAATAAATGCTCGTGTATGCTAGTGATGGAGATTAACTTCTATTCACACCACAACAGACAAATTACTCCAGCTTTTTCGTCTAGACACTTGGCAGGCCAAATGATGACTATCTTCTTCTTGTTGTTGTTGTTTTTCCCTTTTTGAATTTAACTTTATTCATTTAAAATGTTTTTAAGTTTTATTTTTACTGTTTTTTGCAGTGCTGGGAATTGCACTCAGGACCGGACAAGTGCTCTACCACTGAGCTATAGTCCAGCCCCTCAAATTCTTCTATTTTATTTCCCTAGGACAAAATTTTAAATCCTAATGAGAAGCAAACCTTCTCTAAGAGCCTGCAATTGGAACATTTATGAAAAGCTATGTTCTTCACTTAGAACCCACTAGGAACAAGCAGATCTGTTTGAGGATGCTTCTTTCTTGGTTACAAAAAATAAGAAATAAAAAAAATCCATATTAAATTGTTAAGTTGTTAGAGTATTTCAGAACATAGAAGTCATTTAAGAGTTTCAGAATAAGTACAAAGAGTCTTTGGGGCTGCTGAATAAGATAAAAGAATTCTCAGCACACTGTACACTTTCAGAAGAAAAAATATTAAGAATAAAAATAGTTTCCCATCTCAGTCGTTCTTTAGAATTGATAATTTATTCCTGATAGTCCCCAAAAGAGGGGAAGAGAAGAAGAAGAATATACTTGGCTCTCCTAACAGAAATTATTCATAACTCTTTTCTGTAATAGGATAATGGACTATTAGATCTTCCATAAAATCTCTTTCAGTAATTTTATGGTAGGTCTGCATTTCATAAACTGTTTTGTATTTGAGAAAAGAAACAAGAAGAAGAAGAAGAAGAAGAAGAGAATCACTTTATAATAATTCATTTTACCAGATTTTATTAAATTTCAAGTTCCAAATCTTTCATCCCTCAAGAATTAAGCAGACTGAGATTTTCCTGTAATTATTAAAACTGAAAGTTTCATGACTGCCACCTACTGGTGATGGAAAAAGTGACAACTTATTTTTAAAGTTCTGCTCTTTCAGATTTCTAAATTTAGGGATTTACATATTTTGCATTCAAATGTACCAAATTCTATAGAGCGGGGCACCCAGAACATTTTATATATTTAAATAAAATTAATTGACCATATATTACTAGTTTTGTAAAAATAAATCAAATTGTGATGTTTCCTTTTTACAATTTAATACTTTTCCCAGCATTATTAAAAGAAGTGAAGCAACTGAGTTGTAGAGCTCCAATTTGAATTTTGTTTTTATAGACATGGATGCTGGTTGAATCGATAATGAAATGACCACAAGACCATGCGGTCAACCCAGAGTTCACATGGTAAAAGTCTCTCATATTTGTCCCTATTTGTACAAATACTTGTGAAATCAAAAGGAAACTTCATTAGTACTTAAAATTCATGCAGCAAAAAGTAACCAGACATTTTCAAGGCAATACATTACTTGAGAGTGAACATTTATACATTCACCCTTCGCAATAGGAAGTATTTAGTACTTGTAATTAATGAAACATACCTGGCTTAAAGTGTGGTAAAGAATGGACTCCAGGCCATGTGTCCTCATTTGGCGTTCCAAGAACCTAGTGGAGAGCAGGAAATTGTGAAAACAGACTTATTATTTCCAAAGCACTCAAAATTCTAAAGTGTAGAAAAACAGTACACTGCATATTATGAAACTGGATTTTTTTTTTCCATTATCATGTGCCAGGGATTTTATTTCTGTAAAAACAAATGCAGCTAAAGAGCCACCCAAGATGACTCTCTGTGTTCTGACAAATGCAGCTGAACATGACAAGACAAGTAAATCTGTTATATTTTATCAACCCAAACATAATAAGTGCGCCAAGGAATGAAACGATAAGATGTCTTCTACATGGGCCTGAATAAAGTACATCTGTATCCCTCGTGATTCTTTCATGGGCTTTTTGCCTTCACTCCAGTATCATGTCTCATCGTTTATCAGTTTTGAGAACTTTGTCATTTCTCCCCTTCATTTTTGTCTGAATATCATAACATTTCAAAGATGCAAGAGTGACAGCTTAGCGTGCTCAAATTCTCTCATTACAGTTAAAAAGTTAAACTATATGATTTAAGGTTTCCTCTTGCCAACATATTATTCTTCATACACTTTCTCTTTTTACTATTACAACTTCCACTTTCTTTCCCCATCTACATTCCTATCACCACAATGTTAGACCTGGAAAAAGGAATCCAAGAGCAATTCCAGCTCACCATAACTAGGCACACTCAATCTGAATCTTCAGTGCCACTTTCCCTTGGGCTCATTCTCCAAGGTCATGGTGAACCGTTGATTGAGAACAGTGAATTTTAAGGGTTAGGAGCACAGATGCTGAAGACAGACACCTTGAGTTCAAATCCTTGCTCCCCTATTATCTAACCATGTAAACTGAGGCAAGAAAGAATCTCACTGAGCTTCAATTTCCTCATATGTAAACTGGGCAGGGGGCAGGGGGCAGGGGGTGATAACAGCACCTGACTCATCTGTGTGGCAAATACCATCAGGTACACAGTGGGCACTTTGTAAGTATTATATACCATTCAAAGTATCTGTAGAAAATGGTCAGGTCAGGGAAGCAGCGGCTTTGTGGGAGAATGCAGAATGCCCACTTCCCACTTTCCCCACAGTGACTCTCCACTTAAGAGAGTCAATGCTGGATTCTGTCATTCAAGCTCTGATGGGAAAACATTGGAAAGGGCAAGAGATAAATAAAGCTGGAGAATGGCAAGAGAGGAGGAGGAAGGGGAAATATTATAGGAGGAAATGAGGTATATTCTCTTTACCTCTGAGGATTAGCAGTCATTATCAGGCAATCAGTAAACTTTGGCACACACAGCGAGCAGAAGTCAAGGGCACCTACATATTTATGTTCTTCCCTGACACACTGAATTGCACACACGATAATACAATTCTTCTTTGAAATAAAAAATTGGTTAATTTTGTAAACACTAATTAATGCTAACATTAATCAGGAGATTTACACAAACAAAGTCTCATAATTGATGGACAGGGTGGGGAGGGGCAAGGCAGGGGGAAGGAAGAGTTTGTAAGACAGGAAAAGAGACAAAGGCACTGTCTGCCCGACATAAACAATTGTGATAAGTGTTTCTGTGAAAGGCATTTTCCCTTTCTTTTCAATAACCCCATCCACCAATTTAAGAGAAGGAGACAATCAAGCTTGCAGACAGGGCTAGCATCTTATCTGGGGGATTTCTCTTTGTTCTCACACTGAGTATTGTATAAAGGACAAAGGGGTTCATCACACTAAACTTTACTAAAGGGAGGAAATTTTCAACTAAAATTGTAACTCAAATGCAGCCAATCCACCACATGAAATAGACCTTCTGAAATTTAATAAACAATGAAAAGTCCAGCCAGCATATGAATGCTGCTCTCTTGTTCCTAATGAACTATGATTGTTACCTGGCTGGCCCTGTTTCTACAGTACTTGTGTTAGCAAAACTATTCGCTAGATGTCATCCTCATCCACATCTAGTGTTCTGTCAAAGTAGCTATCAGATAGTATGGTTGTCCATAAAAATTACCAGGAGACAGAAATACACAGACCTTTTATTTTTTTTTTTCAGTTACAGATTGGGCTATTGAGATTCCAGACCCAATTGCTTCTCCTGCCAATAATCCTGGAGCATTTACACAGGAAATGCAAAGTGGGCAGAAGGTTGGCAAAGGAAAAGAAGAAGAATTAAAAATTAATTTTGCTTTCTGTAAAAGCCTTTTTGGAAAGGGCAGTTTGGATTAAATGAATGGTTAGCAATGATGGTTTACCAAAGCACTAGGGAAAGTGGGTATGTATTGTCTCAGGTACAAGATTTTAATTTGTATTAACTGATTAATAAATTCCACTATTGGGAAGGAAAAAGAGTATTATCTAAAAGTAAAAAAAAAATCTTTTGTGAATAAAACAGTAATAAAGAAAATTGCATCTGGGCCATCAATATTTAAAATGTGGTTATGACATCTGTCATATGATATCCCTGGAAGTCTTCAAAGGATGTGCTATGATGTGCTGAGAAGTCTTCTCCATATCCATTCAAGAAGCTTCACCTTAAGTCTGGGCATAATGATTGTGCACCTTCCTGTCCCTCACAGAAGACACGAGGATGGGACTTGGGGCCCTTTTTGAGGTGATCCTGGCCCAGTGTAGCAGATGACCAGGAGCAGTGATGTGATGAGCTGCCTCTGATAGAACAAGGGCTCTCTTGGAGGTGTGTGACAGTGAAGCGAGAGCCCAGAGAAGGCTGTGTTGTTTGAGTCTCTTTGGGAACAGGGAGAAAGCCTGTGTGGCAGAGGACAGTTTAGTAAGAGAGTGAACACTGAGTAACCAAGTACAGAAGGGGCAGCAGTGAGAGCAGATTGTTCTGGTTAGAACTGACATAATTTCAGTTCCCCCAATTATCAGGCTGCCCATGCCCCAGGCCTTCTCCCAGTGATGATTCCTCTTCCCAAATGCCCTGCCTCTGACTTGGCCAGCTGAACTCCTACTTGAGAGAACTTCTGTATTCTCTGGTCCGTGACATGACTCACTTTTTTTTGTGATCCCAGAGTGCTTTGTGCAGACTTCCATTTATAAGACCCAATCTTTGTAATTGTTAGACTACTTGTCACTATTACCGACCCAGAGAAGAGACCATGATGTTCATATTTGGATACTGAGAACCCCACCATGTGCCTCACACTAGAATACACACTTAGTAAATGTTGGGTGGTTGAGTGAATGAATGAATGAATGAATGAATGAGTGGTGTGTTGGGGTAAGAGCCTGAAAGTCAGTGTGACTGGACTGCAGGCTGGGATATCATTTTAGGTCAAATACTGAGCTCAAAGAGGCTGCATTTGATCTATGTTTCAGCTTTTATCAAATAGCAAGTCATTGAAGACTGTCAACTTCATCTAGAGAGTTGATAGGAGCATCTCAAAGCAGAGCCCAAGTCCCATGAGCACACAATACCTTTTAGCCAAATGAAGAGGTAAACCAATAAAGGAATAAGGGGATACATAAGTCTTTTTCAAAAGATGAGACACAGAGAAGATACCAGAGGGTGACAGATAAAATACAGATACATATTTTTTAAACTTCTGTTCAAGTTATATCTATGTGTGTGCATGTGCAGAGTGAGTCATAGTGTAAAGTATATCTAGCAATTAAAAAGCCAATTCTAATTCAAACAAGAAATTATTAGCTGAAATTAAGAATGCAGGCAATAGAGCAGATTCAGGGGTAGAGGCCTGTTTAATGTGAGAAATGCCTGCAGGTCTAAAGAGAGGATGTAAAGGGCATCAGGAAATACAGATATGGACCTTGGGGAGCAATTTCAGAAAGAGAGAAATATTTGGAACTCTTCAGTGTATATGTTTATAAAAAGCCAATGTGGAATACCAGCCACAAAATGGTATAACTTTCCTGTTAACACGTACACATCTTCCAGA
Source organism: Ictidomys tridecemlineatus (assembly GCF_052094955.1). Classification (NCBI taxonomy): domain Eukaryota; kingdom Metazoa; phylum Chordata; class Mammalia; order Rodentia; family Sciuridae; genus Ictidomys; species Ictidomys tridecemlineatus. The sequence goes on from NC_135478.1 coordinate 202,943,237, forward strand.
AGAATATTAAGAAAAACTGGATGAACACACCTTATTGGTGGAAGACTACATTCCTGACTCTGATAATGTGACTTAATGACCTCAGACTTGCTCTTGTTGGCTATGCAGGTATGGCATAGATCTTGACCTCATGTTGGTCTCTATGCTGAGCAAAGGAAGATGTTGAGAAAAAGAGGGCCTTCTATCTGTTTTACAAATAAAAGAAGAAACTAAACTTCAGGAGATCAGAGTTCAAGAACTAGGGTTTGCCTGAAATATTCGCATACCCTTCCAAACTAGTTCTCACAGTTGTCTAGTCTTTGTGGTTGTACAGGACTCAGGGCTGCTAAGAGGAGTCCTCAGGCTTTCCCTCAGGATGTGGGAATGCCTGTGGCTTAGGTAGAACCAGGGCTGCCAGCACTTCTTTCTGGCTCCAAGGGATAAAGGAGTCTCTAACAGAGGCCAGCACAGGGACATTCTGGCCTATGGGGTGCAAATAAACCTGGCTCATCCAAGTGTGAACTAATGAAGTGGTGCAGAAAGTGCCGGCTTTTCACCTTGGGGTTCTGGGTTTTATGAGCTTGACCACAGCAGCACTGATGATTTAAATTATTGCCTTTACTGAGAACTGTAAGGGAATGGAGAACAACAGAAGAACGGATCATTTTAAACTGTGAAAGTCCAAACATGGAATACCTCCAAAATGATGACTGCTTTATAGCTGTATGGCTTTAGGTTCTAGAAGATTATTCTGAATCCTTAGTCCCACAGATATTTGTGCAGCGGCTCAGCAGAACTTGCTGGGATGTTACCCACCCTACCCTGGAAGAGACAGCGTAAAGCTCCTGGAGGAGCCAGAGAGAAAGGTGACTTTCTTAACTCTGCCTGACGGTGAGCTCCCCACCCAGAATAATGGCCAGTGGAGAGCAGAAGAGCCACCTGGAGCTTGTGCCACCCAAAACAGCATGAGCAATGTGCTATGGATTAGGGCAGGTGGAAGGTGAGGTGGAAACGTTTGTGGATGGTGGTGAGAAGAACACTTTAAGAGGAGGACGTTGGTAGAAAAGGCAGAGAGTGGAAGGATGAAGTATGTTCAGAGGAAGGGGAAAGAGGCAGGAAGTCAAAGGTGGCCTAGGACAGGAGGAGATGCCCCAAGACAGCCAAGTTGAGCACAGAAGTCCTTGGAAACGCCAATGGCATGTTTGAATCAAGTACTCAGCTTCCATCTCTCCAGATAACTTGATCAGGCACAGGATATCTCTACAAGAGCAAGTAGCAGTAGTGGTCTCAGGAAGGGGCAATGGATGATGGAATCTGGGATGGAAGGGCCCTCACTGTTCACTGGATATCCATCCGGTGTGCATTTTGTAAATTTTGTAACTATTCACATTACCTCGTCATACATTGATTACATTTTCCTATCCATGTAATAAACAGAGACATACTGAGTGCCAAAGAGATGTCCAGCCTTTTCCTAGGGACAGAAGACAAGAGTTATAAAAAGTAAGTACCACCTTGCAGCTACTGAGTCTGGAGACAGTCAAGGACAGAAACAAGGGTCAGATGCATGTGTGATTGGGAGGGACAAGAGGAGGCGGCAAAGCTCAGGGACAACTCAGAGAAGGCAGCCTTGAAACTGAGCCACCCAGATGACTAGGGGTTTGTCCAGCAGAGGAGCAGGAGAGGACTCCAGGTAGAAGAGGGGATGCAGGAGGGGACTGGGGCCCAGGGGAGTCCAGCCAGGCCATTCAGTTCTGCCCTGGGCACCCCCTTCTGGAAACTCATGGTTGTGGCTCATTTTTTTCTCTCTCATCATTTGCTTTTACTACCATATGTGTACCGAAAAGGTCTAAGTACCCTCCTCCTCCTCCTCCTCCTCCTCCTCCTCCTCCTCCTCCTCCTCCTCCTCCTCCTCCTCCTCCTCCTCTTCTTTCTTCTTTTTGAATCTGGACTTTCTCTCTCAAGATCCAGATCTCTCTTTCCAGGGTGTGCCAGCTGGGAGTGAAGTGGTGGCCCTAGGAGGGGGCAGCTCTGGGTCCACAGACATGGATAATGAACAAAGAAGAGGGGCAGGAGTGACAAGGTCAGATCTATGCTTCACTGAACTCCCGGAGGTTGGCATGGAGGAGGCACACCAGGAGCTGAGATCATGGAGGGGCTACAATGGGATGTGGCAGGTGCTCTCACCTGGGGGTTGTGAGGTGCACAGGAGAAGGTACAGCTAAAGCAGTGATGCTGGCTCCCTCTGTGCCAGATGCCTCCTCTTTTTAAAAAAATATTTATTTTTTAGTTATAGGTAGACACAATATCTTTATTTTACTTTATGTGGTGCTGAGAATCGAACCCAGTGCCTCATGCATGCTAGGTGAGCACTCTACCTGTGAGCCACAACCCCAGCCCAAGGTGCCTCCCCTTTACAAAGCGTTTTATACAAGGCTTTTTTACTCCCCAGAAATGGAACTCAGAGAGCATAAAATGTACCAACATGCAACTATAGAAAAAAAAATCAATGTAATATTATAGCCATCACATGAAGAGGACCTAAAAGAAGCTCCTGAAAAAAACAAAAGAAAACAAAAAAACAATAACAACAACAACAACAAAATACCATGTGCACTGAAATAGGAAAAAGCTCAGATGGGATGGCACTGGAGGGCAAAATGAAATAGTGGCATACCTGTATCTGTATGTCAGATTGCCTTATTTAAGACCACAACTACAAAAGACAACAAATTCATCTGTGTTGCATTGGAGACTCAACTTCATAGTAGCATTTCTGTTTGGTGACAGAATTTTCTGAAGTTACTTATTAGCTGGTATCTATATAATTAAGTGTATATTAATAATTAATATCTTAAAACTGAGCAACAATGTCTTGTGCTTCTAAGTACAACTATGTTTATATGTACTGTGTTTATTTTCTTACATGTTACTGTATTTACATGAAAAAAACAAAGAACAAGGTGATTCTAGGCTTGGGTGATGACAACAAGAGTTTGACCAAGAGGAGCCTCTGGAGGGCCACTTAGATGGGGCAGGACAGACCCACGCAGCACTCAAAGGCTAGCATCCTGGCTCTTGCCACTAAAAGTCAGTGGACATTCAATCTGTATGAAAACCAAGAATAATCGCAATTTCCTAAATGGCTTCATATTCTGTTATCATTAATCATTATTTGCTTAAAAATACCTCTGGCTGGGTTCCAGCCCAGAACCAGTAAATCTGCTCTTTGTACAAAAGATCCACAGCTGATTCTAACTCATCCTTAGAACCCCTGGCCCAAAGCAGCTTTCCCTAGAGTGGAACACGGTACTCCTCCACTGGAAATTATTTCAGGATATGAACAGAACATTACATGATATTTACTCTCACAATGAGAAAGTTGTCCCCTTTCTGATTCTCTTTCAATTCTTTTGAGAAGGTCAAGAAAAAAAAATCTCAGTGTGGTGCTTGTTCACATCCCTCCAAAGGAAAGGAGGCCTCAGGCCCAGAATTCTGGGTGGATGAGAAGATCAAATTTAATGAACTTACTGATTTTTCACTGATTTTATTTTTACTTTACTTTCAATTTATGCCAGTTCATAAAGGTTTTCTACTTTCTGCAGTGATATGAACAAATAAATAGCATTACTTGAAATGAGTTGATTGAAAGAAAAATATTAAGCCATGAAAAGTAGGATGCTACAGCCAAACACTCCAATGTGGAGTGAGAAAGCCAGTCCAGGGAGCCACAGGGTGAGAGGAAGAGGGAGGAGGCTGGAGTATGGAGAACCACCAAGTGGACCCCAGAAGGGTTCTGGCTCGCTTCTACTCTTCTGGCCTGATTTGTTTTAATGCCAAGAAGGAACAGGACCTGTTGGATTCACCCTCAGCATTCATGGTGCAGTACAGGGGACATCCCATAACTACCTCAGAGCCAGTCAGGCCGGCAGACCAGAGCAAAGGACTACGAAGAATGGGATTCCCAGAAGGTTCTTGAATAACTCCTTCAGGTTTGTTATTTTTAGAGATGCCTCCATCCTCCAACCACACTCTGTTATTTCCGTTACCACTCTTCTGATTTTAACTTCCTTCTGGGGTCTTGAATCCCTCTATCCTCTTCCCTCCCCTGCTGCGACCATGCCACCATCTTTTCCTAAGCCCAGTGCTCTCCCAACAGTCTGCTTGCCTCCATTCTGGTCCTCTTCCAAGTGACGTATACATATTCCTGAGTTGTCTTTGCAAAATCAAACTTGATCAAGTGCCACTCCATGAATCAAATCCTTCAAAGGTTCAGTGGTTTCTCCTCACTCTGGGAGAAATCTTATCTCCTATGTCTGTCTGCCTCAAGGTGCTGCCCGATTGGGCCTGTTGACCTGTCTTCCCCAGCTGGCTCCTCATGCTCTGCCCACACTGGTCCTTCAGTGTCTTCTGTCTATCATGCTCTCCCTCTACCCAGAGCCTTTACACATTCGGTTCTGAAGCCTGAACATCTGTGACCCCTCCATCTAATTAGCTGTTAATTAATTTTTCAGCTCTGAGTTGAAACATCCCTTTTTCCAGCCAAGCCCCTAGTATGCCCCTGCATACTAGAACAGAATCCCCATAGTATAGGTTCTTCCTGGTAGTAACTGTCACAGTTGAAATTTTACACATTTGTTTTCCATTGGGATTTTTCAGTGGGATTTTTTTGGTCTTATTTTTATTTGTTTTCTTTATATTCCCTTTTCTGAAGTATGTGGCAGAAAATAGGCACTTAATATTTGTTGAATGGAACTGAAGGATTCTCATAAATGACAAACGGGTAAATGCAGAAATCAGTTGCCTTAAACTACCTTTTTTAAAAACAGAGCCTAGGTCTCTTTAACTTAATCATCAGTGCTTTCTCTCCTACTGCACTCTATTTTCCTGGAAAAGAACAGGGATGTGAATTCAAAATTTTCAAGGATCCAGGAAGGCAGGTGACTAAGGGAAAAGGGGCTGGTTGTAGGGCCAGAGGACTGCAGCTAGGAGGGCAGGGTGCAGGCCTGTCCTCCAAGAGTAGCAACCGCTCAGCTCCTGCCTGTGGCTGTCACGTGGAATGCAGGCCCAGCATCACCCTGGCTTTCATTTTGCTCAGGAAACTGGATGAGACTTGGATTTCCTGTGAAATTACCCTAATCCAGTGACCTGATTCAAGTTTCTATGAGAAAATTACCTAATCCAAATTTGAAACAAAATTCATAGGAAATGGGTCAGACAAAATATGTTCATGTTCTGAATTCAGAGAAGAGCAGCCAGAGGGCACCATCTGCTTCAGGGTATGTGGATTTTAGCCACATATTGACAAAATAAGCTAGTGTTCATTGACATCACTTCCTGTCCCTGAGAAGCTTTTGGTAGGGTTTCTGGGGATTAAACCCAGTGTGCCTAGGACCAGTGACATGCTTCTAACCAATAGAATATAAGAAAGATGAGGAAATGTCATTTGTGTGATTATATTGTGCTTATATTTATATTTAGCCTACTCCCAGACTTCCCCCATTACTGACTTTTTGGAAGCATACAGCTATGTTGGGAAGACCTCAGGCAACAGACAGCAAGAACCTGAGTCCCTCAGTCCAAAAGCCTGCAAGAAGCTCAATATTTCTAACAACCACTTGAGCATACAGGTGGATCCTTTTCCAGTTGACCTCACATAAGATTGCAGCTGATTCCTTGATTGCAATGTTGGCTGTATGAGCACAAAGCAGAGAAACTAGTTAGGCCATGCCCAGAGTCCTGACCCACAGAAATTGCAAGATGATAAATGTGCATGAGCTTGCTCAATTTCTGGAAATATTGCTACAAAGCAATAAACAATGAATACAGATTTAATCATTAGGCCATACTATTTACTAGTCAGAGCACAGGTGTATTCTTGTGCCAGTACCAGGTACTGCACATGAAAAGAGATGAGTTAATAAGTCAGTGCTCTATGGAAGATACCCAGAAAGACCAGAGGGTTCTGGGCCATGAAGCTGACTGGTAATGTTCATTCTTGTTGAGAAAGAAATGCTTTAGAACAACACTTCAAATAGATGAATTACTGCACTGTCAACTGGAGACTGACTTAATGCTGTGCTCAGTGACAGGAAAACAAGGACCCATGGGGTAAGAAACTAGTATACAAGAAAGAAAGGTGTTCTAATGAGAAGGGCTGTTTGAAATGGAATGAGTGTGCTTATGAGACTCTGCTTAAGCAGAGTCATGGGTTGGGCTGCGCCACAGTTTGCATTGTGATGAGGATTAAATTCTACCTCCAGAAACACAATGATCACATGCACTGATACAATTATTCTGATTATAATTCTTTTTTTTAAAAAATTTTATTTTTGGTTGTTCAAAACATTACATAGTTCTTGATATATCATATTTCACACTTTGATTCAAGTGGGTTATGAACTCCCATTTTTACCCCATATACAGATTGCAGAATCACATCGGTTACACATCCACTGATTTACTTATTGCCATACTAGTGTCTTGTATTCTGCTACCTTTCCTATCCTCTACTATCCCCCCTCCCCTCCTCTCCCCTCCCCTCTTCTCTCTCTACCCCATCTACTATAATTCATTTCTCCCCCTTGTTTTTTTCCCCTTTCTGATTATAATTCTGATGTAATACTACAATATATAATTTGGGTGATATGATGAGATCATGAACATAGGTTTACTTTTGTTTTTATTTGATTTAAATTACAACTGATGGCACAGGCATGGAGAAGTGAGTTGACTAGGAAATTAGATGAATTAGATGAAGGAAGGTAGAGGAAGTACACATGAAAGCTTTCCTTCCCCATTTTCTATCTAGAGGGAATATTTTTGCAGGTACTAAGGGAAAGAATTAGAGTTTTCTGACTATTAATTTTTTACAATGGCTTGAATGTTTTATGTAGACTTAGAAAAACTGCTTTAAAATGCTACAATTCTGGGGATTCTGGGTTGTTTTGCAGAGAGCCCCAGAACCCACAGTGACACGGTACAGCAGCGAGCACTACCTGAGAACGGCCAGCAGAGGGAGCTCCTGGACTGAGAAAGTGAAAGTGATTGGGGCTTCAGAAAGGGGCTTGAATATTGGCTCCTCAGCTGAAGGTACTGGATGGAAGGAGATGCTGTTTCAGTGTTTTTAACACAGTCAAGGTTTAGAGGAAGAAACCAAAATAAGTAAAGGACAGATTTTAGTATCTTGTTGAATGTAAGTTCAATTTACCAGCCAGACAGCAAAGGTCTGACTTAGTGGTATTGGCCAGATATGGGAACTATCTAGGGATCATTAAAAAAGTACTCATTAAAAAGAAAAAGGAAAAAAAGAGACCCATCCCAAAGATTCTGCTCTAACTAGCCTAAGAAGCAGCCTAAATATGTGGAATTTTCTAAGCCACCTCAATGATTCTAATATCACTCTGTGTTAGACAACTGGCTGGCTCAGTGGTGATCTATCAGAGGCTGTTGTTTAAGTGGCTTTGGGATTTATTATTATTATTATTAATTAGTTTGTTTGTTTATTTATTCATTTATTCACGCATTCATTCATTCATTCCAGTTTCTGGCGTGGATCCAGAGAGCAAAAAAGATTCATAGGTGATGAATAAACAAAAGAAGCAGGTGATTGTTAGGGAAATTAGAAAAAGTAACTTTAAAATAATCCAGTGGGGCATGGTGATGCACACCTGCAATCCTAGCAGCTCAGGAGGATGAGGCAGGATAACAAGTTCAAAGCCAGCCTCAGCAACTTAAGGAGACCCTGTCTCAAAATAATATATATATATATATATATATATATATATATATATATATATATATATATATATATATATATATATATATAAAGGGCTGGGAATATAGCTCAGTGGCTAAGCACCCTTGGTTCAATCCCTGGTACCAAAAAAAAAAAAAAAAAAAGTGCAGAAAATGTTCTTAAAAGCAACTCATTTAAAATGTTTTTCCCTGACTACATTTTCTTTCTTTTGCTCTCTCTTTTCTCTTATTGTTTCTATTCCCTTTCTCCCTAAACTCTGATTCCCTCATCAATTTCACTCTCATCTCAATGACTGTTCTTTTCAGACTGAGTGAAGTTATTGTGACAGGGTCTCAGACTGTCAGTCTCCAGCTGTGCGCGGTAGGAGCTGCAGCCTTGTAATGTACAAACACTCAGCAGCCTGAGGGTGAAGACACAGAGGCTGGAGGGGGCAATGCTGCCAAGCAAGGGCAGAAGAACCAGACCAGCTGCCTGAACAGCACCTCCCAACAGAAAAATAGGATCAGGGAGGGGGACCCGAGGCAGGAGCCAGAGCCCTGTTACCCAAAGCGTGGTCCCTCGACTAGGAGCATCAGCACCACCCGTGAAGCTGCCAAGCTTCTGGATCTGAAGCTACAGTGCAGCAAGAGCCCCAGGTGATTCAGAGCCCACTGAAGTGTGACTTTGCAAGATTCTGTCTAACTGGACTTTTCAACCTAAAAGCACAAGTGGTGGAGAGGAAGTCGTGAGGTCCACCTTCATTTGAGGACTTAGGTAAAATGATTTGTTAATACAGCATCTGGAAGGAGGGGCTGAGGATCAGCTCAGTCCAGTGGTGTGGTGCCTCAGATCAGGAGCTGCCTCACATGGTGGCTGCAGAGAGACTGGCTTTGTGCTCTTTAGATCAGAGCTCAACATGCCTGTTCCTCTCCACTTACTTGGACAGTCTGGTAGCCTGTGTGTCTTTTATGGCAAATTATTTCTGGAAATGGTAGCAAACAAATAGTAATAAAAGAGCATCATCCTCTGATGCTCCTTTCTTCAGCTGCAAGTGGAAGCCAACTGAAATTTTGATACAACATATATATCATGTATAACATGTAAATATGTTCAAATTGGTCATCACCTTATTTTTTTAATGAAAATAGTTGTCCTTAGTAATATTTGTGTACCGAATATCAGGAGACACAAAAGTGTTATAATTTTTCCCTCAAAAATGTCACATTTAAGGGGCTGGGGTTGTGGCTCAGCACTAGAACGCTGGCTTAGCATGTATGAGGCGCTGGGTTCGATCCTCAACATCATAAAAAAATAAATAAAATAAAGGTATAAAAATGTCATACTTAAAAGTATGACAAAGCCATCAAACTTTTGATCACACTATGAAACCTTGATCTCCTCAAGTCTGATTTTTAAAATTATATTCAAAAACACATTTGGTGAATGTATTAGCTTCCTGTGAGTGCTGTAACAACACAAACTTGTTAGCTTAAAACAAGAGAAATACATTCTCCTATAGTTCTGGTGTCAGAAGTCCAATATTGCTTTCAATGTGCTGAATCCAAGATGTCAGCAGGCCTTGTTCCCTCTGAGGCTCTGTAGTGATTACTGGATTCCTTGGTGTGAGGCCACAGCACTCCAATCTCTGCCTCCCTTTTCACAATACCTTCTCTTTTGTGTTAAATCTCCATCTGCCCATCTTCCAAAGACACTGATAACTGAATTTGTGGCCTTCCTGGACACTCAAAGATAATCTCCCCATCTCAAGATCCTTAATGTCATTTGCAACACCCGTTTTCCAAATAAGGTAAAATAAGGTTCTGAGTATTAGAACATAATTTCTCTGGGGATTCAATATTTAGTCTATGAAGTAAATAATCATTTATAAGATGTTATGTAGAAATGATACTCAAAATGGGTAATTTGTACATCTAAAACATATGAAGCAAACAGAAAAGGCTATGGAAACATGTCTCCTTGCAGTGATAACCTCACATAAGCTACTTTACTGTTTGCAATTTTATTCCTACTGTGTCGTGAACCGTGCATCATCCCAAAGAAATAGGACAATGATGGTGAGTCCCCTAGAAGAGACGAACAGAACCAGAACACTGGGATTTATAATCCCTCACCTTGTGCCCTTCCCACCTCAGCACACAGACAGATCTGTGAGACATTATTAATAGGACTGTAATTCGTCTCAGTAGACTTGTACAACAGCTTATGTATGCAAGACCAGCACTCCGATGAAGCTCACTGGTCAGCCAGGTGACCTCACTAGCTAAGTGACTCTCTTCCTCCCAGCAGGTGCTGCTGTGTTTCTGCTGACCTCCTGGACATCCCTTGCTTGGTTTCAAAGTCAAGGAGTGACACTGCCATATGGCTATCTCCTATGAAAACCAAGGCTGATTCATTACTATTTGACCCTGGAACACTTAATAGGATCTTAAACCAAAGAAAAAAGAATGCATTTCGTATTCTTTTCCTTCTTCAGACCTGATGCACAGAATTCTATTTCAATTAGCACTCATGAGTTCACCATCCCAGACAAGGGCTAGGTCATCTGAGGACTCATATCCAATCTTATCCCTCCCTAATTTGAAGTAAGTTCCATCTTGATTTACTTTTATTATTTTTGGCCTCTTCTTTTTTATATAACTTTATTTGTCCTTATGGAGATCATCTAATATTTTATATTAATTATAAAATATTTTATGTTAATTATATGTTTTTTTGTACAACATGATTATTCTATAAAATATATATCACTTTGAGGTTTGTGTACAGGATAAAAAATAATTTTAAATTTTATGTATTGGATATAATGCTGTCATTAATCTTTTACAGTTTTAAAAAAATTAACATTATACTGCTAAAATTCATCCAAATTCCTGTGCAACTATTATGTGAACAGAAAAGTTCATCTGCTCTCCTAATAATGGGCATTTGTATTTATAGTTTTATGCCCATGTTACAGGAAGGGGGAAAAATGGCCATTTGAAAGCTCAGCAGTGTTTTTATTAACCTATTACCATGATACAATTCCACAGTGTAAATATAAATTACTGGTGCTGAAAATGGAGTTGTGTTCCAGCAGTTTGAGAGTTGTGAAAGACTCACAATATATTTCAAAGAAACAAAAACAATAAAAACAAAAACAATATAATTTTCTACTTCTCTACCAAGTAGTGAATGTCTCCTGGTTGATGCGCAAGAGACCAATTAATTCATAGTAAACTGAAAAGAACAACAGAGACAAACCACCCTGGCATTTGTGATAAAATGCACTGACCTTGGAAATTACAACAGTCCCCTGATGGAGGCAGCCCAGGGAGCAGAACAGGGCTCCTAGTCTCTCTTCTCCATGTTGTAGCTTGGGGAAGCAACTCCAGCCAAAGAAGGAAAAACAAGTTGGTCTGAGGCTTCCAGGTTGGAAATGCTAGGATGGAGACTTTTGAGACCAAGACCAAAATGGGAATTGAGACTTGGGAGAAGGAGCAAGAACTATAGTGGAAGGGTAAAGGGTGGTCAAAAGTGAATAGTTTTTCTGCATTTTTAGCACCAGTTCACTGGGAAGCAACAGCAAGGTGGGACCAGAAAGCTGCCGACGGGTGAAAGGCTTGGGTTTTCCTTTTCTTGTTCACCTTTCTTTACTCTGTCTTTTATGGAAGCATCTATTGCACATGGGTTGGAGCATTTGAAAGGCAGAAATATGGTGCTCTTTGTAAAGATGGTGAGTATGGCAAGAGGGTGTTATGTCAGCAGTAGAGTGGAGGAAAGATAACCGAACAGAGCCCCCAGTACTATGCAGGAGTAAGTATACAGTGCGACTATGTAGGTCAAGGCCTGCCTATGGAAAGAAAATCTATACCTGTTCTAAAAAAAAGATGGGGTTATTTTTAGAGCTTTGAATGGGATATGCAGGAATGTGAGTTACAACCAAACCTCTGATAAGTATACTGGCATTTAGGAATTTAGGTCAAAATAGTTTTAGAAAAATGGACTGCATTTGCAACATTTTGTCATAGCTTTTGCAACTGTATATATGTCATTTAGATATATACAATTTTAATATATGTAGCTATGGTTACATATTTATTCGTAAAAAGTTATCAAGAGCCTATTTTTGCCAAGATTGTGCTAAAAGCTAGGACCCAATTATGGAAAATAAGAACTCATGGCAAAGGACGATGTCCTTCATAGACTGCACCATCCATAAATGGACTCATGGACAAGAACTGACTCCCACCCCCAACACACGCTCTCTTTGCAACTGACTTGCTGTCCTGCAGCCCTACAAGGGTCTAACAGCCTCAGTGGTCAGGGTTTGTTATTCAGAATTTTGGGGGGTTAGTAAACTCAGAATTGAAAATAAAAGATTTTCCCAAGAAGCAAGGCTATGTACCTGACAACTTTTGAATGCTCCATACAACCACATATAGAGAGCTGGATTTTCATAGTTCTCTGGGCATCACTGAAGTGTGGGTTCATCTTTAGTGTCACAGTGAATTTGTTGTGACCTTCAGCGCTGTGATACTTAGTTTAAAATTGTAAATTATTTTGCATCCTCAGCACCACCCTCCATTGTTGTGAGTTATCTGATTAACTTCAAATTATATTTTAATGCATTTCTGCATCAATAACATGTTTGGCCAATTGTCTTACAATGACTAGAAATTAGAACCGTTTTGCATTGTGGATTAAAGCAGAATCAGTGAAGAGACTGTGTTAAAGCAAACACACATCCAATTCTTCCGTAATTCTTGATCAACTTTTTTAAGCACTGATACCATAATCCACACAGTTCAATGAGAGAGCAGGGGCAGGTAGGCCAACAGATCTTTTGCATATCTCAGTGTACCAATGAAATGAAAGGGGGACCCTGTCCTGGAGCAGTTCCAGGTGAGAAACGCACATAGCTTTATGTTATCCTTCATCGTGATTGTTTGGACAGAGGGTATATTATATAATGGTTGGAAGGGGGGGCTTCATCATATATACTATGAAACAATAAACACTAACCCTGATTTACATGGAGATATACCAATGATGTCTGAGACAGGATTAGTCACATAGCTGGTGGTGACTGGGGGTGGGGAAAGGGAGAAGAGATGGTCTATGGATGCTGGGGATATTCCCATTAGATTAGACCATAAAAGTAATTTGAACACATGTATTGACCTTTGATAGAATTTTACCCTCATAGATCAAAGAGTCTCAGATAAATCAAGGGCAGAACTTCTATCATACTTGTATAGGTCCATCCTGTCTTGTTATTTTTTCAAAAGTTGTTTGTTTTCACTCTGGATTATCAACACTCCATAAAACATTACCAGGACGGTTTATTATTTTCAGCAAAGTATAAAGTTTCCCCCAAGTTAGGATCTAGACAGTTGACATGGCATGGCCTGCACACGGCTCAGCTGCTGGCAGCTGCTCTTCCTCTGATCTCTGTAGAAGGCAGGCAGCAGCTCATTGTTGACTCCACTGTGCCAAGTCTCCTGCTGACAGGTTCCAGGGAGAGAGGACAGCCTTACCTGACTACCTGTCAACATAGGGCAGGGAGCAAGCGCCAGTCCCACCAAGGCACAGTCTCCTGCTGACTACATTCACTGAAAAGCCAGGAAACTCGGTCCTCTAAAGGTGCTCATCCAGATTCTTAATTTTCAGTCATTTCTGTTTCTTATGATTAAACTAATTGGCTCACAGTGCAACAAGCTGAGGAATAGCGACGGGTGGTGGAAAGGGATTTTTGAAAGATAAAACATCAGGATTTTTGACAATCATCCTGTTACCCAAGAGTCCTGGGGACTCGTTCTTTAGCACATACAAAATTAAATTAAAAAGGGAGAAGACCCTCCCTGCTGCTCCTGTTTTCCACACTGCTTTGGAGACAGAGCACAGACAGCTGGCTCCGAGTCTTCGTTTCGTTTCTAGGGCTGTCTTTGGTAGATGAGTTCTCAGACTACACTGACATTCGCAAGCAGTGCCACTTGTGTCTTTCTTTCTCCTACTAGTCTTGTCACATGGAGGCAGCAACCATATGATCAAGGCCACCCACGGTCCCTTAAAATACCAGATTGGAGTCGAGCACAACACCACCATTTTCCACGCACCATGCTTGCTACATGCAATTTAATGAGACTTAAGTCATTAGCCCCACTATCTGCTCCTAAATGACTCACTGAGTAGGCCTTAAATCACCTCCTACTTCAACTGACCGGCAAGGTTCCCCAAGATGCCTCTTAAAATTTACATTTCTATATTTGGACAATTCCCTGGGAGAATTCTCTACCTTAGCAGGCTCTTCTACAGCTGTCTTTAGAATCAAGAGCTCTACACAGAGTGACAGGTGCGACTGAAGTACAGAGCAAGGCAATGCAGGTTTGCTATGGTGTGTTAATAACACAAAACACAAGCCAAACTTATTGACATGCTCTATGAAACACTCTGTTCCTAGATTAGAAACAAATGCTCTGAAAATACAGACCCTCCCACTTCTTACCAGAAAAGATCTCACATGTTTTAGTGGGTGCCAGCAGTTCAAAGCAAACACAACACCTACATCACAGACCCACAACTGCTTTAAATTACTGTGGTCAACATTATTTGCATTTGAGGCCAAGATGGGCTGTGTTTGAAGTGAGGGGAGGGTAGAAAACTCTTGGTTGGATACAAGGAATGACATGGTTGTGGACTTCAGAAGAGGCTCTTTGCAAGGCGGGAGGTTAGGTGCTCAGGGGTTGCTGCGGACCTAGGAAGGGGTGGGCAGTGCTGGCTGAGTGGAAGGAGGGGCCCTCCCACACCAGCCAGGGCACCACATTTAACCTTCACAACAGTGCTCCAGATGTGTCAGATTCTTACTGAGGCTTAAGGACTTGACTAGTGGTAACTAGGCAAAACAGGCAGGATTTAAAAGGAATGGCTACTGTGGATGGAAATGAAAATTAGTACAAGAGAGTATAGGTGTCTCTTGAAAAACTAAAATTGGAATTACTATATGGTCCAGAAATTCCACTTCTGAGTATATATGTCATACAAGACTTAAAATCAGTATGTAGAATAAATGTCTGTATTCCATTGCAACACTATGCACAATAGCCAAGATATGGAGACAACCAATGTGGCCATCGACAGATGATTGGTAAAGTAAATGTGATAGCAAAATCAACCATGCACAGGCCCTAGGTTTAATCCCTAGTGTGTGCACACACATACCCACAGAGTCAAAAGTGGTACATACACACAGTGGAAATTTAGTCATTTGCAGCAGTGTGGATCAATGTAGAAGACATTATGTCAAGGGAAATAAATAAGCAGGCACAGAAATCCCAAAACCACAGTTTTCACTTACATGTGGAATCTAAAACAACTGAGCTTACTGAAGCAGAGAACAGAAAGATACTTATAGAAGCTGGTAAGTGGGGAATATGGGGAGATGATGGTCAAACAGTACAAAGTTGCAGTTAAGACAGAAGGAATAAATGACAAATATTCAGGGGGATAGACATGTTAGTTAGCTTGATTCAGTCATATCATTCTTAGGTCACAACATCACCATGTACCCCATCATGACATTCATTTGTTATTTGTCAAAAATAAAATCAAATAAAAAATAAAAAGCAACTATCTGGCTGGAAAGGTCACATTATTTATCTAATATGACACCGTTCTTAGGTTCTAAGCTCAGTCTGTATTCTCCCTTCTGGGATGAAACTGACCACACTAATGTAGGCATTTTTCTGGTTGGCAAGCTACCCACATACCCTGGGGGTGCTTAGGTATGGGGGTAATCTCAACATGGTGAATGAATGAACTCGTATTTCTCCCTCAGTCCTGATAACCTCTCTGTGTTACGTAGATCCTCTCTGGAGCTCTGAAGAGGGTGCTGTGGTTTGGATCTTAGGTGTCCCCTGAAAACTCGTGTGTGAGACAATGCAGAGATGTTCATAGATGAAATGATTAGACTGTGAGAGCTATAACATGATCAATAGATTAATCCATTTGATGAATCAATAAATGAATGGATTAGTGGGTGGTACTCGTAATTAGTGCGTGTGAATGGAGTAAGTAGGTCACTGGGCTGTGCCCTGGGGGATTATATTATCCCTGGCTCTTTATACTCAAGCTCTACTTTCTGGCTGCCGTGCCCTGTGCAGCTTTCTTCTGCCACACCCTTCCATAATGATGTTCTTCCTCACCTTGGGTCCAGGGCAACGGACACAGCTGACCATGGACCGAACTTCTGTAACTGTGAGCCAAAGTAAGTTTTCCTCCTCTAAGTTGTTCTTGTTGGGTATATTGGTCACAGGGATGCAAAGCTAACTAAAAGGAGGGCAAACAGTCAAATCTAGTACTAAAGACAATCTATCAAATGGAATTAGCTGGGCTAATTAACTCTACTGCTCAGTGATTAACAGAATGTCTATCAGACCTAGGTTTAGGTCTGGGTCTGCTGCTTACCAGTCATACCATGAAGGGAGTAGACACTGGGACGAGAGCATAGCTGCCAAAATCAATCCATCTGCATTCAAAGCCCAACTTAAATATTTTGAACCTTGTAATTTAAACTCATTTATTTAACATAAGTCCATATGCCTATTTCCTGTTTGGTGAAAAGGGGATAATAAAGAGTACCTACCTTGCTGGGTTCTTGGTAAAAACATTAAATAAGGTAATACATATAAAGTGTGAGATTACTGTAGGTCACAGAGTAACACTCAGTAAATGTCACCATCATCACCATCACCATTCCTCCTCTCCCTCATCATTGGAATGAACTGCTTAGTTTTTTTTAAGGTTTGCTTTGTTTTATGGAATATGTGATAATAATACCTATTTCACAGCATTGTGAGTTAGGGAGATCATGCATAAAAATGTTAGTATGGTATTTTGTTGGCTAAGGGAAATAGTGGTAGTAGTAACAATAAAAATAATTTGTCTATTTATTCTTATCAGATGAATTTCCTATTCAGAAATCTTTGTCTTTGTGATTACTTAGCAATTTGTAGAATTCTAAGTTCTGAATTAAATGGTATGAATATTTAAAAATTCTTCCTAATCTGTTCTATAGCATTATTGCATCGATTTATGATCCCATCAGGATACTGAAGTACTTAATTCATCTTGCCAAGAGTGGGAATTATTTTGAAAGATCTTTTCTGAGTGATTATATATCTTTGGGAGGCATGGAAGTCAACTTTATATGAAGAAGAACACCACCACTTCTCTAACCAAAAAAAAAAAAAAAATTAAGTTTTACTGTACTGTAGTACAGAGAAAGATTTACAGAGTGGCAAGAACAATGATGCATTTATTATGAAAAACAGTAAATCATGCATACTGATAAAGGAACAAGCCTTGATATGAACATTGTATTCCACTGTGTAATAAGGTAGTGGTATAATATGAAAACCACACATTTTGATGTACATTGTGTTCGCAACAGAATGAGCAAAGTTTACATGCTCCTCCCAAATGCCAGATGTTAGAATTTTTGAAGAATTCAGTTGTTTCTTTAGATAAAAAATGTATACCCCGAGAGCTTAAAATATTGATGCCCCAAAGAGCTCTTTCTCAAAGCCATAAGACATCAGTCTTACAAAAGATCATGGTGAGAGGCTCCAGAGGCTGAGGGGGTGTGGGAAGGAGATGTAGCTTCTCACCACACAGGAAATAATTCTCCCTGAGATGTGGATTTCAGTCCAGAAAGAGGTGACGGGCCTTTTTAAAATCACAATGCAAACAAAATAAAGCAGATCCATGCTAGTTATTTTCTTTTCATTTTGATAACAAATAAAAAAATTATCCAAAAACAATATATAAAATACATCTGTGTGTAGAATAATATGTATATATCATATCTGCATTTCCAAAGAATTTCAGTGCAATCTTTGGACACCTCTTGTAACTTAAATAATGGCATTTTATTTGCTTCTGGAGGGGAAACTTATTGCTGTTTACCCTTTACACCATTCATCCTTTTATCCTGTTTGAATTTATTAAAATTATGCAGGCCTTACTTATTTAAAAATTCATGAAAAATATCTGAGTGAATAACTATATAAACCACACTGGAAATATTTAGCAATGTATGTAGACATTTCTGGTCATCACAACCTGGGGTTGTGTAGTAATCAGCAGGTAGAGACCAGGGTTGCTGTTAAACACCCCACAATTTAGTTAAGGCCGACCCCCGCCTCCAACACACACACACACACACACACACACACACACACACACACACACACAAAAGACTGATCTGGCTCAAAAAGATCAAAAGTTCTGCTGTTCAGAAACCTTCCTGAAATTAGGGGAGGCGTTCCCACCAGCAGTATCCTGCCTGGTCCTGCAGGAATGGCTTTCATGAGCAGCTCCAGCAGAGGCAGCAGACCTGGTCCCATTCTGCTGCCTCTAACCATCTGGGAGAGTGGACCATAAGGCTTTCCTTCATGGGCGTGTGTGATTGTGAAAGGGCATCTAGGGGTTGTACTACCCCCATTATCCATATTTTAAAATGTTTGGTTAAAAGCTATTCACACTTTCTTATCTCAAACAGAGCTCTGGCAACTATACTTCAACTGTTACATCTTAAGGAGGGACATCACCCAGGGTCTACTTCAGACTCACAATTCTTAATTCGTTTAGGAGATAATATAATGACCAGAAGAATATTTCTTACAAAGCCGTATTTGCTTAGAGGACTTCAGGGCCCAAAGGATTCTACTGATAGGACTCCCTACAAAACTTCAAAGCAGAAAGAACTTATGGAGGGCCCACCAATGGCCACTCAAGAAAAAGAATGGATCTCACCTCCTAGAAACATCAGTGTGTTTGAGCTAATTTCAGTATGCCCCCACATTGTGCTATCTCTCTTTAAAATTGGTGGATTTTCTATATCTGTTCATTTTGTGTACTACAGTGTACAGTAACAAAACTATGACGTTTGAGGTTGAAGGGATCTTTACAATCCTCTAACAAAGTCCTCCCATATCATACTCATATAGGAATTTCTATTAGCTGGCATTGTTCTAAGAGTTTTATTCCTATTAATTCCTTTAACCCTCAGAACCACCCTATGAGATTGATACTATTGTCAACTACTCCATTTTACCAACGAGGAAACTGGGATACAACATAGAGAGGTAAGTATCATGTTGTGGCTGACAGGATTCTAAGATAATGATCAACTAGTTTTGGCCTCGTAAGACCCAGGCCACTGAAGGTAGGCACAAACTGACTTGATTCCAGTCAGCAGTATATGGCAATGGTGATGGGATAATATTATATACTAGATATAGGAGACTTAGTGGATAGGGAGAAAGAGTATCCTGCTGGCCTTGAAGAAGCAAGTGACCATGTTGTGAGAGGACCTGCTGGAGAATCACAAAGCAAGGGATGGTGGAGGCTTGTAGGATCTGAGAGAAGCCTCAGGGAGTGACAGTCAGCAAGGTAATGAAGACTTCACTACTTCATCTAAAGGGACTGAATTCTACCCCAACCCCATAAGATTGGAAGAGGGTCCCAAGTTCCCAAAAGGGATGCAGTCCAGCCAAAAAACCCAGACTGCAGCCTTATAAGACCCTGTCACAGGACCAGTTAAACTATACCTGGGCATCTTACCCACAGATAATGACACAATAAATGTCTGTGGCTTCTTGTGATTTGAATATTCAGTGTCCCCCTAAAACTCCTGCCTTAATGCAGGAATATTCAGAGCAAAATGACTGGATTGTGAGAGCTGCAACCTAATGCACCCATCACGGTTTGAATGGACTGACTTGGTAGTAACTGAAGGCAGGTGGGGCCATGGCTGGAGGAAAGGGATCACTGGAGGTGTGCCCTCAAATGGTTTATAGCCCTGGGGCCCTTGCCCTTTCTCTCTGTGCTTCCTGGCTGCCATGAGTAGAACAGCTTTCCTCTGCCCCACCCTTCAGCCATGATGCTCTGTCCTATCTTGAGCCCAGAGCAATGGAGTCAGCCAACCACGGACGGAACCTCTCAAACTGTGAGCCAAAATACACTTCCCCCATTAAGTTGTTCTTGTCAGTTATTTTGGTCACAGGAATGAAAAGCCAAAGAACACATGGTTTTACACAGCTAAGTTTGTAAAAATTTGTTATATAGCAACAGAAGAATAAGGTATATCCAAAATCACAAAGCAACCCAAAGGAAAAGCAAGGATTCAAATGTCAGTCAGAATCCCCTATCCATCCCCTCAACAACATCTCTTGTGAAGAGATATCAATTATTTTGCTTACCCAATTTAATTTTTCTTCCTTATATATGAACATATTATTCATTGTATCTGTCTTTGACTAGAATATAAGATGCATGTAAGCAATGATTTCTGACTATTTTGTTTTGTACGTAGTATTTTCATTACTCATAATACCTGAAATTGAGTAGGTGGTAAAATTAAGTACTGAATGAGTGAGTAAATGTAATCACTGAGAAGCTGAGGCTTGGAAAATGCTAAAGTTCCTCTATACTTAGTGGTAAAGTAAGATGTGGTCAACTGTATCACTGATCCTAATTCCTCACCACTTCCTGCAAGTGCATCCTCTGCCATATGACTTTCTAGTTCCTTCAGGAAGTCTGACTTGCATTGCCATGGGATGGGGCTGGAAGTGAAAGGGGCCGTTACAAGTCAGTGACATGTTTCCAATCACCTTGCTGTTCTGCCGTCACCCAGCACCTTGATGAGCCTGCTGGTCCATGGGAGATGAAAAATATGTGGAGAAAACCAAGACTTAACCTATGGTTGATAAGCTGAACTTGGATCAGCCACCTTCAGCAAATTCAGGAGCATATGAACAAGAATAATTGCTTTGAACCACTGAGCTCTGGGGTGGTTTGTTAATGCAGCACTATCATGGAACAGGAAGAGTTCTTTGGGCTTCTAGTCCACAGAGGCCTTATTAGCATGGTTTTTTACAGCACTGGCACACTGGGGAAGAAAGCCCTAAACAATAAAGGCAGGTATAATTTAATGCCTTAATAGTCCTTTTGTTGGCTATAGGATGCTTTGCAACCATTAGGTTAAGAGCAGCTTATAGGATAGAATACACCAGAGATCATATTTCTGATAAAATAACAAAACCAATACATAAATCTGCACCTCTGGAATTAAGGAGCTGCAAAAAAATTATATTATACATGATTAAAAGGAGCAAATTGGAGCCAGGAGCTCAACAGCCAAGAAAGCCCAAGTCAATGTGGAGCAGACAATGGTTAATCATCTACTTTTAAGATCTGAAAAGACTAAAAAGGTTTTGAATTTCTGTATCCTGGAGTCTCTGGTTATACTTTAAAATAGTGTGTTATTGTCCATAATTTAGTCAAAATTGAAAATAGATCAAAGCCAGATCTATTTGGTGTAATTTTCCCTGGATAAAGATGCAGCAGGAGTGTTAAAGCTTAATATTACAGACATGAAAGAAGAAGTCTCATGAAGCAATTAGTTGGCTAGAGCTGTCCATTCACAGAGGCAGGCCAGCACTGGGGCTGAGAGAGACAATGCAAGCAGAAGCCAGCTCAGCACCTTTACATACATCTCTGCCAATAACAGTGAAATTATTTTCATCTATTGGGACTTACTGTATGTTAGACTCTTTCTGATAAAAACTCTCTTTACATTTGATCTTCAATTATTACAATGATCCTAATAAGTTACATACTTGCTGTGGTCGAAATGTTTATGTTCCCCACTCCCCTGCCTGCTGCCCAACTTTATATGTTAGACCCTAATTCATGAGGTAGTATTAGGAGGAGTGGCTCTCCAGAGGTGAATAAGTCATGAAGGTGCTGTCCTCATCAATGGGATTAGTGCCTCTGAAAGGAGTCAAAGAGACCAGAGTTCTCCTCTTCCACTGTATGAGAACTCAATGAGAAGACACCTGTGAGAAAAAGGCCTCTCACCAGACATCAAATAGGCCAGAGCCTTGATCTTGAACTTTTCAGCTTCCAGAACTGTGAGAAACAAATTTTTTGTTGTTCATAACATAATTGGTTTATGGTGTTTTATTACAGCAGCCCCAAATCCAGGTTTATGATGAAGAAAAGGCTCAGAAAGTGAAGTTTATTATGTGGACAAATAGCTAATATGCTGGAGAGGAGGGTTCTGACCCCAAAGTCTAAATTCTTTTCACAAGATCACTCTGCTCCTCAGGTTTCTGGATAAAGATGGCTTCCTTTCCTTTTATTTTTTTTCCCTTGCTTCTTTCTTTGTACTGAAGATTTCATATTTATCCAGTCTGTCTATATTCACCATTAATGTCATTGATTACATAACAAATTCACTCAGAAATACCACTGTTCCCAAGCCTCCTTTAGAAAACATGTCCACATTTATTTGTCTGCTATTTGTCAAAAATATAATCTCAAACTGATACAGAAGCAATCTAATTTGGTTTCATCCAACACTTCAAATTGGATGAAGCTGGTCAGCAGTGCCATCCTTTAGTTATGGAAACAATCTGGAAGGCTGGTGAGCTTATGCACCTCGGTGGCACCATAATGCAAAATGTCTTGTTATCTCTGTGCACAGGTTCACCTACTCACCAAACAAGAGCAACCAGAGAATGCACGGGTATTGGCCCTTCCTACAGAGCTCTGTGAACGCACAGCACTTCAGCAGTTCTGACACTTGTCCAACATAAATCATTACCCATTTGCCCCACTTATGTCAAGCTCAAACACCTCTTCAGGCATCTGAGGTTATCAATGATAGACTACACAGGCCAAAAGTCCAGCATTTGGGGAGCATTGGCAAGTACCCAGCCCACTACTGACCTGAAAGTTCATGTGAATGCAGGTCAGGAAATATCTTGTATAAAAGGGCTTCCTCTTTGAAAGTGTTATTTCCAACATAACAAAAATATCACACAAAATGGCAAAATAATATTTATAATAGTATATAAGAATATATTCAGTAAGAAGTGACTCTGTTACCACATGCCTAGTTCTTAGATTTTAGGAAACAATCATCTGGCAGTCCTCTGTGCCCTTCCTAGACATCACGTCATATCCATGTGTTCAGCCATTTCTCTTCCTTCCACTAAAGACACTTAGACCTGCCCTGTATTTAGCCTTTTCTTTTACATATCTTGAAAATCTTTCCATATTGAAGGCAACAGTAGGAAATAAAGTCTTAGGTTAGTATCTTTAAAAAGTGGAATATGTCTCACTAAGAAATATTAACTTCAGAGAAAATAGACCTATGTCCTTAAACCATTTTTGCTCATTACAAATGGATTCCAGCAGAGAAAGTGAAGAAAGGGAACATCGCTGGGGATGTAAGAACAGACAAACAAAGAGCCTCATAGGAATTCTGGCTGCCTTCCTCCTTGATGTAAGGATTTTGTTTCTTATTTCTTTTCCCTCTTTTTCTGAATAGGAAGAGTGGGCACATTGAAGTTTGTGAGAGGCTTTGCAGAGGTGCACTGCAGGCCACCTTCTGTGCCTCCACAGTGCTGGCGTGTGTGAAGTCACACTGACAATGCTTTGTTTAGTTTTGCTTGAAAGTTTGACATACAGGGAAAAAAAAGCCACTCATACCTCCCTTATCCCTCCAATAGATTCTGGTTTCCAAAACCTCAAAACTTGCTACAGATGATGAGTATAAAAGGCACCCAGCATACACAGTAGCACAGGGTTTGCCAAAGCATGGCTCAAGAAGAATGATAGGTTATTCAAGTTTCAGAGGCACTGCACCCTGCAGTTCTGCTTCTGACCCGGATTGCAGATCTCTCAGAAGTACTTCCTGAAGATCTGATGTGACTTGATGCTGGGGAGGGTAGTCTGGGGAGGAGCCAGCACAAGTTCAACTTGCTTTAAACAAAGCTTGGCAGTCTGGGGGCAGGAAGCTAAAGCAGATATTGAACAGTTAAAAGTACAATATACAAACAGAATCAAATGAAAATATTAAGTTGATTGCTTCACCTAAGACAATGGATTGATGGCTTGTCATCAATATTGGAGTGCAAGATTGGCATAGTCTGATTATAAATTGAGGGAACACAAAATTCAGTCTGTGAGGCCTGAGGGCTGCCAGAAAGCATGGTAAATGGAGAGGCATGTGTAAAGGGTGATTGATAGAAGCACACCAGAGTGTTATGCTTCTGACAGCAGGAAAAATATATTTGGTTCTAAATAATCTCAAATCAATATTTATAAGGGAAGAATCTCTAACCTGCAGGCATTATTTGCAGGTTGGGGTTGGTTATGGGGCTATTTTCTCATGGGCAGCTCTGTAAGTAAGTCTACACAGCATCCTTCAGTGTGACAGCAGCAGGGATCTATTTATTTAGTGATGGTTCGTCTAGGCATTGCTCACTTTAGATCAGTAAGTAGTCAATTTCCAGAAAGCTAATGTTCTGCACAAAAATGCTAACTGAAAGCCCATTTCCCATTATTTTAAATGGAAAACATTTTGATGTTATACATCAATTTCCCAAAATGTATCTAAAACATAATAATCTGTTAATACGCAAGTCACCAACTGTCATTTTAAGATGCTTCTTGAAAACCAAACATATGCTCTATAGAATGTTCATATACTTTTAAAAAAATACATAAGTATAGAACAGAGTCATACCTAACTTATATAATATAGGTATAAAAAGACAAATCATAGGGCTGGGGATGTGGCTCAAGCGGTAGCGCGCTCCCCTGGCATGCGTGCGGCCCGGGTTCGATCCTCAGCACCACATACCAACAAAGATGTTGTGTCCGCCGAGAACTAAAAAATAAATATTAAAAATTCTCTCTCTCTCTCTCTCTCTCTCTCTCTCTCTCTCTCTCTCTCTCTCCTCTCTCACTCTCTTTAAAAAAGAAAAAAGACAAATCATGTTCTACTGGAGGGGGGATGGTCATTGGAAAGATGAATGTTGCAGGATATAGCTACAATTATTGTGAGCAATGCCAGGTGCAGATGGCAAATAGGATAGTACAACCTGTGAGATCTGAATTGCCAATAAAGAAAGAGTAATTAGCAAACGAAGAGCTTGCTGAGGCTGCAGACTCCACAGCAGTAAAGAATAAAAGCCTTGGCCAAATGATTGGCAATATGGAGCGACTTGAGGAAGGGGGTTATCGCTCACTGATCAGATTTGATCAAGAAGAACAATGTGTAAGTGAGGCTGGGTAACATAAGAAGAGATCAAAGTGTCTGACCTTCATGTAAAGCAGAAAGACAACAAGCTAGACTAAGATAAGTCAGAGGACATATCCCATGGAATATTCTCTGGTGAAGATAGCACCCTAGAAGGGAAATACACTAAGGATGCTAATAAGAAAAATGAGAGACAGTGGACGCACTTTTTAAAACTTAAGTTTTAAGGAATATGTTTTTTTTTTCACATAAATAAGCAGCTACTGATATCTTTAGAGAACTGAAAGGACTGCAGGTGCCTCAGTGAATCTTTTGTTTGTGTGTTTATTGTGGTGCTGGAGGTCAAACCCAGGGCTTCTCACATGCTAGGTAAGGGCTCTACTGAGCCACATCCCCAGACCTTTTTATTTTTTAATTTGAAACAGTGTCTCCCTAAGTTGCCCAGGCTATCCTTTTTTTAAATTGATTTTTTAAAAATAAATGACGGTGGAATACATTACAATTCTTATTACATGCACATCAATGTTTATAGCAGTACAATTCATAATAGCTAAACTGTGGAGCCAACCTAGATGCCCTTTAGTGGATGAATGGATAAAAAAAATGTGGCATATATAAAAACTGGAATTTTACTCAGCAATAAAAGAGAACAAAATCATGGCATTTGCAGGTAAATGGATGGCACTGGAGAAGATAATACTAAGTGAAGTTAGCCAATCCCCCCAAACCAAATGCCGAATGTTTTCTCTGATATAAGGAGGTTGACTCATAGGGGGTAGGGAGGGAAACATGGGAGGAATAGATGAATTCTAGATAGGGCAGAGGGGTGGAAGGGAAAGGGAGGGGGCAGGGGATTAGCAAGGATGGTGGAATGTGATGGACATCATTATCCAAAGTACACGTATGAAGACACGAATTGGTGTCAACATACTTTATATACAACCAGAGATATGAAAAATTGTGCTGTAAACATGAACTGTGAATCTTTACAAATGGTTTGTCTGTGCAGCCAAGCAGGCTCGGGCACTTGGACTCTGGAAGCTGAGGTTCCTCACACATTCTCTTCACACATTCTGGGGCACACATCACAGGATGATTAATACTTATATCTCAAATCAAACAGATCCCATTAGTAACAATACAGACAATTGAGCTGTATTAACAGCTAACCTAGCTGTATTAACAGCTAACCTCTAGTCATGTTGTTTGTTCAATACTAATACCACTTCTACATTACTCTCAGCCTGGTGACAATATATAGTCTTCAAATAAGGATGAGAGAAAAAAGTCATCAACACTGAATGTGGAACAGTTGGTAACATTCACAAACATATTGGAAAAAATAATATGAGATAGACTATTATTCTAAACATATTCTCATGTTTTGACTCCAAAAAACAGAGACATTCACAAAGTAATCTCTATTTTTGTTCTGGATTTCTTTGTATTTCTGTTTTCCCTTGTCTATAATAAAGTGTTCAGTTGCAAAAGAGAAAGACCCTAAAATATAACCTAATTCAGGAAAGCAAGGGGAGACAAATGGTGGGTAGCTTAATATAAGTGAAAGAAAGTTTGTTGTGTAGTTAAATTCTGTCCCTTGTTCCCCGATCCAAGACTTCTCTTCACTTTAATACAGAAGTATTAAAACTTTGGTTCTTCTAATGTGTGACTTCAGAACTCAGCACTGGATTAAATAAAGTGAAGGTGAAGTCTGGTGATGGAACCGGCAGAATGACAAGAGATGTCACTTAGCATGATGTTTTAAGGTTCTATTGTCTTGACAACTAACAAAAGTGTCATCAGTTTCAACACCAGAAGAGTTCTTATGAAATACTCTCAGCACATTGCAAATATAAAAGATAACAAAATTAGGTCACCTGCTTTCCAGTCTGATTTTCCAATTCTGAATAGTTATTTCACTAGTCACACAGACCCAAGCAGGGTTGGAAACACTCTAGCTTTCTCTCCTGTGCAAAGCTAACAATCCTCTTTAGAATGAGTCTTAATTATATGTTTTATGTTGAATAATCCTTTCATATAAAGTTTATGATTGATGTATGTACATTCCATGTATGTATTATATGTCAAAATTCTCATTCTGCTGTCATGTATGACTAAAAATAAACAAATAAAGAATTAAAAATAAATAAATAAATAAATAAAGTAAGTTTATGATTATGATAGCCAGATACTAAGATTCTCCTAACTTGGAATCAACTTTTCTTCCCTCAAGGTAAATTAAGGAGGTGAAACAGGGGAGAAGCTCACAAGGATAAGTAGGAGACTGTGTGATCTTCCCTTAATAACACTGGTAAATTGCCAAGAGAGGAACTCAGGTTTTCAACCAGATTGCTCAATTATTTTCAATGCCAAAGTGACATTTTAAAGAAAAGGAGATGTGTGGAAACTAACCTTACAGTTTCCTTTGATTATTTCTAAATTTTGACTCGGGTTTTTTGGTCTTATAACATTTTGAGTCATGGGTAATAAAGTCAAACACAAAATTAGCTTCTAATAGTTGGTAGAAGCAAGTGGATGTAAGTTGAGAAAAATCCACTGCCAGAAAGCAGAAGCTGAAGCAGAAAGACAGTGATAAATAACTAATTTAACACCAGCTGCTGTGAGGGCATCTGTTTCTCATAGAACAAATCAGAATCCCTGGTGAGATCTCTATGAGTAAGGTATGGGCAGGAATCTGTAAAAAGAAAAGGAAGGAAATAAAAGAAGTAGGGAATTTAGATTTTTTTTTTTTATGATGCAAATCTGAGCCTATGTTTGGGAATTTCTGGGGTGGTGACAACTTGTTTATCTCACTAGCTTTGGTCAATCAGGCTAGGTAATAGGAAGTCTTATACCATGTTATTTCTATTATTCATCAGAACTGGAAGAAGGTACAATACTGCTGTGCTGGTGCCCTGAGTGGCTGGCTGGGACATGGTCCATTTCCAGAAAGCCATGCTCAGAAAACCTCTGTTGTCTGACATTTCTTACTTAATATCCAATCTTCTCAAAAACTTAACGTGTTTTTTTTATTTATATGCACATCACTCATTTATTTCTATGTTAACCTATACTAAAGACTTTATATATTCACCCATTAAGCAATATTTATTGTACACCCAATGATATGCTAAGTATGCAGGAACATAAGGCACAGTTTCAATTTCTGCTTCTAGTCAAGATCAAGCAACAAACACTGAACTTACCCCCCTGACTGACTCAACTAACACACTAGAGAAAATACACAAAATAATGACATTTGAGAATTTAAATATCAGGTAATGAAGGGCAGTGAGATTTATGATTAGTCCAATTTACCATATGAAGAACATTTCTAGGTCATGATGCAGGGAGAAAACCAGAAAGCGTCTGGTAATCTCCTTGATACACATCTGTGAGTCCAGGGCAGCCAAGGCAGCTATAATGTATAGAGCAGAAAATCAATGAGAGACCTATCCCAAGAGAAAACTCTAAGGTCCCCCATGATAATGCAGTTATGTACTGTTAGTGCATAAAGTTGAGGAAATTATACAATGCCAGGGAACCACCCATGATTTTAGAGGTAGGGAATAGTGTCCAGAGCTTTCACATACATAGGAATGTGTACTAATGCCAGAGCAGGAGATCCTATGAGTCACAGGATATTGTTCACAATATCAAGAAGAATCTTGCTTCATTAGTGTAGAAAAACTCACTCTAGGCAGCCTACATCTTATGGAAGCCTAAAAACAAGATAAAAAGATGAAACAGTTTCAAGTAACTTGAACATGTCATAGAATAAGCTGAGGGTTTTGGGGAAATATTAAAATATGCAGAATATGGAAAAAATAATTCACAATATATAGAATTGTATAAAAATTACTAGACATAGAAAGACGAAAAAAATACAATCCAGAACAAGAAGAAAAATCAACTGATTCAAAAATGACAAAACTGTAGAAAAAGAAATTATTACACAAGTATTGAATATGTTAAAAAGGCGAGGGTTAAGGTTGTGGCTCAGAGGTACAGTGCTTGCCTAGCATGTGTGAGGCCCTGGGTTCGGTTCTCGGCACTACATATAAATAAATGAATAAAATAAAGGTTCATTAACAACGTAAACATTTTTTAAAAAAGGTAAGCAGAAAGACTATATACATTAAGTAGAAATATGGAGAAGTTTAAAAAAACAAATTTCTAGAAATAAAACAGATGATATATGAGATAAGAAATACACTCGATAAGAATAGTATAAAATTAGACATTGAAGAAGAAAAGATTAGTAAACTTGAAAATATAGCAATAGAAATTCTTCAACTGAAACACAATGAGGGAAAAAGATCAAAAACAAAAAATCAGGGAGGAAACAAATAATTAGTGAGTTATGTGACAATCAGTGAACCAAGTGGCCCAATAGGTCTGTAACCGAAGTTTTGAGGGAGCAGAGCAACAGCAGGAGTAAGAAAAGAATGTTAAGAATCAATGGCCTAAAATTTTCCATGTTTGATGAAAATTATAAAGTAACGAAGAAAAAGCTTAGGAAACCCTAATTACAAAGCCATGTGCACATTAAAACACATAATAATCAAATTATTTAAAATCATGATAAAAAGAATATTTTAAAAACAAGAGGAAAAAAGAAATCTACAATATATACAGAAGACTCAGATAAGCATAACTGCCATTTTTTTTTAATTTTTGGTCCAAGATGATACTAAAAGATATAATCATGTCAGTAGATGAGAAAAATAAAATTGACAAACTCCAGAATCACTTCCTGATAAAAATTCAATGAACTAGGAGAAGAATCTTCTCAACTTGATAAAAGGAATCTACAAAAAGCCTACAGCTAACATGATCTTTAATAATTATAGATTGGATGCTTTTCTCCTAAGATCAAGAGCAAGGCAAGAATGCTCACTTTCACTTCTGTTCAAAATTATTGTTGGAGGGTCTACTCAGTGCAATAAGAAAAGAAAAGAAGTACTGTTACAAGGAGGAAGAAGAAAAAATACCTTTATGAACAGATGGCATGATTATTAACATGGAAAAATCTATGTAATCCATCAAAAAAGCTATGAGAATAAGTTGATTTTAGCAAGGTAGCAGGATAAAAGATGAATACACAAAAATTGTATTTTCACATACCATCAATGAACAATTAACATTTTAAATGAAAAATAAAATTTGCAATAGCATAAAAATATTAAATAGCTATAAATATGCCAAAAAATGAGCAAGACCTATACACTGAAAATTATGAAATTTAGATGAAAGAAATTAAAGAAGATCTAAATAAAAAGGAGAGACACATTATGTTCAGAGTTTGGAAGACTCAAATTACTAAAATGCCAATTATCTCCAAATGGACCCATAAATAAAACAAATTCAGTAGTTTGTAAAAACTTATCAGCATATTTTAAAAATATGTAGAAATGCAGATGATATAAAATAGCTCCCCCCCCAAAAAACAGTGAAATCCTTGTGTAATTTGAAGGATGTATAGAACTTAACTTTAAAACTATGACAATCAAGCCTGTGAGATATTGCATTGAGAGTCTAGGAATACTTCATGGTCCACTGAATTTCAAAAAAGTTGTGTAGGCAATTCAGAGAGAAAGAATAGTTATTTCCAGAAATGGTACTGGAAAAATTGGAAAGTTGTAAGAACCCCTCCAACACCCTGCAAAAGAACTTAATTTTAGCACCATAAACAAACATTAATTAAAAATGGATCATAGACCTAAATAAAAAACCCTGAAGCTATAAAAATTCTGGAAGAAAATCTTCATGAACATAGATAGATCAAAAGTTTTTGAATTTCCTCAAAATTATGCCCTTTGCTCTTCAAAATAAACTGATAAAAAATCTAAAATGCAAGTTAGAGATTGGAGAAAACATTTTCAAATAATGTATCTGATAAAGATATAAAGAATTTTCAAGAGGAAAGGAAATATGTCCATACATATAATTTTACATCTTCATATGATGATTCATAGTAGCTTTTCATGCAATAGTCAAAAATGACAAAACTGGAAACAACTAAAAAGTCAACAACATGTGAATGGTTAAAAAAATATAAATTATAGTATATCCATATAATGGAGTACCACCCAGAAATAAAAACAAAGAACTCCTGACATAGCAACATAAAATGAATCTCAAAATAGTTATGCTCATTTGAAAAAAGCCTCACCCTACCACCACCAAATGAAAATTAATATACATACTCTATGTTTTTAATTGCACATAATTTAAGAAAATTCACACAGATTTGTAATCTATAGTGACAACAAATAGATCAATGGCTACCTGGGGATGCAAGGGGGAAGCAAGAAGGGATGGAGACATTATAAAGAGGTAAAAATAAATTTTAAAAGATGATGTATATATGTCACTATCTTGAATGTGGTGATGGTTTCATGGGCATACATACAAGCTGAAACTTATCAGACTGCATACTTTAAACATGTGAAGTTTAAAACCCATCAATTATATCCCAATGAAGCAACCCAAAATTATAAAAGCATCAAAAAGTTCAAAATTCAGCATAAAATTCAACTTTGCACATTTGTTCTAGGGTAGTCTCATAAACTTTAGTTAACTCAATTCCCTCTTATAAATGATAGCCCTCAAGTCTTCTATGAATTTTTATTTTATATTTCAGAAGTGATTAAGTATTCTGACAGAAAAAAAAATAAAGATTTTTAAGAAAAAAGTTACTGTCAAGTAGGAGTTTGGGAGACAATTCAAATATAAGAGAGGAAGAAGGGAAGGTAAATAAAGGGAGAAATGGAGGAGAGAGAGAGGGTAGGGAGTGAACAAAATACACACACACACAAGAAACCTTAAAGAATGACCTCAAATGCAATCTCAATTCAAGAACATTTGCATTTAACCTGTACTCTAAACTTGGATCAAAAGCTATAGTGCTCATATAGATTGCTGTTGGTTCATTACCCCTCATATGCCTGTCTTTCTCTCATCCACACTAAATTCACAACTGCAGGTTAAGTGGCTTCACTTTGAGTCAGCAGAACTTTGTGGAGTTGTCAGACAACAAATTCCTGAGAGCAATTACTATAACCAAGGTTGCAGCCATCTTCCACTGTTTTCTGGCCTTCTCCCTATCCTGACTCCCTTTCCCAGATGCTCTGTAAGGCTCTGGTGTGCCCAGAATGAGCAATCCATATCCTCTAAAAGGATGTTAAAGAGGCAAAGGTCTTTTCTGAGGAAGCCACCAACATCCCTACCCAAACTGACACATACTGACCATAATGGCTGCAACCACTATGTGGACTTAAAAAAATATACTGTTTAAAATGAAGTAAAAAACCCAAAATGTAAAACTGTATTTGTAAAAAGACTTCAACCATTGAAATACTGACAGATAGATAAAAATTAGGACATATGTAAAAATGAAAATAGAGAAGCTGTCAGAGGTTTTGTTTTTCTCCCTCCTGTTTTCACAAACAATCTTTATTGATGTTATATTGTCTTTTATAGGGGATTAAAAAAAGGTATATTGACAGCTGCTAGCTTGAAGGCTTTTTCATTCTATCCAGCTGAAATGAATCTGAGGCTTCTATTCATCTGGGGAAAAAAGGAAAAATAACATTTATTTTGCTCCTGTGGTGGGTGGTTGTTAGCTGGGGAGGATTTGTTTGACTGCCAATTACTGGTAACACTTATCTGATTGTTATACATTTTATAAATGTGTCTAGCAGTGTTCTGTCTGTAAATGTATACAGTTCAGAAAATACCTATCATAACTTAATCTCCTGTTCCATGGGATGAGAAAGCTTGACCCTGGCCAAGATAGTGATATGGCCCTCACCTCATTGTAAGCACAGTGGGTGCTTTAATAAGACCCAGGGAGGCCTGGTCTGAATAGCATTCCCAGGGGAATAACACTACTGTGGCAAATTACATAAGGCACAGAAGAAGCTGTTGTTGTGCTGGCTGCATGTCATGTCAGGAAAGCAAAATAGTAGACGAGCAAGAACACCAACACCAGGGCCAACCAGTCATTTTGAAGAATTATTTGTAAAAATCTACAAAAGTGTTCAGGATGCACTAAGCAGTTCTTTTCTAGGGTCATCTCTGCAGAGAAAACGAGTGCATAAAGCTTCAAGTATGAAGAAGGATGCTGCTACCTCAGCAGTCTTGTCCTTTTATGATAGTGAGGGCTGTGGCTGTGGCCAATTGGTAGAGTGCTTGCTTAGCATTCTCAGCACTGCAAATAAATAAATGAATAAAATAAAGGTTCATCAATACCTAAAAAACATTTTTTAAAAAACTGGTGAACAACTTAAATTGTCATGAGTAGGTGGACCAAATATGTACAACCACAGAACTGATCACCGTGCAGCTGTTAAAACAAAATGAAGATTTATGTAAAATAATGGAGAAGACTGTCCATGAATGATTTAGGAGTTAAAAGCAAGTTGGAGACAGTTTTGTAACGTGTTTTACTGAGACATACCACTCACAAACACTATGTATATGAATGATTACAAAGGAATAAAAAAGGAATATGCATGGAATTTTTAATAAAATTTACCAGGAAAAAGATTAACTTCTGAATTTACAAACTAAATCTAGAGGGATTGTCTATACTTTTTACTTTTGTTAAAAAAAAAAAGAAAATAATTTTTAAAAAAATTAAAGAAAGTAATTAAAAAAAAGAAATAAATTTAAGTTGGACAGGATATCACTGTAGAGAACAATGCTTTAGAAAAATTGATCAAATGAAGACAATGAATTTGGTAACACAAGTGTTGTTAGTAATTTCCATCAAGGAAAATATGGAGTATTTTTTGGGGGAAAAAAGAGCACATGTTAAAGTGGCTTTTTATCCCCTTCCACCCCTCCTCTTAACTATACAAGGTCCAAATTTCTGGATAATTAGCAGGTGGAATGAAATATTAGCAGACAATTAGAAGAGGGACCCTTTGGGGAAAGTGAGTCTCAACATTAGAGGTACATCTCTAAGAACTAAAGTATCTATGGGAGGAAAAACTGTAAGTTCTTTTTCAGATTAAAATAGGCATGGTTATGCTAATTTTGAGCAAAGCCAGCAGGCTGAGTTCCCAGCACTCCTGGAGTCCTGGACCCTGCCCGTCTGAGGGTCCAACTGTGTCCGCCCACAGGGATGGCTGACACCATCTTGCTGCAGAGTTCTCAGGACTAGCCTGTGGCCATGGCTGCCTCTAGGGTGGGACAGGGACAAGGCTGAGTGTCTTTATGAACTACTTCAGATCTTAAACCACAACCGCCCACATAACCATCTGTTAAGTGCCATGTGGACCCTAAAAGAAAAATCCAGTTTGGTCCTAAAAATACTATTTGCATCACAAGGAAAGTTCTCCTATGGCCCTGCCTCACAGGCCTCTGTTTTACAAAATATTAATTAGAGATGGTAATTCTGTGTCAAAATGGTACAGTGGTCACACCCTGGAATGTGAAATCATAAACCTTAAAATTCTGCCAAAATGTGTCATTTCATCGAAGTGTAACAAATGGGTTTAAATTGTTTATATTCTACGGCTCTCTAACCACAAGTTCACTGGACTGGAATTATAATGTCGCCTGGACTTGGAGTTGTAACCTTTGACTCATGATGTGCAAGGCTGATTTCATTCTCTGTTGGTTAATACTAAAATTGTATATACTCACATGTGATTGAGAAGGAAACAGTCTTTGAAATTTTTAATGAATCTCTCCTGTTTCTGCTGTATGTCATTTAGCCCCAAGAGTATTTCCCATTGCCTCCTTGTGATCCTGGAATATTTCTCTCTTGCCAGCAGATCTGATGTTAAGCTTTGTTAAGCAGATGATGCTGGAGGAACCACAGAGGAGGAAGAATCCAGGGATTGGTGCTCACCTACCAGCTTGCCAGCCCTAGGCAGCAGTTCCCTGTTTGTCTACCAGTCTCAGCTTACCAGACCCAGGAGTGGATTTCCTGCTCACAATGCTTTGTCCACCTCCCTGAGCCCACCAGCACCAAAAGGGAGGCTCCTAGCCAGCTAGTTCTAGCTTGCAGTTACATGCTACCAGTATTTGTTCTGTAGCTGTGGATCAGCTCTAGCCGGGGGGTTCTCTGCCATCCAGTGGGCTGTGATGATTTCTTTCTTTCCCCATGCTATCAATATGGGTCTCCTCTTCTTTTCTTGATCAGTTTGACTCAATATTTGTTGCTCCACTAATCATTTTTTAAAACAGCCTTTATTTAACTCCATTGTTTTCAATTTCATATATCTCTTATTTGATACTGATTTTCTTTTTTCTGCTTGCTTTTGATTTAATTTGCTTCTTTCTTCTGCTTGATACTATAGACATATAGTCATTGATTTTAAAATTTCCTATTTTCCAGTATTAGTTTTTAGTACTATAAATTTCCCTCAAAGTACTGCTTTAGCTTTATTTCATATATTTTGATATGGTGTGTTTGGAGGATCTATTCGGTCTTCTAATCAAAGCACAGTTATTAAAATATAAAATTAAAGTTATTAAAAACTGTTACTGTGGGGATTAACATAATCAGACAATGTAAAATAATCACTCTGTGTGAGAGTTAACTTATAGGTATTTCATGTTTTCTTCATTAAAGCATCATGCCTAATGATTTTTCTCTGAACACATGGTGACACAGTCTCATAATCATCCTTTTCTAAACATTTTCCAGGATTCTGGACAAAATGCAATTTGTTCTTCATGCCCCTGAGAAGCAGTTGCTAGATGCCTAGAACTTGATGCTGTGGTGGTTACTCAGCTTCAACCAAGTGAATAATGATGATACCCAAGGAAAGAGAGGGGCCAGATATAACAGGGTGACCTCATGGAACACAGACCTAGGACCACCCACTAGTCTGCATTACACATAAAAGAAAGAAACCATCTATTTTCTAAGACATGTAATTTTTGCCTCTTTTGAAATAGACAAATTGATGTGCTAATTATTTGACTTTGGTTGCCATTTGGAAAGGAGAGGAGTATTGTAAGGGATGGGGAGAGGACTGAGCTTGCCACAACAACCAGTTGAGATATCATGGTGACATGGACAAGCACAGTGGAGAACTGTGAGTCAATTCAATATCTTTTTGAAAACTAGAACTAATTAAGCTTGCTAATATATTTGGTGCACAGGACAAAGAAAGGGTAAAAATTAAGAACAATTCTTATATTTGGATGGATTTCATCTGATGTTGTTATTGAACATCCAAGAGGAAGGACTAATAGCGATGCTGGACATACAGGGCTGACTCAGAATTTACCACATGGTATTATGACCATCTGCTGCCTAGCCTTCTCCATGGCACACCATTAGGTACTTGGAGGAAGATATAATGTCCTATTTATTTTAATGGTCTAAGTTCTAACGGAGTAACTGACATAAAGTAGATAGTCAATAAATATTTTTAAAATTAGTCCATAAATAAGCTTTTGTGAAAGGAAATTTACATTCTAAATGATGGGAAAAAATGCTTTGGGATTAAAATACCTACCTATACTACAAAAGTGGTCTAAATAATTAAATTGCTAAAGGAATTCAGCAGACAGGGATTAATATTTGAATGAAGACAATACATTTAGAACAGTGTATTGAGACATAAAAGGATCTTAACAACATTAATTTATAAATGTATAAAGATATTAAAACAAAAATTACTACTGTGGAAAAAATAACAGTTTTGGAAATAATACCACAAAGATCATTTGGTCTAGTGGTTTTCATAGTATGTTCCTCTGAGTCTTGTACTTTCTTGGAAGCACACCTGGGAGGTAGGGGAAGGAGTCAAGCAGGTGAGATTTAGGAGTCTAAAGATTATTGGTGAAATTTAATTCTAAAAAGGAATTACACTATTAAACTTTTTTTTTTCACTCAAAGCTATGATTCCTCTAACCTCCTTCTCTAGGTGAAGAAATTGAACCCTCCTTAAGCAGTCCAGTTACAAATAGAGAAGTTGAAGTCGTAGAAGTCGGTTCTTTCAGCAACTAGTCTAGAGATCATGAACTTTTATTCCAGAATTTATCTAAAAAAATCCTTGACATACTTCCATATTTACTATCTGTTTTAGTCAGCTTTTTTTGCTGCTGCAACCAAAAAATCTGACAAGAACAATCTTAGGAGCAAAAATTTATTTTAGGGCTCACCATTTCAGAAGTCTTAGTTCATAGATGGCCAAATTCATTCCTCAGGCCTGAAGAACAGCATGAGAAAAGAGTGTGGCGGAGGAAAGTGATTCAGGGCATCACGTCAGGAAGCAAAGAGACACTTCATTTACCAGGTACAAAATAAATATCCTAAAGGCACATTCCAAATGCCCACCTCCTCCAGCAACACCCTGCCTGCACTCAGTTACCACTCACTCAATCCCCATTAGGGATTATTTCACCAGCTCTTAGAATTCTCATTCACCTTTGAATGTTCTTGCATTGTCTCACACATGAATTTTTGGGGGGCATCTAAGATGTAAACTACAACACTATCTATCACTTCTTGGAACTGTAAGTTCCATACGTTTATTACAAATGATTAAATTATTTCACTTATACTGGGCTTAAACACAATGTAATGCAAAGAGAAGGAGCTTT
This sequence comes from Ictidomys tridecemlineatus, assembly GCF_052094955.1. Taxonomy (NCBI): domain Eukaryota; kingdom Metazoa; phylum Chordata; class Mammalia; order Rodentia; family Sciuridae; genus Ictidomys; species Ictidomys tridecemlineatus. The sequence continues at coordinate 202,980,643 of NC_135478.1, forward strand.
GAGAGTTGCAACTAGGTTCAACCTCTGTCAGCCACAGTTACATGAAAAAAATATTTTAATGGAGGTAGCACGGGGTATTCAGGTCAGCCAACTTTGTTGCTCAAACACTGATATGGAATGAATATACAAATCACTACAACATAGCTATGATTTTCCCCTTAGAGTTTCCATGGAATTAATTAAATACTAGACAGAAGTAAAGGGAAGAGAAATAGGATGAAAAGAAACTCTCAATTTATTCATTCGTATTTCAAAGAAAAGTATTGCCTTTCCCATAAAAAGAAAGAAAGTGGAGCTATTATTGAGGGTACCTTCATATTATAGTCCCATTATCACTGTAATATTTATCCAGCAGGTTTAGCTGCAGCACACAGTGGATAAAATCTCATCATTTGCTTTCTTCTTTCTTCTCTGAGTGAATTTTTTATCTTATCATCTGAGATGACAGCCTAGCATTATCAAACCTATGTATCCTGAGAGCCAGTAGTAGGACCAAATTTCCTTTTTTCATTATTTTTGGTGGAACACACAGACCTTTGGGGTAAGCTATCAATAATGATACATCTTCAAATCTTTACTGGGATCCCTGAAGGGGAAAGAAGGTAATTAATCTATCACCCTAGACAGTGTGTTGATTCTCCACAATACTTAAAAATTTACTTCATTGTGATAAATTTTATCATAAATAGATGAACTAGAACAAGGGAAAAAGAAACATTTCGAACCAAAGCTGTTGAAAAGCATAAAGGGAAACATTATCTAGAAGAGCTTTGAGATCCTCAGACTAAAAAGAATGAAAGCAATAACAAACAAAAAACCAATACTTGTCCTGCCGATTTTTACTTTTTTTTAAATTTAATTACATAGTTCTGAAAACAAATCTGACATATGGCTAGCTTGCTCTCATAAACTTTATGCAATGAAGACTGTACAAATTTAGAGTACAGAGATTTAGAAATGTGTTGATTTTTCCAACTATAATCCTCTTAATTTGCTAATCTCCTTATAAAGTTTCAGGAGGATACAGAAGCATTTTAAGTAACTACCGTTACTCTTCTGAAGATGTCATTAAGTGTGAAGACTCACTGGGATGTCTCCTTTTATTAAGTGATTGAGAGTCTCTTAAATTTTTATTTTTGTCTTTCATTTTCTACTTTCTAAAATGTGCCCTACATATTATCACAGACAGCCTTGAAGCATAAAAAGTACCAAAACATAACCCAGGTTATGTGCAAGAAAAAAAAGAGAACTCTGTCATTATAGCAATGCCTTAGTGAACAATGACATCAAAATGATCTTGGCATCTCGCAGGAACAGCCATGTCTGTCCAGGACATCCTTGAATCCCATCCTAACACTATAAGCATAAGGCTTGGCTCATTAGCTGACATGGTGGAAATGACTGGAGTAGGTGTGCAGGTCAGTGAGAAGGTGAAAAGCTGCTTCTGGGGCATTATCACATGAGAAAAGATGGTAGAATTCCGAACAGTGAAATGCAAGTAGTTTACTGAAAACTGACTTGTAGATCTTTTATTTCTGATGTGAGGTTTTGAATACTAAATGCAAATTATAGGTTAGATTGCTGGTATTGGTCAAACTCATACTTGGACTGCAGGCCAATGGGTGCATGGGTGCAGGGCAAGTCAAAAGGTAAGAGGAAACACAAAATCTGTTGTACATCAAAACAAAGCAAAACAAATGCTACAAAGGATCAATCTTAACAAAATCATAATTTTCACAAAACAAAACAAAAATAAACAAAATCATTATTTTAGAAACTAGAGGTTAAAGAAACATGGATTAGTACGGGGGAAATTATTTCAATTGCATTGCTCACTCAGTGTTTTTTTTTTTTTTAAGAAACATTAAAGAAGTGCTAGGATAGTGACTGAGACAAAATAGTTTAATTGTCAATAATAACTCAATATTTGTAAAAGTCATAAAATATTCATTTAAACACAGACCACTCTCTAAAAATGCAAAGCTAAAACCTTTTTGCCTATTAAAGTCACTGAGCTTTGTGCAAGAAATAATATGATGATGTATCTTTTTGCTCTTTTGAAAGAAAGTTGATACAGATTTGCTCAAATAAGCAAATGCTCCCACTTTACCCAACTCATACCAACTAAAGCACACTAGAAGAAGAAAGTTCATTAGCAACATTCTCACACCCTGGCCCCTATCCTTAGGGTACTGACTGTAGGTTTTCCATGTCTCAACTTGGTGGTGTGACTACACTGTTTGTTCCATTGTTGCATAGTCTGGTATTTCCTTACCACTGCATTTCCCTACACCACCTATGACAGCTTTCATTAAATTGCAAGGCAAAAATATTTTTATTGCCTAAGTGCTTATTCCCTTCAACACTGTCTCTCACTGGCAGAAGAAGATAAAAATTGTGGTAAGGAGAATCTTACCAATAGTTCAGAAGAAGAGAATGAATTTTGCAGATAGTATTCTCCTCCATCTACATCAGTTTTTTAAATGAATTTTAATTTTTTAGAGCAGTTTTAGGTTCACAGCAAAATTGAGTGGAAGATAAAGATTTTTCCATATAGCATCATTGTTTTAATTGCTTGCAAAAAAAAATTGAACTAAATATTTGGAAAGAAACAAAAAAATGATCACATCTATTTATTTATTTATTTTGCTAGAGAGAGGGTTATAATTTCCTTAAAGTTAATGCCTTTATAATTTCATATTGAATTTGACCTGTGATGTATCACAAAAATAAAAATTATGAATTGGACTATCCTATGCACTTCTCAATTATTTTTATCTGAAAAGAATTTTCAATATTAGGATGAAAATTAAAAAGGACCTGAGATCAATTTGAGTGCCTATATGATTTTGGCTTTCTTATTCCCTCAGAGTAGCAGTCCCAGTGGTGTTACCAAGAAAATCCAAAGGAAAGTCTGTCAAACTTTTTAAAAAGACATCCATCAAAGTCTACTTAGAGGCCCAAATCTTCATCATGTCAGATTAGGCCCCAACTTCCTTGACAAAACTCCTAAAATGCAAGCAATAAAATCAAGAATTAATTGATGGATTGGACCCAAACTAACAAGCTTCTTCTTGGCAAAAAAACAATCAATGAAGAGAACAGACAGCCTACATTTTGGGCACAAATTTTTGCCACACACACATCAGATAGAGCACTAGTCTTCAGGATATATAAAGAACTCAAAGAACTTAACACCAAAAAAACAAACAACCCAATCAATAAATGGGCTTAGGAGCCGTACAGACTCTTCTCTGAAGAAGATATACAATCGATCTACAAATATATGGGAAAATATTCAACATCTCTAGTAATTAGAGAAATGCAAATCAAAACTGCTCTAAGATTTCATATCATGCCAGTCAAAATGGCAGTTATCAAGAATACAGACAACAATAAATATTAGCGGGGACGTGGGGGAAAAGATCATACATTGCTGGTCAGACTGCAAATTGGGGCAACCAATCTTGAAAACAGTATGAAGATTTCTTAGAAAACTTGAAATGTAACCACCATTTGACCCACTCCTTGGTCTACACCCAAAGAACTTAAAATTAGCATACTATAGTAACACAGCCACATCAATGTTCATAGCAGCTCCATTCACAATAGCTAAACTGTGGAAGAAACCTAGATGCCCTTCAATAGATGAGGGGATAACGAAACTTGGATATATATATATATATATATATATATATATATATATATACACAATGGAATATTATTCAGCATTAAAAGATATAAAATTATGGCATCTGCAGGTAAATGGATGAAGTTGGAAAATATAATGCTAAGTGAAGTAAGCCAATCCCCAAAAACCAAAGGTTGAATGTTCTCTCAGATAAGTAGATGCTGATCTGTAGGGGAGGCACTAATGGGAAAAAGGGAGGAACTTTGGGCAAAGAGGAGGGAGAGATAGGGAGGGTGCATGGGGACAGGAAAGATGGTGGAATGAGATGGCCATCATTACCCTAGGTACATATATGACTGCACATATGGTGCGACACTATACCGTGTACAACCAGAGAAATGAAAAGTTGTGATGCAAATGTGTACAGTGAATCAAAATGCATTCTGCTGTCATATGTACCTAATTAAAATAAATAAATTAATTAAAAATAACAAAAACAAAACAAAACAAAAAGTCTACTTAGCTGGGCATATTGAGGACATAACTGCTAAATGAACTAAATCACATACCAAGAGTCAATAACCAACTGTAATATGCACACATCACTATTCTGTATGAGACATAGACATTTTGTCACAAAAGAGATGGGACGCATAAAATGAGCCTAACATTACTTCCAAAAAAGGTTTCATTAACATCTTACAGCTATTTACTTTCCACCTGGCAAACATGAAACATTTTTAGTACTGAACATTTCTTAGAGCAAATGGATAGTAATTTGTTCTATTGAACTTCAATAAGATGAACTTTGCATGAGAATGTTAAATGTTATCTGCTACTACTGATTTCTATATTATTACAACTGAAAAGGGAGAAAATAAGGGAAAAACCAAACCTTTATCTATTTTTTAATATGTGTTTTTTTTTTTAGTTATAGGTGGACACAGTACCTTTATTTTATTTTTATATGGTGCTGAGGATGGAACCCAGTGACTCACCCATGTCAGGCAAGGGCTCTATCATTGAACCATAGTCCCCGCCCTTATTATTTTAAAACAAATAAAAGAAGGAAAATCATTTTTTTTAATTAAAAAAATGATTCTTAAAGTGATGTCCACAGAATTCTTTAAAAAGATGAATTTTAAAAGGAGCAGAGAAGTTCAAGAAATATCCTTGGCCTTTGCAATAATTCCATCATCACAAGTCAACATCTGAACAGTGTCAGAGTGCACAATAAAATTTTTTTCCACACAAAACACTCCTCTCCTTTCCAACCCCTACTCTCAAATCCTAAACTCTGTCAGAGAATAAGAACAAAAACAAATGTAGTGCAAGGTCAAAATTGAAGGGAGACAGCAAAGGGGTTTGGGACAACAAACCAGAGGTCTAGGAACAGAGAGAGCTTCTATTGGGAAGTCAGAGAAATATCCACTGTGAGAGGGGACAGGTCTAATATTTAGAGTGATGAGTTATAGACATTAGAGATAAGGAAAGAGGAATACCAGGCAAGCATTAGGGTTTGATAATGCAGGATGTACCTCAAACTAAATCTTTCATCTTTACAGGGGTTGGTCGACAGGATAGGCAAAGCAGGTTCAGACTGACACTTGCTTTTTTTCCTAGAGAAGAATCTACTCCCAAGCAGAGACTCACATTCACTGATAATTTTTCTATCTAATGCTATTAAAAAATAACAGAACCCTAGATTCAGATTATGCACTATACTAAGAAAAATTCATTCAATGGTACATTTAAAATACACAATTTTGACACTCTCAGTGCAACTAAATCCACAAAAAGATTTAGGAAGGATACAAAATCATAGCATAGAGACTATCTGGAAAATGTATGCCTGTCACCATTAAAGCAAAAAGTGAGATAGAGGACAAATTCACCTTTAAGGTTAAGTAATCTGTTAGCCTGACTTATAATAAAATTGTTCTCTAAGGGATATGCTCCAGTGACTTGGGTAGATTATGTTATAGAAATTATAATCAAATATCTCTAGATTTTTATCAAATTACATAATAACGAGATAAGAGAGATCAATTGAAGAGGGAGTGCTTTGATTAGGCATCTTTTCTTGCAGGGGTTTGGGCAGGAGATGATGCAAGGTCAGGTTTTAAATGAATTCATGTCCCACAAAAAGATTAATGGCCTACACAGACTTACACTTGAGAGCAGAGTCTTCAGAATAAGAAAAGGCAGGCTGCAGCATGAAAATTGGAAACATAATGTTAATTGAGTAATCAGGAGAGATAAGAAGTTATGGGGCTGGTGTATGAGGACTATACATCTTCCTTTGCTTGTGTACAAAATAACAGTCGTCTATTATCAAGATACCAGAAGGAAGTAACAAACTTTCTGTAACCTAGTGTCAGAAGTGATACTGCCTCATTTCTGCCCTATTCTATTAGAAGCAAGTCACCAGGCCCAGGCCACACTGAAGGAAAGGTTGTTTACACAGGGCACCAACAGCAGGAAGGGTGTTCATTGGCAGCTACCTCCGATGCTCCCTACATAAGATAAGCGATATTCTTATGTGTGGATGAACTTTACAAATCAAAGAAAAGTTTTTAAGACAGAATATGAGTTATTAACATCTGCTTATGGATAATCTTCTGGGACTTGACGAAAAAGTGTTATCACCCTGTCACCTGCCTCAGGTATGTCACACCAAGGCAGTGTTTTGCCACCTCTCTCTGTCTGACACATCTGTGAATTTGTTAGTGAAAAAGGGAGGGCGAGTGAATGAGGGAAACTCATAGCCCTCCAAGTAATATCGACAATTAATCCTTTCATATTAACCATGGGAAGCGGCATTGTAATGGCTTTAATGAATATGGGAAAAATATGAAATAATTTAGGAACTTGATAAAATTATTTGTTGCCCTCCCTTCACTCCATCCCACAAGCTGTTTAACAGCCTGACATGGTAATATATACATTAGTGAAATCATCATTCTTGACACATCTCCCTTCTAGACTGGGTTCTATGTCCCCTGCCCTTGACTTTGGATGAGTCTGTGAAGGGCTTGGCCAACAGAGAGTTACTGTATGACTTCCGAGACTGAGTTAAGGGAAGGCACACAGTTCCACCTGGTCCTCTTGGGACATCCACTCTCACAGCCCAACAGTCATGACATAAAGAAGCCCAAATTAGCCCACATGGAAAGAACCCACGGAGGACCTAAGACTCTATGATGATAAAGACAGAGATGTCTGGCCAGTCCCCAGCTCTTCTAACTCCTGATTGATCTGGCTCTAGCCTCCATTTGTCTGCCATCCAAGTCCAAAATCACTCAGCCAACCTTTTATGAGTTACTGACCCTAAAATCATGAAAATATTTTTTTAAAAGTTTGTTACTGATACAATTTTGAGGTGGTTGCATGATAAGAGATAACTGGAATAGCCAGGAAATCATCATATACTGACAATAAATTAATGTACAGACAAAACGGTAATATAAAACAGATATATTCGATTAAAAAAATTTCAAAACTTAAATGTAAGATAGAAAAGTTTCTGGTAAAAAGCTACTAACTATAACTGGAAAATATTTGTAGGGAGGATGATGTAGCTAAAAGTAATCCTATATTAATAAGTACAAATTACAAATTAGAGCAATTGGATTTATGGCATTCTATTCCTATTGTAATATTCAAATCAACAATAGATTTTAAAACATCAGAGAAGGTAGTCGGCAACTACTCCTCTTGTCATCACATTATGGCTACAAATCATTTGTTTCTGTACCAGCATTTTTAATATAACACATTCTCTCAAACATATGCTTCCTACATGCACATCACTCTGCTGGCCCCACCCACTTTCATTTAAGAATCAGGCAGATCATGTTACCCACAAAGCCCTTTCTTCTTCTCTATACTATTTATTCAAATTTCCTCTTCTTCTTTCCCCTCCTGTTTCATCTTTTGGAAAACCTTCTCATCCACATTTCAAGGCACCATCTCCACCATCTATCCTCTTGAGCTTGCTCCAATACCTTGATCCATCAAACATGTCTTCTTACATGTTAAGTGTCCCTTACCTTACAAATATCCTAGTCTTCTTTTCTTTAAAAAATATGACATACCATAGATCATAAATATTGATTGAAAAATATCCTCAGAGTGACTTCAATCCTCTTTAATCAATTCTCAAAGTGATTTCTGCTCAGTGTCTTCCAATTCTTTACCATCCACTCACATGTTATGAGGCTATAATGAGGCTGCATACATCCAACACTCCTGGAATGACTCTCTCAGAGACATTCAGAGTTAGCCACAGTGGTCTTGTCTCAGCAGCAGCCTTCACTGCCCTTGCTGCAGTATTTGAGGCAGTTGATTATTCCTTTCCTTCTTGAAACTCTAACTTAAAAAAACAAACAAAAAACAGTGCTCTTGGGCTTTCTTTGTAGTCTGAACATTCTTTCTCTTGTTCTTTTCTCTGAATCATCATCCATTCTCCCAAATAGAAACATTTCCCATCTTCTTCTATGAACTCTCATGCTGAACTAACTCAGAAAGCCCGAATCTCTAGCCTCTGCATGATTCTGACTTGAAGCTGCTTCAGATGTGCTGGAAGCTCTCTTTGTTGGTTCACTCCACCTAATGTGATCAGTACCATAGACAGGAACTGAATGCTTCACACAGCAAACACTTCCCAGGTACGAAATGCTTTGAATAAAGAAGCCAGAATAACAGCAGCATCAAAAATCACCTTGGTCATCATGAAGAATGATCCTCAATATAGCAAACTTAGGATGGAGAACTCTCATTTTAATACTATTATCATTAACTATTTTCCCTGCCTGAAATACTCTGTGTCCCATGACCTTCCATGAACAAGTTATTACCTTCAAATATACCTTCCCAGAACATGTTACATAAATTAGCATCTCTTGCAGTATCATTTAAGAGAATTTAAGTTCTATAGCAACAGGGGCTTTGTTTTGTGCACTGCTGTATCCATAGAACACAGAAAGAGTATTTAGCACAGAGTAGACCCATAATAAATATATGTTAAAGAAATTAATACTTTCATGAGAAAATTGTTTAAATGAAGTATTCCCATTTTACATTCTACACAAAGTTTGTAACACTGTAATTAAAAAAAACTTGGAGCCAAAAAATTAGCTATGTAAGCTAATTCAAATCTCTACATAATAGACAGCTTGTCTTCTAACAGAAGTTTCTTTTCAAAAAGTAGTCATTCTATAGTGGGAGCCCACTGTTCTTGTATTTTCTCAATACAAATGATCCTGCTGAAGTTTTCTCCCTACACTTCTATTAGTTTAGGAAGCACAAAACTTTCCTTATTAGAACCTCTATCTAATGTCAGCTCCCCAATATTTATTTCTCTAACATCTTCAATTTCACTGGACTTTTTTTTCAACATTTTTTTTCCCACATGGACCTTTTTTATTTTCCTTTCTTATAGAACTCCTGAAAGGGAGGACCTTAAGATATCATTAGTCCAGGGACATTCATTTTTTCTTTTGGCAGCAGGATTCCTTTTATATATAAAATCTTAATAAAGGTAGAGCCAAAAGTTGGATGGCCTGAAACTGTGCCTTCCTCTGAGTCTCCAGCATCACGGAGAGCCTGAGGAGAATCACAGGTCTCCTTTGAAAAAACATGAGAGGTTCACACTTTTCTAATGAAACCCAGATGTGTTTTCTGGGTCGACTCTCACATTTCTTTGGCAGAACATTATTCTCTTTTCCTGGGCTATCAGCATTTACTGAACACATACAGCATGCCAGACACAGTATGGGCCTGGTGCAGACCATGCTGACAGAGCTTAAGGAAGGGCTCTGGTTTTGTTCCTCCCCCACACTAGATGAAGAGCCTCGAGTTGATGTATATCCTCCCTCGAGTGAGGGATTTTTTTTCATCCTTATTATCATTCACTTCTTACTGTCACTCTTTCCTTGACCTGATTCACTGCACTGACTCTCCTGGTCTGGCTCCCCAACCCTACTCTACTCCCACAACTTGTGAGTATCCCCTAAAGTTTAGGCCATGTTCCACTGCATTATCCAACCACCTTCTCATGATCCAAGAATGAGTGAAGTCTGAGATCATCTCTTTTATGAAAAGAGACACTCAGCAATTGTCTCTTTTGATCTTCATCTTTCTCCTAATGCTGTTGTATATGAGCTGTATACTGAACATCTTCTTTGGGATCACCTACAATGACATGAAGGCCATTACCTTGAGTTCTCTTCCTCATCTACTTTCACTGGTTCTCCTTTTTAATGTGCCCATTATTTGAAACGACCTCATTAATCTCCTAGTTTCCCAAACTAGGGATTAGTTATCCTTGACTCCTTTCTTTCCTTACATTAACCAAAACATAAACGTTTGGGAACAACATTCTTTTGATCTCATTTTCTGGAAGCTTTTCAAATGCAGCTCAGTTAAACACAGTTTTAAGATGTGCTTTGTGCTACCACCTATAGACAAAGTGATTGGCAAAGAATAGTTGTCTATTAACTTTGCTGAATAAATGAATATTTGAGTAAGTTCGCTATATGCATTACTTAGCATAAAAACCCAAAGCAAATTATCTATTAGTTGGAGAATATATTAGCACATTTATAAAATATTATAGTAACATTAAGATAATATTTCCAAGTACACACTAATTACTTAAAATTGCTCCCTACTTAAAATAAAGAGAAAGGGCTAGAGCCTTTCTTAAACTGTCGTACAGAGTTTAGCCTTAAACTATACTACAGAGCAATAGTAACAAAAACATCATGGTATTGGCACCAAAACAAACTGGTAGACCAATGGTACAGAATAGATGACACAGAGACTAACCCACAAAATTACAATTATCATCAGGATCCCTAGTACCGCCTAGTACTGTCACCCCCTTTATTTTTGATTCTCTAGCATCAAGAAATAAAAATAAAATTAAATAATATAAAGTAAAGAGAAGATGAATACATAATCACAAATTTATTATGTACCCCACTGTGAAAAACTAGAAAAAGACAACATACAAAAATATTTAAACACTGGTTATCTCTGAGAGGTGATTTTTACTTATTCTCACACTATCTTTAATTTTTTAATTTACTTCTCTAAACGTAATATTCTGAAAACTTGAAGGCATTCCCTCTAAAAACTGGAACAAGACAGGGATGCCCTCTTTCATCATTTCTATTTAACATAGTTCTTGGCCAGAGCAATTAGACAAAAGAAATTAAAGGGATACACATACGAGAAGAAGAACTCAAATTGGCACTACTTGCTGATGATATGAGTCTATACCTAGAGGACCCTAAATGTTCCACCAGATAACTTCTAGAACTAGTAAATGAACTCAGAAAAGTAGCAGGGTATAAAATCAGCATGCATAAATCCTCAGAAAGGGAAATGAGGAAAATTATCCCATTACAATAGCCTTAAAAAATACTTGGGAATCAATTTAACGAAAGAGGTAAAAGATCTATATAATGAAAATTACAGAACCCTAAAGAAAGAAATCAAAGAAGACCTTAGAAGATAAAAAGATCTATCTTGCTCTTGGATAGGAAGAATTAATATTGTCAAAATGACCACACTACCAAAAGCACTACACAGATTTAATGTGATTCTGATCAAAATCCCAATGACATTCCTCATAGAAATAGAAAAAGCAGTCATGAAATTCATCTGGAAAAATAAGAGACCCAGAATAACTAAAGCAATCCTTATCAGGAAGAGTGAAGAGGGTGGCATCACTATACCTTAAACTATACTACAGAACAATAAAAACAAAAACATCATGGTATTGGCATGAAAACAGACAGGTAGACCAATGGTAAAGAATAGAGGACAGAGACCAACCCACAAAATTACAATTATCTTAAATTATACCAAGGTGCCAAAAACAGGCATTGGAGGAAAGACAGCCTCATCAACAAATGGTGCTGGGAAAATAGAAAATCCATATGCAACAAAATGAAATTAAATCTCTCTCTCTCTCACCATGCACAAAATTCAACTCAAAATGGATCAAGGACTTAGGAATAAAACCAGAGACCCTGTGTCTAATAGAAGAAAAAGTTGGCCCTAATCTCTATTATGTGGGATAAGGTCCCAACCTTCTTAATAAGATTCCTGTGGCACAAGAATTAAAATCAAGAATCAATAAATGGGATGGACTCAAACTAAAAAGTTTCTTCTAAGCAAAAGAAACAATCTGTGAGGTGAATACAGAGCCTACATCTTGGGAGTAAATCTTTACCCCACATATCAGATAGAGCACTAATCTCTAGTGTATATAAAAAACTCAAAAAGCTACACACCCAAAAAACCCAAATAACCCAATTAATAAATGGGCCAAGAACCTGAACAGACATTTCTCAGAAGAGGATATACAATCAATCAACAAATACATACTACAGTGATGCAGCCACATCAATCTTTATAGCAGCATTATTCACAATAGCCAATAGCTAAACTGTGGAACCAACCTAGATGGCCTTCAATAGATGAATGAATTAAAAAATGTGAGATATATATATACACACACACACACACAAAAATATTACATATATACATATTACTCAGCAATAAAGGAGAATAAAATCATGGCATTTGCAGGTAAATGATAGAGTTAGAGAAAATAATGCTAAGTGAAGTTAGCCAATCCCCCCAAAACAAATGCCAAATATTTTCTCTGATATAAAGAGGCTGATTCATAGTAGGTAGGGAGGGGAAGTATGGGAAGAATAGACGAACTCTAGAAAGGGCAGAGGGGTGGGAAGGCAAGGGAGAGGGCATGGGGTTATAAATGATGGTGGAATGTGATGGATATTATTAGCCAAAGTACATGTATGAAGACACAAATTGGTGTGAATATACTTTGTATACAACTAGAGATATGAAAAACTGTGCTCTATATGTGTAATAAGAATTGTAATGCATTCTACTGTCATATATAAATAAGAAAAATTAATTTTAAAAAATGGACAGAATTGCCACTATCTGACTCCTACTGCATGTACTTCTTGAGAATCAATTTATGAATAAAAATGATAATTGATGGAAGATTAAAAAAAGGCTCCTTTCTCACTTTATTATAAAATCTTCCAATCTTATACTTTCTTCAGTGCTTAACAAAAATTTTATAAGCAATTTCTTCTTTAAACTCTCACCGGCCTTAGACACAATCCTGTAATATCATGCCTTTTTAAAATTTTTTAAAAGGTTAGAACTGCAAGACAATATTGAAATCATTTAGTTCAAATCTTCCCTTTGCAGAAATAGAAACTACCATTTTATTAGAAAAGGTGATTTGTTCAGAGTAACAAAGAACCTAGTATTAGAATCCAATATTATCTCTATAATCAGTATTTTAAAACTAACATAAGACCCACTGTTATTACCTAGTCTTCATCTGCTCATCATTGCTTAGCAATTAATCACGACTTCATTGCTAAGGAATGCCTTGTTCCCCTACCATGACTGTCATGGTAATTTTTTCCATTATTGGCACTGTGAAATATAATTCCTTTACAGACCATAGCCCCTAGTGCTGAAAAAAGAGTGCTGAAGTAGCACAGTAAACTGACCTAAAGCAAATCCAACAATTGTAGTGATGGTACAAATCTGTAATACTAATATTACACCCTAACAATGTGGCTGCTCCTTCTGCTTGGATGATAGTAACCCCTGAGGGAGGCAATGACAGCTTTCACTTACGTTCTACAAGACTCCTCGAGCCTGCTATGAAACCTTAGGATCATGGTTCCAGTTCTAAGACCCTGGAAACAGACCCATATTAGGGAGCAAGGACAGAAACTGGGTTGGCAGAGAATTTTTCTCCAGTTAGTTCAGTGCAAAACACAGAGGCATAAGGAAGGATCAGACTCAAGAAGCCAGTAGTAGTGGCTTTCCAAGTTGCTAGTGATTCTTTTCACAGACACATATATACACATGTGCAAACACACCCAGAATTGTGTGTATGAATATGTGTGTATACAAATATAGATAGATAAACAAATTATATATATATGTATGTATACATATATATATGATATCTATTTATCTATATTGATAAGAGGGATATTTTGACAAGTGTACCAATCAAATAATGCCAAAATAGGCTAAGAACTGGGAAATTCAGTTTGATCCAGGAGATCTGGTCAGCAGGGAAAGGTAAGACTGTGAGGGTTATCAACATTCAAAGAGGAAAAAAGAACAGTTCTGAAAAACAGAATTATGCCACCCCTCTGTCATGACTGCTATACTTTGGGCCATGAGCCACACAAGCCCAGAAGCAACTGCCAAAGTTTTCAGACAGCTGTGCAAGCACTCTCTGCCATTTGTTCAGCTGTTTTGAAGTGAGAGAGACACATACATATTCCCATGGTTCCACCAAGTAGAACTTTTAATTTGGAACAATGTGATTAGAAAACAAAGTCTTTTTATTAGGTGTGATTTTGTCACTCTGAATACATATTCACCTGAAGGAATGTATTTGCTGCTTATTTTTTGCAACTAATGGAGGTGCACACAATACATCATGCCACATTTTAAAATGGGTTATGCTGAAGAAATGAAAATAAATCATTCTTTCCACCAAAAAGGAGAGTTGCTGCTTTGAGAAATGGGTACCTATTCACTTGGCAACTCAAAATGTCTTGAATGTAATTTGTCAAAATTCTATCACCTTCCTTTCTTTCTTGCATATGAGCATCACAATTTCAAAGAAAATAATTTAATGATGAAATCTCGAATTGTAGCAAAACAACTCAACTTGTATATATGCACACAATTATTATGTTTGGAAAATGAATTCACTGGATTTGTTAAAAATGTGAAATGTTCCCTTCTTCCAAAGGAAGGAGAAAGGAACACAAAGGCTTTTATTAACTGATCTTTGTTGCCTTCCACATTTTTTATAAAGACTCAGTGTGTGGGAGCTAATTACACTAGTTATGTTGGGTAATGAGCTATTAATTTTGTGCTTCAAACTTATTAACCACCTATCTATATTCAGTTCATAGGCATATGAATAAACTTTAATCCCTGTATTAAAACACAAACAATCCAAATAATCCTGTTTCATGACTTTTCAGAGTCAATTATCTCCTTGGCAATACTATACTAGAATTCAGATATAACACTGCCACTTTAGAAGGGAGTCTCTGGCAGGTTATATCAGAAGCCTGTTAAAGAAAATATAATCTCTATAATGATTTAATAGTCATTCCTCTTCAGATCAGATATAAAAGGTCACTGAGGAAAGGCATTTTTTCCCAGTGATTCAACCTGATTAAGTTTGTAAAAATTTCCTCTTCCAATGATCATTCAAGTCTTGAGAAACTTTACTTGTGTATTATACAGCTAACATTTGCAAATGTAAACAAATCCACAGAGAAAATAAAATATTTAAGATGATTACAATTAGTGCCAAAGAAGTTTTTAAGATTTCTCTTATTTTGATTGTTTTGTCTAATTCTTCGGGGTGAAATGTAACATCATTTAGTTCTAAAGCAGCAACTTTATATAACTGATCTAGTTTCCAATTATCAAAGGGCATTTTATTTTAAAAAGCATTTCACATGTTAAAAAGCTACAGTAAATGACAGCAGTATTGCCATCAATCATGATTCTTGTGTGCATTTAAGGTCTCTATGCTAAGAGGAAACAGTAGTTTAGTGTATCAATAATCCCAAGGAAAGTTCATAGTAATTTATTTCCATGGCTTATTAAAAGCATAGTCATAGCCCAAAGGTCTCTGAATACCCATAAAATTAGAAAATTATTGCCATAAAATTAAGAAATAATAGTGAAATCTCCATAGAAGAAGCAATTCAACAAGGTGCCACCCTTTGGAAATCACTTAGATTATATAAGTATTTCAAATCAAAACTTTGACAAAGTAAACTATATCAACTATATGATTCCTTTTGAAGTTTTCTGATTTTGGATATGGGGAAATTAATTATTTTAGCATAAAACAAATCATCAACAATTTGATAGTTTGATAGCCACAAGAGAGTCAAAAGCTAAGTGAAATGTAAAGATAAGAAAATTATTCTCAGAATACAATTCAGTGGAATTGTTATTATTATACTTAAACTTTAAATAAATTTAAAAACTAAACATTTGAAGACAGGTTGTAGCATAAAATCTGGATGCTTCAAAATACATCTTATTAAAATTCCCTCTCTACTGATTTTTTTAAATGACAAAATATGAGGAAAAGTTTATTATATTTTTAAGAAAATATGGGTAAAAATTTTATTTAAAATAAGTGAATGAAAATTAAAAGCATGAAAGGAAAAAAGAAAATATGCTTAAAAAACCTGTACCTTTGTACTAAGGAAAATGAAATATTAATGATTTTTTCTTAGTAGGGAAAGCTCAATTTGCTTAGGAGCAAATTGACAGTCTCAATACAATCTGACAAAGAAAAACAAGAGATGATCTTGGGAAAATGATTTTCACATGTTTAGATAAAGAGGTAGGTGTATAAGAGCAGTCAATAAATTTATGAAAATTAAATTGTATTGAATTAGAAACCTTCAATTCTAATCATTATTCTTAGTAGGATAGGTATGCAAAGTTTATTTCTGGCAGCACTTTGTTAGAGTAACAAGTTATTGATATTAGGCTGCTCTTGTTCATACACTGTCTCCTCCATACAATGAAAAACACTCCTCTGACATCAGAAATGATGATCGATTTCAAAATTTATTTTTAATTAAATGTGTCCATTATATAGTATTAGATGAAAACAGCAAGTTATAAAGTGGTATACAAGATACAATTTTTTGATGTATGGAAACTATACATCAAAATACTAAATGTGGTTTTCTCTGAGTAGTAGGACAAAGGGCAATTTTTCAGCTTTTATACTTTTTAATATTATGGGAATTTTTCATTATAAAACACATTTCTTCTAGTCATAAGAAATCTTTTCAATATTTGTGGGTGGGAACTCATAAATATCAGATACAATAAAAATAAAGAAAGTGGATGAAGACAGCTTCTGGGATAAGAAAAATCAATAGCTACACTTTGATGAGGGCTTCTGTGTTAGGGACTCTCCCACTGGCCACCTGCTGTTAGTGTGCAGGGACTTGCTGGGATACAGGATACTGCAGGAAGAAATCATGTGCTTTAATTTTCTAGTTTGTAGTCTCCTTTTCTTATTTTACTGTTGGCATCAAGGTGAACACATTAGTGATAAAGTCTCAATTCATAGCATTACTATCACTATGCCCTACTGTGGTTCTTACACATGATATGAAAACTACACTTTGATATAGTACTTGAATAACTTAAATAAAAGGTAATCTAATAAGTCTCTTCACATAGGCCATACTAAAATCTACCTCAGTGATTTCATAGGGGGGGTTTTACCAAAGAAGTAAAAAGTATGGTAATGTTGGCTATTATAATGTATTTAGTTTAAATCCTTTTAACAAAAACCTGATTTGTCTAGTTCTGATTTCATACTTAAATATTTGGTTTATAGGACAATTTGCTAACATAAAAGCCTACTGAATAAAATTACCTGGCATAAAAACAATGTACCCCAAAATAGTAACATATACTTATGATGTATTTACTATGCCAGGCATTGTTCTAAAAAGACTCTATAGCAAGTCAATGATTCCTTAAAGCAACCTTTGAGGTAAGTGCTACTATTACCCCTCAATTCATCCAGGAGCAAACTAAGGCTCAGAGAGCCAGTAAGTCCATCATCCAAGGTCACATACCTACATACCTAAAAAGTGACAGACAGAAGGTGTTGCTAAACCCAGATAATCTGGCTGTAGAACACTTATTTTTTGCAGACTTTTAAAAACCTGAATATGCTTTTAATTTTAGAATAGTGTCAGATGTATTAAAAAAATTGAAAAAGACAGTACAGAGAGTTCATGTGGGCTCCTCAACCAGCTTCCCTCCTTGTTAAAGTCTAATCTTATATTGTACTTTTGTCACAACTAAGGAACCACATGCATATATTGACATTAATTAAAAACCATACTTTATTCAGATTTCATTATTTTTTTCCCTAATGTTCTTTTTTTGGCTCAGGATTCTGCTCAGGAGACCACATTACATAGAGTTGTCAAGTGTCCTTAGCCTCCTCTTGGTGGTGACAGTTTCTTAGACCTTCCTCGATTTTGATGACATTTGACAGCGTTGAGGAGTACTGGTTAGGTATCTTGTAGAATGTGCCATAATTTGGTTTCATGTGATGTGTTTTTCATAAATAGACTGGGGATATAGTTTTAGAGAGGAAGACCAAGAAGTAAAGCACCATTCTCAACACATCATCTCAAGGCTACATGCTACCATGACTTATCACTGATGATGCCAGGCCCAAGGACCTGGCCAAGGTACTGTATGCTTGGGGTCTCCATGGTTCCTACCCTCCCTACATCCACCATTTCCCATGTTCTGTGTTATAAAAGACAGTTACCAAAGTCATACAGTCAAGAGATGAAGGGTGGCAGGGGTTAAGCTGGGCTTCTATATAAATCACTTGAAATTGTTCTGAGTGCCCATTTTTAACCCGTTACTCTGTATTGCCTCTTATATCTTACTTTCTATATTTGCAAATTATTCATTTACAATAGCTTTAAAACACAAGTTTAACAAATTTCCTGCTTTTTCAAAGATCCAAAAATATGCTAGAACTAAATGTGACAACAGATTAATTTGTTAAAAAACATTTTCCACGTATCACTCTGGAATCTGTCACTAAGTGATTAATTAGAAACTAGTTTTTCTCAGAAGCATTCTGTAAAGAATTTACCAGGAATATACGTTCAAGTTGATCCTGAATGTCTTTCATTCCTGGAAAAGCAGCAACTCCTTGGATCATCTCAACAAAGATGCAGCCGACTCCCCTGAAGAAAGAAGAAAGAATTGTTATATAAAAGCTTCAACACATTCTGCTTAGAAAACTAAATCTGAGTTTAGAGTATCTACTCCCCACAGGGGAAGCAATGAGTACATAATACTGTGAACAGGCATTAAGAGCTGTGCAGGTACCCAGACCAGGACTCTCCTTCTCCAGTTCTGTCTAAAGCCCCAAGAGGATTCTAAGCAGATACAACTACACTGGCACCACAAACAGTGGAAACCCGTAACACAGCGGCCTCTGTGACTTCTTCTCACTTAGAGGATTCAGTTGAGAAAGTCCTGAGCTGACATACATAAGTTTGCACAGTCTTATTCTAATATCCTTTCCCAGCAGTAGTTCATAAACCCCTAATGTCCTGCAGGCTATGGCTGTCCAGTGGTTCTGAGTCCTTTTCACCTCAGCATCACCTGGGGAACTTTTGAAAAACACAAATGCTCTGACCACAAACCTGAGAGATTCCTCCCAGGTACTGAAATGAGCTGCTTGGATGGTTTAGGGCAACTCACTGAAGATTGCTGAGCCAGACTGACCTAGTGCCAAGCATAAACCCAACGGACTTAGCTCAATTTGCTTCACTATCTGGAACACCCTCCTTCTTCATCTATTTAATCTTGACGTCTAAGTCAGACTCAGCTTTGCCATCTCCTCCACAAAGTCTTCCCATGAACCTCCCAGTAGACAAAATGGCCCTCCTTGTGAGCGTACTGGATAAGCCCTTACTCAATATATTAGCCATCAACCACACTCAGCCTTCTCTCCTTCCTTGACCTGCCATGCTCACAGTTCCTCTCTAGCAAGGCAGTCCAGCATATGAGAGGAACCTGCCTCCCAGGCACAGCAGCCTGCACCTAAGCCAAAAGGAATAACCAATCTATAGGTTGGGCAGAGAGCCACTTTTGCTGGAATTTTGGAGAACAAGTCATTTGTAGCGGGATGGCAAGAAACTAGCATATGTTGATGGAATAATCACATTAATGTCAGAGAACTAGCACAAATACCCATACATTCCTGCACGCGAAGTCCACTAAACTGATCTGGATTCTGCCTTCTGGAGGACTAGATGTTCAGATAACCCAATGTTTTTTCTACATCTCTCTGCATCGTAGCAGTTCTCCATATTTTTTAAAGGCTTTATCTTAAATGGGTTTATGTTTCTTGCAACTACTCCTAAAAAAGTCATGAATTTTTTTTTATTAATTGTTGCACTCATATTCAACCTAGGGCAAGCCAACCCTTGCAAAATTAACTTACTTCAGAATCCCATGGGGTAAAGGACCAATGATCTACTTCTCTACAGCCTCTCCAGTTGTTATCACAGTTGTATATAAACTGTATACAAGCTGTATATAAAATGTTTTGAACTGAAGTACTACTTTTACAGAAATGCCTTTCCTATTATACACCTAAGTTTTATTTAAATATACATAGTGCCAAAATGACTAAAATTAAAGAAGTCCAGCTTCATGTCATAAAAAATTATTTAAGTAATAGAGTATTAATTTCAAACCATTGTTCTGAAGGGATGGTTTTAACACAATTTGTTTTCATTTTAGATTTGAGAGATAGCATAGGTATAGAGAGAATCATTTTATTAGCATAATAAAATGCAATGACATGTCTATAAATATTACAGTTGCAGATGTCTAATGAAGTATATTTAAAATTCCAGCATGGTGGTTTTCCAAAGTTTTTTTTTTTTAACCAAGAATTCTTTTCTAATAGTGCCCTACATTTTTATTGCCTTCTTATTTACATTTACATAAAACTGCACTACCTTTATGTTCACAGTATGCTTTCTGTTGTCCTCCTTTTGGCCCTTATCTTTACTACCACAAGTTACAACTCTGAGTGTAAAGACCCCTCAGCAGTTGCCACAGCCACCCCACTGTGTACACAGGCACCCTCTCATGGTAACTACCACAATGTTAGACTGCCAACAGAACTCCTTTTACCGCTACTTATTATTAGTTTATATCCTCTCCAAAGCAGGATACTTGGAATGATTGGAAAATCAATTATGATGCAATCCTATTTAGCAGAAATGGAATGATAACTGTTTCTCTATGGTGCCTATCTGCTTGGCTAGCTTAGGGACCTGGACATCCATTTCTAATGGATTCTTCCTATGATATCATTTTCAAAGATGTATGAGAGTATATTAAAAAAGCTGAAGAATTACACCTAATGGTGTGTGTGTGGGGGTGCACACTTGTAATTCCTGCTGCTTAGGAGACTTGAGGCAGGAGGATGATGAGTTCAAAACTAGCCTCAGCAACTTAGAAAGGTCCTAAGCACCTTTGGGAGACCCTGTCTCAAAAAAAAAAAAAAAAAAAAAAAAAACATAAAAAGGGCTGGGGATGTGGCTCAGTGGTTAAGCATCCCTGGGTTCTATTCCCAGTCCCCAAAAGCAAAAACAACAACAACAAAAATTAATTTTACATAACATACAAAAAATTATACAAACAAAATAAAAGTGAATTTTAAAAGCATATTAGCCTACTAATACGGCAGAATCTTTATTACTGGAAATGCTTAATTACCAAATGGCAATAAAAGTCTTTCAATTTAATATGATGGGACCACTGCCACTGCCTGCTTTCCTTCTCCTCCCTTTACTACCATCCATTAGTCCTGTGCTTCCTTTCTGACTTCACTGAGTGGCTTACTGGGAATGAATTCATCCACTTAAGTACAATACTTATGAAAAATAATCTTGTATTAGGAAATGTCTAATTTGTGACTTCTTTTTGGAATTTGAATATCTATGTAATTATCATTCACTAGTCAATTTTTTTCAAGAATAAGAACTAATAACAAAATCTTATAGTTAAAATATCATAGAGTTCAGTATATTCAAACTCCTTTTTTTAGGATTAGTTAACAGTAACAAATAAAACCCCCATCCATGCAACATCTTTCAATTCTTTTGAACTCAAAATTTTCAAATTTAACATATATCATAAGTATATGAATGATTTTTTTCATTGCAATTCAAAATGAGATTCTAAGAAAAACTGCTTATTCAGTTATCAGTTATAACTGAATAAGCAGTTAAAAGATAGACAGATACCAGATAACTGAATAAGCAGTTAAAAACTGATAATTCTTTGTGAGTACAGGCAGAAACAGATACTCTTTGGGGCCTGAATGTCATATAATTTGGGGATTTTTGTAATGAAAAACAAAGCAAAATTATGAACAAAAATTGGATGTCAAAGCAAATTTAGAATGAGAAAAATCAATCAAAGGAAATCACAACTAAAATATATGACAATTTAAAATTTGGAAAAAATAATAAAAAAAAATTTATTATTAACCGACAAACCATTCTGATATTTTCTGTTTTAAAAATTTAGTTGAATAGTCTTCAATGAATTCACAACAATCTTGTAATATACCTGAGGCAAACTAACTTCATAAAGGAAAGAGGATAAGTTAGCTCACAGGTTGGGAAGTGGAAACTCCAAACAGGGACAGGTTCTGGTGAGGGCCCCCACCATAACTATATCACCTCAAGGTAGTTGTAAATGGTGGAAGTATGTGGGAGCAAGAAATCACATCTCAAAACAGGAAGCCAGAGAGGATGGGTCAGGCCAGATCTTTATAACAATCTCCTTGCAGCAATTAAACAGGGTCCACAAGAAAGAACTCAATCCCTTCCAAGGGTATACATTCATTGACCCAAGGACCTCCCAAAGAGCCTGGCCTCTTCAAGTTCCCACCACCTCTCAATGTCACCACTCTTCTAATGACCAAGCTTCTCACATATTAACCTTTGGGGAAACACATGCAAACCATAGCAGGGTCAGTGAAGGCCCCACGTGCTGTGTTGCTGGCCTTGCTTTGCAAATTACCGTCACATCTCTATTTGTGAGATTTCCTTGGCTCCAGCCACACCGTTCCTGTGTGTTCCTTAAACATGCTGCACTCTTTCCCGCTTCGGGGTCTCCACACAATTGTTGTTCCCTCTGCCTACTCTGGGCGTGGATAATTGCTTTTGTTATTCAAGGGCAGCTCAAATTAAAAATGTCTTTACTAGCCACCATATATGTAAGGTTGGTTCTACCTTGTTGCCCAGCCCTTACATCTCATCTACCTCGCCCTAGTTTGTTCTCTCTATAACAGTTAAGAAATGTTAAATTATCTTTGTTTATCTTAGGGGGTATTTCCTCTAACAGGAAGATTCATAAACACAGGGGCAAGGATGAGATCATTATCTTATCTCCAGGACACAGCTCAGTGTTAGGCACCTAGTAAGGGCTCAAAAGTGTTTGTCAAATGCATGAATAAAAAGCAATGCCACTATCCCTCCTACCTGACCATGTTAGCTGAGCATAGTGAATCATTTGCAAAGAGTACAGTATGGAGATGGGGACTAGGAGGTGGGCGGCAACTTTACGATGGAGAAAACTGTCCAACATTACCTGAACCATGTGAAGAAAGTTAACATTATCAGTGCTACGTCATGTTGATATTATGTACCCTTGGTATGATGTGATGAGTGTCACTTCATCTCTTCCATCTTCTCCCTCTACACATTAGACAAATTCAAACTGAGGGACACTTTATAAAATACAAAATATCTGACCAGTACTCCATAAAATGTCAGCATCATAAAAAATAAGAGAAGTCTGAGAAACTAGCACCACACAGAGGAGGCTAGGGACCCATGACAACTAAATGTACAGTGGTATCCTGGATGGGACCCTAAAGCAGAAAAATAAGCCAAATCAAAACTAATTTATCCAGAAGCTGGGTGTGGTGGCACATATCTGTAATCCTAGCCACTCCAAGGCTGAGGCAAAATGTGAAAAAGTAAGGCCAGGTATGGTGGCACACACCTGTAATCCAGGATTTGGGAGGCAGGCAAGTTCAAGGACAGCCTAGGCAACTTAGCAAGACTCTGTCTCAAAATAAAGTAAAAAGGGTTAGGAATGTAGCACAGTGGTAGAGAGCCCCTGGGTTCAATCCCCAGCACTGAAAACAAGGTAAAAAATAAAAACTTACAAAAACCAGTTATCAGTAATGTATCCTTGTTGTAACAAATGTACTATAGCTATATGAGATGTTAAACATAGTGTAACATGGTTAGTTTTATTTCTAATATCTTTGCAACACTTCTATAAATCTAACACTATTCTAAAATTGAAAGTTTATTTTAAACAGGAAGGAAAAATGAAGGACAGCATTCTGGACAGGGACTATATAAAGAATTTGTCACTGTAAATAGAAAAGCTATAGTATTTCTATTTTCCCCTATATGTGTAGAAAACAAACAAACAACAACAAAACAGTGTGTGTTTTTTAAAACATATTTTCTAGTTGTTGATGGACCTTTATTTTCTTTCTTTATATGTGATGGTGAGAATCGAACTCAGTACCTCACACATGCTAGGCAAGCGCTCTACCACTGAGCCACAACCCCAGCCCTATCGTATATTTTGATGATCTTTTTCTTGTAAGTAACATGATCAATCTAAAACTGCCAGCTCAGAACACAAAATGTCAGTTGAGGTTCAACTGTAAAGAACTGTGCAGCAAACTTAAAAGATTTAATATGAAGGTATTTGAAAATTGATATACACACTCTGTGGCAAAGAAATTCAAGATGAAAAAAAATTATCAATTATTATATCTGAGGCAAAAGAGAGGGTGTTTTTTATGGAATGGAGAGAGAGAGGTGTGTGGGGGGGTAATTCACAGGGAAGAAATAAGAACTTTTCTCCATTAGAGTTAGGAACAGGTAAGTTCAAAGTTGCATCTCAGGAAGTCTTCTTGATCTCTCAGAGTGGATTAGCTTCCCTGACTTCACTTTCCCCATTATACTTTCCAGGACTGTAATTTATTTACTGACTTGTAAATAGATTAGCCACCATCATCTTCCAATGAGGACTTGGTCTTTTACTTTTAAAGATGGAGTCTAAATGAGTGAAAGGGATTATGGTAATATGGCAACACTAACAGTCTCAGGTCTCTAAAGTCACCAGTCTGGAATATCTGTTTGTTAAGGATCTGTTGAGATTTTATGTTGCAGAATTACTTTGAATTTCAAAAAAAATAGGAATTAATGAAATTCATACTCAGAATATCTGCCTTTAGTACATAATATTTTAAGTGTAATGTACTAGTCGATTTTTCACAAAGATGGTATTGTTATACACAAGACAGCAAATAAGCCAATAAATGATTATCCCACATAAAGATGTGTAAAATAGGGCCTAGATATTATTTCTCTAATTAATGTAAATCTAATCTTGGTCTTTGCCAAAAAATAAAAGTGCTCTTCATTAATTCTCAGATGAAACGTTTGGTTCAATCGCAGTAAACATTATAGAAAGACTTTAATATTTTTAAATATGGTACAATTAAAATCACAAACCCTAGAAGGATTTTTGTTTTTAATTTCATCTATTTTTCAGCAAATGTTTAATATTCCTTAGGACAAAGGGCTCTGAGCAAACAGTGACTGTTTCACTCCTAAGAGGCAGTATCTACCTATGGAGCCCAGGAGGGACGCACACAGAATAGCCTGAGTATTCCCTGTTTGCAGAGGGGAGAGCAGCTCACCCACCCTCTGCTCTCACAGCAGGGGATGCCTGCCCCTTCTAGTACAGACCTCCTAACTGTAAGCTGTGGGAGGCCTCCGCTCAAGTTCAGAGAATTACTTAGAGCCATTAAGAAGCATCTGCCTTGTCAAAACATTTGGAGAGAGGGCTGTAGATAAAGACATTGTCAAGCTGCTTCAGACAGGAGGCAAAGATGAACAGAACCATAACTCAGCATAAGTGATTCTTTCGCCATTCTCCCTTTCAACATGAGGGCAGCACAAGAAATTCCTCAAAGTCCATCCAAAGAAAGCACTTGAAGCAGTGTTTCTCCCTGCTTATTGTGCATGCTAGTCACGTGGGGATCCTGCTGGAATCTGGATTCTGATTTACTAGATATGGATTGAAGCCTGAGATTCTGCATTTCCAATAAGCTTCCAAGTGATATTAGTGCTGCTTTCTCAAAATCAGACATTGATGAGCAGGAATTTAATGGAAACTGGGTAATTTTGTTTTGAAAGGAATTTGATAACTCAGATTAATTCTCTGAACATGTATTCAGGCTCTAACCAAAGGAACAACAAAGAAACAGCAGATCAGTAAAATAAATTAGACTGAGAACCTGCATTTAGTGCAAAGGAATGTTATAACAACTTAGAAAGCCTAGTAGATAATTTTATTTAGCAATAGTTCATTGCAATATACCATTAAGCAATGAAAACTATCTAGATAGTCACATATTTATCTCACTTTTCTCTCAAAGAAGGTACATATTTGTAAAACTGACCAAAGAGTTTTGTTCCCTAGGAAATCAACTTCTAAAAGAACAAAAATTTTTAAAAAAAACAACTTTTTTTTTGCTATAATCTATATCAAAGTTTATTTTATATAACAGATGAGATCTTTTCATCCTGGCTTTCACAGTATTTGAAAAGTAGAAGATTAAAAATTGCATTGCACCATGCCCTTGGTGACTACTGAAGGAACTAAATTGATTAAACTGTCACTCATCATTTACTGTGGTTAGTGCTTCATTAGGCACCGATAGGCACAATATATCTTAGTCAAATACTTCTGTGGAGTATTTAGTTCTCAAGGCATGAAAACAAAACCCTAGGTTGTGAGTAAAAGCCCCTCTTTAGAAGACATTTGCTGTAAAACAATGTACTTTTTACCTAAGGGGAAACTGAGAATTATTTTTCAAAGTATTAAACAAAATTATTTGTCCAAGAAGGTATATTTACAAATTAGCATATCAGCATAAAAATTAAAAGTAGAGTAGAAAGTAGAGCAGGCTAAGGTAGTTCAGAAAAGGTGAGTCCCAGGGGATCCTGCTGCTGACTTGGCCCCAGGCAGGTGACTGGAGTCCCCTCACCAGAGTCTACAACTGCAGTGAGACTAACAAGGAAGACCAAGAGGCCCAATTTTTGCACATACATTTTAAGTATTGTGGATGTGTATTTTATTAGTTGTCTGTTTTAATCTAATGGCAAAGCTGTATTTTGCTTTCTGGTCCTATTATCTAAGCCAGAAACCCAAGAACCATCTGAAATCCTGCCTTTCCTTTACTATACATATTCAGTCAAGTTGTCACATCCTAAGCCTTCTGAAATATTCCTCCATTTTGATCTCCAGCTACTTTCCCCTCTTTACCTTGCCCCCCCCCCAGTTGCTTTCCAAACCTTTACATTTCTATCCACAAACATCACCTCTTTTCCCTCTTAGTGATACCCTCTCATCCATGGTAAGAATCAGGAGCTCCTTCAACTCTAGCACTGTCTTTCTCAAGTCAGGCTGGGTAACCCACTGGTGGAGCCTCCTTTGGCACCCCATTTCTCTTTAACCATCTCCAAGGAGAAATATCCTTACCTTCACCCAGAGCCACCACCATACCCTCTGCATATTTTTGTCATCACTCACCACCCTGTCTCTCCCTCTGACCTTGATGTTCTCATCTTTGTAGCCATAGGACCTGACAGTGCCTGATACAAAATGTTCAATGAATACCTTTAAAATGAATGAATGAATGGATATCATGAACTAGCGTGGGGAGTACATGCACAAGACAACAGTAGAGAAAGCTAATTGATTGAGACCTGATATTATCACATGAAATTAAACACTAAAAAACCAAGTCATTAATTTTACTGTATCTCAATTCTAATTTCATATATAAGACACTCCCTGAGGACCCAGTGGTCTCCATGGAAACCTCTGGTTCAGCGGTATGATTTACTTTAATGCCAAACTATAGAGACACAGGGCCTTAGAGAATGACTCACACAGTGCTTTGGTTTTTACATGTTAGGAAGTGGTGCCACGTGCTTACATGTCTTCACTTCTGTCCTAGAACCAGAAACCGTACGTCCTTGACTCCTAGGCCAGTGATCCCTTCCTTATGCTCTGCTGCCACCTCAATTAGAACAATTTGTCTTTCTTAGGTCAGCCAGGTCAGAATAAAGAAATGAGGATATTAAGATGACAATTTTGTTTTCTCTCCAGGCATAGAAATGCTAGCAAGGACAAAGAGAGAATGAAATCAAGAATTCAAAATTAAAGGTTTGAGTAAAGCACACAATAAAATCATGCTAGAAAATTGAAGTTTACCACTATTGTAAGCATCCTGAAAATAAGATGGATGTTGATATTTAAAAATGTTGAAAAATTTCAAACAGATAATTATGGATAATGAAAGTTCTATAGACAGATTCTTAACATAATAACCCCAGGTTATATAAATAGCTGGGAATACTCAGACTGGTAACGCCCAGATACTACTCATAATTAATTAAAAAATGAAAAGATGCCCTCACTGAGGACTACCATAAGGAAAAAAAATGGAAAATGCAAATACTGCTTTGAAGAGCAAAGGAATACTATTTTTTTTTGTCTTGCAGGACAATGAAAGAAGAGAAGTTATGATAAAGTCACTTAAAACACTTCTGATGATGGCACATCTCTAAGGAATGAACATAAATCAGAACAAGAAGAAACAAATTATTAAGCCTTGCACACCTTTAATTTCTGTTTATATGACAGCTGTTGCAGAATAAGGAGGTTGCATTTTAAGTCTTCTCTTGGAAAATGTATTAATCCTTGTATAACTGTATAGGGAATTAGGAAGAAAACTGTTCACAGGTAATTATCTTAAAGATCAAAGCAAATGACAAGTTCCAGCCATCTTTTCTGAGAAACTGTATCTGGCATATCATGAAGAGAAATCACTGCTAAAATCTTCATGTAAGTCATACTTCTACAAAGAGAACTCTGAACTTCAAGTATGTTAAATTCATCAGTTTAGTTCCAGTCATCAGATGGCATTGATGAACCCTGATGGACTATGGAAAACAGTGTTGAAATGAGTGCTACTAAGACAGATGACAGATTGCCTTATACTCTATAGTAAAATATTTGACAATCAATCTTAGCATATTGGAGATCTGAAGGCAAAAATCTTTCCATTGTGAATCCTCATGGTCCATTTTTTGGTGAAAGCTGTGAACTTCATAGAATATTGTCACAGATTTGCTCTGGATTGTGTCTGTGCACACTGATGCTGAACATAGACTGTAATGTAAGGCACCCCCTGGAGTTGTACAGTGGATTAGTGTTAGGGGTTACTGCTTGAGAGCAGGGACTTAGTGCTTTTCACTCTTGACATTCTATAAAGATTTGTTGAATGAATGAATGAATGAATGGAGAGACTCATATTGTATACATGAGATCTTTGTGGGCAGGGAGCTGCCCTGGGATTCTAGAGGTGTTTTTATTTTGCTTTATTGTATTTTATATTGCTCCTGTGCCACCACCAACCAGCCAGTGTTGGAAACATAACCTAGTACCTTCACACTTGGAGGGTGTAAAATGGCCATAAAACAACAGTAAAAGAAATTATAAATTGTTTTCACAGAGTTCCAAAACATTTTCTAAGTTAAACAAGCTAGGATTAAACATGACAAACAGATTGAAGTTTACATAGTAGCTATAATAAAGTTTTTTAATCTGTTGAGTTTCCATTACACTATGAATATATTAAATTTTTAAAAGCAAATATGGTAAAAACTAGCAATAAAAGAGGAAACATTTGAATTATCCAGCAGAATGAATGATAAAAGCCTTGCTAAACTCTACAGAAAATGCAATTAGATAAACATCTCACTCATGGCATCTATTGTCTCACAAGAAATACAGAGAAACGTGAAATGCCAGAGCAAAGGATGAACTCCTTGAATGTGAACAGGAAAACATAAACCTCCTCAGATTCAGTCATTAATAATTAATCAATACCTCACACATTCCGTGAGTATGTTTTGTGTATTTTTTAAATGAAATTAGGAAGCTGATTTGGGGCCACAGATGGGTTATTTTCCTTTTGTTTAATGGCATCTTTACCAATAGGGGTTTGAGGATACTACATTTAAAGAGTAAATTGAAAAACACAAAAAACACAATTACCTTTGCAATTACATAATATAGCATCTAAAATCAAGATAGCATTTAGTACCTCTAAGGTATATTTATTCTTTCAGCATAATACCTAGAAATAAAAAAAATTATTCTTACCTAAATTATGCCCCAGACAATTCAGTGTCCTCAGCAATTAATTCACAAATGTCACACAGAAGCTCCACTTTCATCCTTCAATGGGCAGCATGAAGTGGTCCATCTAATCTCTTTACTCCCTATTGTCCTGTGATGTTTACAGAGGCTCCTACTTTCTACTTTCTGTCCAATCCCATTTCCATTCAACCATGTCATTCCTGTACATATAAGCAGTCTATCTCTTCACCTGGACTGGAACAGAAATTCCCAATTGGCTGAAACACTTATTGAAACAGTTTCAAATTATTTTTCCTTGTTTGAATAGCAAGCATATATTGGATTTATATATTATAACTATGGATCCAAAGGACTACTTTCCACAACCCATTTTTTAAATCCATGGAAAATTTTTTATCATTTTAAGAACTATGGCTTCATATTTTATTCCCTTTCATCACTAGCTCATCAGTTAGCACATGACCTTCTTTTCAACTTTGCTTTCTATTAAAGTTCTGATTTCACTAACAGTTATATGATAAGGATAATAACCTTTTTATTTTAATATTTTTTGGCTATAAATGGACACAATAGCTTTATTCTTATTATTTATTTTTATGTAATGGTGCTGGATTGAACCCATTACAGTGCCTCATACATGCTAGGAGAGCACTCTACCACTGAGCCATAACCCCAGCCCAGGATTATAAACTTCTATCACCACACTACTAACAAGCTGCCAGCCATAAGGTTTCCATCTATACTATGCTGTTTGATTGGCACCAACCCATTGTAACCAGGAATTCAAATCCACAGGGCAAGGACATTCATAGCCAACTGTTAATATCTGAAGCCATGAATATTAAATTGACAACAGATCAGGACATACAGTAAAATATTCATATACTCCTCTTTTTTCCTCCAAAGACACTGAAGTGTCAGTTAAGGAACAAAATTTTAAACAAGGGTAAAAGAAATTTGTGAGGAGGCACAAGTGTATGAGAGAGAACCTGTTTTCAGAAGATGCAGATGAATCCCCACATAGAGCTGCAACTTTCAGAGGTAGTCAGTACTTAACAAAGCAACTCAGAAAGGCTAAGCACACAGACTGTAAAAACTGTGAAGATGAGTCTAAGCTGGAAACAGGTAGAGAACTGAATGTTTATACCAAGAGCAATCAACCAATAGATCCCCTCTTACCATATCCTACCTTACTCCCTATGCACACTAGCAGGACATATGAAACTAAACCTGCAAGGCCTTAAACTGAAGATGAAAATTGCAGCAGAGAAAAGGCTTATGTTCTGAGGCGAAAAGAGGGCACCAAGTGAAAAATACGTCAAGTGGTGTGTGTGACCATCAACCTCCCTCTTCCACCATCATTTGAGGTTGTCAGCTGCCAGGAATCAGCATCTCAGGAAGAACAATGAGCAGGCCTTCAACATTGCCATCTGAAGACTTCCCACTGAGAAGTCCAGATCTTTCCATGAAGAGTATACAATGAACTGACCAGTGAACTGGCTTAGAGACTTGGAATGCATCATTTAAAAACATAAATGGACACCCAAGCACCTCACTCATTGCTATATTTGAAGAAAGCTATCAATCTAAACCAGAGAAAAAGGAAAGGAAACAGGCTCAATTCTGTGCACATGTGTACACACACACACACACATACACACTTTTTTGAGGTGCAATGTTGGGAAGATAAGTTATCAAATAAGAGATAAAATAGTTTTAAAAACACTATAGGAACTTAATATAGGAACTTCTGGAAAGTATAAAATTTTCTACATTCTGAAACACCTAAGTCTTCATATTGAAAGGAAAATACCCAGCACCAACACAAAAAGACACTACCTACCAAGGCACAGCATCATGAAGTCTCAGAACACTGAGGACAGAGAAGAACACAACACTCACCAGAGGGAAAGTATGAGGGGGGCCACAAGTGGGTGAGACTCAGAATAGAATCAGACTTCCCCACAGCAATATGATAAAGCTCTGAAGAAATGAATTAGTACACTGAAAACTCTGAGGGAAAAGTGGACTAACATTCATATTTACTATGCATTATCATTAATTATACACTTACCCAAACTTTTATCAGCCTTGTGTGTAGAATAAAGACATTTTTGGAAAACTAAGAAGGCCATCTCCCCAATGCAACCCTTCTTGGGAAACTAAAGGAAGAAGACACATAACCCAGGGTATAAGAAATCTATAACCAGCAGAATTCAAGAAGGCAGAGGACTCCGTACCAGAAGTGACTATTGGGAGAGATGTATCAGGAAACCCATCAACACACTGAAATACTCAGGGGCTGCAATAGTAGGAAGGTTTACAACTAACAAGTTCTACTCCCCCTAGAACTAAAGCTTCAGTGTTTTGAGAGGCCAATGATGGCTAGAGCCATGGAAGAGGGACTTTTCCACAGAAGTTGTAGTCAGCTATTTCCAGATATGTGGCATTTTTAAAGCAAAGAAGAATCAGGGAAGAATATTCAGTCTCCTTTTCCTCCTACCTGCTTTTTGCCTGAATCCAACTGGAACCCAGTTGCCAAGGCTACTGGGGATGTAGTCTGTCAGAATCACCTATCCAGGAAACAGGACGGCACAAAAGAGCTTAGAAAGGGATTCTCTCACCATGGGAGGGCCGGAGGAAGAAATCGGCCTTCTGGGATGACAGATATTCTAACTATGCTAAGGAAGGAAATCAGAGGGTTGAGAGATGGAAATGTCAAGAAAAAAAGGCTAAGGGAGGAGATGTCAAGAAATTAAATAGGTATGATAGATTTGTCGGTGTGTTTGAACAGTTGGAAAATATTTTTCTCATAACTGACAAATATTTTACAACTGTAAATAACTAGCAATAGGAACAAAGACAACTTAACAAAAAATCACAGGCGATTATTAAGTCCAAGAAAAGCAAAAGATTATACAGGGAAGAGTACGTAATCATGAATACTACTTGACTTGACTATGAGTAATATATGATACAGATTGTATATAGGGAGAACGAGAAGAAGATGGAGTGGGAATGGTTAGTGAAGAAAGTTAAGCCCTCATCTACCCTGATACCTATTCAGTAGACAATGTCTAAAACAGTGTATCAATGATCATCAACATAAACAATTACTTAAGACATCTGAAGTGGACACTCTTGTTAAGAGTTCAAAGTACCTAGCAGCCCCTGGGAATTAAAGACAGGCATGGCTGAGGTAGGAGATCACTGTCCCTGCTCTTGTATGTCCTGGCAGTTGTTAGTTGCTGGCTATACCTAGAATAGGGTTTTATTGTCACAGTTTTGTGATTTGCAAACTGAAGATATGGGAAGTGATGGGATTTTGTCAATTAAGGTAGCAATGAAGACAAGAAGGGTCAGAGAGAACTTAACTTGGGTTTTCAGTGATTTTCTGCATTGCCTTCTCTTTACATTGCAGAGCACTGCTAGTTGCACGTTCAAAAAATTAAATAACTTAAACATTAAAGAGACTAGCATACATCCAATGTTCTCTAAACTTTGGGCACTGTTTTATATATTTCTAAATTGAACACACACACACACACACACACACACACACACACACACAGAGAGAGACTTTCATTTTTCCTAAAAAAAAAAAAAAAACTTTCATATGTGACCATCTCTCCTTATTCTCACAAACGAGTGAGACAGCTGAGTATATCAAAGGTTATAATAGTGTAATGAATCTTAGTCACTGTCTTTGGCTCTTTAAAAACCACTCCAAAACCAGTTTCTGGGTAGTCAATTACTTTGTCAACCTTGATTTTAAAAGTGGAGGTGGGGAGGATTTAATTTAAAAAAATTTCAGTTGTGAGAACTATGTACATTGCCTCCTTTTATATATTATCATTCAACTAATTTGTCACTACATAGTAGCCAAATATAATATGCTGAATGATAACACAAATTCACTTTTTCTCTCATAAACAAATCTGTACATTAATAAGCCACAGTGAGATATAAAATCCACAGCCACAATAAAAATTTAATTGCCTCATTTCAACATTCCAAAGCCATCACTAAATTCAGCGCTTTGGGAGCCACTCTCTAATGCCATAATGACAAGGTAATAGAGAACTGTAATTTACAGAGGTAATTCATTATTAGGCAATGTAACATAAATTTTCTGTAAGGAATTTGACTATGTAGTCAATAGTCCTTAGGTGTGGATTAAACACTCAAAATGCATTAAATCTCTTCTGACCAGTAATATTTAGGAAAATCATTGCTATGAGAAGGTGAGGTCACAGTTAAAACCTTTTTCTATAATCCTGGCAGAATTATTATTAACTCTCAAAGGTGTCAGTGTATGGTGATTAACTATGTGGTAATACTAAATTTAAGAGACTTCAATAGTGGCACCAGGCTTGGAGACCATGGCTACCACCATGAGCTCAGCTTTCTGACTTGTCCCCAGTTCTTCTGTTATGTTCCACCACATTGTCGGTGACTACACCAACAGGTTACTTGGATTGTGCATTTCCTGAGTAGCCCTCAAGCGCTCCTAAAGAGCTGCTATATCTAACAATGATTAATTCATGTCCTCTTTGGTTTTATGGCCTGATTAATTAGAAAATATGCAAACAGGGTTGACAGATGACTTTACTTAGCTCATGAACTCAAATTTTCATTCTTACTGGATTCCTTTTAAAATGGACCCCCCCTTCATTCTAGCAGATTTGTTAAAAATATTAATGCCTGGAATTTGGAAGAATGTATGCCAGCACAGATACTGGCACCATGAAAATGTATTCAATCCAGTTATTCTTGTCTTAGTTTATTTTAAAAAGCTGCTCCTTGAATAAATCGGTAAAGTAGAATCTATTAGAACACTGATGTCAATAGACAATCCATAGACTGTTGGAAGAGGATTAAAGCCCCCCCACACACTATATTTAAATTATGCAAAGAACCTAACATGTCAGTATAACTTGAATTATGAAATAGGAACTTTATTGTATTTGTGCTTTGGAATCACTTTAGAAGCAAAATAAAGAGCTATTTCTTATAAATAATTTTATGATATTATATAATAAGTTGTAAAGAGAAAAGGCTTTGTTTTTGGATGGGTTGGCCTTGAGTATGAGTGTTGCCCCTATTTACTAACTATGACCTTAACCATATCACTAAGTCTCTGTGGGTTTTGTTTCCTTTCAATGTATCATGGTACAATAGGTAGGTAATTAAAATGCATAACAGGGCTTAAAATAGAGTTTGTGTTCAATAAAAGTACCTTTTATTATTTATTATAATTGTTATTAAAATTAAACCACAGAACCACATATAAAACAAATTTATTCTCAAGGTATGGGCTGTAGCAAGGTTCATTTATGATTCTCTTAAATCATTAGCAAATAAACCTAAGTTGTAAGAGATTCATTTTATTACAAAAATTTTCTTGGTTCAGAAGAGATCATTAATGATCATGGCAGAAATTTGTATATTACCAATATGTCTGGTGATTAGGCTTATTTAATAAAAAGCAGTACTAAATGGTTTCATAGTACTTAATAAACAGGCAATTTCTTTTCTGAAACATGTAAAATAAATTTTAATGCAGACTTTTTGCTATATATCAAGAGCAATATGGAAATTTTTTCCTAACCACCCAGCTGCTACAATGTTAAATAAATTAATTTTAATCTTAAATCAGAGATGTAATAGAGGAACGGGTGATTTAATATGCAATCTCATTACATTTGACAGGCTTATTTATAAGTGATTTGCCTCACATTTTGACAAGCATAGTTAATATGTTAATTAGCTTTTAAAAAGATGATGAAAGGAAGAGACTGGCATGCTGTAATTCTTTGCACACTGTGTTGGGGAGCACTGTAGTTGATACCGCAGGGCCCCCCAAAAGCACTGTGATCTTGATGAGATAATCATTTATTAGTTACAGTAACTTAGTCACCCAATATTAAACATTAATCCCTTAAAATAAGCCCAAGCAACTTAATGCTTTAGGAAACAAATGCAGTTCTAAACATATTTGTGAGCTTCCATAAAGAATGTAAAGTTTATTTGGAGCAATGATCTCAACATCTAGAACAGAGCTCCCTGGCAAGGGAAGAACTACACAGATGAGCTGCTTTTCACCTCTGCACTTCTCTTAATGTGGTTTTCAGAACCTGGTAAGCCTTTTTGGTTTAGAAGCTTAGCAATGATTTCCTATGCTTTGACTTTCAAAGAGTTATAAAATCCAAGACTTAAGTTATAAAAGAAGCAGTGTTTAATTTGATTCCTCTACTACAATCAGGAGAAGGTATCAAAAAATCTTTCCTGAAAAGTTCTCCAATCACAGTGTACTCACATACTTCCATGGGACTGGAGACCTAGAGGAGCGAATCATTACGGCGCCAGGTCTAATATCCATCACTTGATGCCAACATCAGTGCATATGTGTCTTCATTAATATTTTTATTGCCTGTGGCTATTTAAACAGGAAACTAGAAACTGTAACACTGTGTAGGGATCGTTAGTTTTTAGTTACTACTCTACTGCCCCAGGATGGTAAATGAACTGTAAAAGTATCCTGAAACCACTGCCACCTGCCTCCCTGCTATTGTCCATGGGTTAATATTTGCACTGCTCTTTGGTGCAGCTGAGCCATGACTCAATTATAGTCCCATTTCTAGGTCTCTGAATATCCAGTGTTGGTGTCATTGATGATGCAAAATTAGGCCCTGCGAGCTTCTCTCTAACTGGAAAAACATACATTTTTACCTGACTTACAGCATAATAACAAAATGGCTTGGAATAAAGTCAGATTGAAAATGACAGGCATAGATAGCACAGACATAATTCAGATTTTAGGCTTGGAAGTGAAGCTACTTAAACCTAGCACATTTGCTATTTGTTCTTGGCAATGAATAATCTTGGCATGTAGACAAAAGGGCATTTCGGGGCCTCCTATTTGCCATCAGTTTCCCTCCCTTCTTCCTAAATAACAGTCGTCTTCTTATGCTTCATTATGTCTCTGTTCAAAGGAAATTGGCAGAATGTGCTCAAGCTATCTTTGTAGAAAGAATGAACATGAAAACACACACACACACACACACACACACAAACACACACACACATTTGAGGGGAAAGACAGACTAGAAAATAAATACGCCTGAAACAGACATATTAACAAGTCAGACTCTGTGTAATTCTTTAGATTTTAAAAAGCACTTCTAAAGATTTGGGAACAATTAGCCACTAGCATATTAAAACACAGCTTCTCCTGATTCTGAGGGCACAATCTTAAATAAACTGCCAAGGAACTAAGACAAGACTGGCTCCAAGCCACAAATATTTACAAACTCTGTTTCATTAGTGGAGTCCTTAACTGAACTCCTTTTTTTTTTTTTTTTTTTTTTTGGTGGGGCTGGGAGCTACGAGGGATTGAACTCAGAGGCACGGAGCCACATCCCCAGCCCTATTTTGTATTTTATTTAGAGACAGGGTCTCACTGAGTTGCTTAGCATCTCAATTCTGCTGAGGCTGGCTTTGAACTCATGATCCTCTTGCCTCAGCCTCCAGAGCCTCTGGGATTACAGGTGTGTGCCACCACACCTGGCTTAACTGAATTTATTGAAAGGCAATCCAGAATTTGCAGGCTCAGAAAAATAGAGAAATCCAGGTTCTGTAGTACATGCCTGGAATCCCAGCAACTCAGGAAGCTAAGGTGGGGGGGGTGTCATAAGTTAAAGGACAGCCTGGGCAACTTAGGGAGACCCTGTCTCAAAATTAAAAACAAAACGGTGTTTGTAGTTTAGTGATAGGGTACCCTTGAGTTCAATCCCCAGTAGCAATATAAATATTACAGACAAAAATTCTGTAACTAAAGAATATTATGTTATGATTATATGCTTAGCCAACTCTGAATCAAAGGCAGAAAGCAGAAAGGGAATGAGAAAGTAACTGATAGCCTGATGCATTAACCTTAATTTCCAATCTTTCCCCCCATTGCAACCAATGATCTAAATTATCTCTTTTACCAAAGGAGGATCTACCCATTCTTGGGGGGGGGGGGATTAATAGTGTAAACAACGGTTTAAAGGGATTAGCACAGCCACTCAATGATAGATACCTTTATTTTCAGCATTTTAGAATATCATTAAATGGTATTGGATTTATTAGAGGTCATTATAAAATTTATGACAATGGATCTTAGGATGTCTGATAACCAAGTTTCTTTTACTGAAAGCTACAGATCTACACCCTACAAAAATAAATATCTCAATGTGTACACAAAATGTTGCATATATTTTCAGTGGCTTTACAGATCGCCACATCCCCTTCCTGGCCATGGGGAGGGGCTGCTGGAAGGCAAAATCAGAAAATCTCTTCTGTTCCCTACATTACAAAGAACCTGACTGATTTCTAACCATAAAATATTTGGATCAAACAGACCAGGGAAGAAGGCAGGTCTCATCACAGCCTAATTTACTGAAAAAGCCAAGATTACTGGGGACAGAGCAGTGAAGTGAGTACTCAACAGCAAGACCACAATGCACAATGAAGTTTGACTGGGGTCCGGGACATGGTCACACAGCTGAATTCTATATTTGGGGGCATAGTCATAGGGGAAGGTCTGTGTACTCTGTGAAAAGTCTCATATGAACACAACTATGAGTCAAGGAAAGGGGTGTTTCTATGAATAATAACCATGTGTGACAGTGAGCCTGTCTTGAGTGCTAAAAATAAGATTAATCCTTTATAATATGATTATAACATTTAAATCACACTCGAGTACGATCTCAGAGTAGTTTACTATTTATAATAATTACGTATTAAATCTTGCCAGTCTTTGGACCTCACGAGATATATTTTTAAGCTCTGCTGAGACACTGTATAAAACTGAGAGTACCAAAATTAAACTTCAGATTTTTTAAACTAATCATTTCATTTCATTTTGGATAACTGGTATCAACAATTTTCAGGGCATATTGTGAGCAATTTGGTACCTAATACTTATGTTTAAAATTTCAGACTATGTGTCTGAGTTTTGTTGTGAATTTAAACATGTTCCCCACAACTTCCAAATAAATCTATTGCTGTTTGGAGATATATACTTCCTTGTCATAAAATAAAGGCACAATTAAGACCCTTAAGGAGAAAAATAACAATTAGAAAAGTGTCTCTGCTTCTGTCCATCAAGAATCCATTACCAGACACCATCTGCAGGCAGACTCTGATTAGGGAACATTCCCAATCATGTTTTAAAAAATCTACTAGTACTTTCACGCACAGGGAACAATCCTGCACCATTAATCTTCATCCAAACTGTTAAGATGTTTGTCTAGGCTTGACCCAGACCAAGCAACACATAGATTAGTAGAGTAAAGCTTCCATTTCTCACCACATGTCAAGGCAGGTGGAATACTCTGTGGAGCCCAGGAGGACATCTGGAGGTCTGTACCATAAGGTAACTACTTCATTGGAGTATGTGTGGCTGGGGACAGATTTTGCTCTTGCAAGACCTGCGGGTCAGATGAAAATAAACAAGTTAAATCGGCATTAATAGAACAAGGGCTTTAAATCTGAACATTCTCAATTTTAAAAGGCCAAACACACTATGGTAATTCAGAATCATGAATGCAATACCATGAGGAAAATATATTGTGATCTCTGTGTTTTGATGCATGGTAATAACCATTAAAACATTTATATTTCCAAATAAAGCACTAATATCATGAATCAGTAAACAAATAATTTAAAGACTATCAGACTTAGCAGAAAAGCTTAGATATATCCTGGATTTTTCCAAGTATGTTTTATAGAACTCTATTCTGAGAGTTATAAATCTGTGTTATAAGAGAGGATTCCTTTGAGAAAAAAATGGAATTTAGGAAGATATACAGTTTCACAATTGGAAGAGTTCTCAGGGCCCCTAATTTTTTAATATGTATTTGTGAATCTGCAGGAAAAGTGTATGATACTTTTTTCAAAGGGTTGTCCCAAAACTTTTTGTAGTTTCAGTCTTCTCTCAAATACTCACTAGGAAACGCTTAGTAGGGAAACTCATTTAAAAGTCAACAATTATAACAGAATCACCAAATAAACTTGGTACATATAGGTGATGAGAGAATATATGATAAATTAAAATGTCTTCTAAAAATCTTTTAAAACTGGGGAAATGATCACATGTGAAGTGAAAATAGTATATGCAGCTTGACTTCATAACTGAAAATCCTTACACACAGAAACAGAATGGCAGAAAATAGTGTGAATGTCTCCAGTGATTACTTCTAGAATATAGGATTTTTCTTTTTTAATTTTTTTGTTTTTTTTCCAAGTGTTGTGCAATAAATATATCATCCTTTTAAAAAATCACAAAATCTTTTGATATTATTTTTTAGAAGAAAAAAAAACTGTGATAGATCTCTATTTGGTATGTTCATTGATAACAAATGCAACAGTTTGAATCTGGAGTGTTCTTCAAAGGCCCGCATGCCAAAGGCTTGGTCATCAGCCTGTGGTACAACT
This sequence comes from Ictidomys tridecemlineatus, assembly GCF_052094955.1. NCBI lineage: Eukaryota > Metazoa > Chordata > Mammalia > Rodentia > Sciuridae > Ictidomys > Ictidomys tridecemlineatus. The sequence continues at coordinate 203,020,754 of NC_135478.1, forward strand.
GAGAGATGGTGGGACCTTTGGGGTATGGCACCTGATAGAAGGCCCTGGTCCATGACCTTAATGGAATATTGGTAGACCAGTCTCTTTCTCTCTCTCTCTCTTTCCTTCTTTGCTGTCATGAGATGAGCAGCTTTCTCCACCACTAGCTCCCAGTCATGGTATTATCCCTCACCAAAACCCCAAAACAATAAAGCCAACCTACCATAGATTGAAACTGTGAGCCAAAACAAACTTTTCTTCCTTTTAATTTGATTACCTCAGGTATTTTGTCACAGCAATGCAACACTTACTAATAAAATAAAAAGTAATATTTACTACTATGATGCTCAAGGCATACAAAACATTTTATAGTGAATACTCCTTTCCGTATTCATTTTAATGTTCTGATTACTAAAATTTTTATGTAGTATTTAAGAATATGAGTTTTTCTGCTTATTAAATATAGCATTCCGTTTTCTGTATTCTATGCGAAATTCAAATTTATAGGCCAGGAGGTAAGATAAAGAATTTTTCATAAAATCAACCAAGGTTTTAGTCACTCAATTTTTTTCTACAGTGAAATTTTTATAATAATGTGAAGGTACATTGTAAATTGGTCAATGCTTAAAGCATTCCATATTAAAATATATAGATTACACGCATGGCACTACTCAATTTTCCTGCACGTGAATAGAATAACTATTTCCAATAACATATTTACATAATAACCTCTTCTTTCCTCTGCAAGGTTTTGTCTAACCTCACTTCAGGCAAAACTAAGTAACAGAATAATCAGAATGGGAAAGTAGCACTAAAATTTGGTCATCTCATTAAAAGGTCTGGTTCCTCCAATGACTATGCTTTAATAAAGAGACCAAAGAGCTAAGTACAAGTCCTAAAACAGGTTCTGACTCATTCCATATGCTGTTGTCAAGTCAAATAGGATGGAAAAAAAAATCAGGCTGGATTCCCTTGGTTTTCCTGAGGCCCTGTTGTCAAAAGCCAGGCCAGAGGGATAAAAGAATGAAAACCCATGAGATTTCTTTGACACTTCAGATGACCAGTCTGTTTATAGAAAAAACTGTGACATTCTCAACTGTGAAGAGAAAATTAGGCCTTAAGATAACCCAGAAATAGTATAAATCAACGTAATTACAAGTAATTTCCAGATCAAATATGAATCTGTTAAATTGGTTAGATATCTGTGGAAAATATAAATGGAAAAAGATCTGAGTCTTCATAATTCTCTCCTCCTTCCCACATGCTGAGGCCAAATAAAGCCCCATCTTCATTTAGATGGGCCATAAAACTTCACAAATGACAGTGAAAATGAGTTTTCAATATCTAACTTTCAAATCATTAAGACTGAGCTTCTTAGAATGGCTTTATGTAAGTGTGAACAGAATGAAGAATGCTATATACTTTAAGATAGTCTCCTGCACTGCTTGAAGAAAAACTCTTTCATCCTCTCCCTTTAATAGAGTTAGTCAATTAAAACAGTTTCTTGTGGAAAGTGTCCTGTATATTGATGAACAAAAGGTTTTCACCTGAAAGATGTTTCTGTCCAGTTAGTAAGGTCAATAAACCCAAAGTATTTCAGGGAGGGAGTACATACTTAAAACAGCAGCTCAATCAAAAAAAAAGAATATTAAAGAAAAACGGAAAGAATACCATGAAGTATGAATATACAACCGTATTCAACTGAATATTTTTGAAAAACATTTGATAAAGCTAATACTACGTATTTATATAGTTCATGCATCAAAACACGCTTACTCATGCAAAATTTATTAAACTGCATCCTCCAGCTGAAGGAAAACGGTAGGACAGGATTAATTAGCACAGCATGTGTGAAAGCTCTCTTTCTCTGTTCCTTGTCAGTTGCTATGGTTACCCTACAGGAAGAGAGCTACACTACCTTTTAAAAAAGATGAAGTTCATGGGTTATTATCAAAACTTCTTATATAATGTTTAGTTTGAATTAAAAGTCAAAAAGCAAAGTAAACCGCTAACCGGTTATTTGCACTAGGTTATTTGCACATAGTTGTTTTGGCTGAGTCTGTGCAAATGAGGGGGAAGAGTTCCTATGGGTTCCTAAAATGGCTTACATAACAACTTAGTGTGACCAGCTTTGAGGTGTTGCCATGTCCACCTGATGAAAGACCCTACACCATCGGGGGAATATTGTTATTCAAGCCTTACTGCCAAGGATTCAAAGTTGGTCAGCTCTGATACCAGCATAGCAGAATCCTGGATGCACAGAGGAGTTACAGAAGCTTTATACCTAACTGCTTACCAATGAAAGAATCATTTTCCATCTCTCTCTACGATAGCCATCTTCTGGATATTGGTTCTACCATCTGGCAGGAACAAGAATGACTCACAGGACAGTGCGTCCAACGCTTGACTAAGCACATCAATCCTTCTGTACCAAACAACGGAGACTCTCCAGACCTTATCTTAACAGCTCTCTCTGCTTGCATTAGACTCTGGACCACTTCCTTTCTTTCTTCATTTTGTTTTGTTGGTTCTTTTTAGTTATATGTGACATTAGAATCCATTTTGATACAATTATACAAGCATGGAATATCTTATTCTAATTAGAACTCCACTTGTGTAGGTGGGCATGATGGTATTTACATATATATACATAGGAAAATTACATTAAATTAATTCTACTGTTTTTCCTATTCCTCCCTTCCCTTTGTTCCTCTTTGTCTAGTTCTGAATAATACTGAATTTCTCTTCTTTCCCTTCCCTCTCTTTATTGTGGTTTAACTTCCATATATCATCAAAAAGATTCAACCTTTGGTTTTTTGGGAATGGCTTATTCACTTAGCATGATATTGTTCAGATCCGTCCATTTCCTGGTAAATGTCATAAGGACATTCTTCTTCATGGCCAAGTAATATATCTTGCATTTCCATGATATATACATCCTTATTCATTCACTGATGGGTATCTAGATTGGTTTCACAGCTTATCTATTGTGAATTGTGTGGCTATAAACATAGATGTGGCTGTGTCACTGTAGTATTTGATTTAAAATTCTTTGGATATATATCATGGGATGGGTTAGGTGGGTCAAATGGTGGTTCCATTCCAAGTTTTCTGCTTTCTAGAGTGGTTGCATCAGTTGCAGTCCCACCAACAATGTGTGAGTGGGACTTTTTCCCTTTTCCCCACATCCTTGCCAACATTTGTTCTTGATAATTGTCATTCTGCCTGGAGTGAGCTATAATCTCAGCATAGTTTTAGTTTGCATTTCTCTAATTGCTAGTGATGTTGAAAATTTGTTGATTATTTGTATTTCTTCTTTTGAGAAGGGTCTGTTATGTTTCTTTGCCCTTTTTTTAATTGGGTCACTTCCTTTTTTGGTGTTAAGCTTTTTGAGTTCTTTGTACATTCTGGAAATTAATACCTTGTAAGAGGTGCAGTTGTCAAAGATGTTCTTCCATTCTGTAGGCTCTCTCTTCAGTTTCTGATTGTTTCTTTTGCTGTGAAGAATCTTTTCAGTTTGATGCCATCCCATTTGTTGATGTTTGATTTTATTTCTTGTGCTTTAGGAATCTGTTCAGGAAGTCGGTTCTTGTGCCAGTGTGTTGAAGTGTTGTGCCAATCTTTTATTCTAGTAGATGCAGGGTTTCTGGTTTCTGGTCTAATTTCTAGGTCTTTGATGAACTTACAGTTGATTTTTGTGCAGAGTGAGAGATAGGGGATAACTTTTATTCTATTAAAAATGGATTTCCAGTTTTCCAGTACCATTTGTTGAAGAGGCTATCTTTTCTCCAGTGTGTATTTTTTGGTGTCTTTGTCTAGTATGAGGTAACCGTATTTATGTGGATTTGTCTCTGTGTCTTCAATTCTGTTCCATTGGTCTTCTTGCCTATTTTGGTGTCAGTACCATGTCATTTTTGTTACTATGGCTCCTTGGTATAATTTAAGGTCTGTTATTGTAATAAATCCTGTTTCATATTTCTGGCTAAGGACTACATTTGTTATTCTGGGCCTCCTATTTTTCCAAATGAATTTCATGACTGCCTTTTCCATTTCTATGAAGAATATCATTGGAATTTTGGTGGGAACTGTATTGAATCTGTATAGCACTTTTGTTACTATGGACATTTTTTGACAAAATTGATTCTGTTTTCCTAAGAATATGGTACTCCCTTTCTTTTACGTATCTTAAACTTGACTTCTCTGCTACAGAACAGTTAATTAGCAATTACTTGGTTTCCTAAGACCTTTCTTTATTTGCCCCTTAAATGCTTGTCTTGCCTAGGGCAACGTACTCAACTCTGAGCTTTCTCAAACATAACACTCTGTGGTCACTGTGGCTAATGTCATTTTTAAATTGTCATCCAGAGTTGAGTTTTCCCAAAATTCCACTTCAGATCATACTTACCCCTGGACTTCAGGTCTGGTACTACTCAATTCCCCACAAGAGATGGGCACTAGAATTTCCTCCTGGCATACAGAATGAACCCACCAGAATTAACACAGAGAATATACCAGAAGAGTCTTGGAGAAAATGCATTTAGTAAATAGTTTTAGGTCCCCCAAATAGTCAAAATTTTTTACCTGTACCACTATTATATTTTATGTTCGCTGCACATGTAATTATTGTTTCAAATTCCAATGCAATCTGTTTTTGTAGTTGTTAAAATTGGTTGGGAACTTGATGAACTAACTCTATGGAGAAATTTGCTGAATCTATGATAAGGGCAGAAATGATAATTCCCATTTTTCTGCTTTGTCCAAAGAATTGGGAAGGAGCTGGTAACATTGATTTGCTATTGTCTAATAAAGTGGAATTAATAATGGCAAAAGCTGCACAAATTGCAGCAGTTGAATAAAATACAGCAAACAGAATTATCTCTGACTTCTTTAATGTCTTTCCACACAGCAGGGCACTGTTTTTTCTTGACATGGGTTTCATTATTATAGGACAGCCATTCCCACACTTCTCTCACACTCCTCATTCAGTCCCCAAAATACTCAGAAAAAGGATGCCTTGGTCTTAATTCAGAAATCACTATTCCTAGGAGAAGGACTCCTTTCTTCATGATTCATCTCCAAAAAGACATAAAATATTTGGGTGATATTTTACCAACCTCATTTAGGTGGGAAAATACTGGAGACCTCTTGATTCTTGGATCGAGTCCAAGGGTAAGAGCAGAGAAAAGCTTTCAGATTTCTCTCCCATTTCATGGTCCTACAGACTGACCATGAGATAACATTTTAATGGGATTATCTTTCTTATACAGGGTTTATATTAAGTAAATTATGGTGGGCTAAAACTAAAAGACTGGAACCTCTTCCCTCTTCACTTGGCAGGTTTTCCCTGGATGACCTTATTTAGCTCCATGGCTTCTGTCACTACTCATATGCTAATGATTCCAAATCCATATCTCTACATTGATCTTCCCCTAAAGCTTTGGACTTCTATATATATATTAAAAAAAAAAGTCCACTTAAAATGTTCATGATTCCATAGGAAGTGTCTCCTTTCCATGAAATCAGGGCATCTTGAGGACTGGCCTTTGCTTTTTGCACATCTAACACCACACAGCATTGTTTAAGGTGGAAAAACATTTCAAGATTACATTTAGAGTCTTCCTTCCCTTGAACATAACATCTTTGTTTTGGTTTTCACCCAAATTTCTACTTTAGCAGAAGCTGATCTTTATAAGATATGAAAATCCCTTTAAAATGTTTTGATTAGCATTTGCCAGTCTTTCTACTGAGTAAGAGTAATATTTGAAGAGAAATTCTAATAAAATGAAAGTAAGTTCAGACACATTTAAATATTAAAGCAATATTTTAATTTACTAGGACTTTATTTAATTACCTCTAAAATTTTAGGTCCAAAAATGATGTATAATTTGTCTACCCTAGAAGGCAGAGTCTTTTTCATATTTTTCACTTTTAAGTAAGAGAAATTATCATAGCATTTTAATGAAGATGTTCCAAAAGTGGAAGAAAATATTCAAATAATTAATTAATATACTGAAGTTTTTAAATTTTCTATTTTTATATGAAAGATAAAAACTTTTACATGAATATTACTTTAAATAAAACTGATAAATGAAGTAAGACCAATTAGTCATAATTCTTCAGCTGAATATCATAAGAGAAACATGCTTTTATTGTCTCATTAGCCTGCATAACTAAAGACTTGTAATATGGGACCTAAATGTCATATTGGTTCTGGCACCACCTTGTTAGCTGTGTCTTTTTTATTAAGTCACTGAATCACTCAAGCCTTGGTTTTGTGTATAATGAAGGGTTTAAGGTCAGGGATCAGCAAGCTGTGGACTAGTAGCCCTGGCCTCTTGACTTTTTGCTGGAAAATGCTTATGCCCATTTATTCATATATGGCAATGGCTGCTTTTGCACTAAACAGCTGAGTTAAGCATTTGACAGAGATCACTTGATCCATAAGGGTACAATATTTGGTATCTGGCCCTTTAAGAAAAAACTTGCTACCAACCCCTGAGGCAGTCTGTTAACATTAGGGTTTGTCCAAGCACCAAAATGCAGAAATCCCATGAAAACACCCCTAAAAATCTTATTTATGAAATGTAAGACCATATATGTACAAATTCCTAAAACGCCTTTTAACTAACCCCACCTCAATGATCCCATCATACAGCATCTGCAATAGCAGAGGATACAAAATCTTCTTCAACCGAGTGCATGTGAGTATCTCATCATTCTCACAGTTCGCTGCTTTACATTCCATTTTCTAGTTTCTGCTTTCCAGTTAATGAAACTCATGGTTATTATTCTAATGCTAGATGACACCACAACACAGAGAATGAATTTAACAACCTAACTAAATTGCCAGTTTGGGTGAATTTTCATATCCATGCTGATTTGTTTCCAGATTTTAGAAATTAAAGGTATAAAATATTAAATTCATCATAAGAATCTGTTTTTAAATCAAGACATAATACGAATGCTAAAGCATTCACTTATAAATGTGTATTAATATATAACCAAAATATTCTATGAGTATGAATAAGTATGTGTTAAAGAAAAAAAACAGCCATGAAATAATCACAACTCTGATCAAGTCAGATCAGGTAAGAACATTAACGAATTTATGACAGAGGTGTGATTTGCACTAGACAGGCAAGAAGCCAATCTGTAATCAATATTATGCCTACATACTACTACTGTGTCAATATCTTCAACTTTCTAAACAAGAAATGAGGACAAGCGTTTCTCTGGGAACTTTATAAGAAAATCATTCTCATTTCCTTCCTAAATATCTCTCTCTCTCTCCCTCTCTCTCTCTCTCTCTCTATATATATATATATATATATTCCATTTAAAAAATTATCTATCTATCTATATAGATAGATAAAATATATAGATATATAGATAAATTTTTTAAATGGAATAAACAGGGCAGTGTTTTAGTCTGTTTTATGTTGGAAAACAAAAACATAAAATAAACCTGAGGCTGGGTAATTAATAAAGGACAGAAGTTTATTTGGCTCACAGTTTTGGAGGCTGTGACATCCAAGAGCATGATGCTGGCATCGGCTGAGTATCTGGCTTTTTATTATATCACTACTTGGCAGAGGATGCCATGTGGCAAGATACAGCCACTGAGCTAGCTCAGTTCTTTCCTCCTCTTATTATAAAGATACGAATGCCATTATGGGGGTCCAACCCCCATGACCTCATTTAATTCTAAGTACTCTGAGACACTCCTCTTCCAAATATCATTAACATAAATTTGGAGATAAATTTCCAACATTTGAACTTTGGGGGCATATTCAAACCATGACAAAGTCCTTACCTGGTCTTTTTAGTGATACTAAAAAGACATGAACATCAGTGGATATGGTGGTGTTCATAATATAGAAGCAAACTGGTAAAAATGTATTAAACAATTATAATCTGTTAAGTACTCTCAGGATTTTAAATGTATTATATCATTCAATGGCCAAAACAACCTAGAATGTAGTTTGCACATTAATATCCCAATTTTTAACAGAAAGAAAACGAATACCCAGAGAAGCTAATTTACCTTGGGTCACAAAGTCATACGTGACTGTGCCAGGACTTAAACATAGGCAATATAACCATTTGCCCAGGAAGACTGGGAATTTGGGAACCTGTGTCTGGGCTCTAGATGGTGGTGGGCTAGACTCAGCAAGTCCAAAGTCCAGAATGGGGGACAGGTTAGTCTGGTGAGAGAAAGAGAGGAAAGGAGTTCAAGGAAGCAGGCAGGGGAGCCCAGCAGCAGGAGCGAGGAGAAAATAGAAGCTGGGTGTAATGTAAGGAGATTCCAAAAATATGACAAAGAGACTATGACTGTGTTGTCTAGAGGGTCTCAGAGCAATCAGACAAAAAGTCCTCAAAAATGTTTCTGATAAAGAACTACTGTGAAGAAATGCTAGGGAAACTTCAAGATAGAGTCTGGTTGCTAAAATATGAGTAGTTCTTATCTGCTTTGTTTGTTGATTTCTTTTAAAGTGAAAATGGCAGGAGGCAGGAGCTCAGACCTGGAGCCATCAGCTAGATGGCTCTGAAGACTTGAAGAGGAACAGCTGGCAGTAGAAATTACGGGGGGGGGGGGAGGGGGTGTCAGGGATGGCCTATTTATGTGAGAAGAACCCAAAGGCTCATTTTTTCACAAACCTCAAACCAGGGTATGGTCCAACCCAGAAATGAAAAAAATCTGTTTGAAATATCCTGACTGAAGTGAAATTTTAAAATGTTCTATGAGCTAAAAATAAACAATGACCTCAAACTTGAACTAAGGGGTTTTATGTTTTTATGATAGTAAACACCCATCTATACCAGTAAAAGTTAATGAGGCAAAGGGTCAATTTAAGGTAAAAATGTTTGAGTCATTTTAAATTACTTGAATACTTCTAAATTTTATGGTTCCCACCTAATTTTTTGGAATTATCATATTCCATCTTTCAATCATATTTTTTTTCTTTTCTTTTCTCATGTTATACATTTTAAGGACAAGTAAAGTTATGTTTTGGGATCTCAATTATATACTTGATACAGGATTTCAGATAAAAATTAGAAGAAATTGCTGTTAAGAAAAATTTACGTGACAGATATAATGGTGAGTTCTCAAGCCTAAAATAATATTTAATTTTGGATAAAATTTTAACAAGGCAAAAACAAACAAACATAAAATGAAAAATGCACATTGTTAGTTTATTTTGATGGTTTTTAAGCAAGGTTTGGGACATGTGATGACAACCTTGGTTGCCTTAAATTGGAGTAGTGCATTGCTAGTGTAGCGAATAAATGTTACCACTTCAAATATTCAAAACTGAGCATTTGGGAAATATTTTCAATAATACATAAATTTCATGAAATGAATAGATGTCATGATCACTGGAGAGATAAATCATCATGCAGTTTTTCATGTTGGAAAGAATATCAGTCTGTGCCTTTGACGTTAAACAGGAAGGCGACTGAGATCCAAAGCTCTCTTCACTCTTTCTCCACTGTAATTCATTCCCTTATTTCTGTCTGCACTGATACTGCCCTCAGACTTACTCTTCAGGATCTTCTTGAACCATAGGAAGAACTCCCAGCTGGTGTCCCAGCCACAGTCTGACCTTTGCTCTTCCTGTTCCACTGTTGGATGAAGAGTTTCTTGTAGCCTGTAGGAGAGTCCTCTCAGGCAGCACCATGTACATCTTATATGATTCAGAGCAAAAGACTTAACTTAGCTAAGTTTCCACTGCTGCATCTGTAAAAAGCATGCAGCAGTCTGTGGCTTGTCTCTATTTATCCCTCCTGATGCTTTCCGGACCACTCCTCCCTCTATTCTGGAGTCCGCAAAGGCTGACCTCAATGTGTCTCTAATTACAGAGTCCTCAGTCACTGGCCTCAAGTTGGGTTTGGCCAAGGGAGGAACACTGATCAAAAATCAGAAGGAAAAAAAGGAGGTCAGTATAGGTGCTCCCCTGGTACCTTCCCAGCTGGGTAGGACTTAACAGTAGCTAAGTCCTCCCTAGGAAGGCCACAACTCATGCTCCGAAGGTTCCAGAATCAATTTCCCTCTTCACCCTGCAGCAAGAGGAGTGATAAAGACTGTCTCAGATTCTTAACCCTGTCCAGAGTTTCATCAACAGAGCCTTTCCCAAGCTGAGCTATCCTTTATTTCCTTCTAGGATTCCCTGATACAATAACCACACTGGACTCTCACAGTATTTATGTCAAATAAATGAGATAATGCATGAAAAATGCTTAATTGTGCAAATGGCCTACCAAGTAAGCTGAAAGTGAATGAGAAGTGATATAAAAGTTTAAAGGAAAGATTGGTTAGTTTTAGATAAATAAAACACTCTACTTGCATTGGCTACTACCATTAACTAAAACATAATCTGGTTAGGCTGCCCTCTGCTAAAGAACTTAATGGACCCACCGACAGATTCCTGTGGGTTTTATGCTAAAAATCCAAACTCCAAGGAATAAAAGCCATGGCTACTACTATAGCCTTGCTCCTTCTCATCCCTTTCTATGTTCTAGCTAATTGTTAGCAGAGATAAAATTACCTATGATTCTCTCCTTTTATGTCAGATCCTTGGCACAAAGCCTCATATTGCAGTACTTTACTCAGTTACTTGTCCTTCAAAACTCCACTCAAGCCCTCTGGAAGTGTGATTGACTCTCCCTCCCATCCTGGTCCAGGTAACGCTCCTTCCTCTGTTCTGACTGATTTCTGCCCTGAACTTGCAAGGACTGCCTGTGCCAGTCATTAATATCTCAGCCCCACTCGCCCCACAAGAGCGCAGTTTCCCTGAAGCTCCACCATGGGACATCTCCCTTTGTAGCCCTAGCTGCTGCATTTCCATGGCGAATCTGCTCTTAGACATATATAGCAAGAACAACCACCCATCATGAATATTTGAACAGTGCTCTCTTAGTAGGTGGCATATATGTGCAGTCCCAGCCAATGGTGAGGTGGATTCAGGCTATCGCATCCACAGCACCTCTTCTGTCACCTGTTTGCACCCCAGGACTTCAACAACAACAAAAAAATGTTGCTAGATTTTAAAATCTTTAAAAACCTACTAAGATTCAAGTTGAATCACATAAAGGCTCAGGGTCCATTTTGAGGGGTAAAAAGTCAAAATAGACATAAAATAACTTTTATCCCTTTAAAAGTTCACATATATTTTAAGTAAAAATACAGATATCACACTATAAAGCATTTAAAATATAAGTTACTGTTTCTTTAATATAAGCAATCGGTCTAATTTCCTGACAGATTCCATGGTCTCTTAAATTCTATCTAAAAATTAGATAAATAAAAGTGAAGAACTAATCAATCTCTCCTTTAAACTTTTATATCACCTCTCATTCTCCATTCAGCTTACTTGGCAGTCTGCATATAAAACTGCTTTAGTTCATATATGTACCTCTATGTGTATCTCCCTAGCTAGCCTCTGTGGTTCTGCTTGACACCTTAGCTGCCTCTCAAAGAGTTAAGCATAGCAAGAGGTGTGCTCAGACACAAGGGCTTTTTAAAACCTTGATGGGCAAAAGTACAAAAACACTCATTTCAAAGCTTCCAGCTGTTCAATTTAACTGGAGAAAGAGACCTGAGTTTACCTTTGAGGCTGTTTCTTTGTTCTAGGAAAACCAACTTAATGGCAATTTCTGTTATATAAATGTGAAGCAAATCTCTCCCTACTGTTATGGGGCAAGCTGTGAAATTAACCTGCATCTTGATGTCTCAAAGAGGAAAGGGTTTAGTGTAAACTGGATTCATGTTTTGGCAGAGCTGTTTTTGAGGCTCTGTGGCTTCTTTGAAGATGTTTGCTGCCAGAGGGAACACAGACTACATAACCAGGCTCCCCCCACTTACTGATCAGAGGTTTCCAGAAGCCACAGAATGGAAAAAAAAAAAAAAGGGTATGTGAAGAGAGCTATTCTTCACCCTCCAAAGTACAGGGCCAATAAAGCCCAACTACAATAATATTTAAGTCTTAATCTCAGCAGGAGCACTGATAGTGGACACCTGGGTTTGTTCTGGTATAATTATTAAGTGAATGATTATCTGTTGGGGCTTGAGGGAGAGTCCTTGGTCCTGTGGCTGGGAAATGGGGAGTGGACCCAAGATCTGAAATTAGATCTCCCAGGGCCTTAGATTTTCATGGGCAGGGAGGGAACATCTTTCTCCCCATGCCTTGGGATTGAGGTCTGTGAATTCCAGGTAGCATTACTGGGGTACAATCACTTTATGAAGAAAGAAACCAGTTCTAGTCAGAGACAGATGAGCAGGAAATAAGCAGAAAGGACCCCCTCCCCGCCCCCCACTTCCCCCCAGCAATATGGACTCTAGGTTCCAGCTAAAGATCTTTGAAGAGAAGTACATGATCCCCTGGCTCTGTTCTGCCCCAGCCATTCTTTCCTCAGATGTTCATCCTTCTTTCAGTCTTGGTGGAAATGAAAGCCTGACATTAGCTTCATCGTAGTAACCCAAGGAAAGGGCCTGCCTGCTCTGCCACTGGGCAAATAACAGAGGGAGCCAGAATGGCTGTGGCAGTGGAAGACACCAGGGACAGGTGTGCCATGAGGGTTATAACTAGAGGCACTTTAACGGTGACATCAAGAGGAACAACAGAATACAGGAAGATAAGGCACCTATTTCTGACAAAATAGGCCAACATCTGGAGCACTTGTGGAAATAACGAGGGCCCATGCTGGGGAGCTCTGATATCTTGTGGGCAACTCTAAAAAGGGAGCAAGCCAAAAAGAAATCTGGTGGACGAGGTCCAGGTTAGGGGCCTATAGTTCCAGCCAGCATTGTGCATGTTTGGAGGCAGGAGGGGCCTGGCATGTCCCAGGTGGTGAGGATGCCCATGTGCTGGAGTGCCATGTGCTTTGCTGGCATTTTGGAGCACCCATGCTCCCAAGCACCCTCCCCATATGCCACTCTTCATTCTAACTCCAACATATCCTCACATTCTTCTCTGATCCCTGAGGTCACAAATCATTTCTCTCTGTTGCAGACTTCGAGGTTCAGCTGTGTCTCAGATTTGTCAATTCCCACTCTACCGTAAAGCCCTGCAATCACTGGAGAAGGAACCTAACCTATTTAAGGTAGATGTTGTGTCTGATTCGTGAAAGCACAGAGGAGCAACCCACAAAGTAGTGTCTTCCCTGGGTCCACTGGTTATACTGAGCTTGAAAAAATCATTAGTTATGTTCTAGATGTTTCAGAGAATAAACAATGGCAAATTTATTCTAGTTGTTTATCCTCATAAGTATAGATACAAAGACTTGTGTGCACAGAAAGTCATCGTGACACTGTAGCAAAAGACTAAAATAACCTTAAACTCCATGAGAGTACCAGCTAAATAAATTATGGTAGAGATTCAAAATGCAGACAATGAGGCCAATAAGTTTATACATAGTAATACGGAAGAAACTATACATTGCTAACTAACTGGGAGCACTTATGAACTGTTTATGTAAATTATTTATACATGTACATTAAATATCCCTAGAGAGATATATATGAAACTGGTAAAGGTAATAGCCTATGGGAAAAAGAACAAGGAAAAAGGAGGGAGAAGGAAATTTAATTTTCACTATACACCACTTTGAAATTTCTCTTACTATGTGAGCACGTTACCTACTGAAGAAATAATTGTTTTTGAAAGAGAGAAAGAAACAACATCAAATGAGTCCTCACCCAGCTCTGCGCAGCCCCAGAAATCCACTACTCAAAACTCCAGCCTTATTTCTTTATAGCACTGTCCTAAAATAGTCCTTGGTTTAAGTGACAGGTTTTCCTAGTGTGGCAGGGAAACTGGTGGCTGGCAGCAGTGAACTAATGACTAAGTGTAACAAGACGAAATAAACTATTATTTAGATATTCTCACCAGTACAACCAAGTTACCTTCTAAAGCTCAGGCTTGTCTGCATAATAGCTAGTTTAACTGATGAAACATGGAATAAGCTTCCATGAACAATCAGCAAGCAATTTTGAAGTTAAAAAGAAACCTTCCTTGAAAGGAAACTTAACTTGCAGCATAAAACTTATAATAGATTTCTCTAAGATGATGAATATGTCAAAACTGGCCAAGCAGCTAGGAATTTTTAAAACAATTTTTATAATTCATTCAATGAATGTCATAAATGTTACATTTCTACACCTAGGCATACTGTTCTAAAGAACCAAAGACTAATGGATGCAATAATGTAGGTGGATAGACTTTGAGAAGTTCAAACCCAGCCTCAACAACTTGACAATCCAAATATCCGCACTTGTCACAAAACATCACACAAACTGTTTAGAGGACCAGGAGTGTTCCCAGGAGACCACTCGGTTTTTAAAAGAGTTGTCAGCAATAAAATATAAACTCATCTTGTGGCATACTAGACAACTGTCTTACCTTTTAAGAATTACAAACAGAAATCTAACATTTGAAATACATGTCCTACTTCTTCAGAATCTGTTAAGTATGCTTTAAATATTCCCATCTTGTCAGTCCAAATAATATGTCCTTCAAAGCATTCTTTTCAAATAAAGCTTTATTTGAAATCTTTTAATCTATATGAAGATATATTAAATTTAGAAACTTTCTTCGAATGAAATTTGAGCCCCAGAACCATATAAAGCAATCTCTATTTTGCTATACATCCGTTTACTGACTGTTTCCTTTATTAAATATTTCATTAAAGTAACAAAGGGGAAAACTGTACTTGCAATACAGGTCTGGAAGTTAAGTAAATTTAGTGCATGTGAATTCACAATTGTATGTTAAAATCACAAAGTACAAAACACTTACTCATGGGCATATATTATTCTATTACATTTATTACATGACTTTAAAGATGACAGCACATCAAATGTTATGAACAAACGCAGTATATATTTCCAAAAATAAATTTCAAGGGAATTAATGTAAAAAAAAACCTGCAAAATATCCATAGATTTTTAAATAGGTGTATTTTATGTTATCAATCATTTTCTCTAAATCTTTTTTTTTATTTTAATTATTGGCAACTTTACATATTACTCACTTTTAAGTCAAAAGGAAAAGCATATATTTTTCTAAAAATCCTTTTTTACACAACATTCATTATTCATAATATTGTTATCATAAAGTCACAAATCATTAGTTTTTATTAAAAATTATTGACTTTGGCCAGCTCCTATGATGAATCCATTCATCAGCAACATATAAAGTGCTAAGTCTGGGCAGAGTTTTTAATAAATTACTATATTTTAACTAAAAAAATTGCTTGGTGGAAACAACATGATATTAGCACATTGGACTTCAGGGGAGAGAAGGGGTGCCATGACTGACCAGCACCACAGTCCAGAAGGTGGAATTCCCTAGCCTGTGTGAAAGCACTCCAGGCCCAGTTTGTCTGCAGGTGCTCCATGAGCCCAGGGCCTGATGCTCTTCTATTAAAACTCTCCAGCCTTCAGGATTTAATGGTTTTTCTCAACTGGTTAAAAATACCCACAAAATGTTGATATGTTATTCATAAAAAACAGACACTCCTCAGAAGATGATATATAATCAGTCAACAAATATATGAAAAAATGTTCAACATCTCTAGTGATTAGAGAAATGCAAATCAATGGCAGCTATCAAGAATATAAACAACAATAGGTGTTGGTGAGGATGTAGGGGCAAAGGGCACACTCATACATTGCTGGTGGAACTGCAAATTGGTAGAACCAATCTGGAAAGTAGTATGGAAAACTGAGAATGGAACCACCATTTGACCCAGCTGTCCCACTCTTCAGTCTATACCCAAAGGACTTAAAACATAAAACAGCATACTACAGAGAAACAGCCACATCAATGTTTATAGTAGCATAATAAATGAACTCTAGATAGGGCAAAGGGGAAGGAGGGGATGGGAGGGAGAATCGGGGTAGAAAAGGCGGTGGAATGAGATGGATATCATTACCCTAAGTACATGTATGAAGACACAGATGGTGTGATTGTACTTCGTGTACAACCAGACTTATGAAAATATGTGCTCTATATGTGTAATATGAATTGTAATGCATTCTGATGTCATGTATAACAAATTAAAATTTTAAAAAATTTCTGAAAAGAAAGACTGTTCCATATACTGCAGGAAAATAACTGTGCTTAGCAATACTGCATGAAAAGAAATTCAGTGTGACAGAGCCAATAATTTATACAAATTTCATGGGTTAGCAGAATGATTTAGAATTGTTAGTTTACATTTTAATTTTCAATGCAAATATGAATTCAAATGATGTGATTTTTCAATATCTCTTTCCTACTACAATAAAATTTGAGCAATAACTTATTCTAATTATAGTTTATATATACCACATATTACTATAAACTTTCAGAAATTGAAACTTTCAAAAGAAAAGTATACTAAATAAATATATTATAAATCTATTATTTATGCATTCTTTTGAAAAGCCTACTGAACCAAATATTTTATTATCAGCTCATTCACTATTAGTAAGAACAGTGACCAAATATGGCCATATTTAGTTTTCAACATATTGTCTGTAGCTATTTTTTCACTGAAATAACAGATCTGTGTAGTTGCAAGAGACTTCATAGCTAATAATGTTCATTATCTGACCCTTTATAGAAAAAGTTAGCTGAACACTTTTTCACAGATACCCATAAGACAGATACTTTGTTTTCGAAGCAACATTTTATTATTTGGGCTCCTACTCCTCTACATGTACTAAATATGCAAAATTTTAAAAAAAATACTAGTAAGAAAAATAATATTGACAACTGCTTTAGAGAATTGGGATACTTCTGAAAAGTGCTGAAAATTCTTTAAAACTTAATTATGGTGGTAGTTTTAAAATTGTATACATTCATGAAACTCATCAAATTTAAATTGGTAAGTCTTGTTTTATGTAAAATGTTACACAACAAAAACACTAAAATCTAACTTGAAGATAAATTCACCTCATTGCCATATATGGTTAATAAAGTATCAAAACTGAAAAGTACTGAAACGACTTAATAACGAAAGTCAGTGGATGGTCTGATCTATACGATTTTTGAAAGAAATGTTTCTCCAGTTTATAAAAACGTAGAACTCCAGAAATGTGTTCTTAACTATTATATATATTAAATATATTAAATATATTTTAATTTAGATGCCACACTCGACACGAGTCTTCATCCATGTACCAGGAGGTTGAAGACAAGGGGGCAGTTAATTATTTGGGGATGAAAACTGTGCTTTTTAAGGATACCCAAGCTGAAGTTCCAGAAGAGTTTAAAGAACTATTTAGAAACATATTACATATGAAATCAATGACCATTTAACAAACTTGAACAAATCTATTATGAAAGAAGAGTTTTTAATAACTCAGTGAGTTCAAAGGAAAAAAGAAACAGCATTTAATCCAAATCATCCAGATTTCCTGCATTAAGAGCTCTCTCTTACTGGACTTGTAGGTTTATTTTTAATATTGAGAAAAGAAGTGAAAGCCTTGTTTATGTTAGAATACAATGTTACTGGACTTCAAAATCAAGGTTTTGACCATTTTATGAAATAACACTTGTCCATTTCCTACTGCATTTATGATATTCCACGTAAATCTCCACTTTACTATCAACTCCATTTGGGAGGTGATAGTAAATCACTAATAAACTAGTAATGGTGTGATAAGAAAAATCACCAAATTAATAAGATCATAATGGCCTTTAAAGGCAATGTATGTGTTGATGTTATACTTAAATATCCCACACACAGAATCATTCATGTGTTAAAGCCTGGTCACCATCCAGTGGTCCTAGAGGAACACTTAGGAGGTGGGGTCTAGTAGAAGGACTATAGGTCATTGGGGCATGTCTTTCACAGAAATGTTGGGATCCTGACCCCTCCCATTCTCATCCCTAGATTCCAGGACACCATGGGATGAACAGCTTTGCTCTACCACATAGCTCCCTGCCCTATTTTTCTGCCTCAATAGGCCCCCAAATAACATAGCCACAAACCATGGGCTGAGACTTCTTAAACCATGAGTCAAAATAATGGCTTTCTCCTCTGAAGTTGATTTTTCCAGGTATTTTGTCACATAAATCTAACACAACTGGATTAAAAAATAAAAAGTTTTTTTTTCTTTTTTTTTTTTTGGCATTCTTGGGGACTAGACACATTACTTGAACATGATAGGCAAGCACTCTATCATTGAGATGCACCCTAGCTCTTTTATTTGACACAGGGTATTATTAAGTTGTCCAGGTGCCCAGGTGTAATTCTCCTGCCTCAGCCTCCAAATATCTGAAATTATAGGTGTGTACCATCGAGCTAAGCTAGAGCAACATTTAAAAGAAAAGTATGTCTTTGTGTATGCATACAGAGAAGGCTGTAAAATGTTAAAGGGGCTGAATTAGGAAAGGAGAAAAACAGATAATGTTTATTTTTTTCTTGGTGACTATAATTTCTAATTTTAAAAACATTAAATATTGATTATAATTATAAAAGCTAATATGTGAAAAATCATGCTGGTGTATTACTGAAAAAAATAGAATCCAGCTGGGTGCTCTGGTGGACACCTGTAATCCCAGTGGCTTAGGAGGCTGAAGCAGGAAAATTTCGAGTTCAAAGGCAGCCTCAGCAACTGCAAGATGCTAAGCAACTCAGTGAGACCCTGTCTCTAAATAAAACACAAAATAGGGCTGGGGATGTGGCTCAGTGGTCAAGTGCCCCTGAGTTCAATCCCTGGTACCAAAAATAAAATAAAATAAAATAAAAAAATAAAATCCATGTTGTCAGTGATATAATTGCCTTTATGTGAAGATATATATTCAAATAATCAAAGATATGAATGTATAAATAAAATAGATACTGTGATTAGATTCACGAGACAATGAGCAAGTGTTTTTATTATCATTTTTGGTGTTGTTACTGTATACTCAATGCCTAGTAAAATGAATACACAGAGAAAAAGAGGAAGGATTATGCATCCTCTTTCAGTTCTAAAAAGATAAATGCCATAATTTTCTTTGAATTTACTTTTAATAATAACATTTTTGAGAAGCATTAAAATTTTGATGCTCTTTATCCTATTGCTTAGTTACAGTGATTGGAAAGATGACTGCTGTGGTTTAAATATTTGTTCCCTCGATATCACGTTGAAATTTTATTGCCATTGTAATAGTATTAAGAGGTGGGAACTTTACCAGGTGAATAGGTCAGAATGGCTCTGTTCTCATGAATGGAGTAATCCATTGTTACAGGATTGAGTTTCTTAAAAAGAACAAATTCAAGTTCCTCTGACCCATTTCTCCTCTCCTCTCCTCTCCTCTTCTCTCTCTCTCTCTCTCTCTCTCAGTCTCTCTCTCTCTCTCTCTCTCTCTCTCTCTCTCTCTCTCTCTCACACACACACACACACACACACACACACACACTCACACACTCATTAACTCACTCTTGCCCTTCTACTTTCCACCATGGTATTACCAAGAAAGCTTTCCCACATGCTGACACTGTAGTCTTGGAATTCTCTGTTTCCAGAATTATAAGGAAATAAATGTCTGCTCTGCATAAATTATCCCATTTGTGGTATTCTGACTAAGGACTAAGACAATGACACTAAAGAAATTACAAAAGTCCTCATTGCAGATAGTCAGTAGATCGTTTCTTTAACTATTCAGCAGAAATTTACTTTGAAGTTAGCATAAACATTTTTGTGGAAATGACTAGAATTTGTATATACTACTAGTAGGGAATTAAAGAAAGTTTACTTAAGGGAATAGCTTTTAAGGAATGTTTTAAAATATTAACACCTAAAATGTAATGTTTAAGATCACTGAACTCTATAGTCTTTATATTTTAAACTTATAGAAAACAAAACTATTCATTTGAGTGACTTGTCCAAGATCAAACAGCTAATCACTGACAAAGTTAGAAAAACATCAGGACCTTCCTACACCTTGATGCCATGATGTGTGACTGTAACTAATTGCACTGCTAAATAAGTCTGCCTTTGGATGCCATATCTGTGTGAGATTCAGTCTCCAAGAGAAGACATGGAGTTTGTGTTAGTCAGCTTTTTGTTGCTGTGACCAAAATACTTGACCAGAACAATTTAGAAGAGAAAAAGTTTGCAGATCATGATTTCAGACGTCTCAGTCTATAGAAAACTGATTCCATTGCTGTGGGCCCAAGATAAGACAGAACATCATGGCCAAAGGGCAAGTTGGAGGAATGGGTTCTGGCCCAAATCCTAACTGGCAGCAGGTTCTAGCTGACAGGAGGCCAGAGAAATGTGTGCTGAAACCTCTTGTGTCTCAGCACTCTAAGCCACAGACCTACAGCTACTGCCTGCCTTTCAGATGCATGCAGATAAAGACAGAACTTGGACACTACCCCTAGAGGAGGGGCAGATGGTAGATGAAAAAAAAAGTCTGCCTATCAGGGCCTACAAGCTAAGAAAGAATAAATCGAGTGTTGGATCAGCAGTTGCTTTAAAGCTATTTTGGAAAGAGGCTGGGATTAAATTAATAATAAAAAATAAAAGCAACATAACCAATCTGTTGTTGTTGCCATCACCTAAATGGCATTTAATCTACTCTTTGACTTTGCTGTCTACATGTCTACCAATATCTCTGCTCATAGCTAAAGAGTAAAAGCTCTGTTCTTTGGCATATTACTAGTAGATGATTATAAAATGTTGGCATTATATATCCTTGGCTATCTTTATTTATACTGGGCCCTGCCCTATCCTTATCTCCATTCTATTCATTCTTTGAAAAGACTTCTTTAGGTCCCCTCTAAATTGCTCAAGCAAAAAGTGTGGTGCTTTTTTCTGGTCTTCTATTCTGAATAGAGAACTTATTTGTCATCACATATTATAACTAGAGGTGTAAATTATCTGTTTTCTCAGTGAGCTGCTTGAGAACAACCTACAGTCTTCTGCTTATATAACTTCTCAATATTCTGTTTTGCTATCTGAATAAAAGGAAATTTACATGAGTTTTTTAGCATTTTTATTAGAGAATTATAATTAGATATAGTAGTAGTGTTCATTTTGATAAAATCATACATGCAAGGAATTTGATTTATGTGAATATTAAATGAGATACTATAGGCAAAGGGCTTACTCCTGTGCCTGATAAAAATACCAACCAATAAGACTTGCTTATATCATTTGTCATCATTATCACTACCACCAATATTCCTTGTAAATATTTATACTGTGGTGTAAGTTTTGACATACACCACATGCTCAGTTAACTGTTCTTCTTTACTAAAAGATCCCATCATATAGTTAACCATGATGAGATAATACTGTGTGTGTGTGTGTGTGTGTGTGTGTGTGTGTGTGTGTGTGTCTTCTTGGGTATTGAACCAGGGCCATGCATATGCTAGGAAAGCACTATACCACTGAGCTACATCCCTAGCCCTTCATAGTACTTTTTTGACTACAGTGTTTGACAGACTCAGGTGGTTCCTAGGACCACCGTTCCACCTTATATTCATGCTATTGAGTGTGGGTGGGACCTTGTCAGCTTTGCATTACCACAGTGAAATAGCTGCAGCAGCTAACTTATAAAGAGAAAAGGTTTACTTAGCTCACAGTTTTGGAGGTTCTAATTCTAAAATCAGACCAATGGTTTGGCCTATGGAGAGGGTGGTGGATGTTGACACATCATGGAAGAAACATATATGGGAGTAATATAGTCACAACTCCAGCCAGAGCAGAAACAGCAACGTCTTACAATCCTCTTTGAGGATACACCCCCCCCCCGCCCCATGACATGAGGACCTCCCAGAAGGCCCAATTCTGGGGACCAAGCCTTTAACACATGTGCCTTTGAAAAATGCTCAATATCCAAACTAAAGCAGACCTGTCACTTTCTTAAAAACAGAAATACAAAAATAAAACAGAATATGGCAAAGGTGTTTTATGATGAGATTTACATAAACTGCAATTTCTGTCTTGCTGTAAATGTTTTCTATTGACTTCTTGGCTTGCATGCTTTCATGGAGCAAGCAGCCTTACCAGAGAAGTCCACATGTCTAAAGAATGGATTCTGTCAATATTCATGTGAACTTGTAAGCAGATCTTTTCCCAGTATAGCCTTTAGAAGACCTGGCTGATTGACTGCAGCCTTGTGAGAGACATTGAAATACAGGCACCCAGATAAGACACTCCCAGATTCTTAATGTAAAGAAACTTTGAGATAATAAATGAGTGCTATTTTAAGCAGCTTGATTTATGATAATTTATTATACACAGCAATAGATAGCTAACACAACATTCCCACAATTTATGTTCCACAGTGTTAAAAAGTTGTCCTTAAGCGATAAATCAGAGAAATGCAATGGCAGATTTCATTTAAGTGTGGCAAGACCAAGAGCCTTTAGACATTAGAGCTAATACACATTGTGATTCTACTGTGTGGAAGGAGGTGAAGACAGGCAAGTGCAGCTCACTCTAAATAGACATGTCCCAGGAAAAATTTTAACTTTTAAAATTATTTTTCACCAATGAATGTACCATGGACCACAGTTTTACAAAAGTCATTTTATATTTACAGAAGTAGTAAAAGACCAAGAAATCCAAAGCTGGTTCTGACTGCCTCAGAGAGAGGTAGGAGAGGTGGTAAGAAGGACAACAGCCATCTAACCAGAGGAAGAATTTTTCTGACTCCTCTTAAAAATCAAAGTTTCACTTTCAATTTTTGCATACTCATTTCTGGTCTTTCTTGTCCCTTCCATCTCCTAAACACTTCAGTGGTAAAAATCACCAGCACTAATAGTGACAGTCAGTGTGCTAGGGGTGGGACAGGGTTTCTTGGAAGAGGAAGAAAAACAGCAGAGTAGAGTCCAATGAGCAACCTGTTTGACATCAATCACATTTGCCACTTATAAAAAATTTTTTTTTAAAAAAAAAAGTTTTGAGATTTTTTTTTAAATTTTTTCATGTCTTCCTGATTTCCAAAAATTTCACAACTTTGGGAAGGAAAGGGCAAGTTGTTATCTGTTTGAGTATCTTATTGCCTTCCATGTTTATGCTTTCAATTTATAGAAAACCCTTTAGAGTTGGCTGGTAAAACTGCCATGTTTATTCTGGCATTCACTTTGTAATTCTCAATTTCAATTTTTTTTTACCTAAGTGCATTTCTAAGTAAATTGATACTATGTCTGAATTTTAATATCACTTATTTCAATTTCTATTTTAAATGTTAATACTGAGAGAGATCAAAGAGCTCATTTACAGCTATTCCACTGAAGAAGTCCCAGATAGCTAAATCCATTTATCTGTGATTTTCATATTTAATATTAACTGATCATAATACAACTCAGACCTATTTGAATATCCTTCATGTTCTTATGTAAAAGGTGTAAAAGAAATCATATGATCCTATAACATGATTTCAAGATAAATTATCTTCTAACTTACAGATTAAGGAAAAATACTCATGTTAAAATGTCAGTCATTATGATGCGCAGGTTGAGCTATTACAAGTACAAATCAATGCTGCCATATTAGAAAGAGGGTTGTACTGTCTACTTGTAAGAATTAAATAAAAGAGCCAAACTGAATTTAGTGGGGCCAGAGTAATCCCAGTGAGTCCAGAGGCTGGGAAGGAGGATCATAAATTCAAGGCCAGTCTTGGCAAATTAGGGAGACCTTATCTCAAACAAAAAATAGAAAGGGCTGGGATGTAGCTCAATGGTGGAACACCTCTGGTTCAACTCCCAGTACTGCAAAAAAGAAAAAGGAGTTATGAAAGCACTTTATAAACTATAAAGGATTATTATTATTATTATTATTATTAGAAATAACTGAGGTTTGAGTCAAATTCATGTCCTAAAAGCCATCTAATGTGAAGTAGTATACACCAAATACTTCTCTGATTAAACAACTAGAATGCTTCCAAATGCTAAAGTCAAATATTCAAAAGCAGGAAAGCTCCAAGGCAGTGAAGTCTGGAATGACGTCTGGGTCTTATACTGGGCAAGGCCCTCATCCTTTATTTCAGCATTGTGTGGCACAGACGCCCGCATCCAAGGCTGACCACAGACATACCATTCCCATACAAGATTAAGTGGGCAAGCAAACCTTAACATTTAAGTGACTAAGTTGCTGTCCATAGCCAAAATGTAGGGCCCTGATATTTTTATTGGAATGAAGAACACACGCCACAGATCACTTGATTTATGAATCTGCTAAAGAATCTACAATCTACCATTATCTCAAATCATCATGACAATTTATTCTATATTGAAGATTACAACTGTTATCCTTAGTTTATGCATATTTATACTTATATATCTTTTTTCTTGAGATTTAAAGACTGGTCAAATGGGCATTGACCTCAGTCTAATTACAAAAAAAAAAATGCCAAATTCTAAAAAACAAAATATTTACACTGTTTTCTTCTTAACTAATATCACAGTTGTACAACAAGCCACCAAAGACTCCTAGAAATCAATGTGCCGTTCATTTCACATTTAAATTTCTATGTTGCCTGACAATGAACAAATAATACTTGCTGCAATATTTACTCCTTGGAGACCACAAACACTGACGATGCGCAGCAGTGGTGTTCATTCTAGATGAGAACTTACTCACTTTTTAAATTACAGCCATCCCCCAGTATTCCCAGGGGACCGGTTCCAGGAATTCCCACAGATACCAAAATCTGAGAAGGCTCAGTCCCTTACATAAAATTGTGCAGTAGTTTCATATAATCTACACACATTTTCCCTATACTGCAAATCATCTCTGAATTATTTAAAATACCTAATATGGTATAAATATTATATAAGTAGTTGTTATTGTTTATGGAATAACAACAGAGAAAAAAGTCTGTACATACTCTGTACAGGTGCAATTTTTTTAATTCAAAGTCTTTCCATTCAGTGTTGGTTGACTCCTCAAATGCTGACCACCAGTATATAAAGGGTCAATTGTATACACTAAGGTATAATTGAAATTTTCCTTAGAACTTAGTTTTCTTGCATTCCAAGGAATTATGTTATCTCACAAGTCCACCTAAGGAAAATGATTGGCACAAGCACTCAGTTGATGTTTATGAGAAGACATCCTGTAACAGTGGGGTCTTGGTTAGCTAAGAAAGTACTCTGTCTTATGATGAAGTATAATTTTATTCTTAAAGTAGGACACTAGTGATATAATTCTATCATAAATATGTTATCAAAAGAATAATTCTGCTATTAAAACATTCTAAGTACTTTTGCAAGAATAGTTAGTTGAATAGCAATGTGATAGCAATATATTTTTAAATATGTAACACAACAGAAAGTTGGTATTACATAATTTAAAAAAAATCTTCCTTGCCCAGTAATTGTACATTAAAATAGCAAAATAATAACTTCTACAAAAATGATTTAAACATGGAACCATTTTCAAAAGATTCATTAGGTCTCAGGGGGACCTTTGTATAATACAAACGATACTCAAAGCAGTGACCCCCAAGGCTGTCAAGGAAGCTTAAAGTAGAAATGCAGGAGCCAGGGTGCTTTGATTTAAACCATGTCTCCTAGATTCACACTGTAGCACAGGCCTGGGCATATGATGTGCACACATTAAGAAATCCATTGCATGAGCTACTGAATAATTTCCTTTATCGTATCCTTGTTCAAAGAAGACAAAAGGTAGAGTATACATTTTAGGAAAAAGCATATTAAAAATAAACCTCACTTTGAACATCTAGAGGATTGGCAATAGATGTGAAGTATATAAGAGTCTCTTTAAGTGAGGTACTGTTTCAAAATAATCAGTAGGTATTAACTCTTTAAATTCTCCTAAACTTCTCTGAGGTACACAATAGGCAGCAGTTTTGGGAACCCCTGATTTATAGCTGGTAGGTCAAAAGCACAGGAGTGCTGGGGCTTGTGATTGGAATCTGAAGTGGGAGAAGTCTTGTGGGATTGAGTCCTGTAACCTGTAGGGTCTGTGCAAACTCTGGGTATCTGTGTCTGAACTCAATGTTTAGACAATCAGTTGGTGTCTGGGGTGTTGATGAATTGGTTATTGATGTGGGGAATAAAAAAGAAGTTGGTGTTGGAAGTGTTGTGAGTGAAAAACAGCCCAGTTCCACGGAAAAGGCAGGAGCTGAACAGAAAATTACTCCCACTGGGAGGCACTAAGGGCATTTTCAGCTACTGCCCAACACTGCTGAGTTGTAATAGGAATATGGTTAGAGCCAATTTAGTCTTCATCTGCCCGCAGGACTTCTCAATGCTTTATTTCTCCCAGGAAGACATTAAAGAGGGTGGCTCTCTAATTCATAAATTACTGAGTCTCCATTCAACTTATATATCCAACAGGGTTTCCCAGAACTCATGTTCTGGTGCCAGTCTAGTATTATGGGGGGCAGCTTCCTGACAGGACTCTCACTGTCCTGCTGATGTAGGACATTAGACCAACATGAGTGACATTCACTAGGTCACTGGGTCAGCACTCCTGTCTTTTGGGGACACTGGTCCTGTATGTGTTAATTAAGTTATTAATTTTTCTACTGGATAATACACTAGAGTTCCAGAAACATTGGTAACAATATGGTATTTTTAATTATAATTTAACACATCTCTTACTAAGTAACAGGTACAATGTTAATCACCAGGCCAAATGAGAGGTTTGGATTAGATAATCACTGAAGGCCTATCAAAATTGAGAGAGGTTCTATAGTTGTAGTTCAGTGGTAGAACATGTGCTTAGCATATGTGAGGCCTCAGATTCAATCACTAGCACAAAAAATTTTTCAAAGAAAATCTACATTGAAAAATTCTAAAAATGTGAGTGTAAGTTTTCCTTTTATTTTATACAATGATAATGGGTTTATTTTATTGCCACTCATATTTGCTGCCTGTATTCTGAAAAAAAATCATAACAAAATATCCTAATGATATGATTTTACTAACTGGAAGATGACCTCAACAGTAACACCATATTCTGCTTCCAATTCTTTAAGCACAATGCTTACATGTTGTATTTTGTTTACATTTTTCTTATTAGTGACTGTTATAAAGCAGTATATTCCCTACTAGTTTTACATGAATTGAGACTAATGGCAACTTTTCAAAAGCCATCATAACCATCTGATCTTGATACCTTCCAACATTTTCCTTCGATTATGCCCCTTCCTTGATTATGCCTTTTCCTTGATTATGCCTCTATTGTCCCATTCTCATGATATGGACATTCATTTAGCTAATGCATTGAGCCATTTCATCTCCTGCTCCCCACTCTGACTACCAGTCTAGTTCTAAGCACAGTTTGCATATTCAATCTGGTTGGTCATTGTTTCACAAGATAGATTTTCTTAACCAACAAGTCTACTCCATAATTGGACTAAACACTTCAGTCTGCACTTTTATGTCAGTATCCTTTTCTGATTAAGAATTAGAATGTCAAATAACTTGACATTTAAGAGAGACGATCCATTTTTAAAGTTCAAGTTTTTGCAAGCAGTTATAAATTAAGTTATAAAGTTGACTATGTATATTAATGTTATTTTTAAGGGACATAGTTAAAATAAACAAAGTTTTTTAGACATATACTTAAAACTCATCAGCAGCATAGACTACTAGTTCTTAATTGATTTTTCACTATTAATGTTCTTGTACTTACTTTTTTCATTGAAATGAAAAAAAAGATCTTGTTGTTTATATTAACACAGAAGAAATTACCCAAAGTGAGGAAGAAAATGTTAAGGTTAATATAAAAATGTACTATTTAAAAAGCAAATGACACAAATAGTATTTAAAAAAAAATCTAAAGAACCAAAGAAGAAAAAGAAAAAAAAAAAAACCTACCAAACATAGCATTAAAGTGACAAAAAAAGTTCACAATTACAAATTTTTAAAGAATGTCTAGTTTTCCCAATTTACAGTTTCAACTTTCCCATAGCAGCCTGTTAGTTTTTCTTACTTCCAATAAAGATTTTAAAAAACAAGTGCTTTAGAAGCAATGATTCACTTGCTGTCATCCAAAGCTCTGATATAAATTTGGCAAGTTTCCATATGTTTCACTGGAGTCTTATTTACTTCTTAGAAGTTAAAGAGCTGGAGATGTGGAAAGATCCATCAAGAAGAGACATTTAGTGCCTCTGGGCAACCTTGTATACTTATTTTTGTGTTAACAAAACTCATGTTCAAGTGTAATCACTGCTGGCTTCAAGCAGGTAGGTGTGACATACATCTTTTTTTGTTGATTGGTTTATTTGGTTGTGTTGGAAGTGGAATCAAGGCCCTCACACATACCAGGAAGGTACTGTACCCTTGAGCTACATTCCCAGTCCCAGATACGAAATAATCCTGTGGCTCATAATTCTAAGTGACCCTATTTAACATCATCTACCACTCTTCCACTCCAGTCATAGAATCTGTCCATTAAGGTTCCAATCAGTCCATATGTGGATATTTCCTAAGTATACCTGACTATATCTTTACTCAGATTCTTCATCACTTTATCTGCTTTTTTTAATTGAAATAAAAAAGATCTTGAAATGAAAAAAAAGATCTTGTTGTTTATATTAACCCAGAAAATAAATACCAGCAATTATTCTCTCATATACTTCAATCCCTCACCCCAGAAGGTCTCATCAACAGAGGACAATAAGATGACTCATCCTACTTGTAGCCTTTGGTTATGCATTTGATGATGTCTCATTTCCTTACATGCATGATATGGCTGAAAATGAACTAATGCTCTTTCAATGAAAATTGCTTCATCTCCACTGAGTTTGAAGCTGCCATCCTTTGCAATCAACCACTATCCACACTGCTTCAGTCTGGTTTATGATGACTGAATACAGAGATTTTTCATATATTATGCATATAAATTGGATATTAGCTGCAGTTCATATACATCCCTCCTGTTCCCATTTACAGCTTTTAAAAAAATCCATTTAGATGAGTTTTAGGGCAGTTCTTCAATAATAGATACCTATCACTCTAATAAATACAGACTTTTGGTGATACTAATGTGTAGGTTCATCAATTATAGCAAATGCTCCATTCTGGCTCAGATCTTAATAGTGGGAGAAGCTATGTTTACAGGAAGGTAGCATATCAGAAATTTTGGTACTCACTCAATTTTGCCCTGAACTTAAAACTGTTCTAAAAATAAAGTTTGCATGTTAGTAGACCTTGGAAATGTTATACTATGATAAAACAAAGCAGAAACAACAATAGAATCAGACATTTACATTATCATCACCATTATCATCAATAACATTCCTCTGAAATGGACAAAAAAGAACTTCTGTAGTTTTGATTGGCATTTCTCTGATTGTTAGATATGATGAACATTTTTTCATATATTTGTTGATTGATTCTATTTCTTCTTCTGTGAAGTGTTCAGTTCCTTAGCCCATTTATTGGTTTGGCTACTTTTTTTTTTTTGGTGTTAGGTTTTTTAAGTCCTTTATATATACTGGAGATCAGTGTTGTAGGATAATTAAAGATTTTAAGTAAAATTTAAATGATAAATCTAAGTAATGATTTTAAGATCAGGGAGAAGACAACGTTAAGTATCAACATTACTTTTAAAACTCTATACACTTTAAATAATTGATCAATGTAAGTAACTTTGTCTAATTCCCACACCAAATCAAAATTATTTCTAACATGTAATCCCAATGATCTATTGGATAGATTTTAAAGTATGTACATGTTCATTTGGAGTTTTAATGGAGCTTCCTAGAGAAATTGGTGGGGGGCAGCACTTTCTTTAGTTCACATTGCAGATCTAGAGATACTCTAAATATATCCTTCACTTTCAAATCTACATGAAAATAAGTGCCTCAAGTTTGCACTAAGACTGTTTATGTGTTAAACTGTCCACAGGGTCTTTAAAAAGTGCAGTGATACTGCATTAGGTGATGAGGACATTTTGTTATTAGAAAACATATTATAAAATGTCACAAGCCATCCATGGACTGTGTATGTGAGCTATGCACATTTGAGCACATGAGGGGCCTGGCCTGACATTATTGCCTGATTGGGCTGTGCGATACAGGTGTGCCTTTTCTCTCGCTCTGCCTGTGATCCCACACAGTACCTGAGATGGGTGTGGTTTTCCAAGGTGTCAATCAACCTGCTGACCACAAGACATCTCCAAGCAAGACTCCACCTTCAAAACCCAGTCTCTTGCCTCTCTTGCCTTTCTTGCTCCCCTTGCCTTCCAGCATGGGAGCTAAAACCTGAGGTCTCAGAAATGTCCTTGACCCCTGAAAAAAGATATTTCTGTGTTTGTTTGGTTTTTTTAGTTGCCAGCCCAGCCAGCTGGTGACAATAAAACAAAGATATAGTGAAATTAAATCCTGCCAGCCACAGTGAATGGATGAAGTTACATTTATCCTTCATTTGTATGTACTGCTCCAATTTGAATTTTGATGTGAATGACAAAAAATAAACAGGTAAATGTCTGTACCCTTGGATCCTTGGGACTAAAAGGCTTCTATCATTTTTTTTGGGGGGGGGAGATTGAACCACTTGACCACTGACCACTTGTCCACTGAGCCACATCCCCAGTAATATTTTGTATTTTATCTAGAGACAGGGACTCACTGAGTTGCTTAGCACCTCACTTTTGCTGAAGCTGGCTTTGAACTCACAATTCTCCTGCCTCAAGCTCCCAAGACACTGGGATTACAGGCGTGCACCACCGCACCCGGCTAGGTTTTTATCTTTATATTATCAAACTGACTGACTCTATTCTACATCTGGAAGAAGTCTATTTGTTTCCAGGTTCTACTATTTCTTACGTGAATTCTGAGAAGCATCTAAAACACAAACCCTGCACTTGCCATGTCCTCTACAGAGTCACATTGCTGATGTGCTCTTTAAATTAATCTAAAATATGATTTACAATAATTTCCTTTCCACAATCTATTCAAGGAACAGCCTGAAGGAGAAAACTATCAACATTAGGAAGGTAATATTTTAGGCCACTAGTGGAAAAAGACCTGTGTAATTTTACTTGATTTAAACCACAGAGCTGTTTAACTTGGTTCCTATGTTAGGAATTCAATAACATAAGCCAAAACTTCAAATGTTTATATCACAGACTTCTCACTGTCTCTGTTTTTCTGGGAAAATTTAATCCAACTGTCTTTCAATACAACTGGACTGTGACCCTTAAAAATAGCCAAAGGACGGCTGGGGAAATGTGGGTGGCACCAATATCTTGCATCAATTAAAGGCAGCTGCAATTCTACATTAGCATCATTGTTTTAATCTCCTTAATATGGAAAATTAGCTTCAAGTTTTTATATTATACGACAAATAAACTACAAGTTCTTGGTGAATTTTTGCATTTACAGGTTATGCTTCATTGATTTTCTTTTAATGTGCTCTCAATGTATACTGTAAAAGCAGGACTCACAATTATTTGAACTTCCAAGACTGAATGAAAAATTAGATTCTAGGGAGGGATAAGATTGCATTAATTCCAGATTCAATGGATATATTTTTTTACCCAATAGCAAATATTCTGGCCTTTAGAATATAGATTAATAATATCAGAAATGTTTAACATGAAAAGCCAGCACTAAAAGGACTTAGGAAATAGCTGTACAATGCTCTTTTATTCCTCATTTCAGACAAGTAGTATAAAGCTCAGAATGATAACAACTTCTTAAAAGTTGCAAGCTACTTAGAGCCAGAGCCAGATCTCCTAATCCAATGTTTAACATGCTGCTCTCAGTAACAGTTCAACTAGACAACCACTGGGGGTCTTCAGAGTAGAAATTTCAATACTTATGCATCTTTTGGGTATGTTTACAATCTCTCAGTGGTGCTTATTTCAGACTCAAAGGAATCCTGAGGGTTAGAACTACCTACAGTCATCAATTCCATCTGCACTCTTAACTACACACAGCCAGCAAATCATTGTTAAGGAGAAAACTATGAACTGTGAGTTTGCCAATGTTAATTGAACAGAAAGTAGTCAATTCAGATGAGATTTAGTCTTCACACTCATTCAGTCATGCTTGTATTTTACTCATTCAACCAACATTTACTGAGCAACTACTGGATGCTAAACAGTCTACTCTGTGCTTCTGGGAACAACAGAGGAAACACAGGTCAAATTCTGCACTCACAGAATTTACAATCAAGTAATTGAAGCAAAAGATATTTTTACAAGTGAATCAAATAATTTCAGTGTACCAGAGTGCTATTGAAGAAGCTAAGTTGGAGGGTAATAAGGGGAGTTTCTATTTGTAGCAATGTGACATAGACTGTGACCTCTATAATGAGAAAACGACAACCACATGAGAATCTGGACGAGTGTTCCAGGCAAAGGGAAAGACCATGCACAAGGTAACGATGTGGGAACAAATGTGGGATTTTGCAGCACCATAGTGCACAAGAAGCAGCAAGGGACAGAGATACATGCTGATAAAGGATTTGAATTATTTTGCCTAAGATGAGGAAGACAAATCATCAAGTAGGAAATGAGACTGAATACCCACTCTTGATTTTATTATATGTAGATAGAACAAACCTCTGTAATAGGAAAGCACAGCAATTCAAAATCAAGTGTAATATACTTATTCCAAATTCATATGGGAAATAAAGTTGTTCAGGTAAGTGCTAAAGTGTGTCTTTGCTAATAATAAGAAAAAAAAACAATAGTTAAGGCATTTTGACCACCTGGAACTCATAACTGCATTCTGTTGAAAGCCAAATGGGTCTATAAATACACAACTGTCTGGTTTATTTTCTAAAATCTGCTACATATTAAAGTTGAACCTAATCAAATGACAAAATGTTCTTTCAATTATATGCATTTATTTTGCATTAGTGAAATCTATTTATATAATACAGGCTTCATATTTGTTATATGTAAAAACAGCATATATGTGTGTGTGTGTGTGTGTGTGTAGATAAATAGATAAATAATTTATTAGAGAATTAGGTATCCATATTAGGTTAAATGTCCATACATTTAAAAATAAAAACCATGGGTCACTTGAGATTGAAGGACATGCATCAAGCATATGAAATCCCAACTTTGCATCTAGCTGTCTGTGTTACCAAGTTTCTAATCCTCCTTGAATCTCATGTCTTTTCTCAAAAATATAGGTAAGTATGCTTTGGTATACTATGGGTGAGGAGGAAATGAACCAAGAATTTCTAAGTATCTAATGCAAAGAACAAACACAGTAAATTTCAGTGTTTTTACTCCTCCAATGTGTTTTTTGAATAAGAAAGTAGTAACTACAATATGAAAAATACAATTATACAGATTGCATTTGTCTCTTAATCAAAATTTCATAGTGCTGCTCACATAAGAGAGAAAGGTAAGACAAAGAAATGGTTTCTAAAGCTTTTTATATGTCAAATTCTAAATTAAGACCTTGTGTTTCTAATTGTTCTGCTGCCTAGAACCATCTTATTTTGACTGTTTTGCTTCTCTATAGTTTTCAGTGTGTTTCCTTCATCTCAGACACACACGTGCCCAAACACAGTAAATCACAGTTAATTGCATGTCTTAAATTAAAAGACAAAAATAATGCACAATTAATTGGGGGAAATTGTCAGTTGGTGAATGAGTCTCGCTCATTACTCTCCCTGCACAGGATGTACACCAAGTGAGCATTCCAAGCTAGAAGAATCAGCCCAAGACACCAAGGGGAGGGGCCTGGGCTCAACCCTCTGCAGAGCAGTCTGGGCGGAAGAACCAAATGCTTGTAGCACATACAGCTTTCACTACAAAGATGCTCAGTAAAGGATTGTGCCAATTAGAAGGAACTAGAATTCTCATTGATAAGGGATTGAAGATTGACTAGGTTGTGGGCAATAAGCATGACAATTCTGCCATTCTTAATAAGAAAATGTTCATGGCATATTCTTACATGAAAAAATGCTTGAAAAACAGTATTTCATTTTTTTAAGGATAGGTAATAAACACATGAGGCTGGAAATGAGAGGAGGAGTAGAAGGGGGAGGAGAAAGGCACTGGAAAATTCATAATTGTTAATATTGTCATTTCTGAGTTGTTCATACTTTCCAAATTTTCTAAAAAAATTGTTTAAAAATTAGATTCTAAGTTGTTTCTCAATCTAGTATTATAAAACATCAGTTTTTTATGTTTATATTAGTATATAATAATTATACATTACAGTGGGGTTCACTGACATTCATATATATACATAAAATAATTTGCTCCCATATACTCCTCAGTATTTTCCCCTCCCTCCCCTCACATCCCCATTTCCCTTCCTCTACAATTCTGGTCTTTATTCTACTAATTTGCACATATATTGTTTTTCATTGCTGCATTACAACTATACATAAAAGTGGAATTCAGTGTGGTATATTCATTTTATTCTCCAGTTCTTCCCCTTCTCCTCTCTTCCTCCCTCCCTCTTGATCTCCTACCTTTCTTATACTGATCTTCCTTCTGTTTTTGTCAAATCCCTCATTTTATTCCTTTTTTTCTCTCTAGCTTCTGTATATGAGGGAAAACATTTGTCCCTTAACTTTCTAAATGTGGCTTATTTCACTGAGCATGATGTTATTCAATTTTAAAGATTCATTAGAATCTTTTAAGACAAACTTACCTGGCTATTATAATATCATCATTTTAAAATTTAAAAATAATTTCCAATAAGCACATCCATACAATCCTATTGTATCCTTGGCTATACAGACAAACCAATTCTATGAAAATATATTTTAAAATTACACAAAAACATGTTCAATACAATTAAATGTCAATATAATAATTTATTACAATAAAGACCTTATAGTATATTGGCATGCCATAAAGAAATCACTGTAAGTTCCTTGTAATTTACTCACACTGACAAACCACAAAATATATTCACAGGAAAATTAATACCTCTGAATTTGAGGAAAAGTAAACCTTCTCACCCCAATGCATCTACCCTGCCATTATTTTCTACAGTATAGTAGACTTTATATCTAGCCACTTAGAATAATCTTGATGCTAAATCTAGAAACAACAACAACAAAAACACACACACACAAATATACAAACACAGTTTCATCATTTTTTATCAAAGTGGGTAAATACAAAAAAGTTTTGTAATATATCACTAGTAATGGTGACTTTCCCTTTATTTCACTTTTGGAAGAAAAAAATACAAAAAGCCCAACAGAATACATTCATTCCAAAGTCATTCAACCATCTGCTAACCTTGAAATACAAAAATAATCATTTCCTGCCTTCTTTTATTTATTGGGGTTTGGACTGGGAAAAGATAATCATATATCATCAAAAGCCCATATCACATCATCAGGCATCTATGTCCCAAGGGTAATATTTTTATTCCATTCTTAATGGAACGATTTTCTAATCAGAATATGTATTCAAACATAATTGAGGTAATGCAATGTCAACATGTGATGCTGCCATCAAGCAACATTCCCCAGCGCTGGGAGTCAACTGAACAGAATGTCTGGTGGGAAACAGAGTCTGAGCAATGCAGCAATGTAAGCCTTGGCCAAAAAAAGGACACAAGAGTTCTGAACCCCTTCAGATGCTCAAAGCCATGTGTGGAGGAAAGTATCTAAGCTGGAAGAGGCCAATCTTAAAACTTCTTAGGAAGGACTGACTTATAATGGGCCCATTAGAATCCCAACTTTTAAATAGAAATGTGCCTACAATTATAATGTAAAAAATATTTGATACAAAAGTCATTTTTTGAAAGGTCAAGCTGTCCCTAGATTTCTAAGTTATAAATCCTTAGGTAGCATACATTATTGATTACTATATATCCTACAATTCCCTGAAATGGCTCATTTGACTTTAAATTTCTTAAATTTTGAAAAAATATTTGTAATTGATGAAGTTCAGTGATGAACTATCATATCCTTCTATTTTTGAGTATACTTGATATTATCATAATAAACAGTAAAAAAAAAAGATGTTCTTGAGTATATTTTATGCTCAACATTTTACTGCCATTTCCTTTGGAAACATATATTGAGATCTGATTCATGCTTATAGTTATTTAAGTAAGTCTCAATAAGCAGCCTAGATTTTTAAAAAAATCCATCCACCATTATGTTTTATGTTATATTAAAAAAGAAGAAAAAATCTTCTTTCCAGAAAAAAATTTACCATGCTCTATGATGACAGAAGTGTGCCCCTAACAAATGCAGTGCCACCATCTGCCTGGCACTTTCACCGTGTGACAAAATAGACTGGTAATTAACTGCTTTCCTACCGAAATCTGCCAGCTTCAACTCCCCCGTGTCACTGATCAGAAGATTCTGTGGTTTCAGGTCTCTGTGCAAAATATAACGCTGGTGGATGTAAGACAGCCCTCGCAGCAACTGAAATAAAAACAACTGAAAAAATAGGGAGACAAAAGTTAAAACCTGAATTCAGACAAATGCCAGTTTCTATATATAGTCTGACAAATACTTGAATTTAGTGAAAATGGATACCCATCACTAAATTTTCTACCAAATTATTAAATAGAATGTACCAGGATTAGAATGTAAATCCCTAATCCATTAAGAAATAAATCTGGAAATTGCTAACAACCTATTGTATCGGAGAGATCTGCATTCTCATCTATGCTCTATAAATTGAGCAAAATGTAAAAAAAAATCAATTCTTTACAATATTTTATTTCTCCAGGTCTAAAATGATGTCTAGGAGAGACATTCATAATATCATAACATATAAAAGAGTACTGTTTATGTAAATGTGTACATATTTAATTCCATAGAAATGACATAAACATGGCACCCATGGATTGACCCATTAACATGCTTTAAGGAAGAGAAAGATAAGATGACTTTAAATAATTAAAACAAAAACAGTCACATGGTCCAATTAATACTCTACTGTAATTATACTGCTCTTGCACATATGGCCATAGAGATTAGGTTATTGCCTAAAGACAGACATGTACCTTCACTAATTACAGAGCAGCCCTATCCTAATGGGGGAAGAAATAGAAAACAGAGACGTAAAGGATTCAAAGGCAACACTTGGGTGAAAAATAACTTAAATGATTAATGGCTTTCTCTGTGAAATTGCATCTTATCAAATGTCTACATTTTGATAACAAAATGTATGATGTTAGACTTCCCAGTATTCTGTTTATGAAAAAGAGATTATTGTAAAACTATGTACTTGCCAAATTATTCTGACATGGTATTTAAAAAAAAAATTCCTAAAACAAAAATGAAAAACCAGTGTTCTTACTTCTGCCCACATAAACTTGACTACAAAGTTTATGGTGTGAGCCACCCCACTATAGGAACTGTGGCCAGAACTCAACACATGCAGACAATATGTTGATAAGTCTATATACTGGGTACTAACAAGCCAGTTTCAAGGAAGTTTTAAAGACAAAAAATAGTATAAGAATTCTGAAATACTCAAATGAAAAAGATTACCAAATCCTTGGCCCTGGGACCTAGCATTTCTAGAATGTTCTAAATAACTAAAGTCAATGAAAACCAAGTTTATATATATATATATATTTTTTTTAAATATATATATATATATATTTTTAAGAGAGAGAAGAGGGAGAGAGAGAAAACTATTATTTTTTTAGAGGGGGGGAGAGAATATTTTTTAATATTTATTTTTCAGTTTTTGGTGGACACAACATCTTTATTTTATTTTATGTGGTGCTGAGGATCGAACCCAGCACCCCATGCATGCCAGGCGAGCGTGTTACCGCTTGAGCCACATTCCCAGCCCAAGTAATATTTTTAAGAGGGAAAAATACCTTGAAATAATAGTAAGATTAATTCTTCACAAAATCTTTGTGTGTGACAATTTGCATAACAAGCAGTGATGGCCTGGTATCATATTTCAGAGTGTAAGTATTAGGAAGTAGAAGTCTGTTCAGTTACTCTATATTAAAATACTGGCTGAAGGACTCCGGAAGCAAACATTTCTCTGGACTTCTCTTGCTCTCAAATCTTTCTGAATAGTGGATGGAAAGATTTAAGTTAACACCAGCCTCATTCCTCACTTTTAGTCCACCCCACATCCTGAAGCTTAGAGTTTATAATATTATAAGAAAAAAAAAACGTATTTAGTTTAAAAAGGAAAAAAGGTGACTATTACCTCAGTGACAATTTTAATGAAGTAGGTGCTATTATTATCTCCATACTAGTGATAAGGAGACTGAGTACAGTTTCTGAAGATCACACAGCAATTAAGTGGCAGAGCCAGGGCTCAGACTTTACTACAAAGTTTATGCCCTGAACCACCCCACTATAGGAACTGTGGCCAGAAATCAATACATGCAGACAGTATGTTTATATAGAAGCTACTTCCTCCAACTGCTAGGACAGAACATGGATATCTAATAGCCCAGTTTCCAAGGCTACTGAGCTGAGCACTGACTCCACATTGGTGCTCAGTCATTATAACTCTAGATTCCCTGGCTTCCAGCAACCTTCCTCCACTCCCCCCACACCCCAACATACATATACAGCCTGCTGTTTCTCAATTCTGTACTTCTGTTCTTGCTTTTAAAGCCCCCTCTCTCTCTGACATACTAATTTCCATGTACACTTCACTCTCTCCTTAGGAATCCCTCCTTTCTGGAGCCCTCCCTAACCCTCTCTTCAGACCCTCAGCCCCACGCCTACAGGTTGCCACAAGGTGCTTCTCTGTGCTCCCAATGCAGCTTCGCACACATCTAGCACAGTCAAATTTACCACCTTCATAAACTATGTACACAGTCAGCACTCCTGTGCCAGCAATAGGATTATTGAACTGAATTTAGAGACATCTGGATGGTGGCAGATAAAAAAAAAAAAAATAACAGAAAGGAAACCCAAGAATGGAATTCTCTAGAAGCTAAGGGAAGTGGGTAGATCAAGCAGTATCAAAGGACTCTTGTTTTAATACCTTTGCTAATTAGTGAAAATATATAATCCTTATGCTAATCCAGAGTTATTCAAATCGGATATCATGTTAAAGGAGATTAGGAAAATCAGTATTAGGAAAGGATGCAAATAAACACTCTGGTTATAAGTGTACACAAGCCCCAAACATGAAAAATAGAGCCCCAACAAATTTTTAGTTCTTTGAGCAATGCAGAAAGTAAGTCAGAATAAATCTCCATAGAATATACTCACTGGGGGTTTATAAAGTGCCAACCAAAGTATCACATGCTGTCATGCAAGGGGAATGCAAAGATGAATAGAAATAAGATGTGGTTCCTGGAATCCAGGAACTCACCGTGTGCTGAGTATGGCAAACATACAAACAGATCACAGACAAAGGTGATGCACAGCAAGTAAACCGAAAGCACAGAGGCATCTAATGACAATGAGGTATTAAAACTGATTCTACCATTATAGGGAAAAGAGACTGAGAAAATGGTAAACCATAAAACTTGCCACTCCAAAACAAGAATTCATTACCTGTAATATTCAAAAAGGAAATTGAATTGAGTATTCACTAGACACAGAAGTAGAAATGATATGTAAAACCCCTGTTGCTATACCAAGGGGAAAAATTAAGGTGTCCAAACAACGAGCCGTTACATAAATTCACAAGAAAAACTTAAACAAATAAGACAATATATGAAACCATGAAATGGCCAACTTATCATCATAAAAGCAATTGGTGATAAGGGGCATTAAAGCCTTCACTATTAGAAAACTAGACACTTGACAAATAATGTTTTAACGTGACTAATAACGTAAGGGTAGGGGTAGGAAACGTTAAGGAATCAGCACTTTGCTGAATTAAATGAAATGTCCAAGTATTCTCTTTGGAAAGGTCCATCCAGAAAACCTGAGTCTTGCTTGGGAATTTCTCCCTCAGCTAAGCAGGCAAGAACCTAAATTTACCATCTAAATGTTTAAGAAAGCCACTTCTCTTCCTCGGGGTATAAACAATAACACAACAAGCTATACTTGGAAAATCAGAAGACAAAATGAGAACAAATAGGACCACAAAGAGAAGGCTACACTCAGAGTAAAAATCAGCTTTACTGTTAAAACTTGGTAAATATCTGTAGAATCTCAAGTGCTAAAAAGGAAAGAAGGGAGACCAATACTGACTAAAGGCTTAGAGCAAAGACTTTTACAAAAATTACTTAACCTTTCCATCTATAATCCTGCAGTTCTGCTTTTAAACAAATGAGAAAACTAAAGCTGTAAAGGAAAAGGAAATGCCCTCATGGTACTCCTCCAGCACCTTGTGCTCCTAATGTCACCACATTTCCTCTGAAACAAGGTCAATGCTTGCTAAGTGCATGGAATTAAAAATATTACTGTATTATAAGGTGAACTCAAGTACACAAAGTCTCGATTAACATGTCATATAATGATTCTTGAATTCACAAATTCTTTTTTTTTGGGGGGGGAC
The DNA here is from genome assembly GCF_052094955.1 of Ictidomys tridecemlineatus. Classification (NCBI taxonomy): domain Eukaryota; kingdom Metazoa; phylum Chordata; class Mammalia; order Rodentia; family Sciuridae; genus Ictidomys; species Ictidomys tridecemlineatus. The sequence continues at coordinate 203,061,033 of NC_135478.1, forward strand.
AGGGATTGAACCCAGGAGTACCTAGTCACTAAGCTATATCTCCGTTCCTTTTAAAGTTTTCATTTAGAGACAGGGTCTCTCTGAGTTGCTTAGGGCTCCCTAAGATACTGAGAGTGGCTTTGAACTCACTATCCTCCCACTTCAGCCTCCCAAGCTGCTAGGATTATAGGCATGCACCACCACACACAAATTCTTGAATTTCTGTTTTTGCTATTTAAAACCTTCTTAGAAATAACTAATATGGCAGAAGGCAGCGTCATGTACTGATTGATAAATTATATTTGGAACTATCTTCCTGTTTTCTACTCTAATAGCCATAAGGTCTTCCTAAGAACAATTTGTTGCCTCAGGATATTTTACTCAATCTTTATAAAAGGAGATTCCTCCCAATCCGTCAGTATAATCGCTAATGATTTATATTCTAGTTTGAGTATGTTCAACTTCTGCAATAAAAATGCCAGAGAAAAATGCCTTAGAAAGCAATGATATGAGGAGCAGGGACACTTTTGTCATCTATCTTTAGCCCAGTTGTCTTGCTGTCCCCTGCAGGATGCAGTTCCCATCCATGCTCAGTGCCATAGCATAGTCTTCTTGGGAGAATTCATTAATACTTCATTGATTCCCTTCTGAAACTCTTTAAACTTTAAGCGGGTTGAAAAAAAATACAAGTTATTTCATCACAACTTTTAAGAGAAACTGCTAAAAAGAATAGATTGTTGGATTCAAAATGTTACATTTATTGCCCAAATAACTTCTGGCACAGTGAGCAAGAAGCTTCATAACCTCCCCTCCCATCCATGTCTAAAGACCTAAGATCAGATGTTCTTTTTCTCAATGTCTAGATTGGTTAGGTTCCATGAATAGTCAGAAATATATGGAAATTTAATATATGTGGCTCCAATTGATAGGAGATGAAGAATATCTTACAGATTTTCAAGGCATGAACTCCTTAAAAGAATATCCAAGGTCTTTTATGGATTGCAGGAGATTAATTACTTGGCTAATAAGAGCTATTAGCAACGGACCCTACCATGATGGCACTATTCTTACAAAGACAGCTAATCTACTTTTCTATTATCTCGGGGCTATGCTAAACATCCCTTATCTTAGGTTTCTCATTTCCAAAATGACTGGTTGCATCTTAGGTGTCTATAATAGCCATTTACATTGTGAATTTATATAATTCTATACTTTTTGAATAATAGAAATGTAAGAGACTCTGTAAATCAAACAACTGCACTACCATGGTAGTAAATCTACCATTTATTGAAGGCTTATTGTGACAGACACTGCAACTAAGTGTTTTATATTTATCAGATAATTCAATCTTCACAACATCATTATAGTTAAAAACGAAAGAAAGGCTCAGAGAAATTAATCATCCAAAGAGACACATAGAAAATATGAGGTAATATTGATAATTGAATCCATGTTTGTCATATCAAGATACCATAATTAAAAGGACTGCTACTCAAAAATATGGATACTACTTGATTAGTTAGAAGTTGTATGAGTGCAAGGCTTCAAAATGTGACACTGGCAGATAAGTCAAAATTATATGTAGATAATACATGAAATAAATGTTCTATGTTTAATATTACATAATTTAAAAATCCATAGGCTTCACAAACATTAAACCGTCCATATATCTATCTTTCTACAAATGCTAATTAGAAACTCTGAGTCCCCAAAATATCTAATGAATGTCATAATATTTTATAATATGTATCAGATAATAGCATTATTGCAACACTAGGTCTTCTTAAATTTTTAAAAGCCCCAGCATGATTCATCATGATTCAGTCTACTTTGTTTCAAAAGACCTAATGCAAATATCCTAATTTGTATTATTATACAATACATATAATATGCATCTAAATAGTTTCTATTTTATAAAGCATTATTGAAATTTTATGTGTTAAATTTTATGAACAATACCTAGAAAGTCATACAGATATATAAAGGAGGCAGAAGTAAAAACCTAGCTATTCAACATTGGACATACTTGACAGCATTAAGTATGTTACTGAGATGGTGTAAGACACAGTATTTATGCCAGGGCATCATGCCACATGTGTATTTTTTAGCAATGTACTTATAAATCCAGCTCTTTGGGAAAATGTGTGTAGCAGAAAGAGTTTGTCTTGGTAATTTTCTTCCCTTTTTAATTTCTTTCATTCTACCTCTGCTTTCTCATTGTATTCCCTCCAGGTCCTGAGATAAACAACATATCATAATTTATAAATAGATGTAACAACAATTAATTTATATCTCTAAGATCCTGAAACATTACCACATGTTTTTCCCAAAGATGACAGGTTTCTTCAGGAGACTGAACTCCAAAAATGAGATGTTCCGGTACATGGCAAACTCCTAAAATGACTGCTTGCAGTTTCCATGATCCTGGGGCTTGCCAAATAAGGTGGCCTCCCATGCCACCTTCCTTCCTGCCTCAAGGCAATGGTGGACAGCAAGCAAGGTGTTGCTTTGAGCATGATGGTGCCCATGGTGGTGCCCACAGCGAGCAGGCAGTCTAGACTATATCCTCTGAACCTGGGAGTCTTACGAGGGGTCAGATGGGGCTGAGAGACAGATCCTATTTTTTTCACATTCTGTGAAAGCAGACCTAGAGCACATACATTTCCAAGCTATGTTAGGATTTGTATGTCTGGAGAAGAATGAAGGGAAGGCTGGGCCTTCCCTTTAATAAAGTTGGTCATCAGCCTAAATTTCATATTAGGACTAGAAACAGTATTCTAGCTGAGTAGTGACTCTTGAGGACAAGATGATCAAACTTTAGCTGTTAGATTTAATACTGACCCAAAACCATTTCCCAAGAGAAAAACTAAAAGAGTTTTTCTAAGAGACTCAAAAAACATAATATCTTCCATCATTGTCAATTTTCTGTCAGAATTACACAGTTGAATTGACTGTTTTATGTGCTTTTTACAACTGCAAATAATCATAACAAAATACAAATTAGAAAAGGAAGAGTCAGAAATTCTTTCTACTCAAATTTCTTCGGGAATGTAAGCTACATTCCTCAAATAGAGACATTCTTTTCCCACACAATAGAAATGAACAAATTTTTTAGACTTTAAATAGTTTTACTGCCTAAAGTAATCTCTTAGATATTTAAATCATCATGAAATGTCTTAATATTAATTGAGAAGTCTAATATAACTTTAAAAAGAGAGAGATGCAGCCTGAAAATAGGTGATGAATCTTGAGTCTACAGGTCTTAGAGAAAGTTCACCCAAGCAAGCTGTATGTAGAGAAAAACTAATTTCAAAAGGAATGTAATAAAGATTTGCGAATTTAGATACATATGATCAACAACCTCTCTCCATGTCCTTTCAGAGAGGTGTGAAGTAATAGGAATTCATGCATCAATGAGAAAATACCTATAAGCTGTACTGCCTAGTCATAAGATAATCATAAAAAATTCCTATAAGTGTGTGTACACTCTATATTCCATAGGCTGGTTTTCCTCCCGGAGTGTCATATCTGTTAGGTAAACATGCAAACAAAGGTGCAGCTCCACCTTAAGTCTGCAGAAAGGCAAGGTAAAGCAGCTGGTCTGAAGCTAGAATATAGAATATAGAATGGTGTTTCTCTAATCCCCAAGCTGGTTTCTTCCACCTTATAAGGAAAATATCCTATAACATACTTCTTGGGTTGTTCTACATTTCATCAATCTTTGGGGTTGGTTTCTTTTCAACCTGGGTTTTAAAGCACTTCTAGGGAAGAGTGCACTGTTAATTAGCTGCCTTTGATTCTTTCATTGCATACAAATCATTAACAAGCAGATCAGCAAATGATGTCAAGGATGTAAAAGACACATTCTAAATAACTGAAGGCTGGTCCCATATCAAAACCTGAAAATGCACTACTCATTGCCCCCGAATGTCTAACACATTCTGAAATGATATACAGAATTTTGCTTTTATTTTGTTGTTGATCCCCACTTTCTAGATATGGAAGGTATTTTCTTACAATAAAAAAATAAGATGAAAATATTCAGAAGAAACCTGGACAGGTGCTGAGACAGGGTGTTGAATTTTTTAAAACATTCTTTAATAGTCAAATTCTTTAATAGTCAAATGAAACAGTACTATTTCCTAACAGGCAGAATTAAGAAAGATTCTGAAATATTCACAGTTATGCATAGTAGAAAATCATTATGAGCTAAATGAGAGCTCTAATGGAGAATATGGAGAAAATCTGGTGTCATTTGATTTTCCATCTGAACATTAGGAAGTCTCATTTAGGAATCAATTCTTGGAGCCATCTGTATAAGACAATCTTAATTTGGCATAACATTATTCTATCTGTTATACACCTGCTTGTGCTCTGGACTATGAAAGAAAAATAGAAACTTTTCAACCACAACAAACCTCAGGTCTTTATAATTAGTATCTTTATTGAAATAAAAGACAAAAGTCAGCTTTATGCCAACACGAATTCAGATTCTTTAGAGAATAAAGCAGGGAGTTCAAAATCTTTGGTCATTTTCAATTATTCAAAAAACAGCAAATGAGGTTTTGCAGGGAACCTTCTATAAAAGTCATTATACCATGGAAACTGAAGTATATTACATAGAAACACAGGAAGATTCAATCTCATCATGGTAATAAGATTTGAACACTCACATTTCTGGATATCAACTGAAGACAGAATCAATTAATATTTTTCTGGTTTCCATGAAACAGTTTTTAGTCTCTCATGCTTATCAATTTTTAAGGAGTATATAAAAAAAAACTTTTAAAAAGAAGGAAGTTTTAACCAGGATGGTCATTTTAAAAACTGAATGGGCAATCTGAAAATTATAAGATAATTATAAAATTACAAACTAATAAAATTTTTGTACTCATCTATGATAGCCACTCTTAAATACAGTTTGAATGAATAGTTTTTAAAAGGGGAAAATTAAGTATTCCTTCAAAAATAATTCTAACCATTTTCCTATATCCCCATTATCTTCTAGACATTGGTAGCTATGTCTTTAATCATCATAAATATTTATAACAAGGACAATGTCCCCAGGCTTCTGATTCAGGTTTCAAATTGCCCTCCAAGTAACTAATTGCTAAAATTACTCATTTGTCAAAAAATTGGTACAATGCTTACAAAGAAAAACAATTACTTTATAGTGCATATTTATTTCAGAATGCCATATTGATAATAAACACATTCTGCAGCTAATAAAAGTAGCAAAATGATTCTAGAAATTTATTTAATATTGACTCCTTCTCTTATAAATTATCTATCCCAGTATGTATTCCTCAAAAATGGAAATATTCATCAAGAAAGGAATACTCATCAAAAATGAAAAAACTTTAAAAAATGTTTTGTTGGAAATTAGTACAAAATTAGCCAAAATGCTCCATATTTTACCATGGAAATAAGGAGCTCTGTGCTGTTCCAACTGGGATTTTTTGTTTTTGTTTTTGTTTTTGCTTCCATCCTTCCTTTGTAATGCTTGAAATTCTGCCCACATCCACTAAGGACAATCTAGTCTCAAGTGCATAATATTTACATTTTTACAACAAACAATTATGTACAAAACAGAAACACAGAAAATATGTAAATTTTCAAAACCCAAGATAAATATTTTAAAACATTTCTATATATCATCTTTCTATATTACATGGTGGTGAAACTAGAAGTCAAAACTGACAAATTTAGAAACAAAGGAATTTTATCACTGTGCTATTCTTTTGATCACCATAATAAATACCCAATATTTATTACAATCTCATCATTTAATGTTCTATGAAGTATTCAAACACAGAGCTTCAGAACTGCTAAAAGGGCATGCTCTTTAAAATATAATAGCTTATCTCACCTAGTTTTCACATCTCTTTAAATTTTTGTAGAACAATTTTGCTGTATTATTTTAGCTCAATTAGTTTTCTTTTAATTAATATCTAGCACAGCATTATAAACAGCTGTTAACAGTAAATATTATTCTTATGTTCCTTATTTTGTATTCATAGATTTAAGTGACAATAAATATCACCACATGAAAAAATATGTTAATACATCAAATAGAAATACCCATGAGACATCTGTCACTATGTCATAGTCAGACTTCTTTGAGAACAATTTCACCTGCAGTGCAGATCCTAAATGTAACCCTGGAGGAGTGCCTTGTCTCTTAGCAAACAGTGAAGAAAAACCAATGCATAATTAGGTGAGTGGCCTCCCATGGAAACCAACATGGTAATGAGGGCTGTCTGCTTCCATGCTCTGCAATTCAGATGCCAAAACACAAGGCAATAACGGGCTGCATCCATCTATTTTTAAATTTTTCATACCCTCAGAAAAGGCATCACTATTATCTTAAAATGAAAATCATGATAAAACTATGTGGCTGAGTACTCACAACATCATAAGTAATCAAGGTAATTATAGTAATTTAATGTATTAATCATGTGGTATATGGAAAGAAAAAAAAAAAACACTGGACACAGAGTCAAAAAGCCCTTTTACAAGTTCCTGCAGCTCAATGATCCTGACAATTAAATTCTATGAAGCGAGGGAGCCAGAATGGACCACCACGGCTCTAGGACACAGGTCCTGGACTGGGCTTAGTTATAGTAGGGTCGTTTAAAAAGGTATTTTTTGTTTGGTTGGTTTTTTTGCTTTGTTTTGAATTAGTCCATATTTAATGTCTAAATCATGATTCAGAAAACATTATTTACAGCTGACTAATGAAATTTGGTATGAATATTTTTGCTACCCACCCCCCCAAATTTGTTTTTCCTGGTTCTGGTATTATTAGTAAAGAGCTAATTCTTTTCTTTGTTGGCTTGTTTTCCTTTAGTTTTCTTTGTGCTTATTCACCAATTCAACACTAAACTCCTCTTCCGCCTTGTAATACTGATGAGACACATGAGGGTCCCACCTAACAATTTTTTCTTGATGAAATCTCTCCTGGAGGCTTAGATTTTTGTCTCCAATGGGGGTTGCTTTCCCAGCATAAGTGTCAACCTAGAATTCCTTGATCCCTGTCCTAGGGATTTTCTTTACCTCTCTTTTGTTTTGGACTCTGTTAAATCTTTTCCTGGTCATCTTTTCCTTGGTTTATTTGCTGAGTTTGAATAAAGTACATCTCAAGTAGCCTCCTGAGAAAGGATGTAAGACAGGCAAAATTTCCAATGCCTTGCAAAACTGGAAGTGATAATTTTACTGTCACACTTCATTAAAAGTCCTGTAGAAAACCAGATTGGGAATAATTTACTTTCAATTTCAAGCTATTGTCCCACAGCCATCTCCCCTCCTGTGTTACTTTTGAAAAATCTAAGCCCATTATAACTATTGATTCTATGTAGTAAACCTGTTTTCCTTTTGCAGGCGTTTTCTTTGAACCTAGTGTTCTGAAATTTTGCAATAATGAATATCTGAAATGATTTGGGCATTTAATGGACACTCCTCATCTAAAAATTCACACCCTTCACATCTGGAAAAGCCATAGTTTTAGTAACTATTCAATGATTTCCTCATCTGTTTTTATTCCTCAAATTATTCACATGTAAGATCCTTCATCTTTATCTTTCTTCATCTCTATTTTTCAACTGTTGAATCTCCATCTTTCAATTGTTGTTTTGTTATATTCTTAATTTCCAAGAGCTCTTAAATTATACTTTTTAAATATGACATACCAATGGCAGATTAGAGGAAGTTTGCATTTCCAGTTGCTCCATGGTTTGGGATTTAAGCAGCAGGAGTACTGAATCTCAGAGAGATGGGTAAAAGGGAACTCACTGAAATTCAATATTGAAAAGTCAGAGTCACTTAGAGACTCAGAAATTCAGGTGCATTAAACAAAGAACAAGAAAAGAGTACACTGGAGCAAGCTGGTTCACCACAGAAGGGAGGGTTAAAGCACCAAGAAACAAAAGGACAGAATTGGCAAAGAAAAGTAGCTTGAACAAGAGGTTACAAAGTGACAGCTGTTAGAAAAGTGTTCTGTTTTTCTCAACTGGCAAGCAGAGAACTGAGTCCAGGAACCACCTTGAAGAGGTTGCAAATTCAATCCAATCTTTTTTATTCATAAAACATTCTTCACAAAACTGGGGGGGGGGGAGTACTAAAATTCATTTGGAAGAATAAAAGTCCCAAAATAGCTAAAGCAATTCTAAGCTATAAAAGCAACATGAGATGTATCACAAAATCTAACTTCAAATTATATTACAGAACTATAGTAATAAAAACTGCATAGCACTGACAAAAAAAAAAAACAGATATAAGCCAGGCACTGTGACACTGACCTATCATCTCAGCAACTTGGGAGGATGAGGCAGGAGGGTCGCAAGCTCAGCAATTTAGTGAGTTGCAATGTAGGGAGACCCTATCTCCAAAACAAACAAATAAATAAATGAATAAGGGCTGCAAATGTGGCTCAGTAGTTAAGAGCCCCTGAGTTCAATTCCCACTACCAAAAAAACCTCACAAACAAACAAATAAACAAACAAACAAAACCAAACACACAGACCAGTGATACAGAAGTTAATAAACAGAGACAAACCCCACAGTGATTATTGACAAAGGTACCAAAACATACACTGGAGAAAAGATAGCCTTTTAAACAAATGGTTTAAATGGGAAACCTGGGGGCTGGGGTTGTGGCTCAGTGGTAGTGTGCTTGCCTAGCATGTATAAGGCACTGGGTTCGATTCTCAGCACCACATACAAATAAATAAAATAAAGGTCCATCAACAACTAAAAAATATTTTTTAAAAAAGGGAAACCTGGTTATTCATATATAGAAGAATGAGACTAGATCTTTGTATCTCACCCTGGACAAAAGTCAACTCAAAATGGAGCAAACACCTAGGAATTCCACCAGAAACTATGCAACTCCCAGAAAAAAACATAGGATCTACACTCCATCCAGCATTTGTGCCAGGCAACAACTTTCTCAATGCAATCCCTAAAGCTCAGAAAATAATGCCAAGGGTTAAAAAATGGGATGGCATCACATTTAAAAGTTTCAGCACAGCAAAAGAAACAATTAAGAATGTGAAGAGAAAAACCTACAGAATGGGAGAGAAACTTTGCTATTATTCTTCTGACAGAGGATAAATATCAAGAATATTAAACAACTAAAAAATTTTAAAACTAAAAAACAAGTAACCTAATTAACAATTAGGCAAACTAACTAAACAAACATTTCTCAAGAGAAACACAAATGGCCAACAAATATTTAAAAAATGTTCAACATTTTTAGCAATTAGGGAAATGCAAATAGAAACTGCATGGAGATTTCATCTCAATCCAGCAGCCATCAAGAATGTAAACAAGGGTTGGGGTTGTGGCTCAGTGGTACAGCACTTGCTTTGCACACAGGATGCACTGGGTTTGATCCTGAGTACCACATATAAATAATAAATAAATAAACAAATAAATAAAATAAAGGTATTGTGTCCATCTACAACTAAAAAATTTTAAAGAATGTAAACAATTATAAATTCTGGGGGAGGATGTGGAGAAAAAGGAACACTTTCACAGTATTGGTGGGATTGTAAATTAGTACAATCACTATGTAAATCAGTATGAAGGTTTCTCAAAAGAATAAAAATGGAACCACCATATGACCCAGCTTTACTTCTCCTTGATATTTGTTCTAAAGAATTAAAGTCATCATACTATAGTGCTACATGTATACCCATGTTATAGCAGCACAATTCACCATAGCCAAATTATGGAACCAGTCCTTAGGTCTGTCAGTGAATGAATGGACAAAGAAAATGTGGCACACTTGTGTATGTGCGTGTAGCGGGATCAGGTGGTGGGAAAGAGAATAGTGGTAAATACTGAATGATATTAGACAAATTACATTGGTATATTTTATGCATGTATGAATATGTAACAATGAATCCCACCATTATGTACAACTATAATGCACCGATAAAAAAATGAAAAAAAGGTTTTTTTAAATTGATACATGATTTTTATTTACTTCTCTGAGACAATTAATAAAAATTAATTTCAAAGTTGTCATTTGTATCTTTCTAAATCTAATCAATAGGAGCAACTTTGCCTACTCAAATTTATGTATTTTTTAGCTAGGATATTTTTAAAAATTTGTTCTAATTATACATGACAGTAGAATGCATTTTGACACATTACACATAAATGGAGTATAACTTCTCTTTCTTCTGGTTGAAGGATCACATCACTCATGTAGTTGTATATGCACATAGGGTAATAATGTCCAATTCATTCACTATCTTTCCTATTCTCATAGCCCCTCCTCTCTCTTTACTCCCCTCTGACTAATCCTAAGTACCTCTATCCTTCCCTAGCCATCCCCCCACCACCCCTTACTATGAATTAACATCCACATATAAAACATTTGGTCTTTGGTTTTTTGAGATTGGCTTATTTGGCTTAACATGATATTCTCTGGCTCTATCCATTTACCAGCAAATGCCATAATTTCATTCTTCTTTAAGGCTACTATTCCATTAGCCTTAAAATAGATAATTTTCTTTATCTATTCATCTATTGAATGGCATTTAGTTGGTCCCATAGGTTAGCTATAATGAGGTGAGCCGCTATAAACATTGATGTGGCTGCGTCACTGTAGTATGCTGATTTTAAGTCCTTAGGGTATAAGCTGAGGAGTGGGATAGCTGGGTCAAATGGTGGTTTCCTTCCAAGTTTTCTGAGAAATCTCCATACTGCTTTCCAGAGTGGTTGCACCAATTTGCAATTCCAAAAGTAATGTATGAATGTACATTTCCCCAAATATCCTCACCAACATTTATTGTTGCTTATATTATCGATAATTACCATTATAACTTTGAGATGAAATCTAGTTTTGTTTTGCATTTCTCTAATTGCTATAGAGGTTGAACTTTTTTTTTCATTATTTTGTTTATCAATTGTATTTCTTCTTCTCTGAAGTGTCTTTTCAGTTTCTGAGCCTATTTATTGATTGGGTTGTTTTTTTTTTTTTGGCATTAAGTTTTTTGAGCTCTGCATATATCCTGGAGACTAGTGCTTTATCTGAGGTACATGTGGCAAAGATTTTTCTCCCATTCTGTATGCTCTGAGGAGAAACTTCTTAGTTTAAATCTATCCCTCTTATTGATTCTTTTTTTTTTTCCAGGGAAAAAGGATAAAACAGTGTTTAATTGAAGTTCAGTATTTAACAACGAAATCTGAATCATCAGATAGAGATTCAGTTGTATTCAAGAAATTGATTTAAGTAGAACGGTGAATGTTTGGTACTCAAGAAAGTATTTGTTGAATCAAAACCAATATTTTAACAGTTGAAAATGGGAATTTCTGCTACCAGTTTTGATGCATTGTTTCCGTCTCCAAGAGCAAGCCACCTTCCCCACATGGTCTACTGAAGTTCACTATTTGTAAGTATTTATCTCACTTGCATAACATATGCAAATGTGTATATACACATATAAGTTTTGAATATATATGTGCATGTCCTAAATATATACATGCATACATCATATATACAATACACAGTCACTCATTGCTTAACGACATGTTCTAATGTCCTAAGAATGCATTGTTAGTCAATATCATCATCTTGTGAACATCACAGAGTGTATTTAGTCTGCTCCACATGTAGGCTGTGTGTGTGCGCTCCTAAGTAACAACACACTACAAGAGTAAACCAAACATAAGAAAAAGTGATACAATGAAGAGATATAATAACACGAGGTGCATGATATTGCTATTGGCATCACATGGCACACTGTATTACAGTAAACTTGATAATGAAGCTGAAGGATTCCCAACCCCTAGGGATGTTGTGGCTGGCATAAGTGGCAGTGCAATCAATGTCATGGGTTGTGCTGAAGCTGGTGCAAAGAAACCTATTGTGCAGCCAGTTGTATAACAGTATAGCACACAGTTATATATAGTACATCCTGTAGGTGATGAGAAAAGGCTGCTACTAGTTTATGTATTTACTATGCTATACTTTTTTTCTTTATTTTAGAGTGTACTCCTAATTATTTTTTTTAAAAAAATTTACTTTTATTGATTCTTGATCTTACTTCTTGTGCTTTATAAGTCCTGTTAAGGAAGTCAGTTCCTAAGCTGAAGTGGTGAAGATTTGGGCCTGCTTTTTCTTCTATTAAGCACAGGGTCTTTGGTCTACATTGAGTTAAATTTTGTGCAGGGTGAGAGAGAGGGGTTTAAATTCATTTTGCTACATATGGGTTTCCAGTATTCCCAGAACCATTTATTGAAGAGGCTATCTTTTTTCCAATGAACACTTGGGGCACCCTTGTCCAGATAACTGCATTTATGTGTGTTTGTCTCTGTGTCTTCTATTCTGTAACACTGCTCTATGTGTTGGTTTTGGTGCCAACACCATGCCATGTTTCTTACTGTGACTCTGTAGTATAGTTTAATTTCTGGTATTGTGATGCCTCCTGCTTTCTTCTTCTTGCTAAGGATTGCTTTGGTTATTCAGGGTCACTTATTTTTTCAAATGAGTTTCATAATTGTTTTTTCTAGTTCACTGGGATTTTAATAGGAATTGCATTAAATCTGTATAATTCTTTGAGTTGTATGGTCATTTTGATGATATTCTGCCTATCCAAAGTATCCAGTATCTTCTGAGGTTTTCCTTAATTCTTTCTTTAGAGTTCTGTAGTTTTCATTGTAGGGGTCTTTCACCTCTTTAGTTACATTGATTCCCAAGGTTTTGTCTGTTTTTTGTTTTTGAGGCTATTGTGAATGGGGCAGTTTCCCTAATTTCTCTTTTAGTGGACTTATCACTGGTGTATTAGAATGCATTGATTTATGGGTGTTGATTTTATATCCTACTACTTTGCTGAATTCATTTATTTAGCTAGAATAATTATTGTACAGTTGTCTGAATTCTTTTAGACTATTCTCTTAGACTTATCAGATTCTCCAAAGAAGACTCTCAAAAATATTCTACCTAGATGCATGACACCTGTTTTCTGAAGCACCCCAGGTCAAACCCTCTCATTCTCCCAGGTACCTTCCCACCTGCCCACCACCATGTCTCTCATTCTCCCAGATACCTTCCCACTTGCCCACCACGATTGTTAATATGGAGGTTGCAAAAAATAAAGTCAACTTACTTTCCCTCCCCTGTTGGCCGAGTAAGAAGCAATGGAGGTCAGCAGGCTATAGGGTTATGGGGAGAGCAACAGACTAGGATCATCTGTAATCACACATATTCTCCAGTCTACGGAGTAATAGGGGTTGAGGGAGAGGGTATTGAGCCTTGCAGGGCTTCAGAGAGCAAGGAGGCTCTGTGGGTCATGAGAGGATCCCTGAATTCTCTTTTAGTCTGAGCAAATGCCCACTTTTCCAACCTACAGTGTTTTAAAATTTTGATTCTGGTTCAGTGCAGTAAAAAGAGAATCTATATTAAATATAATATAGAATCTATTTTAAATATAAATGTAATTATTACATTATATTACATTATACATGGTATATCCTATGATTACTGAGGCTTCCTGGCACTCTTAACCATGCCAAGAATTAAAGTTGTCAGAACTGTCTTCGAAAATCCTCATGGACCCATGATTTTACTAGCTATGGGGGAAGGGGTTCCCATATCATTATATGTTATGTTGCAGCCTTTCAGTTATTCAAAATGATATGCAATATGGTAAATCACATCATATTCTTTTAGAGGCAAAAATATATAGTACAGCATCAATCTGTGACTGCATTAGACAACTTGTGAGTGGAAATGATTCCTGCTGTATGTAACCAATACCCAGATTCATTGCAGGTGTCACACCTAATTCTTTCAACATTATTTCTATGCTCATTCAGCATTGTTTCTCTCTCACTGCACCCTAAGAGGAAGCATCTCTTGCAGTATTTGAAGCTTTTTTATTGCCACAGTGCAACTTGGACTTGAAATAACTAGTAAATATTAAGTATCTGAAATATGATGAAGGGCCATGAGATGAAAGAAAAACATGTGAAACATGGATAAGAGCTACTATAGTTTGAGAGACTATACTGAAAAACAGCCACCCAGAGGAGAAGAGAAAAAATAAAATGGAACGGAAGAATATATAGTAAAAATGTAACTATCACTAGTGATGATGGCTTGAGGGTATAGACAAAAATGCTTTGTGAAATGAGTTTTGTTTCTTTGTTTCACCAATAAAATTCTCTACAGCACTTAGCCACAACTAACAACATCAAGAGGGGTATTGAGAAAACTAAATTAGGATAATAAAACCCAGTGATATCATGACTCTTTGAAAAATCTATAGCTCTTTAATTCCATCCAATCACTAATTTGAGTCCAAAAGTCAAAAGTACTTCAGAATACCTGCTGATTTCAAATGTGGCTCTTAGTCCTTTGGGCTCCCCACAGCTAAAGGTAAATACCTCTCTACAGATTTCTAGGTGAGAGTGGTAAACAGGAGTATGAATGCATTTGTACTGTTGATTCTGAACCCAATTAATCAGAAGAAAGTATGTAAATGTATAAACGAGAGAACTTGAGTTCTTGAAATGTTAAATAATAAAATCATGTTCATGTTTTATATTGTTAGATACTTTTAGGATATTACACATTATTGATACAGTTAGACTTGAATCTGGGCAAAATATTAAAGTATTTTCATCTGCTAAAATTTCTTCCCCAACTACTAAAAAAAACTATTGCAAAAGCCAGATTTTTATGAAAAAATAAATAAATCATAAATTCATAAATAAAGGAAATCTTTCAAGAAAAGAGGGATATATAAAAATCATTAAACTGATAGACATAAGTGCCACATTGATTCAATTACTTATTTCCTACAAGTTTCTGTGTTTTTAAATTGTGTGACTGGCCACCATAAAAGCCTTTGTTATTAATATCACAAATATTAAAACACCTATGATTTATTAAGAAAACCAAAACTGGTAAGAAATGTGTAAGAAAATGGACAATGTGTAAGAATAAGCAATATTGAAAAGGTGAATTAAAATGGTAAGGAAACATAAAAAGATGCTCTATGTCACCAGGAGTCAAATACCAACATGTTTTAGTCTTACTAATCAGAATGGCAAAAAATTAAAATGATCAGCTATATTCAATGCTGGGAAGAGTAAAGGAAAACAGTCATCTGTGGTTTATAGTCTTGGAGGCAAAAGTTCTAGTCAAACTCATGAATAGAGGAACTGTATCTCTGCCTTAACAAGCAAGATCATTAAGTATCTATACAAGATAAATAAAATCATAATGGTTTTATACTAATATTTACTCTAAGATCATTTATAAGAGCAATATTCAGTAAATAATTTTAAAATTCCAAAATAAGGAACTGTTAAAATTATGGTTTATTCAGAGTATGGAATAATATACAGCTATCTGAAAGACTGTTATGTCATAATAAATTGATTTTAAAAACTATTCATGGTATATTTTAAGTGAAAAAGATAATAAGTATTATTAGTTTTTTAATCTTTATTTATTTATTTTATGTGATGCAGGGAATCGAACCCAGGGTCCTGCACTTACTAGGCAAGCGCTCTAAGGCTAAGCCACAACCCCATCCCTAGGTTATTATTTTTATAAAGAAAAAAATACTCAAAATACCATGTATGCAAATATAGGTATAAAAGCAAAGTAAAAAGCACAAAACAAAAAAATACATTATGATGCAAAGATTGATGTAAATAACAAATGGAAGGAATGAAGACTAATCATGTTACTTCAAATGCATGCATAATACTCAACTAGTTCTTAGGATCAAGAAATGAAGCCATTTGAATTACAAAATGTAAACATGCTAAGTCTTCAGATATAGTTTTGGAATCTTCTAATCCGTAACATATGCTAAGGAGAGTCCCTTGTTTTAAGCTTGAAATTTTGTAATGATTTCTCAAGATGGCCCAATCTCAGAATTTCATTCTTTTGAAACAGAGTCATCAAATTTCTAGTAAAGGAAATTAAAAGAAGCAGTAGATAGTAGAACTTTTATACATACAAATGAGAAATCGGGGGGGGGGGCTAGGATTTGGCTCAGTGGTAGAGTGCTAGCATGCATAAAAGCCTGGGTTCAATCTACAAAACCATTTAAAAAAAATGAATGAAAACTTATATACTATGAACACATCATAACACCACTTTGGATCATAACCATGCTTTATGTTGAAATCAGATGTCACTTATGTGTGGGGTTCTAGATAAGAGATACTGAACTCCTCTACTAAAAACAGTGTTAAAATAGGATTCCAGTGTATCCCACTCACTGCTAGCAAATGCTTCTCCATGAGGAAAAAACAGAATGTGATCTAAATAAATATTCTCCAGTGAAAATATTGAATGATAAAAGTTTCTACCAACTAAACTGAAGCAATGACTATATTTCTTTTCTTTACACAGAAAATTTTAACTTTAAATTATGGTTAGAGATGTTAGACTTAGGCTAAGTAAAATGCACATAGAAAGTGGTAACCGTTGGCTTGAGAAATCTCTTTTCCTACCTTCACATTATCTGGATGGAGCCCCCCAGGGTGCTTGTCCATGTACTGACATAAATCAGTGTGCTAGAAGGAAAAAGGGAAAATGTATTAATATCCCTCTGGCTGTAACATGATGAATCAATATTTTTCTACTTCAAAGTCACCATTACCTTCTGAACAAAGCAAATACAAGACAAGTGGGTGAATTTTTTAGTGCATCCACTGTATGCTCCCCACCCCCATTTTTAACCACAATTGAATCATTATCTTTACCTCTAAGTTTTATGTTAAACATGTCTATAAATTAAAAGGAATATATGTCCATAATTTGTCAAGCATTTAATTTCCTCCTCATTAAATATATATCACTAAAATTTGACTAAAATAATAAAAATAAAAGCCAACTAATCAAATAATAATTTTAATTAACTCATATTCTCCAATTACAAATGTAGGTTTTTATTATTTATTTCATATAAGACAAAAACATTCTAAATCTATTACTCTAGTAAAATTTATCACTGTACTTATTTAAATTTTTCATGACTATATTCACAAAAAATAAAGTTTCCACATCTCCTAAATATATGTGAGCAAATAAACTCTATAAATTACAGAAATACATTTAAAATTATAAAGCAAAGATATTCAAATATATACTAACAAGAATATCCCCAGATAACATTTTATGGTGTTAATCTATTAAATATGGAAAGTTCAATTTGACAATAATTATATTTTTTCTTAATTCCTTTTCTGTTTATATTGTGAACTACACACAATTTTTGAAAAAAGTATGTAGAGTTGTTCTCTTATGGCTACTATAAATTGAAATATTTAATTATCCTGTAAAAGCCAATGGACAGGAGCATTTGTGTCTCATTATTAGGCTTGACTTACTGAGTCAATATGAGTTTTATAATATATTCAAGAACCTTGCTGTAGCCACCAAGACAATTAAAATTTTGTTACTGAGTTGTTATTGCATGCTCGATGGTAAGTGTTGAGGATACAGAGGATGCAGAGCAGAATTTGTTCTTCATTCATTTATCCTATTACTTCTTGAGCCCTTGCTATGTACTAGGCATCACACTTAGTCACCATGACATGATGCAATAAAACAGATGTACAGGGGAAAAGAATAGACACACCAGGAAATAGTACAGTGAGCTACGTATTATGTTAAGAACAGTGCTGCATAATGTTCCATTTGGCTTTGCTCTACAATTGGTAAACTTCTTTCATCCTTTGCTGCTCATGTCTTACTTATATATAACTTCTTCTGGAGGCCTTTCTGAAATCTTTAGACTATATTACGGTCCCCCTGCTATATGTAAGGCAAAGCCAAATAAAGCAGGACAGAATAAGTGCTAGTAGAACACATTCTGACACATAACTACTGTCTATATGTAGGACCACATCCAAAGTTTATGTGTTGAAGGCTTGCTTGATCCCTGCTGGCAGTGCTATTGGGAGGTGATGGAAATTTTAAGAGGTGGGGCCTACTGGGAGGGAGTAGCTCACTGGGGGCATGGCTTTGAAAGGTTTATTCTATCCCCAGTCTCTTCCTTCCTCTCTCTTTCTCTTTGCTTTCTGGCTGCCATAAGGTGAGCAGCTCTGTTCCACTATGTGCTTTCCACCATGATGTTCTGATTCACGGAAGGTCCAAGGTGACAGGGCCAAATGACCATGGACTAAACTGTGAGCCAAATTACACCTTTTCTTATTTAAATTGATCTTTTCAGGAATTGTGACAAATGATGGAAAGTTGATTAACACAAATGGGAAAACATTTCTGCTCCTCTAGACATGGGAATGATGTTCTTAGTATATTTCCAATGATATTAGCATAATGAATTGTAGTAGAGACCTTCTCCAGAAATTAGTTCTTTGGATCTTTGATAAAAAGTTTTGCAAACATTTTAAATTTTAAAACCCATATTTCTTTAGATCCAGGGTATGAAAATGTGGGTGTGTGTGTGTATACTTGTGCACACACATAACAGATATACACACATAGCTGTCACTAGCTGTGTAGCCCTGATCTACATAACCTCTGTATATAAGTACTATCTTCATCTGTGGAATGATAATAATCCTAGTACACCTACCCCATATGGTTTGGGGGGAAAGTCATGAGCAAATATCCATAATACTTTGAGAACTTTTCCTGATACTTGGTAGATACTATAGATGATGATGATGATTTTCTATGATGGGTTTAGGAGTAAAAACAGGGAGAAATATTTAAAAGGATAGAAATTTAATAAAACAAATGTTAAATCTATAGAGAGAGATCCCAGGACTGTACTTCACCTTGATGTGCAGTTTCTCCCACCTGCATGGCTAGACATCTCACTCACCCTTCTCAGCTCCTGCACTCCACTCAAAGCACATCTAGCAAACACAACAGGAACCTCAGATTGCTCTGGGTGATTAGGAGCAAGAATCCAAGAAATTTCAGATAGAAGAAGGGACAGGAAGCAGTACAAGGCCACACTTTGTACCCCAATATCCCTGTGTCACAAATTTTTTCTTTACCTACATTAAAAACTGTCTCTTTCCGCTAATTTTTTATTGGTTCTTTTTAGTTATACATGACAGTAGAATCCATTTTGACATAATTATACAAGCATGGAATTATTCTAATTCTGACACCAGTGTCTTTACTTCCCTTTCCCCACCCCCCACTCCCTTCCCTCTATTGATCTTTCTGCCATTTACCATAGTTATTTTTTAAAATTAATTTCTAGTGGATGTACACGATGCTGAGATTCACTGTGTGTATTCATATGTGTACATATGCCCTCCTTCTTTTGAAATGCACAGTAGTCTATTTGGCTTTGCATTAGATGTGCCCAAATTATAACTTTCATTACATCTCTCCTTCTCCTTCTCCTTCTCCTTCTCCTTCTCCTTCTCCTTCTCCTCCTTCTCTCTCTCTCTCTCTCTCTCTCTCTCTCTCTCTCTCTCTCTCTCTCTCTCTCTCTTTGATACCAGGTATTGAACCCAAGTGTGCTTAACAACTAAGCCTTATCTCCAGCCCTTCCATTTTCTTTCTAATTTTAAGATAGGGTCTCTCTAAGTTGCTGAGGCTGGCTTTGAGCTTGCGATCCTCCTATCTCTGTCTCCTGAGCCATGGGGATTACAGGCATGTGCCACCATGCCCGGCTAACATCTCTTCTTTCTTGACAACTTCTTCCTTTAGTTCTGTTAATTGGATTATGTGACCTTTATGATTTACAGAGTAGTCTAGAAATGTAAAACCTAACAAAGCATGCCAGAAGGCACTTCTTAGTCATCTCAGTGTTAAATTCATTGTAGGTATAAGAGTTCTGAACAGAAGGCCCCTATGACATATAACAAACAGATCACTCTCTTGGAATACCTTGATAATATTGGATCCATCTGGCTTGATCTCTGACTATTTCTTGTTTCTAATATCAAAAGGAGCATGCACAGGTGGACTAGCTCCTTGATAATACCTGTGAGTGTCTGCCATGGCTCTGAGCTAAAACTCCTCCTCCCTTACCGCACTGTGCCTCGCCTCATCCACCCACACCACTTCTCTCATTCACTCCATCACTGCCACTGTTCTTCAGCATAATACCACTAGAAGCAGTAGAAGTGCTTGTGTCTGACAGGTTTGTGTCTGACAACTGCCTAGAAACAGCACATCGGTATTCCATAGAGTGGGTGGTTTTGAAGGAAGCTATCAAGGGTGGCTAGACTTACAAACCAAGCAGAAGACAGAGGGAGTGCAGCCAGTAGCTCTAAGTCTCAATCAACAAGCACATATTCTCCTTGTTAATTGCCCACTGGGTAGCATTTATTTGGTTATTTACAAAGGTACAGAAATGTTTCTAAGGGGGAGGGAATTTGAGGAGAGGATCTGAAATCAGAATCCCTTGGAGGATAAATGTTTACTGTAAAATAATTTGTAAGATTTAGAATTTTTTTCCTCATATTGATTTCTTGTGGCTGGATCAATTTCGAAGGCAGAAGACAAATCTCCCTTCGGAAAAGGCAGGACATAGAAACAATATGGAGAATTGAACTCTTTTTACTCATAAGCATTTTCACATAGTATAGTCCTGGTTAATTTTAATCATAGGCAGGAAAGGGAATGACAATGACTGACACTAGTTATAAGCTGCATGTAACCATGTGGCTTAAACATAAAGACATGGAAGAAAGCGCCAAAGATAAATTATGTATATCCTGATAACCTTTAATAATGTATACCATGGAAAACACCTCTTTTGAAGAGGACCAGGAGAAAGAGGCCAGCAGGAGGAAAAGATGAGCAACAGCTGGACTGTGACATTGACTTCCATATTTTCCACTCCACATCCCTTACATTTTTTTAATCTTACCTGGGTCAGAAGAAAGAAGAAATATCCCTCTACATAAATCCACCAATAAGAAAGCTAGATGAAGCCCAAACAATCTGTTGGACACAAAATAGGGCCTAATTTCCAGGGCAGAAAGAAGTATGTGTCAAGTGTAAAGTAGGCTTAGCCATTCAGTGCATGCTGATGTGTCTTTTGATTTTATCTAACTCATTATTCATGAACAGGGATTTTCCAGTAACTTCCCTTCAAATGGTTGAACCTCCTATTCAAGAGGCATCAAGTTCCTTAGAGTAATTCTGATTTTGCAATAACTTTGACTTTCATATTGGACTTTTCTAATCGAGCAAATAAATCCCTTTCACAGAACACATGTGTTTGTTTCCATTTTCCTATAATGTTAAGGATGAAGTTCGACTATTTGTGAGCTAATTCTGATGTCTTCAGAAGCTCTGCCAAAAATATTAGGTTGAAAATAGCACAGCCTTATTTTTAAGCAACTAGGCAAAAAATAAGGAGGTCTTCTTGTGGAGATAGCCAACAGAAGCCCTCATTTTGAAGTTTGGTAGCAGAGCCTCCGTAGCCCTTACTTTTGTTTCACTTAATTTTCCATTTATCGGGGAGAAGACAGAAAGTGTATTCAAGCTTGGTATAGATTTTATAACACTTTAAAGACCTCTGTTTCCCAAGCATAAGAAAATTAAAAGATTACAGAAGATAAAATCAATTCCAACCTAATTTTTAATAGGTGGGCTTGATTATTTTATGAGTAAACACTGAAGTTCAGTTCATTCAAAACTTAGCTAACCAAATACAACAAAAAATTAAGTGGAAACATACTATTTAGACAGCTAGAATGTGTTAAGAGCTAGCTGATAAATGTGCAAATTAGAAGCATACAAACACAGAGCCCTCCCTTGCCTCATTGATCTCTGTTTAAGAAGTTGTCTAGTCCACATCCAGGTTTGACTCTAGATCCCCCAATCTGATCCAGGCAAGTGGCCCATTATAGAGAATCTTTAAATGATAGTCTTAATGGCAACAGATCATATAATTTCCAATTTTCTGAAGGAAAAGCACAATTTTTCCATTCTTCTATGATGTCCCATATGGTCCCCAAATTTAAGCAATGACTCTTATTGTCATTAACAGTGACTCTTAGTGTGACTGAGAAAGCAAGTGTAGACAGACTGTTCTATGACTTGCTAAGGTCACTTTTCTTACTATTGTCCATGTCTGGGACACAAATGACATCTCTCTTTCTCTCTCTCTCTCTCTCTCTCTCTCTCTCTCTCTCTCTCTCTCTCTCTCTTTCACAAACACACACACACACACACACACACACACACACACACACACCTGCACTGTAAAACCACACTGAAAGGATGGCTATGGACATAGGAAGAATGTACTAACATTGTAGTTTTTAATATATTTCACCTGTAGCTCATTACAGTCATAATTCACTGGGGAACTGTAACTGCTACAGGGAATTGAAGAGAACTTACAGAAGGGAAGCCTCCTTTCTTCTGCTGCAATCATTGCCATTTTCCTCTAGGTATAATCTCCATTTTAATCAGCCCACATTGTTGTAAGAATTAAACATCAAATTACTGAGCAGTTAGATTCAAACTGCTCTTACAGGCAGTCCACAGATTTAAATTGACTTTGAAATTGTATTTTTTCCTGTTCAGATTTAAAGTACTCATCCATTTCACTCCCAAATCATAATTAATGAAATCATAATGTTGTGAGTTCCAAAACATAAGACTTCTTCATTAACAAGGAAATAATGAAAATCAACCTATCCTTTAAAACAAAATCACAGTCATTTAGAATACTTAATAGAGGAAATCTGTAACTACTACATATCAGAGGGGCTCATTTTTAAAACAATAGTTATGAAAAAAACTTTGTAAGTACTCAATCAAATATTAGTCAGTCTTCATGCTAATACATTTAAAACTCCACCATTTTTAACAGCAAAGACAAGACATTCATAAACCTGTACAAAATTGTTATCTCTTCTCTCTGAAGTGGACACTCTCATTTCAACTAAAGTATTGTGCTTCAAATTACATCATAAGACACAGTATGACAATGGAGATGATGTGGCCTTTCAATCTATTCCATCATCACACAATCAAAGATATATTAATCCCCAATATTTCACTGTGCCTTTTTCTTGGTTTTAAGACACATAGAAAATATTTGAAATTCTATGAGTAAAACCATATACATATCCCCTAGAGAGGGAAAGGGCAGTTAATCCACAAAGCAGTTTATACTACATAAAAATTCTTCTGTAACAATCATAATGTTACAATGCTACAGTCTACTCCTAATTAAATCATCCATTTCTTTTTAATCATATAATGTATTCTCCTTTTGGGGAATAATAAACCTATATGTGGCTGTCCCATAATTCTGCTTAAATGGTTCCAGCTGTCATTTCTGAATCCAAAATGCATGAGCAGCCTGAGGCTGGTGACTGGAACAGGAAGCATTTCCAACCACATTCCCATCATGTAAAACCAGCAACCTGAAAAATTTCTTCTATTAAAACAAAACAGAAAAAAAAGTACTATATGACTTCTGGCAATGACATCATAGAGAGACAGACTGGACAGTTCTGCAAGGCAAAGACTGTTGCAAGCCATTCTTCTCTGATAAAAAGGAATGCAGACACTCATGTTCCAATGGTTATATCAGAAGTCATTTCACATCATAGGGGCTAATTCTTAAACCCAAATGTAACTACCTTTATATTTGTCTACATAATTTATTTTTGCTTTTATAAACTTCAAAGAGGTTAAAATAATTTTTCTTTTTATAAGATAAAAAATTCAATGTATAATTTCGGGATGTTTCAAGAAATTGGTGGAAATTTTCTAGAAAGACATTCAAACAGAACCATACATTATTCCAGCATTAAAAGAATGTGTAAAATGTGCCCTATTGGAACAGTGGAGGAAAGGGTTATCCAGCAGCATTTATATGCTCTGGGGCAAACCATCTACAAGCCTAAGCCATATAACAAATTTTAACAGTGTCAATATTAAATAGCCACGTAGAGAAGATGTTCTTGCTATTTTGAGATCTAGTTGATTTTTTTAAAGGAAAAATAAAAAGCTAAAGAGAATAAGGAATGGAATGTTCTGATAATCTAACTTCCTCAAGAATTTGAAAGAAGAGAAAAACAGGTTACTTAAGATACAAGAAAAAGGAACAGGAATAGCTCTCACTCTGAAAAGACTTTCTGGAGCTGCTCTGCTAGAAATATGGAAAACCCTAAAATTACAGGTGGGAGAAACATGTAGGAAAGGAACTAAAAAACCAAGAATTAAAGAGGAAAAGAGAAGAAATAAAGAGCAGGGAGGGAAGACAGAGGAAACAAAGGTGACCACTCTGGAATAACTTTGCTGGCTACACAGTAGATATGAGTCTTATTTATAAGCTTGGTGCTAAGGGATTAAGAGTAATACCCACATAGGGACTGTAAGGCCAGAATATGTGTCCTAGAAAACTCTATGACTACACTGTAATAAGCTTCAGGTACATGGTGTTCTTAAATTTTAAAAACTATAATTCCACAGCATATCATCAAAAGGAAAATATTTTAAAACATGTAATTTGGTAATATTTCAGCCACCTTTCTGGCATAAAATTTTATCACTTTTCAAATTCGTATAATGAGTGGAGGATTGTAGAATGCATAAAGATAAATAAAAATATTCACTAGTTAGGAGCATATTGAAGACCTTGGGGAAAATATAAATGACAGTAAAATAAATGCCAATGAATTCATCCTTTTCTTAAGTAAAATGAAACACCTACAATCTTGTTCATATCAGTTGATCCAGAGATAACAGTTTGCAGAGGTTTTTTCCCAAGGCAATAAATACAGAATAATGTATTAGAAGCAAAATATCATGATTTTGCAATGCAAAATTCCATGAAGTTCTTCAACATGATCACGAATACATGATTATTTATGGGATAAAGGTTGCAGGATACAGACTACAATATGGACTAATCAAAAATCTCTTGAGTTGGAGAAATAACTTGAAAAATAATTTTATATTACAAATAGAGAGTTCACCTAAATCTTCCAGGCTGGAGGTAACACACAGTAGTATAAAATGGCAAAACTTTCAGAGAAAGTCTTGACAATCAGTGAAGTATATGAAATGTCTCTTTGTTATGTATAGGATTAAAGAGGACATTTATTCTTCTATTCCTGTAGTGTACCTGAAGTATAAGTACTTTCAGCTAAAGATCTTGCTTTCTAAATAAAACTTCATTTTAAAAATATTTCAATACAGTGTGCATAAAGGGTCAAAATTTAGGTTTCTCAAAATCAATGAGTAAAAGGATCACACACTATTGTTTCAATTCAAGTTTTTCCTACAGAGTACAATGCTCTGAAGCACTAGATATTTATTAGTAGTTAAATAAACTGGAAAGAATACAAAAACTGTAAAAAAGTTCTTTCAAGCAGCTTTTTTAATAACAAACAAATCTCCTGAGATCACAGAATGGGGAGAAACAAAAATCTCATGAATTCTTATATAATAAGTACTTACAAAAGCTAAAGTAGAGTAGAAATTCCAAATTATCACTAGACAGCTACCACCAAAAGGCAAATTGCTAATTAATCTGTGGTAAAATAAATATATTTGTCCAAAATTAAGTCATCATTCTTTTCTTTTTAGCTACTATCTTTGCACAACCCATGAATGAAGAAAACATGTTAATCCCTGGCTCTGTATATATATGAAATTAGACACTTTGTGGGGTGGAGGAGAAAAGAGCAGTTTCTTCTCAATAGTCCTCTGAAAGCCCTCAATGTCAGACAGTTGAAATATTTGGCAGATACAGTGGATGTTTTGTTATTACTGCCCCTCATTATATGTTTCAGACTTTTATGCCAACATGGAGTTAGTGGAGCTGAGCTAAAAATATCCTTCTATTCTCTTGACTTAGTGCGATTTGCCATGAAAAGGTTAGTGAAAAAACTTTTCAAAAGAAAGAATAAAAACCTCATGTAGTCTATCTGGATAAATTCAAGTAATGCTTTCCTAATGCCATGGCTGAAAATACCAGTTGAAAGTCAGTCTTGATGAATTAGTCTTTATGACTCTTCGACAGAGGTTGAGTTCTCCAATTGAAGGTTGGAATACTGTGTTTATTAGAATAAAGGAATCAAACAGGTTTATTAGCTGAAATAAAAGAGAAGGAAGTGAGCCTGGATAAAGGAAGTCAAACTAAGATGTTAGTTAATAAATCTTTGCCCAACCTAGCACCAAAAACAGCCTGCACTGGCATAAAATGTCCAGGTCTCTACCCTTGCCTTTCCGAATCTCCACATACAAGATGCATGGGTATGACTTCATTCAGGGTGCATTCTGCCAATGGAACAGGTCCTGGAGGAGCCAAAAGCTGGAGGAATTCTACTGGTATTAGTTCTCGAAACTGGGCAGCATGTTCCTCCTTTAAATGATGACATGGTAACCATAACTCTGTGCCTGCCACATTGTGTTTTAATGAAAACCATGAAAAATGACTCTATATTATGTCACACACAAGTGTGCGCACGCACACGCACACACACACACACACACACACACACACACATCCATGTTTCTGTTCTGTGGAAATATCCACATAAAATTGGCAAAGATTTATAGAGTGCCCACTGCCGTTGGTACTGTAAGGTACACAAAATGAAAAATCTGTCCCAGCCCTCAGGGAGACTAGCCGCCCATTCATCACCTACAGACAGATGCCATAATGACAGACAAGAATGATCAGGTTGCCCTTTGAACACTTTACAACTTGCTGCTCAATTCATAGTGTTTTTCAGTCAGCTAACATTTCATTTATTTTTTGAATGAAGATACTATTCTTTTATTTTCACCTTATAAATATTCTACTGCTAATCATATTCTTCACGTACCACTTTGCTTAAGCACTGTTGACATTCTATCTTGTCAGATTTAGATAGCTTTCTTCAATATACTTCCTAAAATTCTAACTTAATTAGCAGTATCTGCCTTTCCTTGCTTCTTCTGACTTTCTGATCCAAGTAATGAAAAAAAGGAGGGGGCAGGGGGAGTAAAGGAGAGAAAACCAACTTAATCTTCTGAAGTCCCTGACAATGGCTGAAACAGAAGCTAATAACTGGAATTCAAAGCTATAAAACAAAGATTCAAGAAAAAAAGGGGAGGGAATCTAAAATAGAAAATTTTTACTTAGTAAATAGCTGCCATGACAAATTAGTGTTTTAGATCCTGAATTATGAAACAGAAATGAAGCATGAGCAGCTGTTAAGGATTTATAACTGGGCTGGATGAGAAAGGAGTAAATTACTCACTGACACTGGATGTTAACTCAGAACACAAGTTCATTCTCAAAAAATGAGGTCTTCAATAATACACATAATAAAAACTGAAAATGAAAAAGTCTGTATTTTTTACAGTTGAATTTTAAAATCAAACCATTATATATTTCCACACATTTTAATTTATATGGTAAACATGTCCTTCTGGCTTTTGTAATACTATCAAATGTATGCATGTATATCTATATGTGTGTCATTATCACATAATCATCATGAACAAATCATAGCAAACACCAAAGTAAGGACTAATAAACCAATTAATAAGCATAAATCTTTCTATTAAAATACAATATCCTGATAACGACACACTTACTTTAGTCCTTCCTTGAGTACCTAAAATTTTAATGATTGGACAACAATATAATAATTAGCTATTTCCCCGTTCCCTCCCCTTGTCACAATTGATAAATGTTAAGACATGTCTACCAACATTAATGTGAAAAAATTACATAATTACACAGTGGTTTACACAATAGCAAGTTTAAGCATTTATTTATACTTAAACTTATCAAGAATGGATGAGATTCCAAGATAAAGATGGCAAATGAACATATGCATCTACTTTGTACTCTGCTGAATCCACACTCACCAATTTTAGATGTTCCAAAACAGTCAGTAGCAAGATTATCACATCAGAGCAAAAACAAACAAATAGAATATTCTGCTGGCAATGGAGAAAGCCTGTAAGTAACCCTATTTATACACAGAACATCCAATAGGCTCAGGAATTGGTGGATCAGAATGGAGGAATGAACTGAAGGTCTGCACATAGACATCTAAGACACAAAACATAGGTTCAAAGTCTTTGCAGAGGTTGTTTAAATCCTAGGGATACCCTTTCCTGCTTTTCTTATATAGACAGGTACCCTTCCCAAACACAGAGTGTTCTGAATTGGGAAACCCAACTAGTTAAGGATAAGGATAGATCCTGCAACAGGAGAACTGTGTGGGGTTCTAACCCCATGCTGCTTCTAGAAGACTGACAGCTAAACTCCAGGCAGGGTTAAAAGACTTTACTCTCTTACAGCATTGCAGGGAAGATGAACACTGGTATCTAGGGTTTTTCAACAAAATGGCTTGGATAGTTTCTACAGTGAAATTCATGGTATCAGTTACTCACATACCTGGAATTCCACATCAGGTTGTTTCAACACCAGGTGTGATATTAAAGACACAGACCAAAACAAACTAAAAGTAAAGATAAATAAATAAATAATGTGGGAAAACCAGTTTTTCTGATTAAAAAAATAAAAACTTCAAACAGTCTATTAATATATTTGGTAAAATGAAAGATTGTGCAATTTCAAAAAAAGAAAAAGGATATTATAAATGGAATATTCAAAGAAAAGATAATTTAGATATCAATTGTATTAATAAAATTAAATTTTAAATAGAAGAGAACATGAATAGAATTTCATTTATTCAATGGAATATATGAAACATAATGTTTCAATAGAATTTATGAAACCAAGTTGAGGAAATAGTTCTCATTTATTGCTGAGCTAAAGTACAAGAATTTGATAATGGAAGAGAAAAGACAAAACAATTAGAAAAGCAATACAGAGGTCAATTATTCAAAAGATCCAAAAATAGAGAAAAGAGAAGCTGAAGGAAGAAAATTATAAGACAATAATTTAAGATAGTTTCTTTGGAATAGGGAAGATGCTCATTAGTCTTCAAAAGAATGCAAATCGAATGGCAATCAAATACCACTAAACATCCACTATAATAATAAAAAAAACATAATAACAAGTGTTGGTTAGTAGGGAAAAATGGGAACCCCCACCACTTGCTGGTTAGAATCTAAAATGATATACCCACTTTGGAAAATAGTTGGCCTCTCAAAAAGTTAAGAATTATGAGATAATTCAGCAATTCTACTCCCACGTATACTAAAAGTAATCACTCTAAAAGAATGCTTATATACAAATGTTCATGTCAGCACTATTCTGAATAGCCAAACATTAAAATAAAAGGCAAATGTACATGAATACATGAACAGATAAATAAAACATGGTGCATCCGTGCCATGGAATGTTACTAATACATGCTCCAGCACAAACCTCAAAAACATCATGCTAAGAGAAGGAAGTCAGTCTCAAAAGGTCACACATCAATGTGATTCCACTTACATGACACGTTCAGGCAAATCTATAGAAACAAAGTATATTAGTGGTTACTAGGGGCAGGGTGGGATGGCAAATTTTTAGTGACTGATATGGGTTGGGGGCTTCTTTTTTAAGGAAATGAAATGTACTCAAACCAGATATATATAAGTGTGAATTCTGTTAGGTGAATCATGTCTTCATATAGATGTTACATGATGACAAAAAGAACCGAGAATAGAAGGACATGGGATTCCAGATTGAAAAGAAGTACCCAGTGAAATTAAAGCTTTGCCTTTGGTTTCTATTTTTACTTTTACACAAAACTTCAGGACACTGAAAATCAAGATAAATAGACTGAACAGAAATAATGGAAACTCGAGTGCAATGGAAAAATCCCACTAAAATTCTAATGGAGTTATTTCCAACCCCAAATTCTACGTCTAGACAAAATGTCAATCAAGCATAGTGCCATAAAGATAGTCTCAGAAATATTTGTCACACCTTTTCACATGAAGGTATTAGAAACTGTGTTTGCCAAAAATAAAATAAAAAGGGATGGGGAATAGAGCTCTAGCCTGAGACAAAATAGGGAGGGTATATCAGAAAATCAGGGCAGATGCTCCAAGCAGAGGCTCTGGGAGGCCATGAATTAATAACAGAAACAAAAAGTGGGGAAATTATTATTAGCTCCAGGGAAATCAAGAATTCAACAGAGAGGGAAAAGTAATCATAGTATACTATATGCCTCAGAAATAACACTTTACATTGAAATAGCAGTATAAATATTGAATTCTCATCTAATTGAAATTATAATACAACTATATAGAGAGGGTTAGGAGTTTGGGAAGATGGGAGAGATGGATCTATTTGTTTTTAAGTGGAAGAATGAGAAAAAACAAACAGCCAAAAAAAAAAAATCCTGAATTCCCATTTGTATTTCTGGAATCAACAGATAATCCCAAAGATAAGGAAGGAAACACTGTGAAAGAAAAATTTATCAGATATTCAGGGGAAAAAATAGAAGCAGTAGAAAGGTAAAGGTTAAAATCTCTATTTCTCATAACAAAGCTAGAACTAATGGATTGTTTGATCTGCAAGTCTAAGTTGCATAAAAGCAATTACAACAACAAAATAAATGATTTAAAACTAGAGTGGTTGAATATTCTTTTATCAAAGGAAAGAATGTACATTAAACTGAAACATTATGTGATATTAACAAAATATTCATGAAATTCAAGAAATAATAGAATCAATAATTTTTAAAAGTAAATAAGATTGAATAGTCATTCTAATGAAATTCTTTTATCAAATTACTGATTCTGAACACTGGGCAGAAGTTTTAACCATTTCATTTTGTCTGATATATAATAATATATACTTTTTTTACTTCGAGTTGAATTTGCTAATGATTTTTTCTCCAATTACTTAAAGACCTAAACAGACTTAATGTGCAGGTAATTGGAATTATTGATCATCTTCATGCTGATCTTGGATACTTTTACAAATTGCAACTTTTATACTTTAATCAAAGCTTTTCTCTAGCTTCTCCAAAGTGATAATTATTGTCGCTTTTATTACACTTAATGCATCATTCTCCTGCTTCTCCCACCCTTTCAAACGTGGAAAGTTTTTAAAGACCTCGTTTTCTTATGAAATATGACAATTTTTCTGTATAGAAATAACATGAGAACTATGTTCTTTTCTTTCCAAAGAAATTGTCTTTTCATTATTATTCTACCTTCCCTCTGATAATATTAAATGTTTATAGTTTAGAAATTCTAAAATAAAGTGAGAAAAATAATTAAAATTTAAAAATCCACAGAGTTTTGTAAAGTACTCTCAAAACAGTGTGCTCTCTGGTGGAATGTACTCATAACTTTGTTTTTATGGATAATCAGGCATGATTATTATGGATAATCATAGCGAGTTAAAAATCAGACATCTTAGACCATGTGAATCAAATACTGAATTATGATTCTGAGTACCTAATAAGAATGGCAAAAACAATAAATAAAGTTGAACTACGGAGAATATAGATATGATATAAACAGAAAGAAATAAAAACGACAAGATTGGGCTGAGGTTGTGGCTCAGCAGAGCGCTTGCCTAGCACATGTGAGGCCCTGGGTTTGATCCTCAGCACCACATGAAAATAAATTAATAAAATAAAAGTATTGTGTTCAACTACAACTAATTATATATATATATATATATATATATATATGTATATATATATATATAGAGAGAGAGAGAGAGAGAGATAGAGACAACAAGATTTCAGTACCCAACATGATAGTGAACATACATTTCAAAAGGAGTGAATGAAACCATGATTCTTTATTAGATGTGGAAAAGTCATTAGGGGAAAGGACAGAAGGAGTTAATAGCTTTTGCTTACCAATTAAAGAAAATAAGAAGTTCATAAGACAGCACTCATTGAAAACCAGTCTGTTGCCTTTTCATTTCTTTAATTTCTCCTCATGGTTCAGCATTCTATCCGACACTGCCTGTGCGGTTCAATCATCCACAATGCTTACATCTGTTCATATTTGGTACTTGGTTCTGGACAACCTCCCTCTTTGGCACATGTAATCACAGTATTACACTAAATAGCTAGTTCTTCATATATGAAACAAAAACATCTCTGAACCCTTTTCATAAAAAAAAGTCTATGAGTCAAATCTAGTTTTCCAATTGTTTTCACTAAAACACATTTGACACATGTAGATCTGGCACAATAATTTGTATCTCAAATGGCTCATGGTGGTTTTCTAGTTTAAATCAAAAGGCTTCAATCTCTTTTAAACAAGGGCTTCATATTTGCACCTCTAGAAACTAAGGATATTCACCAGCAAGAGAAAGGTCTATGTATTCTAGAGGAAAAAAGAATAAATTAATGAATGATCAAGTGAATAATGATAATAAGTTGCATTTCCATCTCCAAAAATCATGCCAAATGGTACAACTTTATGTGAGC
Organism: Ictidomys tridecemlineatus; assembly: GCF_052094955.1. Lineage (NCBI taxonomy): Eukaryota > Metazoa > Chordata > Mammalia > Rodentia > Sciuridae > Ictidomys > Ictidomys tridecemlineatus. Next base: position 203,093,316 of record NC_135478.1, read on the forward strand.
TGCAAAAACATGGACAGTTTATTGCTGCATAAAGCTGGTGTGACCTGGATTGACAATGGACTCAGGAAATAATATGATGCAGTCACTGGAAAGGGAATTCATAGGGGCTTTTGACATCTGAGCCCAAATTTCTTCATCTGCATGGGGAGGGAACTTATCGCTATATCATGATTTCAGTTGGAACTACGTGAAATAAAACACCTAAGTTATTCGTATTTCAATGCAATGCATGGAGTACAGGTTAGGAACCTTTACTACAATATTTCTCATGTAGATCCATTCATCCTCTACTCGAATATTTTTAATGATCAGGTGCTCATTATGTATGCTTCCAGACACTGAATTTAATTTAAAGAAAACAAAGCATTTGAACATTCTTCCCAGGACTAAGCTAAAACCAACCTCCTCGAACTCTCACACTTGGTTTCTTGTCCTTTCTGGAATATATATGCTACTTTTCCTCTAGTAAATCATTAATTCTCCTGAATAATCCTCTCAGTACCTTTACTGGGGCCATCTTGCCATCCTATTCATCCTCTTTAGTGTACTCTTCAGTTTCCTTCAGTTTCTGTCAAAAATACCCCACTCATAGATGGGGCATGAGTGCAGAGAAAAGTAACAGTACCAATCTCTTGCCGGGTTTTTTGAATATCTTCTGTAGTAGTCACATCTTGGTATTAACTCAACACTGAGTCAAATAAATTACTAGTCTTTTTTACTAAATTATTTTTAAGTTAATTTTCTCCCACCCTGCTTTTTCTATATTAGGCTAACTGCCTTTTTTTTTCAATATCAAATATATTGTTTTACATACCCCCACAGCAATTCATCTTGTGGGTTAGACTCAACATTTCATCAGATTCTTTTCTGACCCTTGATTCCATCACCTGGAGTGTTAATTATGGCTCCCAGCTATGACACATACACAAATAGGTCAAACAGATCATCACTATGCCTTCATCTGGGTCATTAATAAAATATCATGTAGAATAAAGTCAAGGACAATACCCTCTAGCATACAACTGACTTTTCTCCTCCCTGATGTCAACTCATTAATCAATAGACTTTGAGCAAAGTTGTTCAACCAAAGATAAACTAATAACAATCTTCTAACTGGGTTTAGATTGTTTTGAAGGAACTATTCTGTTTTGAAGGAACTTATCAGGGTCCCTGGGAAAAAATTTTCTACAATCAAGGAAAAATACTTTCTTATATAAAAGAATGAAGATTATTAGAACTCAAGGTCTAGATATGCAGTTTTTAATTTCACTAATACTCTAAATTAAGCTTATATATCTACAGATGCAGAGATTTTTCCCCCCCAACTTTTCATTTATTTATTAATTTTTTACTTGTTGTTTTTAGATATACATGACAGTAGGGTGTATTTTGACATATTATACATACATGGAGTGCAACTCATTCCAATTTTAATCCCATTCTTGTGGTTATACATAATGGAGAGTTATACTGGTCATGTATTCATTAATGAGCATAGGAAAGTTATGTCCAATTCATTCTACTGTCTTTCCTATTCCCAACTCCCTCTCTTCTCCATCATTCCTCTTTGTCTAATCCAGTGAATTTCAACACTCACCCTCCCTCCACACCTTGTGTTGTAATGGGTTGGCATTCACACAACAGAGAGAATATTCAGCCTTTGGTTTTTTGTGATTGGCTTATTTCACTTAGCATGATATTAGCCATTTCCATCCATTTACTGACAAATGGCATCATTTCATTCTTCTTTATGAATAATATTCCACTGCCTATACATACTACATTTTCTTTACCCACTCATCTGTTGATGGGCACCTAGGTTGGTTCCATAGCTTAACTATTTTGAGTTGAGCTGCTATAAACATTGATGTGGCTGTATCAATGTAGTATGTTGATTTAAATCCTTTGGGTATATGATTCCATTCCAAGTTTTCTAAAGAATCTCCAGACTACTTTCCTGAGAGGTTGCATCAATTTGCAATCTAAAAAGCAATGTATAAGTGAATCTTTTCTCCCTAAATCCTCACCAGCATTTATTATTACTTGTATTCTTAATAATTGCCATTCTGACTGAAGTGAGATGGAATCTCAGTGTAGTTTTTATTTGCATTTTTCAAATTGCTAGAGAGGTTGAACATTTTTTCATATATTTGTTTACCATTTTTATTTCTTCTTCTATGAAGTGCCTGTTCAGTTGCTTTGCCTATTTACTGATTATATTATTTGGTTTTTTCTTGCTCCACCACCTTTTTAAAACCAGCATTACTCTTGCCAATCTGCATTTTTGATGATTTCTCAAAGGGATCATAAGCAATGGATTCATGAGTATGCCCCCTGAAATTTATTCCACACTGCAGATGTCATTTATCTGGGACTAGAGAATTAAGCTATTCTAGTAGATGTTTAGGAAATAGTTCAAGGAACCAAGAAAAGCATGCCTTTTATCTGAAAATATTCCTTAAGGTTAAAAAAATCCTTGCTTTATGAACCTAGATGGGAGACAGGACCCTCCGCCATTACAAAAGCTAAGATACTAGATACTTCCTCAGGGTCCAGTTTAGTCAAAACATGACATGAGATTTTTTCTGTTAACCAAACACAAGCAGTCCAGGTTCCCATTAAAAGGCAAATCCCCCAAAGCAATGAGAATGTAGAGGCCATTTGCCATCATTTGAAGGCAGGCAAGTGAAGCCAATGTCCAGTTGCAACATTCCTGGTGGCAGGAGGGTACTCAGCAGACAGCTCTATGGCATGATTTTGTCTCTGGTTCAGACTGTCCAAACTCACACTGTTCCTGCCCATTTTTAAAGTCTTTCTAGCAGGGCTGTCACCCATATGATATCACCTCAGTAAATTTTATTATTAAAGCAGGCCAGGAGAATTTCTGTTGCTTGCTATGGAGATTTATGACTGACACTCAGAGAAGCCAGATTTCTTAATGCTTTTGACAACTAGGCATCTCTAACTATGCCATTATCTGAGGCCTGCTCTAACTACCTGCTATGGAGTCAAATTTGTTCTAAATATTCTACTTGAAAGACCATTTGTGTTGGTAGAAACAAATAAAGATTATATTTAGAAAATTACACATAGAGAAATTAAAAATAATTAAAAATGAATAAAGTAGTTCTTTCTCTTGCTGCTTGTCTTACGTAGTAAACTCTTATTTTTCCTGCTCCAGGTGTCTCTCATTCATACAAATATATTTGATAAGCACCTACAATGTGCCAGGTACTACTCTGGTAGAAATTAGAGAGGCAGATTTTGCCATTGTGACACCCAGTTCATTGATCTCTGAGTATCAAATATAATAGTTTCATCTGAAATAATGAATAATTTCTTCTATAGAGACAGATCCTTTTTAAAATCCTTTGCTGACCATTCCTTATTACTTGGACCCTTAATTTTGTAGTGTTCCACTGTTCAGTCCACAGATCTTTCTTCCCTTCTGTATATCCATTTACCCATATAATGCACTACAAATTGACTGATGCTTGACAAACTAACCCAAGACTTAGTAGCTTAAAATAATAGCCATTATATTATTTCTCACAATTCTGTAGGATAGGAATTCAGAAAAGAAATAGCTGGAACAAATTATCAAGGCTCCACATGGTCTATGAGAGTCTGGAACATGTCTCTAACCTCTACCTAAATGCTTTTTCAGTCCTGTGTCTGGACCTTGGCCAGTCTGGCTGGGTAAACTGACTAAGGTCCAATTTCTGGAACCCAACAATTTCACCCTGACTACTGGGTTCTCAGTTCTCCTCCAGGTTGAATAGGTCTCTCTTTCTCTCAAAATACTCTTTCTAATAGGACATCAGGAATTCTTTACCTGCCTGGTCAGAACTCTCAAGAGTGCAAAGCAGAAACTGTAAAGGTTTTCCAAGCATTAGGCCCAGACCTGGCACAGTGTTCCTTTCAACATTTTGCTTTATTGGTTAGATAAGTCAAGGAAGTAGTATTGAAAGGCAAAGCTCACTTAAGGGAACCAATGTAACAACTAACAAGCTTAGTAATCTCATTCAATCCCCTGGTTTTAAATGTTTATAGTCCAGACAATTTCCAAATCTCTGTCCTGGACCTCTCTCCTAAATACTAAATTCTCATACCCAACTGTGTTTGTCACCTGCACTTCATATGCAACAAGCATCTCAAACTTCAAAGGTTGAAAATCAAATTTTAATCCACTGAACTTCTATTCGTCCCTCACCATCCCTCACCCCCATCATTGTGTGTTTGCATGTGCATATCAGAGAGAATATTTGGCCTTCAGTTTGGGGGAATTGGCTTATTTCACTTAGCATGACAGTCTCCAGTTCCATCCATTTACCAGAAAATGCCATAATTTCATTTTTCTTAGCTGAGTAAATATGTGTATACATACCATATTTTATTTATCCATTCATCTATTGAAGGGCACTTCGATTGGTTCCAAAGCTTAGCTATTATGAAATGTGTTGCTATAAATATTAATGTGTCTGTGTCACTATGATATGCTGATTTTAAGTCCTTTGGGTATATGGTGAGGAGTAGGATAACTGGATGAAATTGTGGTTCCATTCCAAGTTTTCTAAGGAATCTCCATAATGCTTTCCAGAGTGATGACACCAATTTGTAGTCCCACCAACAATATATAAATGTACATTTTCCCCACATACTAGCCAATATTTGTTGTTATTTGTATTCTTGATAATTGCTATTCTGACTGGAATGAGATTCAGTAAATTTTAAAATTGAATTTTTCTAATTGCTAGAGATGTTGAGCATATTTTTCATATATTTTTTGACCATTCATATTTCTTCTTCTGGGAAGTGTCCATTCAATTTCTTTGCCCATTTACTGATTAGATTATTTGGTTTCTTGGTGTTAAGTTCTTTTTTGCATTCTTTTATATGTCCTGGAGATTGATGCTGTATCTGAGGTGCAGGTGGCAAAGATTTTCTCCCATTCTATAGGCTCTCTCTAATCTCTTTCAGTGGATTAGACAAAGGGGAATGAAAGGAAGGGAGGGGAGATGGGAAATGGAAAGACAGTAGAATGAATTGGACATAACTTTCCTATGTTCATATATGAATACACTAGCAGGGAACAACCACAAAAACGGGATCCTAATGTTATACTCCATATAGTCCATATATATAATGTGTCAAAAATATACTCTACTGTCATGTGTACCAAAAAAGAACAAATTTAAAAAGAAAATCAAGTTTTATCTTCTCCATACTGTACCTCTTCTAGTTCCTGATGAAAGCTCCACTATTACTACTGTCCAAGCCTACGGTTATTTTTGACTCTTGTTTGTCTCTCAAATCACACATCAAATATTATCAGCTCACCCATAAAAATAAATCCAGAATCCAAACACTTACCTCCTCTCCTTTGCTAACATCATCATCTTATCCTTAAATTACGCTGCTACAGGCTCCTAATGGGACTCCTGTTGCAGAATTTGTCCATACAGACCCAATTAAAATGTAAATCAGGTCAGATCATTTCTGTGCTTGGCACTCTTTAGCAGCCTTCCACCTCATTCTGAGTTAAATTGAAACTTGGTAAAACAAAGATCTATAAGGAAAACACAATCTGGACCCACAAGTATGTTGGATTTTTCTCTTCCTCTTGTTTTCCTGGCTCTCTCAGTTCCAGCCACAGTATCTCTACTGATCCACAGCCTTTTGTTTGGAATTTTCTCTTACCAAATTTTCTTCTTTAGATTTTTACCTAAACACCTCCAGCTTTTCAAAGAGGCCTACCCTGATCACCGCCATTTAAAGTTGCATATGCATGTTCATGAGCACACAGGTTTAATCTCATGAGAACAGAAAAATACTCAATTGCCCCCAGATAGTTTAATCTGGAAATTAGAATATTAATGGAAAGCTATAGTTTTTCAAGAACAGATGTGATGTAAAATCAAGCAACTTAAAGCATTCATCATAGATTTGGAAATCAAAATGCATGAGGCAGAGAAATTACATAGCTAGGTAAATTCTGTGGCTGAATTTAAAGTCATAATATAACTTTCAGCCTCCTGGTCCGTATTACACATACTTCAGATCATCATATAAAACTATGAAGACATAAACACAGCAACCTCCAGGGTGAAATGGAGTAACTGAGGTCTCAGGTACAGGGAACTGGGGCTTTAGTTTTATTTCATCCTTTTAAGTTAGCTGAGTAATTTTAGTAAATCTGTTTAAATTCTCCAAGTATTATTTTTTCTCATCAAAAAAATGCTGTATAAAAATGTTTACCCTACATACCTCAAAGGTAGATAGAATCTAACGGAATAACATTTATGAGAGTGTTTTGATGAATATACATACAGCTCTTTAAAACCACCTAACTGGATGTCTGAAAAGCCAAATACCACTTTATATCATTTTTGGTGATGGCTTATTTTTTAATAGAGAATATAAGATTTTTTCATTAGTTTACAGCATAGAATAAGAAATAAAATGATTGTTCCTAGCAATACCATGATTATCTGTGAGTTTGTTGATGTTTTTGTTTTTTACAGCTTTACTGAGGTATAATTAATATAAACAATTTACATATATTCAATGTATACAATTTTTTTGAGTTTGGACATATGCACATACTATTATACCATCACCATGAGCAAGGTAATCAAGATAAGAAATGTATCTATCACCTCCATTTCTTGTAGCCCTTTTCTTTTATTTTTTTGGTGGTAATGACACTTAATATAAGGTCCACCCTCTAAGCAAGTTTTTAAGCCCACAATATATCATATCGCTAACTTTAGGTACTATATTGCACAGTAATCTCTAAAACTGATTCATGCTGTAAAACTGATACTTGATACCAAATGAACAACTTCATTTTTCCACCTCTTCCCTCCTGTCCTGGTAATCACCATTCTATTTTCCTTTTCTTTTTATATGTAGGTGTTAAATATGTAATGAAAAATGATGGTCCACAAGCTTCGCTCTTTTGTAACTTAAGACAATACAATACTTGTGACCTTAATGGCAACATATTTACATAATCATGCTTACTATTAATATTCTCATTTCCACATAAGGAATCAGTCTCAAAGTTTCCAGCCTGGTATTAAAGAGGATAATGCGGCACTCATTTGTCTTTGAGAAAAAAAAAACTTATATATATCCATAAAAACTTCATATATTATATATTTAACCATATTATACATAGGCACACATTTGTGTGTATGTAAATATGCACACAAACTAAATCTGTTTAAATAGTGGGAGAAATTGTTAACACTTTACAGGAAAATATATTCTACAGTCAATAATTCTCAGCTATATTCTGGATTTCTCTCCCAAGAGATGTGAGCAACCTGGGGGCACACTGCCCACCATGTCCCCAACCTTGAAGCCTACAGATTGTTATATCTACACACTGTAGAATGTGTAAGAACCTAAATGTCTGGGTGTTTCAGAAACTTTTCACAGCACTTAAGAGAGAGCCTACAATATCCTCTGAATCACTTTAATAATGACCTCTGAAGTCATTTCCTTGAGTATTCTTCCACATCACTAACTTTTCATTACTTATTTCATTATTCCGATTCTCAGAAGGCTTTTATAAAACCTAAAATGTCATTCGTGGAAATAACATAAAAGAGCTAGTATTTGAATTCTCTTTTAAAGCAAAGAACAGAAGTGTATTTATACTGTGTGTACATTATCATAAATAAGAATCCTTCACTTGGTGAGTCTCATATTGCACAGGTATCTCAGAAAGCCCTTGAAAACTTAATTAATTCTGAAGCCAAAAGGAAAATTCCATTGTGCTTAATAGTTCTTATAATATTTTGCTCTCCCTTCACATTTGGGGTTTAATGGGCACAAGGTATTGATTTTTCCTACACTGTTTTAGTTGTTATCTTCCCTCCTGTTATCTTCAAAAAGAGGTGATATGAATTATGTGGAACTACAAAATCAACATTACTTAGAAAATAATATTTTGATGTTATTTTCATTTGTAAATATTAGCAAATAATATTTTATTTTAACAACTTTAGAATACGGTAATAGCACCATTAAATTTGCAAGATTTTAGATTGAAATAGTGGATACTGATTTTAGAACTTGCTATAAAGTTCTATTTTTACATGTATGTATACATATTTAAGTACACCCCTATGGGGCAATACAGTAACTTGGAAATTCGCTTTATGGAAATTTAAAACACATTTTGCAATTGAAATAAAAGTTTAAATGGTTGGGTTTTTGACCCGGTGGCAAGCCTTGTCTTTACTGTAAAGAAGTTTAACTTGTTTTTTTGTTTGTTTGTTTGTTTTACTTTGTTTTGTTATTTGGTAATGGGGATTGAACTCAGGGGCACTCAATCACTGAACCACATCCCCAAGCTCTACTTTGTATTTTATTTACAGACAGGGTCTCACTGAGTTGCTTAGCACCCACTCATGATCCTCCTGTCTCAGCCTCCTAAGCCAGTGGGATTATGCAGAGTAACGCAGAGTAAGGGAAGGCTGTGGAAAGAAGAGAAAGCTTTCTTTCCCTCTTGTGACTCAGGGCTCCTCTAATTTAACCTATAAAAATCAATAGGAAATATATTCCAATTAGGATTCAAATTAAGAATAGCCCAGGTCTATCTTGCTTACACACTGTAAGACTCTCTTAACCCTTAGGTTTCTCCTTCATAAATTGGTGACAGTCGTAGCTCCATGTGCTGTGGAAAACACCATGTGTCATCATGAAAAAAAGCCCTCAGCCCAGTGCCCCTGCACAAAATCCAATAAATCACAGTTGTTGACTTTCTTCAGTTCGGTGGTCACCCTCCCAAACATTAATTCACTCCACCCTATTCTTTCTCTCCCACCCATCATCTCAATACCACAGTGCCTCACCACCACCCCACTCTCCCTACTAAGATCTGCTCCATTTATTGATTGGGTTATTTGTGGGTTTTTTTTTTTTTGGTGTTAAGATTTTTGAGTTCTTTATATATCCTAGTGATTAGTGCTCTATCCAATGTGCAAGTGGCAAAAATTTGTTCCCAAATTGTAGGCTCTCTATTCACCTCACTGATTGATTATTTTGCTGAGAAGATGCTTTTTAGTTTGAATCCATCCCAATTTTTGATTCTTGATATTAATTCTTGCACTATAGGAGTCTTATTAAGGAAGTTGCGGCCTAATCCAACATGATGGAGCTTTGGGCCTACTTTTTCTTCTAATAGATGCAGTATCTCTGGTTTAATTCCTAGATCCTTAATCCACTTTGAGTTGAGTTTTCTACACGGTGAGAGATAGGGGTTTAATTTCATTTTGTTGCATATGGGTTTCCAGTTTTTACAGCACCATTTGCAGGTAAATGGATGGAGTTGGAGAATATAATGCTAAGTGAAGTTAGCCAGTCCCCAAAAACCAAATGCTGAATGTTTCCTCTGATTGAAGGATGCTGATTCACCATGGGGGTCAGAGCATGGGAAGATTAGATGAACTCCAGATTGGGCAAAGGGGAAAAGGGAAGGGAAGGGAAGGGAGGGAGCATGGGAGTAGGAAAGACTGTGGAATGAGATGGACATCATTACCCTAAGTACATGTATGAAGACACGAATGGTGTGACTGTATGTTGTGTACAACCAGAGATATGAAAAACTGTGCTCTATATGTGTAATATGAATTGTAATGTTTCCTGCTGTCATATATAACAATTAAAATTTTAAAAAATGAAAAAATAAAATAAATCAGCAGTGTAAAAAATAAAAAGTGAGAGAGAGAGAGAGATCTGCTCCAATTCCCAAAGCATTTCATGTTTCAAAATTACTTCCACCTTCCACTATGAAACATGGAAGAAGACAAGGTGAAGTTTATCTCTGCTGGATACTGTGAGGAGAACAATCTGATTCATTCATGAAAGTATGTAAGAACCTTAATTCTTTTTGAAACATAAAATATTTCTAAAGTACAATCAATTGGAAAACAGTAAGAAAATAAAAACGTTGGGCCTTACTCAGGGAAGTTATTTTTGTTCTAGACAACTGCCACACAATCAGGCTAATATTGCTGAGGAGTCTACACCTTCCCTACCCTGCCTGGCAAAACTCAAGATCCTCTAGAGACCAAAGCTCTTCTTTTCACAAAAATTGGATTTCAGAGACTCACTGAAACATCTAATACTTAAAATAAACAAAAATCAAACTAACCAATTTCAGGCATAGCAGCCAACAGTGCTTCACCAGAAGGAGCAAAAGGATAGAGATAAAGAAAGTAGGAAAAGGAAGCCAAAAAGAACAGGCAAGAAACAGGAAGGGAAGGAAATGGAGAAATGAAGAGGCAGGGGCATCATAAGCCATGAGTGGCCTATCTTGTCTCACTTTCTAAAACAATGAGCAACAACATTTCTTACTTCCACAAGAGAAGTTAGGAATGAAATGACACTAGACGAACAATGCATAGTGCAAGCTATTATGAGGCTGTTTTAAGAAGACTTAGATATCTGTACAACAATTGGGACCAGGGAAGATCTTGCTCAAAGAAAAATGATTGCATTTCAAAGTCAGTCCTAATCAGCAAATACTGCAACATAATGAATTTCTTCACTTATTTTGGCATGTTCACAAAATATAAAATCACCAAATGAAATTCAACTTGACAGGCACAGTTTTTACCCTCACAAATAAATTTTGTTTTCTTTTAAGATCCGGGGGACATATTTTCACATTACTGCTGTCAGTTTCTTTATCAATGTTACTGATTTTGATGCCCAAACTATTTTTTTTCCTTTTAATTTAAGTGTACAATTTGAAGGAGGTAATAAATACATTTTAAAGTATCTTTTCTGTGGAAAGTTAGTTAGAATAGTTAGAAAAACTTAGATTTCATTGAGAGATGTGAACTAAACATACTGGAAAACATAAATCAAAAGTTCCAAGTCTAAATCAGCTGAATACATTATTGACTCCAAATCATGGATTAAACAAAAGAAATTATATTTGCATTGATGTGTGAATCTGCATCCATTCTTGGTAGCATGTAATATATGCAACTGCTCAGCTCTAGCTGTCCTTGTAGCCACATTACCATATTATTCAAATGTATCTATCATTTATATGTAAATAGACAAGATGAATGGCTTCTTCATAAGACAACAATTTTAAAATGACAACAGACACAGGCAGACATTAGCAAGATAAAAATGTTTCAAATATTCATTCTTTTACATTTCATCAGGAAAAATGGAAAGTATTTCAATTTTTTTTAAAAAAGTATTGTAGCAATTACTAAATGGAATCTTAATATATTCACAATACCAATAGCTATTCTTCTCAATAAACTACACTGATGTCATTTGTATCTTATAAATTACATGTTCTCAGATCCATCTGTGAAAATTGGGATGTTAATTATCATGGTTACGTTCATGATTCCACAGTTAAATGCTGAAGAAGTGCTACACAAATACCATATGTTTTTCCAAGGGAAATGAAGAAAGATTAATTATGAGTTCAAGTCCAAGTCTTCCAGCAATAATACTCTCAACACAATAAGATCATTACATTGTGTGCTAGGCAAATTGGATGTCTTAATTAATAGTTGAAATTCCAACTGAGCAGGAAAACTTTGAAACATAAATTGTAAGTAACAAGCTTTCTTTAAAAAAAAAATTAAAACCTTCATAAAGATGCTTTTGTGAAACCAAGTTATAAGCCAAAAGAAAGACACTTCCTCTTTGAACTTCCTTTGATAGTGATAGTTTCCTGTTGTTTAATCCTGTTTCATAAACAAAAATTACAATGTATGCTAGTAACAAATAGACTATAAATAGTTGATATGTCACACAAATATTTAAGGTAACATTTTTAATGTATTCAAAGATATCTTATAGAGCTGCTATTTTATGCAAAATTATGTCTCAAATGCTCATATGAAATATCCACTTCAGTATGACAATGAAAAAATAAAACCTTATGATAAAACTATAGGAATGTTGTTCATATCTTAAAGGACTGAATTCTTATTTTCCTTACCACATATTCGAAGACCAGGGTCAGGGTCTCCTTGGTATGGATAATGTCATGAAGCAGCACTATGTTCGCATGTTTTAGTCCTTTTAACAGAGAAGCTGTAAAATAAAGAGGGCAGAGAGACAATTCATCAGGGCTAAGAATCAACTAATATGTTGCATTATCACATTGGCCAATTGTCAGATAAATGGTATTTATTTTCCCATGTTCCAAGCCCAAAACCATAAAAATTCAGAATCATGGGATGGAAAAAAAAGGTCTTCATTTAGATCAAACCCACCAATTTTATCACCTGCCATTTGTTACTAATCTCTAGTTAGGTTCTATAATGTTCAGAGAATGTAGCTGGTTTGATTTCAATTTTTAAAAATTTTCAAGGTGCGTTTTACTTAGGATTGTTTACTAAGGATGTGGCTTACCTTAGCATATTTTCCATGTGTATGAAATAAGTATTCTGATGCTAGTGGAGAGTCCCATAAATGCAGCTAGATCCTGTTGTTTCATGATGCTACTGAGTTCCTCTAAATCCTTGCTGCTTTTCTGAATAGTGATACTGAGAAATATTGATGTTCCCAGCTGGACTTACCAGTTTATGCTTTGAGTTCTCTAGTTCTTTCCTTTTTACATTTTCAAGCTCTGATGTACACTGGATTCACATTTAAGATGGCTGTCTTTTTACGAATAGACCCCTTTATCAACAATGTTGTTCTTCATTCTTGGAAATTTTTTGCTCTGTATCTGCTGTTTTATGTTAGGATAGTAACCCCAATTATTTTTTAATTAGTGTTTACATTGTGTGTCTTTTATGAGCCCTTTTCTATTATTCTACCAATTTTACTATATTTGAAGTGAGCATTTTACAGACAGCATATAGCCAGATCAAGTATCTTTTAAAATTCATTCTACCAATCTCTGTGTTTTAATAGATATTTTAGGCTATTTGGATTCAATATAAATATTAATATGTGGGGTCACCTTTTATTTGCATTTGTTTTTCCCATGAGCACCTTAAGATTCAGTTTTCATTTCTGATTTGATTTTGTCTTCTATATTCTCAAGAGTTCAATTAACTCATTTCATTTTGGTTTTGACCATTTCCCTGCTTAACTTTTGTATGTCCAATTCCATGTGGGTTTTTGTTTGTTTGCTTGAAAAATCCTCAAAGGATAAATGAGAATATTAATTCATATTACAGTACTATTTATGTTTTTTTTAATTTCATGGTTGATCCTTAAGAAGTTTTTATCAGCTAAAATGCATAGATTCCTATTGTCTCATTCTTTATTGCAGTTTTGTGTAGATGTGGGCTACTTTATTCGACTCCTACTTATCTAGAGGATAAGCAGGTTTCCTAATTTGGGAATCCTCCAGCTAGTAGTGTTAACAGTTTCCCAACTTGATCAAGGAAAACCTAGTCCTGCCTCTTGAATCCCATTCCTTCTCCCATTCCTTTGATTAAGAAATGAGACAACCCTGACCCTGATAATCAGGCTCTTTCTAATATTGCTCAGCTTTTTTAAAAAAACCAGATGAATGAACAAAAAATCCTTCAGATAAAAATTTCAGTTTCTATGAACAATATCACAAAAAATATAATTGAACATTTTTTTTCTTCTTTTGACATATCTCCCTCAAATATATTGTTAAAAATTGAGCTTTGGGGTTAAAGACATTACTTATTAAATTTGGGTAGTGTATTTAGTTTTCATTTTTCTAATTCTACATACAAAATTATAAAAAGGAAAATATGTAAAATTTAATACTGTGCAAAGCAAGTAACCTGTCTTTTCAAATGACCAAAACCCTTATTACATTAATGTAAGAATACCTGAGATACTCATGAATACAAGAATTAATTTTAGAAAATATCCTCTTCATTCATAAGAAAAACAAAAATAATCAGAATTATTTCTGTGTATAGCAATAACCATTCTATCATAGTATTCAAAGAATAGGAATTTCTTCTCATTACTTTAAAAACACTATGTCTTTGATTTTGGCTTTTACTTATAAATCTAAACAACCTAATGAGAAAAACAAAGCACATGTTTTTAACTTATTCTATCAAGAACTTTTAATGATTCACTTATTCCTCAAATATTTATTTCTTCAGAATCTAGTTGCTGGCATTGGTGGCCTTGATCAGACTTCAATCCTGTGACAAACACTCAATCACACCTCAATAACATATCTTTAAAAAGAGATTTACAACACCAAGAATGAACCCTAGTGCAGACTACCAACTTGGAGAGAGAGTGATGTAGCACCATAAGCTCAGTGATTGCAGGAAATGTGCCATCCTATTATTTCCTCTCCAAGGAGAAGTAGCACTCTCTCTGAGTGATGGTTGGGGAGGTGATGAATTTATGTGGGACTATGAGTTACATGGGAACTCTTTGTACTTTCTGTTCAATTTTAACTGAACCTAAAATTGTTTGAAAAAATAAAGTCTATAAAAAATCAAAAAGTAAATTGCCACATTTTGTAATATATTAAAAGAAACGCAAATCTAGGCTACTCAAATTGCATGAATTTGAGACATACAATCACCATATACATTGGAGACTCCCTAGAGAAGCAAAGATAAAGCATATAAGACTGTTCAGTTCCAGCATGCTGTTATTATTTTTGCTATTCTGTTGTCTTCTCCAGGAAAACCTGCTTCAGGACAATATATTATATCTTGAACTCTAAGATAAATTTTTATAAGCACGAAATTGGTCAAAAGAAGGCCATCGGACTTACAACTGAATGGTGTGGCTACTTACACATGAAAAGACAAGAATGTATTCTCTCTGAAACTGAATCAGCAACATCAATGCAAATTTGAAGGCCAGAGAAGTATAATCCAAATACTGTGGGGAGGCCTTCTCCCTCATCCCACATATTTCTACCAGGGATGAGTTAGTTTTGCACATTTAAAAGCTTCTAGTAAAACTATCAACAAATTTCTGTTAGCTGACCTCTATAGCATACAAGTGAGAAAATAATCACAAAAATTACAATAACATCACTGTGCATGAACTTTGAAAAAGCAGCTAGTATACCCTTCCCATAGGGCTTAGTATTGTTCATAATAATAATTTACAGTCTTGTCAATTAATTATTCAAATAGCCCATCAGCCTTAAACAATTAAACTTTTATTAAACAGCTAGCATCAGATATTAATCTGGGGAAGAACCTCACATTGGCTCATTTTAAAAAGAATATCAATTTCTGAATTACTCTTCTGAGACCGACTTTCCACAGAGACCATTATTTCAAGCCACAACAGGGTATTTGAAAATGATGGCCGGGTACAGTGCTTAATACCTTGCCTGTGCAGAGGGGGAAAGTTTACAGGTGAAACAAATTAAGGATCTTCTGAGTAGCAGGTTACGGACAAAGAAATATTTGTAATTTTATCCAATTTCATTGTTCAAGTTATTATGTAGGTTGTCAAGCTCAGTGAACACCCATCTTTACACATAAGCACTCCAAAAAGGAACTGAAGCTTCCACTTCACTACAAAACCCATACATAGGAAACTGTTTACCTTGAGATTTTTTTTCCCATTTCCCCCATGACTGTCTTTTCTTCTCTAACTACTTACACTTAAATTGTTTCTCATTTCTCAGAGTAATGTCTTCATACCTATCACATGCCACTGCATTTTCCTACAATTTCAGTAACATCAAATTCCTGCCATCATTTATCTTCGGGGGGGGGGGGGAAGCATTTTTTTCCTGACAATGTCTAGCATCATAGAAAAAAAGTCATGTTATTTTTGTAGTATATTTTTTACCACTTTTACATGAAGTCTCAAAGCCTCCATGTTTTCATTCTATTGTATAAATTATTACAGATTTTATATTTAAGAATACATTTATACAAACTTTTAAAACACATTGGCAGTAAAATAAGCACTGATATCTGAATTTAAAAGCATGGCTCCCTTTTTTTCTGAGATTAACATAATGAATTCATAGCTGGAAAAGGATAAAGCCATTAATTCCAAAGCTGATGGCAGAAAAATGGCATTCAAGGGCAGAAAACAGCCTATGATCTACCAACATTGGGGGAGGTGACAGACAGGGCTGGCATTGAGGCTGCCAACACAGCAGCCACTGGTCACAGCAAGGTGCCAGATACCATGGTTCCTGCTGCCACCAAGGCAAGGGAGCCTCCTGGATGCCAAGTCTGTCCATTGATTAGCACTGACAAATTCCGGAGCCAGTATGTCCCTCTTCATGTCAAACACTGTCAAAACAGTACTCCATGTAATCCTAATGCAATCATAAATACACCACATGTTATCTTCTCATCATTTATATTCAAGCCAAATCCTACAACATTTGCGTTGTTATTCCAGCACACACGCTTTCCCCACAAATTTGAGGTAAACATGTGGCAACATTTCAAATTAATTTCACTAGTGAGGATTAAAACAATACAATTGAACATGATGTAAATGATTTGTAATTAGGCTGAGGGTGAAAAATCTTAACAATAATTTTCGGAATATGACATGAAAACAATAAGAAAATGAAAACATTCCATTCATCAAGGTGACTGTGCCTTTGACAAAGTCCCAGGAGGACAGATGGACACGGGGAGCCTGCCCTCTGGCTGGCAGTAAAGTTCAGATACACACTCATGAGCCATATTCACCCTGTGGTCTGCCACTCTTAGAATAAACATCTTAAGTTTCCACTCGGACTTGGAAGAGATGAATTTCATCTAAAATCCAACCCCATCCTGATTAAAATAAATGTTTTTAGTTAATATGGAAAATCAGAGAAAGCTCATTTTATCAGGTTTTCAGTGTAGTAGCCAAAAAGTGTCAGCAATATTTTTTAAAAGCTTTGATATTTAAGTGATTTTCTATATCACCATTTGAGATCCTACTAGGAAAGGAGGGATAATAAATGCACACTACCCATCCTCTCTTGCTTCCTGCTTCAGTGTCTGGAAAGTGCAAACGCCAGCTTCCTTCAGCTTGCTTGTGTCTGGGAGATGAGGAGACTTACACTAATGAAAATGAGGGCTGTGTCTTTGACCCCAGACTTACTTTTTATCCTGTGTACACACATACATACAAAAAGTCAACTCTGCATCACTGGGGGAAAGAGGTCATAGCTGGTCCAAAACACAGAGCTAAAACAATTTAAATCACAATCGGGATTTAGAGTTACGGCACGCTGTTCACCAGATGTCATCCAAATGTGAAAAAGCAATACAAGAGGTTGGGAATACTTTATTACTATCACATAAATTGTTATGCATCAAAAAGTCTGCTGTTTTGCAGTAGAGCATTCACCTTGCACATGCGAGGCCCTGGGTTCAATCCTCAACATCACATAAAAATAAATAAATAAAACGAAGGTATTGTGCGCAACTACAACTAAAAAATACATATTAAAATAAAACTCTGCTGTTTTTACTTGCTTTTTAATTAAGTTTTTCTGGTGGGAGATGAAAAAAAATCAGTTTCGCTGCATATTCATTCCTCCTGTTTGTTCCCACTCTGATTTCCCTAACATCAAAGTACTAAAAATTAGTGTTGGAAATTACAGCCTCAACCATTCTCCCTTGCTGTCAATAATCTGTTTATCCGTCACTTCTTTACTAGCAGAGAGAAGTCAGCAGGGGCTATTTCCACATCTCAGCTTCAACCTGACCACAATGACCACTTACTAAGTCACTTCAAAGAATAAACTCCTCCAACAATATAGCTTATGCTTATGGAACTGCCAAGATTTGACTGGCTGGATCCACTAGCACAGCAATGTTATCTGTTTCAATCTGGAGGAGTTTACAAATCAATGTTAGCTTTTCATAAATGCATTGGTAGTTTTACCACAGATAATATTCAAGGAGCCAAAAACTGAATAAATAGAAAAAAAGTTAAAAAGAATCTACTCATCACACCATTATTATACGAGAGGAGTGATACAGAAACAATTTAATTTCTACATGTAAATCTGTATCATCTGGCTTGTCTATGATAAAGACATTACTTTTATAATAAAAAGGAGGTATCTGGAATTTTTCTTCATTAGAAATAGATGAACCAATCTTTCAGCAGATAAATGGATAAAAATAACGTGACATATAAACAAATGGAATTTTACTCAGCAATAAAAGAGAATAAAATCATGGCATTTGCAGGTAAATGAATGGCATTGGAGAAGATAATGCTAATTGAAGTTAGTCAATCCCCAAAAATCAAATGCCGAATGTTTTCTCTGATTCATACTGGGGTAGAGAGGGGGAGCATGAGAGGAATAGACAAACTCTAGATAGGGCAGAGGGGTGGGAGGGAAAGGGAGGGAGCAGAGGGTTTGCAAGGGAGGTGGAATGTGATGGACATCATTATCCAAACTACATGTATAAAGACATAAATTGGTGTCAACATACTTTATATACAACCAAAGATATGAAAAATTGTGAGGTATATGTGTAATAAGAATTGCAATATATTCTGCAATCATTTATTTTTTAAAAAAATCAATTAAAAAATCAAAAAAAATAAATAGAAGGACTAAAGAATCTAAACAACACTATAAAATAAAGAACATATAAGGTTTTACATAATTAATAGGCAACTTTGTACAACCCACAATAATGAATCATTATGCGACTATTCTTGCCTCACTAGGGTATTGATGGAATTTTTTTTTATCTTAGGCATGTCAAACGATAATTTGCTCTCATTCCACACATTAATCCAAAATATTGAAATTGTCCCTGTCTAATCAGTTACTTCCCTGTAGTAAAATAAATTTGCTCGGGGCAAAACATTTCAATTCTGCTGGTTCAACCTATATATGACTTATCAGCTGGTTTTCCATGATCTACCTAGTCTTGTTCCTATTTGCTACTCAAAAGATCCATGCAATTGCAAGTAATACATAAATGTTGGACATGGGTTTCTTTTCAAATGTAAACATCTTATTAGTAATTTCTACAGAAATCAAACATTTCTAGCAACGGGTAGAATGGTGATGATTACGTTCCAGGTACTGTACTTAGCAGAAAAGAGACAAATTTAGGAATATAAGATTTCTGGAAGACTTGAAAACAGAAGACTTGATTTTTATTGAGCTACTTAAGATAGCTTTAAAAGCAGTTAGATGGTTTGCTTCATTTTAACTATTTTAAACTTGATTAGACATGGGTTACAAGTCCAATTAGCAAGAACACTACAATGTAATAAAAAAGGATATGTGGCTTGGCACCAAGCCCCTTATGTGTTCTGACTAAGAATAAACATTTAGCCAGGCATGGTGGCGAATGCCTGGAATCCAGGGAGCTTGGGAGGATGAAGCTGGAGGATTATGAGTTCAAAGCCAGCCTTCTCAACTTAGTGAGGCCCTAAGTAACATAGTGAGACCCTGTCTCTAAAAAATATATAAAAAGGGCTAGGGATGTGGCTCAGTGGGTTTAATCCCCAGTAGCAAAATAAATAAATAAATTAGAATAAACATTTATATCATGTTAGGTATTGCTAGCAGACTAAGCTCAACTAAACCTTTATTTACATGAAATTATATGGATAGGTATTATTCTTGTATACAAATTAAGGTAAGTGTAAAATCAGATACCTCCTTTGCCATGGCTAAATATTCCAGCGCCTGAGGGCCTGCACAAAGGACAGTTGATCAAGAGGTAAAGCAATAGTTTTACAGCATGTTTCCAGGCTCCCCTTCCCACATTATCAGGATTTACACTGTTTACTTCATAACAGGTGAATGTGCTCCTCAAATCGTGGCCCTCCAACCACATACACCAAAATGAATTTATGCACTTGATATTAATGCATATTCACTGGGTTTTATCTCAACCCTATCAAATGTGAGTATATAGATATAGGACCCAAATAACATCCAATGAATATTTGTTTAATATTTACTATGTGCTAGTCACTATGGATAAAGCAAGAGAAACATGTACACAAATTCTTGTTCCCGTGAAGCTTATATTCTGTATTTTGACCAAACTTTTTATTCAATATTTATGTATCCTAAATTTTAAAGGCACTATGCTATGGCTTTGGTGTGTGTGTGTGGGGGTAGCATGTTTATGGTGTGTGTGTGTGTGTGTGTGTGTGTGTGTTTGTGCATGCATCTACTCACTGTTCCATGAGAAAATCAACAGAAGCAGTCACATCATTGATTAATAGATTCATTTATTTTCTATCTCACACACACACACACACACACACACACACACACACACACATCACCATTGAGATAGACACCATTGAAGGTGACAGCTTTTAGCTCAAAAACAGAGGGAATACTTTGTTCTGAAAATTTGATAGTATTTTTATGTGTGCAGAGTTTTTCTGTTCAGTATAGTAACAAATAATGTTAGCTCACAGTTTTTCATTTAATAATAAGATGTTGATAAGGTCATGATTAAATGGACTTTTCAAATCTACAACAGTTTGAAAAGATTAAAGTTTGCTGCAAAAATGTTTCAGAACCAGTGCTGTGGGAAATAGAATCATTATGTCTTGACACACAGTTAAAGGATCATGAGCACAGAGGAAACAGAAGTGGAGGAACATAAGAAATTAATATGAATTTTGGTTGGGGATAAATTGAAATTTCAAACATACCATTACTTCATTTGATGGAGCAACAAAATCCAGGCTAAAAATTTACAAATTATCATATAATTCAGTAGAAAGAACAGTCTTAGAGACAGTTCCTTAGAATCAGCTCATGTTGGGACAGGTATGCCACCTTCTCCCCCACCTCGTCTAGGACAACACTTTGTAACCTGTACCTATGTCTGGACAAGGACTCCACTCCCTTCATGCTGCCTCTGTGCAGCATAAGCATGGTGGGAACCCATGCTAATCTCACTCCCAGAGAGCCCTGTCACCTACACCAAGGCCACTAACATGCTGAGCCCAACTGTGTTCCCTCGCCACTCATGCCCATCCTCCCTCTATGTCTAGCAACAGTGAATGACATAGTGCTTAGCACACTTGAGCACAAAGAAAAGGTTCAAGATGTTTACACAGAAAGAAATGATGGGATAAGACAGGCCTTCTGATCAGGTGTTAGAAAAAGGCTGAAGAATCCCAGGCTAGTAGTGGCCTCATTTCTCTCTCACTTCACATTACTCAGGTGGATGCAGCATTTGAAGAGGACTAATCTACCTCTGCAAATACACAATAGCAAGATGGGAAAACAAATTTACCTATAAAGGGTAGAGTGAATGAATGCCAAGTATTCAGTATACAGAGCCTTTAGTGATAAAAATAAAATTATTTATGTAAAGTTACATAGGCAAAATGTTATGCAATGCATTTGGGGAGATTCTCTTTCCCAATCTTTTCTAAAAATTAAGAATTTTGTAAATCTTTTTGATATTACAACAATAATAACTTTAAATGATTTCATTAGAGTCTCCTATTTTCTCCTCTAAGGTCAATGTGTATTTGTTAAGAAACTGACAATACCTTGGAAGTGCTACATGTCCTGAAAGTATTCTACTATTGCTTAAAACAAAACATTTGGAAGTATGGTTTACTAGGATAACTATACAAGTAAAGTAAGAGACAAGTTGTACATTCCATATATATCCCATTTCCAAATTAACAAGGTAACTTCATATTTGTCACGGTAATTTAAAAAAAAAGCTCTTCTAGAAAATGACAATGGCAAAAAAAAAAAAGTCAACCAGAAGAACTGGGGGAAGAGGTAATATGGTCATATATTCCTCAGTGTCTCTGCAAGGTGCATCCAAGACTGGTATTGACATAGCTCTGGCTCACCTAACCTGCCCTGGCATACAAGACAGGCAGCTCCTGAGAAATATTGCAAACATCCACCTACTATTAGCATTTCCATCACCTTCTCAAATATATTCAACCTCCTATTGACCCACATTTCCCTTTCTAAAAAATGTCATCTTGTTTTGTGTACATTACACACACATAATCTTATTGCATTAAATGCATCCATAATTTGACTGATTTATCATGCACAACTGAAATAATTCTCACAGAATTGTAAAGGTGAGTGTCTCCTTCAAGAGCATCTTATCCAACCTTTTATTTGACATCCAAGGACAGCAAAATAGACATAAATTTGGCCACAGGTCTCTAACTCTGACCTCCTGACTCCTGACACAGTACAATTCTGTTTTTGTCATTGGACTAAGCATTTTCTGCTTCTCCCTTTCCCTTAGTTACTGACCTTTGCTCTTAGGTTGTTGCTGTGGGTCATGGCTTCCCTCCATCTTCAAATCTACCCCAGTATTGAGGGCAGAAAACCCTGAAGCTTGAATAGATTAGAGACAGGAGATACATCTTGATTGTTGCACAAAGTGTACACTTGCAGCAGGTTTAAAAGCACAGAAATATGAAGGGGAAAACTGCTATTCAAATAGGCTTTTAAAAAATTGTCTTTATCTGATCAAGTCACTTCTCTTCTTAAAGCCTTTTAACAGCACGTTACCAGGGCTTCCAAGGACCTGCACAATAGGCCCTTGGTGAGTCCTCCTGCAGCTGCCCAGCCCTGCCACACTTTGAACATCAGCTTTCCAACTCCAAGGCCTCTCAGACTCCCATTGTTTCCATCTACTCTTGCAGAGATAGTGGACCTCAATTGGGCCTCACCAATAGCATATCTTCAGATCTTAACTTAGCTACCTTTACCTTTGAAAGTCTTTCCTGAACCCCAAATTTTAGGGAGCACTGCCCCTCACAGCATTATGACTACCTGATGGCTGGGTTCCACCTGTCTGCATCCCGGTTCACTCATTGTCTGCACTCACTGCTGCTCTGCTCACAGCTCTCAATACAGTGCTGAGTTTATAAAAGATGACTATTCAATGCTGGTTGAATAATGCAGGCACAAATGAGAAAAATAAAACCCTTAAATGACCATTCATAAATCACTGCAAGAAGCACAGTTCCTAGAGTTACGCTCCACTGTACATTGGTTATCAAACTACAATGTGCTCAGTTCAGCCTGGATATGGTGATCAGACTAAATCTGTTCTCATTTTCATATTAACTGACAAACACATTGCAGCTATATAGTTCATTGATTTTTAAAAAATAAACAAAGGGACAACCTATAGGATGCCATTAGTTCTTCTTTCCTAAGTGGGTGGAATGCTGCATACTAATGCTGTAACTAAAAATGCATTATTTTATTTCCACTCAAATTTCAAATTATGAAGAGATGGCAAAATTGCTTTGAAAGTATCATTTATTTCTAAAAACTCATGTGAGAAACTAAAATTGCATCATAATATTGTATTCAGCATAAGATGAACTTATAAACAAGAAGGCAGCATTCATAAGAAAAGAAAGTTGTTCTAACCATACAAGGATTTACAGTAGAACCAAATAAAACCAACACACAGACTTGGATTGTTTGGAATGTTGCAATGTTTCAATTTTTTTTAAATTAAGTATTTAAAGATCAGAGGAGTTCATGGAAGATGTACAATTCTGGTTTTCCTAGAAAAACCAGAATCCTTGCCACCCCAGGAACCCTGGTATGTGTACAGTCATACGGCCGTGGCTACACAACTGGCCTCCTACACAGCACCAACACCCAGGTCCTCACCCTCACTTGGGTGGCAGTAACAATGCTGAGGAAGATGGAAGCAGTCAACTCAAAGTGGGTTTGATGTGTCCCACAGGTCAATAAGCATGGTAAGAAAAAGGACAAGAAGGAGAACATGGGAGAAGCGATTACAAGATGGCCCTGGTTTCTGCCAAAGAAAAAGGGGGCAGAAATAAGGTTATAACCATTTCACATGCTTTTTCTCAAAGTCCCGGTGACTCTCCCAAGTCAGCCTCATGGGTCTCATAATGGGAATCCTTAGTGTTTCTAGCACACACAATTGTCCTTTCTTCCTACCCTCCTCCCTCCCTCCCTTCCTTCTTTTCCCATCTTTCTTTTTAAATTATGTCACTTTGATTACAGATTCACAGAATGACAGATCTCAACAGACACTGAAGGCCACTTGGTATAACTGAAGAATTTTTCTTGACCTAGAAAGAATGTCAAAAATTATACAATTTAAAATCTCTCTTTCCGCTCTCGCCCTCTGGTCCTCCAATTCATTCTCACAGGATGAAAAATTGAGTAGACATTAAATTTCCAATATTAACCCCCTAAGAAAATGAGGAATAAAGAACAAAATGGACTTAAGACACCAACAAAGAGTCAACAGCTGACCAGGGCCAGGAGCAGGCCTCTGATTCCCAAGCTATTCTGTCAGGCTTCAAAGTGCAAAACTGTAGCATTTGGCCAGATAAGCTGCTGATGACCTGACATGTCCACCAAGACAGACAGACAGACAGACACACACACACACACACACACACACACACACACACACACGGAACAATGGGCAGCAGAGCAATCCTCAGAGAGCAGACTCAACACATGAAACTAAGCGTAAATTAGTTCAAATAATACACAAAAGTGGCAAGGATTTGAGGAAATAAATATACTCATGAGTGCCCTTTATGATGTCAGAGTGTTACTGGGGAGGGAAGAGAGATTAGTCAATGTCTATTAAAAATTAAAATATTTCTCCCAGCCTCTGAAGCAGCATTTCCCCCTGGAAATTCATCCTTGTGGATACACTACTAAGAAGATTCACTTTAAAGTTCCTCACAAATGGTGAAAACCTAAAAACAATCTGAACTCTCATTCATTATGTTCTGGTTAAATAAAACATGGCACAATTATATAGCAAAAAAAAAATTATAGACATTTGAAATCATGCAAAATTTCTATAAGTACTAACACCAGAGCATATCTGAAATTTGTTAGTAGGGAAACCACCTTGAGAAGTGTATGTGATTGTATGCATGGAAGGAAGCAGAGGGCACAGTCCAGAAGCTATAATTAGAGGTCACTTGTGCACAATGTCACAGAGCTCAGGGGATGAGTGTGGATAGAAGGCTAGTTTGCTTTGACTTATATGCATTATTTAGCTTATTTTTTGCCTAATCTATTATTTTGTTATAAGTAGAGTTAAAATATTAATAAATTTTAAAAAAATTCCTTATTTTCTTTTCTTAAGCAAGCATCTACTTTAAAAACTACTTATTCATTCATTCAAGTAACATTTCCTGAACACCTATGTTCTGTTGGTGATGATCTAGCCTCAGAAAATATGGAAAGGTACAGGGAGTGCTGAAATATTTTTCAATAATTTGCTCCTCCTGGAATATATGCAAAAATTGCATTTCGTGTAGGTTGGCTGTGAAGTAGAAAAACATCCAAGAACAACTTCAGATTGTTTTGTATGATCTGCCTAGAGAAATGTTTTGATAATTATAATTACAAGCCCTGCTTCCCTAAGTAAGATAAGCAGTTGAATAAAAAATACCAGTATCCTTGCCATCCAAAGCTCCTCTGATGGAGTCTTAAAAGGAAAGAAGACAAAGAGAAACAATGTTCTCCCACACTTACTCCATTTACATAGAACAGCTTTAGGAAAATTGATTAATCAGAAAGCAACCTGCTCCTGGGAAAGGTAAGAAAAGAGAGGAGGGAAATGGTAGTGGTGTCTGTACCCAGGCTGGGCCCCAACAAGGACTACTGTGCCACCTGCATTGCTCAGGTGCTGTTCATTCTTTCCCAGTGAATAAACTCATAAAGCAGGGCAAGTGACGAAGGCACAACTTGGTGATGACTGATCACATCCACAACTGGCCACACATACTGTGCCCAGGTCCTGGTCCTCAGCTACTCTGGCATGGGGCACTGGGTGACTGAATATGTTTGTATTTTTATCCTGTTTTCCTACTAATGCTATAAATAAATAGATCCCATACCCCTTAGCACCTGAGATGCTGCTTAGTGTGGTAGAAATGGCAAGTCAGTTCCTTCAGGCAAACTAAGATAGTCTCTAAAAGAACATGAAAATAGTCAATAATGGCACACAGCACGGCATTGCATAGTCTTACCTAGATCCTCACTTCAAGCAAGTTTCTACACTCAAGCAGGGGATAAAAGACACACAAATGACTTTAACAGTTGTGCAAGGGCCATCAGAGTGCAGCAACTGCACAATGGAAACACCAAGGGAATGAAAGGAAAGAAAATGCCCAATAGGAGCAAAGCACAGAACTTTGTAGTGTGGGTGGCAGAGGAGCTATTTGAAAGAACCTGTGGATATGCTACAAAGAGGGTACAGACTAAGCTCCAGGAGCTTGAGGGTAGGGAAAGGATGAATCATAAATGGAGAAATATGTAGTTCGTTTTGGCTAAAAATCAAATATCTGATGGAAAAAAATTGGGAGAAAGTTGGAGACAAAAGTTTGGGTCCTGATTATTCAGGTTTTAATGTAGCACACTTTTTATTTGTATAAAAAAGAAGGAAAAGTTAGAAACAAGAGGTGAACCTCTAAAAGATTCATGGAATTTGTGTATTACAGGAATACACAGAATAGACCACTGTTGGGAAAAAGGACATCCTTTTGTATAAATCTAGGTGATGGCTTTCCTCTAGTGACAACCCTACAGAACAGATACTAGTAGCTAGAAAACAGGTTACTGATTGCCATCCTAACTCAGTGACATAACGGTGTCATCACGGGGAAAAACAATTCTTTTTTTTTTTTTTTAGAAAAACTCAACCAGATATTATATTAACTGAAATGGAAATGTATACGCCTAATGAAAGGTTAGCATTGAGCGCTACCTGTTAGTTGTCGCATGAATAATATAATTTACTACAAATCTTAGGAGAAGGTTTGTCAGAAATGTATTCATACGTAAGTGGCACCAGAAAAGACAGCTCACAAAAACAATCTCCTCTTGACTGCATGTTGGACATCTAAAGTTGGACATTTTATTTTCTTCTAGTTTTAAATTGTCACTTTATTTTGAAGGAAAAAATTGGATTATAAGAGGAATTCAAATAAGAGTCTAACTCAATTTTCTGATGGAAATTTCCTCCAGAAAAAAAAATAATGCTTCCATTTGACAAATTAAAGTGCTGGAGAATGAAATGAAACCTGTAGATGAATGGGATAAAACACTAATGTCCAAAAATGGCTGGCCATATTGACATAATGTATTTCCTATAACCAAAATACTTTCAAAAAGATAGAAGATGTAGCTTTGAAGCTTAAAGATATAGGCAATGAAATACTTGCTAACACAATGTGAAGAGAGCTCATTTATTCATCTCACAAACATTGGTGACTTCTGTGGGAGAGAAACAGGCCTAGGCACTATAGACACCGCAGGAAACAAAGGACAAAATGTGCAAGAATCCTGTCCCCTGGGGCTTACATTCTGGTCAGGAGAGACAACTAAAAGATAAAGGGGGGATCTAAAATTTACCAAAAAAAAAAAAAAGAAAAGGCAGTGTGTGTAGATGTGTGTATCATGTATTCCAAAGAGAAAAGTAAAAGGTTGTATGCTAGATGCTGCCGTCTTACTTGGGGACAGGTGGCACAAGAGATGGACCTAAGTGTTACTATTTTAGTCAGTTTTTTTCACCACTACAACTGAAATTCCCCCAATCAGAACAATTGTGGAGGAGGAAAGGTTTATTTAGGGACTTATGGTTTCAGAGGTCTCAGTCCACAGTGGTTGGCTCCATTCCTTGGAGCTCAAGGTGATGTTCACTCTTTCCAAGTGAATCGCCTCATAAAGCAGGGCAAGTGATGGATGCACAACTTGGTGATGTCTGATCCACACCTGGCCATACCTACCCTGCCCATGTCTTGATCCTCACCTATCCTGGCATGGGGCACTGGGTTACTGACATGGCGCAAGAGCATGGCAGAGGGAAGAAGTTCACTTGGTTATCAGGAAGCAGAGAGGGATTCCATGCTCCAGATACAAATATATACCCCATAGTCATGCCTCCATGAACCACTTCCTCTAGCCATTCCCCACCTGCATCCAATCACCACCTAGTTAATCCCATCAGAGATTAATTCACTGTTTATATTAAGGCTCTTGTGACACAATCATTTCTCCTCTGAACCTTTCTTGCATTGTCTCACATGTGAGCTTTTGGGGGACACCTTACAACCAAACCATAACAGTTACAATTTAAAATGAAGCCAACACTAAGGCCCGAGCAGGCCAAAGATGGGGAAAGAATATCACATACCTTCTGGAACCCCACCTTTCCCCTAGACTTCTAACTGCATGAAACTACACATTTCCTTTTTATTTTAATCACCTGGGTGCAGGTTTGTCTGGGACTTGCAGATGAAAACATCCTGGCATGTATCTGGCACCAAGGCTTTCTTATCAGCCATTTGTTGACTTCAGAGAGGGTCAAGATTATATGAACCACAAATCTGAAGCTCAGAAAAGAAACCTGATCATTCCTAATATCCTCTGTGAACCTAATTTTCTATTAATAATTTCTGAGAAGATAATCCAGCTTCATTAGAGTAGTAGAGGCCTAAACCTAACCCTAGATTTACAAGCTCCACCTCCTAACTCTATGTCTTTCACTCTGTATACCATCTGTTCAAGCCCAAAACAGCATAGAGCTGGAGAGAACTTACACATCAAGACGAACGCTTCATTTGGCAAACTAAAGGTTATATCTATCTTCACCCCAACTTGCAAAATCACTTGCAATGTTGGGAAGTCAAATTTTATGGAAAACAGATTAGACTTCTCTTTCTATTTCCCAGTCCTAAGTACATTTCCACCGGTCACCTCCCTCCAGGCTCCACTTTAACTGTCTATGCAATTAGCCACTGAAGTGCTCTTCTAGGTTTTCAAAATCTTTCTGAACTTTGCAGAACTTGTTATTGCTCTTTGCCAGTTGCTAAGGGTACTTCAAAGAACAAGTGGGATTTTTTTAAAAATCCATTTCATTATAAACTATAAAATCTAAATCATAAATTGGCAGCTCTGTGAAAATAGGGTGGTAACCCCTACCTTTTCCTTAATAAAATTTTCAAGATGCTATATCAATAGAATATCAACAATGGGATACATTATAGTAAAAAATACACTTTATACCTGATGTCAAAAACGTTATGCCCTGAGGCAGAAACAAGTATAAAAGATTCATTTCAAGTGATTAAATCTCCCTATATTGTGCTTTAATAAAGATTTTCCTCCCTATAATCAGAGAATAAACTTTAGCTTATAGATCAGGAAATTCCCTAGTGATTTCTGACTCATGCACAGGGGAATCTCTCATTTCTAGATTATCTGACCTCTGCCCCAGGCAGCTTTGCCATAAGTCCAAGCCAAAGCATTCCATCACCATCCTAGCCTAAAGGGGCCTGAGCCACCCCATTCTTTTCCAGGATGACTTTTAATCAAGACTATGATTAAATATGTTCTTTTCTCTCTTCTCTGTTCCTGTTTCCCCTGGAGACTCCTCTTTGGCTCCTTAAGTTTGCTGCTTGGCATTGGAAGTACAGCAGGCAAGTTATCATGCTGCAAGCTCTTGTTGAACCTCTAGCAAAGGGAGTGATCAGTTAAGGCCATTGTTATCTTGGGATCTACAGGGCTGGGGTGTTTTCAGTATCTGCTGTCCATGGCTCTCCACTGTTATCCAAATACTTTGCCAGTGCACTAAGCTCTTTGGAGATAAAACACTAGTAAGTTACTAAATGTTGCTTTTTTTTTTTTTTGCAGAAAATACAGTACCATGTCTAAGTTAATTATTAATATTTAAAATATTTCAATCCTTAACTCTCCTTTATTTGCTTTGCCCATGCCCTATTAAGACCCTTGGTTGGCAGAATTCAGCAAAATATATGTTACTCACTACTGAGATTGTTCAGCCCCTGATGTGTTCATATTGATTTGTTTATGGTGGTAGTATGTCCTAAAATGTGTGTAGAAAACAGGGTATTTTATGATAAATTTGCTGTTTAGTGCATACTCTGTTTAGTACAGACTCACTGATTAACAATGCCAAAAAAAAAAAAAAAATTCAAGTAACTAGCCATTGTTCAAATGACTGTGGTGCTAGTTCTCTTTGTGGCCTTTTAGACTTTTGTTGCCCTAAAATTCTATTTTGTCGGGAACCCATTTTCCACCTTGTCTTTCTTGACAGGGTTTTTTCCTACTTCTAAACAGTTTCTAAATAAAATTCTGTATTTAAAAAAATGTTCTTTTTTCTAATAACATTGATACTTAAATTCAGATCACTAATAATCTTGTTCATATAGAAAGTTAGCCTACTGACATGGAGACATAAATTCTCAATGGCTTAAGCAATGTCATTAATAATAATAATAAAAATGGTAATAATACTAGGGTATTGGGGATTGAACTCAGGGCTTCATGCATGCTAGGCAAGCACTCTACCACTGAGTTATACCCTCATCCCTGTCAATTAATGAATAAAATAATGATCATTAATCAACTTTCTTATAAAGCTACAAAATTAATCTTAAAAATTAAGATGAATCACTGCTTTAAAATTAAAACTTACATCTCATCTCAGTGTGACAAGTATATATGAGTTACATTAAAATATAAGTATGCATTTTTGAAGGAAGAAAATGGCTGAAACTAATGGACTAAAGAATTGAAATATTAGAGATTGAAGAAAACTGATACCATTGGGTACAAGTTTTTGGTTTAAATCAAATTCATATGACCTCAAACCAAACATCACCATTTTTGACAAAAAAGGTATGAATTTAAGGAGCTAACAATATTCCTTTCATCTACTTAAAACAAACAAACTAAATGATTAATAGCAAGACACTCTCCATAAATAGAACAATAATGCTTTGGGTCCAATAAAAATAAGTGGGGGAATTTCCATTGCTGTGCAAATCTCTCCAATAAAAGCAAAGTTAGCACTAAGATTTTTGTATCCTTGTGAAAGATCTACACCATAAATCAGGAAATGCCATGTCTGCTTCACTTGTAAGTTCAGGTCCTCATTCAACGCAGACACTAAGAAAAAGATAAGTGAGTTTTACAAACTAGGGTTCCAGGTTCTAACATTATCTTCTGGTTGCATGGAGCACTTATTATTAGCTACTTGTTAACTATAGTGCCAACTTTCGCAATCAGTGATGCTAATTATTAATGTATGCATATGTGCGCGCATGTGTATGTTTAGATTCAGATTGTGTTGAACACATTCTGCTTCTTTCAAAACAAAGATATCTTTTTGTTTCAAAAGGCTTTTCTAGTGGCTTCTGCCTTTTCCAATCTTGCCACTTATTCTAACTCTCTTTCCCTCTGCCTCTATTTTCCAAGTTGTAATACCAAACTATTTTCGGGAACACACTCTCTCTGTCGTCTTTCATGCAGTTCACTAGAAAGTGAACATTCCCCATCTCAAGCTGGCTTCTTTCAAACCCTCATGAAGCTTTCATAGAGGACTCTCACAGTACCAAGGACCTGTGGGAATCATTAAACAGGAACAAAGAAAATGAAATCAGATACCTAACGTTTTCAAAATGTCAAATGATAGTTTCACAGGATCAAAATAATATCTTGAAGTGTTAAATTTGCCTTATTTTATGTAATGAAATAAGTTATATCATAGTTTTGACTATAGTAAGTAAAAAGAACATAGTGTCAGGTAGATCTGAATTTTAGGTATTGCCCTTGCAAGCTTTTGACCTTGCTCAAGCTTTTCCTTATTAACATGAGGATAAGGCCTATATCACAAGGATTCTACACTACAAAGACTACATGTGAAACATAGCACAGAACCCTCCAAATGAACACTCTATAAAAATTAGCATCTTCCTTTTGCACGGAAAGTGTCTGAAATTACCAGGAACAGAAGAAGTAACCTCTAAAGGAAGTTATTAGATAATGGGTAACAAAACACAGTTATATAGAAGGAATAAGTTTGGGTATTTTAACAGTGCAAAGGAATGTCCACAGTTCTCAATAACCAATTATGAATTTTTATAACGATGTAGAAAAGAGGCACTCAGAGAATCCAAAATAAATGATAAGGAGACAGAAATGCAATTCCCCTAGTTTGATCAGTACTCTGTGTGCCCGTGCTGAAAAATCATTCTGAACACCATTAATATGTACAAGTAATACATGTTAATCAAATCAAATAAAAATAAAATAAAAATAAATACCCTCAACTAAACACAATCCACTTTCTAATCCTCCCAGCTCTCTCTGTCCCACTGAAAACATTGATAACTGTGTATATATTATTAAAACACCATTATTACACCAAAAACTTCACATATCATGCTGCTGTGGGTAAAATCTCATAACATGGGAAAACTAAGCAACATTCTTAGTTACCAGTGCAAATTTAGCAACAGTCTATATTAATTTTATTTTTAAATAATACAATTATTTTAGAGGAGTTTTATGTTTATACCAAAATTGAGCAAGAATTTCATATTTTTCCTTTTCCTTCCTCACTTCCAATTTCCTCTATCAATAACATCTTGCTTCAATGGGCCACATCTCTTACAGCTGATGAACTAATGCTGATGGTTTTTATTACCTATAGTCCATAGCTCATGTACTCTTTGTGTTTCACATTCCATGGGTTATGACAAAGACAAAATGTGTTCACCATGGCAGTATGACACAGAATAGCTTCAATGTCCTCAAAATTCCCTGTGGCTTGTTTTTGAAATAGAAACTATAGTTTTTAGCTATTGTGAATTGTGCTGCTATAAACACTGATATGGCTGTATCCCTGTAGTATGCTGTTTTAAATCCTTTTGGGTATAAACCAAGGACTGGAATAGCTGGGTCAAATGGTAGTTCCAGTCCAAGTTTTCCAAGGAATCTCCATATTGCTTTCCATATTGGCAGCACCAATTTGTAGTCCCACCAGCAATGTATGAGTGTGTCTTTTCTCCCACATCCTTGCCAATACTTATTGTTGTTTATATTCTTAATAGCTGCCATTCTGACTGGAGTGAGATGAAATCTTAGAGTAGTTTTGACTTGCATTCTCTAATTGCTAAGAATGGATAGGAAAAATGTGGTATATATACACAATGAAATATTATTCAGAATTAAAAGAGAACAAAATCATGGCATTTTCAGGTAAATGGATGGAGTTGGAGAATATAATGCTAACTCAAGTAAGCCAATTCCAAAAAAACAAAGGCCAAATGTTTTTCTTTGATATGAGGATGCTGACTCAGAATACAGATCAGAGGGAAGCATGGGAGGAATGGAGGAACTTTAGCAGGCCAAAGGGAAGGGAAGGGGTATGGGGGTAGAAAAGATGGTGGAATGAGATGGTCATTATTACCCTAAGTACATGTATGAAGACACAAATGGTGTGAAGCCACTTTGTGTACAAATAGAGACCTGAAAAACTGTTCTCTATATGTGTAATATGAATTGAATTGCATTCTGCCATCATGTATAACAAATTAAAATAAATATTTTTTTAAAAAAGCTGTAGTTTTTACTGATTACAAAAATAAAATCTATTCACCTCAAAAGAAAAGTTAAACAATTCAAAAGGTAAAAAACAAACAAACAAAAAAGGAAATCCATTGTAATCCCAAGTGGTAGAAAAACCACAATTTGGTGTCTTTCCTCCCAATTTTTTTCTATTCATATGTCACCATATAGAGATGAAGTTGTGTGTGTGTGTGTGTGTGTGTGCATGCACATTTATATTTTAATAAACAGAAACAGTGAAGACAAAAAACAAAGGAACATTCCTCATGTTTCCATAATTATTTTAAATGGAGATTGTTTTAAGCTGTTCAGGATTTGAGACTGCATGTTAGGCAGTCTGTTCCATCTTCTATTACAAAGGTAAAATTCAATTATTTGGTTGTGGACAAAGAGCATTGAAGTGAAAGTGAATAAATAAAACAAGAACAGGGCTAGGGTTGTGGCTCAGTGGTAGAGCACTTGCCTGGCATGTGTGAGGCACTGGGTTTGATCCTCAGCACCACAGGAAAAAAAAATAAAATAAAGGTCCATCAACAACTAAAAAAAAAAGAAAGAAAGAAAAGAAAAGAAAGAAAGAACAGGTGAGGAAAAGCAGTACCATGAGCCATTTCTCAGTGGAATTCATACAACTTTTCTAGAGCTTCCACGTTCTTCTATCATGAGCTCAGGCTACAAATTTCCTTTGCATTTTGCATTCCACCAGCCCTACCCCAGCAGAACAAAGGATGGGAATGAACATCCAAGTCTTGATATATCAAAAGGGTTTTTATGATTAATTTTCAGGCAATGTCCTATTCTGGTTGTTCTATTGAATATTTTTAACTAATCACTAAGGCTTTAAAAAAATGAACAGACTTCTTATATTTTTATTTTAAGGATCACGAGCCTTATGGTTCAAATTACAAGTAAGATTTGAGTTTTGCTCATCTCTTGGTTCTTTAATATCATTCTACCGATCCCAACCTTCCCCATATACACACCCCAGGGGGAAAAAATAGCACCTACAGTCTTTTCCACTCATTTAAAATAACATAGCACTTGGAAAGGAAAATAGGCAGTTGCTAAGCTAGAAAGAGATGGAAGAAAAGAAGATCTTGGGTCAAAAAGGCAGGCAGTTCCTCATGATGACAAGGTAATAAGACAGCAAGTTCTTTTTAGAAGAAAAAAAATATATGTACACACACACACACACACACACCACAGATTGTCCTCTGGAGCAAGGTATTTCCAGGCTGTCATCCTCCATCCCAAAGTGTAAATGACAACCTGCTTAGCTCTTAGCCTCCACTCCTTTTATACAAATTCCAGATGTCTACATGGTAGGCAGACAATAAATGTGGGTCACATGAACACCTCAGCAAGCAGACCTTGGATCAGTACAAACATGGGGCACGAAGAACCACACAATGCTAAGAAATAATTTTAAAAAGGAAAAAATATCCACTATTCATAAGCACTCAGTAACACATTCCATTCTGATTCTGAATGAAAACCACGCATAAAACTCTATTAACTGTAATGAATTACATTTCACTAAATCCAATACTTCTAGAAAGGGAAGGTAAGCATAGCAATCAAATCGCCATTAACAATAAGTTTGAAAAATGCCCAGAAAATAGTTACTTGTTTCTTATATAAAATATGCAGTTTTCACAAGACCTTTATATGCTCCTAAGGAAAAATTTGCCATCTGTTTCTGAATATAGAGAAACACAGTGAAACAAATAGAGATCATGAAATGCCATATTCTGCAAGAAAGAAATAAGGGAGAAGAAAGCAAAGGGCCTACTGCTTACAACATTGGCCACCAGAAAACGAACTTGCTATGGCTTCTACCACACTGAAACAGTAAGAGTGCTCCTACTGCTTAATGAACTTCTTTGCATGGAGTTAGGGGGCATGAGCCCAGTAGGGAAAGGCACAGGAATTCCAAATATAGCATCAAAACTATACTGTTATCTCTGCAGCTGTAGGTGAATCAATTAACTTCTGGGACTTGATTGACTCCTCCCCCCTTAAATGAATCAATGGGATCAGATCTTATCACCTTTAACCCAAACTTTCTATAAAATTTCTCATTAAACACCAAAAAATCTGCTACATCAGCATATGGTCTATAATTTGTGTTATGGAAACAACAAACATACTACATGTTTTTCAAAGAAAACCCCCCTAATCCTGTTAAGAAACCCACCTATGCTTGAAAATCCATACATCAGGAAGTATTCAATATATACCTCGTAACACTAATGTTTTAAGAAATCAGAAATCTAAGGTTCAGCCTACAAAGTCCATGCATACCTCAGTACTGGAGACAGTACCCACACATCTGTCTGCCCCTGACCAGGGCTAGCAGGAGCCACAGGGAAAATCCAGTAGTAAGGACCAATGAAGGACAGGTTCTGCCTGGCTTTTGAATCCATCTCTGATACACTGACAGGGCCTGAGAACTCTTTCTCCACACAGAGATGACATGTCAGCCTTTGATTATATAAACCAGAGATCAATTTTAAAAGGGTGCTGTTAGGGAGAGTGACAGCTGGCCCAATTTCAGCTCCCTCAGTGTAATCTGTAATGACTCTAAAAATCATGTTCTACTGTAACAAACTTACCAGTCTGCAGACTACATTTACTTCAATTATAAATATTACTTTTAAAATATTTTG
The DNA here is from genome assembly GCF_052094955.1 of Ictidomys tridecemlineatus. Taxonomy (NCBI): domain Eukaryota; kingdom Metazoa; phylum Chordata; class Mammalia; order Rodentia; family Sciuridae; genus Ictidomys; species Ictidomys tridecemlineatus. Next base: position 203,129,319 of record NC_135478.1, read on the forward strand.
CAGAAGTATGGAATTTTAAAAACAAACTATAGCATAGAGACTTTTTCTCACATGAACTTCACGCCCAATAACAATTCCAAGGAATAATTATTGCTATGTAATCTAAAAGCACTGAGAGAAATGGCCTAGTTATTTCACAGAACTCTAGATCTGACTCAATCTGGAGACCCCGGGCAAGTGCCAGGTGTCCAAAAAACACCTGAAGATCATGAAACCTCTTATAATTTTATATTTTCCTGCAAAGAAAAGGTCAATTAGATTAAAAAAAAACTGTGACCCCCAAAGTGTTGGAACATTCTACTTGCAGTTTAGTGGTTGGAGAAAAACACATGTGCACACACACACACATACACACATACAAAAAAAACTGTACTAGCATTGCAATCCTACTATATGTGACTTGACAGGAGGTGAGAAAAAGGCAGGAAGAGGTGAAGAAAGCAGGCAGTAATAGTGAAGCAATTTAGAACAACAGGATCACTTTCCACTTCTCCAACAATTTACTATTAACATGCTTTGACTCTGATTATTATGTTCTTATACAGAATCTTACACATAACAGGTACATTTGCATTTATAGAATCTGCCATACACTGCTCCTATCAAGGGCAAATTCAATCACCATTTTTTACTTCCTTCTAGTAATTAACTATTCTCTCTTGATAGCTTTTCTCTTTCTACTAGATCATTCCCCTCAAACACACCCTAGCATCATCTTAAAAAGTTCTCCCTTGACTTCATGTTCTCTACCTCTCATCTGCCATCCTAAGCAACCCATAGCAACCAATTCACAGTTACTCTTTCTACAGATGCCAATTCTTGCTAATTCCTCTGATTAGCTGCTGATTGGTCCACAAGGTAGCATAATTTGGCATCCCTCTCTTCCATTCTTTCTCATCAATTGCTCTCTCTCAAAACACTGGACAAATTTGACTACTCTTTCCTTTTTCAGGGCCTTTATTCTTTATTTGTCTTGCCCCCTACATCTCTTTGAGTCACCTTTGCTGCCTCCTCCTCTTCCTGGAACTGATATCTAAACACTGAGCTGTGTCTTGGGTCCTCTTTCTTTACCTACATGCTCTCAGAAGATTATCTCATCCACTTCTGGGACTTTAATTACAATTTATTCATGATAAAGCTCCAGTTTTTCCCTGTAGTCTTGGTGCCTCTTTGAGCACTAGCCTTATACATCTGCTAACTAGCAGACATCTTGAAATGGATGACTGATAGGCATTGCAAAGGATCTTTAATTTCCCCACAGATCTGCCCCCAAATCAGTTATTTGCAACAATGTATCACATTTCAGTAGATGCTAAACAAATAAACCCTAGAAATTGGCCTTGATTCCTATTTTTCTCTTATCCCTTGGATCATTCTAACATTCATTTCCATTAGGAGTATCACCAAAAATATATCGTCTCCATGTAATCAAGCTAATTTAAATTATCAACATCCTTCTTCCCAGTCTACTAAAAATGCAAATGCAAAGTAGTCTTTAAAACGTAAATCAGTTTAAAACATTCCCTTACAAACAAACAAAACTTGCAGTTTCTTCCCAATTACTCCAGTGGTTTCCCATTGCACTCACAATAAAACTACAACCTTTTACAAACAAGGCTCCTCAGGTTCTACATTTCAGCCTCCAAGATCATTTGCTTTTTACTCAACTTCAAACAAGAGAGTATCTATGCACATGTATTTCCATTGTATTAAGAAACCTAACTTATTTGATAATCAGGACTTTTTCTCAGAGAACACCTACTAGCATTGTTGATTAATATCTCCTGCAAACTAATTTCCAGAAATATACATATTAATAATTACATATGCTAAGTGATAGATGCAAAGTAGAAATATAATTTTTAGGATTCCATATTATTTTCAGATCACTTACTATAGAAATCCTTACAATAAAGTTTCTGAAAGCCAGTGACCTTTTTTACCATAAAACTGTAAGAGGAAAAACATGAAGAACTAATAATTGATTTCATCATGACCAAAAAGCCCTTTAGTCACTGCCAGAATAGTATTCTAACAAGGCAGCTGGTTCAATTGATTTAAATGTTTGTAAAATGCCCTTAAGATTAGAAGAACTATTAAGTTCTCCTTGTTAAAGGGCTCTGAAAGGAAACGTAACTTCATTTATAAAAGATGTGAGGATTTTGTTTATATTCACATACAAAAACAAATTCAGTCAAAATGGATGGGTCTATTGTTAAGTTCTTTCAAAAAATCTTACCAGCTGTGGGAAGGTTGGGGGGAGCTACATAGAAGGCTACAAAGAAACCAAACTAGTGATTGATACACTAAAACAAACCTTGCTAAACCAATCAGAAAATCTGGCGCCTTATCCAGCAATAAATCAAGGACACCAACCTCATGTTTTCTTGTCTAGGCTCCCCTCCATTCTATCAATTGAACAAACGAAAAACCAATGTCCAAACATCATCTGATATGTTTGTTTTCATTTTCTAACTAAATTCAGAGTCTTGAAGGCCAAAACCATGCCTTAAATTTTTTGCTGTGCTTCCCAGCAGAGTGGTCTCAAATGTGAATAAGCCATAAAATCCATGGGGAGCTTGAAAAAGACGATCCCTGAAGCCCAGCCTCAAGGACTCAGCGTAGCTGAGGATGTGCTTCTGGAGGCTCTCCAAGGATCTTTTGGGCATTCTGATTTGCAGGTATGTTCCCAGATCACAACCCAAGCCCTTACCTGCTGAGTATGTCACAGCCACCATCTGACTAATGATTCTACAAATGTTGTAAATGAGGTGATTGCCAAAATTGATCAACTGATAGTTGGAAGCACCCCCATTTTTACAGAACATTAAAGAGAGTTAAAAAGAAATGAGCCCACAAGAGAGTAAATGACAGAACTGAAGTCATGCCAGGGCCTAGTGATTCTGAATCCCACAGACTCCACAGAAAGAAAAGGACAGAGAAGTTGAGAGCTAAGTGCCATCATGGTGGTGAGGAGGAGAAGGCTGGAACTATGGCTACCAGCATGAGGAGAGGCTCTGCAGAGTTCCGGAAACATTCACCCAGCCCTTACCTAGTGACCTTCTCATCCCTGTTTCAACACAGGATGGTGTCCCATGGCACTGGGGGGGGGAGGGATTCCCTGAAAAAAACTTCTTCAGAGCCTTTTTCATAAGCTCCTCTTCATGACTTATATCTGAAATGTAAGTATTTTTATTTAACCTGATATCTCACACACATGCTTAAGATAATATTGGGGTAAGTGCCCCCTCAGTGGGTAGTACTTGCAAACACAGAGCTCACTTTATCCAGAATGGCACTTCAATGTTAGCAGTGTATTCATTTCTTTCATCCTGATTGATATTTTTAAAATTCAAACTTATATAGGGGATTTTCAGGTCTATTCCTTTTAAACATGCTTATCTTATTTTAAATGGTGTGTATTTATTATAAATTACTCTATATAAAATGGCTTTAAAAAATTGTAAAAAGGAATGCTTAATGTAAGTTCCTGGCTGCAGATGACAGCTTGCTTTAGCAACTCTTAAGTCTTCAAATAAGTTCAAGCATTCCATTTTATTCTAGATTTATGCTTATACTATTAATTTGATTTCTAGTTTTATATGACATAAAGACATAGGACATGCGTATTTACGACTTGATAAATTGACTCCTTAAAAAAAATAAATAAAGACATAGGACAGAGGAAAACGAAATCAATCAGCTAAGGACCCAACTACAAGTGTTTTAATTAGGCTCTCATGTAATTTTCAAAAGATTCTATTCAGCCTCTCCATTGCTTGGGTTGGGGATAAGGGAAGTGGGAGGGAGTTTACTGTCAGTAAGGAAAACCTCAGGAGGGGAATGTAAAACCAGGATTTAATATGCCTCACAGAGAGCTGAACTCAAATCAGTCCATCATTCAAGCAACAGATATGCATTGAATGCTTGCTATCTGCACTGGGATGCAGCTATAAATCAGACAAGCAAAGCCTTGGCTTTTACTGAGCTTTCCCTCATAATAGGGAGCTATTCATTCATCTATTCAGCAAGTGTGTATTGTACAAGTATTGCTGAACACTTACTAGTGTAAGAAATTATTCTAGGTGTTGAAGTCACACAGCACTTTTAACAATATATAAATACATGGGACAATGTCAGCAATTGATAAGGACAAAATAAGCCAGTTAAGGAGCCATGGAGTAAGTGGAATTAGGGTTAAGTATGCATAAAGGCAGGGAGAGTCTAAATCAGAAGGGAGGATAACATGTATCCCTTGAACATGACTCTGGAGGGTCAGCTTTGGGCAGAGATATGACTGAAGCGAAGGGAGGGGCATGCTAATATGAAAGGGCTGAAAGTTGAAGGATTAAGCAAATAAGTCCAAAGGTTCTGAAGTAGAAACTCACTTGTGCTGAGTGGTCAAAGAATAAGAAAGACAGTCTGGCTAAGGAAACGGATGGGGTGTGAAACTAAAGAGAAGACAGGATCTAGAGCATATGGGCAAAGAATTTGGATTTTATTATAATAATAGCTGTTGGATGGCTGATGGTGACAAGATAACACACACATATTTAACACCAGGCCTATGTTGTAAGATCATGGCAATTGCTATCTGAAAGATGGAGGGGGAGCCAGTCAGCACGCAGTTCAAGAGAAGAACCTAAGCTAGAGATCCTGGCAGCCAAGGAACTGGTGAGAAGTTATCAGACTGCAGATCTTATTCCTCAGGTGCTTCCAACAAAATTCACTGCTGGACTAGATGTAAGGGCTGAAAGAGGCGGGTCAGTGAGTGTTGAAAGGGGCAAGTCAGTCCTCATAACCTAATATAAAATCTGTACTTCATAATGAAACTCTTGTGAACATAATGAACTCTTGGAACTCGTTTGGTCAAAAGATGTATTCATCTACAATATAACTAAATGAAAGACTTCAAATACCTGAGTTCTAAAATGATGTTATTTCTATAGCTCTCCTTAAGACACATGGTTCATGGTCACTATTCTATCAGTAATTCATTTAACCATCAGATGAGCATCACTACAAAAAAATTGACATAGCTGTCAGACAGAGGTGTGGAAGATATGGAGAATGCAGTACTATTAGATTAAAGTGGCTTTTAAGAATTCTGACCTGGGCTGGATGTATAGCTTAGTGTTAAAATGCTTGCTCCCATGCACGTGGTCCTGGATAAAATCTCCAGCACCACACACACACACACACACACACACACACACACACACACACACGTTCTAACCTAACCAATAGGAAAAAGAATATATGAAGAAAATATACAATCCAATTAAAGATCAGTAGAAAGAAGTTAAGTGCCTGATTTATGGAACTGCAGAGTCAAGTGAGAAAAAAAGAGTACCTCTAGAATACAGACTTGGAATCCCCTGGTTGTAATGCTGATCACACAAAATGGCACCAGGTGTCCCACTATGGCTGAGGGAGGAGAATGCCACATACTCCACCAGCCATACATGGCAATCTCCACCAGGCACCAGGCAATCTCTAGCTGGTTAAGTCTCCTAAATCACTGCATACAACAAGGCCACCCTTCCTGGGAGGATAACTCTAGATATCCCAGGTGTCAGAACTCTGTTGGGTTTTAAATAGAGACATAATGATTTAAAATGAAAATCACGATATTACAAACTTTGATGTTAAGTTTAGTAATCAATGTGTAAACATTATGACAAAGTTCAATACTTTGCTGATGAAGTATTTATTATGTTTATAATAAATGATATAATAACAAACTGTACTTATAATTTCAATTTATTTTAAACTCGAGATATTAAATTAAAAGGTCTAAGAGAAATTTATTAGCTGCCTACCAATACTAGAATGCTTCTGAAGAACTCTACTAAAATTTTTTGTTTTATTAGGTTTACAAGTACAGTTTAAGCACTGAAAGAAGTTCTAATCACTGGGTCAAGGCATTTGAATGTTTAAAAAAGAACCAAACACATAAAATTTATAAATGCAGCTTTATGGGAACTAACTTATCTAGGCTTGCAACTGGGACTTACTAAGTCTGTTCAGTTGGTGCTCCTGTAGGCTGTTCTGACTACAGCCAAGTAGGAAAATGTTCCTTTGGCTTCCCTCATGCTGAACTGACACACTGGCAGGAGGCAGGCTGACACATTTTGCAAGACCCATGCTTTAAACCTTCCACAGCCCCTGCTCCCCCATTTTTCCACTCCCATAAAAACGGTGTACTTTTATTGGCCCTCATCTATACACTCAGTGTCTACTTGATCTCAGTGCCAGGTAAGTAGAAATTAAGTACCCAAATGAACTGAAAACTTAAACCCACTCAAAACCTGCACAGGAATGTTTATAATCACTTTATTACCAAAACCTGGGATCAATCAAGATGTCCTTCAGTAGGTAAATGTAGAAATGATCTATGCTATATCCATACACAATGAGAAATTATTCCACATCAAAAGAAATGAGCTATTAAGCCACACACAAAGACTTTACTTTTACAATCAAAGTGACTTTCGTGATTTCCTAAAATCACTTCAGCTATGCATAAGTTTTAGCTATGTACATCATTCTATTCTTTATGAATAGGCCGCCAGTAATTCTGATGCTAATTTGTCCATAAATCCTGAACTGAAGCCAAAAATTTCAGCAGCATGAGCTGTACAACTAAATTAACTTTTATGATTTCCTGAAATCATGAAAGAATCTTAAAATATATATTGCTAAGTGAAAGAGTCCTATCTGAAAAGGCTACAACCTCTATAATTCCCACTATATCATATCTGGAAAAGGAAAACTATAGAGAAAAAGATCAGTGGTTGACAGGCATTAAGGAAGGTTTGGCAGGATGAAGAGGATAGGAGAATTTGGGGATCATGAAACTATTTCATATGCTAATGTAATGGTGGGTAGATGACAACATGCATTTCTTAAAAATCATTGAATTGTACAAGACAGTAAACTCTGATGTAAATTATGGCTTTACTTAACAATAATCATATTTGTTCATCACTTGTAACAAAGGTACCACACTAATACAAAGATGGTAACAATAGGGGAAACTCCATGCCAGGGGAGAGGGTTTATGGGAATTCTGAACTTTCCACTCAATTTTTCTGTATTCCTAAAACTAGTCTTAAAGTAAAGTCAATTGATTTTTTTAAAAAAATGCATGCAAATGAATATGTAAGTTTAAATAATAAGAAATTTCAAAACCATAAAACATTTAAAGTAAAATTTTTCTTTCAAAGCTCTCCCTTGACCTCCCCTTCCTACTAGAACTGGTATCTCCAAAGAAATAGCCAAAGTTCCAGGGACACTGAGTTCTTAACAAATGTGATAAAGAATTCAGTCAAAGTGAATGGACTAAAGGTCTACAAAGTTTTTTGGTTGCCAATTATAGCATTTAAGCACTTTCCCCTAAGTTACTAGAGGTTGAATCTAGGGACATTCATACATAATTCATTCCAATGGCTAGAATTAATTGGCACCCTTGCTCAATTTCTCTGGAAGGAAAAATTATAAAATAGCTAGAATTCCAAAATCAATTTGAAGTTTTTATACAGATGACTAACAAACCTTTAATCTAAAAAATAAAACTGTTAGGACTTTTGACTAACAGAGACATCACTACCTTACTCTATGGTCATTTTGATGTCAAAAAATGAGTCATAAAACCTTTTAAACAATGATAAGTATACATATGTTTCAGAAATTATGTCTGTCAGAATTAGTCACTTTGGCAGAACAGCTTATTAAAAATAATTCACAAATTCCTGACATTAAGGTTCATTCTATCAAGAAAAAAAGTTAGAACTGTGTTTTCCCATAATCTGTGTATTACATTATCTTCTACAAAATAAGTATACCAATTTTTCAAGACATCTTCTTTTTTTCAAGACATCTCCTTTCTTATACCAGGCCAAGACAGGCAAGGGAAAAGGCTACCAGAGGTATGAAATAGATGTTTTCTACCTCTGAAGTTGTCTCTCTAAGAATAAGTAAGTTTAATTTTTAGAAATAGTTGTACTTTGGGCTTGGGATGTGGCTCAAGTGGTAGTGCACTCGCCTGGCATGCGTGAGGCACTGGGTTCGATCCACAGCATAAAAGAAAATAAAGATATTGTGTTCTCCTAAAACTAACTAAATAAATATTAAAAAAAAAAAAAAGAAAAAGAATTGTACTTTGGTTTCAGTGGTTTCTATAGGCATTTTACTTAGAAAGAGGTTCTGCGAGTGACTCCAAAGAGGCCATTATCTCTCATTTATAGGAAAGTTTTCCTGGAAGGCTCCAGGGCCCTTGAAAAATCTCAGTTGCTAAACTGGAGGGATCCTCTGATAAATTAGCAAGTTCTAGCCCAAGTCAAGTGCTCACTTACGTAAGAATATCGTCACACACCTGTGTGGCTGGCTACATTTCTCTGTGAATTAGGACTGCAGTCTCTACCTCCCACCTACATGGTGAGATTCAAAGCACTTCAGCTATGCATAAGTTTTAGTTATGTACATCATCCTATTCATTATGAATAGGCCACCAGTAATTCTGATGCTAATTTCTCCATAAATCCTGAACTGAAGCCAAAATTTCAGCAGCATGGGCTGTACAACCAAAGTAACTTTCACAATTTCCTGAGGAGAATTTAATTGCTTGTTTGAGCCAAGAAGGACATAAACTGCAAATCTACCAAAACAACTTAATCATGAAATATTTGAAATTTTGCCAGTGAAGAGCAGTTCAATCCTTGAAACCATCTGACTCTAAGCTATTATTGTCTATTTTATTACTTTTTAAAAGTAGTACTATCATTTGTATTTTGTCATCATCATCATATCTTTATTATTATCATCATAATATCATTTAAACTATTAACAAAAATAACACTTTTGGTAGTGCTTGAAAATTTCATAAACCCAGGAGATCATTTTAGTAACCCCTAGGGCAAAGTGACAAATTACATTATTTCTCAAAGTTCTTTCATGTGGAAGAAACAGGTGCTCAGCTTTGTTGAGTGACTTGTCCACAGCCACACAGCTATAATCAAGCAGCAGAGGCTTGAAACCAGCTCTCACTCCAAATCCACTTACTTTCCACTACACACTACCTTTTTTTTTTTTTCCTCGTAGTATGAGGGATTGAACCCAGGACCTCTACCAACTGAGCTACATCCCCCGCCCACACATTACATTTTGGGTACTCTCAGAAATTAAGATAAACACAGACTCCATCAGACTCCCAGCTCTCCAGAGAGAACTGTTTCCAAGACCATTTTAGTACTATCCTCTACCAACAGGATGTTCACTCTTAGGATGATGGCAATGGCCAGAAGGGCTTTGGACACAGACATCTGTCTCATTCCTGCACAAATTGGGTGGCTCTTGGCAACTGACATCCTTTCCCCAAGGCTTTGGATTTTCTTGCCTATGATGAGGATAATCCCAGTAGCTACAACTCATAAGCAGTTGTGTGCATTTGCTAAGATAATGCATGCAAAGCAGGAAGTCAAGGCCTCAGTTTAGAGTCAATGCAGAATCAACACAGTATAACTCATCACTATGATTAACGTCCCAAATCACAGCTCAATGCATATCTACATTTGTTAACACAGCCTTTCCTGACAAACCTCATCTCATAAGAATCTTCATTTATGTTAGATTCCCTTTGTATTTATGAAAGATTTTGGATAATTTGCCAATACATGGCCATAAAATTATTGTTTAATTCTTGCACAAAATTTTGTGTTTTGTTGAAAGAGTAGGACTTATTTTTTTATACTGATTTTTATTTCCCAAACAAACAAAAACAGGCTAATAGTTGTTATCTTTATAAAAATACTGTGCATTCTAAATAATGGGTTGGAGATATGTGTCCTCTCTATTCCAATCCCATGTCACCATAGCAATAACTATCACAGTGTGGGTGTGGAGCTCTGCTCTCATTCTGCCCAGTCCTCACAGGAATCTGGCGCAGGAAGAAAGCATTGTCACTGCCTGTTAGAGAAGAGGATAAACAATGTGCTCAAGCTCACATACCTACTACGAGCCAGGATCAAGGTGAGACCTGGTGAAGCTGATCCAAACCTACCTGCTCTGCTATGCTATGATTTGCTGCCCACACTGCTGTTCCCGCCTTTCTTCCAATGCTCACATTAACATGTACCAATTAAGCACAAGCAAAACAAAACAAAACAAAACAAAAACCCCACAGGGTCTCTTCTCTCTGTTGTTGGAAATCTTGGCACCATAAAAAAGTAATAACAAGAACTGCTCCCAATGCCTCAATCTTTACCCTTTTAGGTAGTTTGAACTATTCAATGGAAGAATATTTTTTAAACTCGACTAATTATGGTTCTACTCATAACATTAAGAAACAGTGTGACCAACAATTATTCTTTAAATATTTCTGATGGTAAAGAGTAAAAACATTTCCTTTGGAGTAGAGAAATTAAGAAGTCATGAGGAAAAAGTCTGATAGCTTGACTCTATTAGCAGAAGAATTTCAAACTTTGAAGCTCAGTGACCCCCATGTTCTCCCCAGAGCCACTGTGAGAGAATAAACAAAGAGGGCCAAGACAATGACTCCTTTGCTTCTATTATCTCAAAACCTGTACCTTTAGGAAGAACAACATGTTAGTCCCTATTCACAAGAGGGAATCAGCAAAACAAGGAGAGAGAAAATTTTTTAAATTGATCATAGAAATACAAAGAAGCACAAATCATAAATACACAGCACCAAGTCCACATATTCATTCTTACATTCTAAAAGACTTTTCATGTCTCCACTGCAGATTAGTTTTGTCCATTTCTTGCAAATGAAGAAGCACTGGCCAGAAGCACTTAGGGTTCCGGGTGGTTGTCCAAGGGAGGCTTCTCTGTGCATACGGGAAGTAAGTTCATTCTGGGCAGAGAAGGAAGGTAAGGAGCAGAGGCAGAACAATTCTGGCTATAGAGCACAAAGAGAATTCCTAAAGGTGATCTGGAATCACAGAGAAGGGACTCCTAGTTTCTAGTAGTTCCAATACAGAATGTAACAGTGAATTGGGACAAGAGGAGTAGAAAACAGCAGCAAATAATTCATGATCCTATTTCAGACCACTATAGAGGAGCCATACAAACCCTTAGAAACATGCAATTGTTATACTCAGAAATTTCACTCATTGAGCTCAAATGCAATCTTTCTAGAAAGCTCTGTCTTATCTCATCACTCTTGGTATTAATATTTTGGCTGTACAACTTAATAAAAATAATCAAAGAATAAAACATCCACTCACTGATCCTCTAAGGTGAGCCAAGCCTTCTGCTACGCACCGTAAAGAACACCTACAAAATTAAACCTATGTCTCACATTCTGTAAGAATATAATGTTGAAGAAGAGAATAGCACCCACAGAACTGGCAAAGAAACAGGACTAACCCAAAGCAGGATTCGCAGGCTGGCTATAAAAGAAGACTTAGAAAGAAGGAGGCTCTAGAGGGAGGACACCAGAAGCACCAGCCTTAATGAAATGGAGTCAGGTGGAGGGGGCACGGCAAAGTAGAAAAGACTAAAGAACACAACTTCCAGGTGGGGACAGTCCTTCTTAGACTGAAGGGTGGACACTGGAAATGGGGGAAAACTAGGTCCAGAAGCAATAAGGCAGAGTTTAATAATGGAGAGACCCTAGGATATATGACATTCATCTTGAAGAAGCAGACGATAGGGAAACACCTCCAGTCCCAACAGATAACTTGCTGGTCCTGATTGCAGTGGATGGTGGGGCATCCAGGTAAGTTCCAGCACATGCGTCCCTCGTCGGCTCCAGAGCTGTTGTTTGTCAGGAACATCACTTGGTGCCCCCTCTGAGGGGGTGTTCTTCTCAGGGCCAGGCACTTCAGGGGGAAGACAGGAGGAAAGTAATATGTGGTCACAGAGCAAAGGCCTGCCGTTCAGGAAATGAAATTAGAGGATCTTTTAAAGGGAACACCTGGAAGCCACTTGGGAGAAGAAGGATAGATAGTACAAAAATTGAGCTTTTGTCTCAATTTTTGACAACTTTGGAGCCCTGTAATGGATCAACTGAGGCTTCAGGCACAACTTCATTGTGGGTCAGCTTCTTTCCCAGCTCACTGTGCCTTCCTCACCTCTTTGCCAAGTCCATCTCCTAGAATCTGCCTCATCATTCATTTCCACAGAACCTGGCCTAAGACTGTGTTGGAAGGGAACTAATCTAGTGGCAGAATATAGGAGAAACTGAAAGAAAGTCATGGGACCCACAAAATAAATCATTTCAAGGATTTTTCACTACTTTATATGTAGACAGAATTTAAGTAACAAAACTCAAAAGGAATGACATGAAAATGGTAGTCATTTTGTTGAAAATTGTATAAACATGTTGGTGCATTTCTTATGAGGACACTCCTCTTTAGGACTCTAACTTGACCCCAGCACAGACAACCTGAGAGTTCAATGAACATGATGTTAACCTTGAAGGCAGTGGGATACTTGGTTCAGAGTATTTAGAATAGAGAAGTTTGGTGTGAAGCTGGAAAGAGCAGTAGCATATCCTGCTGGAATTACACTAGGTTGTCTGAAATTTGGTGCTGGCAGTGTCAAAGCAGAGATGTGGACTGAAAAATTATCACCAAAAACTGACAATTGGTACCATAAAGAGAGATGAATTCTCATGAGGAAATGAGAAGAGTCAAGGCCATACATTTGTGGAATGCCCACAGAAAGCAGAAAGTGGAGAAGACCACCACAGGGAAAAGGGAGGACTTCAAATAAAATATAGCATGTCCGGTTAAATACTGCAAGGGTCAACCTTATACTAAAAAATAAAATAAAATAAAAAAGCATTCATTATTTATATGAAATTCAAACTTAACTGCCCATGCTGTATTTGATCTATCCAACCTGGAAACATGACACACAAAAACAAAACAAACAAACAAACAAACAACAACAACAACAAAAAAAAAAACCTCAGCAATGTGTGGCATAATAGAACCTAAGGAAAAAGAGCATTGTCAATGGTAACAGCAAAGGGATCAAATTGCAAAATGGTGTGAGGACAGCTAAAAATTGGAAAAGTTCATGAGTTTTTGCTAAGTAGAAATTATGATAAAATTCAAGGAAAAACATTTTAGTGATTATTTTTAAAATTCTATGGAAATGCATTGATTCTTATGTTAAATTATCATGTTTGTTTTCTTAATGAGTACTGATTGAATTGTTCTTTAAGAAAATTGTGTCAAAAAGAGGAATTCTGTTGTCCTTACAGAGAAAAGGCAAATGCTAGATATTGCAAATGTTACTCTTTCTACTAGGAGAATGTTACCAAATTTCCTTACAAAATTAGAAGATCTCAAAAGATTGGTTTTTAACATATGCTTTTTATTTTTTAATTTATTTTTTATTCTAATTTGTTATATATGACAGAAGAATGCATTACAATTCATATTACACTATAGAGCACAATTTTTCATATCTCTGGTATGTATAAAGTATATTTACACTATTAATGTCTTCATACATGTACTTAGGGTAATGATATCCATCTCGTTACACCATTTTTTTACCCCTATGTCCCCTCCCTTCCCCTCCCTCCCCTTTTCCCTATATAGAGTTCCTCTAATCCTCCCATACTCCCCCCTCCCAACCCCACTATGAATCAGCCTCCTTATATCAGAAAAAACAATCGCCATTTGGTTTTGTGGGATTGGCTAACTTCACTTAGCATTATATTCTCCAACTCCATCCACTTACCATGAATAAAATGTCATGATTTTATTCTCTTTTATTGCTCAACAATGTTCCATTGTGTATATATACCACATTTTCTTTATCCATTCATCTACTGAAGAGCATCTAGGTTGGTTCCAAAGTTTAACTATTATAAATTGTGCTGCTATAAACATTGATGTGGCTGTGTCCCTGTAATATTTTGTTTTTAAGTCCTTTGGGTATAGACCAAGGAGTGGGATATCTGGGTCAAATGGTGGTTCCATTCCCAACTTTCTAAGGAATCTGCATAGTGCTTTCTATATTGGCTGCACCAATTTGCAGTCCGACCAGCAATGTATGAGTATGCCTTTTTCCCCACATCCTCGCCAACACTTATTCTTGTTTATGTTCTTAATAGCTGCCATTCTGACTGGAGTGAGAGGAAATCTTAGAGTACTTTTGATTTGCATCTCTGTAATTGCTACATGTTGAACATTTTTTCATATATTTGCTTACTGAAATTCATCTGGAAAAATAAGAGACCCAGAATAGCTAAAGCAATCCTTAGCAAGAAGAGTGAAGCAGGTTTCACCACTATACCAGAACTTAAACTATACTACAGACCAACAGTAACAAAACCCACATGGTATTGGCACCCAAATAGATTGGTAGACCAATGGTACAGAATAGAGGACACATAATTACAGTTATTGTTTATTAGTAAAAGGCACCAAAAACATACATTGAAGAAAAGAGAGCCACTTTAACAAATGGTGCTGGGAAAACTGGAAATCCATATGCAACAAAATGAAATTAAACCCCTATATCTCACCATGCATAAAACTCAACTCAAAGTGGATCAAAATCCTAGGAATTAAACCAGAGACACTGTATCTATTAGGAGAAAAAGTAGGCCCAAAGCTCCATCATGTTGGATGAGCCCCCAACTTCCTTAATAAGACTCCTATAGTACAAGAATTAAAATCAAGAATCAAAAAATAGGATGGATTCAAACTAAAAAGTTTCTTCTCCACAAAAGAAACAATCAGTGAGGTGAATAGAGAGCCCTACATCTTGGGAGCAAATTTTTACCACTTACATATCAGAGCACTAATCTCTAGGATATATAAAGAACTCAAAAAGCTAAACACCAAAAAAATAGCCCAATCAATAAATGAGCCAAGGAACTGAACAGACACCTCTCATAACATAAACATTTTAAATGCCCATTTAAAATCTTCAAGAAATTTCTTCTCTCCACTCTAAAGACTGATTCCATGACTCAAGGGGCACACTGAAGTTAATAAGAAGACTGTTTCTTATATATTTATTTCTATGAATTAAAAAAAAATCTTCACCAGGGAACTGCAAAACACAAAATTGTACTTATTAAACATGAGTTTATCTAACATAAGCATTTAATTTGCAGGGATGTGTTGATGTGTATAATCATGTGCACCAAAGAAGAATAAACATTCTTTATAAGAACAGCCCATGGGTTTGAAAATCTCAGTTCTTGACTATCATCTCAAATTGGTTTTTACATTACACTTTACCTCTGAAATATAAAAGGCCACATACTGCCCTCCAATGACACATAAAGCTTCCACTAACAACCCTACATATGGTCCTAAGCAATCCATCCCTGTGCTTAAGGAATTGCCCAGATGCTTTATGAATCCTAAAAGCAATATGCAGGTTATCAAGTTATTAAATTAATATGCCGACATCTTTCTCTAGTCTTACATTTGCTCTGAGTACAAATAAAACTCTGGGTAACAAATCTCATATACATATACAAAATATATTGGACATTTGCTCTTTGTAGGCTTCAATATCTTGTTTTGCTTAAGATGTTTTTGGATTAATGTATGTTTACTTAAAGAAAGTAGGATTTCCTAGTAAGTACTGAAAATTCAGTGCCAGTAATTTTTCCATAACATGCATCAACTTTCATTGTTGAGGGGAAATCACTGCTAACAAACCAAGTTTTCTATTACTTGTCCATTTAGAATATTCTTGTGACTTCATTTTGAATAGTTTAGGTAAATCTGAAATTAGAACAGCATGGGCTTGGGGCTGAGGTTATAGCTCAGTGGTAGACCGCTTGCCTCACACACATGAGGCACTGGGTTCGAGCCTCAGCACCACATAAAAATAAATATGTTGTCCATCTTTAAAAAAAAAAAAAAGAACAGCATGGCTTATTTTTCCAAATATTTTC
The DNA here is from genome assembly GCF_052094955.1 of Ictidomys tridecemlineatus. Classification (NCBI taxonomy): domain Eukaryota; kingdom Metazoa; phylum Chordata; class Mammalia; order Rodentia; family Sciuridae; genus Ictidomys; species Ictidomys tridecemlineatus. Next base: position 203,145,220 of record NC_135478.1, read on the forward strand.
TTATTTTTTAGAGAGAATTTTAATATTTATTTATATATATATATATATTTTTAGTTCTCGGCGGACACAACATCTTTGTTTGTATGTGGTGCTGAGGATCGAACCCAGGCCGCACGCATGCCAGGCGAACGAGCCACCGCCTGAGCCACATTCCCAGCCATCCAAATATTTTCAATAAGTTACTACTGAGGTAGAAATCTTCAGGAAATAGAAGATTCAGGTATTCAAGTTGTAGCTAAATTGCCAGTGACCTTCAATTCTGAAAACACTAAAGCAATTATTTCCAAACAAAATTGTAATATGTAGCTCTTTTCCATTTTCAGTTTGATTTAACTCATCCAATAGAGCAATAATTAAAAAAAATCTTTTGCACTAATAATTCTACCATGTGCAATATCAATAAGTTCTGCTATATTAATTACCTTATGACATAGCAAGATGTTTAATATTTGGTTAATCCATTTTTCCAATATTTAATTGGTTATGGGTGAATTCCTGCCAAGCACGTCTTGATTGCTTTCTAAAACATTCATAATCCTGCTTAGAGAGAACTGCGTGTGTTAGAGTAGAAAATAATCTGGAGCAGAATTTGGAGTATAGTCTATAACTCTAAGCCAAGTGGCAGCAAATAACTGAAGTCTTAACCTCTGTCTGTGGTTTGCCCCGGGAAGACGCACATACTAGTGTTAAGAGGCCTGCTTTAGAATTAGTTGGACCTGGGTTTGAATGCATCTGGTCAACTCTGTGTGTTTACCAACTGATGGTTAGAATGAGAAGTTGATGCTAATAGCTGCCTTAACCACCATCAATCACCTGTAATATTCCGACTGTATGAACATAAGAAAAGCAGAGAAAAATATCTACTCCTGGTCCATATCAACCCTGCAGTCCTGAGAGAGGAGGAGTGTGTAACTGCTTCCCAAACATTTACAATTTTAATTAAAGGCTTTTAGAAAGTAACATCAGAGACAACCATTATTAAGTGATTATTACATATTTAGAACTTTTAAAAAATATTACACAGATCACCTTTAACAAGCAAATCATACTAATCTGCGCTCATCATGGAAAATGGCACAATTCGCTGGCCTCCTCCTCCAAAAGGATCCCTAATGGAAAGCTAATCTAGAACTCAATCAAGAAAATTTTATAATCATAAATACTTCCATAATACTAAGTTGTTACCATTAAAACTGACTCTTGCTGCTGTTCCTGCCAACACTAGTCCTAAATTGTAGGACAGAAAAAAAGGGAGTATCAGCTCACAGATAATGGAACCACTGCCAAGTTTTTGCTTATTATTTCCTTTAATTCTTTTTCTTGGGTCCTGTTCAAATCGTTAGGACTTTCAAAAAGTACTACTATCAGTTCAGTTCTCATGGGTGTATTCAGGGTCTTGACCGAGATGGCATGTGTCCAAAAAATATAAATGTTCCATATTAAAGTTTCCTTTAACTTTTGACTTCTAAAATTCTCTCACAATATACTAAATGGTACATTTTCCCCACATATGCTATCAATTGGGATTTTGTTAAAATTAAAATAGGAATTATTTGATGATCTTAGAAGAGCTCCACCACATTCCCAAATGTCAAAAGAAAATGAGAAATACAGAGAAATCTGAATGACCTATTTTCTTGGCATTTCACACTAAGTAAGATCAGATATAATCTGTTGTGAGAGCTGCATTTTAGAGATGGGACTCACTGCCAGGTCTCTGACCATCTTCTCTGTAGTAATGACTTAAAGGACTTCCACTCCATGCCTGAACTCCGTTGCTCTTAGGAGTCTGAAGTACCTACTCATGATTTCTCCCCAGGACTCAGTTGGTTCTCTTGTAAAATTAAAAATCCAAATTACATAATCTCTAAAGCTCTTCTCAGCTCTCACACCCTACCATGCAGTAACTTCTACTGAGATAAAAGGCCATCACCTCAGGTTCAGTGTGCTGCATGGTGAATTCAGTCATTTTGGCCCTACCACTACTGCCACATCTGACTTCCTTGTTTCTATTCATGATTCTATCAAGCTCAAACTTACGCTTGTTCAGTAAAACTTTCAACTCATTCTCAGACTTGACGAAACTCTAAACCAGAGGCACACTTTGTATGTATCCATTCTCCTTTTCCCCAAACTTCGTAACATTTTCTTACAGAAACCAGTCACCTGGTTTCCTTCTTACCTGTCACCCCCAATGCCCTGGCCACATTAATGATCCAGCAACAACAGTCAAAGTAATGGCTATCATGACAAATGCAAATAGTAACGATAGCAACAAACAGTTAAAAAGAAGTCCTAAAAATTTCTTTATAAGATGTTGCTCAGAACAATACCCAGATTAACTTTCTAGTGGAATAACAGCAAACACAAGAACAGCTAGAATTTTCACTAAAAAAGCTTTTAGAGCAACTTGTACACCTACTGCCAAGGGATCTAATTTCCCTTATGCCAGTCAAATTGGTGGTGGTAGAGGAGAATCTTTCCACTTCAGGCAGCTACCTTAGCAGGCATGTTTTTCTCTGTTTATATCTCCTTACATGAATCCTGTCAATTTGAAGGCTCAGTCCAAATCCTCTCCCATGACCACACAAGTTATTTCTTTCTCTTTTAATTCAGAAACCAATATAGCTCTTTTTTTTCTTTTTTATTACTTCTTAAATTATTAAAACACTACCTGTATCCTGAATTAGTTTCATTCTGATGGCAGCAAAGAAAGAGTGGGTTACTGACCTGTCAGTACTTGCTTTACACCCCAGCCCTACAAAGCACCAAGTTATCAATACTTTATAATTGAACACAATTGATCATAACATAATACATAAGGTAGCAAGAGTATAAGCAAACAACAACAAAAGACAGACAAACAAAGAGAATTCAAAAGGAAGAGATCATTTCTATGACAGCTAAAAAGATTTCAGGGAGGAGGCAGCATTTTAATGAGGTTTTGAAGGCTGGTCCAAGTAGGGGTTGGGAGGGCACAGGCTTCAAAAGGGCAAGAGACACTCTTTGCTCTGACATGTAGCTTTTCTAGCTGCTTCTCTCCTATGGAGTCATAAAACTTCAACTAGTCAATAGACATTTATAATCAGTTTCTTGGCTACATATGTTATATAATGATTTTTTTCCTTACTTTTCATCACAACATACTGTTCTCACTGAACAGTATGTTGTGATTAAAACTGTCAAAAGCTAACAGCAATGATGATAATTAAAAAAAAAAAAAAAGTTCTCATGGTGAAATGTGTACCATGTGTCTTGCCATGACAGAACAGGCTGGACAGCACCAACAGGAAACCCTTGAAACCTTCCTGTTGACCACCTGACTGCAACAAAGATGAGAGCGCCCTGTTCTGCGATGACTTGAAAGGCTCTTCAACTGACCAGCAGAGAGTTTCTCTTTCCCTTCAACAGTCTTTGTCATTGCAATCCTATAATTCAATTGATAACATATTTATCTTCCTCTACTAATAAATTTGAAAGTCTTGGAGAATAGTAGGTATCAGCTATAGGAGGTTATAGTCAATAAGTTTTATTTCAAATAATAACATGTTCAGAGAATTTGGAAGAAAGAGAAATAGCCAGAGACACCAAATTGCTATTTTTCTTTTTCTTTCTTTTCTTTTTATTTATAACTTATAAATGTATTTTTAAATTAGCTCATTTTATAAATTAGGAGAAAACATATTTGAGGTATGATTTACAAATCATAAAATATACCTAATGTATGTACACAATCAATGAATTTTTTAGTAAACATAAAGAGTTCTGTAGCCATTACCATAACTCAAGATTCGTTTGTGAAAGTATTATTTACATGACACCAAGATTGGTTACCTTTTTTTAAACAATTTCATTGAAGTGTAAATCTATTGTAAAATTCACTGATTTTAAGTGTATAATCACTGGTTTTAGTAAGTTGATAGAGATGTCCAATTACATGCACAATTTATTATTGCCACATTTTCATTAAGCCTTAGAGCAATGACAGTTTATAGTTAGCACACTCCCAACTTCTCTGCCCAGGCAACCACTGATCTGATTTCTATATTTGTGGATATGTCTTTTCTGAGAATTTCAAGTATATGCAACCAAACTTATTTAAATTATCATAATATATTTTGAGGTTTGAATAAGTCAAAACATGTTATCAGTAGTTAGCTCCTTTTTATTGCTTATATTTTGCTTGTCAATTAAACACTGATGGGAATTTGGATTGTTTCCTGATTCAGGCAATTCTATATAGTGATATTAGCAACATTCATGTACATGTCATTGTGTGGAAGTATGTTTTTGTTTATCCAGAAGTGGAGTTACTGGATCAAACGTAAATTTAATATTTACCTTTAAAAATTTATATAATTGTTTTCCAAAGTGCTGTACCATAATCTGATATTTCCCCCAAAAATGCATTTGGGCTCTATTTACTGTATGTCCTTGCCAAACATTTGGTATTGTTGTCCTTTTAATTATATCCATTTTATTGGATATATAGTAACATCACACCATGGTTTTAATTTTCATTTCCTTTATGAATGACAAATTTGAGCATAATTTCAGAGACTTATTAGCCATTTATATATCTTCTTTGTTAAAATCACTATTTAAATAATGTGTCCACTTAAAAACATGGTAAAAGTCTTCTCATTATTGAGCTTGGGATCTCTTTATATGTTTCAGATATAAATTCTTTATCTGACATATTACTAATAAATATTTTTCCCAATTTGTGATTTGTCTTTTCATTTTCTTAGTAATGCTTTTCAAGAGCAAAACTTCAGTATGTAAACTAATCGTCATTTAGAAATTCTGCTTTTGTTATTGTATTCAACAAATCTTTGCCTAATAGAATGTCAAAAATATATTCTACAAGGTTTTCTTCCAGGAGTGTTATAGTTTTATACCTAACATTGAGGTCTGTGATCAACTTTGAGTTGGTATTTATTATGATTTGGATCTGGAATGTCCCCGAACAATCTCATGTATTGAATGACCTCCAAGGCAGTAAGGTTCAGAGGTAGAGCTTTTAGACAATAATTAGGGCCCACATCTTGACACTGGATTAACCCACTGATAGCTAAATTGACTACTGAGTGGTAACTATAGATGGTTAAGGCATGGCTGGAGGAAGCAGGCAACCAGGGACATGGTCTTGGACTATTCTCTCTCTTTCTCTAGTGCTCTCTGTATCTCTCTCTTTCTCTGCTTCCTAGTTGCCATGAACTGAGCAGTTCTCCTCTGCCACCATGATGTTCTGCCTTACTTCATTCTTGGGCAATAGAGTTGTTTTACCATGAACTGAGACTTCTGAAACTAAAAATAAAATTTTTCCTTGTCTAAGTTGTTCTTGTCAGGTATTTTAGTCACATGAAAAATATAACAGTATTTTTGTATGTTATGAGGGAAAGGTATAAACCAATCTTTTTACATTTGAATATAAATGGTTATGACACCATTTGTTGAAAAACCTACATTTCTTCATTGAATTGCCTTAAGAAATCAATTAAAACTAACTGCTCACAAATTTAAAAATTTAATTTTTAACTTTTCATTCTATTCCACGGTTTAAGGTCTATTTTTACATCAATAACACATCATCTTAATCACTGTTGCTTTACATGAAGTTTTTAATTTGTGTAATATAACTTTCTACCTTGTTGTTCATTTTTCAAAATTGCTTTGACAATTATAGTTCAATCAATTTCTATATGATTATAGGGTCAGATTGTTAATTTCTACAAAAAGATGGGTAGGATTTTGACCAGGGTAGGATTTACTCAACAAAGAAATATGGGATATACTGTCATCTTAACAATATTGATCAATTATACCCAATCCATAAACATGACATGTGTTTCCATGTATTTTCATCTCCTTAGTTCTTTTTCCAGGTTTTTAAATTTTTAGCATACAAATGCTGAAAAATGGCTTTAGATTTATCTCTAGCCATTTCTTTTTTATTATAATTATTTGAAGTGATTGTAAATGGTGTTCTATTTTAAAGTTTGTTTTCCACATATTCACTTGTTAGTACATACAAATATGACTGTGTGTGCGTGTGTGTATATGTGTGTGTGTGTTGAAATTCCTTTTAATTCCAAGATTGTTAAGAATTTTTTAACATGAATAGGTGTTAGATTTTGTTAAAAATATTTTTATATTTATGAGAATGATAAAGTTCTTTTTAAACTGTATTCTAAAAACATGGAATATTTATTGATTTGGGGATACCAAACTAAACTTTAATTCCAAATATTAATCCCTATTGGTCCTCATAGATAATTTTTTATATGTTTCTGAACTCAGCCTCCTAATATTTGTGTAAGGAATTTTGCCCCTATGTTCATGTGAGAGAGTAGATTATATGTGTCTGCTTTCAATACAAGGGTAATTCTAGTTTCATGGAATGACCTAGAGAGTTTTCCCACATTCTATATTTTTAAAATTTTTTATTTGTTCTTTATAGTTACACATGAAAGAAGAATCTATTTTGATATATTTATACAAACATGAAATATATCGTATGCTAATTAGGATCCCTGTCTTGTGGATGTACATGATGTTGAGGCTCAATGTGGTATATTCATACATGTACATAGGAAAATTACGTCAGATTCATTCTACCATCTTTCCTATTCCTATCCCTGATCCCTTCCCTCATCCTCTATTACATGAATGAGTTTGTGTAGGTTGGTTTTATTTTGTCTTTAAATATTTGATAGAAATCATTAGTAAAATTATCTAGGCCTATGACTTTTCTTTATAAAAAATTTTTAAATAGCTAGTTCAATTTGTTTAAATTACAGATATAACAATATTTTCCAATTCTTTCTGTGTCATTTTTTTTTACAATTTGTGCTTTGTATGAATTTATCCATTTAATGGCAATTATCTGGTTTGTTAGCATAAAAATGGCTCATAATATTTCCTTAATATTAATTTCTGTAAAGACAATCATTATACACTTTCTTTCACTGATAATTTTGGGAAATTGTGCCTCTTTTATTTTTTATTTTTTCTTGATCAAAGAAAAAATAAAAAATAAAACTAAAGATTTTTAAGTTTTGTTTAGCAAAAACAAACTTTTTTGTTTGTTTTCTCTATTGTTTGTTTTCTGTTTCATTGGTTTCCATTCTTTGTTTCTACTTCCTTTGACATAAATTTGCTATTCTTTTATATTCTTAAGGTGGAAAGTTAGATTATTAACTTTAGGTCTCTAGTTTGGTCTAAAGGAAGTGTTTAAGGTCTAAATTTTGCTGTAAATTGACTTTGTCTAGTTGATCTATCAATTACTGTGAATAAGTTATCAAAATTTATAAATAAAATTATCAAATTATTTCTTCTTTTAATTCTGTGAGTCATTGCTTTTTTTGTATTTGAACTCTATTATTAAGTCCTCTAAGTTTATACCTGAAATCTTCCTGATGTATTGACACTCTTATCAATATAAAATGTGGGTTTCTCTTTGCAAGAAAAACAGAAATTTGCCTCTATATTTTTGGCATAAGTTCTATCTTGTCTGATATTAATATAGTCACTTGAGATTCCTTATAGTTAATGATTTGCATGGATATCTTCTTCTATCCTTCTATCTTTAACTTGTTTGGATCTCGAGAATTGAAGTTCCTCTCTTACAAACAGTGTATCTTTGCTTCCTACCCAGTCTGAAATCTCTCTCTTTTGACTGAGTTTTTAGACTACAATTGTTGAGAGGATTTGAGGAACATCTGAATCTGTTATGTTTTCCTATATGTAGCATATAATTTCTTATGGTCTTCCTCTAGCATCTTCTTCGTATTAAAAAAAAAAAAACCTTTTAAGCCTACTTTTAAATTCTTCTGTTAACTTTATATTATTTTCTTAGTGGTTACTCCAGGCATTACAATTGATGAATTATTGTTTTACTCCAGGTTAAAAATGAATTCATATGCCAGACATGGTGGTGCACATCTGTAATTCCAGCAATTCTGGAGGTTGAGACAGGAGGATCAAGTTCACCGCCAGCCTCACCAACTTAGAGAGACTCTAAGCAACTTAGCAAGACCTTGTCTCAAAAAAAAATTAAAAAATAAAAAGGACTGGGGATGTAGCTCATGCCTCTGGGTTCAATTCCCAGTTTTTAAATAAATGACTTAATATTTATAAAATATAGTTCTTGAATCCAATTTTCTCCCACTCATTATTCTCATATATGTTACATCTATATGTTCTATATTTAATGATACAATGTTATAATCATTGCACCAATCAATCTAATATTTTTTTAATTAAGAGAAAAAAAGGATAACTCATTAATGAAATCTTTTATATTTACTCACATATTACTATTTCCATTGTTCATCCCTCCCCCGAAGTAAATAATTGTTGAGTATCATTTTTTCTCAGCTTGGTAGACTTCCGTTAGCATTTCCCTCAGACTTTACTGATCTGAAAATGTCATTAGGCTTTATTTCTGAAGGATAGTTTTGTTAGATGTAGAATTTTACTTGACAGGTGTTCTTAAGCATTTTTATTTTTTTATTTTTTATTTTTTTATTGGTTATTCAAAACATTACAAAACTCTTGACATATCATATTTCATACATTCAGTTCAAGTGGGTTATGAACTCCCATTTTTACCCCAAATACAGATTGCAGAATAACATCAATTACACATCCACATTTTTACATAATGCCATATTAGTAACTATTGTATTCTGCTACCTTTCCTATCCTCTACTATCCCCCCTCCCCTCCCCTCCCATCTTCTCTCTCTACCCCATCTGTTGTAATTTAATTCTTTCTCTTGTTTTTTTCCCTTCCCCCTCACAACCTCTTATATGTAATTTTGTATAACAATGAGGGTCTCCTTCCATTTCCATGCAATTTCCCTTTAATATGCCAGTATATTGCCTTTTTGCCTCTACTAGTTTAGATAAAAGGTCAGCTCCTAAACATAAATTTTCTCTGCATGTAATGATCTAAATGTTCTACTCTTCCTGCTTTAAAGACTTCTCTTTATCTTTTTCTTTAAACAGTTTCACTATGATGGCTCTATTATTGGGTCTCTTTCTGTTTCTCTTAATTGTGGTACATGGATCTACTTGGAGTAATATATTAATCATGTAATCAGTAATTTTTTGACAATTAAAAAATATGTTTTTGCCTGTATTTCCTTCCTCTTTTTCTGGAATAGTGAAATTCCTCTCCAGAAACTTTGCTCCAATATACACAATGTATCTGTTTGTTTGTTTGTTTGTTTTTTAAATAACCACTAAAAAGTCTATTTGTTCTCTTCCTTGAATGTTCCTTCAACATAAAAGAAAATGTGCTTGCATCTAGAGCTTGAAGATAAATAAGACACTAAACTATGTTTCTCATGACATTGGGCATGAATTCTGGTCACAGTTTGTTGACCGCTGACCATTTCTGTTACTAAGTAGAACATAGCTTCTGTGGTAGAACAGTATAACAGCTTCTCAAACATGATGAAGTTACCAGGTGTGGCCATGGGTTGCATTTGTTTGGGGTGGTAGGTATCAGGGATTAAACTCAAGGGTACTTAACTACTGAGCCACATCCTCAGTACTTTTATTTTAATTTTTTATTTTGAGACAGGGTCTCTATAAGTTGCTTAGGGCCTTGCTAAATCTCTGAGGCTGGCTTTGAACTTGCAATTTTTCTGCCTCATTCTCCCAAACTTCAGGGATTACAGGCATGTGCCACTGCACCAGGCCATGGATTCTTAAAAACAACTTCCAACTGCTAAGTTAATAACTATTATGACAAGCAGTTTATATATAGATTATAAATTCCCATCACTCTTTAAAATTAGACAAGAGATTCTGAAGAGAAGAATATATTATCTTTGAGGAAACACTCCAGTTAAAATCCTGTTTATCAGCAAATTGTGTGACAAAGGACAATTTATTTATTTCATAATGTTAATTTCTTAATTTGTAACTTGGAGATATTAATACCCACATATTAACATAGGATTATTGTGAAAATGAAAGGAGGTAGAATTTTTTAAAGATTAAAAAATTAGCTAGGCATTGAAAAAGTTCAGGGGGAATTTTAGAAAATTACAAATGCATTCAGATAACTGGTTGCATAATCCTTTTAAAATGTGTTACATATAAACGTATCACATCTCATCTTAAATTTATATTTCCAGTTTACAAAATAGGACAAAATGTAATATAAATTTTTACAAATTTAAAGCAGTTGAGAAATCAGTTACTTGATTTTAAAAAACAAATCCAAGTGTTTAAAATTAATGACATGAGAAATAAAACATGGTTTTCACAGTTTTTAAAGTCACATGATGTAATAGCTTACAAATTTGTGTTGATATCAGTTGGCAGATATCCATCAAATTACTCAGACTTACAAAGAATAACAATTGTGGCAATTTACATATGCTTACTGAAAAATCATCGTCTAGACTCACGGATTTTCACCTTCCATTTACAAAATTTTTTCCTGTCAAATGTAAAATGCTCTAAAGCAGCTCATGCTAATTTTTTTCAGTGACAGACATAAAGGATTATTATTAGAAGGTTCCAAGAAATATTTTAACACAATAAATGTGCATTGCATTACAGTAGGTGTTTATGAAAAATACTGATGATACAATTATAGATTTTATATCCAGGTAAAAGATTCATGCTAGTATTATCATTTTAAAATGATAATATATTTTATATATGTATATATTATATACTTAATATAAAATGATAGTATATATTTTATAAATTATATACTTATATATTTCATAATCTATATAAACTAAAATGAGAAGTCCCAAATTTTTTCAAAATTAAGGGTATTAAAAATGAAATATGTTAGGTGCTCACTCATGGCATTCAATTAGTAGTACAGTCTCAACCAAGACTTAATATTTTCTGATTTACTTATAGTGCTGTCTCGACTTCATTTTCATCTCTTTGCTTCCCAGCAGATTTAAGATGATAGTATCAACTTTCCTTGGCAGTTGAAAAATCAAATGAAATAATTTTCTAATAAGGTCTTCAATTGAGGTACAATAAATACGTCATCTAAAATGAACCACCAGGTAAACCACTGCCACATGAATTCCAAGACTTAAACAACAAATCTGAGATTGAACTCAACATGTTGCACATACTCTTTCACAGACCACAGTCCCTTCCTTAGCATTGGCTCCACTATCTACCCAATTATCCAAGCCTGGAAGTCATCCTGAATACTCTCATCTCTCTCAAGTTCCATGCCTAGGCAGACACCACACCCTACACCAAGTGTCCCTCATAAGTCCACACATTCATCTTTATCTCTTCCTACTGCCAAGGACTTTTTACATGTACTTATCATATTTTTCCTGAAGTATTTTAAAATGTTTGTTCCTTTACACTAGCTGCATGACCTGAACCAAATATAGGGAAGCTCAATAAAAACCTATGGTGTTGAAAAGTGAGCATGCTTACAGCCTCTTTCTCTTACTCAATCCCATTAAGTGGGCAGCAAAACTAAAAATCCTCTGGACAGGAGGATAAGTAATCATTCCCTATGGAAATGAAGGCTTCTCCCAAGAAAAGACCTCCATATGCTGCCTTCTGAGGAGTTGTGCCACACCACCCTACAGTGAAGCCCAGCATTCCCTAGCTAAGCACCCAGAGCTTCTGTCAGCATCCTAGGGTTTGACTCTTAAATGTGGCTGACAATAAAGATCTCCAGTCAGCAAAGGATGCTTCCAATAAAAGAGAGAGAGAGAAAAAAAATAGACAAACAGAAAAAAACAGGCAATACAGAAGAAAACTCAAGGAACTATATTTATTTATTCTCAAAGATAGAAATCAACTCTTCTTGGTCTTCTTCAGGAGGATATGCTTGAATTCACTATCCAAATCTTCTGAATTTTTAATTTCTGTTAATGTGTTTTTGTTTCCATGAAATCTTCATTATTCATGGATTGTTTCTGTTTTATGGACTCATGTTCATATGTAATGAACACAACATCCCAACAATCCTAATAAGGTTAGCAGTATCTTCACCTTTTTATAGAAGAGAAAATTGGGGCACAGAAAATTTAAAATTTGCTCAAAATCATATACTTAAGTAGGAAGGCACACCAAATTGGAATCCAAGCAGGTAGACTTTAGAGCCCAGACACTTAGCCACTAAACTGCCCCTTGCTGGTCACTAATCCTATTGATTAAAATCCACTGTAAGAGTTAAGCATGCAGCTTGAGCCTGACCAGTATGCAATTGAGACAGACAGAAACAAGGTAATCTTTAAGGTCTTAGTATTTATAATAGCTTATACAGGATTAATGCACTTCAAACAATCACTGCACATTTATTGCCTTAAAAAACACCTCTCAATTCAAGTGCCAAATTCAGAATGTCTAAACTGAGCACAGAATTGCAGAGTCCTAAAGTTATTAATACCTGTGCGAGACACCTAATTTAACTGGTCACCCACTGCATGGAGTCAGATGCTACATTAACATAAGGGAAAGGATAACTCAAAATTCTGCTTATAATCTCCTTGTCAATTTAGAAACCCATTATAAGATGATGAATCATTAAAAACACCAATAGTGACAAAACACAAACATGTAAATGAATGGTTTTCCTCTCCTTTCCCCAACCCCCAGCTGTGCGCTCAGCTCTCTTACAGAAGGAGCTTGTGCCCTGCAACACCCCATTCTGTGCCTACTCTCACTTGTAGCTTCCAGGAGCATAAGGAAAAGAGCTTTGGCATCAGACACTTGACTAGATTATTTTAACCAAAGATGAATATATACCTATCAAATTGGTTCCACTTGATTGTTGAAGCTATACATATGTTAGACAGCATATGTGGATTAGAAAAATAAAAAACTTCTGGGAGAACTTGGATGTCTAATCAATATTTACAATATTCTGTCTTTGAGTAAATGTGTCTGAAATCCCAACAACCAATGTGGAAGCAGACCTTTATCATTTTATATCTACCCAATAGCCTTGGGGATCTCCATCATGTCAGTTCTCTCTGCTTCTAACCCAGACTAACTACCAAAGTCTAATTTCCATTCACTGCCCTGCCACAAAATCTATCTCCACAGATCAGGAGTCACTCCATCATCTAGGAAGAATCACATTTTTCTTTAAAAACAACAAGAAATAACAAAAGAGCCAAATCACCATGGAGAAAGTTCATTTGTCTAAAATATACATAAACTTTAGTAAAAGGAAAGTGATGCATTATCAAAACCTCTCTAACAGTTCATCTTTCTTCTAAGATTTGAAGATAAAATCATGTCTCTGTCCACCATTACCAACAAATGTCTCTGTGAAATTGAGAAGAACAAACACCTATATTGTGGGTTGAATAGTATGACCCCAAAATTCATGCCCACCAGGAACTTCAGAATGTGACCTTATTTGTAAATAAAATCTTCACAGGTGTAACCAACTAAAATAAAGCCATACTAGATTAGGGCAGGACTGAAATTCAATGACTGGTATCCTTCTAAGAAGAGGGTAAGACACAATGATGCTCAGAAAAGAAGGTCATGTGAAGACAGGCAGAAATTGGAGTACTATCACAGAACATCAAAGATTGCCAGGAGCCAACAGAAGCTGGGAAAAAGCAAGTCAGCTCTTCTTCCCTGCAACCTTTAGAGGGAGCGTGGTCCTGCCAATGCCATAATTTTGAACCTGAAGACTCTAGTGCTATACAAGAATAAACCACTCTGTTTATGGTAATTTATCATAGCTGCCCTAGAGAAGTCATGCAGCATCTCAAATATAAAATTTAGATTGGTTAATTGCCAATTGAACCATAATTCAAATATCTTGTGTGTGTGTGTATAAAATGATTGGAGATGTGTGTGTGTGTATGTATATATGTATACATATACACACATATATACATATATGTGTGTATGTATGTATGTGTATATTTGTGTGTGTGTATACATACATATATATCCACACAAAAAGGGATTGAACATAGGGGCTTTGCACATGCTAGGCAAGCATTCTATCACTGAGCCACATCCCTGGCCTAACTGTCATTGCTTTTATAAACAAACAATTTTGCCTTACATTTTCTCCCCATAAACCCATCATTTTGTTTGTTTTTTGTTGCTGTTGCTCACCTTGATGTAATGAAGATAACTCTCTGCATGAAATGAATAATCAAATGCAGCATAAATTCAAATTTTCTACATAAAATCTATCATAATATAATGTTTTAGTGTAGACCCTGCAATGTGACTGCCCAGATTCAATTTTTAACTCTACCACAAACTAGCTGTGACCTTATCTGTGTGACTTAACCTCCCCATGCCTAATTTTTCTTCACTTTAAAATAAAAAATAATGGTAGTACATACATAGCACAATTTTGTGAGAATGCAACTAGGCTCTGGCTGTGTATGCACAGCATGCAAACACACACTAAACACTATCTAATGATACTGTTCCTGTTTGAATTTGAAATTGTTCCCTATTAGAGTATATGGATTTAAGAATAATCTCCCCTAAGAAAACCATTATGCATTTAAGAATACATGAAAGGAGACATCTGGTTCCCTTGCCTTCTTATTCTGGGGAGATCTTAGAGGAAATTTTATATTATATAGAGAACATAATATCACAGATAAGAACAAATACATATTTAAAGTTGTTTTAAAGATAGGCTATCGTAAGACATTTCATCCACTGCCTTTTGAACCTTTCTGGTATCTTCTGCCCCTTATCAGTAGACACAAACCATGAGGACATAACATAAGGATTCTAATTTATAATACAAAAGCTGCTACTTAACTTCTCTAAGCTCCTATCAAAGGCAGAATGACTCTCAAAGCACCTAAACCTGAATTAAGTCATCATGCACTCTAGTTTAAAAAGACAAAATGCAAAGGCCCTCTCTGGGTACAAATGTGGGTAAGAATAGGGTTGCCTGCAAGCATACCCACTGCAGCTGAAAGTCACAAGTCAAAAATCTAAATTCCTAAAAGAGCCTGAGAGTAGAAAGCATGCCCCTGAAAGCACTTCACTCAGCATAGTACTTTCCTATTTTGAAAACTTTCTGGTTTTGACCTTTTGTGAATGAAGAATTGACCAGAACAGCAAAAGAGAGGTAAACTCAGATTCAAGTGTTCCCTCTCCATTGAGCAAGCCATGCTGCACTCTTATCAATGTGAATGTGGACAGGCATAGGCCACCTCACCTGTCTGCCTTTAAAACACACACACACACACACACACACACACACTCTTTTAAATAAAAATTTAAACATATTTTATATCATTTTAATATATTAATTTAAAGGAAAACACATATTGTGTTTGCATAATATATAAAGGGAAATAGTATCATATGACAGATAGCCCAGCTTGTCTCCATCTTCCTGAGTACTTCAAGTTCTAACACTAAATACATGCAGGAGTTATGGTGCATAAACTTCTAGAAGTACCAATGGGATAAGATAGAAAAACTCAACAACAGTAATAGCTTTTTCTTCTACAAATAAATAGCAGAACAATAATACTATAAAAGACAGGAATGAGATATGAAGAAAGGAACAAATGTAACTTAAACTGACCCATAGTTTAATTTTTTCACTTGAAGTCATTTTTATCTCTATTAAAAAATCATTTCAAAGTCGGCCTTTATTAGGAAAACCTCAAAATACTTTATTTAAAATACTCTATATAATATGTCATTTTGTGACCAATCCCTCCAATCCACCATAATTTTATCATTCTTGATCTCCAGGGCACTCAAAACTTAAAAGAGTCCTTAGGAAACCAAAACCACAAATGCCAAAGAGATGGCACAAACAACTTCTATTTTCTGCAAGTAGGGTTCAAGAGCCCAAAGCTATGAAGTCACAATGGCTGAACTGTGTCCCCCAAAGCTCCTATGTTCTTTGTGATGCGACTGTGTGGCTATGGAGTTAGCTTCATTAAGTCTTGTTAAGATGAGGTCATCACAGTGTCCCTAATCAAATATCACCGTTGATCATTGTCATTACACAAAAGAAGATATTTGGACACAGACACAGGAGGAAGACCATATGAGGGCACCAGGGAGAAGACACCCATCTCCAAGCCAAAGAGAGAAGCCTGGAACAGACGGTAGCCCTCATGAGGAAGTTCATGCTAGCATGACCTCAGACCTCTAGCCTCCAGATAAGACAACAGCTTCCTATTGTTTAAACCACTCAGTCTGTGGTACTTTCTTAACAGCTGCCCTGGCAAAATCGGTCAGGGCTCTTGTCTTCTAATGAGATGAAAGGCAAAGCCAGGATCAATACCTGGGTCCCAGAGTCCAGTACCCAGGGGAGCACCCACCTCATGAGAAGGGCTTGCTGCCAACTCCCTGCTTTCACTCTAAGCTCACTCCCTCAAAACTCTTAAAAGTAACTCTACCATGTCTTTCTCTGCTCTCCTTCTTGACCTCTGTTGCCCTCCTGGAATGATATGGCAAGAGACGCTCACAGATACACCCAGGCCTCCAGAACTGTGGGCCAAATAAATCTGTTCTTTATGTAAAAAAATAAATAAACTTGTTCAACTTCTTAAGGATCGTGCTAAATATACACTGCTCATGCAGCACTTTAGTGACTACCACTCCCACATCACCAACAGGACATTTTCATACAGACGTCTCATGAACTCAAAACATCTAAAACCCAAACCAACCACTTCAAAAGGTCAGTAATGACACTATTTTGGAATCTAACCAGGTCTAGGCATAACAATTCACTCCTCAGACAACTACGCTAGGCCTCAATTCCATAGTTATATTAAAAAATTCTACAAAATAAGAAATAAACCCCCTTTCAGAGCGATTATTTGAAGATTAAATTGAGTAACAGTACTTTCAAGCTATAAAGTGTTAAAAACAAGTCAATGTACTCACAAACTACTTCCATCTCTGAAACAATTTTTTCAATCATTCAAAATTAGAACTATTGATATTTTCCTCCCATATCATCTACAACCCATAATCTATATGTCTCTGGCATTTTTTCTTCAAAATATCATTTTTGTCGCTGCTTTCTAACAGATCCATAATTTCCACTCTCTAGTACTTTGAATGCCTGATTTATCAGCTTCTAATTTCCTCTGCATTTTATCTATATTGTATCATACTACCAGATTTCTCTTTAAGAATACAGTCTGCTGGAGAGCCATCAGAGGCTCACTGACCCACACAGTGAGGACCATTTATGCAGCCCTGCATTCTACAACAGGACTGCAGCCCAAGGCTAGTTCCCCTGTTCATCTCCCTGCTCGGAATGAAGTCATCTTGCCAGGAAACCCAGCTCTCAGTGTACCTAGGTTCACCATATTCTTCTCCCTTGTGTTGCCCTTTCAGGTGTCCTAAGGCCTTGCCAGTGTCATTCTCTGCCAGTGTTAACAAGTAGATCATCCACAATTTTCATTTTACTCTACTTGCTTCTTCCCTTAAAATATCCTACAAATGGACCTACCTGACATAATGATGCTATTATCATTATGAACTTGCTCTAAACCTTGAATCTAGATCAGCACCCATATTGAAAAAAGGTTGATTAATTCTAGTACACACCCCACAAGCTGGGGAACATGCTGGCTGGCCAGTCTCCTGGCCCTCTCCTAATGCCTCACATTCAGGGGCTACCAGAATCAAATTCAATAGCACTGTCCAACTTGTCTTCCTCCACAGTTCAATAAAAACCAACTGATGCATCTCAGCCGGTGGTTTCCAATTCCATCATGCATAGAACCCTTTTTATACATTTTTACTATTTTGCTTTTACTATGAACTGAAATTCATACTGAATAAGAGGTATGCACATGTATAATTTCAAATATTCATAATTTCAAATGTACTAATCTATATCTACATGTAACTAAAACACATGGATATATGTGAAATATATGCAGATATATATATGAAATTTGTCTTTACTACTATGAAATGAAATTCATAGATAATAGGACATACGCATACATACAATTTAAAATATTTATGTAAATAATTTCAAATACATTTACCTATATATAACCAGAATAGTAAAAAGAAATAAAAAGTTATTTATAATAAAACAGTATATTTAAATATATAAATAGGTACAATTATGTTGGAAAACACTGAGGCATTGGGTCACACCTACATATAGAATCAGCATTAATGCAACCACTATAAATACAGACTGATCTACAGGTACAACATCAGTGACTTCAATAACACAAGCAGAACTGCCATTAGTTATATATTTTCCAAGTTATATATGTAAAAGTTATAGAAGAACATTCAACAAAACAAAATTCATTTTTCTTCTAAATTTACACTGCAGTTTTGTTCCTGGGAAATTTGGTATGCAATAAATCTGTACAGATCATACTTTTTGTTTATATTTGAAGGAATTGAGGGTTATAGCCTCAGGAAAATATAAACAAGTTTTTCACTCTGTGAATGCCTAATAGTACAGTCAAAAGCCTTCTGGAACATAATTGTTCATTGTATTAGAGCAGGGAATGACAAACTTTTTTCCCTAAAGAGTCAGACTTTGCAGAAATAAAGGGGACCACACAGTCTGGCACAAGAATATAAGAATACAGCCACAGACACCAATAAATAAATGGAATTGACTGTGTTTAAATAAAACTTTATTTGCAAAATCAGGCAGCAGGCTACAGGTGCAGCAGGACCTCTCTAGAGCGACTTATACATATTGAAAGGTGTCCAGCTGCCACCCACTAAATGTCAGTTGCACTGTCCTATTATTGTGACCACAAAGATAACTCCTATGAGCAAGAACCACTCCACCTTCATCTCACCCCTGAGAATCCTGATCACCATTGCTATGTGCTTGACAACCAGTCCTTTTCTATGCCTGCCTGTAATGCAACTTCTGTTCAATTTATCTTAATTCTAATTGAGGGCCCAGCCAGCACCTTAGCTCCCTTTCTCTAATGAAGGGATTTCCTTAGTAATTAGAATATTTTCAAAATGATTTGACATTGATGTGCCACCATATATTATTCCTCAACTTGTTATCTATATGCTCTGTCTACCACCAGGAAGACAGATTCCTTGAGAGCAAAGACCCTATCTAACACTTCATCATATTTATAGACTCTAGCTTAATGATTTTCTGTAAGTCATGCAATAACTATGATAGAGTGAACGTCATGCTGGATGGTGAGGCTATTCCTGTGAAAGTTCAATAAAGATCCATGGATTCTATAAAATCATATTGAATAGAGAGGAAAGACCCATTTCAGATTCCAATAAGAATCATAACAAAAATAAACAGGGTGGTGACCTGGTGAGTAAAGATGGGTTGGATAATGGTTAGCTGCTACTTTAGATAAGGAAGCTATAGGAAACTTCTCTGAAAAGAGATTTAAATTAATACCTGGCATCTAAAAAGATCCAAGGAAGAGCACTGTAACCAGGAGAAGAGCATGTGTAAAATCCCTGAAATAGAAACCCCTGTTGTATGAATGAAGAAAAACCAGTCATACAATATTTGACACAGAGTTTTAAATAAGGGGAGTGATATAATATGATTTAGCTCTTTAAAAAGATTATACTAGTTTCAGAGTAGGGAACAGACAATAATAACTCCAGAGAAGAAGCAGGGAGTTCAATTTAGAAGTGATTGCAAGGAAGAACTGATGATGTCCTGGACTGGGGCCATGATGGTTTGGCCATGAGTTGCCCTCCAAAAGCTTCTATTTAATGGAAGTACATGAGGAGGTGAATGATCAGATCACAAGAGCTGTGATCTGATCAGTGTGTCCTAGTGTAAATGAATTAACTGGGTGCTAGCCACAGGCAGGGGGGGCATGGCTGGAAGAAGGAGGTTACTGAGGGCGTACCCTGAGAGGGTTTGACCTCTTCTCCTCTCTCTATGCTTTCCAGACACCTTGAGGTGAGCAGCTTTGCTCTTCCATCCCCTCTATCCTGATGTACTGCTTCACCTAAAGTTCAGAATAATGGAGCCAGTTGATTGTGACTGAATCTCTGAAACTATGAGCCCAAATCAACTTTTCTCATCTTGTTGGACATTTTCATGACAACAATGAAAAGCTTACTAATACAGAGGGTGACACTGAAGAGACACTTGTGCTATATATAAACAGATTTGAGATATCTTCTAGAAAACTAATCAATAGGACTTGACTTGTTGATTGGCTACATTTGGGTAGGAGAAGACTGGATGTTGCTATTAGGAATGCAGGAATAATATGGTTGGGGATTTGGTGGAAGGGCAAAAGAGCTTTTGGGATGTAAGTTTGAGGTAACTGTTATGCAATGATTGATTCTTGAAGATGGAACCACACTTGCATTCCCACAATGAGCCTTGCTTGATAGTGATATATTTTTTTAATATATATTATTGGATTCAAGAGGAGATGCCAAGTAGGCAGAGGGATGTGAAATGAGATGGAGACAAGGTCTTAAAGGGATGCATGTGTCTAGGTCATTGTGGCTGCTATTTAAATTCATGAAAGCAATCACCTAGGAAAAAGTACTTATTAGAGTAGGAGGGAAAATCCACCCCCCCATCCTGAAACTCTCCAAAACTTAGAGGAAAAAGCCAGTACAAGAGGAAAAGGAAAACCTTAATACGTCTGTACAGATCATACTTTTTGTTTCTATTTGAAAGAATCACAGAAAAGAAAATTTCAACTATGTGCCTCTGTTAACAGGATGGGTAAAATAAAACTGAGTGAGAGCTATACATTCCGTTTGGTGAGAAGGAGGTAATTCATGAACTTTATAAGAGCAGTCTCAGCTAAATAGGAATGAAGGAAGCCAAACCAATATGAGATGAAAAGAGGAATGAGAAAAGAGAAAGCAGACTTCTCAGAAATAAGTAGTGTAAATTATATTGATAGTTATGAGAAACAAGCCAGGCTAGTGAGAGAGCGCATGTAGTTCACCAGTACCTTCATACAGGTAAACCACTGATATTTACCTCATCTGGCTCCACAGAACAAGTAGTTGTGATCTCTTCAATGCAAAAATAAACTGATATCTCAGGTCAAAATAATTTGTACTTTTAAAGATATAGAGATAAAGCTACTAATCCTGAGTTATGACACTGAACTGAAAATTCCCCACAAATAAGGGGTGATATTTCATTTCTTTTCAAGCACAGAAACTTTTCTAGGCAGAAACTAATTTCATAAAAATTAAAATCTTATATAGCAACTACATTATAAAAGGAATCTTTAGGAAAATGGCAAAGTAGAGGAAATATTACAATTTAAGTCTCCCTGATATATAAAGAGTATAATTTATCAATAAGAAAGTCAATACAAGATACAGTAAATGACATATACAAAGAAATCAAGAAAGAAGACATTCAAATGATTAATAAGACAGCATACCATGAGCTTCTCATTATTAAAGAATTTCCCATAAAACATGAATGTAGAGCAATGTCACTCTAATATGTATTTTAGGAGCTCCTTAAACAAAATCAAATATACAGAAGTCCTCAATTACCATCAATGCCTAGCAGTATTTTTCTAAACATATATATGGTTACAAAACATACATATATCTATACATACAACAGTATAGTCTTGTCTTCTTAACATTAATTTGATATAATTTGTTAAGAGGCACTGATATTAGCATACACACACCAATGAAAAATATAAAAATTTAATTTAAGAACTCAGCATATTCTGAGATGTAAAATACATATGCAGTTACAAACATCATACAAACACAAAAGCACAGACAACACTTTTACTTAAGTGCCTACCTTCCCTGATTGCTGTGAAAGGGGTACCCTCTTCTTCTTGCAGCCTGATCACCTTCAGGGCTACCAACTTCCCATTTACCCTGAGAGAAACAAAAGAAAAGATGAAAAGTGAAAATATGTGCCTATTAAGGCTCTAATTGTCTTCCTTACCATTTCTATTTTATGCAATTTTGCTTTGAAAATGTCAGTGACTCAATTATACCACCACAGCAAGATTAATTCTGTAAGCCTGGGAATGCTATATCATCATCATAAATATTCACATTTTAAACATTCACACTTGCATAGGCCAAGATTTAATTGAAGTTTTCTGTGATTCACTCTGTTCCTTCCAGAATGAAACTTGTATTTAACAAAATCACCACATTTGACAATTATTCTCAAATTAATGAAAAACCATGCACTCAAAATAACTTTGTTTCTCAATAGCTTCCTTCTTTGTTTCTTTTGCTGAAACGTCTCTATTTTCAGTCTTTGATGAGGTCATTCAGTCCCCCAGGACAGAAATCTAACACTTAGCCTTCTCTCCTCTCTCAACATCACCCATTTGCCCACTTTTTTCTATTTTTTTAAGAGCCTTCCATGATTATATTTGATCTGGTTGTGTTTTATATTACAGTATATCATCAAAAAAGTTATGAATATACTATTACAAGATTACACAAAACCTATCCAAAGCAGATGGCTCTTCCATACACATCCTAAATGTGTGTCGGCTCTAATTAAGAGTAAGATTATGCTATGGAGATAACATTTTATCCAGTCAATTCTGTCAACTATTGAAAACATGATTATTCCTATTGGTCTTCTTAATTGCTCTATTTTCCAGCATACTCAATTTGGTTGGTTTGTTAGTTAAAATAATTTTTTTAAACACACATTAAAAATGTGAAGGGTACAAGAAGGTATTTGGCGAAAAATAAATCTCCCTGCTATACTTTGCTTCAGCCACCTAGCTCTCATTCTCTGGGTCATCATTTACCAATACTCATCTATATTTTAAGGTCCACAGATTCCATAGACATATGTATCACATTAATAATTGTGTGTGCACACACACATACAAGTATACATACACAAATGATAGTATAGAATTCAGAATATATTGTGTATTGCTTTTTTGACTTAAAATAACTATTTAGGTTTCTTCCTTATACATTTATAGAAAAATATCTCTTGCTTTTGGAAGGCCAGAGCGTATTTCTTTGCATGAGCATAACATACTTAATTTAGTTCTGGTCCTCTATTAATAGGCATTTAGCTTGTTCTCAATTTTTTGCTACTCTAATGATGCAATGAAAATTCTTGTATACAAAATTCCATCCATGAAAAAATGTCTGCATGATAAATTCCTAATTTTCATGAATACTGGAAATGTACTCGAGACAGAGGATATCAATTGACCCTTCCCATAGCAAACAAAGAGAGCTCCTGTTCTTTCTCTGTCACCTATGTATCAATATTTGATTTTGTCAGCCTCATAGATCACAAATTGTTTCTTGTTGCAATTTAATTATTATTATTTCTTTCTTTTGGGGGATAGAACCTAAGGCCTTGCATATACTAACCAAGCATTCTACCAGAAAGCTACAACCTCAGCTCTCTTGTTGCCATTTACATTCCTACCAAGGATCTTCAGAGGTTAAAGAAAACACAAAAAAAGATCTCCTGTGACCCAGAAAATGCAGCACCTGAGTCTAACATAAAGAACACAGATGCCTTTTTTAAAAAACTACATCTAATTGCTCTTTATTTTCCTCTAAAAATTGCCATAGACATAAAACCCAAAAGGCCAAGAAATTTGTCAAAGTCCAACCATCCCAGTGGTATTTGTCTTCGAACTGATGGTGAAATCCATTCTTACTGGTTACAGTAAAGGACTGAGGACATCTGGTACAAGGATCCACAGAGCCATGTCCTTAAGCTCAGAAGTTGTACTGATTTCTACTGATTTCTCCTGATTTCAGCTGGGAGGACAGGCCTACTGCCTTGCTGCTCTGCCACCTCTGGTCTTGAGTACATTACCTTGATTTCTCCCATCCTGTGTGTGTCTCAAGTACACAGGTGCAGGCAAAACTTTGCTAGGCACGTGGGGTTCAGCTGGAGTCTATACCTTGTGCTCTTTACTTTGTCCTTAGGACTCGGGAGCCTTTGGCAAGGCTTGAGGCTGTAAGTGCTGACATCTGTGCAGATTTTTCTCAGCCCAGCTGAGCTCATCCCTGGCTCCCTGAGGAGGCAGCAACTGATTCCAGGAACTGCTTGGAATTTTCCTCTCATTTACAGATATATTCCCCTCACCCATAAAACACACAACCTTCCTCCCACAAAGCTTCCCATTTCCCTTGAGAAGAGTTAGCTTGAATGTACTGTGAACTGAATTCTGGAACACAACACAGGAACCTGATACTTCTGAAGATCATGTACTTAAAACACACTCTCAGCCATGAAACCATGACTGGCCTTTACCACACTGAGCGTGGCAGAGCTTCTAATTGGATAAGCACTCTTCAAATGAAACCAAAGAAGGAACCCTTGTAAATACTCTCATAGAATAATTTGCATTACTTTCATGGTTAAAAAAAATTTTGAACTTATTTCCTATAACTGTATAAAAGAATAAAACAAAGGTTCACAGAATACTAATTCTAAAATCTGCATGACTGAACCTACAAGTATTAGTTTTTGTAATAGGTCATGATAATCACAATAGTTGGTGACATTGAGACTTTATCTATCATACATATGAAACTAAAATCTCCTTGAAATTTATATTACACTATAATAGGTCCAGAAGTAGAGGGGCTGTTTCATTAGCTGATATTTGCCTATTATTTCCTGGCACACAAAAATGTTTAATGAATGAATGTTGACACTGTTCATACACTCATATTTTTTACTCAAACATGCAAAATAAATCTAGAATTAAGTATAAAAATCCTTTTCAAAAATTACAGAAATACCAAAACTTTATAAAGCTTTCAACATCTCCTTTCACGTTTCTCTTCATTTTCTTTTCTCTCAGATTAAAGGTGCAGCCTCTTTGTTTTTGATACATGTAGATATAGACAAATTTTCACTTCCAAAGTTTTAGAATTTATAGAATGCTTTGTTAATTAACCTTTTTACACCCAATAGACATGTTTCAAAACACTCATTATCCTTTAATAATCTGAGTACAGACCACTAATCAGCAGCATCCCCTCTTTCTAGTTGCTTCATTGGTTTCCCATTAAGAATCATATTGATCATCAAATTACTCTTTAACCTCACAGTCACTGTAACCTTCTCTTTTCTTAATTAGCTTCCCTCCGTATGTCTGCACACTCACCTACTGCTAAGCCCCTCAACTTTATAGGCTACTGAAAATCCCAAATTACTGGCTCCTCCTTTGGAAAAAAGTAACATTTCTGAAACTTTCTAACATTTTATTTTTTGTACATATGAATTGGAAATGTCAGTATGACCAGAAATACTTGAAATCCTAAGTAAGTCCTGTTAGTTCTTAATATTAAAAGATATGTATTACCTTATGAATAACAAAATAAACATTGTATCTCCTAATTATCTTGTAACTGTAATTTATTTTACGAAGATTCAAAACATGTAATTCAAATGTTGATTTAAATAACTTATAATATTCACAAAATTCATGTGAATCAATCAATTAGAGCTGTTTACAAGAAAACATTGAGGATTCCTCTTTAACATGTCTTATTAATTAAATCAAAAGCTAATGAGTAGAAAGCAATCAAGGATTGATTGCCAGTGGAGACATTAATTCAGGTAAATAATGTGGTTTTAAAAAAAATGCTTCTGTGGCTGGGGTTGCGGCTCAATAGAGCGCTCACCTAGCACATTCGAGGACCTGGGTTTGATCCTCAGCACCACATAAAAATAAATAAATAAAATAAAGGTATACCAAAAAAAAAAATGCTTCAGGGTTAGGGTGTAGCTGAGTGTAAAGCTCCTGCCTTGCATGTGAAGTCCTATGTTAGAACCCCAGCGCTACAAAAAGTAATGATAAGCCTGGCATAGTGGTGCACGCCTGTAATCCCACTGGCTGGGGAGGCTGAGACAGAAGGATCAAAGCCAACAGTGAGGTGCTTAGCAACTCAGTGAGAGCCTGTCTATTAATAAAATACAAAATAGGGCTAGGGGCGTGGCTTAGGGGTTGAGTGTCCCTGAGTTCAATCTCTGGTACCAAAAAAAAAAAAAAAAAAGTAATGATAACCATTTTTTAAAAGCTTTCAACTGTGTTGCTAATACCACAAACAATACATTGAAGACATTAACAAATTTGCCTCCAGTTACGTTTGTTGGCACTTTATTTCAGCGATTCTCCACTGTTCTCTTATTCTTCCAACAACTACCATTCCCAGTTTGGCCTCACTGCCAGGCACACTTCAGGCCCCAAGATAGATGACAGGTTGTTTTAGTTTGCCCATCACATGAGTTGAGCTATCAAGGTTAGCACAAGGCACAGGTGCACACACAAGGGAGACAGCTCCAGGCACAGACGTGGGGAAACTACATGGCCAGGTAGAACCACGCTGAAGTGGCATCCAGTTTTCAAACTGATTCAAACCAGAAATCTCAAAATCTGCCAGCTTCAGAAACTCGGCCCACAATTCTGTGCACCTTAAATTTGTAGATAAAAAATTTTCTTGTGAGAGTGAAGCAAGATGTGGAAGCTTTGAATAAAAAGAACAGTCTATTCTTTCTTTCTTTTTTTTTTTTTTTTGGTCCATTTGTTCATTCAACATTTTGAAAAACCTAAAACTCCCCACTTTACTCAGGGTACATTTTCCATATTCAAAAGATGATGCTCAAAGAGAAATTGTTCACAGATAAACAATTCTCAAAGGAAAGCCTAAAGGCTTTCTATTCCATTAGTTACCTCAAATTAATAGGATAACTTAGTACAATAAAACAAAATTACAAATATTATCCAGGTCATCTTTGAAAATAGTGTCTATGTGCTAACACCTAGAAGAAATTATGTCTAGAGGATATAAAGGAAATTAAAGAATATACCTAAAAGAAATTTAATATACTCTGGGAAATCTAATATATTCTGCCTCTCTCATCCATTATGATTGTGTCTCAGGAGAAGCTGCTAAGGAAAATGATACCAGGTGCAGGCAGATACACTGTTTTTGTTTCCATGCTGTCTTGGTAGTAGGAAATGCAGATACCACTGAGGGAGTGACAGTAGCAAGCTGTGAAATAGCAAGGGCAATAATTCTTGGAATTATTTCGGAAATAATTCTTCCAAAAGTGTTGAATTTATACACTTTTGGAAGAATTATTTAAAATATTTGAAAAATTACGCTAATTTTTTGCTTAATTTATTAATACCTTCTTTTAAAAGTAGTTCAAATGCTGACTACTCTATATTATATATTTCAAAAATTAAAAGCTCAGCTACATATTTACAGCTTTGCTATTGTCATCTAAATCCAATTTGCATTCAGCTACAATTGAGAAGTCATTTAAAAACTAACCTTCGTTTCTCTGGCATATCCTGACAGTGCTATCTACTATACTTTATTAAAAAGTATTAGAATAATTACAACTTCAAGGTACACTGTCAGTAATTACATCTTGTCTTAATCTTTATCAAAATTGTATAGACAAAAGTAGAAGATTAATTCTGATTCCTGTTAAATTAACTTCTTTTAAATAAAATCTGCATATTAATAAACAATAGTGCATTGGATATTTATTAGAATATGACTAACAACAAAATGTCTGAGAATTTCATGCAATGAGAAAATATATTCAATTAAAAATTATTATCTATAAAAATAAATGACTTACTAAAGCACAGTACAACTTTATCAATATTTTTATCAAACTTTCAAACTCAGAATATTTTAAAATATAAAATCAGTCTTTTGAATAATGTTTTAAACATGAAAATGTTCATAGCAGAAAAAAGAAGTCAGAATGTTTCAACAATTCCAGGACAACCAACTTTGCACCCTTCCAAAAATTAAATCTGTCAACAAAGGAATTTACAGCGCTGTTACCTTGTAATTAGAAGGAGACAGAGGTCCTCATTGGCTTACCATCCTCAGCTCCACTTCCTGAACAAAGCAGTCCCTCAAAGACTTTGGTGGAACTCAAAGTCCTCTATAGTGAACCAAATCTTTAATTCTACCTTATGTTGAGACAAAATGCTGCTTCTTGTAACTTCCACTCTGACTTGTGTTCCATATTCACCAAGACTAAACTAATCGCTCTTCCACTCACTAAACAAAGTATCTAGCCCCTCATTCAACAAATACTGAGAGATTATGAGTCAGTGCTTGAGATAAAGAATGGACATCAATTTCCAAAGTTCATGTATGAAGACATGAATTGGTGTGAATATACTTTGTATACAATCAGAGATATGAAAAATCTGTGCTCTATATGTGTAATAAGGATTGCAATGCATTCCACTGCCATATATAAATTTAAAAAAATAACAACAACAAAAAAGAATAGACACTACAGATATGTCCCTGCATTTAAGGATCTAACAGTGTGGCCAAGGAGACAGAAACAGCCACGTAGGCACAAAGATGACTCAGACATACTCAAAGGGGATCTGTAGCCTCCTGCCTGTCAAATGGTCCAATGAGGTCATTGGTATAATAATATCTGCAATTAAAAGACACCAAATATATTTAAATATATAAGTAGATTGTGAAACTAAGAACATCCTCAAAGGTCATATTTGGTTGTGCCATGGAACCACCTCATTAGTTTAAAACCTTTTAAAATAAAGAGACTATCTCAAGCATTTACTTTCCCCCTCACACTCTTTCATATACACTGTCCTTCAGTGTAACCAAACAACTGACATGGAGGAGTTTCCTGTAAAGACCTATGATATGTGCCAAAGGAAGAAAGGATGATAATTTGAATATTGCCACTTGCTCACTATAATCACTTAATGAATTATCAATGGTTGCTAAAAATCACTAAAAGAGGCTACCCAGATTTAATGGGCCTCTTGATGGAAACTTTCATGCTCTTCCATGGAATAAATCCAACCCAAATCAGACAACATCTTGATCTAAGCACTTATTTAAAGGATATAAGAAGCAAGCTAAATACCACAACTGGAATATCACAACCCCAAAAATCCAGACTACAAGAAATTCTATAGATATAAACCTAAAAAAATAAATTTCAAGGAAGAAAAGGGGAAGAAGGCACCCACAGATTAAAGGAATGACATATGATCTTAACTGCAATTAATTGCAATACACATATCGAAACTTACCTTAATAGAAACAAAGTGTATTTTAACACAGACTATCTACTTGATTAGTCTAACAAACCATCATGTTTCCATGTTATCACATGATATTATGGTTATATGCTCTAAAACAAAATCCTCATCTTTCAAAGAAAAAAAAATGTGGTACAAAATAACTGGAGAAAACAAATATAAATGAAACAAGAGCAGTCATGTGTTGTGAATGTTTGAAGGGGGTGATAAGTTCAGAGGGGTTTACTATGACTGTGATATTAATTCCCATAAAAAGATTGTATAAAAAATACCCAATATATATTGGGATAAAAGTGATGAAGGAAAATCACAACATGCTATATAAAAGAATGAAGAACCTATTTTAAATTAGACAGAAAAGTATTCTCTGAAAAGATAACATTTTAGCCAAATATAAAAGAAGAAAGAGCAAGCAAAGAACAGTAAAAACCAAGGGAACTACCTGCAGAAAATTTCAGAGGCAAAGAATGAGAAGTTAAACAAAAACATAAGATGAAATCAAGCAAGAAAGAAAGAAAGAGGGAGAGAGGGAGAGCAGGTGAATAGAGCTAGCTGGGAAGTGAGAGAAACATCTATAGAGGGTCAGGAGCCAGATCATGGAGTCCTTTGGGGCAATGGGAAAGGGTTCATAGAAAATCACTGGAAGATCTTAAGAAAGGTAACAGCATGATCGCATTGTGTCTCCAGCTCACTTGCTGTGGTGTGGAGAATTCCTCAAGGAGCACAACCCTGGGAGGAAAGAGGGCAGTGAGCAAGCTGGCATAGAAGGTCCAGGTAAAACATCAAACATGGTATTTCTCACACTGGGTTACTGGTAAGAGCAACAGGGAACAAAAAAATATTATTGTGAAGACAAAAACATATATGTTGTCAGGATAAACTGGATTGGATGCAGGGAAATTAGAAAAGAATGACTCCAAATTTCCTGGAGTATTGGGTTGTTTGGAGGTACCATTTATTGAGATGAGGGAAATTTAAAAATGTGAGATTTAGACAAGTAAAAAAAAATGTGAGAGTCAGACAAGTTTTAAGAATCTATTTGACAAGATCTGGATCTGGAAAAATCCAACCAGAGATGTTAAAGGAAGTATTGGCATGCATGGGTCTACAACTTAGTACAAAATCTAGCCAGATATAAATTGTGAATCACTTGGAGGAATTCAGGGGACAGCCAGTTTTCTGTTGAAGCAGGAGTAACAAAAACACTCCAGAAAAAAGTCTGAGAATCTGCAAGAATTTGTTGGTCAGGAATAATGTCTTTGATCTAGGAGATATGAGAAGAACCTGAAAGGTAGAGGAAATAGACCAACATACACAAAAAGTAAGAACGAAGAGATAAAGTGAAGGTAGAGACACAACCATTAGAAAAGCAGTGGCACTGAGGATTTTCATTTCCCCTCGTCCCTCCCTCAAGGACACTTGTGTGGAGAAACGTATTACTGAAGTCCTTGAACATGCTACATTTTACATTTTCTAGAGAAATCAAATTTTCTCCTTTTGAGGTCAAGTTGCTACTTCAAATAGATTTTTATCTTCAGTAGCTTTTTGCCGCACAGAAAATGTTTCCAGAAAGCAGAAAAAAAATGAATATACTTCTTGATGATATTATCACTTTCCCCAATCTTGCATTACTTAATATGTTCTGACTAATTCTTATGTACTCTATCTCACACTATATCTAAAAATCAGAGTCAAATCCATTCATTCATGGTTTTCTTTTTTAAAAGTCACAGCATCACAATCAGAGCTGTCATTACACAAGCTGGGATTAAAGAAAAGAGGATAAAATCTGATGCTCAACCTCACCACATGTCAAACTTTCCAAACATAAGTTTGATGCTTTCATTTCCTAGCAGAGTCACAAATGTTTGCATTTCTCTGGCAGAAATGTCCAGCATCGCAAGAGACAACCTTCCAGTTTCAGAGAAAGAAGCATCTCAAAGAAGTTAAATGAGATGCATCAAAACCACATAAGTAATTCACTAGGAGGCTTGGAAGAGTCCCCAAATACTCATTGTCAAGTAGAGTTAACCACAGAGGTCTTGCATTCCCCATTCAAAAATAGTCATACAAAATTAAGTGAGGCTTGCAACAGCAGGATAAAACAATTACAGCAGCCCTGGAGAGTGATTAAGGCAAGGGTATTCAGAGTTCAGACTACTCTACCCATTCTAATAAAGACCAAAGCATGCGCGCGCGCGCGCGCGCACACACACACACACACACACACACACACACACACACCCCTCCAGTTTATGTTACAACCAGGACAGCAAGCTAATATTTTAGTGTTTTCTTCCTTGCTAAGAGCCACAGCCAAGTAATATGAAGCATAGCATTTTTGGTTGAAAGGTGATGCCAGCTAGCCAAAGAGATGATATGATTATGTTAAGATTTACATTCATATGGATATTGGACTCCTGCTGTCCACCTCTGCCAGCTATGGGACTCCTGGAGAGTTCCCATTGGTTGGGGAAGTGCGGTAGGAGGGATTTCCGGAGGAGGAACTTCCTCTTGGGATGCGGGAGAACACCGTGTGTGTCGATCTGCAATCTTCCCGGGAGCATCCAGGGCATTGGTGGCAGTTTTAAAAAATAAAGTTTGTTCCTGCTTGAGTGGCTCATGATTTTGTGCCTAGCCAAACTGCGGCACTTCCTCTTCTCTCTCTCTCTCTCTCTCTCTCTCTCTCTCTCTCTCTATTTGCTTTGTTTGTTTGCCTGCAAACACCCATGGAGAACTAACAAAGAAAAACTCCACACAAGTCTAGTGAAAAGGCTAGAAGACTAGTAGTAAGCCAAGAGCATTATGAGTAGTTTTCATCTTCTCCAAAAGAAATTATTACATTCAAAATTATAGAATATGGGGGCTGGGGTTGTGGCTCTTGTGTCCATCTACAACTTAAAAAAAAATAAAGTCATAGAAAATGTTAAATGTATATAATACATATAAAAAGAAATTTTTATATAAAAATAAATTTATATATAAATTAAATATATATAAAAAGAAATTTCAATAATATCAAGAAAAAAAAATTTATTTGTTTCAATATAAGCCTTTTATGGCAAAAAAAAAGGGAAGGGATTACAGAAAAATGCTATAATAGCATCACAAATTACCTAAATCTAAAAGACTATTCTTCTAAAAATAAGAATCACATAAAATGGACTATTTTAAAGGCAAGTAGGGTGCCAAATTAAAATATGATTCCTTTAAATATAAAGCTGAAAATATTAACCTTCATTTATGAAGGTCAAGGTTGATATTCATTCATATATTTCTAAAAGCAGATTAAATAAAGACCTTTACCAAAAAAAATTACATAAAATTACTAGAAAACCTATGCTGGTATCACTTCCCAAACCCAGCAAGAGGGAACATAAATTTGCCTTATTTGGAATAAACTAGTTGTATATGCTGTAAATAAGTTTCAAATCATGATAGTGGTGGGTTGTAGTTCCGCAGTAGAGCACTCACATAGCAGGTAACAAGTCAGTCCCAGTACCATAAAAAAAGAAAAGGAAAAAGCCACAATAGCTTTAATTCACAAACAGCACCAATGCTGAATACCCCTATTGCTTAAGTACCTACAATGTCGCAGGCACAGGGCCAAAAACTTTATTTACATTGTCTCAATTCCCATAACAGCTCTGTGTAATAGATACTATTACTTCACAAAGAAAATGAAGCACAAGATGGCTCAATAATTGCTCTAAATCACACACCTTGAAGTGGCAGGTCCACTTTTTGAATGCAGAGGTCAGACAATCTAAGAAGGTGCCACTGATGGATGGCACTACTATTCTACTCCCTTCATCAGAGGCACCGTAGTTACATCAGTGGGTTTTTTCAAGACATTGGTATGCAAATTATTTAATCTCAAAATACCTTTTATACTTTTGTGGTTTCTAATAATTTTTATGAAATTCAATATAAACCAATATATCTTAGAATGACATTAATAATCCATATCCCAATTATAAAACCAAAACATGCTGGTGCTAGAATAGTTAGAAAGCTTAAACCAACAATAATCTTACTATTCAGACATAAATTCTTCAATGTGTTTGTACCTTCCAGGTTGTTGGGTTTTGTTTTGTTTTCTTTTGTTTTTCCCTATGTGTAGATTTTTTTTCCCCAATTAAAAAAAAATCCCTACAGAACTTTTATATATGATCATTTATTTTATGGTATGTACTTGTGTTAATAATATGTACTTTAACTTGATGGGCTAGAGTAAGAAACCAGGAAGCCTCAATTTCCAAAACATGCTTTCCTTTTAAGGAATAAGGCCCCAGTACATCTTTCTTTCATGAAGTTTAATGACCTTTGAATTTGTATTTACTGGTGAAAGCAACCTTTCTGGCCAAGCAATAAAGGAGTGCTTAAGGATTGTGGGCCTGGCAGTCACATGAGGCAGAACTTATAGTGCACATACCTCTGAGATGGCCTGGCTAAAATTTAGTATAGTGAGACTGCCACATAGCCCATGATATAAACATCTCCAGGATATACATGCCAGTATATTTTACTCTATGAACCCAGATATATGATATGATCTTAGACCTGGAAGAACTAAGACTCATAGCATTCCAATGTGCAGTTTAATAAAGAATTTCCTATGTCCTGGTTACAAAATTTTACCCCCCAAAGTTGTGAGAGTTTCTTCACATCACACTTAAAGAGTCTTATCATAGAGTTTCTAAAAATTTGCCTCAATCATTACATGCATAATATTTATTAATTGAGCATCTATTAACATCACTGTGACAGTTGTTGAATAATATGCTAACATAGATGAGGGAGACACAAAGCAAGGCAGTGACTGAAACACACAGAGTTAAAAAAATATTTTCCTGACACTTTGAAGATTATCACAATAGGTGTCAAAACTACTGCAGAAGGAGAGAGAGAAGTTGGACTCAACTCCAAATACAACAAAAACAAGTGAGGATTTATAAACAGGGGCAGGTTGGGGTGTCCAGGGATGAAAAATTACTAAGAGCAGACATGAAGGGTAGGGAGAATTCTTTCTAAACTGACTTAGCAAGATTCTTGATGAAGGCAGGTAGGGAGATCAGATATCAAGGGTGGAGCTAAACTGATTTAGGATTCTTGTTAACACTGGCTTATATAGCTCTGTCAAGGATAGGGACCAAGATCAAGGTCTAGTCAAGAAGAGGGCTTAGACAAGCCTGACAAAGTTGGGAAGGACACGGTATTGTCAAATATCTGCTAAGTTTCATGGTATAGGTATGACTTAAATTAAGCCTTAAACACAGACTAGGATGTAGACATGCTAAGAAGAGAGGAAAGCCACTGTATATGGAGGGCTCTGTCAAGAAAATCATTCAAAAACAGGGTGAGCAAAGCACTTAGAGACTGGAGAGAAAATCAAGTGTGTGTGTGTGTGTGTGTGTGTGTGTGTGTGTGTGTGTGTGAGAGTATAGGGTAGAGCTTCAAATGAAGATAAATAAGAAACAGTGAAGTAAAAACTAGCAACAATACTCATCTTTATTGGTTCATTCTAACCAATAAAAGGAAAGTGAGAAATATTCTAAATACCTACTTCATTATGTAAGTTCAGCTTAAAACAAACTGTACAATTAACATCTGTATAATCAAATACATTAAAAATTTACAAATTTCCAGGACTTCAATATTATAGTTATGTATTTATACTATAAAATACCTCATAATGAATCTCTGTTATCACAATAAAGAGATCTCAATACACCAATGCTACTTCCAGGGTTTTCCGAGCAATCACATGTTCACTGCCATCAAATTGGGCATTGGAATCCCTCTTCTACAGAGCTGACTGCTTTGCTAGGGCTAGTGCTACAATGTGAGGAAAACTGATAAGGTCTTCAACAAAAAGCTATTCAATAATGTTAAGCCTCAGATACCAAATCTACTTCTTGACAAGAAATCCGATTTTCTTTCATGTGAGACAACACAAGTTTAGACCTTTGAGGAAGATTTTTCCTTGTACTGGTGTGTTTCATGCAGTATAGCTTCAATAAATGAGTGAGTGAAATCAGCTATCCCAAGTAATTACCAAAACAGCAAACAATTACAGATGAAAGACTACATTAGCTTTTCCTGTTCACAGAGCAACTTATGAAACGAAGTCACAAAAGTCAGCTTTCCTCGATGTCTCTCTTATATGCGTGTCAACCCTTACAGTCACTAATGGAAAGCACTCTGATATGCTTTTCACTTAAGTTGAAAACTAATATTAAAGGAGAAAAATCCCTGGCTTCAGGAGAAACTTATATTTAAAAGCAATATTGCTCAGTTTTAATCCAAAATTGGCAATGAATCAAATTGTCATTATTCTTCTCTATCTGAAGCAGATGTAAATTCTCAGTTGTCATCCTGAGGGACCGTTCCACGATGATATCTTATATACATATCCTAGCTCAGAAAATAAATATGGACTTAGCTCATTGCCGCAGTCTGGCTGGGCACAACCAGGAGCCACTTGTCAAAAGAAACAAACTTTATTTTTAGTATCACACACACCAAACAAAACTGCTCCTTAGGAAAAACCTTCAGAGCCCAACTGCCACCACCAGCTTCCCACAAGCCTCTCAACCTCCCCCACTCCTCCTGCTCTTGAGGCCGATTGGCTGGGTCGCGTGGGCAGAGCCAAAAAAAGTCCCCCAATGAGCAGCTCCCTAGTCTGAAAGCGGGGGAAACAGCCCAATGAGCATCACAGCAGAGGAGCCAATCAGTTAGAAGTTGCTGGGGCCGCTGTGAGCCAATCATCAGCTGGCAGTCTGAAAGTTTGCTGGGGCCCCTTCGGCTGTGGCTCTCAACAGCTCATGTAATATATTACCTAATAAAGAGATTTCAAAAAAGAATGGTACATCTGTAAACTGGGTAAATTGAATATATATCTCTAAATCTATGCCTAATCTGGCAGACAAGAGTTTTAATTACTGATTAGTAATTGTTGGCTTCTTTACTAATATTTATCTGTACCCTTTTTTTTTGTTCAAA
Organism: Ictidomys tridecemlineatus; assembly: GCF_052094955.1. Lineage (NCBI taxonomy): Eukaryota > Metazoa > Chordata > Mammalia > Rodentia > Sciuridae > Ictidomys > Ictidomys tridecemlineatus. The sequence continues at coordinate 203,181,242 of NC_135478.1, forward strand.
AAAATGTTCATAAATATTACTTTCAAAAGTAAACACTATAGGCCCATTGTGGTGGCACAGGGCCGTAATTCCAGCAACTCGGGAGGTGGAGGCATGAGGATTAGACTGCAAGTTCAAAGCCAGCCTCAGCAGATTAGCGAGGCACTTAACAATTCAGCAAGACCCTATCTCTAAATAAAATATTAAAAAGGGCTGGGGATGTGGCTAAGTGGTTAAGCACCCCTGGGTTCAAACCAGTGTTTATAATTTCTTTTTAGTCACTTACCATTCATATTTCCACTGTCCCAGGCTACTCCACAGTGACATCATGGAGAATTTTGTTACTTATTTCACTCAAGTGATTTGTGGATTTCCATGTGCAAAAGTAGGTAACTGCATGAAACAGAACATCATACTCCCCTTTCCCTTCTGTGGATACGTTTATTTTGGAAATAATTTTCATTCCGTTGCTGCCTTCTCATTTGGGCCTTAGCCTAAGGTTTTATGAGCTCCTATTTATCTTACTACCTTTTCATTTATTGCTATAGGAGTATATGGCAAACAATCTCTGGCCCATCAGTACCATTACAACCCCTTTATCATCACAAATAACAGAGGAATAATATTATAATGAGAGCTGGACCCTTAAAAGGTAAAATTCATTCACATAGGTTTTTGAGTAAATCAGAAATTCAACCTTCTTAATCCTCACCTGACTTATGTCCCTGGGACTTGCCTCATGAGAGATAAACAACTTTGTTAATTTACATACAATACAAAGAATTGTCTTTGTCTTTAGAAACAAATTTTGAAAGAAAAAATACCATTTATTTCCTTCTTTTTTCTATGATTTTGAAAATCAAGACTACTAATGAATCAACTGGACTTACAGATTCTGAATTTAAGAAAGAGAACATGACAACTCATGTGTCAGATACACATCAACCAGTATGCTACAAAAACTCACTAATGTTGAATGGTTAAGAGGAAAACATGACCAAATTATATACACAGTTTGAAAATAGGTTTACTCATTTTAGATAGATGGAATGGCTCCAACTTTAAAGTATATTGAGAAAGTGACAGATGAAAAATTGAGACTCTCAAATTTTCAGTAGTCTGTTACTAATAAGGTGTGCAAACATAGTCCCATCTTTCAATCTGCCAACTCTGCCTCCTCCAACTTTCAAAGACAGTATCAACTTCCTCTCTTTATCAGCTACTTTTCTTTTTCATGATGTATGTGGTGTGTATATATATAAAACAAAAAACTTTTGAAACTTAGAAAGGGAAACAAATGCACAGGCTATTAAGTATCTATCAACATTATCTCTATGCAGATATCCGGCCATAATGTCCTCAACAATAGCATTTGTGATTATTGGCATCATCTATGCAACCATATTTAGTGATAAAAAATAACTTTAAATACAGTGATTATATTCAAACCTTATGAATTAAACAGGACCTTTTTAAAGCAAAGGATCAATGGTAAATTATTTCAGTTCACATCAACTATGACAAAGATGTTTAACAATGTAAGGAAGTACTGTCTGAGAGCTTGTGTGAAAAAAATAATACAAACACATAAATGTTCATACTTAGAAAAATACACAAGGAAGTAACTAAAAACAAGAACAAAGACCATGAACATTTGGCAAGTTTCAAGAGACACAAAAGACATAATCTTTTTCTCCTCATAGCTCATTTCTTGTGAATACTCAACTATATTCATAGCAAGTCCCAGAGACATAAGTCAGGTGGGGCTTAAGAAGGTTGAATTTCTGATTTACTTAAAAACCTATGTGAATGAATTTTGCCTTTTAAGGGTCCAGTTCTCACTATAATATTATTCCTCTATTATTTGTGATGATAAAAGGATTATAATGGTACTGATGGGCCAGGGATTGTTTGCCATATAAACCTATAGCAATAAATGAAAAGGTAGTCAGATAAATGGGAGCTCATAAAACCTTAGGCTAAGACCCAAATGAGAAGGCAGCAACGGAATGAAAATTATCTCCAAAATAAACGTATCCACAGAAGGGAAAGGGGAGTATGATTCTATTTCATGCAGTTACCTACTTTTGCACATGGAAATCCACAAATCATTCCAGTGAAATAAAGAGGAAAATTCTCCATGATGTCACTGTAGAGTAGCCTGGGACAGTGGAAATATGAATGGTAAGTGACTAAAAAGAAATTACAACACTAGTTATGCAAGAAATTGGCTGTGTACCTCTAAAGTTAATAATTAACAAGGGAGGGTTGAGGGAAGTAGAGATTTTAAATACCCCTGCACAACCAAAAACTGATACAAATTAAAACTCAGATCTAGAATTAGGATGATTGTGTCTAAATTCTGGTTCTGCCCTTTAGCTATATAATTGTGGGCAATTTATTCAACCTTTATAGGTCTCAGTTTCTTTGTCTATACATGGGGAAATTATTTTATTCCAAATCTCTTCTAGAGTTATGTATGGTAAAAGAAAACTTAATAGCTGACTTTCACTGAACATACACTTCATGTAGACAATGTTCCAAATACTCTGAATGTATTCACTCACATATATTCTTCACAGCTGTGTGAAACCAATTCTCTTTTTAACCCAATTTTTATGGATGAGAAAAACAAACTCAACCGAGTATTCAACAAATATTTATTTCATGACTCCAAATTACAAAGAGAATGGTAACATCAAGAGAGAAGATTCACAACAATAGACAATGTTATTTTAAAAAATCACAACTAGCATCAATAAAGAAATAGGAAGCAAGAAGAAAAACTAGTGCACTACCCAGAATTTTCCCTGATGTGTCTGAATTCATAGAGCCCATGAATAAATCCTAAATGAGATGATGTTGACAATAAAGGAAATGATTTCAGGTCTGTAAATAATCAGAACAAGAAAAGGGAAGACCATACATCTGGCACATAAAGAATAAAGTTCAAATGTTGGAGAAAACAAAGCTCCTCGAAATTTTCCATCAAGAGAACCTTCAAGTGTTTCCTTAATCATTTTCTCTCTCCCTTCTACTGACTTCTTCATTCCAGTCCCTATACACCCTCAACTCTTTTCCATGTGATTTAAAACTAAAGCAACATGGAACACTTTTCTCCTTTCTTCTTCTTCTCCTTTCTTCCCTGCCTCACTCAAAAGTAGCTTGAGTTTCATCCTCCTTTTTTCTACCTCCCTTTTTCTCTTCAACCCAAAGCAAAATTAGGTCTACAACCCCATTAGTCTCCTAAACATACCTAAGAAAAACATTCCTTATTGCAAAATGGATTCTTTTCGGGACACGTCTGATTTGACTTTCTGAATAGCTGACATCACCATTCACACTCTCCTGAAACTCCCTCTCTTCCTCCTTTTCTTCCTTGCTCCCTCATTTCTTTCCTTCCTTGCTTGTTGGTTTTCTTAGTGCCTAGGTAGTCCACCTCCTTCCTTTCCTTTGCTTTTTCCTTTGTCCAGCTGAAAAAATTGATTTTCTGTTTTTACATCCTTTCTATTCCATTCAGAGATGAGATACATTCTATTTTAATTTAATAATCAACTATGCTTTACTTTGGGCAAAGTTGCAGGTGCCCACAAACCTCTAGAGCTTAGCATTTAAACTTTCCAAGAGCAGAAAATATGAGTTTCTATTTAGTCAATCTCTTTCTCATTAGGAATTCTGCTTCCTTTTGGAATCCCAATAGGCCTCCATTGTAACACTTATTTGGCTTCTGGATATCTCAATCTCCATCTTCTTTCTCCTAGGAGGTTTTATCAGACACACAATAAAAGCCTTTAGTTCCTCTTCTGCTTCCTCAGAGCCTGTTTTTTCTTTTCTTTTTTTGTCTGTCAATACTTGTGCTGACTGCTAAGCAGCTTCAATTCACTCTCCAGTCTCACCCATCAGGCCAATTAGGAACAACTCTTATTCTCCACTGGATTACAATGGGGCTTTCAACTAATAACCAAAGTGCCTAATCTTTACAATTCTCCCCATCTCAGACAATACTCACAGATTTATAGGACCATTGATTTAAATCCCGGAAAACAGAGATAGTATCCTGGAAAACAGAGATAGTTAAAAAACAGCAATCCCAAAGAAATATTCTGAACTAGAGACCCAATTATCTTTTAAATTTTCAAGGAATTTGTTATGCAGGGAAATGTACGTCTGTTTCCTTGGAACTCCAGAAGGAAGGGAGAACATGTCTGCTCAGGAATCAATTGTTAGCATGAATGATGTCTTATGCTTGAGATCTTTAAATAATTTCCTTTTTGTCTAAGACTTTTTAAGCTCAGATTTTTTGCTGGATCAAAGCCAATCAGTTCATATGATCTTTTCCATTTTCAGATTCTGCTGACAAGGTTAGATGTCACTCCGCAGTGATTCATGATGAAGACACAAACAAGACCCTAAAGTTGAACTTCTCTGGCAACCGGAGCATACATCACTCCTTTGTCCAAAGCCCTCCCTTTTGATCCTGGCCTACCTGGAACTTATATCCTCCTCGACATATACAGTGTTGATGATACAATCTTTCACTGACTTGCTCTTTGTAATCTGTAGTCCTATACTTTTCACATGTGTGCTGTCTCTCCAGCATTACTCCTAACAGTACAGTAGACACAGAATGTAAGTAAGCATTTCTCTAAAACTCACTGATGCTTCCATCCTATCAGCTTGGACCTCTAATAGCACCCAATTTCACCCAAGCCCCAGTTTCTTTATTAATTCTTGTTTTAATTTTGCCACATTTCAAATCTCTTCAATTACTCTATCATTTATATCATGAGTAGTAAGGGATCTGAACAGGTTATCTGAATTTTAAACTGATCAGTTGCTATTCACAAAGTCATGAAGTCTAATCTCCAGACCTTCCTGTGTCTATGGCTGTACACCAAGCTCATTAACTTGTTGATTGATTTAAAATTAATTGACAAATCTGTGTTAGAGAGGTATTCCATAATAATTAAAAACTATTCACAAATACTCCACAGGTTCACTGAAATTAATGCGTCTAAAGACTCAATTTGATCCCAGAATAAAATGCTTTAATCTAATTTTATTTTTGGCAAAATATTTTATCAAGATTTCAAATGCATAAAGCAACATATAAATAAAATCATCATATAATTCATCCTCCAAATGGGAGCAATATTTACAGTAAAAAGAAGCACTATTAATAATCAAACAAAGACAACAGGCATAAACCTGGACTACCCCAGGCAAACCAGAAAACAAGATCCCCTTCTACACAAAGCAACTCAAAACGAAAGAGAATCTTGTCTTTCTCATGATTGTATCTAAAAACCTAATTTAGTTAATCCCAAAAGGATAAGTGCTCAGAAAATATAACTGAAAGAACTCTGTGCAAAGGTGAGCCCAAAAATTAAACTCCAACTATAATAGAATCCAACCATATGAGATTTTAAAACATGGCCCAAATTATCTTAAATTTCTCATTGAGTGGCAGAGTCACTTGAATCTGGTCTATTCCAACACTTGATCAACAGAATAGATGAAAATAAAACTGTGCCAGTCCTAGGCCAAGTCCTTAAAATATTGGCTGCTTCTGCTTTCTATATCTAGGTAGTACTATTTAGATCATCAAATCCTCACTAATTTTTTCTGCCTACTTTATCTATCAATTACTGACAGAGTAGTTCAGTCTCTAATTACAATAGCAGATTTGTCCATTTTTCTTTTAGATCTATTAATTTTTGCCTCTTGTATTTTGATATTATTCTTTGATGTGTACATATCAAGGGATTATTACATGTCTTTTTGGAGAAGAACTGACCCTGTTAACATTATGTAATTAATTCCCTTTTCATCCCTGATTGTTTTCTGAATCATCCATAGAAGGGCCTACTTTCTCTGACGCTAAACATGGTTCTTCCACCTTTCTTCCATTTTGCTAGCATGGTACACCTTTCTCTATTCCTTTACCTATAACCCGAGTTTTATATTTAAGAGATTTCTTATAGACAAATACATTTGGCTCTTTTTTTAATCCACTTTGAGTCTTTTAATTGGCACATTAATACTGATTAAATTTTAAGTTTCTTATATTTATATTAGTATATGACATGCATGTAATATTTTCTATTCATTATATTTGTTCTTCCCTTCTGATTTTATTTTCTGATTTCAAATAAGCATTATGAAGACTGCATTTTATATCCTCTTAGTGAATCAATTATCCTCTTAAAAAATTTTATAACATTCATTTTTGACTAATCCAAATCCACTTTCCAAATAACTATATCATATCATTGGTTGTATGGGTACCTTACAACACATTCCAATCTCTATCCCTTGTAAAACTGTTGTCGTCATTTCACTTTTCCACATGTTGTAATCATCCAATGCAATTACTATTATTGCTTTATATAAACAATTTACTTTTAGTCAATTAATAAGAAAAATAAAATACTTCATTTTATCTTCATTCATTCCTCTCTGATCCCCTTCCTTTCTTCTACATAGATCCAAGTTTCTAACCAATATAATCTTCCTGCTGTGTGAAGAACTTACATTTCCTTTAGGACAAGTCTACCAGTAACAGTCCCTCAATTTCTCTGAGGATCTTATTTCTTCTTCATTTTTAAAATACAACTTTATTGAATCTAGAGTCTTGGACTGGTGGGGTTTTCCTTTAAGAAAAAAAAAATAAGTATTTCACTCTACGCTTTTTGTTTGCAGAAGGTCTGATAAGAAGTCTTATATAATTCTTTTGTAGAATTTCCTCTACAGGTAAGGTGTTTTATTCCTGTAGCTTCATTCAAAATATTCTCTTTGTTTCTGCTTTTCTGCATTTTGAATATGATATTGCTAGGCAGAGGTTTATTTTAGTTTATTTTAGTTTATTTTGGGGGTTTGGGTTTGGTGTGTGTGTGTGTGTGTGTGTGTGTGTGTGTGTGTGTGTGTGTGTGTCCCTTACTTGAATGTTCTCTGAGCTTAATGTATCTAAGGATTATTATCTATTATTAATTTTGGAAAGGTTTCTGACATGATTACTCCAAATACTTCTGGTCCATTATTTTCCTGCTATTCCAACTACACATACATCACACTTTTTAACACTGCCCTACAATTCTGAGATGTCCCTTTCCTCCCTTACTTACTTACTTACTTACTTACTTTGCATTTCAATTTGTCAAGTTTTTATTGACTTATCTTCGAGCTCACCAGTTTTTTTTTTTTTCCCTAAACTGGGTTGAGATTATTCTGGGTTACATAAAAGACATTTTTCATTTCTGTAACAGTATTTTTATTTCTAGCATTTCCCCCCCTGGATTCTTATTTAGAATTCCCATTTATCTGTTCATATTCCCCATCTGTCCTTGCATATTGACTTTTTTCCATTGAAGTCCTTCACATATTAAACATAGTTATTTTCAATTGCCTGCCTAATACTGCTAACATCTAAGCCATATTTGAGATAGATTGTGATGCTGTTTTGTCTTTGCAGGTTGTACTTTTTCCTTGGCTTCTGAAATTTTTCTGTTGAAAGCCAAACACCTAAGAACTTATATTAATTTAGCTAAGAGATGGGCTATTTCTACTATTTGCCACAGCTACAGGTACCAGAGTCTTCATATTTACTCCAATATTCCTGTTCTTACCTTCTCTTGACTTTAGATTTCCTTCAGTACTCCTCCTCAGAGGGAGTGTGTCTCTTGAAGCTTTTTTTTTTTTTTTTTTTTTTTTTAGCTCTAATTCACTGTCATCACACTAGGAGCCTGCTGGCATGGTGGCACAGTACAGGCAAGTGTGAGTATTCTCTACAACCTTCCATGCAAATCTACATTCTTGTACAGGTCTGCTTTCTATGGGTGTGGCCTTTGTGTTTCTCCAAATGTGTGGCATTTTTTCTCCTTCTATCCCCTACCTCCTTGCCTGGCTACAGTGTTCTCATCCTATATCCTTAACAGTGGCCACTACTGATTACGGTCCCCCCCCCCCATGTAGTTGATGCAGGAAGGCTGAAAAGAGCTGGAATAGAGGAAATTCCCTTTCTTCAGTTGGGAGCAGGCTCTAACATAGACTTTTCTCAGGAGAATAGGCCATTGTGAGAAAGAATACTCTGGGAGCATTTTGTGATGCTTACTCTCACCCTCTACCTACCAGAGCTACAAGGGGATCTCTGTAGGATCTTCATAGTGTACCTGGAGGTAAAGCCCGAGGAAGTATACAGTCCTCCCTAAGATTGACGCACAGTAGCTCTTACTCTCATGTTTATACATTCTCAGTCTCTATTAATTCATAAAAATTTCCATACATGTGTCTCCACCAGTTTATGAACCTAGTGGTTTTGCTCCAGGTAAGCAGATCTTGGCTATGTCCTTCTAGATGTTTCTATCTCTAGAGATTAGGATAGTGAATTGCCCTGTGACCTCAATTCTCTTGACAACTTTTTAAAAAGTCACTGATTTGTTCTTTGCATTTATTTTTCTTTGTAATTATGAGATTCACAACTTCTAAACTCTTATGTGTTGGAGCTTAAGCCACAAGTCTCACCTCCTATGTCTTAAGATGCTCACTATTAGGAAATCTAAGTCATGTGAAGAGGCAACACAGACTCAAGTCATGTGAGTGAACCATTTTAGCAGTGGTCCCTCAAATTCTAGTCAAGCTTCACAGAACAATACTACATGGAGCAGAAATACACTTTTTCTGTGTAGTCCTTTCCCAATTGCAGATTCATGAGCAAAGCAAATAATAGTTGTTTTAAGACTCTCAGTTTTGAGGTGATTCACTTTGGACCCATATATAAATAGAATGTTCCTAGAATAATGCTCAAGATCCTGACAACTTCTCAAATTTCAATCCATGCCAATCTCCCCTGCAGCATCCCATGTCTCCAGTCACACAGCTCTCTCTGAGTGTGCAGAAAACACCAAGATCCTTCTCACTCCAGGGCACTGAACTAAAACACTCTTGTCCCTATTCTTTACTTGGTTAGTGACAAGTCCTTGATATCTAAGCATTATGACCTCTCCTCTGTCCATCCATCTAAAACATACCTATTGCCCCCTCCCTCACACACACACACACACACACACACACACACACACACACACACACCACATAGATTTCTTGTCCTTCACACTACTTGTAGTTACAGATGTATCTGTTGATTTGATTAATTTCTGCTTCCCACATTGGATGATGGCTCAATGAAAAGATGGACTCTCTCAGTTTTCTTCACTACGACTTAGCCATTACCTAACTAAGCACACAGAAGACAGAAGGGGCTTAGTAAATACCTCAGAAGGAATAAGCTCTTGTAAATAGACACTGCCTCCATGTATTCCTTATTTAGACTAGGTTCCTCAATTTTGGAAGTACTGACATTATGAGCCAACTAATTTTTTGTTGCATGAGACTGTCCTGTTAATTTGTAGGAGTTCTCACATTTGTAGCATCTCTGGCCCCTACATGTCAGTAAAACCACCATCACTTTCCAAGCTGTGAAAACCAAAAATGTCTCCAGACCCTATCAAATGTATCCTGGTAAGAAAAATCTCTAGTTGAGAATTGCTGGTTTAGACTAGAAAGTTGTTGCTTCCTAACATTCTGCTTTAAACTAAAAGAATGGTAATAATAATGAAGCCACTCTGGAATGTGAGCACACTTCAAACTAAAACCAGTCTCATCATCATCTCCTTCCCCTATTTCTCCTCAAAAATCACTTAAACAAACTATGGGAGAAAAATTCTAAGAGTCCTGGCATTATGAGTTTAAATTATTTCAATAATTGAAAATTTCCTCATAACTTTTTCCAAAAGACTTGAGACATTAACAGTTTAGATACTTGCTGAAGACAGCAAATATCACTGATTGTTGTTTTGAGGGTGTCCTAATCAAATGATCAACAGATGCTGATAAGAAAAATGGCTAACAAAGGCTAATACACTTAAACATTATGTAACAGGAAAGTTATTCCAGTTTAGTTTACTCTAATAATTAAAATCATGTTTTTTGCTTAAATAATAACCTCATTGTCACTTTTGAAAAAAATTTTAGGCATTGTTTGTTTTATCTGCTTCAAGCTAAAGGAAACCAGCTGTACCAATGAACCAGACTCTGATGCCTGCATTCTTCCTCTGAAGGAGGAAGTCAGGGCTGAATATGCAATTTGATTAGACTTTAGGGCTTTAAAAAACAAAATTAGCAGGTGTTGGTGGGTGGGCTATTAATACCCTCCTCAAACTAGGTAAAGATAAGGATCCTACTTTTTCAACTTTTGCCTATACTCAAAGAACACAGATCTGAAAATAGGAAGTAATACATTTCATTTACTCCTTTAGCTACTTTTAAAAAAATATCCAATTTCTCCTGTTAATACATTGTAATGCCATATTGTAAGAATTAAATTGTGAAACAACACTGATTGTAGTATACTGTAATGCCAACTTCATATCCTTTGACTAATAGTGTGGTTGCAGGCTTGATCTTTGAAGTAAGCTACAATAATAAGCTCAGGCCTATGAACTCACGTCTAAAAGAAATCAGAACAGACCTAATGAGAAACAGAGCAGGCCTTGGGAGCACCTTCAGCAGAGCTTATAAAATGTGATCAGATTTCCCTCTCTGCACAAAGTTCCCATTTGCAGGCAATTGACCTACTAGGACAGTGGAAGTCAGCATGATAGTCCAAGTTTAAACACTTAGGATCAAAACTTTAGTGAACCATAAGTCCAGGGTTTTCCAACTGGAGGTTTCTGACTTTTGGAATCTTCAAACTCCTCCTGATAGTGTTTCAATGGAACTGACCTTCCAGGCACGCAGTTAGAGCCATATCTTTAATCTCACATCTTCTGGAAAGGTGGTTAATTGCTGCTGCCTTTCTTCTTGCTGCTGCTTGTTTTAATTAACAGTGTTTCTTCCTCCTATTTCTCCTGGGGCTTTGAGAGCTCTTTAAAATGTATTTAGTATTTCAGTTTGGGTTTGGCTAGTCTCTCAATTTATGAGGTCATTTAATTCAAGTTCAATTATTCAGCACAAATTGGCAGAATGAAATGCTAAAAGAAGATTGGCACTTTCAATCACATAAATCTCATGTTACATAATGTGAGCAAATTCCTCCATTGTTCTTATTGACCTCTGAGATAACAATTCACTGCTGGCATAAGCCAGTGTAGGCAGGCTCACCACAGGAGGGTCCTCCAGGAGATGAGGCCTTGGCATCTTCACCTCAACAGAAACTGAAGATAAGTAGAGAAAATGACCAGCGATTAAGACCATCTGTAGGGACGACTTAGACTGAGTTAGGCCAATATTCCTTTTCTAGACATAGAACAAAGGGCAAGTTGTTCTTCCTCTAAATGGCACACAAAGCCTAAGAAATCAGAAGCAACTAATCTTGCATGCCCCTGATTCAGCTGGAGAGAGCAAAATCCAGTTTTAACTTGCATCTGGGATTAGGGGGAACTCAGGTGTAATCCACCTGAGGATCCCAGTGCACCCAGGAAAATGTGGGTCTCCACATGTTGACTTTTAGAAGTTGAGGTAACAGGTGATCTTAGCCATTATTTAAAACAGCCAGGTATACATAGATGCCCAAACATAAACAAAACACCTAACCTTCCAAACTGCATTGCTTAAAGCCATTTCCACTTTAAAACTCAAGTGCTTAATCAATATTTGCACAAAAACAATCAGTCTTCTTTAACTTTAAAACACTCAGGATCAACAAATTTAGTCTAACAAACAAAAAGTAAAAAATTCGTTATATTTCCTGGGGCAATGTGGACATTCAAGTCACCAAAGGACACCATAATAAGGATCCAACAAGGACACACCATGATGAGGGAGACTTGATTTGCAAGCAGAGGAGGTTGTGGCCTCTGAACTCATTCAGTCACCACTGGAGAGAACACACGTACCTTCTTCCTTTTGAAACCCCACACCATTTTACCTGAGCCTTTCTTATTACATTCTAGCTCATATAAAATATGCAAGATTCTAACTTAGGTAGAATTTTTATGTTATATGTACCATCTCTTCAAGATTAAGTTTACTGGTGGTAAAATGCACATCTGAGTCACTTCTTCTTACCTGGAGTTTAAAAGGGTATGATTAGAGAAAACATAATAAATGTTCATCATTCATTGAATAAGTTTCAAAAATATTGACAAATCTCAATGTATAGAAGTCCCTGACAACTAAAGGCAAAAAGATGATCCAAATTGCTGAATTAAAGATATTTTAGAATGCTGAGGCAAGAAGATCACAAGTTCAAGTAGCCTCAGCAACTTAGTGAGACCCTGTCTCTAAGGGGGTGGGGGAATATATATGAATATATGACTGAGGATGTGACCTAATGGTTAATTTGCTCCTGGGTTCAATCCCCAGTACCAAAAAAAAAAAAAAGATATTTTTAGAATTTCATATATTTTTGAAATGTTAAATATACAATGCATGTTTTTCTTTAAACTCTATATTAAATGCCACAGGAATTTAGAAAAGAAAACATAATCAGAAAATTAAACAAGGACAGAAATTGACTTCTATACAACAATAAACTGCCTCTCTTCCCCCAAATACATTCACACACAAATTTACACAGGGAATGTAAAAACGAGTTAACAAATATTGGTCAAAACAAAACAACTAATCTGCTCAAACATGAAAAGTGGTAAATTCGAAGCTTTTAAAAAAAATAAATAAAGAGCATTTGTGAGTGCTGCTTGTGGATGTGGATACAGTCAGCCAAGCATTCTTTAGAAGCCAAGCTCATTACCACCAAGCAAGCTACCTGAATAGGAATCTCAGTCAAGTGTTCCCCAATGCATCTGTTCCTTCAGGAGTTATAAGACCCAGAAGAACTGACTAATAAAAACCCTTTCTATCCCCCAAGTTTCTAAACAATGGCTAGTTACAACTATTCCAAAATCAAGACTTAACACCAACCTCATGTTGAGAGTAATATGCTTTGTTTTCATTGCATAAAGAAGAACCATGAGCTAAAGGACAGCTAATATATAGCACAGGTAGGAAAAGAGAAATGTCATAACTGCAATGCCAGGTTAGGAAGGTTTCAAAGTAACACCTGTGATGGATTAGACTGTGACCTCAAAAAAAAAAAAAAAAGAAGAAGACGACGACAGGTTAAAACCCTACGCTCTACTGTCTCAGAATGTAACCTTACTTGAAAATATGTCTTTATAGCGATATGGAGTTAAAATGAGGTCATGAGGAAGGACCCTAATCCGATATGACTGTGTCCCGATCAAAGGGGGAAATCTGAACACACATACACACACGTGCACACACACACACACACACGCACACACACTGAGACTACCATGTGAAAATGAAGGCAGAGATCAGGATAACTCATGTCCTACTCAAGAATGCCAAAACTGCCAGCATACCACCAGACACTGAGAGAGAGGCATGAAACAGATTCTCCCCCAGAGCCACAGAAGGAATCAACTCTGCCCACACCTTGCACTTCTAGATTCCATAACTGTGAGACAATAAATTACTCATGTTTAAGCCACCCCATTTGTGGTTGTTAATAGCAAACGTAGCAAACTAATGCAATGAAGTTTATGGTTAAATCCAAACATGATACATATAAAAAATATGTGTGTATGTGTATAGGGGTGTGTGTGTGTGTGCGTGTGTGTGTATACATAAAACACTTTATTATATGTGAATATATATGTGTATGTATATGTGTGTGTGTGTGTGTGTATCTAAAACTAAAAAAACTCACAGGAATCTACAAATACAGGCAGCTTTACCATAAGAAAATGAAAGTTGCTCTTAGGGAAGAGGCTAAAGATAGCATTTAAAGATGGAGGCAGGGATGCAGACAATTATGGACAGTAGTACAACAAGGTCCCAATATTTAGCTAGCTCTTTAAGTTATGAAGCACCTCAGAGACACATCAACTGGGCTCTCAATTCTTGCTATATAACACTTACACAGTTGGTATTCTTTTGACTTTGCTACCTTAAAACAGTGAAACCCAGGCAGCCTGTCATCTCTCAAAACAGGTGAGTAGGCAATGGTTTTCATCTTCAACTGGAGGAAATTAAACACTACATGTGACCAGCAGGCTTTAAACTTAGAAAAATTCTGACAAGATAAATTTAGACCTGCTGGAGTAAAAACAATCAACGGTCCACAACCATCATGCTCAAATACAGATACTTTTAAGTCTTTTTTTTTTAATTCAGGCATAATAAATTGAAAATTTTCATTTGACTGTAAGATTCTGAGATAAATGTTCAAGACTGAATATTTATTCAATAGCATTACTAACTTATATTTGCAGATCAGCAGAACACATTGTTTGTGAACAGGTAGTTTCAAGCACCTGGTTTGTTTCCTTATAATGAAATAGGGTGTTTGCTTCTATTTGAGTCACCATTAAAACAAGTCAGAGCATATGTGAGAAACATCTGGAAAACTCAACATGGACTGTATCTCTCCAAGTCCTTTACAATGTAAAAGCAGTAATAGTGTATAATGGGTGCAAGGGATGACTTCAAGCCAGATAAGCACAATGTAAATCCACTGTGTGAAAATGGGCACATGGCTAAACCTATTTGTGCACCACAATTCCTGACTGGTTAAGTACAGACAACAGTAATAGGGCATATCATAGCATTATGATGAGTAGATAAGGCAAAATGATATACTATATTTTATACAAAATTATTGAGAAATTAAGGAGAGCTAGTATCACGTTATTAATTTGAATGTGCAAGAAATTTATGAAGTACTATGTCTGTTAAAATTAGCTCAACCATTCAGATCATTATTTTGATGTTCAATAATTCTCAAGAAACTCAGTTAAGTCATGAATAATGCTCCAGGTTTGGTTTTGTTTACTATTTCCCATCATATTAACTTTTCATTCAAATAAAAAAACAACAGACATTTTTAAAAACGTTTTTATAGCTCACAAAATTAATGTTACTTCTTTTTAACCTGACTGCATTTTTGTATTCCTTTACCTTCATATCTTCTTTTAGAAGGAATACTTCTTCATTTTCTTAACATAGAAACCATGAACAAAAACATAAAATTATACTCCATAAAAGCCAGATTACATAAATTATCACATAGTCAAAATTTCCAATTATGTTTTTGGAATGATCATTCAGAGAATTTTCTAATACCTTTTAAAAAAATGTAATGTTAAATAGAAGGTCTTATTTCTGTTTTCTTTTTTCCTTTTTCATTACTGGGAATAGAACTCAGGCTTCTCAAATGCTAGTGAAATACTCTACCACAGAGCTTGACCTGAGCCCTAGAAACTCTTATTTTTCCTATAAAAAATTAAAAAAAGAATATAGGGATGATTTACAAAATTACTTTATAGCATCATCTGGTAAAATTATTAAGGTAGAACAAGGTTTACTTCTCCTGAGGCTATATAGAAAAAGGCATCAAATTTTCCACAAGCTACATGTCACTAAATACAGTAACTTTCTGCCCTCAATCAATAAGGGAGAGGGAATTGTCCATCAGAAACATTTGGTACAGCTTTATAAGAATCCAATTCTGTGCCCTGACCCCAGGATCCCAATGGGGAGAGAAAGGACACAGAGGAAAGAGTTGCTTCTCTATGGGGAAATATATTCAGCACAGTGCCAAAGCAGGTAGGTGGAAAGAAAGAAAAAAAAAAAGTATGCAGGGTGGTTTTTCGTTTTTGTTTTTTTGAATAGGAGACTTCTGAAAAATGGAGTAAAAGCTCACTTTAAAACAAGGTCAAGGATGGTATTACATGTGATTCTTTCAGATAATTATTTCTATTCTTAACATGAAACCTACATGAGAAATTAATCACATAATCCATCTGGAAATGAATTCTGATTAGAGGGTACCAACTCTGCTGAGGGAAAAGAAAACAAAGTTGGAGGAAGGGTTGATACAGAAAGTTCAACTGGGCAAGTCTGCAAACCTGTTTTCTAGCAGGGAAAGCAAATTCCACTGCCTTAAAAAAATAACCCTGACAGGAGATAATTTTATTGTATATTAAGTGGGAATTATTTAATGTACTGCTATTTAATATTAAGATAGCAGAATCATTTTACATATAAAATATTCAAAAATCATTGAACTTACTTGCTTTTCCCTTTGTATACTGTAGCATAAGATCCTTCTCCTAGTTTTTCCAGTTTTTCATATGAGTCAGCTTTTCCAAATTTGGGACTTGTTGGCTAAAAGTGAAGCAGAGGGTAAACAAAACAGATTTTATCAAATTAATTAAAAATAAGTATTCTGATTTCACTGAGAAGATATATTCTTTGTCACTTGTCAAAAAAACTTTTTTCTGATAAAAGAGTATGAATGTGTGTAGAATTAAATTTTCTTATAATTTATAATATAATAAATCTTATGAATTATAATATAATTTTCTTATAATCTAACAAAGGAATCATTGTAAATATTTTGATATCTCTTCTTGTGCTGATAATTGTCTTTTACAGAGATGGAATTAATATACTTACTCTTTTATACTTGCTTTTTTTTACTTAATATATTATAAACATTTTACATGTTGTTACATAATCTTCTAAATTAGGGACTGACAAACTGTGAACCAGGGTCAAATCTAGCCCACCACTTGTTTTTGTATATTCTGAGAGTTTAGAATAGTTTTTATCTTTTTTATTAGTGGAGATAGATAGTTAAAAGGAGGAATAAAAATTTATGATATGTGAAAATTAAATAAAAATTCAAGTTTTAGCATCCATAAAGCTTTATTAGAATGGTCATGCTCATCATTTACATATTATCTGTTACTTTCTAGCCACAACAGAGCTGTAGTTATAACAGAGATCATACAACTGAGGATGCTGAAATAAATATTTACTATCTGACTCTTGTAAATCATGACTATATAATATTCAGTCTTACAAAGATACTCTTTAACACCTTTTAGTAATAATACAAATAGATAATCAAAGATTTATCATTCAGATATTGCTAATATACAAAATGGAACTCCCTTATGAACTCATCCTTACAGTTTAATTTCAACAAAATTCCTTCTCCTTTAGAAAGATTACCACCCATAAAAATTAAAAGACTGCCAGAAGAGTGATCTTTTCATTCTGGCTGTGCGAACACACCTATTTTAACCATTTACCTCGTATTTAGTCAGGAAATTATATAATTTTAATGGTATTATAAAAGGGTAATATCAAAATATATTAGAGAATTATATAAGAAATTAGAAGCATCTTGCCGCGACCCCTCGCCAGCAAGGAGGACACGACACAGGATTCTTCTTTCAGCAGTTTATTCAGGCCTTTAATTATGTGTCTCTGGAAGCTTCTCCTACTACTACTACTACTACTACTACTACTCCCTCACCCGCGCGCCCCAGCCTTGATAAAGCACATCAAGCCCCAATGCACAACTGCCTCATGGACCTTTCTCATAGGGTGTTTTACAGCTACGTGCCATCTCTCCCAAAATAAGGAGTTGTTTATCACAGGCCACGGCGCTTATCAGCGCCATCTTGTAATGGCGACCACGGTCCGCTGACACGGCTCACCACACATCTTACTAAATTCATTATCTGATCACAGTTATAAGTACATATATAATTCACAAAAAGGTTGTTAAAGATTGTGGTTATTCATAAATGACCAATTCTAGGAGTTTAATGAAGGAACTTCTTGCAGAAAGTTTATAGAACGCTATTTCTGAGCTTGAACACAGTTTGTACTATACTGTTATGCCATTTATGAGAAAACACAGGACATCCAGGCAATGAATGAGTACTAGCACCATTTATAAAGACTCTATGTGGCAGTTTGAATACATGCTCTTACCTCCTTCCCACCATAAACACCACACAGTGACTGAGAAGACAATTTGCAAAAACAGTACACCAGAATTAGGAAGGAGAAAAAGAAAACAGTGCCAATACCTAATCAGAAACTTTGAGGAGTGCTGAAAGATAGCACATAATCAGGATCAAAACTTAAGGGGAAAACACCAACATTAGGAGAAGACTATTAAGAGACAAAGCAACAGGGACCTGTGACTACACCAGTGAGCACAACAGCTTCCCAAGAAATACACAGGCACATATGCAAAGGAGACAGCTGAGAATGTGGTATCTGGAGAGGGGCAAAGCAGACTCCAAGGGCTAGGACAATGTTTCTCATCCCGCAATCTGTAATTGTTTGCCTCTTTCACAGAGTCAGTACAGATAAGTTACAGAAACCAGAATAGAGGTAAGTTACAGAAACTAGAATAAATCATGATAATGGTTCTTATATACAAAGATGAGTATACAACCACAAATCACAAATCATTTCAGGAAAATCAGTGTCCTGGAAAAGAAGTATAAAATGTAATGGGCAGATAACTGAAAGCCTGGATACATTTGACAGCCTAAATGTAAGAATAACTTAGAATATAAATAACCAAACCTTCAAAAAGCTTTGAGAAAACATCACAGCATTAAAAAATGAACCAATGAGGCAGTGTGGATATGAAACACTTAATCAGTAAAATAAAACACTTAATGGGCAGTGAATGGAAGAATGGAGATTACTGAAAAAGTAGTAAGTAAGCTAAATGGTTGAACAGATTTCTCCCAGAAAACTTCAGGGAGAGACTGCATCTAAATATGAAGATTATTCAACAAGCAGAATATTTTCACAGACATCAATGGCTGCAAATGGCAGTTAAGCAATATTTTTAAAATTCAAAGACAAAATTATTGGTACCACTGATCTATACTCAAGTTAGTCTCTCAAGTAGAATATGGATACTGTGCAACATTACTGCCCACATAGTTCCTTATTATCTCAATATAAAACTTAGTTGAAGAGATGGAAGAAGTACAGGAAGGCAAGGAACAGTAGGAAAGGAAAAATAATATGTCGAGATTCTTGAATTCATCAAGGCAGACAGCAGATACTAATCAACTCCAAAGGCAAAAATTTTAGTATGTTTCTTAACTCTTAAAAGGAAATAACTAGGTTAATATAAATAAGATGTACAAATGTCAAACAAATTGAGAAAAAGGGAATAGAAGGGGAAATGAAGTGAAGAAGAGGAAAGAAGGCATGGAGTGGGAGGATATAGGAGGAAGGAATCCTAATAAAAAACATGAGAAGTAAAAAATTATCAAAAAAACAAGGAAAGTGGGCTTGGGCTATAACTCTGTGGTAGAGCACTTGCCTAGCATGTGTGAGGCACTGCGTTCAGTCCTTAGCACCACATAACAATAAATAAAATAAAGGCATTCTGTCCACCTACAACTATAAAAAAAAAACATTTTTTAAACCCAAGTAAAGTAAGTCAAAACTAATTAATGATTATAATAAACATGCTTGAATCAGCTTCCCCTATTGAGAGAAAAAAAATAACAAAAAAAAAATAGCAATGTGCTAATGAGAAAATACAGAGCTAAAGCAAAAGATAAATCTGAAAATAGACAAGTAAGGGGGGAACATAACAAAAAAATAAGTATTTTAAAAAATAATACATTACAGTAACATTAAAACCTACTGAGGAGTTTAAAAATAATAAACTAATAAAGTTTTAGAAACATAGCTTTAAATGTATGAAACAACTATTGGTGTCAGTTGAATGCTTGGTGATAACACTGCTCAGACATCAACAAGAGCAACCAAAAAATCAATAAGTAAGGGATCTTTAGGCTTAAATATTAGAATTACCAGCTTAGTTGAATATACTGATTGATGTGTTTATATTCTTTTCAAACACATATTTAATATTAATTTTTAAATTACCATAGATTAAGTCATGAAGAATATCTCAATATTAAAAACCTTAGAAATAACCCATTCCAAAAAGTTACTTTATCTAAACATAATGCAATAAAATCAGAAATTAAGAATACTGTTAATAAAATTATACTGTATTTGAAATTCTGGCTAAATAAGTAAGTTGTATATGCTCTTGTTATATAACAGGAAAAAAAAACCCTTGTATATGCTCTTGTTATATAACAGGAAAAAAAACCCCTGGGTAACTGTGAAATAATGAATATGGCAAGTTGCTTCACTATAGTAACTATACATAATAAATTTGTTATTTATTTATTATATTATTATATTCATTATATTATTATTATTTTTAAAAAGTAATAAAAGGAAAACTAAACCATTGAAAAGAAAATCCAAACTGAAAATTCATAAATAAATATGTGACAATGAGGACATGACACATTATGATCCTTGAAACATAAAAGAAAATTTAAATACTTATGTCCATATTAGAAAAGAATAAAGTAATATGATGTAGACTTTTAACTGCAGCTAGAAAGGAGCAACAAATGACACAATAGGAAAGGATTAATAAAGACAACAGAAGATAACACTCATGAGATATGAAGCACAAATATTGTAGATATGATCAAAAATAAATAAAATAAAACCAAATACTATTTGTTTTTGAGAGCCACAGCCGAAGGGGCCCCAGCAAACTTCCAGCTGCCAGCAAATTTCTAGCTGCCAACTGATTGGCTCCTCTGCAGTGATGCTCATTGGGCTGTTTCCCCGCCCTTTCAGACCACGGAACTGCTCATTGGGGGACTTTTTTTGGCTCCGCCCACGTGACCCAGCCAATTGGCCTCAAGAGCAGGAGGAGTAGGGGAGGTTGAGAGGCTTGTGGGAAGCTGGTGGTGGCAGTTGGGCTCTGAGGGAATTCCTGAAGAGCTGTGTGGTGCAGTGTGTGTTCTAAAAATAAAGTTTGTTTCTTTTGACAAGTGGCTCCTCAATTCTGCCCAGCCAGACTGCAGCAATTTGTAAAGACTATTAAGAGATAATCTTCTGGATCTTTAAAAAGAGCACCAAATAAACATTAGAAATTTATTGTAAGACTCAGTATAAGAACAGGTCTTTTGTTGCCATTAACCTACCTGGAATTCTATGTACAGATTTATGCCAAAATACATGGGAATTTAAAATGAACACATTATTTTCTAGAAAAATATAAGTTACCCAGATTGTCTTAAGAAAAAAACAAAATCCAATAAACAAAATAAATTTAAATAATAAAAACTTGGAGATGCTGCAGTCTATAAAGGGAAACTTCACTAAAATTTAGGTAATGAATAATTACTAAGTTGTATAAGTAGGTAGCCAAAAAAAAAAAAAAGTCAGATGCTACAAAATTTATTTTCTGAGACTAGCAAAACCTATTACCAAAATTCACAAATTAACTTGTTAATTTAAAGCAGCTGAGTATTATAAACACAGAAGCAAAAAATCCAAAAATCTATAAGATAATGTTCTGTAAATAAAATAAAGCATCATGATCAATTGAGACTTCTTTCATGAATTCTAGATTAGCTCAACCTCAAAAAATTTATACATTTCACTACATAAGGGAAAGTAAATTTGGTAATAACAATGAATTCTGAAAAATAAATTTAACACACACACACAGAGATGAAATAAAAACAGAAAATATATAATCTAGAAATAAAAGAAAGTTTCCTAATTTCATAAAGACTATTTTACAGGAACCTACAGTAAATTTTATACATAATGATGAAACATTTGATTAATTAGCTTTAAGTTAAAGAACAAGACAAGTAATCTCCTAACCTGCAGTATTTAAGAGATATTAACAAGCATTTGGAAGATGGAAGGAGACCCTCATCATTATACAAAATACATGTATTAAGATGTGAGAAAAATTAAAAAAAAAAAAAGAATAGTGTCACCTTAGATTGGGTAGAGAGAAGAGAGGGGAGGGGAGGGGAGGGGAGGGGAGGGGGAGAAGGGAAGGACAGTGAAATGAAACAGACACTATTATTGCTTCGGGTATATACGTGACTGCATGACCAATGTGATTCTGAAACCTGTACACTAAGAAAAATGAGAAATTATATCCCATCTGATTCAAATGTATGATATGTCATATAAAAAAATGTTTAAAAAGCAAACTCTTCCATTGAATAGAAACAAACTATCTTAATCCTTATACCTACAAATAAATCTCTTAACAAGTCTCGATGTTAGGGCCTTAAAACTAATGACTCAGAGGTTGCAGAAAACAGGTACACATGCAATTTTTCTATCGCCCCAATTTACATGTAAACATCCCAAAGTTTCAGTGGTAGAAAATCGACTCACTACAAATGCAAACTTTCATGTGGTACTTTCAGCAACAGCTATTCTATGTAATGAAGATCAGAATCTGTGTGCAGAACTAAACATTTTTCAGAACCCACAGTCAGATCTTTCAAAGTATACACAACACATGATAACTTAAAGATGTGCATGCCAAGGAAGGATGATCAAGTAACTTCTGCTATTCATCATTAAGGCTAATAAAAAGAGAAGAAATAATTAATTTCTAAGAGTCCCATGTATTAATCTAGCATATCTCTGGACAGTGATTGAACACCTCTATAGGAAGACTGTGACAAATGCAGAAACAACTGCTGAGAAATTTAATAAAGCTGCAAGAATACTTTCAGGGTCAATTACTCAATCTGCCACAGAGTTGAACACCATAGTAACCTATTTCTGAAAAAAGTACTCAGTGAAGGGTCAATTTCATCCCATGCTCCATGATTACAGGTTACTAATTTTTTAATGAAATATGCAACAAAACAGAATGCTTGCCATCAAAAAAAATCAGAATTCCTAGAGTTTTACAGTGCTTTCAGCATCATTTATTATAATATAAATGTATTAAGAGAAAAACCTCCTGGAAAGACTGATTTGCCTAATCATACACTGAGTTTTAATTGAATATGTTTTTGCTCAAAGTAAAACCCATCTATTTAATCTGCTCTCATTTGGCATTCAGTGTGAGAAAAAAAAAACAGTAGCACAAACTTCATAATGAACAAATATATTAAGAAAACATCTAATTAAATAACTAGGATTTATTTTATATGAATGCATTGCTTTGCTAAAGGTGCCAAAATACAACAGACTGACTGGCTTCAACAACATAAACATTTATTCTCTCAATTCTGGAATCTAGAAGTTGGAGATCAAGGCATAGCAGGTTTGATTTCTCCCAAAGCCTCACTCTGTGGCTTACAGATTGCCACCTTCTTACTAGTTCCTTATGAGGTCTTTTCTCCAACTGAGTGCATACCTGGGGTCTCTCACTATTCTTGTAAGAACATTAGTCATATTGGATTAGGGTCCTGTCCCAATAAACTCATTTTAACTTAATCACATTTTTAATGGTCGTATATCCAAATATAGTTACTTCTGAGATACTATAGGTTGGAATTTCAACATAGGAATTTGGGGGTAATATAATTCAGCTCAATAATCTATCAATAATTAGACAGACAGCCAGAAATACAAAAAAAAAGATATTTCAAAATTCAATATAGAAAGAAAGGGAGGCAGAAAAAGAAGGAATGGGAGATTATGAGATGCTCTTCTAGGAGCTTACCTAGTTTCCATGTAAGTTAACCCAAGGATTGCAAGGAGGAGCTCTCTGAGCTCTAAGCATCATATTAATTTAGGACTACTTACATTTTTCCTTCAAGAAATGTGTAAGATACAAACCATGTGTTGAGTTGAATCAAGTAAAATTTAGTGGAAAATTACATTCCAGGCTGCCTGACAAGTCCTGTGTGGGTTATGTTCTTGTGCATTTTTCATCACCAAGAAACAGCTTGAGAATGTCACACTTTACCATCACCCTCCTGAGCCCAAGTTTTAAATAGAATTTTAAACCTATATTAAACTTCGTATAAAATGATCTTCAATGGGAAAATATTGTGTTCACAGTTCCACTCTAAATTATTTAAAATCAGAATGAGAGGTCTGTGTGTTTGCTTTTGTGTTCCTTTAAGAATGGATACAATCTAAGCTAAAGAAAAAAGTAATAGCAGAAAATTATTCTTTACTTCTATTAGGAGATAAACTGCTAATGAATATTTAGAGCAAGTACCAGAGACAGTCTCCACAAAACTAGCAAGAGAATAGAAGCCAATATTTTCTCCTGCAGGAAAAGCATAAATAATGATCTAAAAATGATATATTTTACTTTTCACAATCTGCCTTGTATATGTTACTGTTTTGGGATAAGACATAGACCATACTACTTAAAAAAACTGAACTAAAGAAATCTTAAAAAAGAGGAAAATTTTGTTGTTACAAAAACAATCTCCACTTATTCACAAGAAAAATCAAGTAAAGATAATATGCCAAGACTACAAAGTACTGTTTATCTAACCAAATGTACTTAGAAGCATGAACTTCCATGGTTAAAGTATGTTCTATTAACTTGCAATGGCAGAAAATTAATAGTTGGCCACATATGGTGTTAATCTGCCCTGTGAAACGGATATGTATATATTCTGGAAATACATAACAATTTATAGATCAATCACACTGACTTCATAGTAGAATTGAAACATTTATTTCCTCTCTAAATATTATCCTAATCTACAGAAGAAGATCCTAAGGAATAGGCCATGTCTGAGATAATCTGAGCTTTGGGAGTTATATTCTTATAAAATGAATCTCCTATTTTAAGTATGCAGAAATAGTCTGATCTGTAATTACTCTGCATATAAATAAGAAATCCAAATGTCAAGTCTTTTTAAAAGACCAATAATAAAATCCTTCCTATCAAATGAGAAAAACTAAGAACAATGCAAAAGGAAATGTTCTGTTTTGTTTAATAAATGAAGTTTAGGCCTTTTTTTTTTTCTTGCAACTTTATTAAATCATCACGCTTACGTAAACATGCGAGGTCAAGCCAAAATGTTGCTAATCCTATACATTATCTTTGACTCCTTGGTATCAGGTGCGTGGATGGGTAGGAAACACATTTATGGGGTTATTCTCCATTGACAACTTTTGTACTTAGAAAGCAGGCTTTCTATAGCACTTTAGGGAGTTGGAAATATAGAGAATAAGCCTGCAACTGCTAAAATGGAGGTGACATTAGTCATGTTTAAATCTGTTTTCCACTGAAATCCCATTCCTAGGAGCAGGGATGGTTTTTTGAATTGCATCCTTATAAATTGCATGAGTATCTCAATGTTCATTGTAATGATGAAATGATATGGCCATAAAAATGCCCACCTACAATTCATATTGACTTTATTTATTATTGCTTAATCACACAGGGATGTGGGATTCAATGAGATGAAGGTGTAGCTCAGTGGTAAAGTGCTCTGGGGTCAAATCTCTAGTATCAAAAAGAGAAAAAAGAAAAGAATTACTAATCTACTATGTTGTACTGTAATTGTGACAGTGGGTATAAGGATGAGGGAGGAAGAATTCAACCAGAATTTTGTGACCGCATTAAATAATAATTTGAAATCAAACCTGCCTCCTTGGCTGTATTTTCTTTTGCCTTTGACCTCCAGAACAGGCTCGATTGCCCAGCATTCACCTCCCTATTATATCTACACTAAGGATATCCATAATTGATAGGAAACTTGAATACAAATGACATTTAGAGGATGGACAGCGGGATGGAATCAAATGCTAATAAGCTGACAAGGAGGCCGGGGTCGGACCTGGGAATTTTTCCCTATCTACAAGAAGTAATGCCAAAAGGAAACTCCCCCAAGAAGGAGAACCGAAATGGAACTCTCATTTGCAAGTCAACATCTTCCTCCTCCCTCCTGATCAGGCCTGCCAGTCACAGGATGCAGATTTACATGGTTAGTAAAATTTACAGAAAAACGTGACCTAAATATGAAATTCTGAAAATATGTTCTCTTTAAGATCAGTTTATAGTAACACAACTCAGTGAAATCCTTTCTAAACTGAGCTGGCAAGAGAGGCAGTCTACCTATGGTACTCCTAAAAGTTGTAGCCATGGAGAGCACAACGAGTCTGGGGAAGAGTGACAGGAAAGGATAGTGAGGGTTTATCATATGATGTCAGTGGTCACTACCCAGTCACTACCCAGAGGACTGGTCCTATAGAAAGTAGGCTTACAAAGGTAAGACTGGAAACAAAATCTGTCAAACACTCTCTTGAAATATACTTAGTTAAATAAAATTACATTCTTTACATTCTGCCTAAATTGTAAAGTGCCCCTCTCTAGAAAAAAAATCAGCAAGTACAGATGAGCCTGAGAGTCACTGATATCAAAATACTCTTGGTTTCTTGATTTCATTTATGGCTCATAACATATAAAATAGCCAGTATGTGAATAGTACACATATACAAGAAGACAAGGTATTTTAAAAATAGTTTCAAGAAACAATACTTGTCTCTTAAAAATAGGGGATATATTGCCACAGTTTATCAGTCTTTCTTTCCTTCTCAACTCTACTCCTCAAGACTATCCAAGATAAATAACATTTCAAAAGAAATCAAAGTAAAATAAAGATATGAATTAACCCTGGTTACTCTTGGGTAAAGTGATTCTCTTGATTTTATCAGCAAGTGTTATATCATCAGAGTGTTCTTAAAATGTGTTTTAAGAATAAAAGACCTGTGCCCCCCCACAACAACAGCAACCAGAAAAACCTCTCATGCTTTCCCATGTTTCCCATGGGTACGACATGATCAAACCTATACATTGTTGTGGGGGATTTAAAATAGTGTTATGCAAGAAGAGTTACTGACTCATTTTCTACCCAATTTTAAATCCAATAAAAATTAGTCCTTCCACACACAAAAAAAAGTAATTAAACATTCCTTCCTATCTCAACAGGGAAGAGAACAAAAAAGTAATAGGCAGAGAGAACTCAGAAAAATGGTAGTAATAATATTGTAGTACTCTGCTAAAAGAGAAAAAGAAACTATCTCAAGTTCAATAAGAAAAAAGCAAAACACATTTTTCCAGAGTAGACTGAGAGAATGGTAAAATTTCTAAAATGAAAAGACTGCAAAACAGTTCCCACACAAATAAGGTAAGTACTCTGCCATATCAGAAAGACATTCCAGAGTGGACCAGGAAAGGGTAAGCCTAATATGAAACTGAGGCAAGAAGATATAAAGAAAATTAACAGTACAATAGGAGAGAAACAGAAAATTTCCATTTAAACTGGGTGGCTTCAACAAGTATTTCTCTCTCCTCCCCACCAATTGATACTGAAATGAAAGGAAAGTTATAATCCATAAGGACAATCAGAATGAGGAAAGAGAAGACTTCAGACAAGATATAAGCAAAAACTTGAAGATGAGATAAAAGTAGAGAAGAGGTCACTCACTAACTAGGATAAGAAAAGAACTCTTGATACTTAAATGACCAAAGGAAAAAAAAAATGAGAAGTCAATTCACATTCAGAATCACGAAAATCCTTAAGAATTGAAGAGTGGGGGACATAGCCAGTGATGCTTAGCATGCTCAAGGCCTTAGGTTTGATCCCCATATATGAAAATTAAAAAATAAAACAATTGGAAGCTGAGGCTCAACAGGGATAAAAACAAATTATTTGGAGTGGTTTAGGAGGAGGTCCTTTCTACAAGACACTCCTAGCTGTGTATCTGTGCCTCTCCAATCCCAGCAGAGGTTTACCCTCTGCATAAGTAGAACCAGGGAGGCTCAGAACTGGAACACCAGATACTGTGGGTGTCAGAATGAAGAGTCATGCTACATGAAAACAAATCATAAGAAAGTCTGCATAGAGAACTAGGAGGCCCACAGCCCGTCTTGATCATCTCAGAATAATGGCAGTTAGGCTTATATGACATAAAAATACACTGGTAAATCTATTTGTGGAAACCCCTCAGTGAAGAGGGAGATACTGACATTTAAAAGTTCTAGTAAATGACTGGGCCTTCAATAAAATTCCCTCTTCTGAAGCCTACCAATTCACAAGTCACCCAACCACACAAAGCTCCCAACTTTTTATAATGTGAATTAAGAGCCAATAATTCTCTTCGACTAGCATGATATAGACCCACCAAAAATCTCAACAGGCAAGGCAAAGACCAAAACAAGGAACTCAAAGTAAAAAATAATTTAGATGGTATAAAATTTTTTTTTTCAAAATTTCCCAGTCCACATTTAGAATCCTCAGAAACATAGGAAGTGATTTATTATTCATTGGAAAAGATTGTTTTTAAGATGATTTTTATAAGAACATGCAAAGAATGAGAGAGCACATCGAAATAAATGCTATATAATTAAAAATTCAATGGAAGGATTAAAACAAATAAATCCCAAGAAAGCAGGAAAATTTTTTAAAAATAGAAAATATAAGGAAATCAGCAGATAAATTCACAGTAGTACCAACATTCTTTGTTACGATTTGAATATGAGGTACACCCAAAAGCTCCTATAATAAATGAAGGAATATTCAGAGGCACAATGACTAGATTATGAGAGCTATAATCTAATTAGTCCATCATGTCTGAATATACTGACTGGGTGGTAACTGTGGGCAGGAGGGGTGTGCTTGGAAGAGGTATGTCACTGGAGGCATGCCTTAGAAAGGTTCATCTTCCTGGGACCCCTTCCCTTTTTTCTCTCTCTGCTTCGTCACTACGAGCAGCACTCCTCTGTCATGATATTCTACTTTTCCTGGGCCATGGACTGAAGCTTTAAAATCATGAACCAAAATATACTTTTCTCCTCTAAATTATTTTTGTTGGTACTTTGGTCATAGCAACAAAAATTTAACCCATTCATCTAATAATTTTTTTAGAAAGAGATTAAAAGAAAAAATAAATAAACAATAAAAGAATATTTGCTAAAACTTAAAGAAATTAATTTCAAACTTGAGAAGAACTCATTGAATACCCTGAAAAAGTTCTACAACAGGTTATAAGGAGGAAGTCCTAGGAGGTTCCACAAAAAAAAAAAAAAAAAAAAAAAAAAGCAGATAGCAAAGAATAAATTGGGAATCAGAATAGTCTAGGGTTTTCAATAGCAATGTAGGAACCTAAAGAACAACAAAACAAGATCTTCAAATGTCTAGTAAAAAAATCTTTTCTAAATTAGAATCATATATTAAGCCAGATTATTGAACAAATAATAAGCATTAATAAAGACATGCACATAATAATATGTGTAAGAGCCCTACTAGAAAATACTCTTCTACAAAACCATGAAGTAAAATGAGAAGTAATCCAGAGAACAAGTATTCAACATAAAACAAGAAGATAAAATTCTCATGAAGGTGGTTTAGATAGTTAGAGATTAATCAATCCATACACAATCAGGACAAGGGAGAACTTGCAATGACAACCTCAGGAGAAAATCTGATAGATTACCTGATTCTCATTTATTTCAGAGGATTTTTATAGTTTTGTCAAATAGTTATAGGCCCCCATTCATGATTAAAATCATACAACTCATGTTAATTGTGAACAAATGAAAAGAGGAGGCAACTGCAACTAGGAAAGGATAGAAGTTGAATCACAGAACACTCTGCTTCTTGACTATGAACAATACTTACATCATCAAAAGAGTATAAATTTTGAATATTAAGTTAAGGCAAAAAAATAAAAGAAATGTATTTGGGAACAGATATATAACACAGAAAATTCTCTCCAGGCGTGTTTCTTTTTATCCTGTAAATCACTAGTTGTATCTAATTCCCTTCAACACTCCTTTGTGGCTCTTCTCTTTCTTTGCCTCCATTGAAACTGCCCCACACAGAATTCATTCCAACATTTTCTATTCAGGGCAGGAGTTTGGTTTGTCATTTTTAGAGATGTATCCTAAGAAAGACTAGACATACCCCCAATATTTTTATATCTCCCCAGATTCTTCTTGCACTTGTTTACTCATGGGAGCCATTAGGGAACCCTCCTAGTTGCTGTTGCTATCTGCAGAATGGCCCAATAAGCCACCAGCATGTATTTGACAATTTGGGGGTTTCCTGGTTCGGAGAGGAGCCATTTCTTGTCCCTCTGCCTTCCCTAAGGCTTCCTCTCTTACATTTTCCTATACCACAGAGCTCTTAAAACTGTAGATGATTTGTCCCCTCAGACCTTTTGTGAGGTTCATGGAGATACTTTGTTGGAAATCTTATCCACTGCTTTTGATTTTACTATATAATCTATTCTAATTATATGAAGGGTTTCAAAACCTATGCCACTGCCATATGCCCAGAATTCTCTCCTGTTTGACAATTTAAGCTATGTTCAAATATCACTTTAATAAAAATATAAATTTTAATTTTAATAAAAGATAAATACAGAGCATATCATATGGATGAATGAGTCCTCTTTCCATGATAATGATTTTAATCAGTACCTGAGTAAAAATTAAAAACAAATATCCAAATCTCACTGTTAACAATTTACATTATGATATATGCACTGATTTTTAAAACTGCATGAAATCA
The DNA here is from genome assembly GCF_052094955.1 of Ictidomys tridecemlineatus. Taxonomy (NCBI): domain Eukaryota; kingdom Metazoa; phylum Chordata; class Mammalia; order Rodentia; family Sciuridae; genus Ictidomys; species Ictidomys tridecemlineatus. The sequence continues at coordinate 203,211,433 of NC_135478.1, forward strand.
GTAGCAATAAGCACCCTCATTACCCAGATCTTGGTTTCTAAATATCATTCTGAGAGTTCTCTGGAGAAAGGCTGGTTCCAGGTCACAGACAGGAAAAATACAATATAAGCCAAAAGCATCTTATAAGACTAGAAAATAAGGAAATAATCAAAAGAAAAGTATGAAAACATTGCAAAATGACACTAGAGACAAGCTAAAAGAGCTCCCAATGGCTAAAGTAAGAACAATTAGCAGCAAAAGAAATAATGCATTAGTGGATTATGACTAGAATTTCCAGACAAAACGGATTATCAGATAAATTTTCAGGTACACAGTAAGTAAATTTTTTAGTATAAGAATGCATTGTTGTAATACCTGGGATGCCAATTTCTAGATATCATTTATACATTGATACATATTATAATAGTATGATAACTACATGGTAAAATGCATAATTAGGAATTGATCATTCTCAACAACTCCTTTCATTTTTCCTACATAAGTTTTAATCTAAAACTTCTTCCAGGAGTTAATGATGAATCTTTGATACATGATTTTATATATATATATCTCACACATAAGGATTATGTGTGAGATATATATATATCTATATATATATATATAGATATATATATATATATTTCCTGTCTGTGACCTGGAACCAGCCTTTCTCCAGAGAACTCTCAGAATGATATTTAGAAACCAAGATCTGGGTAATGAGGGTGCTTATTGCTACTGATTTCATGCAGTTTTAAAAATCAGTGCATATATCATAATGTAAATTGTTAACAGTGAGATTTGGATATTTGGTTTTAATAAGGATTATGAAGGAAATGTCTAAGAAATAATCAGATAATCAATTCTCACAAATATTACATTAATAATATTTACTTCAGCCTTATTAATATAAAATATACCATAAGATTGTGCAAAGTCATACAGTTTAAATTAACTGAAGTGTCAATACTCTTCTAGCAGTTGACATTTCAAGCTCAGTTTTTGCCTTCATAAAATTTACAGCTTAAAATTTGTGAAATGGCAGGTGTTTCTTGGCAAGATAGCAGAAATAAAATTCTCTGAGCATTCCCTTACCTTCTAAACTCTTAAAACATCTAAGTCAAAAAATTATGTGTAGATTAAATATGAAAATTATTTAATTTCAAATGATAATGGGATTTTTTTACCATGTTAAATGCAGGCATTCTTTTTACAGGAAAAATTTTACAGATATAGAGAGGCAATAACCTTGGAATTTTATCTTTTTCTATGGACTGAATATTTGTGTCTCTCCAAAATTCATGTTGAAAATCTTCAATCCCCAATGTAATAGTATTAGGAGATTAGGCCTTTGTAAGGTAATGTGGTCAGTTGGAGCCCTGTGAATGGAATTTGTGCCCTTATAATAAGATAATAAGAGATATGAGGGAGAGGATCGATCCCCCCACACCCTGAGAGGAAACAGGGAAAAAAATGACTATTTGCAAACCAAGCAGAATGTCCTCATTAGACACCAAAGTTGGTAGAAACTTGATCTTGAATTTCACAGCTATAGAACTGTAAGAAAGAAATTTCTTTTGTTTAAGCCATTCAATCTATGATATATGTTATAGCAACCAAAACCAAGGCAACCTTCTTAGGTCAAAAGAAAAGAGTTGCCTTTAGAGTTATGAAGAGCATATCTCTTTGAAGACCAATTTTAATGTATATCTCTTAGGTTCAAATTTATTTCCATTGAAAACAAACTGTAATACCACATGTGAACAACTTTTGACATTTGTTCTAAAATGATACTTTATGAATTCGCTAATCAAAACTGTTCTTATTGCCACAGACACAATAAAGTTTAAGAACCTCTCCAAGAGTTTGAAACACAAAATATTTTTAATCAGAATTTCTCTATCTAAAAACAACTTTTAAAAAAGAATTTTTCCAAAAATAGAGTCATTTCATTCATTTGCTTGCTGGGTGCTTATGATTAAATAGTCTGCATACAATTTTCTTCTCCTCTCTCTCCTTCCCAAACATTAAACCACCCTGGGAGAAAACCCATAAAAACACACTGATAAAAACACCTGCTGTCTTTCAGCACAGCGTGCTACTATTACAAGAGGGATAGTCTCCCTGTTTTCACCCTGTGATAAATGAGGAGACAGCACTTACCGAGCTGGGGCTGGAGTGTCGCCTAACTTTAGGTGATTCTTTGCCAGCAGAGGAGGTCTTAAAGTTAATGCAGGCATTGTTCTCAGAATGTACCCTCTTTACTTGATTAGTTGGTTTCTCAAATGGGTCAAAAGTGCTCTGTGTCCTCTGAACCCTGACTTTTTTATCCTCAGGAATTGTGTCCAGGTGTTTGATCACTGAATCCATCCCCTGACAGTTCCGTGTAGACATCTTTGTGACACATATCTGGAAAATAAAAGAAATTAAATTCAGAATTCTCCACTGAAATTTTAATATCACTAAACATGCTGCACTATCATCTAGAAAGTGTGCCGATTTATACTCCAGGAAATATCCAAAAAGCCCAAATTCTAAAAGCCACAGTAAACCTTTCATTACAATACAAAACATTTCTCACAATCATTCTTTTTATGCTTACTTAGAGCTTCCATTTTTAAAAATTATCTCTAAATCAACCAATAAAAAAAACAGTAAAAAAAAAGAAGTTATGATATAGACTACTAGCCCTACATGGTCCTTGAACTCTGCATTATGCTTTATCCAAGTGGATATTTCTGAATATTAAGAGGGTAGTAACTTAACTTAATTAAAAAAAAAAAAAGGTTGGGTTGAATCAGACAGGCACTTTAACCAACTGACCATCATCTACAGGCTTAAAGGGGGGGGGGGGGGGTAAGGCACTATTTTTTGCTTAAAAATATTATGTTTGAATATATATACATATATATATGTATATATAAAATCTGTCCCCAACATAATTTCAGCTACAAACTAGAATAGAGCTAATGATTAGATATGCTAAAGAATTGAGGATAATTGTGGGGTTTTCTTTTTAAGTCCAAAGCTAACAGATATATAGAAATAACACTATCAATGAAAAACACTTAACACCACTCATTTCAAGAGTCTGTTTTTATTATTCCACTAGATCTCTACTTCCTTCCCAATATCTTCATTCTCTTCATACTCAGCCTACTCTACTCTCATTTTAGTCTAACTTTTGCTTCTCTTTTTTGCTTTGTTCTAACCCTTTAATTCTCCTTAACCCCTGGAGATTCTGATGTCTTTAAGAAAGAAATGTGCAGTCTCTAACTTGTCTGCAAACCTAAGAGTTATTGTTTACTTTAAATGTTCCCCAAAGGCTAGTGTGCTTGGTCTCTAGGCCATGGCATTACTAAGAGGTAGTGGAAGGAAGCCAGATAAGGGTGTGCAAGCCCTTGAAGAAGGCATTGGGACCTCCGTCCTTTCTCCAAAGGCTCCAGCTTCCCAATCACCATGAACTCTTTTGTTTGCTGCCCAATATGCTGCTCTGTTCCATCACTGGCCCAAAGTTACAAAACCAAATGACCACGTCCTGAAGCTCTGTAACCGTGAGCCAAAAATAAGTGTTTCCTGCTTTTAAGTTGTTTATTTTATGTATTTTGTCACATCAACAGCAAGATAACAGACTAGGTCACTTTATTATTCTCTTAATAGAAAAGATTACTGTAAATGAAATTGCTCTTAGAATCTTTTTCTTAATGTGAAAAGTTTCCATATCCTTATATGCTATCAAATGAAGAAAGCCAGAAGAAATTTAAGAAAAGCCCACATCATTCATGTAAAAATTACAAGTTTCTCAGAATAAAGAGTAATGGTTGATTTCTTATGAGGAATAATTTTGTCTATGTATATGGATGTGTACAGACACAGAGACACATACAGAAACAGTCAGAGACATTAATATTTTGGGGTGTATCAGCATGTAAGCATAGAAAGAAACACACTAAGCTTAACTGCATATACCTCCAGACATATGGAAATGCATGATAAAGGATAAGATCAGTAATTTTCGTACACTCTTACATTGTCTGAATTACATAATAAATGTGCCAATTTATGTAATTTTTTAAACCAGTAAAGTAGAAAAGTATGTATAATCAAACTAACTTCTTTTAAGTTTTGATATTTTTTAAATTAAATATTAAGTATCAATTCTTGTGACAGGGTTGTGCCTCTACTACTAAGCACAGGTTCAATTATAAGTAAAGTGTGAAGAATAATATCATGCATTTCAGTATACCACAAAACTGCTAAAGTTGTTTTTTTAAAGACTGAAGGTAGAATCTCCTACTCACGATCAAATCCTAGCAATTTATCACAAGCGCATTAAAAGCACTCAATATTTTTAAGGGCTTTTATTCTTTTTAAAGTAGTGAAGAAAAGATTGTCACATTACCGAAGCACTCAATTACACCTGGGCCCAAAAGATCAAAAGTCAATAAACTTAAACATAATAAATACAAAGAAAAATATGTAAAGGCACATCAAAATCAACTTTGTAGTAACGATGCATATACAAAAGAAGAAAGTTCTCAAAATGATGATCTTGACTTCTGCCTTAACATACTGGGGAAAGAAGAGCAAATGAAACCTAAAATAAGTGGAAGATTAAAACAAATAAATAAATATTAGAGTGAAAATAAATAGAAAACAGAAAACCAATATACCCAAAAGCTGAAGATAAAAATTTGATAACTCTCTAGCCAAACTGATAAAACAAAAAAGTAGAAAATATATATTGCCAATATTAGAAATGGGAGAGATAGAAACACTAAAAATTCTACAGATACTATACTATGAACAATGTTATACTAATAAATTCAGCAACACAGCCAAAATTAAGCAAGTGTCCTGAAAGACAAAAGCTACCAGTATTCCCTCAAAAAGAAATAGATAAATTGAATAGACCATATTATTAAAGATATTATATTTTGAGCCAAAACCATAAACAATTTCCAGGACTCAATGGCACCACTGATAAAGTAATATTTAAGGAAAAAATAAAACTAATTCTTTCAAAATTTCTCCAAAATATTGAAGAGGAAGGACTACTTCCCAATTCATTATTTGATGTCAGCATCATACCAATACAAAAATTAGACAAAAAATATTATAAGGAAACTGCAGGCTCAATCTCTCTCATGAACATGTAGACACAAAATTTTACTGGTCCACTTTTAACAAAGTGAATCCAATAATATATCTAAACGATATTAAATCATGACAATCTAGTATTAATTTCAAGGATGTAAGGTCGACTTAAGATTAAAAATGCATAATGTTGCATCTCTAAAATGGTACTCAATGGCACTCATTTCTAGGTATCCTTCTTATTATTTAATTCTCAACTCTTAACTATAGACTGCATTTATTGACTTGTATCCAATAGAGTATGGCAGAAATCATGAAATACTACTTCAGAGAAAATAGTGTATAAAAGACAATAGATTCTGCATTGTTTTTCTACCTCCTTTTCCCTCATTCTCATTTCCTCTCCCTTATATCACTATTTGGGGGGGTGGGGGGTGGGACAGCCTATCTTGAAGCAGCCCTGTGAAGAGGCAGATACAGAAGGACTGAGGCCTTAAAACAACCAAATAAGTAGAGCCTTCAAGTGCAAATGCAATTTCAGTTTTTGTTTAACTGGAACGTCACCTATAACACAGAGAGATGGAAGAACACAGATAAGGAACACCTGGATTCAAAACCCACAAAAACTGTGAGATTAAAAAAAAAATGTTGGTTGCTTTGAAATTTTAAATTATGGGATAATTTCTTAGGTAACAAATTTTTTAAAAATCATATGATCATCTGGATATCTTAGAGAAAAGAAAGCATTTGACAAATTCAACACCCATTCATGACACTCTGAATGAGACTTCCTCAACCTGATAAAGGGCATGTAAAATTTTCTAACTAACATCATATATAATGATGGGAGACTTACCACTTTTCACCCCAAAACAGAAGCAACTCAAGTATGTCCACTCACAACACTTTGATTCAACATTGCATTATAAGTTCTAGATGCTAAGACATGAAAAATAAATAAAAGCTATTCACATTGAAAAAAAAGAAAGAAAACTGAATGTTCAAAGAACATATGTATGCAAAAAATCTAATGAAATCTATAAATGCAAAAGCCACTTAGGAAAATGAGTGATTTTTATCAAGGGTGAAAAAGATAAAATCAATATATAAAAATATATAAATTTATAAAAATCATTCATATTTCTAGAAATTAGGAAAAAAATCAGAATTTCAAATACCAGTTACAACAGCATCAAACACTATAAAATAAAATTAACAAACAAACAAAAAAAAGAACCCTGTACAAATCTGTAACAGAAACTATAAAATATGTCAGAGGAAAGTAAAAGCTAAGGTTGGCGTACAGGAGAGTCAGGGAGGCAGGACACAAATAAAGGAGACTAATTCAGAGTTCTTGACATTTATTGTAAAATTTTCAAGAGAAATCTAATCTCTGTGCTTCAACCATAAAATATTAGTACTTATTGTTTTTATTTATTACATAAAATATTAGTAGCCTATTTATATATCTGTACAAATACATATAAATAATAATATGAAAAAGATATTAGTGGGATTTGAAATAGAAAAAGTGATATGTTTGAATTCCATTGCTATCCCCAAAATTTAGCACCAGGAAGCACAGATGCCACCATCTCTTAGTTCTGCCAAGGAGAACATGGAGCTTTCTAACCTTATATGCTATTTTTTATTCAAGGTCTTTGAAGCATATTAGTCAATTATACTTCTTCAGATAAAAACTGTATTTTTCCTCACTTAAAATACATAGGTAAAGTTTAACTTTGTAGCATATGTACACCAGTGCAGCCACAGAACAAAAACATTAGCACAGGAAAAATGAGAAATGTCACTTCCACTGGACTGCAAAGGAAGGGAGGGTAATCAGGGCCCCCTTAAAGCTAAAGGAATGAACTTTATTCTTAACCAGTTCATGAAATCATATAAATCTCTCATTTACTGCCCTTCATGCTACCAACTCTAGCAAACCTAAGCTGCTAAGAGCCACAGCCAAGTAATATGATGCATGGCATTTTTGGTTGAAAGGTGATGCCAGCTAGCCATTGAGATGATATGATTATGTTAAGATTTACATTCATAGCAATGAGGGTCTCCCTTCATTTCCATGCAATTTCCATACAAAATTACATATAAGAGGTTGTGAGGGGAATGGGAAAATAAACAAGGAGAGTAATGAATTACAGTAGATGGGGTAGAGAGAGAAGATGGGAGGGGAGGGGAGGGGGGATAGTAGGGGATAGGAAAGGTAGCAGAATACAACAATTACTAATTGGGCATTATGTAAAATTGTGGATGTGTAACCGACGTGATTCTGCAATCTGCATTTGGGGTAAAATTGGGAGTTCATAACCCACTTCAATCTAATGTATGAAATATGATATGTCAAGAGCTTTGTAATGTTGTGAACAACCAATTAAACAATAAAAAATTTAAAAAAAAAAAAGATTTACATTCATATGGATATTGGACTCCTGCTGTCCACCTCCGCACTCCATTTGGAAATTCTGTCTATACAATTTAAGCCAGAGAAACTACTACAGAATCTACTGCAAGTTAAGCCTTATCTCTATCTATATATGTTCTGAGTCAGATAGCCTTATTTAAAGGATCTGAGTATGGCACAATGGATAAGGGTAAAGATCAACTATTTACTTATAGAAAACCAGCTTTCCAAAGTATTCTATTACTAGGACAGATGAGGGGCAGCTTTTTCCTAATGTTTAGGGGTGGGGGGAATACATTTAAATAGCTAAACCTAAAATATTTCCCAGGAACATTTTGAAGCCATTCCACATTTACCATATTCACCAAGTAGTAGCAAATGATAAAAATAAATATAGAAAATAATCAACATACATTTCTTAGAAACTGTATGATTTTATAGATACATACCTAGGGTGGTGATTTCACTTACTACATTGACAAACATTTCTTACTAATTAGTTCCTAGGTCATATGTTAATTTTAAACTATATCAGTATCCTGCAGTAGTTTCAGAGTACCATATTATTCAGGCACTCCACCAGAACACATGTGAGGCTCAAAATCTTCTCACATATGGTATACATATGTATACCAGCACAAGCAAGGATGCTGCCCCTTTTCCAACAGTCCCTTGCTCAGTGCCTGGCCCACAGTAAAGCTCAATTAAACAGACTAATAAGTTAATAAATCATATTCAAGAAGATTCACTTAAATAAGTGATCTTCACACTTTCTTGCTAAAAGAGCTAATACATTTATTTACAAAAGCCATTATCAAAACAATGCCATCTTGACAAATTAAACATATTATCCATTAAATGCTATCAACAAAATATTCTTTAACTGCAAACTCATTGTGATAGTCATAATTCTAAAATGACACCCAATAGCCCTTGCCTTTGAATAATTCCCCTTCTTTTGGATGTGATTATAATGAGACAGTTCATGATTATAAATTTTGTTACATGGCAAATGGGAGATTAAGTGAATGGGCATGACATAACCAGTGAGCTCTTTAAAATCAGACCATTTTCTCCAACTAATGGCAGAAGAGAATGTGAGAGGGATGTGATCTGGCTAGCCTGGAGAAAAGCAAAAGTTCATGCTATAAACCAAACTGCCTGCAGGGCCTACATGGTATGGACTAGTGTCTGCCTGAGAGCTAACAGGAAAATGGGGATCACTGTCTTGCATACACTAGAAAATTAATTCCTGATCTTATAAAAGGATCCCAAACCTTAGATAAGAACCACAAGCCCAGATACCACCCCAATTTAAGCCTAAGATCTTGGGAAAAGAAAACAACCACAGCATGACCAGACTTCTAAGCTATGGAAGCTGTGAGATAATAAACCAGTGTATTGTGGAACTTCATTACACAGCAATAGAAAACTAATAGACTTTTTGTGGAAATTGCTTGAAGCACATTGACATTTGAGTAATGTTTTAAAGGAATAAAATACCACTTTCCAAATTTTATACACTATATCAGATCCAGAGAAAATAAGTGATGAGTCTCATGACTACTGTCAATATATGACCATATATTGAGAGTCTGTGGCATCACATAACTCCATCAGTACTATAAAGCTCATGAACAAATTTGTCACATAAGTTTATATACAATTTAATCTGTTCTGCACTTCAGTTGAGTCTGTGTGAATAAAATCGGTATCAGCACTGGCTTTGTTCATGCATCTTCATCCAGGAAAGTAATCTATACTTGAATTTTCCACATTAGGGCAAAGTAACTATTCTGGAAAAGATTCAGGTTTCCAATATTTGGGACAAGCTACTTAAATGTGATCTAGCCATCTCTGTTAACTGCAAGCACAACAGGAAAGCATCCTTGTTGGCCTACAAGCTTATAGGGCAATTAGTTCCTGTAAACCCAAGTAAAGCAAGGAGAGAGACGACTTAGAGAAAGACCCAGGTGAGGTAAAGTAAGAACAGTGTTCATTCCTCCCCAAAAGTTTGCAATTCCTGGCAAATCTTAGATTAAAACTATTGAAGTTCATGAAGAGAAGGGTGAGCAGCCTAGATCCAGCATGAAAGAGGACCCTGGAGAGCAGATTACACACTGCTACTCCCCAGTGCCTGTGTCTTTATGTGAATCCTTCTATGAACCTGTAAGCAACTTAAATAAATTCTTCCACTCCACAAACAGAATTTCTTTCCACAAAAAAAAAAAAAGAAAAAATGCATATGGTCAGTGCACTAGAATGTATTGGTTAAAGATAAAACATCATGTATTATGAAAATTCAGGAAGAGAAGCACATAGGTCCAATTGGAGAAACATCAGTGGGTAACCCTAGGGCCTCAAAAAGTCAGATTTTTCCAGTCAACGGATACTAATCCTCTTGTCTATTACTAAATTTCAGGTGCAATCCTAGTGCCCAGATTTGGGCCTGTGTTCCAATTCTCCACTAAGGAAAAGAAGAGATCCTTCCAAGGTAATGGCTTCCAGCTGAGAAACATCCAGGTGTCACCAAAAAAATCAAGATACTTTCAAAAACTCAGGAGCAATGCTAGCAGGACCGAGGAGTATGTCTGAAGGGACTTATACTGACCAAACTGTTATTGTTTATTTGAGGATCAAAAGAAAAAAAATATGGCTCAATGGCATGAGTTACCCTAAGACTAGGAGTTCATTATGATTTCTAAAGAGAAAAGTTACTATAAAGAGCAAATGGCAGTTATAATATGAAAAAAAGGTGAACAAATAAGATAAGGTTGGCTTTACTACAGAGAATGCTGTGTAGTCAAGTAGTGTGGAACAAAGTGGGAACTGTATGGAGAATAGGAATGGCTGCTCAAGGCAGGTGGGGAAGGACTACACAGTAGGGGTGTGGAAAGAAGAGCAACTCAGCATGCTCCAGTGATAAAGACCTGGTCAACAAACAGAACTCCATGCTAAATGGAGGGAAATATTTGCTCAGCAACATTTTTAAAAGTACACATCTTGCAAAGAAAACTTATGGGAAACCAATACAGGAGCCATTTAAAAAAAAAAATGTGTTAACTTTTAATAACATATGTGAAACTTAACCCTGAAAAAATGAAACTGAGCTGGAATGGCCACTCAAATCTGATAACACAAACATATCTCAACATCACAAAGCTACCTTACCTTAGCTATCTATGCTAGGCCCCAGGCCAACATCATTCTAAATGGAGAAAAAATTGAAGGCATTCCTTCTAAAAACTGGAACAAGATAGGGATACCCGCTTTCACCACTTCTATTTAGCATAGTTTTTGAAAACACTGGCCAGAGCAATTAGACAAAAGAAATTAAAGGGATACATATAGGAAAAGAAGAACTCAAATTGGCACTATTTGCTGATGATATGATTCTATACCTAGAAGACCCTAAAAGTTCTACCAGAAAACTTCTAGAACTAATAAATGAATTCAGCAAAGTAGTAGGATATAAAATCAACACCCATAAATCAAAGGCATTTCTGCATATCAGTGACAAATCCTCAGAAAGGAAAACTACCCCATTTACAATAGCCTCAAAAAAAACAATAAAATAAAATACTTGGGAATCAACTTAATAAATCACTAATTTGGAAAAGCAACCAAGACCCCAATGGTCAACAACTCAGACCTCAGATCCTGTAACCTGAGCTGTTCCGAGAACCTGTGACTCACAATCCCAAGACATTAAAAAAAAAAAAAAAAAAAAAGGACTACTGAACTCTCTAGAAGGAATCTAAATGAGTGGATCTAAAATCCAGGAAGGTAAAGAAATAATAATGAAATCAATTCAACCCACAGTACTAGTGTTTTAAAATACAGGAAGTATTAAATGTAGTGATATAATTTACAGTAATCATATTTGTGCATGTATTCTTTGTTTAAAGTATCTGAAATATATTCAAATAATCAGTGGCACTAAATTATTATGTGGAATTAAAGGGGTTTGATTAAGTCTCTAACCAGTGTTTAAATCAAAAGAGAGAAATTGGTGATCAAAATTACTTTTATTAGCTACATATATTTTTAAGGCAATAGCTACAAGACTACAAGCAATAGCTGTTTCAGGCACAGGACCCCAGATGTTCCATATACTCTCACTGTCCTTTACACATGCCTTGTCAGTGGTCTCAGCCTGAAATGACTTCCGCCCACACCAAGCCAGGACTTGTCTCAAAAATAACTTTACCCAGGTGCCCTTGCTGATTTCATCTTACCCAAGGCTTTGCTAAACAAAAGTCCTCAGTGACTATGCATTTAGTCTGCTTCAGTATTTGCATACCTTACATTGTAACTCTTCCCTTTAACAATAATTTCAACAACCTGATTATCTCCTCCATGGGGGAAAGACTGCATCTTATATTCAGTTTATATCTCCCAAGAGCACCTTTCCTTCAAATCTTCTTTCAAAAATCTAGTAAAGGTTTGTTGACTAATTCATAGGAAAGGAAGAACTTCTATAGGTTAAAAGCTGTTTTCTCAAACCATAGCTTTCCAAAGAAAATGCCTCTGGTACCTTTTCTGCCCAAGGCCCACTGCAGTAAATAGCTATCATGAGCCCTGTGTGAAAACAAGACATTCCAATATTAATGGGAATTAAGAATGTTTTCTATGACTGCATTCTTTCACACTTAACTTATTCCATTTAGAAACTGAAGTGACAAGAATCACATAAGCAGGGATGTCTCATGGAACTTGAAAACACATTAAAAAAGAAAGAAATCATCACAGATGCCAAAATAAACTTGTTACTTTTTTCAAGTAAATTCAATGCCACTAAAAATTGCAATCCAGGTGAGTGATGCAACCACACCCATGCATTCATCTCAATCAATTCATTTGGTCCACTCACTGTTAACAGAGGTTTGTTCTTTTACTGGCAGACTCTAAACTCAGGAAAAACTGTTAGAAATTCAAACAGCACTAGAAGCTCCCAAAGTCACAGTTTGACCTAAAATTTTAGCTTAGAGCCATGTAAACCCCAGCAACTGTCTATTGAAGGCATAGCAGTGGATGTGAAAGAGCACAACTTAATTCAGTTAAGGTTGGCATTCATTTCAGAAAGAAAATTCATTCGAGCTGAAAATTGTCCCCTTGAATCAACCATTTTCTGATGACTGGCTTTTTTTTTTTTTTTTAAGAGCTCTACTTCTTCACTCCACACTCTTAGTTGAAGGCAGGCACTAGAAAAGAATTGGTTTAAAATATTCCAAGTTGACCCACAGCAAATATGCATCATGCATCAAGAAGTAGCTACATCATCGTCTTCTGACATTGGTGAAAAAGAATATATATCACATGTCTAACACAAAACCAAAGTAGGCAAAAATCTTGACAATCTCTTATGTTTGTTTTCTCCCCTTGCCCATTTCCCTGTGAGGGAGTGAGTGCTTTCTCCTCTCAGTAACTTCTCTCAAAATCTGCTCCCTAGGGAAAAAGCACCATCATTCATTTACAAGTTAAGTACTTAAGTCGGAGTCTTGCCTCTCCCTGAATTTTTTGAACATTATGGAAGAAAAGCTTCCTGCCTTGTGAAAGTGATTTCTGCTCCCATCCATCATCAGGAGATAGATGAACCCAAATACTCTAGGGTAAAAAGGAAGAGGAGGAACTCCTAATGCCACTGGAATCATCTATGACAGCTGTCTTCAACTACAGCTAACCTGTAGGATCTAAAAGCATGCTGTCCTCTAATTGTGGGGTGTGGTCTTCTCTTTTCCCCTCAACAGTGTGTGTGTGGGAGTGGGGAGGTGGGTAGAGATGGAAGTGTGAACAGCCACATAGAGAAAAGACAACCAGTAGAATGTGCTATTTATATGTATATGGAGGAGATATATGTAAGAGTGTCTTTACTTTACAACTATATTTTATCAGAACCGAGCTCCTGCCCGAGATCACCTACAGATCATCATTTCTTATACATAAGTCAGAACTAAGTCACTTGTAACAAGCCTCCTAAACCCTCTGGGCCTCATTCTTCTCATCTGTTAAATGATACAGCTGAAGGAAGCAGCTCTTTTGATCTTTAATAGCTTTAATGTTCAACCATGAACTCTGGGTGGCAGTTTACAGAGACATATGATTAAAATAGACAACTAGATAAGACAAGGAATGTAAATTTATTTTTTGTGCTTTCTCTTACATGGCACTTTCCCTTAGGATTTTAGGGTTTTAGAAAAAAATGGAGATGATGCTTAGAAGGATGGAGATGCTCTCTTGGTGTTTCCAGTCTTCTCTAATTTTCCTTAACTATGAAATTCTGGCTTTTTTTCCCCTCACTGACAGCATCCAGGGCATTTGGGCTGAGGAAGTACTTCTGTGAAATGTGGTGCAACAATACATGTTGCAGGACCTTGGCAGCCCTGGTGCTATTAAATGCCAGTCCTGCCCCTACATCACTGTAACCAATGCAATGAAAAAAAAAGCCCTCACTGCAAACTACATCATTTTCAGAATGTACCTCATGATCTGTCATAAATACTCTACTGTCATCTACTTTCATATAAGCTGCTGTGGAATTTGCTTTAATATGTTTGGTTTATTTTGTTGGAATGGCAGGAGGTCTATTTGGTTTTATGCTCTTTCTCCTGTATTAATTTTATTTTCATGACCCAACTGTAAACACCTTAAGCACATAAAATATAATTTCCCTTTCTTTAGTGTCCCCAAAGCACTAAAGAATGGCCATGAAATGGGTCTTCTGTTAATATTTACTCAAACGAAGGGTTAGTCTCCTAATTATACGTCTTCCCCTTTAGTTAAAAATAGCCCCTTAGAAAATTAGTCCTAAGAAACTACATTAAAATGAGGTAATTTCCAAGTTGAGATCTTTTCCAGTCAATGAAACCAGCTATTTCCACTCACCAGGATTCAATGTCTAATAATGTGGTTTCACTTTAAAATGCTTATTTCTCTACTGAATGATTTCTTTGGGGTCTGATCTAATTTCATTTGACTCCTTGAATTCATCAACTAATGGATATGGTAGAATGGAAAACTCTTGAGACACTGTATTCTTTTATGCTGCTTCAATGACTATAGTTTTGTTACAACCTTTACTGGGCTTCAGTGCTTACCATCAACAGACTGAAAAACTGTTTCCCTAACTGTGTTATAAAATATTTAGATGGTCTTCCCAGCAGCTTAAGCTTGGACAAATGTCACTAAAATAATTTTATTTAGCTACTTTATCTTTTGCTCTAATTATATGCTTAAGATTAGGTATATTAAATATAGTTTTGCTTACAGCTTCATATATAGATGATTTATTTATTGACCTCTAGGTTCTTCATTTCAACCGAATCATAATGATGCATTTAACATAAGGTTTATTGAACATTCATAGGAAGGATAGAAATACCACCCCAATTATTAATTGAGGCCTATATAGGTTTTCATCACATTGTTATCTTTGGGCATCAAAATTTCATCTGGAGTATTCTTTGACACCTTGCTGCTTTCAAACCAGTAGCCCTGGCATCACCCTGCATGTGAAGCACATCATGGTCCTACTGAGCTGGTATCTAGATTTTTAACTAGATCTCTAGTTGACATATTCACACATTAAAGCTTGAGACATGGTACTTAATCACGTAAGGATACACCCTGCTGTTATGGTCAAATAAGAGATAAAAATTGCAAGAGAAGAAAATTCCTTCAGAGACCAAATTTGTTGCAGTTTCCAGATACAACAAGAGTGATAATATGTCACTGTTCATTGGGTGACATATTTTTTGTCCAAACTTCCCAAAAACATTAAGTCTTAATATAATTTTAAACTCTGAAATGTTTTCTGACATCATTACACAATATACGTATGAATACAAATAGCAATGGAAGTAGAGTAAAGAAAGAAAATACCTGTAGCATAAGAACATATAGAATATTACTTCCTACATGGAAATGTATGGATCATATATAAATATATTTATAACACATGAGCTCTATTTTCCATTGGCAGCCATATCTATTTTTTTAAAATATCACAACATTTTTCTAAGGAAAACTAAACCCAAAACCTTGCTTCACTTTTTATTTGTCGGGGCTTATGTGGTTGCTTTGGGGGAAAAAATAATAAAAGGAAATCACTATGGAACGAGAAAAAAAATTTTAAAGGAACTTAGACTTTTAAGAGTACCATGAGTCCTAAAACAAGTCCTTCCTTGGGGTAAAAAAAAATTAAAAGCCCTCCAGATTGGACAGAGCACATGAACTCCTACTCTAACTCTGTGCAAAGCTGGGTGAGACATCTTTCAGATACTGTTTCCACCAAAAACTTATTGAATATCACAAAAGATTAAGAAAGAAAGAAGGTGGCATGTAAATTTTTAACTCCCACTTGATATGTACGATTATACACTAATTCATTGTGGGGGGCAAGAATGTAGCATTTATATCCTGTGGTCAAATTGGTATCCAGTTCTGGGAGGTGAACTATAAGAATTAACATGACTATCCCCTACCACCACCACATTTTTTAGGGTACATGAAATGAGAATTTACACCGACAGCAAAGGAGAGAATGTCCTAAGGTTCTACAAAGCAAAAATCTATGCCAACCTACAAAATTCCCACAGCTATAGGGGGGAAATGGAATACCCATTCTTGACAAAATAGAAGGACCAAGCTACCCAAGTAGCTCACACTGCATGGCTGATTAGTTTCTTCATCAAGACATGATTCCCTTAAAGCTCTAATTCTAGAAAAGAGTCTATTCCTGCTCAAAGGGACTTTCTCCCCTCTCCTAGTTTAAATATAGCTCTTCTTTTTATTACATTTTGTCTTTGGTCCTATCTAAGATGAGGAAATCAGAATGTATTTAAAAAAACAAAAAAACTATATGATGCAGAATTATAAAATACCCTGGCAAGGGAAACTGACCAATGTTATCTATAGCAATTGGAAAACTAAGAATGTCATAAGTATTCATAATAAACAGAACAGGCTGAACTGAAAATCAATAATGTGGGCCAAGACAGTTTCTACCTGTACACGCAAGCTTAGTTTACCAGGTATTTTTAAACATCATAAGGACTGCAGAAGCTGTTATTTGGCTCAAGGGCTGTGCAAAGGACAGTCTCAGGCACCATTTGAACCTGTTTTGTTTCACTTCTGATTTCCACTGAACTTCCCCTACCTTGTGTATACTAAAGCAGGCCAGTTTTTCCTTTATGTATCTACCTTTCAAATATCTGTAGCTTACTCTTCTGTTCCTGATGCATGATAAGGCATCCAGAAAGTGCAACAACATTAAAAAATAAAAATAAAAAATAATATATTACTAGACGCACGACTGATCCGTAAGGACCTGGATTCTTTTCCCCTGGTAACCATATGAACAGCATTTAAAAATAAAGATTATAAATATTTTTAAGTTTATTCCCTGAAGGAGAAATAAAAATTGTGTACTATCATCTTATTCTGAAATAGATGGCTATATAAAAAATACAATTTATGTCTCTTCACCTATAATAACCACATTTTTAATAAAATTTAAATGTATTTTAGTGCCTGGATAACAATTTAGTGACTAGTGTCAAGAGCGATGTTATAAAGTTTAAAAGTTTGAAATAAAGCTAGATATAAACCTGACCAAAGAATTCATGAAAATATAGGACATCACTCAATATAGGATTGACTTTTGAAGCTCTTAACATTTTCAGAGAATCATATATGGGTCACTAACCACACAGAGCTTATGAAGAGAGACACAGGGAACAATGAGCCTTTGAAAAGAAAATGGAAGTATCTTTCAATGTAGCTCTAACAATTGGTCCATCTACTGTGAAGAGCTAAAATTTCAGCAATAATAAATTTGACAGAAATCCATTAATAATAAGGTCCTGACTGATTTCATGAAGACTGATTCTGTAAACCTTTCCTACAACTGAAAAAAGTCAATAGTGACTTTTAACTGAGATGTCCAAGGTGAATAGAGCAGAGCAGCTGGATGCACATATCCTGCTGCCTGTCTGCCACCTGAAACAAACCCCAGTGCTTCCAGAAGCATTTTACTGTCAACTTTGTGTTTTTAGCTAGATCTCATTTAGCTGAAGAAAAAGCTGGTGGAACAAACATGTTATCAACTAGGCAGAAAAGTCTATTGAATACACACCTTTCTAAAGCCTGCCAGATGATAAATAGAAACCTAGAGCATTCTGTTACAACCTCCTTTTATCCACTCAAACCAAAAACATTAAGACACAATCACATGTGCTCTATAATCAAACAAACTGGGCAAGATATAATGCAGTTGATGAAAGAGATGTACACTGAGCACTTCTAGATGAAATGACAATGATGATGGTGGTAGCTAACTTTTGAGCTCTTATTATATAATGGTCCCTGGGAAAACTACGTTAAAAACTAGTTTCTCAATCTCTACAACAACCCCATGAGGGGTTTATAGCATTATCTCAACTTTAAAGGTAATTAAATTGAAGCACACATGAATTAAGTAACCTTTGTAAGCCCACACAGAGAGCAAACACAGCAGATGAGATTTATTGCAGGACTCAGACTACAAAGCTCAAGCTTTTGGCCACTGTGTTGGCTCCCGAGACTTGTGTTCTGAGAGAAATAAATAAAGGAAGGACCTGACCTACAATACTTCTCTCCATTCTTGCTTCTCTCTCCTGATGCAAAAGAAAAGCACTTTTAAAGCTGCACAAAATAACTTGTCTGTGGTTTAAGGTTTTCTGGCCTATCCTTCCATCCTCCCTGCAAATCTACCACCAAACTAAACATGCATTTGATTAATCTAATTCTGAATCAGCCTCATATCACAAAGTCAGGTCATGACAGAAAACAGAAAAACAGAAAACAGAAAAATTGGGCTAATTGGAAAAGATAGGATGATTCAGTTATTAGGTATGGCCATGTTGAATTTTCCTCCTCTATGTTTGGCCACCTGGACTGGGAATTAAATGCAGAGAGACACATGAACTCCTGACTGACCCAGCCTACAAATTGTCAAATCAGTTGATAAGAAATAAATGGACAGCTTTGGGACCAGACCTTAGCTTTCAAAAAAGGATCATCTAGCAGATAAGCCATCTGGATTTAAGAAAAGCAGTGTGGAGAAGAAATCTAAGATAGAGAAAACAATGTTGATGAAGGTCAGCTTACCTCATCCAATGAAACTCTGCTTAATGTGGCATCAAGCCTACACTCATTCTCTCTAGTTCAGAGGATTTCTGGGGGTTTCTGGTTGAGTGTCCACTGAAAACAGGAGTGGGAGGAAAAGACAGCCTGGAATGGATCTCAGGAGATTGAGCAGGGTTTCCATCAGTCTTTGCTACAGAATTAGAATGAATAAGGGACTAGAAGCACAGTAAGTGAAATCTGAATGTTAATGATGGCAAAAACCACAGTCCACCTTCCCATTGAGGATTTCAGTAGACTGTTGCTATCCACAAAGAATGGACATGAAAATCTCAGCAGCCCAGTTATCATGCTCAATCAGCAGGAGATATAAAGAATCTAAATACACTTTCCTCTACATTTCTATTCTTAATTCCTTGGCCCTTTCCCACAGGCTATTATTTTTAGTATCTCTAAATTATTTACTTAGCTGTCCATATGTGGAACTTAATTTAGTGACATCATGTAAGGGGAAAAAAACACTTATCTTTTCCGTATAAAAATCAACACATACTCTTAAAAGGAATGAAATTCTGACATGTGCTATAACATAAATAAATCCTGAAAACATGCTAAATGAAATAAGCTGGACACCAAAGGCCAGATACCATAGGATTCTATTTGATATAACACAAGGTTACAGAGTAGGCAGACTCACAGACACAGGAAGTAGAGGAAAGACTACCAGGGAACATGAGTAGGGGTGGAAAGAACAGTGAGCTATTTAATGGCTGCAGTTTATGTTTGGGATGATGAAAAAGTGCTGGAAACAGATAGTGGCGCTGACTGCAAAATAGTGAATGTACTTCACGCACTGAATTATAAACTTAAAAATTGGTAAAATACTAAATATTTTAATATTTTAATGGGATTTTTTATATAGTTGTAGATGGACAGCATGCCTTTATTTATGCGGTGCTGAGGATGGAACCCAGTGCCTCACACATGCTAGGCAAGTGCTCTTGCACTAAGCTTCAGCCAATTGTAAAAATCAAAGGTTATAGTATCTCTTTCACGATTACCAAAATGGAAACACATAAACACACACAAAACTTGCCACAGAGTTTCTCACTGAAATATTTTAAAAACAAATAGATTTTAAGTTCCTTGAGGACAGGGAATAATGCATCTGTTAAATTCATTATTATGATACACTAAATTCTCTGTGAATGTTTGTTTAATATATAAATGTTTAAAAGAAAATAGAGGCTGGGCTGGGGTTGTAGCTCAGTGGTAGACTGCTTATATAGCTTATGTGAGGCACTGGGTTCAATCCTCAGCACCACATAAAAAATAAATAAATAAAATAAAGTATTGTGTCCATCTACAACTAAAAATATGTATTTTTTAAAAGTCCACAACTATAATTTAAAAAATAAAAAAAAAGTAGAGGAAGAGTTCTCCTAAATAGGAAATATTTTAAAAGCATTAAGTTTACTATCCATGAGAAAGTATTCTAGAGCATAGTTCAGGGAAAATGCCAATACTCTGTATCCAAGCTCTGTGTACTTTCTCTGTATCCAAGAGCATGACTTACAATGCCTTACATACAGTAGGGAGTTAATAAATGTTGGCACAAAGAGGGGAAAATGTGATATAAAATCAGTGTCATATTACTACTCTATTATTCTGCTTTTAAAAAACTACTTTTTTAGATGTGTAATTCCTTCTGTTACAGGATGGAAAAATAAACCTCACAGTTTACACAAAGTGAAGGTAAAAATATAAATAGCTAGAACATATCACTCTGAGAAAAAGAAACAGCAAACACAGGGCACATTGTCTTCTAAATAGAAAAGTTCTATCTTTTTTTAAGAACAGATTATAGTTCATCTTATTTTTTTAGAAAATAGTAATTTTTTTTTTTTTAAGAAAATTTCAGGGGCTGGAGTTGTGGCTCAGTGGTAGAACACTTGCCTGGCATGTGTCAGGCCCTGGGTTCGATCCTCAGCACTGCATATAAATAAATAAAAATAAATAAGATAACAGATCCATAGACAACTAAAAAATATCTTTAAAAAATAAAAGAAAATTTCAACTCTTTGGAAGAAAATCCAAATACTCATTTTCAAAATTCCATGTCCAATCTTCACAGTAAATAGTTGAGTGATAATAGAAATACATTTAAGAATGCCTCCTCCAGAAATCATTTTTTTATTTATTGTGAATCATAACATGTTATCAATGTTTCCTTCAGCCAATCAAGTGATCTGGTATTTTCTTAAATTTACTTCTGACACAAAATTATACAGAACTGGCTGACAACCAACATGCAAGTTACTGATGATATTGAAAATATTCACATTTTACGTGAATTACTAAATTAAGGTATGTGTACATAAGCAGACTATTTTAAAAGCAAGAAAAGAAAGAAAGAAAGAAAATCAAATACTAACATCCCTAATATTCACCATCTATACAGTAGATGAATCCACATAAACTCATCAGGACCATATAATATATTAATCTCACTCTGAACAACATTAAAACATGTCCTTCAACTTCGACCCCCTGCCCCTACCACTACCAAAAATTGTGTGTCAATTCACAAAGGAAACAGAAATTCAACCTCTGTAGATGTCAAGATTTACATCTCAATCTCATGATTTTTATCTTCTTATGAACAGGTAAGCATCATTTTAGAGTAGCCGTCTGTCTGCTGCCCTGGTTTTTTCATGCATGCAGGAGCTCTCCATTAGCCTCCAAAATGCCAACAGTCCACTATAAGAGGAGCACTTCAAGCAGACTGCATGAAGGATTATCACTTCTGCGCATGAAAGCATACCACTACAGGTGTAATGATGCAAAATACTAGCACTCTGACCTCTGCTCAGCAGCACACACTTAAAGCAGGTGCATTTCTGTGCTCCAAGGAGAGAGGGGGTGGAATGAGCAAGAAGGAAGACCCAGATCCTCAATATTTTAGAGATATTTATCCCATTCAGATCCAGTCCAGCTAAATTCATGGACATCAGTTTACCAAAGAAAAAAGTGGTCTTCTGTTCTTCACTCACTTGACTCAGAGGGCATTTAGTCAAGCAAAGTCAGGAAAAACAATCTATAATATTTCACTAAGCTATATCAAATAGGACTAGTTTCAGAAGAAATAGGACTCATCTATGGCAAAGAAGCAGTCCTTGAACCTTTTCCTCATCTTATCACTGCCACTGGTGTTTACAAACTACAAGCGATAGCCTCAGGAGCCTCCAGAGACTCTCATGAGTAACCTCCTGTCGAAAGCCTAATTTAAATACCCCTTTATCAATCTGGTGATGGTTTTGGCAGTTAAATAGAAGGGAGTGAGTAAAATGACATGCATAAAATGAATCCTTTTCAAGTTGTAAATGAGTGAGTCAGGATTCAGACTTGCCGAGATGCTCCAAATTAAAACCCTTGCTATCATTTTAAGCATGCTCCGTCTTACCGTTTTGCTGTTGTCTGTCTCAAGCTTGATTCACCTGGAACTCTTTAACATGTCTCTAGCAATATGTTTTCACCAGGCCAGCCTTATACAGCAACTGAATTCACATCTTTCTGCACTAGCAAGCTGAAATGGTACGGCCGTACTACAACCAAGACAGGGGGAAGCATAAGCACAGGAAAAAAAAAAAAAAAAACAGAAATCACCCAAGAGAAGCTAATCTCAGTAGAATAACACCAATAATGGTTTCAGAAGAGGACAAAGGACATGCTAACTTTCAGTATCAATAGCTTTAACAGTTCAATTTTTTTCCCAAAAAAAATCTAATTTTTTCATCCAAACACGATGGACTTGCCTGTGGAGTTCCCAGGAAGACAGAGTAACCGGGCTCTGCAGCAGCATTGCAGCCAAAGTAACCGTGCATATGCTGTCCAGGCAATTCACAACACCGGCTCTTCAGAAAGATATTGATTTGCAATGCAGGGCTGCTTCAAAAGAATACAGAATGGGAGCCAAACAGCTAATGGTGATTGCATAGGAGGAAAAACATTTAATCAAGGGGATGCACCTCATCATGCTCAATTCAATTTTTTAAAAGCACTGGAGAAAGCCAATAAGTGTCCTGAGTGACAACCCCATTAAACAATAATCTGAGGCCCTACAGAAGCCAAGTTTAGGTTACCATTATTAATGCTGCAAAAGCTGAGAAAAATGGTTTAATGTGTCTATGTGCATACATTTGTCATATGTAAATGGGACATAATGAGAACTCTAAAATAACCATGCACCAAATACATAAGGTTAAAAAAAAATGCACAGGTGTAACATTCAAAGAACCAAAGTGACAAAATGCATAGTTATGAGCCTTCAGAATTTTAGATGGGTATAGAGCTCATACCACTCACAAAGATAAAATACCAACACAAACCAAATCTCACAATTCTTAGGCAAATTGTGCCAAGTCATGCCACAAGGTGCTGGATGGCACAGGAAGGATGCCAAACTACCACTCTTTTAGCGACCCCTACAGGGGAGTGATTGATCTACAGTTATCCTGTTTAAAGGATTTCCTGTTCTGGGAAACAACTAGAGAATTCGTACCTTAGATTCCTACACAACAGTGCAACTGACAAATACCCTAAGTAAGAAATTGAAAAGTCAGGCATAAAAATCTGACCTCATACATTTTCACTTATTTAAGAAATTAAGGTACAAGAGGAGGTAACTACTCTATCAATATGAGTGGTCAATAACCCCATAACTCAGGGGACTTGGGCACACACCAAAGATCAGAAAGCTGGGGAAAAGCACTTTCCCTTCACATCCTAATTGGTTTAAATGAGTCATCTCTCTTTGCCCCTAACTCAGAAGCCATCTTCACCATCGTCACTTTGAATGATGATATTCAACTTTATTTTTTTTGCATCATACAAGTTCACTCAAAATCTGACAAAAAGTTCCTCTTAGAATGTAAATGTTATGTTTCTTTCTTTACTAAAGTTCACGGGGAAAAGCTATCTCTTTAATATCTGAAAACTATTGAAACTATTAAAACTATTTTTCCAAACATCATTTCTTCAGAGTGGACTCTTCCCTCCAGCCCACAAAGGCTTTTTCAGAACCACCAGAATTTCTTATTTGAATCATTTAGGATTTAATCATATGCTGCTACCTAAAATTCTCTCATAGTATTGGAATTTTCCTTATTTAAGCCCCTATAGGGACAAACCATATCAACTGCTTCTTGTTTTGTTTTGTTTTGTTTTTTGTTCCCCCCACAGCTCATAACACAAGGCCAGGCATCTGGCAAATAAACATTTAAAATAATCGATGAATTTCCCAACTTTGTATTTTAGGGCAAGAATATGCATTTTGTTCTTTGGCAATCTTCCTTCCCCTATCATTCAATGTTTTCTGTAAAAATACCTGTATTAGAAATGCTATCTAAGTCACTCATTCTAAGTAATTTAATTCCCATGTCTTTTTTTCCACCAAGTTGGCTGACCGGGACACATGAAGTGTTCCCACATTTACTTAAGCTATCTTTATAAAAACCAACAGGATGAGCAAAACAAAATTTCCCCTTTATTCTTTATTTTAGTCCTTCAACAAACACATATGGAGGTGCCCAGCAGTGTTAGCAGATGTGTTCTCTGCAAAAAACTCAATGATGGGTGGGAAAAAAACAAGTGATTATGATACACTGAAGGAAGTGTTTTGAGAACACTGGATTGGGTGCAAATAACCTCTGATGGGCCTGGAGTTGACTCAGTGGTAGAGCGCAAGACTTGCGCATGTGAGGCACTGGGTTCAATCCTCAGTACCACATAAAAATAAAAAAAAGGCATTGTGTCCATCTACAACTAAAAAAAACATTAAACACACACAAAAAAAAAAAAAAAAAAAAAACAAATAACCTCTGATGGGCCTGGAGTTGACTCAGTGGTAGAGCGCAAGACTTGCGCATCTGAGGCACTGGGTTCAATCCTCAGTACCACATAAAAATAAAAAAAGGCATTGTGTCCATCTACAACTAAAAAAAAAAATTAAACATACACACACACACACAAAAAAAAAAAAAAAACAAATAACCTCTGATGGGGGTCTCAAAAGAGACTTGAAGAAGGAAAGCTGAGTCTTCCAGACTCTGTCCAGGAGGGGAAGGGTATTCAGGAACAGCCCTGGCAAAAAAGCTTCCATGAACCTGGAAGATGCTTGAGGAAATGACAAAGTAGGTCACAGCATGCTGGCAGCTGTGGCACCTGAAGGAGAAGTGCTTCAATGCCCTGCCATAGAGTGGCCCATAAGCCATGCTAAGTTAGGGGCTGGAGCTGGGGCTCAGTGACAGAACACTTACCTACCATGTGTGAGGCACTGGGTTCGATTCTCAGTACCACATAAAAATAAATAAATAAAATAAAGGCATGCTATCCATCTACAACTACTGAACAACAACAACAAAAAAAAGTAGAAGCTTTATCTAGTAGGAAATTTTCACTTGCTCCAAAAAGAGGGCCCAAATGGACTACAGGCAAAAGAGGGGCTGGATGGAATTTTTCATTTTACAATAGGAAAATGACATAGAAACTGGATTTGGAAAGGGAACGGGGGAAGGCCACTTGGGAAAATTAGACAAGACCCTGAACTAAAGCAATGAAATGGAAAGTCAATGGAGGTGATTAGTTGCTTAATGAGTGACTGGACATGAGGTCTAATGGAAAGGGAAAATTCAAGCACAACTCTGAACCTCTAGTATAAACTAAGTGCAAGGTTGGATTATAGACTACAAGAGTGGATAGAGGAAGAACAGCAGCTTAAGAAGGAAAGGAAATTCATGAGTTCAATATTTTACACTGAGTTTTAGACCTCTCTGGCAAAATCAAGTGAATGTGTTGAGTAGGCAGCTGCATAAAATTCTGGAGCGAAGGAGCAAGATCAAAAGTTTATGTGCCTTAAGGTTGGGAATTCCTAGAAACACAGCTTAGCTCGGATTCTCACTCACCTAATATTTTAAAGACATGCTCTCAATGGAAGGGAATGAGGACATGAGACAAGGAGGGGAAAATCATGAAAGAAATGTGGCTCAGATGAAATGCCTGCACTCGATGTGGGTCCCACTTGAAGCAAGAGAAATAGCTTTTGTACCCTGGCCCAGTCAGTATTGATTGGGGCCTGGAGAGCAAGGCTTCCACAAAGCTAGGGACACACTGACCCAGATGTGAGCAGGGTGCCTACAGCACCCACCAAACTATGCTTCAGTCATAGCGGACAACTGTTCTTTCCCTCAAAGCTTATCCCTGCCTCAGGCATCTTTATCTTTGCTGTTTGCTCTGCCTAGAATGTTCTTCCCCAGATAATCCCTTGGCTGACTCCTCATTGCTCAGTGGATCTCAAGACTCTCCTCCTCAGAGTCCCTCCAATTGGCTTCCCTCCCTGGTTGCTCTCCCTCCCCAATCACTCTGAAATGCTTGTTCACTAATTTGCTTTGTTCATTTGCTCTCTTCATCCTCCTTTAGGATGAGAACTGCTCAAGGGCATGAGCTCCTACTCTGGTCCTCCTGTGTTCCCCAATCACCTAGAATAGCACCCAATGCTTGTTGCATAAATAAATAGAACTCACTAGTGACAATACTCAAACAAATTCTGGGGATGTGTATTGTTGAGAGCCACAGCCAAAGGGGCCCCAGCAAACTTCCAGCTGATTGGCTCACCGTGGTCCTAGCAAACTTCCAGCTGCCAGCTGATTGGCTCCTATGCAGTGATGCTCTTTGGGCTGTTTCCCCCCCCTTTCAGACCACAGAGCTGCTCATTGGGGGACTCTTTTGGCTCCGCCCACACGATCCAGCCAATCAGCCTCAAGAGCAGGAGGAGTGGGGGGGTTGAGAGGCTGGTGGGAAGCCAGATGGTGGTAGTTGGGCTCTGAGGGAATTCCTGAAGAGCTTGTGTGGTGCTGTGTGTGTGTGTGTGTATGTGTGTGTGTGTTCTAAAAATAAAGTTGGTTTCTGCTTGATAACAGGCTCCTGAATTGTGCCCAGCCAGACTGTGGCAGTGTATGGAGTGGAAATGGATGTAGAGCTTGAGGAATGAGTAAGAAGAAAAGGCTGTGTCAACAAATGACAATTTTATAGTTGGCCACAAAGCAAAAGTAAAGATAGGGGCTACAGGGCAAAGCTGCGTAAAATTTATCATTATGTTCATGCCATGAAGAATAACTTCATTAGGGGACACTGACATGTATCTGAAATTATACCACAGAAGAACAGAGGTTAAAAACAAGTTTCAATTTTCAAAGAGAAGAGACAGAAAATCTTGTTCAAAAAAACAAGCATCTTATTGGATAAATGAGTACAAGGTAAATAAAAACTGATCCCTGGAAATGCCTGCCTTCACATGAAATATTTTTTAAATTCTAAAACATACTATGCACATCTATGACATTTTAAGTAGATTATAAAAAGAGCAATCTTCAGATTACCTCAACTGACAATGGGGTCGATTGTGAACATCAGCCTCAGCCTTCAGGGTAACAAGCAGACACAGGGCTGCCTGGCCTCCCCCTCAATCACCTGACACCTTCCCGAATTTTGCTGCTGCCTTTGTTTTCATGTTCCTTTCTCTCTCACCCTTCAGGCTTTTCTGTGGCCCTAAATGTGTCTCCTTCTCAACATCATCAGCTTCTCTCAATCTTGCCACAAGCTTTTTCAAGGATCCATCCTCGTATGGGGCACATTTAAGAGTTTGAGTCTCTAGGTGGGTTGGGAGCAGAGCTGGAAGCTCTCTCCTCTCCTCTCCACAGGCTCTGGGGCACTTCTTGGCTATTCAGACCCCTTGTTTCACGCCACCCTACCCAGCACCATCTCCGACTCTGCCAGATATCTGAGCCTCACCTAAGTAGGCTCATAGAACAGACAGAGCATTAAAAATTTGGAGGAAAAAAAGTTGATTGAAGAAATGGATACAGAAACACTTTTTTGTTCAGAATTAAACAAGGAAAAATAAACACTAGGAAAACTTTTTCAAGAAGAGGAGAAGGGGAGAAAAAAGCTTGCTTTGTACATATGAACAAGCCGCCCACTTACATTTTTTTAAGTGTGAGAGGAAAACATTTTGATTGTTTTGAAAAGTGATAAAGAAAAGATAAAAATTTTTCCAAAATAAATTGGTTTTCAAAACCCTTATAAGCCATGTCTTTTTTTTTTTTTTTTAGGTCAATGACAAGTTTTGTTTTTTTGTTTTGTTTTGTTTTCATGTACCTGTAACATTTTTAAAAAATTTTTTTGTAGTTATAGATGCACAACATGCCTTTATTTTATTTATTTATATGTGGTGCTAAGGATTAAACCCAGTGCCTCACACATGCTAGGCAAGTGCTCTGCTACTGAGCCACAATCCCAGTCCCCATGTCTTTCTTTCATAAGCATTTATAATCAAATGTTCATGTCACTGACCAATTTTAAGATGTTCGCATAGCTTTAGTAACCCAAACCTTAACTTTCTAGTAAACCCAGACAATTTCATGACTTAATTCTTATACACAATGCCATTCAATATAAACACCAATATATCTAGAGAAATGTTAACTTAAAATACTTTCTTGAAACAATAAAATTCTGGAGTTTAAGTTGAATATTTAAAAGGTGTTTCTTAACTATAATACCAAAACAACCATTTAAAAGTCATCACTCATCACATTTCATAGTATTTTCAGGATTTTCTTCTTAATATTATACAACTTTGAGTGGTTTCTTGATTTTCAAGGGGAAAAATGGAAACAATTTTATCAATAAATACAAGAGATTCTATTGCAATCTAATAATCTTCTTCCTGAAAAACTTTGCACTCTGTTCACTGTTAAATTGCACCCCAAGAACAAGAGGGAAAATAAGATAATAGATCGAGTTCTCAAAACCCATTCATCCAAAACATTAATAAAAAGAATTCTAACAAATTCACACATGCCATGTCTTTTTTCCCCCTTATTTTTTAAAATTTATCAACTATGTAACCTTTTTATTTTATACTAATTGACAATTTATAATTGTATGTATTTATGGGGAACAATGTGATGTTGTGATTTGTGACTACAATGTGGAATGATTATACAAGCTAATTAGCATATTCATCACCTCAGTTATTTTTTGTGATAAGAACATTTGAAATTTACTCTTAACATGATTATTAACAGTATTCACCATGCTGTGCAAAAGACCTACAAAAAGAAAGAAAACCTGATTCTTCCTGAGACTTTGTACCCTTTGGCCATTATCACCCATTCCCTCCTTGTCCAGCTCTGTAAGCACCATTTTGCTCTCTGCTTTTTCGAGTTCAACTGTTTTAGATTCCACAAGTGAGTGAGAATATGTGGTATCTCTCTGTTATCTCGCCTGTTTATTTCACTTAGCATAATGCCCTACAGTTCCATCCATGTTGTTGCATTCCACCTCTTTTTGGAGGCAGAATAGTATTCCATTGTGTAAGAACACATTTTCTTTTTCCACTTAGGTTGATTACATAACTTGGCTATTTAATACCACTGCAAGAACATGAGAATGCAGACATCTCTGTAACAAACTGGTTCAAATCTTCTGGATACATACCCAGAAGAGGGATTGACAAATCTGTATTATCAGCTCTGTATTCCCTACAGTGCTGATACAGATCTTATATATGACAGATGCTCCATAAATGTTTCTTGGCTACAGATAAATCCTTCACTGTTCACTGTGATCTGCAGAAAATATGTCCAGGTGAAAAAAGTTCGGTCATGAATTTCATCTAGGTTGAAAATTAGAAGTCCAAAGATGGAGCTACTACAGAGGGACTTCAAACTGTTGCACTTATCAAGAAGCAACATGGAAGGTTAGAATCATGGCTCTAATTACACAAGCAGGTCGATGCAGACTATAATAATGAAAAAGAAGGCCTTATTTTTGCCTGGCTTTCAAAAAAATCTCATGTCACTACACAGTTATGCTTCCACCCAAGATTTCAGCAAGAAGAATTTTCTTCTTCCTTTATGATGTGTCTTCAACTGCCCTGGGTAACAATCTATCTGCATCTCAGTCTTTGCTTCCCCTTGGTTAAATTTCTAATCCTTGTCACATAAAACATGTGTTTGCATTAAAATATTAATTTTCTACATATCTACTATATATATATATATATATATATATATATTGTTTCCACAAACGAAAAAATGCATGTTAATATATTTATTTTTATTCAAATGATATATAAAATGTGAGGGCATTTTTTTTCTATTTAAGATCTAGCAGCACACAACTGGAGGCATTTTAATGTGATGCCATACCACAACTATGTAGACTAAAGAGGACTCAGATGTAAGACTGATTTTATTATGACCACATTCACTAAAGAACAGTATCTGAAAGTTCAAAATGTTTAGAACTACTATAATTTGAGAAATGAGAGTTAAATCATAAGACTTCAGTGGAAGACACAAAATTCTCAGGTAGCAGCAAAAAGAAAAGCAAAAGGTACTGAGGAAAGATATGCAGATTTCTGTCTCATGCTAGGGTTATGATGTTTGTAAAGACTGAGGTTGCAAATCCATGATCATTAAAAAGCTCCTTTAGGGGCTTGGGTGGTGGCTCAGTGGTAGTTTGCTCATCTAGTATGTGTGAGGCACTGGGTTCAATTCTCAGCACCTCATATAAATAAATGAATAAAATAAAGGTTCATCAATGTCTAAAAAATTATTTTTTACAAAAAAAGAAAGAAAAGATAGTTCCTTAAGGAACTAAGTCTCATTCTTTAAAAACTTATCTCAATTGCTGCAACCTGCAGCCAGATCAACCATGATCTCCACTGTAGTGTGCTACATGGGTGTTGGTACAATCCATGGGCATCACGAGGGCCACAATGACAGATTACAGCGACAAGCAGAGCAAAAGCTGGAAGCTCTCGAGTCTATTTACCCTGATTCCTTCACAAGCAGGAGTGTCTCAGCTATCCCTGGGAGCCTCCAGTCCTGTTCAGGTTCTCTCACCAGCAGGACAACTGTGCTGCGAGGATGTCAAGGGGATGAGTGAAGAAGGGATTGAGAGTATCATTCCCTAGCTTGACTGCACAGTGATCTAACCCTCCTAACAACTAGTCTTCCAAAATTATAAATGGATCTCCTGATACCACATTCTCCTTGAGTAGTGCTTCACTTGATAAGGTCCTGCTAAATATCATCAGAAAATCCACCCAGCTCACCATTACCATGATATCTGAGGCTGGAGAAAATGATGAAACTGTTCGGATTATCCTCAAGTTTACATATGATGAAAAATATCAAGATGAAGCTCCTCTCTATGAAATATTCTCCAGGAAAAGCTAGATGAAATGACATTTCTCAGACGTTTTAACATTATTAACATTGCCGATTGAAGAAAATTTTGGTATGGTGATGATCTTTAGTAACAGCTGTGCAAGAGAAATTAAATGAGGGGCTGAGGCTGTGGCCCAGTGGTAGAGTGCTTGCCTGACCTGTGTAGGCCCTGGGTTCGATCCTCAACACCACATAAAAATAAATAAAACAAAGGTATTGTGTCTATTTACAACTTTAAAAAAAACAGAGTGAAAGGACATAAAAAAAAGGAAAATTAAATTAAACAGATCAGATGAGAACTGATGAGAGGAAGAAAAGAAACAGAGAAGCCAAAGAAGCAGCAAAGCAATTATTCCATGGAAATCCTGTTACAATAGAGAATTTCTTAAGTTGGAAGGCCCAAGAGTAGAACTCTTGGAAATTAAAAAGAAACATATGAAAAGAGAAGACCACCAGGAAAAAATTAAGTAAGTGGGAAACGGTTATTTGAAACAGATCATTGACACATCTGATAACCAGTTCTTGGAGGATGCTGGAAACAGTGTGGAGGTAGATGGGTCTTTGTTCCAGGAAATGAATGACTTGGAGGTGGCGGATGATGAGGATGATCCACACCACAATCCTGCTGTCCCAGGGAGGGACTTGGCAGACTAATGGGCTATCCCCATCTGTGGAAAGGCTTGACTGCCACAGCATCTGTGGCTATGCTGAGAGGTTTTGATTCTTCTTTTTTTTTTCCCTAAAAAAATGATTTTTAGGAGAATATTTTTCTAATCACATGCATCATTGAACTTAACAAACTGACCTTAAAATAAAATAAAAACTTGCCTAAGTTTCTGAGGTAATTATAAAAGGGGGAGGCAGCAACTAAACTATTTTTTTTGTAACTCAGCTTTACTGCTTTTAGAACTTTAACCCAGGTTTCTAAAATATCACTTAGTTAGAATATTAGGAAAATTCCAAAGGAATAAAATCTGTTTAAAACCAAGTCATACAGAAATAATTTTTAATTACATCTGACATTTTAAATCTTGAAAAAATATGCCACTGATCTAATATCCACTTTAAAAAATTAAAATAAAAAAAATTCTCATTAAATAATTTGACCCCTTTGCCCCACTTTGTATACCTAACAAATAAAGTAGGAAGCAGGACAATGGGCAAGTACTGGTAACAATATTGTTTATTCAACAATAATACTTAGGGTAATGAAAGGATAACCATTTAAAGAAAATCACCACAGAAATTAAAATACGTGCCTCTATGTAATGTAATTGACTTTCCTGTGGCCAATGTTTTAGTATTTGCCCTTTCAAGTTAATTCTGGTTAGTTCGTTCTAAAACCATTGTGTACATCCTCAAAGAACAGAAGACAAACCAGGGTAGGCCTCTAGCTGAGGAAGTTGCATCATACGTTTATTTAACCAATCCAGATTCACTGGTATAAAAGAGAATCCTATTCACGACAAAAATTTGTGCCTAACAGGGAATCTGAAATGCTTCAACATATCTAGAATCCTTTCTTATCCAGTACAATCATAAAAACAGTAGCATTCAAATGTTGGTTGAATCCTTTTTGTCATTCCTCAGTGGATACTAAGATAGAATATATTCCTAATTCCAAAAAGAAGTAGAACAGATTATTTAGCCAACATTTCTTTTCTTTTCTTCTAGAGGATGGCTCCTCCCTCTGCACCATCCACTGAAATCTAGGAGGGCCTTCACCCTGTCCAGGACCAGACAATGGATCCAACTTGAGCCAAGGGAAACTTCCCTATAATGTTCCCAACCAGGATTCAATTGTACCCCATCCCTTCACCTTTGATGCTGATAAAGCAAGAAGGTCAGCTGAGAAGCAGCCAGTTTCAGTGTCACTGGCCATATAGAGGAAGGGCTCAGCTGCAATCCTGAAGCCATGGAGATGAGGGAAGGACAGACAGCATGGATACCATGGAAGCCCTGGTCCTGAGCTCCTTACACTGACAGCTGCCTGGCTTTGTAACACAAGGTTGTCTATCCGTGTTTCTGTTCTGTCACTCTTATCCACCACCACTCCCGCCACCAAAATCTCAGGGTTTTTTCCTTTAGACACTTCAAGTTGATTTTTACTTCCTTATAACCAAGGATGCTAGTACAAATGGGAATACATGCACAAAAAGGGTGTGAAGCTACCATGAAGCAGTACTGTCAGAGCGAGAGCTAAATAATTCAATAAACCTTACTTTAAACTCTTAAGAAAGGGATATATAAGGTTGATGTTGATTTACACCATAAGTATGAAAGGTTTTAATAGCAGCCAAAGAATTTTACAAGACTATTTCACATACCTAACTATATATAATAATAATTTGTAAATCTGAACTAAATTGAATATCCTATATATTAAAATTTTGTTATTTATCTTCTAATTGATAAGAAAAACAATGGCATTAGCTATTAATCAGCTAGTTGCTCCTATAGAAAGCCTGAGTGCTTTGACCAGTTGAGTGGAACCAGCCATCCAAGTTGCTGTGGCAGCTCATACCACAATTTTAGATATAATGCCTAACACGAAACAAACTGACCTGACTTAAAGGTGCCATCTATAAATTGTTGGTGAATGTCAATATGGATAAGTAGCTAAGGAATATCACAGAAACTATGAAAGTAAAAGCAGTTTATTGCGCCAATCCTGGCCTTTTAATAAAGGCTTCTGGCCAGGAAGGAAAGAAGGTTATTAAAAATTAAAGAAATAATAGCAAGGGAAAAAGCCACAAAAATATGCTAGGGACTTGTGGAATATGTAAAGAAAGTGCTGAGGAGACATCATAAACCTGCTTTCTGTTTTTCACTCCTAAATGATTTCTTTCTGTGTTCTATTCATTTACCAGCCATTTGCTGAGCTTTGTATTAGGCACTATAGGGGGTATACAGATGAATGAGACACAACTGCAGCTCTCACTGATACTTATACAAATAAACATAATGCAGAAAATATTTCTCATAGAAAAGGTAACAGAAACTACCAGGAGAGTTCAGACTGAGGGAGGCCTCCAAACAACAGATCAAACAAAATTTCAGAGTTTTTCACATTAGGTAATCAAATTCTCCATAGGAGAGTCACAAAGTACTCACAAGGTAAAATGCTAGAGATGGGGGAGGGCACTGTATGGCCAAAGACTAAAAATGATCACTCATAGCACATTATCTATATCTGGATGTAATTTGATAATTTAACAAAGGGCCTTTGTGATTTTACAGGGGCTTGGCCCAGAAGAGTGAAACAAGTTCCGTAACTCAAACCCTCATGAACAATGGCTCTTTTCTCCCCTCTGGTGGAAGATCATTTGGATGGATTCCAGGGCCTCCAAGTACACTGCCTGCCCATATGGTTCAAAGATGTGTTTAATCCTAGTTGTCCTGGATGCAGACAATCAAACTTTCCTCCCAAATTCAATAAGGAAAATTTAGCTTTGGGAATTGTTGCAACAGCTGGTCCTAAGGAACTTGGAAAGCATCTTTACCTCTCTATTCTTCTCCCCGGCACCGATTCTTATTTAGAAAAATCAAGGTTTTACTTGTTACAATACAAAAGCTAAGTCAGTTGCTAAGTCAGTTGACTTCATTTTATCAATCCTCCCCCAAAGCACCTGGTTACCTCACTAGTCTTTGTTTCTCCTAGTCATTCAAAGAAGATTCAGCTCATATAAAACACAGAGCTGTTTCCTGAATGACCCCATCAAGTCCCTCCCATGGGCAAACACTAACCCTAGTACCGTAAGGACAGCTGACTTCCAGGAACTACAGCACAGTGTAGGTCCACCTTGGTTCAGGTAATTCCCCATCACACTCACCAAGGTTATTTAATTTAGAATTCTAAGGCACAAAACAGGCTTGATCAGAAGAAAAGAGACAAAATCAGAGATAAAACCTATAAACAGGTACACTGGAGCACTAGCTTTAACATAAAGTCAGAGACAGAACAGCTAGATGGATAACGTGAGTTCAATAGAACAAACGTGGGTTCTCAATCCAGGCCTTGGGCAAGATACCTTACTGATTGGAATGATAATAATGGTGCCTATACTTAAAAAGAGTGTAGTTGGGAGGTGTTCCAACAGCCTAGAACAACGCTCAGTAAAGCAAGAGTATTAGCATAATGCACACTGAGGAGTGACAGGCACTAAAGCTTCAGGCACCACAGATGCCCTGATTCCTGGGCTGGTACTTCTGCATGAGGTCTGGAACTGGTCTTGGTTCTCTAGGTTCAGATCAACCTGAGCACTTCCTTCTATATCAGCCTTAGGCTGCCAAGCCCATTTCCAGCCCCTCCTTAATTTCATCAGTTCCTATTGATTCTTCTCCAGTATCTGTGTTTCTATGCCATTACACTTTGGTTTGGCACCATTCCATGAAATTTAAGCAACTTTTTATGAGCTATAGGGATACCCCTCAGGCTTTCTTGATATTTCATTTGGCTAAAGGGGGAAAGGGCTATTTGTTGTTCAATATTAAGTTTTATGTTTCTCCTTTTCTCTCTCTTCCTCCTCCTCCTCTGCAGCGGCCACCAATGCTGCTGCTGCTACTCCTACTCCTACTCCTACTCCCTTCTTTTCTTCTTCTCCTCCTCTCTCTCTCCTTCCTCCTTTTTTTTTAGTATTATATTTCCCACTGTAACTACGAAGCTATAGCTTAAGAACAAATAAAAACTAAAAACCTATATTTGCATAATGAAACTGTAAAAATAAGGTTTATTGAACAGATTAGAAAGATGACAAGAGACTTTACAGCCATCAAAACACACAAGGGAAATTTACTGAATAGTAAATGCTAGGAAACGTGAAACTTATATTTACCAGCAGGACAATCAGCTACATGTATATAGTTGACTGCCAGTTTAAACTTTGAATAAGAAAAGATTTTTTTTAAAAAAAAGAACTTATCAAGAATCAATTTCATCAATATCAACCAAATAATTTTTCAAATAAACAGTTCTAAATTGGCAGGCACACATTTCCCCCCAAAAATTGAGAGTGTTTTAAGCTAATTGATGCCAATCAGAAAGAAGGACTCTGTCTTCTGAGAGAGTACTAAACAAAATGTTCTATCTGATAAAAGAAGGAATGAAATTATGAGACATCAGCTTTGAATACATACACAAATAACTGGCTTTCTTATTAAAAGCTGGTGAATCATCCATGATGCATAGATCTATGCAGAAGCAGAATCTACCCACGTGTTAATCCTCAATCACAAAACCCACAACTGTTCTGCCTGTCCTCTCATGTACAAAAGCATTTTACCTCTATGTGTAAGTAGCATAGGGTGCTACAACTGAGACACTGTATTTTAATAGCAGTAAGAAAATTTATAGGTAGAATTCATTATTGTACTATAATTTAATTAGCTTGAAATTAAAATGAGAATATAAACTCCAGTGAAAAGTAATTATTGGTAGAGCACTGTATAGAAGCACAAGTCCTTTTCTCAAAGATATTCCCCCTACTCTGAAAATGTAAGCTCTAATTACGTGGGCAACTAATTTTAGCTGAAACTAACCCTATTTATCAGATCAAACCTTAAGTACCATGTGTCAGCTAATTCTCCAGTATTTAAGTACTTTTTTTAAACAATTGGCATGCCCATGAAATAAATTTTTTTAAGTAGGAATAATTATTTGAAAAAGTGATTGATTCTTTCAACCCTATTTAGATATTTTTAAAGAATCAGAATACCATAACTTTCACCAACTTTTCTACAGACACAGAAGTATTCTCTGAAATTTTCAATTTGAAATTACATCTAGGTTTATAGGAAATCTCATATAGGGCTGCTCAGCCCCACATCAGTTCAAAACCAGCATCTAACATGCAAAACTGTTAAAGAAGAAAGCACGCTAAGACCTGACAC
The DNA here is from genome assembly GCF_052094955.1 of Ictidomys tridecemlineatus. Classification (NCBI taxonomy): domain Eukaryota; kingdom Metazoa; phylum Chordata; class Mammalia; order Rodentia; family Sciuridae; genus Ictidomys; species Ictidomys tridecemlineatus. The sequence goes on from NC_135478.1 coordinate 203,248,237, forward strand.
CTTATCAAAAGACTCTAGGCACCACAGAAAATAGAACAGCTCTATCTCTTTCAATGACAATTTTCCCATGTACAGGGACTGTAAATATTAGAGTTAAGACTTTCATCAGACATGGTGTGTCATTCCTCACAAACTTAAATCTCCCTTGGTCCCTCAACCCCTCCCAGCTATAGCTCCACTTCTCTGTGATTTTCTTTATATCAAAATTCCTCAAAAGGATAAGCTGATCACAACTTCCTCTCCTTTCATTCAGTCTTCAACCCATTGTCATCAGGTTCCTATTGCTCTATTCACTAAGTGTCAGCAACAGATTCCACAGGGCCAATTCCAGTGGGCAATTCCCAAACCTTACCTGAACCTCTCAGCAGCACCTGACACAATTGATCAGCATTTCCTTCCTCAAACTCTTTCTTCACTGGAGTTCCAAACACCATACACCCCTAGTTACCCTCCTGCTTCACTGTTCACTGGTTCAGCCTCCTCAGGATCCTTTACTGGACCCTCCTCCTCTTTCCAGCCTCTTAAAACTGGCATGTCTCAGGACTAGGGCCTTGGACCTCTTTTCCTCTCTGTCTACACTCCCTTCAAAAGTGATCTGATCCCATTTCACTGCTGAAATACCATCAATATACAAAGAGTTCACCATTTTTATATCTCTAGGCTCAACCTTTCCTTTATCTTCAGACTTATACTACTGACACAACAACTTTTAGATATTGTTAGTCGGTTTTCCATCCTCTGATAAATATGTCAGATAATCAACTTACAGGAGAAAGGCTTTATGTTGGCTCACAGATTCAGAGGTTTCAGTACATAGTCTTTGGCCCTGTTGTTTGGGCCTGTGGAAGCACAGTACATAAGAGCAGGGAGCACATAGCAGAGGAGGCTGTTTACATCCAGGCAGTTGGGAAGCAAAGAGAAAGAAAGAGGCAGTTGCGGGGGTCTGAGTACCACTTTGAGGACATATCCCCAAAGATCTAACTTCCTTCCACTAGACCCCAGCTCCTACAGGTACCACCATTTCCCAACAGCACCACAAACTGGCCACCAGGCCTGTAGTATATGAGCCTTTGGGGGACACTTTAGATTCAAACAATAACAGGTTTCTAATAGGACCTCAAAGTTAACAAGACCAAAATCAAATTCCTGATTTCATAACCTCTCAAAGCCCTGTTTCTAATAATTCCTCCACCGCAAATTGGGCCTACCTTTAACGCACACAATTTCTCTAATAAAAAATTCAAGAATCCTTAAATGTGCTCATATCCTACATTATATCCACCAGCTCATTCTCTTGGCTGTGCTTGGAGAACTTATTCAAATCCAACCACCTCTTAGCATCTGTGTGTTCCATCCGAGTCTAAGCCACCATCATATCTCACCTATACCACCCTCAGTGGCCTCCTAACTGTCTTTGAACCATTACTATCCTATTCTTCCCCATCACAGGGTCTTCTCTACACAACAGCCAGAATCTAAAAGTATCAGTGTCCTGGCTCAAAATCCCAAACAGCTTCTGTGTTGGAATAACATACTATACCCTAACCATGTCCCCTTGCCCACTGCACACCAGCCACTATTATCTCCTACCTGTTTCTTAAGAACATTAGGCACAGTCAAGCATAGTGGCACATGCCTGTAATCCTAGGGGCTCAGGAGTCGGAGACAGGAGGATTGCAAGTTCAAACCCAGCCTCCGCAACTTAGTGAGATCCTGTCTCAAAATTAAAAAAAAAAAAAAAAAAAAAAAAAACAAGAAGGAGTGGGGATATAGCTTAGTGGCAAAGAGTTCCTGGGTTAAATCTCCAGTACCAAACAAACATTAAGCCCTCTTTACCTTCAGGCTGTTGTAACCTCTTCTAGAAACATTCTTCCACTAGATTTTACCAAGGCTTGCTCCCTCCTTTCTTTCAGAACTATACTCAAAAGTCATCTTCTCAGAATTGTCTTCCCTTATCACTTAGACACCTCCCCCATCTTTCTTGCTTCCCTTTCCTTGCTTTGGTTTATATTCCTTGTACTTGGCCTGAACAAATTATACATCTATTATCGGCCTCACCTCTACTTAAATAAAAGTTAGTGGACACATATTTGCCTCACTCTTAAAACTCTGGGCCAAGGACAGTGCCTAGAAATAGCAGATGCTCAATAAACATTTGTTGAATGAACACATGAAAGAGTCTCTACTCTTATCCATTGCTTACTGAAGTAGATAATAGTATGTGTTTCTTTGTTTATTGAGTTGATATCTATGGTGCAATACCAAAAGGAATCATTAAATATTTTTTCAAGTTATATAGTTATAGCCTCATAATGTCAGGTAGAAGATTTCTAGGTAGAAAGAGCTATATGGGCAAAACAGAAAGATAGGCAAAATTTTAAAAGACATTTGAGCGAATATTGGGAGTTCCCAATAGGAAAGCTGGGAAGATATTGGGGATAAGAAAGAAGAAAATAAGACAAAAGGCAACATGACTGGTCTTATGGGTGGGCCTGAGCTTTGAGTGACATCTTATAGGCAATAGGAAAACAACAGTCAGAATGTCATTTGGGGCAAACTATTCTGGGCACATAAGATCATATAAGCCATATAATCATATCTTCTTAGTTGAAAGGGCAACTAAACTACTCCAGAGAAGCACAAAGATAAGACATATAAGCAGATCAGTTTTAATTATTCTTTATACCCTTTATTCCCTTATCATTCATATCTAAAAGATATTCATAGTTTCTTGCTCACAAACCTTGAACTGATCAATTTTCCTTGTGAGATTATTTTCTTAGCATGCTCCATTTTAATTATTTTCAGCTTTTAATCAATTAGCTCTTCAAGAATACTTATATGACAATCTTTAATTAATACAGATTCCTGTGTATAAACAGTGAATCAGTTAACTTCCTTATTACATTAATTGTTAATATTGCTTTGGGTAGGGAAACATTCAACAAGGAAATTCAATTATAGTTATTTTAATTATTAAAAAATACTCATATCTGATTATTAAGATAAAATAGTGTAGAGTTTATCCAATGTAGACTTCAAATTAAAGTAAGAGTTCAGTTGGTTTAGACAAGAACCATTTTAGAAGTCTTACATTTTTATGATTAAAACAGTTGGTTTGATGTTGAAATTTAATGTAGCATGTACATGATCAGTTTACTGTTTCTTTTTTAATCAGACACCTTTTAATTAAAATCAAATGGGCATGCTTTACCCAGTTTAGTAAGCCATTCACCTTCACTCGTTGGCTTCCTCTGCATCTTTACTCTTTAGAATGCCATCACAACATTCCTTACCTTAGAGCTCACTCTCTACATCTCACTTGGCAGTTGCTCCATCTCTGAGTGCTTCACAGGAACATACTGAGCACCCACTACACATTGTGGCATGGTGCCTAACCCACAAGGGCATAAAGATAAAGGATGATATCCTTCCCTGCTTCCACCACCCAACCTTTCGTCCTTTCTAGCTCTTGGGAATTCACAGCAGATGCCCTATCCCTCTAACTTACATGACCTACATATGTATGTTTTTATATTCTCACCAAAATGACTTAATTCCAATGGCATATCTGTTGTCCCTCAGTGATCTTTCCTACATTAGCCTCTTGACACTCTAGATCTGTTTTTAAAAGAAGCAAAACAATTCGGGATAGAAACAGTGTATAATGTCAGCCATCTTAAACAAATTCTCTCTGTTCAGTTAGCAAGTTTATGACAAATACCAAATAAGAGATGATCTAAAGAATAAACATTACAAAGAATAAACAAAAAAGCGACTAGGTGGACATTGTGTCACTGGACTTCACAAGTACTGAGTCCACGGAGTTGATTCTAGGGACAAAGCAACTACATAGCACACTTCCTTTAGCACAAACTTGTCCAATTTCTGTCCTGCTTATCCACATGTCTGAATGAACCTTTCCTATAAGTTCCAAACACCACCACCATAGATGTACTATGTGACGGGGACAGCCATAAGGACAGGTATCTGCATAAGTTATTCATTATAAAGACAAGTCATAGAACAATAGGGACACCACCCAAAAAACCTCTGTCCCAGTGGGAATACCTACCTGGTAGGTGCTGCCTTGGCACACTGCCTCCAAATCTGTGTTGGCATCACACACCAGGGTCTACTCCAGGTCAAGACCCCCCCACATGCACACTTATGTAACCTAAACAACTTCTGTTCAATAAATATTTAAGTAGGAAGAAGTACAGATGTTTTAAATTTTAAAAACGACCTTTAGCCACCAAGCTTAGTATTTACATTCCACAGAAGTAGTCACATTTTAAATATCTTCGGGAAGAATACACACAGAACAACCATTTTAAAATGGAAAAAAAGCAAATATGTACAAAATCTGAAATACTCCCTATAAGAGCATGAAAAAGGAAACTGGTTTTTCATACACAGGCTAAAAGTACTCTTCCTTCATTTATGTGCTCAACATTTTTATGCACCTTTTCCTAGCACACCCTACAAGTACGGAACCCTGCTGGCAGAATGCTTTTCTCTGGGGAGAATTTTTTCTAACTTGATAGAAGTGTCCTGAATTTAAAGCAGTTTTTCTTTGTCATCAGAACAGTGCAATGACCTCTATGTAAAATATAATGAAAAAGGCAAGTCGACGCTCTAAGGTGGAAAATGAAACCTGGGTTTGCGTCTGCAAAGATACCCAATCTGTAGGTTTATATTTCTTTCACACAACTGAAACAAAGAAAATATAAATAATCCTATGCATGGCGGAACCTGCTGACAATGATCTCTCCCACAGGAGACCTGGATACCACTGGGAAACAGATTCTGATTGTCAGCCTTCTTCCCATATTTCCCATATTGTCAAAAACGATATATAGAAACCCTGGTGGAGTCAAAATATGATGAAAATACCAAGGACCCAGACCCAATCACCATTACAGTCCAATAAAATTTCCAGCCCACAGCAAATGTGAAACTTATTTAAATGGAAAAGCCATCAGATTCAGAAAGAACAAATCCAGTCAAGTTTGTTAAATGCAGGCAGTGTTTCCACAAACATTACAGGCTTGACCAAAGAGCTATATGATCATGGGTCATGGTCCTGAGATCATTACCTCCTTTTCATAAAACTGGCCAGTGCAGCAGTAATGGCTGCCCAGTGTTCAACTTCGTGATCTAGGGTGTGGCAAGAAAACTTAACTCCTAGTCCCTTCCTCCAAGACTAAGAAGGGTGCCTATAAGAACTGAGAAAAACCACCTGGGGTTGAACTTAAAAGAGAAAATCTCTTCCTGCAACTAAGAGAAGGAGCATCTATGAGCTTCAATTCCACACCAAATAAATTAGGCCTTATCCTGAAGGCTATGAGGAACAGTGAAAGTCATTCAGCAGTGAGGAGCACAAACCTGCCTGAGGTCCAGAGAGAGAGATCCCCAACAGGAATGAGGATAGATTTTCAGATATGTAAAATGAGTCCTGTTGGACATTCCTGTAGCAATATAGGCAAAAAAATTGAAAAAAAAAATGAAGTAACAGAAGTAGAAAATAAATTTGAGACATAATTGGCACATGAAATCAACTCAATGAGGATGTTTAAAAAGAGGGAGGTGCTAATGATGTGACAATGACTCCAACAAATCCTACTCTCAATAAAATGTAATGGCTGTTTCAGTGTGCCAGCCTCTGCACTAAGTGCTTGTTCATGTTATTAGACTACTCAAGGGTCTTAGATGGTCACTTCATGAAGGGAAGGGAGGGGAGGACAGCAAGGAAGATGATCAGAAGAGGGCTGAGGAAAGCGCCATCCAAGGACATAAACAGAACTTATCCCACTGTGTGGTACAGCACTGTTATTCTACCCACTTAACATGTGAGAAAGATAAAGTGTGCATGGTGGCGTTGGAATCCAAACCTGTATCTGCCAATAACATAGCCTGCAGGCCAGATTGCTCTCTGTGCTCTGCAAGATTCTGAATCCATGGGTGACCAGAAAGCAATATTTAAGTAGCTAAATCTAATTATAAGACACTGGAATTCTATACTACTCTTCATCTTCTGGCTTCTGTGCGTAGTCTGATGTCATGATCTTTCACAATCTCATTACTCCTTCCTCTGCATTTGAAGAGCGCTTCAGACACGTTGAGGATATTCTGTTTCCCAGCAGAACTCCATGGATTGGCAGCTGTGGTGGCCCTGGGATTAAACTGTTCTTCATCCAGCACACCCTTACCTTCTAATAAAAGAATCAGATCATCTGCACCCCTTCATTGCCTAGGAGGCTTTTCATTTTTCCTCAAGTTAATCATTTGGTGTCCAGGTAACTGGTGTTTTTCTGCCCAAATAGGAGAAGAGCTCAAGCAGCAAGCTGGCTAGCAAAGTCTAATGCCTATGTGCACACACCAGGCCCTCACAAACAAAAAATGTGGACGCTCCAAGCTGAAGCCTGCAGATTTATTTTATGACCTCTGAAATGTGCTAATTCATCTTCTCCCAGTCATGTAATGTGGATGGTTACAGAAAGAAGAGGAAGTATAAGGATTGGGTCAATAATAAACATCTTTGAGGCACTAGAGATGCTACCCCTTATTGCCCTTTGTGTGGCTCTTTGATTATAAAGGGATAAAAAAAATCTCCCAGGTTACTACAAAACTATCCTGTCCAGATGCCTAAAGGGCCTCAACAATGTGAGCGGGCTTCTGGTCTCCACTGGATGCTGGCTGAAAAGAACTGCTGAGTTGATGTGCTGTCCACCTCTACCCGCTGAGATAGTTCAGAGGCAGATTCATGATTTATTTATTAGAAGCATTTCATGTAAAGTTTGGTAAAGTCCTAATTTTGCCATTTTTATTATATTAGTACTAAGACAGTCAACAGTTCATTCTTAATAGAGACGTCTGCTTTATTTAGAATCATATTCTGCAAGTCCTTTAATGTCTATCATGGTGGAGATAAAAGCTAAAGGCACTTTAACAGCTTTATGTTGACACAAAGTCATCATTACTATTTCAAGTCACAGTAGTATATAGATCATGGACTCTGGGACCAGACAGCCTGGGTTCACATTATGATTCTTCTGCTTACCAGGTGTCTGACTCCTGGCAAGTTCCTTCATCCCTCTGAGACCTACTTGCCAGAAAATGGGAATAATGATGGTACCAATTTCTAGGACTGACTGGAGAATTATGTGTACATATATATGATAAAGTAAAAATAACATTGGCTAAATACACTTCGTCACTGCATTAAGGAGATGGAAAAACTCAGAAAGGAAAAATTCAGATGGGAAAGCTCAGAATCTAATTAATATAAAAGTCTTATACACATGTCAGTATAAGAAATGTTACAAATATATATTATATAACAAAAATATAAGAAATACTGCAGAGAGGAAAGTATGCTTTTATATAAATGCATTTTCCTTGGTGAGGAGAAATAGATAAAAATTGCTAAATTTATATAATATACAGGAAACAGATAAGAGAAAATGTTGGTCTTTCCTTGATAAGATACTAAACAGATAATCCTAGTATTTTAGCAAACACAAATATAAAATGGTTCTTTATATTCTTCCTTGTCTAGCTAAATTTGTTTGTTACAGGACTACTAAAGATTAAAGATTATCCTTGATAATCAATAAATAATAATCCCTTACCTTCATGGGGTTGTTCTATCAGATGGAAAAATACATACAGATAAAACATTAAAACCATAAAATTTGAATTCTTTTTATTTTTAAATTTATTTTCAGTAATAAAACCTATTTTAAAAGAAGGGTAGCACAGCTGTTTTTCAAGTTGCCCTCTTCTCTATGTAGTCATAAAACAGTGAAAGAATGGCAGTAACAGAAAAAAAAAATGTGTCGGGGGGGGGGGGGTTGAACTCAAGGGCACTCAACCAGGGTCTCACTGAGTTGCTTAGTGCCTTGCTTTTTTACTGAGGCTGGATTTGAACTCACGATCCTCCTGCCTCAGCCTCCCTAGCCACTGGGATTCTAGGCTTTCCTGGCAAATTCTATTAATTCTTTTGGAGTATTTTTTTCTTTCCTTTTATGAGGATAATTATCTGGGTAGAAGAGACAGTGATTTATATTTCATAAATCTAAAACTGCAAAGATTGTCTTCAAATACATTAAATTCTACTCACTATATTAAGGTTTCACTGAACTTTCAATTCTGTTTCACTGTATATTGCAGGTCCATACTTAAAAACAAAACCATTCTTCAAAATCAGTATTTTTAAACATTTTTATATCTAGCCTTGTTTCAGAAATGATTTCAAGGCAGACTGTGAGTCACTTACAATACAGCAAGTTAAAATAAAAGTCCCTATAGCTAGGTAGGACATCAAGTTAAACATGGCATATTTACCACTCAGACCTTTTATCTCTTTCCCTCTCAAAATACATGCCTCTTAAGGAATAAAAAAGATGTAAACTCATTAGGATAAAGAAAAAAAATATTTCAACAATGCCAGAGAAGCAAGTACTGGTTTGATAAAGCACAGGAAGTTGCTGGTAAAGTTCCTACAGGGGTACACCAATGAGATATGAACCAATTCATGCACAAAACCCAAACAGGGCTGATAAACCCAAGGGAGGGGGAGAGGATCAGAACTGAAATCAGGAGTTCAGTGAGTACGCATCAACTTAAACTCTGAAGTTCCCATCCTACCAATGTACCCATGATATTCTTCTCTGAAAAAACAGGCTTCTGGACACTTGAAGGTTGACAATAACCATGAAGGGAAAGTTGACTCAAGATTGGAACTCAATTCAGAGGGAGTAAGTACTGAACAACACTAGGACCCTCAGATCTACTGCCCTGATCTGCTTCCACATATAGGACTCAATTTCCCCAACCAAGAGTATTCTTTGAAAAAAATAAATAATAATTTTAATCCTATGAAAGAAGTCCTCACAGGGGCTGGGATTGTGGCTCAGTGGTAGAGTGCTCGCCTAGCACATGTGAGGCCTTGGGTTTGATCCTCAGCACCACATAAAAGTAAATAAATAAAATAAAGATATGGTGTCCAGTTACAACTAAAAAATTTTAAAAAATAATAAAAAAAGAAAGAAGTCCTCACATACATCCTGACATCTGTAACTCCCCTGACAGAGCAGCTTCCCTGCCCCTTTATAACCATTTATCTAAGCAACCTGCTAATAACCCTTATTCATGAACAGAGGTACCACTCACCACATTGGACTCAAGCTAAACACTGGACAGCAAATGAGAAACATTCAGTTACAAACGGACTCCAACATATAAAGAATACTTCTGTGTAATATCTATGTTATATCTAGACCTCCCACATGAATAAAGGAGGTCTAGATATAACATAGACATTACACAGAAGTATTCTTTAAAAGTAAAGGATAACACAAATTTTTTAAAACTATATTTAATAATTTAAGTACAGTCAAAACAAATAGAACCCTCTAATGTAATATCTTCAGAGATAATATCACATATATAAAATAAGAACAGAATGCTAATAAAAGAAGTCATCATTAACCAAGAAAGATGATTGCTGATATTAAAAATACAATAAAAAATTTAAATCAAGGAGTTAGAAAAAAAAGTCAAAGAAATCTTTTAGAAATCAGAAACAAAACACTAATGAATAAAAAATGCAAATGAATATCTGAGAATCTTAGAATACTATTGCAATAACTTAGGGGATCCAAAACCTAGTTAAAATTAGGAAAACTGAAGCAATAATTAACAAAGTAATAAAATCAAGAGGTTTCCAGAATCAAATAAGTTTCTAGATTCATCCCAGAATTAAGTCACCACTTTTTATATTTGAAGAGTCCTAAAAATGCTCAGTCTAACTGATGAAAAAAGGGACAAATTATGAAATTTGACCATACCTAAAATAATAATATAAAAAGATTCCAAGAGCTTCCAAAGGAAAAAAAGTTAAAACACATGAACACACATTTAGTTAGCAATTAAAGTGGCAAAGACCTCCTGAAAGTAAAAATGGGATACAGATGACAAAGGAGAATAATGATTTCAAAATTCTGTGTGTGGGGATGAGTCAGGGAGGGAAATATATATATATATATATATATATATATATATATATATATAGAGAGAGAGAGAGAGAGAGAGAGAGAGAGAGAGAGAGGGAACTTTATTTTTTTTAAAGAGAGAGAGAGAGAATTTTAATATTTATTTTTTAGTTTTCGGTGGACACAACATCTTTGTTTGTATGTAGTGCTGAGGATCGAACCCGGGCCACATGCATGCCAGGCAAGCCCGCTACTGCTTGAGCCACATCCCCAGCCCAAGACAGAGAACTTTATACCCAGCCCAACCTTTCAATCCAATGTCAAAATAGAAATAAAGGCAGTAGTACCACAATGAAAGAGACAAAAACAGCCTCCTATATTCCTTTTCTTATGAAATATGTTAGTCAAGAACAACTTAGAAGAAGAAAAGTTTATTTTGGCTCACAGTCTCAGAGGTTCAGTCCATGGTAGACTGACTCCATTGTTCTGGGCTGAGATGAGGCAGAGCCTCATGGTACAAGGGCATGGTGGAGGAGTGCTATTCGGCTCATGGAGGCCAAGAATCAGAGAAATAGAGAAAGAACCAGGCACCAAGAAGACCCCAAAGGCACATCCCCACTGATCTACTTCCTCCAGCTCCACCCAATCTGCCTATAATTAACACCCAGTTACTGCATTTAAACTAGGATTGGCTGATTTAAGTTACAGCTCCTGTAACTAATCATTTCACCTCTGAGCATTCCTGCTTTGTGTCACATGAGCTTATGGGGCAAGACCTCATATCTAAACCATACAGGAAGCTACTGACTTACACGCTCTTTCAAACAATAAAGTAGAAGGCGTAAAATCCTGATTTGGGCAATCCAATATGACAGAGCACTGAAGGATGTTTGGAAATCATGAAGGGTCTTCAGGCCTAATATAAAAACCAGTTGTCCTGCAGTTAGAAAAGCAGGAGCTGTGGAACACAGGCACCTAAGTGCATTTAATCACATGAATGATTTTGTGGAGGAGGGAATAGAAAGTTAGGATGTAAAAAAGTGAGTAAATAAGAAACAAGTGTTAATTACTAACTTAAGATGAAAGAAAACATTATGCAAGAAAGGGAGCATATCATAATATACTTGTTGGTTCTTAAGGAGTACGAGTATATAATGCATCAAAGCAGAAGCTGTACAAAAGTAATGTATAAAAATTTGGGCTGGGATTGTGGTTCAGTGGTAGTGCGCTTGCCTAGCATGCACTGGGTTTGATCCTCAGCACCACATGGAAATAAAATAAAGGTATTGAGTCCATCTAAAACTAAAATAAATAAATAAATATTTTTTAAAAAGAATGTGGTTACATGTGTTGTTACTTAGATACTGCAACATAAAGCTTTAACATTAAAAAACTTGATAGACCCTATAAGACTAATTTCTCTGAATTGGCTTATAAATTATAGGTAATCCTTAAATTAATGTTTAAAAAGTAAGTCCAAAACTTTGAGGCAATTGTGGCATCATTTTGAATAAATATGTAGCCATCCAATGTAGATGATACTGGAAAAAATAAGTCTTTGAGAAATAGTATGTAACAGAATGTCTGGGGGTACTTATCCAAAAACCAAACCAACAAAATGAAAAATATATCCTTGGCTTACAAAAGTAGTATTAAACCAATCAATTAAAAAAAAGGAAAGCCATAAAAATAGGTTTGCAAATATTTGCAATAAAGTGTATCTTGAAAACAATTCCAAGGGGTTGGGGTTGTAGCTCAGTGCAGTGGTAGAGTGCTTGCCTAGCATATGTGAGGCACTGGATTCCATTCTTAGCATCACATATAAATAAATAAATAAATAAATAACATAAAGGTTCATCAACATCTAAAATTTTTTTTAATTTCCAAATGTAAAATGCATAGATTTCTCTGACTGAAGCACATCATATTTCGTTTTCCTTTATTTTGAATCCCTTTAAGTACAACACACATGTGATATGAGACTATATGTAGAAACTTAAATTCATCTGAAACAAAACTGCTAATTTACACCACAAGAATCCCAAAATCAACTCATCCCACAATCTTTTCAAACACCACTTATGGTAATTATAACCTTCAAGTTACTCGGGTCCAAAGCCATGATGACTCTAATTTGATGTCCTATTTATTAGCAAATCTTGTTGGTTCTGCCTTCAAAATAAATGAAGAATCCATCCATTTCTCAGTCTCTTCAGGTGAGCCACCCTAATAAGACAGCAATGATCCACCACCATCTTGGAAATAACTGCAGGGGCCTCTCAAAAACGTTTCTTGCTACTCCTGACTTTACTCAGTATAACTGATAGTGATCTGATTTAAGTAGTAGCCAAGTCACAAGTCACTCCACTCTCCTCAAACAATGGTTCCTCATCTCAGTCAGAGTAAAAGCCAACTTTTTTTTTTTTTTTTTTGTCATACTGGGGATAGAATTCAGTATCATGCATGGTAGGCTAGTGTTCTCTACCACCAAACTACATCCCCACCCCTTTGCCCAACGATCTTCACCTTATTTTGAGACAAGAGTCTAAAACTTGTGATCCTCCTGCCTCAGCCTCCCAAGTAGCTGGGATTGCAGGCATGTACAATGGTGCAAAAAAGCCAATTTTATAACAGACTGTAAGTCCCTAGTGATTTACATTTCTGATCTCATTCCTATTACTCTCCACCCTACCTTTCCCTCTACCTGAAACATCATTTTCACATGCATGCACATGCTCCCCTCCCTAACCCTCCCCCTTGGCCTATGCTTGAAAGTAACCTTCTCCTGTGAAGTCTTGCCCATTTAAAATCATCTACTTTCCTAATCTCCTCCCTTGCTTTATTTTTCTCCATAGTACTTACCACCATCATATGAACAAATTTTGCTAAGGTGTTTACTGACTGCCTCCCTTTATCATTAAGTTCCATGACTGCAGGGATTCTTGTCTCCCTTGTTCACTACCATATTCCTCAGGATCCAGACTTATGAAAAATATGTACTAGATGATTAATAAACACTTCTGAATGAAGTGATCTGCAATTCAACAAATTGCATGTAACCAAATGAAGATTTATATTTTAAAGTTTTAATTGTGGTTGTTGTTTTGGTACCAGGGATTAAATCAGAGGGTGCTTAACCACTGAGTCACATCTCCAGCCCCGCCCTTTTTTATTTTGAGACAGGGTCTGGCTAAATTGCTGAGACTGACTTTCAACTCTCAATCATCCTGCCTCAACCTCCTAGGATTATATCCTCCTCAGTCACTAGGATTATAGATATGTACTACCTCACCTGGCCAACTTTTAAATGTAGTATCAAAATATTATTTATCTTGATTTCTGAGGTGTTTGTTTTTTTGATAAGGCCCAAGTGACTGACTTACCTCACTCTACCCACAGTCCTTGCTCTACCATCTTAAAGTTTTAAAAAATATTTTCAAATAATTAGTACCATGAATAAAATTTAAAATTTAAACATTACAATCTAAAGTATACACATCTGGGCTGGGATTGTGGCTCAGTGGTAGAGCGCTCACCTAGCACTGTGAGGCTCTGGGTTCAATCCTCAGCACCACATAAAAATAAATTAATTAAATAAAGAATATTGTGTCCAACTACAACTAAAAAGTAAACATTTAAGAAAAATAAAATACACATATCTGAGTTGAGCACCAAGGAAATGAAGGTCATATTTATAATTAAACTTACAGATTACTTATGGCTTTATTTTTATTTCTTTACTTTTTAAAATCTTTCTTGAAATGAACTCTGACAAGTGCAATTATTTTAATGCATCCTTTTGCTCCAAAAATATATTGATGCAAAAATCATTTAATTACAATTGCATGGAAAATTCCATACATTTAACGTATCAATTTAAAATTTTGCATTAATTACATTTTAATGTAATGTATGAGATCGCTCATAAAATGACACAGCTAAAGGATGCCTCATTGCCTCATTCTGTAGCTATATAACGCCATCTGGCTCAATGTGAGAGAAACCACAGTTATCTTGAATAAATGCAGAATTTACAGTTGCCAAAGGGACTTCCTTTTAAGATGAAATAAATTAAGTTGGAATATTTTGCTTATTTAATAAATACTTCCTAGGAAAGAAATTAATGAAAAAATATTTTAGATAATAATAATGATGCTATTACCAAACATTTTATACATACTGCCATATTTAATCTGTTCAATAATCCTTTGAGGTAAACAGATATTATTCTTAATCCCATTTTACAGATGGGAAAACCGGGTCACTGAAAAGAGAAGCCACTTCATAGGAATCCTAGTAGAGTTACAATTCAAATCCAGGTAACCTCCTTCTAATACAACAAATGCCATCCAAACCCATTTCATGTGTCTCTCACAGCATTTTTAAAAAGAAATGTTGGAATATGCCTTGTAATAGTTCATAGTCCAGAGATGTGGACCCTCAATTTTGAGGGTACATCATTTTATTAAAAATTAAGATGCCAGGGCTGGGATTATAGCTCTGTGGTAGAGGGTTCACCTAGCATGTTCAAGGTCCTGGGTTCAATCATCAGCACCACATAAAAATAAATAAATAAAATAAAGGTATTGTGTCCAACTACAACTAAAAAAGCAACCATAAAAAAAAACTAAGATACCAAAGACAAAAGATTAGATTCTTCTAATTGCTCTAATTATTCAAATGCAATTTCCACTAAAAAGAAAAATACATTAATTTTTTAGATGTAAAAAAAATTTGGGTTCAGGTGTCAATATAGTAGCAAGAGTCCATAGTTGGATGTCTTAATGACAACCATGAGTCCTCAAATTTTATAAAGTTTTCTCAAGAACCAAAATTTTCCATTTCTATTGGATCATCAAAGAATTATTTCCAAGGAATATACCAACTATGAGCAACTTTCAAATTATTTTTTCAGACATTCAGCAAAATAAAATTCATTAACTACCTAGAACCAACCTGGGAGTAATCAAAAATACATGAAATTTGTTTTATGTCTTCAGAATATTTAGAGCAAATTACATATATTTTCAAATGTCATTTTGAGGTAAAAACGTCCTGAGTTATGAAAACTGAATGTACTAAAGCAATCTGTCCTCAACAACAATGAATCCCCCACCCTTTCACAGGGAAGACCAAGTTCCAGCAACTGAAACACCCTGGGTTAACAATCCCCGCTGGGTGCTATTGTGGGGAAATATGATCATAACAATACTTCAGCCTTTTTCTCAAGGGAGACCAAGGGCTCAGAGACGACAGATCAATGAATGAAACATTTTCATTTTCATTCATGCACACCTTCCTTCTTAATCCCTCTCCTCCGTTCTCTGTTGCTGAGGGCCATTGCCAAGTAGGAATGACGCATTGATATTTCCTTGCCAGCGTACCCCATGTTAAATGGACTTGCCTTGGACATTGCATATATGCTTTAGTAAGGTGACCTTGCTCAAAGACCAGGGCGGATCCGGGTTTAGAGCTGATCAGGTTTGAGGAAGTTTCCCTGCTCCTTGAGTTTAGGGCGTTCCTGGTTTAAGACAATAGGGGTTTTAGGGAAGTTGGAGGTTGAAGATTATTGCTGCTGGGAGTAGGGCGTGCCTGCTGCCTGAGTTCCCTCTGAGTTCTCCTAGAGAAAAAGTTTTTGGGATGTGAACTGGCGGCAAAACTTGGATTTCCCCAGAACCTGTTTGTGTAGAGGCTGGTGTGAGTTCGGGAATAAAGGATTGCTGTTTGAATCTACAAGGTGTGTGGTGGCTCGTGATTCTGTGCCAAGCGGAGACATTTGGCCCTCAGCACTCTGTCCTTTCTTCCTTAACAACTTTTAAAAGTTCTCTACTCAAACCCAGATTTCCTCAATATTCCTTTGGTCCATATATAAGGCAAAAAAATGTTCCTGATAATTACAGATAAAAATAAAGGTACTATGTAATCTGTACCAGATAAAAAAAAAACTACTACTTTTGTGGCTAAATACCATTAGAATCAACACCATCATCTTCTATGGCTCCTGGAAGTAAGCACTTCCTTTAAGAACTCCTCAAGTCTCTTTCCACTCCGTGGACCCAGCAAGCCATAGAATTTTAGATAATTGCATAAATAACTCCGGTTCTCATGTTGGAAGTGTATACTAACGGCCTGGTTACTTGTCTGAACACTAAAGGCACTGAAGGTGGAACAGCACAGGAGACAGAGGTCAGGCTCCACCAAGAGAAACCTTCTGGAGAGCAATGGACTGTTCTGTCTTATTTAATAACCCCTGCAACCCAATCTGGTAGACTTTAGGAGCACACTCACTGTACTGAGATGAAGGAAAGGAGAGGGAAACAGGGAGGGAAAGTGCAAACTCATTATGGCTAGTGGGATGATGAAGTAATACTGTCACATTGTACACCTTGTTGATAGTCATGAAAGTTATTTGAGACTGTCTCTGAAATCACTACTGACTACACCAGTGCAGACTATAATGCCTGCTATCTCAGAAATCCCATCTTAGGACACTCTCCTACCAAGTCACTAAGAATGCAATCTTCATTTCATTACCATAATACACTTTCAATATATCGTGTTTACTTGCAATATATCACACAATGTGTTTTCTAATTTATTTTTGTAATTTCCTGTTAGCTTTGAGTTTTTTGTTAATACCCATTACCATCATTGCCCACGAGTTATGGACTCAGTACTATAACATGTATGACTGTTAAGTCATTTTCATATGTTCTATAAATAACAAAAACCAATGTTCTTATCAAACTATTAAGCAGATATTTAATTATATATTCTAATAGTAATGATATATAGGTAAGGCAACTACAACAGAAAAAGATTGAGTCTTCATGTGAAGTTTTTTAATATAATCACAAGATGACATGCTATTTCCATTTATTTTTCCATTTGTTTTTATTTTCTCAGGTATCATAACTGATTTTCATTAGAAATCTGTATTCACTGGTCTATGAGTGATACGAGGTGTCAAAACCACATACTGTCCGTCTCCAGGAAATCTATGAAGCAATTCTTTTATTCAGCTCATTTCAGATTCAGAGGCAGGTTGCAAGAATGAGTTAGATATGTGTATAGTAACTCCTATGATCATCACCATCCAACTTGGATTTCTTGAACTTCCCTCCTAATATTTTCCTTAGGGCCAGAGACTTTTACTTTATATTTTGTCATTCTAATATTGTTGGTATTGACTTGGGTGAGATTGAGAAAAAAAGATATCAAAATTGCAAGTCACGTTTCTCAGTTGTCAAATCTGGTACCTTAAATCAAGGTTGATTGGCTGTTTTCTGTCCTTGGTAGTTGTCACTGCTTTTAGTTGCAGCCACTGCTCCCATTTGTTTTAGATTATCAGCAAAAGAAAAGATGCCATCATTTCTTAATGTATTTATCAGGGTACCTCGGGAATTGCTTTTATAATCAAAATTGTTCTTCAGGGCTAATAATGTGTTTTGAATCCTTTGGGGGGAAAATTACTTGCTTTCAAAAGGTAAAAATACTATTTTAAATAATTGCTCATGTCCTTCTTGGGGACAGAAGGACTGTTAACCCAGAGTACCACAGGTATAAACCTGCCTAGATACCAAAACTTCCCAAAACCTTGCATATGATCCCCATCTCATTCCACATTTAGTTATTATCAACCTAGACCAGCTGTGGTGCTCACACCACAGAGTTATTTCTACTTTCAGTAAACCCCTCTCATCCAAACAGCCTTTCTTTTCTACCCACTATCCAACCAAAACCCTGCTCACCCTTCAGAATGTAATTTAGATCCCCCGCCCTCCCACTTCATGCTTTTAATTGGCCTCCTTTGATCCAACAGTCCAGCAGTTCAGGGCTTCTTCTTACCAGCCTGAATTCCAGACTAGCCCTACAGAAACCAGTTACCTGGTCAACTATCAGAGTAAACCCCTTTTTAAGGAGGATTTTTTTAGGTTCAGAAAAACTTTTAAAACATTATCCCCAAACACATTTCACTGCTCTACTCACTCCTTAAATCTCCCTGCTTTCCACATTTACATGGCATGCTGCAGCCCACCCAGATCCTGGGCTGGAAAATAGTGAAGGCTTTTTTAATAAATTATCCCTTTCGCCCGCCTGTGGATGGTTTGATCTAGCTGTAAGTTATATTTCTAAGTTGCATAAGTCACAGCTCCTGCTTAGAAATTCATAATCAGATCCCACATCCACATATTTGCATGAAGTCATGATGAATGAGTTTCTGAATCTTTCTTCCTCCCTGGTCTTTTAGCTCACCAACAATTTGCCACTTGGTCATGGGTTTTCTTCTTCTCTTAATCATACAATGAAACTGAACCACACTGCTCACCTAAAATTCACTTTAGGCTCCTGAGAATGTTTAAAATATGGAAATTTTAAATTATAAACAAAGAAATGTTCCATTGACTCTCTCAACAAATCTCTGTATTAGGATTAATGGCCAGTAGTCACAATTAGGATTCATAATTTTCCTCATGTCTTACTTTTAGAAAATAATAGCAGAAATATTCCTTTGTTATTTTATATATTTTATTTATCACTTTTAATAAATTCATTTAGTTGACAATATTTACCACCCTTATTCAAAGAAAAATGATACACTGATGAACGTAAGTCAGAGACCTCTTCTATTAATAACATAATGTTCAGCTTCAGAATAGAGTACACAGAGACTAACCCACAAAATTACAATTATCTTATATTTGACAAAGGTGCCAGAAACATGCATTGGAGAAAAGATAGCCTCTTCCATAAAAGGTGCTGGGCAAACTGGAAATCCATATGCAACAAAATGAAATTAAGCCCTATCTCTCACCATTCACAAACCTCAACTCAAAATGGATCAAAGACTTAGAAATAAAACCAGAGAACCTGTGTATAATAGAAGAAAAAGTAGGCCCTAATCTCCATCAGGCCCCAACTTCCTTAATTATACTCCTTTGGCACAAGAATTAAAATCAAGAATCAATAAATAAGATGGACTCAAAATGAAAAGTTTCTTCTCAGCAATCTGTGAGGTGAATAAAGAGCCTACATCCTGGGAGCAAATCTTTACCCCTCACATATCAGACAGAGCACTGATCTCTAGGGTATATAAAGAACTCAAAAAGCTAAACACCAAAAAAACAAATAATCCAATCAATAAATGGGCGAGGACCTGAACTTCAGTTTTTAATTTTGAGATTCTTTTTTTTTAAATGTTTTTTAGTTGCAAGATGGGCAAAATACCTTTATTTATTTATCTTTATGTGGTACTGAGGACCAAACCCAGAGCTCACACATGCTAGGAGAGTGCTCCACCACTGAACCACACCTCCAGCCCTAACTATAACATTCTTAATAAACATTTTTCTTACAGAACATATCAGGAGCTTCTCAATGAAATAAGCTATACCATATTGTATAATTAATTTTTCACAAGTTAGTTCTCCTAATTCATTCATATTAGGACATGGCTGACTTTTGATCAATAAGTTAAAGGCAACTGAAAATGGTAATGATCTAAAATACCTTTTCCTTGAATTAAACTGCTCTGTGAAAGGCACTTCAAAATCTTACCTAGTTGGAAAGAGAAGGTAAAATATTTATAGAGGTGAATGACTAAATATTTGGAAGTAAAAGATATCAACTAAAAAAAACTACTAGAGACAATAAGAAAATTCAGTATAATAACCTACAGAAAACTAAAAGTCATCACATAACAATAATTAATATTTGTTAATTGAAAATTTCATACTAGCCCTGTAAAAATACATTATTTAAACTTTAAACAACCCCTATGAGGAAGCTAAAACTATTATTTTTAAAATGAGAGCACTGGGATTGGGGTTGTGCTCAGTAGTACAGCCCTTGCCTAGCATTCGTAAGACAAAGCACCACATAAAAAAATAATAAAACAAAGGTATAAAAAAAAATAAGAGCACTGGAGCAAGTAATTTGCCCAAAAGTAGACACTATGCTATGGTGTTTGCTTAAAATTAATATGTAGAATACAACAGCTTTCTTATGTGTCAGTATTCAAAAAAAGAGGAGATACAATTAAATAAAATGTATAATTAAAAAAATCAAGGAAACAAAATATCAAGTAATAAATATTAATAGGAAATTCATAGCATCTACATGAAGAAAACTAGAAAACTAGAAAATGCAAA
Organism: Ictidomys tridecemlineatus; assembly: GCF_052094955.1. Taxonomy (NCBI): domain Eukaryota; kingdom Metazoa; phylum Chordata; class Mammalia; order Rodentia; family Sciuridae; genus Ictidomys; species Ictidomys tridecemlineatus. The sequence goes on from NC_135478.1 coordinate 203,268,386, forward strand.
AAATAGGAGAAAAATAATTGTAGAGATGATTTGTTTTTAAGCAAAAAGATTTTAATATTCTAAAGATATCAATTCCTCTAAATTAATTTCTAAATTCAATGCCATACTAAGCTAAGTTTCAATAGGAAATAATTAATTTTGAAAAAAGAATTCTAACATTTACTGATAAATGAAATATAAATACATTATTCTGCAATAATTAAAAGAGAGTGATACGGACATAGGAAAAGAAAGACAAATAATGTAATATCATCATCAGAATACAACCCCAGTATATATTGAAAATTAATTTATGACAATGGTGACACTTTGAAGCAGTAGAAAAGATGGATTCTTCGATAAATGCTATTGAGACAACTGAACAGCAATTCGAAAGAGGAAAATGAATTCCCTACTCAATTCTTGTAGTAAAATATATTTCAGATAATACAAAAATGTAAATGTTAAAGATGAAATTATCAGAATAGTTTTCTCATATATAGGGAAAATATTTTTAAACATAATCTCAACGATAGGAACTATAAGACTGACATAAAAAAAAAATTTGTGTAAAAAAAATACATGTACTTGAAAAAATATGACAAATTGGAAAAAACTGTGGATACACACACACATACATACACACACAAACATATTAAAGATCACTGTCCCTAGCAATATACTTAGATCTCACTAAGTATATTTTATTACACCTATGGAAAAACTGGCAAAAAAAGTAGACTATACACTCATTCATAAACACACATTAAAAAATGACCAATAAGTAGTTTTTTAAAAGCTCAACCTCACTAGAAATTAAAATGATAACAAATAAAATTGAAAACACACAAGCAAATCAGATTTAAGATGAAATAGGGTGTATTATAAGAATATTGAATATTAGGAAATATATCAAAGTAGTTTGTTGCACTGTCAAACCAGAAAAATTATATAATATAATTATGAATTAATCTATAATGATAAAAAGGCATTTGGTAATTTTTTAAATAGTCTTACACTTAAAAAGATAATCAAAAAAATCAATTAGTCATTAAAATAAATTGATTTAACATGAGGAAGTGTTATTTAGTCAGCTTTTTTGTTACTATTACTAAATGATCTGACCAGAGCAATTGTAGAGGAGGAAAAGTTTATTTGAGGACTCACAGTTTCAGAGGTCTTAGGCAACAGAAGGCTGGCTCCATTCCTCGGGGCTCTAGGTGAAGCTGAACTTTATGGCAGGTGAGTGTGGCAGAGGGAAGCAGCTCATATGATGATCAGAAAGCAGAGAGAGAAAGTCTCCACTTGCCAGATACAAATATATACCCCAAAGCCATACCTCCAATGAACCACTTCCTCCAGCCATGCCCTACCACTTCAGATACCACTCAGTTAATCAGGGGATTACTTCACTGATTGAGTTAAGATTCTCACAACCCAATCATTTCTCCTCCAAACCTTCTTGCATTGTCTTACACATGAGCTTTTGGGGAACACCACATGTAAACCATAACAGGAGGGGATTTATTAAATAAAACAAAACAGTAGCAATCAGCCTTACTTAAAGATGATAACCTAAAGAAAGTTTTTGTGTGGGATCATTAGTTTCTTGGGGCACTATTAGAAGTGGGGTCAGTTTTATGGTGAAAGGAATTTGATAAAAATTGACAATTAATTTTTAGCAGTTTCTCAGAAACTTTAATATACTCATGTGCACAATATGTCACAGAAAAGGCAGGTTAAAGGACATAGATGATCGTGTGTGTGTGTGTGTGTGTGTGTGTGTGTGTGTGTGTGAGAGAGAGAGAGAGAGAGAGAGAGAGAGAGAGAGAGAGATAAACAAAGAGAGGGAAGGACCTTGAATTAGAATCTGAAAGGAAACATGTAATAAGTGTATGCTGGATGGAAGGATGGATGGCAAGATGAGTTGACTGACAAGTAAGTTTTAAAGAACTATAAACATGGTGTGGGCATTTTAAAATATATATCCAACATTTTGATGTGACTCCATTCAGAAGGCGGATCCTAATCCACCCCCTCCCTTCTGTGTGGCCTGTGCCAGGAAGCTGTCCAAGTTTGTAACCCATGAGGCTGAAAGGTAGGGACAGAGTGGAAAGGACACTACAGATAATAGTTAATTCTCCAAGTATATCTTTTTATATAGTTTTGTCTTTTGGAAGCATGTTAATGTTACTAATATTAAAAAATTAAACAAGAATGAGGAAGAAGTAATAAAACTGGAGTGAAACAAACCCAAATTACAACTCAAATGAATAATACAACCATACTGCCACAAAGAAGAAGAATGGAAACTATGTGAGATGATGGATTTGTTAACTGGCTTGACTCTTGACTACAGTAATTATAAATTGTCTGTAGTCATTATATACTCTATATGTGTATATAAAAACATCATGCTATCACATTATATGCATATAACACAAGAACAGCAACTTTTTCAAGTTATAAACACAGTATTCTTTGCTAGAGTTCATTTCTTGGTGAGAAGGGTCAAAGACCAACCCTCAACTCTTTATTAGGTATATTTTGTAGTGTTTTAGCAAAATAATCTTGAAACGACTTTATATTTACTATAAATTTTAGCAAATGAGTAAATACACTGAAGTCATTGGGAGTTAGGGTTTTCCCCGTAGATGAACAGAGTTATAAGGAATGGCCAGAAAAAAAATGCTATGGGAATGGATTAAAAGTTGTGTGTGAGGGGCTAGGGATGTGGCTCAAGCGGTAGCACGCTCGCCTGACATGCGTGTGGCCCGGGTTCGATCCTCAGCACCACATACCAACAAAGATGTTGTGTCCGCCGAGAACTAAACAATAAAAAAAAAAAACATTAAAAAAATCCTCTCTCTCTCTCTCTCTCTCCTCTCTCACTCTCTCTTTAAAAAAAAAAAAAGTTGTGTGTGAACTCATCATTTCTGAAGTATATATGTGTATATGCATGTACATACAGACAGCTATGTGAACGTGTGAGTACATGAATGTAGGTACATATACAAGTGTGTGTGTATGCATACATATGTATTATACATATTTTTTCTAGCTTTATCTGCTCAAGGACTCTAAAAGCAGATTCCCCAGTAGAAATGAATACAACTACCCAGAACTTGCTTTCTAATACTACTCCTCACTCAAAGGAGTCAGGGTACTTTGGGGAATATGTGGGACATAAATGCAGAAAACATAATCCTGTAGCATCTAGCTATGTCTTAAAGTAAGAAAGCACTTAAATAAAATAGCTGAGCATATCACAAAACATAAGAGCCAACTTGAAATGTCTCCTACTGCCCATTCAGACTATTTGAGCATCAGAATTACTTAGAAAACAGTAATGAATTGTAAACCATTAGGAGGAATTAGGTATCTAAAAGTTATTACCAATACTAAGTGAATAAAGAAAGAAAGAAGTGGAAAAGAGATAGTTTGCTTAAATTAGAAAGCCAAGCATCAATGTGGAAGGAAATCTCATTATTTTGTAACCAACACAATAAAGTATTATCAATGAAAGCTAAATACCTAGGGACAATATTTTAATGAGGAGCAAGATAGGTGCTTGGAATTAAAATGTCTTCCCTTATATTGTCTACAGTAGCAAGGAAAAAAGAGTATACAGAAATCAACTAATGACCTAACCGGGTAATCAAAATTAACATCAGATCTGAGGAACAGATGGACATCATGCACTACCAGATGTGAAATCCTGAGGGCAAAACATCAGTTATGTAATATTCTGGCTGGGAATGCATAATCTACATCTAAACTAGAGGAAACATTACACAAACATATCATGAGAAGCAGTCTATTTTTAAAAAAGAAAAAAAAAGACATGTTTGGAAATGTCAATGTCCTAAGAACAGAAGAAGTGTGTAGAATCGTGTCTGAGTAGAGAACACTAAAGAACATGACCAGTAAATGCAAAGCATGATTCTAGGCTTGGTTCTGCCCTGGAGTTGAGAAGATGCCAAAACATAGTACTAGTTGAAGCAACTGACAAAAACTGGAAAATAAACCTTAGATTACATCGAAAATATTAATGTTTTGATCATCATTAAACATACTGAAGTTGATGACCGCACAGCGTAATGAAAGAGAATATCTTAAGAAATACATACAATCTTATTATACTGCTTACTTTCAAATAGTCCAGGAAAAAAAATGGTGAGTCTACCCATGTAGCTACACATACACACATTAGATAGGTCAATGACAAAGACAAATGAATGGATAGATGAATAGGTAGACAGGTAGGAAGACAAACAGGGAAAATAGAAAGGGAGGCAGGACAGAAGCAAATGGTGAAGGATACTTCAATGTTATTTGTCTTACTCTTACAACTTTTCTGTAAGTCTAAATTATTTCCAAATAAAAAGTTAGAAAATGTATTTAACTCTCTTCCGCACATACAGAAAAGTCTTCTTATAGTTATTTACATACCTTTCCCTAAAGACTTCTAAGTTATTATTTTTCTAAATATTTTTACTGGATAGTGAAAATATAAGTTTAAATAGTCTAGGCCTCTAACTGAATTATTAAAAATAAACAGATTGATGAGGCTCAAATATAACATCAGTGCATAATCAGATTAAAGATAAATCAATGTAGAACACCAAGTAATAATATATCATTTGTAATGCAGCAGATACCAGCTATAAGTGGACAAAAATGTTATTTAAAGTGGACATTCACAAAAATAAATTATAATATATGCCTTAAACATTTTTTAATGTTTTTTAAGTTGTCGATAGACATTTATTTATTTATTTATGGTGCTGAGAATCAAACTCCATGCCTCACACATGCCAGGCAAGTACACTACTGCTGAGTCCCAGCCCAGCCCTTCCTTAAACATTTTATTTAACTTAATTTATTCAAATATCTTTTAAAGTAGATTAAGAAACTATCTTCAAACATGGTCCAGAAATTGAGTCTGTTTTTTTTTAAGCATCATCCATAAATTCCACTCTCAGTTTTCTAAATATACACAATAACATTTAGAGTCATCTCTCCTACACCTGAGTCAAAAGAGAGAAACAAAGTCTATGCTGTATCCCATCTTCCCAATACATTTTACTTTTCATAGAAACAACCACATTTTTTCTTTATGCACTCATATTTCATCAGTCTGTTTTCACTCAATTATACTGCATTATTACAAACACAAGCACAAGTGACACAAATGTGCAGCTGGAAGTGTGCAGTGGGCACGCTCATCCTGGAGACCTGGTGCCATTCAGGCAACGTGTTCTGGAAGAGAACGGAAAGTGTCCATCAGTCCCACACACCAATAACCAGAGGTCAGCAAAGAGAGACAAAGAATGTCACCTGCCTGTATGAATATGTAACACCAAGCCCACTAGGATGCCAAAAAGATGCCCAAAGGGAGTCACTTCTATTGAGTCATGTAATGAAAATATTTGCCCAAAATGAGTGAATTCATAGCTTCATGAATAGTTTTCAATTGAAAAAATTGACAAAACAAAAAGTTGGCTCTTTGAAAAAATAAATAAAATTGACAGACCCTTAGCCATGCTAGTGAAGAGAAGGAGACAGAAAACTCAAATTACCAGTATACATGATAAAAAAAAGGCAATATTACAGACATGATAGAAATCCAGAGGATAATCAGAAATTATTTTAAAAACTTATACTCCAATAAAATAGAAGACATTGAAGGCATTGACAAATTTCTTAAGTCATACGATTTGCCCAGATTGAATCAGGAATACTTATATAATTTAAACAGACCAACATCAAGTGATGAAATAGAATATGCCATCAGAAGCCTACCAACTGAGAAAAGCCCAGGACCAGATGGATACACAACTAAGTTCTACAAGACCTTTAAAAAAGAATTAATACCAATACTCTAAAATTTATTTCAGGAAATAGAAAAAGAGGCAGCACTTGCAAACTCATTCTATGAGGCCAATATCATCCTGATCCCAAAACCAGACAAAGACACATCAAAGAAAGAAAACTTCACACCAATATCTCTAATGAACATAGATGCAAAAATTCCCAATAAAATTCTGGCAAAACGAATACAAAAACATATCCAAAAGATTGTGCACCATGATCAAGTGGGATTCAACCCAGGGATGAAAGGTTGGTTCAACATACGGAAATCAATAAATGTAATTCATCATATCAATAGACTCAAAGATAAGAATCATATGATCATCTCAATAGATGCAGAAAAGGCATTTGACAAAATACAGCACCTTTACATGTTCAAAACATCAGAAAAACTAGGGATAACAGGAACATATCTCAACATTGTAAAGACTGTCTATGCTAAGCCTCAGGTCAACATCATTCTAAAGGAGAAAAAATAAAGGCATTCCCTCTAAAAACTTGAATAAGACAGGGATGCCCTCTTTCACCATTTCTATTCAACATAGTTCTTGGAACACTGGCCAGAGCAATTAGACAGACAAAAGAAATAGGGCTGGGGATGTGGCTCAAGTGGTAGCGCGCTCACCTGGCATGCATTCGGCCTCAGCACCACATACAAATAAACATGTTGTGTCTGCCAAAAACTAAAAAATAAAATAAAATATTAAAATTCTCTCTCTCTCTTTAAAAAAAAAGAAATTAAAGGGATATGTATAGGAAAAGAAGAACTAATATTAGCAGTCTTTGATGACGATATGATTCTATACCTAGAAGACCCAAAAAGCTCCACCAGAAAACTTTTGGAACAAATAAATTAATTCAGCAAAGTAGCAGGATATAAAATCAACACCAATAAATCAAAGGCATTTCTGTATATCAGTGGCAAATTCTCTGAGAAGGAAATGAGGAAAACTACCCCATTTACAATAACTTCAAAAAAAAAAAAAAAGAAGATACTTGGGAATCAATTTAATGAAAGAGGTGAAAGATCTATACAATGAAAACTACAGAACCCTAAAGAATGAAATCAAAGAAGACCTTAGAAGATGGAAAGATCTACCTTGCTCTTGGATAGGAAGAATTAATATTATCAAAATGACCATACTACCAAAAGCACTATACAGATTTAATGCAATTCCAATCAAAATCCCAATGGCATTCCTCATAGAAATAGAAAAGGCAATCATGAAATTCATCTGGAAAAATAAAAGACCCAGAATAAGCTAAAGCAATCCTTAGCAGGAAGAGTGAAGCAGGTGGCATCACTATACCAGAACTTAACTATACTACAGAGTAGCAGTAACAAAAATAGCATGGTATTGGCACCAAAACGGACTGGTAGACCAATGGTACAGAATAGAGGACACAGAGACTAACCCACAAAATTACAATTATCTTATATTAGACAAAGGTGCCAAAAACATGCATTGGAGAAAAGATAGCATCTTCAACAAATGGTGCTGGAAAACTGAAAATCCATATGCCACAAAATGAAATTAAACCCCTATGCACCATGCACAAAACTCAAAGTGAATCAAGGACCTAGGAATACAACCAGAGACCTGGCATCTAATAGAAGAAAAAGTAGGCCCTAATCTTCATCATGTGGGATTTAATAAGACTTCTAGGGCTGGGATGTAGCTCAGTGGCAAAGCATCTACCTTGCATTCGCAAAGCCCTGGGTTCGACCCCCAGTTCCAAAAAGACAAAAAAAAAAAAAATAATAATCCCACCAAAAAAAAGATTTAAAAAAAAAAGACTTCTATAGTACAAGAATTAAAACCAAGAATCAGTAAATGGGATGGACTCAAACTAAAAAGTTTCTTCTCAGTAAAAGAAACAATCTGTGAGGTGAACAGAAAGCCTACATCCTGGGAGCAAATTTTTACCCCTCACACATCAGATAGAGCACTAATCTCTAGAGTATATAAAGAACTCAAAAAGCTAAACACAAAATAAAAATAACCCAATCAACAAATGGGCCAAGGACCTGAACAGACACTTCTCAGAAAAGGTTATACAATCAATCAACAAATATATGAAAAAAATGCTCATCATCTCTAGCAATTAGAGAAATGCAAATCAAAACTACTCTAAGATATCATCTCACTCCAGTCAGAATGGTAGCTATTATGAAGACATACACCAAAAAGTGTTGGCGAGGATGTGGGGGGAAAGGTACACTCATTCATTGCTGGTGGGACTGCAGAGTGGTGCAGCCAATATGGAAAGCAGTATGGAGATTCTTTGGAAATCTGGGAATGGAACTACTATTTGACTCAGCTATCCCTCTCCTCGGTTTATATCCAAAAGACTTAAAAATAGCATACTATGGGGACACAGCCACATCAATGTTTATAGCAGCACAATTCACAATAGCTAAACTGTGGAACCAACCTAGATGCCCTTCAGTGGATGAATGGAGAAAAAAAAATGTGGCATATATATACAATAGAATTTTATTCAGCAATAAAAGAGAATCAAATCATGGCATTTGCAGTTAAATGGATGGCACTGGAGAAGATAATGCTAAGTGAAGTTAGCCAATCCCATAAAAACAAATGCCGAATATTTTCTCTGATATAAGAAGGTTGACTCATAGTGGGGTAGGGAGGAGAAGGATGGGAGAAATAGATGAATTTTAGATAGGGCAGAGGGGTGGGAGGGAAAGGAAGGGGTCATGGGATTAGCAATGGTGGTATGTGATAGACGTCATCATGCAAAGTACATGTATGAAGACACGAATTGGTGTCAACATACTTTATGTACAACCACAGATATGAAAAATTGTGCTGTATATGAGTAATAAGAAATGTAATGCATTCTGTTGTCATTTATTTTTTTAAAAAAATCAATTTAAAAAAGACAACCTTAATTTTAGAGCCTCCCAGTTTTCTGACAGACCAATATTACAAGACAGATAGCACACAACAGTTTTATGTGTCTCAAGTTGTTAAGTCATAATTAAATTATTTCAATGAAATACACAAATCAAAGAGGAATAATAGAACAGCACAGGACAAAAGGAAAATTAAAAGTCTGACCTTGGTGCTGTCTTGTAAAATAAACCAAAGAATCTATATTTTCAAATATATATACTAACACAAAGCAGAATTCATCTCTCCATGGAATGTGTAAGATACCATTAATTTTCCAACAGTTTTTGGAAAACATGTTGAGTACAAAGCCATGTTGAAAGGCCTTAAAATCATTTAAAAATTGGTTATTTGTCTTTTAATTTAGAATCACAATGATGTTAGAGTAGAAACACATGCCAATAAAATAATACTAACATCAGAGTAAGTGGAGTTAATTCTATGCATCCCTATTTCTTCTTCACCCTCAAAGACTCAAGGAATAAAAGAATTCAAACACTCCAGCACCTGATCTGAATGCACATCTAATATGTAACAATAGTGAGACATGCAATTCGATGCAGGGCCTTCAGTTATGAAGAGCCTACCGAGGGAATCTGATTAATTTGTCCAATAGACTTCCAATGTAGTGTCTTTCAGAGTGATACAAAGAGAAGCTCATTCCATCTGACCTGAGGGTCTTATCTGGCTTCTTCTTTATTATGAGTTTAAATTTATTATTCGTGCTGTATTTCATTTCTGTAATCAGTGAAGAACTGGTGCTCATCTAGCCACACTGTTATAGATATAGAAATTTAATTAAATATTTGGTAACCTAAAGTAACATTGAAATGAGCTGAGTATTTTATTTATTTGTTCAAATATTTTTTAAGTTGTACATGAACACAATATCTTTATTTATTTATTTTTATGTGGTGCTGAGAATTGAACCCAGTGCCTCACACGTGCAAGGCAAGTTCTCTACCACTGAGCCACAATCCCAGCCCAAACTGAGTATTTTAAATCAGACATTAGAAGATGTGTTTACCAATACAACAAAATTGGAATTTATCTCCACGTGGTTGTCATAAAATCCAAACAAGATATAAACTGATGTCCTTCTAATGTCATTATCTGAGCTAATATTTCACAATATAAAAAATCAGATGTTGCATAAGACTCCTATCTTAATGCAGTAGTTTTCTCAGTCCTCAAATTACCAAAAATGTTTTAGGGGATACACATATAAGCTACACACACACACACACACACCCTACCTACACACAATATATACATAAGTATCTATAAACTACATATACATTAAAACATGATGTACATGAGCAAAATGGGGATACCAATGTTAGAGACCCCTCACACATAGTCACATAAAATTATTTTTAATCAAAAGTCCTAGGAGAAAGAAAATGAAGACAATGGCCTCTGAGAGCAGGGTCCTTTTCTGAGTTGGAGACATCCATCCTCAACCCTCTGAGACAGTCTCTTCAGTAGCCTACAGTGACTATGATTCTAAATAGCAAAAAAAAAAAATCATTTTAAAAATTCATTATTAAAGATGAGGTTCAATGATGTATAAAGAAAATCATAAAACATAGCTGCACAATGCCAGTAAAAATGGATTGACTTGTAAAAAAGAAAACTCCCTCTCCTCATTCAACACAACTTCGAGGTCACTTAAGAGCATTTCCTGCATATTCACAATGGGTGGAACATTTTAAGAGGCTGCAAAATTATATCAGTTTTTTTTCCTCCATTCTTCGCAATATTACTGAAGACACACATTTAAATTGCTTTTGGGACTAGTTTTTCTGGAGGACCTCAGAAGGAAGACAGGGTAAACTATCTAACAAAATACACCTCTGTTCATTGAGGGATAATTTTCACAATGGGCTATTAAAAAGACATGATATTACCTACTCTAACATTAGTCGAATAGAAATTTTTTAGTAAATTATCAGAAAATTTATCAAGTAACAAGCTTGTGTTTTGTTTGAATATGTAGCTCCAATTATCTTAATTCAAGTAAATACATTTTAAGCTGATCACATAATATCTCTGAGCTAGACTTAGGAAATGTTCCCAGATATCTTCACAACTCTTCTTAATGTAATTCCTCCTTAGGGCACTGATGAATTCATGTTCCTACCTCCAGCACCTGGTACATAACAGGCAGCACCTAGCATATCTGAGGTAGGGAGGGACAAAGGGATGGACAATGAACCATTGATGACCTCTATGTTCACATGAAGATAACCCTGCCCATGGCTCTTGTGCAATATTCATTAAGTCCCATACTTCAAAAGGATGAAAAGTGATGTTATACACCTTGGCTCCTCAGAATGCACCTAAATGACAAACTGCCAATAAACTTGAGGAGACTTTTTAAAATGGCACATTAAGAAGAGAAATTCATCTAACCTTTTCAGTTCATTATTTCAATAAATGCTGAAGAAACAAAATAAGCATAAACACTATGTCCTCAGGGCATCCACTCAAGTGAGCGAGACAGAAATTCAAACAAATAATGACACAGGTCATAATTCTTCACTCTGTTTCTTCTCCTCTAAAGCTTTGGGTCGGGTTTATTTGCCCAGGAACAACTGTGTAACTTAAGGGACTCATCAAACAATGTTTGGCCTTCACTCCAAGAATGGGCCAAGGTGCCAGCAACTATTCTTTCTCCCCCTCTGCCAGTCCCTCTGCTCAGCCTCATAGAACCCACCAACCACCTGTCCTCTGGCATGTAGCTCATTTGATAATCTCAATATAAGTGGGCAGCCCTATGTTATATGCTTCCAGCAGTACTGTTCTCCTACAAAAGCTGTGGCTTCCCACCTCCTGACTCTTATCATCAGCTAATAACCAGAGACGAAAAGCTCTGCTCCTGATCATTTAACCTGAACAAATGTTTACACTCGGTGCTGACTCACAGCCTCTCTGGCCCAACTGTTGACTCTGCCCAAGGGGCGCCTCCATGGCCAGCAGCACAGCTGGCTCTTCTGGGCATCCTGCTAACCCAGTCGCCCAGCAGCCTAAAGAAGCAAACTCCCTGGAGTTGAGCACTGATATGTCACCCACAGACACCTGACATTCATAATACTTGCTCTCATCTCTCCTTCCCATTAAACAAAGAGATGCAACTCACAAATGTCACTAAAATGGAAAAAAAAAATCAAGTCATCTTGGGCACCAAACATCAACCTCAAAGGAGGCAGGTGTGATTATACATGCACAGGGCGCAGGTGGTAGGCTTCCTTCCCCTATTCATAAGAAGGAAAATCAGCTTACAAAAAAAGCATATTATGTGTTCCCCTCCATCACCTCCAAAAGGCAAAGTAATTTGGTATTTTCCCCTCTAGTGAATACACAGAAGAGACCTCAGTAAAATGGCTATCAAGTTAGATTTCTGGAATCGAACTGAAACCATGATTTTACAAATATCACTGTTTTGTTTGGGTAAGAAGATAACAGTCTATAATACAACAAAGACACTGTGAAAATGATCACACGACTTCAGCAGCATAATATTAAGATATCTTTGTCTAGAAAAAAGTAAAATTAGTCTGAAATTAACTATTAAAAACAGCACAAGTTTCCCAGTAAGCTTTATAGAAACTGATAAATTTAGGGGGAAACTGGCAGGTAAACAGGTAATAGGATATTTCTGGGATCATTATATACAATTCAGTTTAAACATGATTACAAACCATGAAGCTCACCCACCATCTTACATAGCACAATACTCTTATAGTGGATATTTGTCTAATTATTCATAATGCCATGTGACTCTTGAGAGGTCTTATTGGCTTCCCAAATAAACAGAGATGTATCAGATTTATAAGTACATTCTAAAATATTTGCTAAGATTCCAACATAGTTTATGTAAAATTAAATATAAAAGAAATAGCAAACTAGTATCTGTGAATACTTCATTCTGTAAGATTCTGTAACTAAACACATAAAAACCTTGATAACAACTGAAAAAAAAAAAACAGAAAGCAAGCATGGGCAAGGCTAGCTTCTTCAGTTTTGTTTGTTAGTTTTTTATTGGTTATTTTTAGTTATACATGACAGTAGAATCCATTTTCACATAATTATAAAAGCACAGAATATATCTTGTTCTAATTCAGTCCCCAGTACCTCTCCTTTCCCTTCCCTCTAATGGTCTTTCTGCCATTTACCCATAGTTATGTTTTTAGTTATTTTCTTGTGGCTGTATAAGATGGTAAGATTCACCATAGTATATTTATATATGTACATAGGAAAGTTACATCAGATTCTTTCCTCTGTCTTTCCTTTTCCTATTCCCCTTCCCTTCCCTTCATTTCCTTTTGTCTACTCACTGAACTTCTACTCCTGCCCCCTTATTGTGGGTTAGCTTCCACTTATCAAAGAAAACATCCCACTTTGGGGGGGGGGGAGGGAATTAATTTACTTAGCATGATAGTTTCCAGATCCATCCATTCACCTGCAAATGTCGTAAAGTCATTTTTCTGTATAGCTGAATAATATTCCATTGTGTATATTACCACATTTTCTTTATCCATTCATCTGTTGAAGGGCATTAGGTTGCTCTATAGCTTAGCTCTTGAGAATTGTGCTGCTATAAATATTGATGTGGTGCATCACTGTATATGCTGATTTTAAATTTTTTCAATTTTCACTTCTCTAATTGCTATGGATGTTGAACACTTTTTCATATATTTTTTGACCATTCATATTTCTTCATATATAGTTGTAGACAGATATAATATCTTGATTTATTTATATGTGGTGCTGAAGATCGAACCCAGTACCTCACATGTGCTAGGCAAGCACTCTTCCACTGAGCTACAACCCAGCCCCCATATTTCTTCTTTTGAGGAGTGTCTGTTCAGTTTCTTTGCCCATTTATTGATTAGTTTATTTGTTTTGTTTTGTGTGTGTGTGTGCGTGTGTGTGCGCACGCACGTGTTGTTTTTGAGTTTTCTGTATATCCTGGAAATTAACACCCAATCTGAGGAGCAGGTGGTAAAGACTTTCTCCCATTCTGTAGGCGCTCTCTTCATGCTCTTGATTATTTCCTTTGCTGTGAGCTTCTTTGGTTTTATTTGTGACCCTACACTTTCTAATCTGAAGACCATGAAATAGCTAGGATTGGTACTGGCGTTGCAAGTGCCAATAACAACCCACCTCTCACCACTCTCCCCTCACTCACTGCATCCAGCCCTCCCCTCCCATCCACACCTGCAAGCACACCAGAGCCTCTGCACCATTCCTTCTGCCAGGAATGCTCTTCCCCTAATGCCCCTAGAGTTCCCTCACAGCCTTTGGTCACTAATCCAAAGTCAGTTTCTCAGGGATGCTCTTGCTGAGAAATGTAAATCATTTCATCAGAAATGTAAATCACTTCATCTCACCCACCCATTCTACCCCTCTTATCTCCCTTCAATATTTTTTCTCCTTAGTGATTATTACTAACATTTCACATAGACTGCACATTTTGGTTACTGTTTCTCTCTTCACTAACACGTAAGCTCTATGAGGGAAGGAATTTGTGTATGAGTTGCTTACTATTGCATTTCTAGTACCTAACAAGAATTCTAGGCAAATTATAGGAATGCTATAAATATTCCTGGATAAAGAAGTGGATCTATACAAAGCTGCTCTGGGTTGGTCTCCAGCACACCCTGTGGATGAGCTGTCAAGTCAGCCAACTTCCCCTAACAAGAACTTGCTAGTTAGTTCTTACCCTCATCTTCCATCCCCTCTTCTTCTGTCTTCCTCCTCCATATACTTACTGTCTTAATAAAAATGGAGTTTTATTATAAGCAACCTGAAACCATTTGTAAAAGTAGGCAGGATATAAAGAATCAGAGAGTAGAAGCTAGATCATGGATGCCATGAAAGTTTTTCTCTCCCAGTTTTGCATGCTTTTGAAATCTTTGCATCATCTTATTATAAAATCATATTCACTTAAAGTCTTGGAAAGGGGGCTGATACTTAACTGATGTGGAAAACAGCTGATTTGTATATCTGTTTGCATATGCAGAAAAGAGAATACTCTACATAGGTGCATTAAATTGGTTCTATTTCTGTACAAAATTCAAGAAAGTGCTGTCTCAAGTTAAGCATGTAGATTTTTTACTAGAGTTGACTGGTTATTTTATAAAGCATGTTCCTTCCTAACAAATTCATGGTGCCCAAAATTAACTGTTGAGATTTTACTAGCAGTTACCAAATTTATTTTTCAAGAAAACAAAAAGTTGTATATGGTCTATGCCAACATCCATTTGGGGAGAAGAGGACTGTTGTATTCAAGCCTTAAAAGCAAAGTATTCATACAGCTGAAAATAGTTAAAGAAGTCTGAAAACAGAATGAATTAAAGGCAAAACTAACCACACTAGTAGAAGGTGTTTTTTGGCCACTAAAACATCACAGTTCTAGCACAGAATATATAAGCAGATAAGTGGAAAATAATGTCTCAAGAAAAAATCCCTACAGTAGTTAATGTATGGAACAGGAAGATCAAATGGGCAGGATTCCAAGCTCTCTTACCCTCAAAACTACTCCCAACCCTAAACACTCTCTGCATTGAGCAACCATGTAGTTGGTAAGCCAACAAGAGTCTTGCTATCTCAACCACCATCAAACACCACAGGGGAGAAAGAACTACAATGTAGCTCCTAAAATTGACTATGGAGAGGCACTTCCTCTACACCATATGTCAACATATTTCAGATGGATGTTGGGGGACTCTACTTCAGGCATGGGTGCTGCTGAGAGGTGAGAGAAGTGCCTGTTTGGTGGCCCAGTCAGATGGGGAGTGGCCTTTACTTGTCTCTAGAGGTTCAGAGTGGCAATTTGTAGGGAAAGAGGAGTAGTGCTTTCTGGGGAGAGGCAAGTGTGTCACTGTGGTTTCTATTCACCATTTGTAAAACTGCCTAGACAAAAACTATTTTGGAGAAATATACTTGCATGGGCCATAATTATGCATTTTATGATTTTTTTTAGCCCTCAGAGAATTCTCCCTAAAACATCTAAATCTAAAAGTCTAAAATTGCTTTTACTTTCCCATTTCCTAATGTATTCATGGATGCAAATTCAGTTGCTAAGGTTAGAGTACGGCTCATTCTTCTTTCCCTGAACATGTCCACATCCCCAGACATTCACCTTCCATCCTCTCTAGAAGAATTTCCTTTCCTAGTTGATCCTCCTCCTCCTCCAGCTCTCTGGTTGTGCTGTCTCTAGTCTGACAAGATATACTGGAGCTGAAATTTCCAACCCAAACTCTGACAATCCCACCACATGACCCCCAAAACTCCACCACTGGCCAGAGGTTCAGCTCCCTAAGACTCTTCCTCCTGATCCCACCATAGCAGATACAGAGTTCAATAATTTATATGGAGCTTTTTTTTAAGACTGGATTTCTTTTTCTTGCTAGAGAAAATCATATTTTTTAAAATAGCATTCTGTCTTTGGACACAGCACTTTTCATAAAATCCACTCAGGCTTCTGTGCAATTTGATATTGCCTTAATTATAAACAATGGACTATCTCAATAGAGAACCAGGGTCTAAGACCTCTTAAGTTCCCTAATGTCAAATAGTGTTTCCATAATAATGCATTCATCCCAACAATGCAATCAGCACAATTGAACATTCTATCAAAGCCACAGTGTGTATATATGGAGAGATAAACAAGTTGTTAATTCAGTTTATTAGGTCCTTGATAACTATGTAAGAATAAGTTTTAAACTATAAAATCATTGTATATCAGAGCACTTAAAAATTCATCAATCATACTATTCAATTATCTTAATGGCACAATCAGTAACAATGAAAACAAAGTAAGAATGTGCCACACAGTAAATAAGGCATGTTATTTATAATTTTGTGATTATAAAAAGTTTAATTGTTTGTAATTATAAAAAGATTAACTTGTAATTATTCACATATAGATTTTTCTCAGCATCATGCCATGTGTTGGAATAACTGTCATACTGAAGTCCTTCTAGAGAAAATCTTATCTGAGTATCATTTCCTGTGTCTATGAACTTAATTAATTTTAAGTTTCCCCAAAATTCTACAGAATTTAATATAATTAAATAGAATTTAATATAATTCTACATTATATTAAAATTTTAATATAATGTAAATTATATTAAATTTTTAATATAATGATGTAAGCAATTTGTATACCTATAAGTAACACTAATCTAGGATTTCAAGTGTCATTTGTGTAATGAAAATATACTGAGAAAAACATGTAAAAATTCTACTAATTGCAACACTCCAACATTTTTAACTCTAGTAAAACATATGGTTTCAACACAACGAACTTCATCTTTCTGTATTAAGCTCCATTTATTCCTTTCCATTAACATCAAAGTTTTCTGTGTCAGTAGGCAGATAAAGAGACAGAAAAGTTAGTGAAAATATACATATGTAATAGTTTAGAAGAATGTAGCAAGGAGAGAGGGTCACAGAAATGTTTTTTTAAATCCTATACAACTAAAAAAGTTTAATTGTTTGTCATTATAAGGTACTTGCTTAGCGTCTGGATGGTCATCTTAAGTGACAGCCGCCATTGTAAGGAAAGAGTTTCACTTTCCCACCCAAGGACTCACACTCCCTCATACCAACCCACCCTGAATTGCCCATATTAGGACCTGCCAGCTCTGATTCCTGAATCTGCCCCCATAAAAGTCCCGGAACAAGGGGCTGGGGATGTGGCTCAAGCGGTAGCGCGCTCACCTGGCCTGCGTGCAGCCCGGGTTCGATCCTCAGCACCACATACCAACAAAGATGTTGTGTCCGCCGAGAACTAAAAAATAAATATTAAAATTCTCTCTCTCTCTCTCTCTCCTCTCTCACTCTCTCTTTAAAAAAAAAAAAAAAAAAGTCCCGGAACAAGCCTGTTTTGCCTCTCTCCACTACAGAGAGATGGCCTTTATCTGTCAGCTCTGACAGATAAACTCTGGTGTGTATCTCTGCCTAGTCTCCATTTTTCATGTCTCGCTTTCCCGTCTCCCAGTTACTCACTTTCCCTTCATTTTGGTGCTGAAACTCTACTAGAGACTAGAGGACGCCCCACTTCTAAACACACCTCCTACGTCTCACCATGGGTGGCTCCTCTTCCATTCCCTCCCATAGTCTCCCCTAGGCTACCTCCTGGCTAACCTAGGTTCTCTCTCTCACCGTGGACCCAAAACCCCCAACACTTACCTGCTTATGCAATCAGATCTGGCCTCCATATCCTTTGGATAATGACTCCAAATGGCCGCTTAACTGCACTCTAGATCCCAATATTATCAGGGATCTTTTCAACTGTTCTGAGTGTTCGGGAAAGTGGAAAGAGATATCATATGTTCAGGCCTTCTCCTCTCTAGGTTTTAAGCCCTCTCTCTCAACTCATGCTCTCCCACACAAGGTCTCTTAGCTCTCACCTCCCCTACAACTGCTTCCAAAGGGACAGAAGATCCTATCCAGGACTCCTCCTCTTTCAACCTAGCCGATGAGCTCCTGCCATACCACAATTCTCTTTCTGATGAAGTCACTGCAGCAACTGTCCCCTCAGCCCCTCTTCCCTTCCTCCTCCTGCCACATGCTCTTGGGCTGCCTCTGCCCAACCCACATCACTGTGTCCTCTACACTAGGTGTCTGGGATAGATGGTAGAATCTGGGTTCATGTGCCTTTCTCTTTGTCAGGTCTTTCACAGAAGAAAAGTGGCGTGGGTCCTATACTTCAAGTCCTACCACATACATCAAAGAGTTTCAATATCTGACTCAATATTATGATTTGACCTTCTACAATGTCCATATGATCTTGTCTAACACCTTCCTTCCTGAGAGCATAGAAGAGTTTGGGAACAAACTAGAAATTATGCTGATGAGGTATATCAGACCTCCCCTGCCCATCCGATTGGCACTGAAGCAGTCCCTGATCGGGACCCCAACTGGGATTATAATTCGCCTGGAGGAGTGACTAGTAGAAACTAATTCATTGCTTGCCTCATGGTATGATTTAGAAAGGCAGCCCATAAGGCTATCAGTTATGAAAAGCTCCAGGAAATCATCCAAGATAAGAATAAAAACCCTTCAGCATCTTTTGATCGCCTGACCAAGGTTTTATTACAATACACTAATCTGGACCCTGAGACTCCAGATGGGAGACAACTACTAATGACCTTTTTCTCCCAGAGTTATCCCGATATTAAGGCACTTCAAGAAGGGGAACCCTAACTCCCCAAGCTGAGGTTCTGGGAATGGCCTTTAAGGTGTATAACCGGAGAGACAAGAAGGCCCGGAAGCAGAAATATCAGATGCTCACTCAAGCCATCCAGCCAGCCTCAGCATCTGACCGTGGTTCCACTGGCCCACAGAAGGGTCCCTCAGGATTGCCCAGACCCTGTTTTAAAATGTAGTCAGACAGATCACTGGGCTCATACATGTCCCAAGCCTTGAAAGTCTCTAGGACCTTGTCCTAAATGCCATCCGGAGGGACACTAGGCCATTGATTATCCCTGAGCCCATAGTGGCCCCCAGCCACCCAGCTCTTCTGTTCCCCTTCCCAACTCTTAGGAATGGCTGCAGAGGCCCAGGTCCCCAACACCCAACCACTACCATCACTCCATAGGAATCCAGGCTCACCATTCCCTTATACCAACCGAGTCCCCAACAGGCCACATTAGGACCCACCTGCCCAGTTCTGCTTTCTGAGCCTCCCCAAAAATAGTCCCAGAACCCAAGCCTGTTTTGCCTCTCTTTCCTATAGAGAGATGGCGTTTATTTGTCAACTCTGACAAATAAACTCTCATGTGTATCTCTGCCTGGTCTCCGTCTTTCATTTCTTGCTTACCAGTCTCTAATTCCTCGCTTTCCCTTCAGTCATACAAATATGACTTATTTTGCTTCTCAATAAAAAGGGGTGATATTAGAAAAAAGAAAACACATATTAAATAATATTATGGTAACAAAAATTAATAAGCAAAAATTTAAGCTATTTTATAATTGAAAAAGAAAACCAGGTTCTCATCCACTTTTTTAAATTCCAAGCTGAATGTGATTCTGTGAAGCCTTCCCTGACACTTCCAAGATGATGACATCACTTCTCTGCTTTCCTGTACTAGGAGCAAACACCGAATACTATATCCCTGTGTCTGTTTCCTACACTTACTGCCCCTGCTCCCCAACCCTTCAAGTAACAGTAACATGAGGCCCTACAGTGTTTGATAGGCACAGTAAACTGATAAAGAGTGTAAAAACCACTCTGTGTATGAGAGAATAAACACAATAATTTCTTGGAATAAAACCAGTTGAAAAGTTCCAGGTGAACTAATGCCAGTGTTCTAACTTTTTAAATCTATTTCTTAAAAGTAAACACAGTATAGCTGGGCATGGTGGCACAGACCTATAATCCCACACTCAGGAGGTTGAGGCAGGAGGATCAAGCAATTTAGTGAGACCCTATCTCAGAAAGGACTGGGGAAGTGGCTCCTGATGAAGTACCCCTGAGTTTAATCCCCAGTACCAAAAAAAAAAAAAAAAAAAAGGTAAATCCAGTGTTTTCATCACTAATAAAGGTCAACCAACATTTAAATGACAACCCTTTAAATGTTTCAGACATTGTAGAATAATTTCCCTACTGACCTCCTCCTGTGTATTTCACCAATATAATAGTCCAACAGATACACAAATGTTTATAAAAACATTATTATAATAAGCAAAAACTGGAAATAACCCAAATATCAATCAAGTGATAAGTGAATTTTTATTCATTGTGTATCCATACAATGAAATATTATTCAGCACAAAGGGAGAAAAGTACTGATACATAGTGTAACAGGGGTCCAATTTGTGCTTTGAATGTAGCCCTTGCTGCTCTGCCCCTGCAACTAATTTTTAAAATGGACGTGTTTCATTCTCCTCCTTTCTCCCTGCTCCTCTCCAATCTCTCCAGCTCTGTAATTTTAAGGGAAACAGGATTACCTTTCTTCCCCAACCTAGGCAGATTTATCTGACCTTGAACACACACCACCATAGGAATGAAGTAACCCAGACTTTGGGGATGGCACCAGAAGATTTCAGAAATGATTATTGCCCAAATTAACAACTGAATTACAACTCCAAAAGAGAACAGTGGAATGCAGTCTTTGAGTCACCTCTTTAAAAGAGGGTCAGAATCACAGCCTCTGGGACAGGAGTCCCCTGTGTTTTTCCTTTGCTAGCAAAGCAATAAATCTTCTTTTCCCTTTTTCTTAAAACTGTGTCCTAATTATTGGATTGGCTTCTGGGACAAGAATCAAGCTTTCAGCAACTACAGAACAACATGGATGAAACTTTTAAATATTATGCTAAGTGAAAAAAAAGAAAAATAAGCCAAAGCTTTTGATTCTATTTATCTAAGAAAATGCCCAGGATGGATCAATCCACAAAGATAGAAAGTATATTTAGTACTTGGTTAATGCCAGGGGCGGTGTACAATAAAGAGGTAATAGCTAATTAGTATAAGTTTCTTTCTGAGCAGATGAAATGCTCTAAAACTGACTGTGGTAATGGCTGCACGACTGTGTTAATGCACAAACCACTGAACAGAACACTCAGAATTGGTGAATTGTGTGGCATGTCAGTGGCTCGATAAAGCTATTACATATATATAAATATGATCTTCCTGCCCTATATCCTTCTCTCTTATTTTTTCTCTCAGATTTTTGCCTCTTCCATTTGCCTTCCACACTAGCTCCTTTACTCCTCCAATTTACTTATCCCCAAAACACACCTCGTTCAACATGAAGACAATTGGCAAGCTACTCAATTCCCAAAGCTCTGGCAAATAGCTCCTGGACCTCAGAAGGGAGCAGAACAGTTTGCTGCTAAACTGAAACAGGGTTGATCTTTTTGTGTCATCGATTTTAGACAGAAAACTTCTAATGGGCCTAGACCACAGTGATTCGGTTTTTGTTTTTACACACCATCTTGTAAATGTACCAGAGGAACTGCTTATTTGTCAGGCAAATTTCAAAGCCAAGTGGCATTAGAAACAATTCCACTCAGCATCAGGACGTGGAGTGAAAACCGTGACCATGTGCATCCTAGGTTTGCTAAGTCCTCACCCCCAGTGCCATCAGCTACTCCCTATGCAGCCACCCCAAATAAGAAACATGTCAAGGAAATAAGAACTTGATATCCAAGTGACTGTCCAAGACAAGTTACGTTAATGGTCATGCAAACAGATATCCCCCTCTAAGCCTGTCCTATAT
Source organism: Ictidomys tridecemlineatus (assembly GCF_052094955.1). Taxonomy (NCBI): domain Eukaryota; kingdom Metazoa; phylum Chordata; class Mammalia; order Rodentia; family Sciuridae; genus Ictidomys; species Ictidomys tridecemlineatus. Next base: position 203,290,392 of record NC_135478.1, read on the forward strand.
TTTGAGTGCCACTGGAAAGGGCAAAACATTAGCTTCAAACTTTGGTGGTGGGGGGGGGGGCAGGTTGGGTGTGGGTTTTTTTCTTTCTTGTTTTCTTTCATTGGCTTACATCTCCATATCTTAAGAGTGACTTCTGATAACCTCCTTCAAAGCTACAGTGAGTCTGCATAACCTTATGTGGAAGCTACAGACAGGATAGATGGAGGCACAGTAAAGAAGACCCAAAATAAAGGTCATCTGCTGAGAGTCACGAAAACAGAATGTGTGACTTCTAGCGCTTGCTCCATTCGGTAGGTGTGGGGACAATCTGCAGGAGGATCACAAGTTCCCGCCCGAGTTGGCAGACCAGGGAGCACCATCTGGGTGAAATGGCAGCCGTCCAGCCATTCCAGGGGAGTCCAGCACCAAGGCAGACAGAAACATCCAGCTGACAATGTGATAAACAAAGGCCATAAAGCCGCCTGATGTTTTATCATTTCCCTCAAGAATTACTGTAAAGTCCACCAGCTTTTGTTAAGAAAGAATTTCTTTCTTAAGAAAATCTCAAACAAAAGATATGAAATAACACAAAGACTACATCAAGAATAAGGAAACCAAGATGATAGCTCCAACCCTGCTGTGTGTTTCTGGAGACATTCTGAAACCTTTCTGGGCTCTGTAAAAGAAAGGGTTGAACTCAGTCATCCCAGGTCTACATAGTTGATCAACTTAAAGCCCTATACTACACTGGACCATTATTCTTAAAAAATACATTAAAGAAAATAATGTTCTGAATCTTTTTTTTTTCAAGCAAAATAAAATTTAATAAGAAAACATTTTAAAGGAACAAAGCAAATTTTTGTACAAACAGCAAACAATCCACCCAGAAGACATAATCATAAATCTCCAGGGACTTAACATCAGATGACTCTGAAAATCAAAATCACTTCCTAAATTATTAATTTTCTGATAACCTGCTACAGTTAGTTCCCAAGAGCTGTTAGGAAGATTCCATGGTACGGTGCATTTGATGCTCACTGACAGCACTGGTAGAGTGTAACCACACATCCAACTCCTCTAAACAATGAAAAATGACTTCTACAGGCTGCTTTGGAAATATCAGTTTTGTTTATGGAAATACTTGGTGAATGTGAATTCATCTTTCAACTCCAAATCAGAAATTACCTTTTATGATGACTTTTTCCAGTTCCAGAACTTCTTCCTAATTGTTGCCCACTTCTTCCTCTGTGCTGTCAATCTATTTCATATAGATATCTATTCTTGAATTTTTCATTAATTCTGTCTCTAATTTCAGATTGCCAAGTCCATGAAGGCAGAAAATATCTATTGTGTGTCCTTAGCTCCCACCACTGTTTATGTGTTAATAGTCACAGCTATTTCAGACGCCAGCTGAAAAATGAATGTACAGATTCATGTATTTGGAAGGTCTGGAAATAAGTAAGCTTCAGACACAGCCAGATCAAGTCATTAAATCAGTAGCTAAGAGAATCTATCTCTCTCCATCTCTTAGCTCACTTTTCCTCAAGTTAGCTTTCTGACATGACAGACATCCCTTTATGGTGGTAAGGTAGCAAGATTTTCTTTACCACTAATTGTGGTTATGTCTCTCTCATTACCCTTTTTTGGTCTGGGCCCATCTCTGAACCAATCACTGTAGCCTTAATGACAGAATCCTTATTGGCCAAGTGGGCACAACTATTCACACCTTGAGCAAAGTCAGACTAAACTATAGGAAGAGAATTCCATAAACAACAAACCAAGTTCCACTTTCAGAAAAACAGAAGCATACACAAGGAAGCAAAAACAGCAGATGCCTATTACAACTTGGTTGTTTGCTTAATTAAATGTAATCGAATTTATAATAAAGACTTTGTCCTCTCATAGGTTCTAATTGTACAAATACCTACTACACAAATAGATTCTAATAAATTAGGTCATGACTAGTTAAGGATGGAAGACTTGGGGTGGGGGATGGGATACAAAAGTAGATGGAGACAAAAGAAAAGTAGCTCTCTTTGTAAGTTACCCAAAAGTTGAAGTTAAATGTTTACTGTTTAGTTGGTTTTTTGGTATCCAGTATTGAACTCAGGGGCACGTGAACACTGAGCCACGTCCCTAGCTCTATTTCATATTTACTTTACAGACAGGGTTCTCACTTAGTTGCTTAGCACCTCACCATTGCTGAGGCTGGCTTCGAACTCACAATCCTTCTGTCTCAGCCTTGTGAGGTGCTGGGATTACATGCATATGCCACCATGCCCAGCAAAGTTAAATGCTTTCTTTTAAGAGTGTTGCCCCTTAATTGTAGAATGTACACTATTTAACTCAAAATGGATCAAAGATCTAAATGTAAAGAAATCTTGCAGCTTAATGATAAAAGGCAAATAACCCACATAAAAACTAGGGATGGGCTGGGGTTGTGGCTCAGTGGCAGAGCACTTGCCTAGCAGGTGTGAGGCACTGGGTTTGATTCTCAGCACACTGATACTATTCACTCAGTGGTAGGTCATGTCCTTGTTATTCCCAAGACCCTGGTTTTAATCACCAGCACCCATCCCACAAAAAAGAAAATTCTCACTGCAGAATGAAAGAGTGAAATGGCATGTTTCCCATTTTAAAAGTTCAGCTTTAAAAAAGTTCAGCAAAAATAAATTAAGAACATTGCACAATCTTGAAAACTACTGAATTTGAGTAATATGCCTTTCTAATGTATAATTGGAAAATTTCAAATAAAAATTTATTTAAAAGAGATTATAATATAAAATTTGTAGTTTTAGCAGTTGGACTACGGTAATAGAATAGCCATGGCTCTAAAAATTGTCTGCTTACAACAAAGTAATTATTGAATTACTAAAGTCAAGTCCACTCAAAGAGACAGATAAAATCTGTCTGGTGTTTCCACTACCTATGGGACATTCTCTCCTAAGATTTTCACTCTTATTAATAAAGACTATGTTTCACGGGGTTTTTTCCAAACTATGTTCTATGAAACACCAAACATTTCTCAATATGTAAACAGCTGCTCTCAAAGAAAAGTATTCCATGGTCAATTAAGTCTGAGACATAGATCAAAGTTAAGGTATTTGCTACGTTACTTTTCAGCGTCCTTAATATGCTCTCACACGCATGGTGAGTCATGGGAAAGGAGCTCTAGAACACCTCCTTTAGGACATGTGAAACCACTTATTTCTACAGTGAACCAATTAAGCTCAAGAATACTTCTTGAAGAGTAACAGGGTTACCCTGGTAAAGAATAAAAATCACAGACAGAGCCTGGTATTCATATAACTGTGGCTTACCTTTTTCTCTCTACCCTAAACCAGAGTTTCTGAAATGCTGGCTTAAAGTTTTTGCTTTAAAATAAAGATACTTAAGCTGACCCTGGAAATAAAACAAAAAGATAATCAGGAAATGTTGTATCCAAGGCAAAAGGAAGAGCAGGTACAGGATCCAAAACCAAAAGGACCCAGGGACTTTCAAGATGGCAGAATAGAGGAGATCATTTTCCTGGTTGCACCACAGTGTAAAACCAAGAAAGCAGACAGGCAGCTCTCAGCAAGGTGAATGAACAGGAAAAAAGAAGTGGGACTTTACTGGAATTTAAAACTGGACATTCAAAGAAGACAGGAAACTCAGGAGGTTGGATATAATAAAATAAAGAAGAAATCCCTAGCGGCACAGCCCACTGCTGTAGCCAGGTCATACATACCAACTAGTGAACCCTCTGTAAGCAAAAAGGAGGGATAAGGGAATTTAAAGCAATTTTAGGAGGCCTGAAAGTGTCTGGGTATGCAGCGTTTAGAGATCAAGGACATTGCCCGATTACACTGAAAGGTGCACTGCACAATATCCTTGTATAGGAAAGAAGCTGCCTTCTCTCCAAGCGGCATGCAAAGGACAAAGGAAGGAACCATTTGGCCCATGAGGCATGGGGGCAGGCTGCTGAGGGAGCCAATTCCTGGCAAACCCAAGTTTGGCCAAAATACAGGCCCAGTCAAACACACAGTGCACTACAGAGAGTGCTTCAATATCCAGGAGAAAATCAGACTTGGGAGAGAAGATTTCACAGGGGCAATTGGACATGGAACCCACCTGGCCACCCTCCCCCTCCAATACAGATGCTTGCAGGACCCACAGGAAGAGATGTGTCTGGGCTGGGGCAGGAGAGATTGAACTTAAAGACTGAACCCAGGACCAGGAAATGAGGGGTCTGCAGATGACATAGGGGACTAAGAATTAGCCCTAGTCTCCACCATCCAAAGTGAACCCAGAGGATTACTTACTGCATACTTATTGTATCATATAATTTCTCTTTATTGTGATAATTAACATTGTACACATCACAGTACGTACTCTTTGGTGTGATATTATATATTGTTTCAATTGGTTGCTGTACCCCAGGGGAGGCACAGTCTCCCAGCATGGACCAGCAATACTGAGCCCTGGAGGTGCACTGATTTAAAATCTCCAGACCAACTAAAATTCAGCAAAGAGCCTGGAGCCCATCTAAACTTAAACCCTGCCACGAGAAATTCTGCCTATGGATTACCTCTCTCACTCTAGCAGTCCAGAGTGGGGAGCATCATGCTCCAGACAATCCCACATAAAATTGCTGAGAAGAGAAGCTGAGAATCTTTTGAACTCCAACAAAAAGAATTCTTTAACTTTTCATAAATATTCTCCTTCTCTCTCTCTCTCTCTCTCTCTCTCTCTCTCTCTCTCTCTCTCTCTCTCTCTCTCTCTCTCTCTCTCTCCTTCATTTCTTGTATTTTTGAAGCCAGTTATTTTTCATGTTTTGGTTTTTTGAGAATGAGGTGTTTGATTAGTATATTTTACTTTTGTTTATTATATTCTTTTATTTTTAATTTTCTTTAAATTTTTACTTTATATATATTGTTTCTCTTACCTGTTTCTCTGATGCCCTTTCTCTCTGTTCTTCCACTAACGGCCAATCTCTATTGTTCTCTTTAATATTTTATTTCTATCCTCTCTCCTTGTCCCTCATAATCATCACATTCTATATTACTTATGTTTTCTCCCTGCCCATCATTTGAAATTGTAAACCCTTGTGCAAACTTGCAGTTTTTATTGAATGCAATAAGTGATCATATCATTTCTGTTTATTGTGATAATTAACATTGTACACATCATAGTAGAAACTCTTTGGTTTAATGTTCTATATTGTTTCGATTGGTTGCTATTATTGTCTTCCCCTAAACAGTGAGGTACTAAAAATATTCAGGGACCCTGTAAGTCCATAGGGAAGAAACTACTGCCTCAGATCCATACTGGTAAATGAGTAGAAACATAAACTACATGGAAAAGTAAGGGAACAAACTGCCCCAAACAAACCAAGATACCAAAGATCTGTTGACACCATAGTGGAAGAAATGTCAGAGAAGGAGTCCAAAATGTACATAGTTAAATTGATCTGCGAAGTAAAGGTTGGTATAAGGAGTGAAATCAGAGAGAAAATACAGGAAGTGAAAGATCACTCCAATAAAGATAGATTCTGGAAAAAAAATCTAGCAGAAATCCTTAAAATGAAAGAATCAATAAACCAAATTAAAAATTCAATTGAAAGCATCACCAACAGACCAGATCAATTGGAAGGCAAAGTTTCAAACAGTGAAGACGAATTTCAAGATTTCAAGTGTAATCTTGAAAACAATGTTGACTGTGGAGAAAAGATGTTAAGACACCATGAACAGAATTTCCAAGAAATATGGGATAACCTGAAAGGACCAAATTTCAGATTTATTAGGATAAATGGAGGCTCAAAAATACAAATGAAAGGAATGCACAATCTTTTCAATTAAATAATATCAGAAAATTTCCCAAAATTAAATAATAAAATGGAAAATCAAAGACAGGCTTATAGGACTCCAAATATACAAAATTACAACAGACCCACAACAAGGCACATTATTTAGAAAATGCCTAACATACAGAACAAGGATAGAATTTTAAAGGCTATCAGAGTAAAATGACAAGTAAAATTTAGAGGGAAATGAACCTAGAACTCAGCTGATCTCTCAACCCAGACCCCCAAAGCTATAAGATCTTGGAATAATATATACCACACTCTGAAAGAAAATGAATGCCAACCAAAAATACTGTACCCTGAAAAATTAGGCTTCAGAATTGACGATGAAATTAAAACAATCCATGATATACAAATCTGAAAAGAATTCATAACTAGAAAGCTATACTACAAAACATACTCAATAAAATGTTTCATAAAGAAGAAATGAAACATAAAATTGAAAGCCAGCAAAGGGAGGAACTACACTCATTAAAGGAGAAAATAATTCATTAAAAAAACAGAAAAATATCAAAATGTTAGAGAAAAAAATATTTCTCAATAATACTGAATGTCAATGGCCTAAACTCATCAATCAAAAGACACAGACTGGCAGATTGCATTAAAAAACAAGACCCACAAACATGCTGTCTCCAAGACACTCATAGGCAAAGACATCCACAGTCTGAAGGTAAAAGGGTGGGAAAAAACATAAAAATAATCAAGAGTTTCTATCATCACATCATAAAGTGGACTTCAAGCTAAAGTGAATAAAAAAGGAAAAAGAAGATCATTTCATACTGCTTAAGGGAATTATACATCAACAATCATAAATACTTATGCCCCAAACAATGGAGCAACTATGTATATCAAGCAAACCTTTCTCAATTTCAAGAAGCAAAGAGACCATAAAACAATAATACTGAGTAACTTTAACATACCTCTCTCACCACTGGATAGATCCTCTAAACAAAAACTAAATAAAGAAACTATAGAGCTAAAAATATATAATTAATAGTTTAGACTTAACAGACACATATAGAATATTTCATCCATCAATAATTGAATACACTTTTTTCTCAGTAGAAAAAATACTATTTTCTCTCTAAAATAGACCATATCTTAGGCCACAAAGCAACTCTTAGCAAATACAAAAAAAGAGAGAGAGACAATACCTTGCATCCTATCAGATCACAATGGAATGAAATTAGAAGACAATGATAAAATAAAAATAGAAGCTACTCTAACAACTGGAGACTAAATAATATGCTTTTGAATGACCAGTGAATAGCAGAAGTCAGAGATAAAATTTAAAAAATACTTAGAGGTAAATGAGAAGAGTGATACAATATATCAAAATCTCTAGGACACTAGGAAGATAGTGCTAAGAGGAAAGTTCATTGCACTGAGCTCATTCATTAAAAGAACAGAAAGTCAACAAGTAAATAACCTAATATTTCATATCAAAGCCCTAGAAAAAGAACAAATCAACACCAAAAGCAGTAGAATACCAGAAATAATTAAAATCAGAGCTGAAATCAGTGAAATTAAAACAAAAGAAATAATTCAAAAAACTGACAAAACAAAAAGTTGGTTCTTTGAAAAAAAATCAAGAAAACTGATAAATCTTTGGCCAAGCTAACAAAGAAAAAGAGAAAGGAAACTCAAATTAATAAAGTTTGTGGTGAAAAAGCAAATATCACAAGGGACACTACTGAAAAACTGATGGTTTTTGAAAATTTAGACTCTAATAAAATAGAAAATATTGAAGACATGGACAAATTTCTAGAGACATATGACCTACACACATTGAATCAGGAGGACACAGAAAATTTAAACAGATCAATTTCAAGCAGTGAAATTGAAGACACCATCAAAAGACTATCAAGAAAGAAAAGCCCAGGACCAGATAAATTCTACCAGATCTTCAAAGAAAAACTAACAGCAATCCTCCTCAAATTATTCCATGAAATAGAAAGGAGGTAATCCTCCCAAACTATTCTATCATCCTGATACCAAAACCAGACAAAAACACATAGAGGAAGGAAAATTTCAGACTAATATCACTGATGAATATAGAGGCAAAAATTCCTAATAAAATACTGGCAAATCACATACAAAAACCTATTTAAAAGATAGTGCACCATGATCATGTGGGGTTCACCCCAGAGACACAAGGTTGGTTCAACATACAGAAATCAATGAATGTAATTTATCACATCAACAGACTTAACAAGAATCACATAATTATTTCAATAGATACACATTTGACAGAATACAGCATGCATTCACGTTCAAAACACTAGAAAAACTAGGGAGAGTAGGAACATACCTCAACATTTTAAAATCTATATACATGCTAAAACCAAGGCCAATATCATTGTAAATGGAAAAAAATGAAAGCATTCCCTCTAAAAAGTGGAACAAGAGAAGGATGCTCTCTCTTTTACCACTTCTATTCAACATAGTCCTGGAAACTCCAGCCAGAGCAATTAGACAAATGAAATAATTTTAAGGAGTACACATAAGAAAAGAACTCAAACTATCACTATTGCAGAAGACATGATTCTATACTTAGAAGACTCAAAAAAACTCCACCAAAATACTTCTTCTAGAACTCATAAAATGAATTCAGCAAAGTAACAAGATATAAAATTAACATCCATAAGTCAACTGCATCCATCCCTATACACTGTCAGGAGCCATCTGTGGGTTGTGTGTGGACTGTAGCACATAGTAGCCTAGTGAGGGGATAGGTCTGGCATTGAGAACTCCCTGTAGCACCCCCTCAGGGATTGATCGCCTAATGCAGGAGAACCTCCCCTTCAAGCTCTGCCTAAGATCCTACACAGCACATGAGATGCACGTGATCTGCCAAGATGTCAATTCAATCTGCTGACCACAAGGCATCACAAAGCAAGACAACACACTTGAAACCTTACCCCTGCCTTTGATGGACCCCCTTAAATAAACCACTGGAGTCATTTGTCTGTCTATTTCCAGAACCCATGTGGAGTAGATCTATCAGGGGCTTTGCTTTTGTAAACATATTTCTGAGTATTTGTGTTTTATTGTTTGTTAATTATTTGAGACATTAAGATTTAGGTGGCCATTTAGGGTGGTGTGGATTCTTCTGGGCAGAAGAACTCCCCAATAAGATGCTGGCCATCTTCCCCCCGAAGATACATCAGTGATGAGTCAACTGAAATAAATTAGGAAAACCATCCCTTTCACAACAGCCTCAAAGAAAATAAAATATTTGGGAATCAATCTAATAAAAGAGATGAAAGACCTCTACAATGGAAACTACAGAACACTAAAAAAAGAAATTGAAGACCTTAGAAGAAAGATCTCCCATGCTCTTTGATAGGCAGAATTAACATTGTCAACATGGCCATATTACCAAGAGTGCTATACAGATTTAATTCAATTTCTACTAAAATTCTAATGATGTTCTTCATAGAAATCATGAAATTCATTTTGAAAAGTGAGACCCAGAATAGCCAAAGCAATCATAAGTAAAAAAAGTGAAGCAAGAGGCATTACAATACCAAATTTTAAATTATACTACAGAGCCATAGTAACAAAAAAGGCATGGTATTGGCACCAAACCAGATATGAAAACCAATGGAGCAGAACAGAAGACACAGAGACGAACCCACATAAATACAGTTATCTCATACTAGACAAAGGCACCAAAAACATATGTTGGAGAAAAGGTAGCCTCTTCAACAAATGGTGCTGGGAAAACTGAAAGTCCATATGTAATAAAATGACATTAGACCCTTATCTCTCACCCTGCACAAAACTGAACTCAATGGATCAAAGACCTAGGAATGAAACCAGAGACCCTTCATCTACTAGAAGAAAAAGTAGGCCAAAATATCCATCATGTCAGCTTAGGAACCAAATTTCTTAACAAGACCCCTAACACACAAGAAGTAAAATCAACAATAAATAAATGAGATGGTATCATACTAAAATGCTTCTTCACAGCCTAGGAAACAATCAATAACATGAAGAGAGAGCCTACAGAATGGGAGAAAATCTTTGTCACCTGCACCTCAGATATAGCATTAATCTCCAGGATATACAACAAAACAACTCAAAAAACATAACACCAAAAAACAAAACAAAAAAACAACAACAAATGGCCCAATCAATAAGTGGGCAAAGGAACTTAATAGGCAATTCACAGAAGAAGAAACATTTCATGGTCAAAAATTCATGAAAAAAGATTCAACATCTCTAGTAATTAGAGAAATGCAAATTAATTAAAACTCTACTGAGATTCTATCTCACTCCATTCAGAATGACAATTATCAAGAATACAAGTGTTGGGCATAGTGGTAATCCTAGCTGCTTGGGAGGCTGATGCAGGAAGATGACAAATTCAAAGCCAACATACATTATTCTGGTGCTTACAAAAGTAAACAATCATGCGACAAAATACATTCACCTTGACCTATTTCCACATATCATCATATCTTGAAATTATTCTAAAGATTAGCTTCATTGATAGCAAAATCTAATAAATTCTGTTGACTTTACCCCTTTCTCAGTCATTACTTCATCTTTTTTTTTTAACCTTCTTCCAACTATGTTGCAAATTCTTCAAGGGCAAAACAAAGTTTGCATCATTCACCAATCTGTTCCCAGAAACTATCACAGCACCAGCCATAGAGAGCAAAATAAATATGGAATGAATTAATACATTTAAAATATTATTAAACACATGATTTTTAAGCAATACTCAAAAGAAAGTTTTTCAGTAAAATGTGAGAAGCAGACTATAAAGAATTGCTACAAAAAACACATTTAAAAATAATATATGCTAAGAGCTTCCAGATTAGTAGTGTAAATAATTTTCACTGGCTTTACTCTATAATTGTGAAAGTCAATGTTTGCAAAGCAACTTCTACTCTGCAGAACAAAGGTACTATAAAATGCAAGCATTACTAAGGAGCTCTGGAACCATGAAACTAAATAGAAATTTGCTTTTGTTTTATTAAAGTTAAATGTGACAAAAGGTTACAATGGCTCTTGAGAGGCACACTCCAAATGGCAGACTATAATCAACAATTTAAAGCATATATTTCTAATAACAATTCAATGCCTAGAAATATTTCCAGTGGCTTGCACTAGAATAAAGAGATTCAAAGCAGACACCACTAATCTGAAATACTGAGATTAAAAACAACGACTCAGGTGAGGAGGCAGGGGGAGATGAAGCATGTAAGTTCTGAACGAATTCATGGGAGGAAACTCAGTCCTCAGTTTTGTGATGGACTCACATCAACATTAATAATCCCTTCCCTATCTCTGACATTCTCAGTACTTGGAGAGAGTGGTCCAGAATAACTACAAGACAGGGCTTTTTTTTTTTCAAGAAGCATTAAATATCTTAGAGATAAAATAAAAACATAATAAGTGATTTTAAGTAATTCAAGACAATATATATGAAGTGGTGTGTTATGGTTTACATGGAGTGAGATGCAAGGAAGTTGGAGAGTACTTAAGAGAGTTTCCTGGAAGAAATAAAACTCCACCTGGGCATGTGTGCATGTGTGTTTCCATGCTAGTTCCAATTATCCCGATGCGTGTAAGACATTTTACTCGATGAAAAGGGTTTTAAAAAGCACCTGTGTGCTATGGCTGGTTTCTCATCCCTTTCCTACAACCCTCACAGTAAAGTATACGTAAATACCCCATTTACTATGGAAGTCAAATGCCTGGCAGGACATGGAGATAGAAAGCGGAAGAGCCCAGACTCAAATTCACCACTATCTGTACCAAAGTCAGCCTTTGTCCTTTTCATATTCTTAATATAAACAAGGTCACAAGGTGATGACTGTTTCAACTTTTCTACAGCTATTTCTTCTTTTATACATGGGTTTTAAAAAATTAAAAGGCAATTCTCAACACATAATCCTAACTTAGGCTCGTGATAGCCGAATACCTATTCTGTGCCAAGCACTGTTTAAGTACAAGTGTTAGCTCACAGCATCACTCCATTCCTATGAGAAAGTACGTGTGCTTTTAAAGGTTAGGAAAGGAAAGCAGAGAGATTAACAAACTGCCCAAGGTCATTCATCTAATAAGTGACAGGGCCTTTTATAAGCATTATTAGATGCCATGTCAATTAAATATTTGAATAAGAACCACCTCCATTGTAAGGAGGGATAGTGTGTGTGTGTGTGTGTGTGTGTGTGTGTGTGTGTGTGTGTGTGTGTTGCTGGAAATTGAACTCATGCATGCTAACAAAGTGTTTTACCACTGAGCTATATCCTCAGCCCCTAAAGAGGGATTCTTTAAATGCTATAGGTGAATCTGTAAGTTCTCCAAGGGCACCTGCATGAAGAGAGAATCCATAGACCAAAGGAGGACTTGTGCTTTACTGGCACAACATCATGAGTTCTGTGACTTCCTGCAAGTTTACAAAAGCTTCACAGAACTTTGGGTTTGTCACCTATAAAATTAGGAGCTTTTGATAATTTATGTCAAAAATTTTTCTAGTTCTAAATGCCAGTGGTTTAAATCATTGCTTTATGCCAATACTCCTAATTATCAAACATGGAAAAAATAAACCTGGTCACAACCATCTAATTGTTGTTAAGTAAATATAAATTCTAATAACCTATGTAAGCAATGTATCCTCTGAATAACAATCACTCCAAAGTTAGAGTTCCTTTTTTCTCCCTGTTAGAATCACAAGTTTAAGGTATTTTTCAAAGTATCTAAAAAGTTGGGTTGAAACAAAAAAGCACATTATCTAAACTTTTTTTCTCCAAAGGAAGTGACCTCATGGAGATAAGTGTCAATCTTCTAACTCCTTTGTTGAAATACTATTTTGCTTTTCTTTCTTGAAAGAGTTCTAGACTTCTGCTAGACACTATTCCAGCAAGTAGCACATTTAGTCCTGGCCGCTGTCATTTGGAGAGTACTCTGGCTGATCCTAGGCAAAGGCTGCAATAGCTGGAGACCCTGCCTGGAGCAGGTGGAAACACAGCTGTATGAGCTATAGCAGCCTTCTGCCCACAAGTACCAGCACAGTTATAAACCTCCAGGACCTTCAAGCAACAACAAGAGGACCAGTCCCAAGAGCAGTGGCTTTAAAGAATGCTTAATGAAATACCAGAATACATGGGTTAGAAAGCCTTCAAAACAAAATGTGGCCATATCCAAACATGGAATACTATTAAACCGTGAAAAGGAATAAAGTACTGAAACATGCTACAACATGGATAGACCTTGAAAACATGAATGAAAGAACCCAACAACAATAGATCAGATAATATGTGCTATGATCTGAATGTTTGTGCTCCCTAACCCTTCATTATGTTTCAGTCTAATCTCCATTAGCATATAGTAGAAGACAGGGCCTTTGGAAGGTGATTAGATAATGCAGGTAGAACCCTCATGAATGGATCAGTGCCTTTATAAAGAACACTGATTAATTCTCTTGTGATAGCAGAATGTAGAACTGCTGACTTTTTACTGTGCACTCACAGACCTCCATTCTGTGAGTGCAGAGTAAAAAGTCAGCAGTTTTACAACTAGGAAGAACACCCACACCAGAAAGTGACCATGCTAACACCTGATCTCGGAATTACAACCTCCAGAACTGCAGGCAATAAAATTCTATTGTTTATAAGGTATCCAGTCCAAAGCATTATGTTGTACCAGCCTGAATGGACTGAAATGATATATTATTCCATTTATAGGAAATCTCTATGCCAGGAAAATCTTCAGAGATGGATAGAAGTCATTGTCAAGGGCTTGGTGAAGGAAGAATGGGCAGTGACTGCCCCTGGATGTGGAATTTCATTATAGGGTGATGAAAATATTGAAAAACCTCAATCTAATCATGGGAAAACAACAGATTAATACCACTTGGCAAAAGAATTGATCCTATAGTTTGAACCCAAATTAAGTCCTGATGCAAAATAGAAAGAACAAAAATGTGAACAGTTCTATGACCTTGGCCAAGTTATTTAGCTCACTAGGCCTTGGTTTCTTTATAGAAAAACAGGAGCTCATTGTATTCTACAAGAGCCCAGGAAGAAGTCATCGGTTCTACAATCAGAAAGGGTACCCTCCAATGAACACTAAATTTTTAATTGGTTGAAACTAAATATTCAGTGATAACACTAGCATGAAGAAAACATGCTCAATAAATTTTATTTTTGTTGTTAAAAGTCTTCCATGATATTAAGATAAAGTTTAAGCCTTTAGAATCCAAATGGTTTTAAGCATGTAGGTTCTGAACAAATTCATGGAAGGAAACCCAAAATAGGTTCTGATTACACTGTCAGGAGCCATCTGTGGGCTGTGTGTGGACTGTAGCACATAGTAGCCTAGTGAGGGAATGGGTCTGGCATTGCGAACTCCCTGTAGCACCCCCTCAGGGATTGATCGCTGTCAATACACTAGCCACTAGTCACACATGGTTATTTAAATAACCGAGATTAAAAATTCAGTTCTTCAGTCCCATGAACCACATTTTATGTGCTTTATAGTAAAAAGTGTCTAGAGCCAAAATATGGGCCACCAGAGATCCAGAAAAATACCAAAAGATGAATTTATACAGATCTTGAATATTCTAGAGAATTAAAGATGTTCAGATTACATGTTTACATCTTGCTTTAAACTTTCACATTCTAGTTTAAGAAATTCTTGGCACTGAGTCAGATACAGAAAGACAAATACTACATGTTCTCTCTTATTTTTGGAAACTAATAAGTCAGTTTTATAGAAGAATGGGATGGAAGAATGGTCAGTAGAGTAACTAGGAAGGTCGGGAGTAGGAGGAACCTTTGGAAAGAAGTTCACCAAGAGGCACCAAAAAGAGAATGGAGGAGTGACTCTGGTTCTTCTTTAAATTCAAACAATTTATGATACATTTCTAAATTATTTAAGAAGAGTATAAACTAGGCATAGTGGCGCATACTATCATCCCAGCAACTTAGGAGGCTGACATAGGAGAATCACAAGTTCAAAGCCAGCCTCGGCAACTTAGGAGGCCCTAAGCAACTCAGTGAGACCCTGTCTCAAAAGAAAAAATAAAAAGGGCTGGGGATGTGGCTCAGTGGTAAAGCACTTCTGAGTTCAAACCTCAATACCAAAAATGAAAGAGAAGAGTATGAAATTCCCAGCACATAAAAATGATTAATAGTTGAAGAGATGAAAATGCTTATTAGTCTGATTAAATTAACACACTTTTATACATGTACTGAATTACCACAATGTTTCCCATAAAGATGTACAAATTTTAAGTCTCAACAAAATAAGAAATAAACAAAAAATTGGTAGCATCAACTACTAAAAGTGTTGTCAAGACAATACAAAATTGAGAAAAGATTAAATTGATGTATGTCCACTGGAAGTATTTGAAAAATGTATTTTAAACAAGAACTAAAAATAACTCAAAGTACAACCAAAGTCCTTTTCACAGTTAATGGTCTGGAGAGGAGAACAAGCACTTTCAACACATAAAATGTGATAGCCTCCTATTACTACAAAATGAAATGGAGGAATGGAATAAACAAGAAACAGAGATCTCTAATCAACCACATGTTTGGGATGACAGTTTTCAATCTACAAAGTACATTTTTTACACTTGTAAATATCTATTTCTCTGTGACTATTTCCAGCACACATGATCCTATTGATGTCAGCAGAAGAAAGCTCAAGAACAATGAGATGCTGTGTCATATTTCAACCAAAGTCATTTTCTGTAAGAGACTTTTTCACTATTGTTAGTTGTGTATGCTTTGTACATTAAAAGGGAAATTTCTGGTTTGTGATTTTTATGAGTAATTATAACAAGGTAGAAAGTCATTCGTCAGTGTGGCTCACTTCTGTTGTCACAATGCACGCTCCAAATACCTGGAAAACACTGTGGACTGGAATGTCTCCATTCACCAGGCCCGGCCAGGTCAGAAAGCTCTGAGTGCTCTTTAGAAATCAGAGTGTGAAGCACCTGTTCAATTTAGGTTAAGGAAGATTCTGGGCTGCTGTGTAAGAATATGTTTAGGTTCAGTTACCAAAACAGTAATGAATCCAGACTTATGGTGGAATATTGAATAGCGATTAAAATATTCACTACAATTCAAATGCTTCCACATTAGAGATAAATTACCCCTCTGAACAGAGGGGCTAAATGGAGTCCCTGGAAAAAAAAAAGGGGGGAGCATTTGGCTTTAAAGTGAATGCACTCTGCTTGCCTTATTCCAGCTGGAATAAGCCAGTAATTATGCTTGAAAGTTGCAAAGCATTTTCCCCTGGGAGTTGTAAGAGCTTTAAAAACATGGGCTAATCCACCTTTATAATATTCCCAAGCAGCAGAAAAAGGCTTGATATTCTCCAAAACACACATAAAAAAGTTAAAGTGGCTTTCCTGAAGTCACACTACTCCAAGTTCAGTGTTCAGATGGGAACTTACATGTTCTGGCTCCACATCAACATGCACTGAAGCAGAATTAGGCAGACCCCTAGAAACTCTGAGGGTGGGGAGTGGTGGGGGTGGTGGCATGAAACAAAGCCTCTGAAGAAAGACTGGCAAAGCTCCAGGATGTCAAACCCCTTGGCAGAATCATCAGGGGCCACAGGAAGTCTGAAAGAATAGCTCTTTGCTAACTCAAAAGCTAGCTAGACCCACATTAACATCCCAAAGATGTGTTCATACTCTAGGTATGCATTTGTAACGTGTTTGGTGTTCTTAATTTGAAATACAAGTTATCAGATAAATTACTGGTATAAAATTATAAAGTATTTTATACTTGATTTATTTTATGTCAAGATATTCAGTTGGGTTTTGACTCCAATTCTCAGCTCATATGCAAGTATATGATTAATTAATAACTTAATTAAGCCTCAGTGTGCTTGGTAAGGAAGTCAATATCTGTCCTTGGCTTTGATTAATTCAAAGAAGCCCCTTTTTCAGGATTAGAGACTGCTTCCTATCTGAGAATGGGTAGCTTACTTCATAAATACTTTCATTCCCATGTTATCATTTGATGTGATGTTATTGCCTTGGTGCTAGTATAATCAGCCAAGCTACAATAACAGGGTGAGAACTAACATTGGCAAAGACAAAAACTACACTTTTTTTCCGGCTTTTGAAAAACCTGATACCCTTTCCCAAACTCTTCATGCATATTAAATCCTAGGACACCAATCCAAAACATGTCTACACAAAAACCTGCACAAGAGTATTTATAGCCACTATATTCCTAATCACCAAAACTTGGAAGCAAGCAAGATGTCCACTAATTAGTAATAGGGTAAATAAACTGTGGTACATCCAGACACTGCAAAATTATAAAGAGATAAATAGAAATGGGTTACCAAGCCATAAAAAGACACAGAAGAACCTTAATGCATATTTCTAAGTGAAGAAAGCCAGTCTGCATACTATTTGATTCCAACCACATGCATTCTAGAAAAGGAAAAACTATGGAGGTGATAAAAAGATCAGTGGTTGGCAGGGATTCCAGGGTAAGGAAGGAGGGGTGAATAGTGGGTGGAGCACAGGAAATTTTCTAGGGCACTGAGACTATTTTCCATGATACTGTAATGGAGCATACATGTCATGCATTTGTCACACCCCCTAGAACTGTGCAGCACAGAGTAAAGCCTAAGGAATTCAGTTAATGACAAATCAACATTGATTCATCAATTATAACAAATATACCAGACTAATGCAAGACATTGAAAATAGGAGAAATGGAGTTGATATGAGAACTCTGTATACTTTCTTTTTTATTAATTTTATTATTTTTTAAAATACAGACAACAGTGAAATGCATTATAATTCTTATTACACACATAGAGCACAATTTTTCATATCTCTGTATATAAATATGTTCACACCAATTTATGCCTTTATACATGTCCTTTGTATTTTTGCATTACAATTCCTAATACACAGATATACTACAATCTTTCATATCTCTGTTCATGGAATTTTACTCAGCATTAAAAAAGAACAAAATCATAGCATTTGCAGGTAAATGGATGGCGTTGGAGAAGATAATGCTAAGTGAAGTTAGCCAATCCCAAAAAACAAAGGCAGAATGTTTTCTCTGATATAAGGGGGGTGACTCATAGTAGGGTAGGGAGGGAGAGCATGGGAGGATTAGATTAATTCTAGATAGGGAAGAGGGGTGGGAGGGAAAAGAAGGGGGCTGGGGATTAGCAAGGATGGTGGAATATTATGGACATCATTATCCAAACTACATGTATGAAGACTTGAATTGGGTGTCAACACACTTTATAAACAGAGAACTCTGTATACTTTCTGTACAATTCTTATGTAAGCCTAAAATTGCTCCAAAATTAAGTCTAGTACTTTAAAAAACATACACTGATAGGCCTTTCCAAACTTCATATGCATCTTAAACCCCAGGACATCAGTCAGGAATTTTATTTAATGGACACCTCTTACAGTGAACTTTTTTTTATTAGTGAAATTCTAAGTTCTAAAAACCAAAGTTTCAGTTAGTTCCTTCATTAAAAAAAAAAAAATAGACTTTACACTCTCCTTGGTGTTTTTATCAAAACCAATTCTGGCCAAGAGGTGTTAATATCCATGGTAGAAAGAACAAGCAACCAATCTGTGAAATTGCATTTCCCACCAAATTATCAACCAATACCAGGTGTTAGATTCTTCCTTCAGTTACTCTATTTCTCAAGTATATCACAGAAGTTTTCATTTCCATTATTATGAATCAAATTCTAACTTGCAGTAATTCCTTGAGGGCAGGGACCATTTCTTATCTTTAATGTTGAACATACTGAGAAAGGACGGAAGGAAAGAGGGAGAAGGGAAGGAAGGCCTTGCAAAGATTTCCCCATGTCAGTCCCAGCAGGAATGCATGCTAGACTCAAATTTGTTGTGATACATTCAGATTGAGTTTGACCGAGAGACAACTGTTTGGGTTTTTTGCCTTTTGTTTTTCTTTCTGTGCTGGGAGTTAAACCCAGGGACTCGCACAGACTAGACAAGTGCACTACCACTGAACCACATCCTCAGTCCAAGAAACAACTTTCAAAGTGGTGGGCAGGGTCAGTGCTTAAGACAAATAATGGTTATCCTCTCCATGCTGGAAGAGTCACAGAGTGAATTCCTGAAATCTAGCAGTGTGGTGTAAAGCAGAGAAGGTAAGACAGAGACAGAGACTATGGAGCTGACAGTGGGACCCACTAGAGAAGAGCTGTAGAAACAAAAATCCAACATCATTCTCGAATCTCCCAAGTTCTTCCCAGTGGCCAAACATGGCTGGAAGCCAAAGGACACAGGTGTTGGATGGTGAAATCCACACAGGTCAGACACCCAGAGCACAAAGCAGGGTGGAGAAGCATGGAGAAGGGAGCCAGGGGAGCAAATGGGAGAAATCCCCCAAAACACAAACCTACAAGCACAGGCACAAGCGTACAGGACCTTCTCTTGTACTTTTATGATCTTTAGACCTGGCCAGCTTAAGGCTCAAATCCTAACTTCTGTACTCTTACAGATGGATATCTTTGAGCAAAGGATTTAACCCCTAAACCTCAGATTCAACAGTTACAAAATATCACTACCTAAAGTGACTACTTTACAGTCCTAAAGAGCATCAAGTGTATAGCGCCTGTGTACAGGCAGCATGGTTACCAATCTGCCCATATTTAAGTACCCATAGCACATATCTGCCCATAGCACATATTTAAGTACCATTTATAGCACATCATCTTATAGCTATTTTGATCCCCTTGCTATTTAAGCTATGATTCCTATGTCCCCAGCTACATGATAAAGTCTTATAAAATGGGCCAGAGCTGGTCATTTTACTCCCCTGCCATCCCCCAGTGCACCTCCCTGAACAGTGCTGTGTAAACAAGGCAACAAGCAAGTGTTTACTAAAGAAACACATAAGCCCTGTAATAAGCTTAGAAAGGCTTAATCAATTTATTAACCTGAAGAACAGAAGTGCAATTAATGAAATCACTAGCTGTTTCCTTGCATCTATAAAGAGCTCATTGGAGTCATAAGTTGATATAATTATGCTTCCTTAAGCAGGAGTTCTCCTTATATAAAGTTCAAGTAATTCAAAACATATACCTTCTCAGCAAGTGCTTCAAATTTTAATATATACAAACTATCAATCATTCCAATTGGGGATAATAAGAAAAAGAGGGAAACGGGGTTTAAGAACAGAAGAGGAAAATAAAGCAGATGGCAGAGTGTGAATAAAACTCTCGGGAAAAATAAAAGAAGATGAAGAGAAGTAAGTGCAGGTCCTGGAGCTGCAGAGTCTATGAGACGGAGTTGGAGGCCACTAAGCACTGTGCAGAAGAGGCTCAGTTGGCAGGAGCTCAGGCAGGCAGTGCTGGCAGTGCCAAGGACACACAGTGCAGGCCCGTTGGTGTTTAAGTACTTGGGTTAAAGAGATTAAACAAAACTGCTCAGTCCCCAGGATAACATGCATTTCTAGAACCACTTTGGATCAAGGAAGTAGGATGCTGGAAGCCTGTTCCATGAGGCCAGATCATGAAATGGAGTCAACAGTTATGAGCATTAAAAATCAGAAAAGCACTAAACATGTGAACAAAAGACCAGATGGAGAAAAGACTGACCTCTTGGCATGACTACAACTTTGCCAAAAAGAAAAATTAACAACATGTCACTGGGAAGGGAAGAAGTATTTACAAACCACAATAACTATTTTGGTTAGTAGGCATGCAAAATCCTCAGACATAAGGTATTTTAACTGGCAGGAAGCTGGTTATAAAGGTACTGGAAGACTAAGAGTAAAAGGGGCACAAATAAACCAGTACTAGTAAATTGTGGAACAGCTCCCAACCTAAGAAACACAAAAGATGTGGAATTATCGGAATCTGGGTACCTAAAGAAGGGACGACTAAGGGGACTCTAAGTAGAGTCGGTGGACAAAACACATGGTGTTTTGTCTGCTACTTGCACCTTGGTTAGCAAAGTTGATGCTGAAAGTTCCAAATGAAACTGTAAGCAAGAGCTACAGCTGGCCCAGAAAAAATGCTGACATGAGCTGAAAACAACAGCAAAGTTCATTTTTCTCCTTCTTCCTACATTTCAGTCCTCCACCAGTGCCTCCTACTGCCAGAAACAAACAGGAAGCCAGCTGGCTGAGGAACCTGGGAAATGTAATTTGCAGAGTTCCAGACCCAGTCTCACAGCACAAAGTATAAAATGGCAGGTTCGAAGCTAAAACCACAACCAAACAGTCAGGACAATTTTGATATTCACATTTTCCCTATTAGGTTCAAGTTCTTCAACTGAAAACTCTCCAACGTGGGTTTTCCAGGAACCTCAACCTCATATTTAAGAACCAGTGAATGTCATAAAACTTTTCTGACTAAAAATAAGCTGGAATATTGCACTAGAACTCCATTCCTCTGGCATGATTATAAATCCATTTCCTATTTATTTCAGCCAGAAATGTCTTAGGACAAAGCATAAAGAAATTCTTTTATAATTGAGAACACGGCCCAAATCCAACAATTTCTTCCAACAAAAGAAAATTCTTAATAGATTCCCAGTTTCCAAAATCTGTTCAAATAGCTCCTCATCCTCTACACAAAGAGTTGGACTATACATTGGGATAAGCTTTGGGGCCTTGACAGGAATGAGTGTAGTTTGGTAGTTGGGAGAGATGTGAATCTTTGGGACCAATGGGTAGCCATTCTCTAAGAAAGCCCCCAGTGATTCCTGTCTCCTGAAATTCATACTCATGCATAGTCCCCTCCGGTACTGAATATGGGTGAGCCATGCTATGATACAAAAATGACAATGTGTAACCTCCAGATTCATAAAAGACATGTGGCTTCCACTGTGTTTTCTCTTGGATTTCTCACTGGGAGAAGCTAGCCACCAGAATGTGAGCACACTCAAGCAGCCCTACAGAGAGATCCATGTGGCAAGGAACTGAGGCCTTCTGCCAATAGCCATGTGAGTGAGTCACTGTGCATGCAGACCTCCTAGCCCGGAGAAGCCTTCAGATGACTGCAGCTCCAACCCCATCTTGACTGCACCTCTGAGACAGCGGAGCCAGCACCATTGGCTGATCCACTCCCAAATTCCTGACCCATAGGAACTCTACAAGAGAACAAATGTTTATAGGTTAAGGCACTAAGTTTAGGGTTAACTTATTATATAGCAACAGACAACTATCCTCAAAGAACTCTCCTTGATTATATTTCTCATTCCTTAGTCAAATGGACAGGATTCACTAACTACTCATTGTTCCTGGTTCCCAGATTGGGCCTGAAAGGATCTTATAGCTCTATTAATATGGTTTATTTAAAGAGTCCAGCTGCTCCCATACTTTTTTCTACTCAACTACTCTTTTAACATATCTTGAATTTTCTGTCAACTAAAGCCAACAGAGGAATTAGATGCCCATCAGGTTTTAAACCCCCTAATACTGAAAGCATTCAAGCAGATGGTCAAAGACTAAGTCTTAGAGGTTATGAAAATATTTCTTACCTAAGTGGAAGGTGGGAACAGATGACCTCCAAGGGCTGCTAATAACACTAAGAAGGTTCTAAGACACAAGTCTCTGGGTGTCCCAAAGCTGTGCAGTAATCAGATAAAGCTAAGTATCAAAAGTGACCTAGAGTTCACAAGAAATAAAATCAAAATGGTTAATAAACCAAAAAAGAAAAGATGCGCAGCCTCACTGATAATGAAAGAAATTCAAATTTAAAACAACCAGTAAAGCATTAATTTTCATGTGCATGACTGGCAAATTCCATTTCAGAAAACACAACGAGAATAAAGATAAAAAAGTGGACATTGTAGATAGGGTATAAATCAGGGCATAGCATTAGAAAAATTGGGGAGTATATACATCATGCACTGCATGACAACATTTCAGACAATGACAGATCACATAAATAACAAGCATCCCATAGATTACATTGCCTAATTGCTAATGCTGTTGAACATTTCTTTCATATATTTGTTGGCCATTTGTATTTGTTCTCTCATGAAATGTCTGCTTAGTTCATGTGACCATTTATTGATTTTTTTTTGGGGGGGGTACAAAGTTTTTTTGAGTTCTTTAAATATCCTGGATATTAATCTTTCTCTGTCAGAAAAAGAGCTAGCAAAGTTTTCTCCCATTCTTGTAGGCTTTCTCTTCATGTTCTTTAATTAATTCCTTTGTAGTGAAGAGCTTTTTAATTTGGCTCCACCCCTCTAATTAATTCTTTGTTTTATTTCTTGACCTTTAGGTTTCTTATTATGAAAGTAAGTGCCCATTCCTATATGTTGGAGTGTTGACCTTAGGTTTTCTTCTAGCAGTTATACAATCTTTCTGCTCAAATTCCTAGGTCTTTAATCCACTCTAAATTGACTTTTGTACAAAGTAAGAGATAGGGATCTAGTTTCAGTCTTTTACATATGAATATCCAGTTTTCCCAGCACCATTTGTTAAAAGGGCTTTTTTTTTTTTTTTTCTTCAACTTAAGTTTCTGGCACCTTTGTGGAGGATCAGATGACTGTCATCTATGTGGATTTGTTTAAAACTACTCTGAGATTTCAACTCACTCAAGTCAGAATGACAATCATCAACAACGTAAATAATAATAACTGGGTATGGTGGCCTGTGCCTGTAATCCCAGCAGCTTGAGAGACTGAGGCAGAAGGATCATGAGTTCAAAGCCAAACTCAGCAAAGGCACTAAGCAACTCAGTGAGACCCTGTCTCTAAATACAACACAAAATAGGGCTAGGGCTCAGTGGTGAGTGCCCATGAGTTGAATTCCCAGTACACACACACACACACACACACACACACACACACACACACACAGAATATAAATAATAATGAATGCTGGTGAGGATGTGGGGGAAAAGGAACACTTATACTTTGTTTGTGGGACTGCAAATTAGTACAACCATTATGGAAATTGGTATAGGGATTCCTCAAAAGAATAGGAATGGAACTACCATATGATCCAACTATTCCACTCCTTGGTATTTATACAGAAAAAAAACTAAAATTAGTACATTATAGTGATACACACATACCAATGTCTATAGCAGCATAATTCACAACCACCAAGTTATGGAACCGGGCTAGGTATCTGTCAACAGATGAATAGGTAAAGAAAAGGGGTATATATACACAATGGAATTTTATTCAATCCTAAAGAACAAAATCATGTCCTTTGCTGGTCAATGAATGGAACTGGAGAACATTGTGTTAAGTGAAATAAGCCAGACACAGAAAGTCAAGGGTCAAATATTTTCTCTCATATGCAGAAGCTAAAAAGAAAAAGATAATAAGAAAGGAATTTCACAAAAATAGATAGGAGACAAGTAGAGTAGAGGAAGCAGATTGAGGGGGAGTAAAGGCAGATGGAAAAGAGGAATTACTGAGGGATGAAACTGATCTACATGCATGTAAATAGGCTACAATGAATCCCAGTATTGTATATAATGATAATGCACAAATAAAAACATAAAAAGGATCTGTAGAGGGGCTAGATTGTGGCTCAGTGGTAGAGTGCTTGCCTCACATGTGTGAGGCCCTGGGTTCAAACCTCAGTACCACATAAAATGAATTAATAAAATAAAGCTTAAAAAAAAAGATCTGTAGGAAGCAAAAAAATAAATTACTCATCTAGTGACATCACAGTCATCTTACTTCGTGTAAGCACTCTTAAGATGTTCACACAACAATGAAGTTGCCTAACGATGCACTGATGTACTTATATTTCTTAGAATGTGTCATCTTTCCATGATACATCGTCACATTCACACTTTACACATATGTAGCCTGTATGGCTCAGCATTTACACTTTTGACAAAGCTATCCATTCCTGTGTGTAAGAACAAAACTTGTATAAAACCTAATGTTCACCAATTAAAAATGGGTAAACAAATTATAGCACAACCAAATTATTAACAGCATAAATCCATAAACAGAACAGGTTGGCTCTATACATATGAAGATATATAACACCTTCCAAGATATGTTGTTTGGAAGAAAAACAAGATATGTGTATTTAAAAAAAAACGGAGAAAAGGGATGTGTAAGCAAAGAAAATGTCTAAAAGCAGTTTTTAAAATGCTGCTCATAGTCACAGTAAGGAGGGACTTGAGAGGAAGAGGAAAACCTTTTATCATAACTCTTTTGTAATATATACTTTCATTTCTTAAAAACAAAGGAAAAGCTTAATAAGGAAAATAGAAGAGTAAAGGCTTAAATGATAGCTACTCCTGAGCTAATTTACAATGCAGTCCATCACAGTGGCTTTGGGCTTAAAACACATGTAGGCACACAAATCACCTTGAGAAGGAAAAGGGTCCTTCACGCTGTCAGTGTTCCTTGCACTAATTAGGAAACAGAGCTTCCCCTTACTATCTCAATGCAAACCACTAACTCAACAACCTCAGGCATCTGGGAGATGAACATCCTCCTGCCCTGAGCTTTGTGAATCATGAAATGTGATGGAATTGCCTGTCTTTGAGTGTTTAGGCAAAGAGCAGTGAAGTTAAAGAAAGAAAAAGAAGACAGTCTCCATTTGACTAACTGGTGGAAGTAACCCAGAGCACTCAACCGCTGTCAAAAAGCTGGCTGCTCCTGCCCACTGACTCCACCCCACAACCGTCAACTATGATTTTCTTCTCCATTGACCAGACCCTTTCTGAGACTGACAGAGCATGTCCCAGATCCAAGATCTGCTTCAAAGAAGCCTCACAAGTGGCTGTTAATTACTCTCAGTGTGCATGACACGGAAGGGAGATTAAAGTAGGGCAACAGGCTTTCAAAAAAGAACATCCTTTTTCTCTTTTGGTCAATGTGTTAAAGATGAGACCTTTGCCTCTTGAAATGGTTTTGCATTGAGTATCTTCAGGGGAGTAAAGGTTTTGTTGTTGTTCATCTAACTTTAAATAAATTATAACTCTCTAAAAAGATTCATTTTAAGTATCATCAAGTATGTGTTTGGACCTATTTTAAATAGAAGGATAATAACCAGAGTTCTCCTTACAGATTATTTAAGCAGTGCTATCATAAGACTAGACAGAAAGTCCTCCAAACAACTCTCCCCACACCTCCACTCAGAGACTCATGTCTTCTTCCAGTTCAACCTGGAAAAAATCTAGATTTTAAAACTGCTTTTGAGCTATAGAAAAGGGGAGGAAAATTACAGAATTAACCAACCTCTTTAGAAAATTTAGTGTTTCAAGGGAACTCATTCTCTTAATAATAATTAGAAAGAAGACTTATTTGCAGACCGAAACATAAACCAAGCATAGGAATAAAGTCATTTTCTATCATCCAAACACCAGCGTCAGAAAACACTAAGGATCTGATTATCAAGAAAATGCCAATTATCCTAACATATAATATGCAGAAAACCTTCCAACTATAATAGTTTATAGGAATATATACACATATACACAGAGAGAGAGAGAAGAGAACATGTATAACTCTTAATCTCCACATCTCTACACAATGTAAATCCCAGGGGATTCAGACCATCATTCTTTCTGTCTACAGAATACCTGCCACATTTTGTACTCACTGAAATCAAAAAAGTTCATTTTTAAGGGCATTTACTTTCTTTTTGTAGAGGTAAAATGTCTGCATTGTAAATTAGTTCATAAAAGTCTACCTGTAGTTTTCCCCTAATTATTATGCAAAAAGAAAAGCTAATTCAAAACAATTTTAAGTAAAATGAACATATATTCTCATTACAGTTTTAATTCTATTTACTTATTTATTAGCAGGGGAGGGTGTGGTACTGAACTACATCTCCAACCCCTTTTATTTTTATTTATTTTATTTATTTTTTATTTTAAAATAGGGTTTCACTAAGTTGCTGAGGCTGGTCTTGAACTAGTAATCCTCCTGCCTAAGCCTCCTAAATATCTGGAATTACAGGTATATGCCACCATTCCAAACTTAGTTCAATAAATTTTAATAAATAAATATATATATATATATATATATATATATATATATATATATATATATATATATGCTGTTATGGTTTGAATCCTAAATTTCCCACAAAAGCTCCCATGTTGAATGGTCCCAGATGATGGCACTATTGAGAGGTGGCAGAACCTTTAGAACATGAGGACTAGTTGAGGGAAATTGATCGTTGGTGGCTTTCCCTCCCTCTTTTTCACATCCCAGTCACCATGATATAAGTAGTTTTGCACCATCACACACTCCCCACCATGATGTTTCATTTCACCATAGACCCAAAGTAACAGGGCCAGCCAACTATGGACTGAAACTTCTGAAATCATGAACAAAATAAACCTTTCCTCCATTTAAGTTGTATAACTCAGGTATTTTGTCGCAGTGCCAGAAATCTAAATTACACATATGCACATCAAACATTTGGTGCATTATAAATGAAACATGCCTTTTGTGACCAGTGAAGGCACTCTCACTGCCCTAGTCAAACTGGTATCCATGAAACAGTGTTCTCCAGTTTATCACCAGGGGTGCCCCCAGGAAGCATTCTAAGAAACAGAGTTAAAGTTAAATAGAATTCTTCATGACCAAACTTCTCAGAGACTTGAACATTAAATGTAATCTGCCAAAAAGAGAATACAAGTTTCCCAAACTTATTTAAGCAGAACACACTTTGTAATCTATATGTGGTGACTGTTAGGTCATATTTTTGCTCTAAAATATGTGAATGAACTACATACAGCTGTTTTCTCAAATTAGACATAAGTTCAGAAAGGAGCCACAGATCACCTTCCCAGCATTGAGGCCTGAGATAATTTACTTAATCATTAGATTTCCTTCCTGTAAAATGCATATATAGATATGACTTAATTCATAATTACTATATGGAAAATCAAGTGGATATATATATATATATATATATATTAAGGGATATATATGTATATATTAATGGATTAACAATTGTTATATCACTAACCCTTAGTTTATGCAGCTTGCAACAACAAAATACCATAGACTGACTCAAACAGAAACTTATTGTATTAGTTCTGGAGGTGGGAAAGCCCAAGAATAATAGTTCTGGTGGCTGATGAAAACACTCACCCTGCATCTATGTCCTCACATGACAGAAAGAGAAAGAGCTCTGGTATCTCTTCCTACAAGGACACTGATCCTGTTATAACCCTTATAACCTCATGTAACCTTAAGTACTTCCACAAAGGCCACATCTCCAAATAAAATCATGTGTGGGTTAGGATTCCAATGTATGGACAAAGGTGGAAGGCAAAAATAAGTCCACAGTCACTTTCTTACCTGTGATTTCTACCTTTTCACTCCATAATACCTACTATATTACTGAAAAAAAAAATTTCAGGCTGTTGAGATGTGAACAGCTTTGTTATTTTACTGCTGGCATTGACACATATTCACTCACTGAGAGTAAAGAGATGGCTTGACTCTTCAGGTCAAATGAATGAAGCCACTCTACCCTATAAAGATGGGGAACAATGAAAAGCTGTCATTCTGGCTTCCTGACTGCCATCACGATACCAGTCTGCATTACTGTGAAGGAGTCAGACAAGGGAAAAGTGTGGGCATGAGAAATCTGGTCCCAATATATGTCTCACAACTCTTCTCAACATTTAGTGGGAAAATGACCTTCAAAATCAAGGTTTTGCTATGCTGAGCCAACTAAATCAATAATGTTATAAATTTTAAAATATCCATATACTACACCTCAAAATAAGTCATCATAATCCAATGTGTGCAGGATGTTAAAGACTAAAAATGTCAAGAAACAGACTAAATGAAAATGTCTTGAGAAAGTGACAAAAAAATTAAACTCCCATTTTTATTTCCATGCAATGCAAAGAACAGATACATAGCAACAAAAGAAACAAGCAAACAAAAACAATTAGATATACTGCTGAGTAAATGGGAATGGCAATATGCTTCGGTCAGAGGGAACTTCTTGGAACTTTTTGTCCCCATCTGACTATTTGGCCCATAACCACCTGGAATGTCTTCTCCTGGCTCCTGACCCCACCACCCACCAAAGGGCCTTTCATCTTTCAAGCTATAAATACATATCCACCCCACTCCATTCTATGTTGGCCATGTACTCCAGGTTCCAGGTTCCACCTTAAACACTTTTTTATTCTTCAAATGAAGCCTTCACTTAACCTCCTATAATCAATTAATTTCCCCAGTAAATGTGTGACTTCTTGGCATGCAGAAGTTAAGGCTTTCTCATCTTTGTACCTCCAACCTCCAGCACCTGGCACAGGTCCTGACACAAAGTGGCTATTCAGCAAACACTCACTGAACAAAACCAACACATTTATCACTTTTGTGGTGGCGGGGGGAGGGGCTTGACAGGGGAGTGAACACAGGAGCTACATCTATTCCCCACCCCCTTTTTATTTTTTAATTTGAAACAGGATCTTATGAAGTTGCTAAGGCCAGCCTTGAACTTGTAATCCTCCTGCCTCAGTGTCCTAAGAAGTTGGGAATACAGACATAGACCACAACACTGGACACTCATCACTGTTAAGGTAGTAATAGGAAACAAACACAGTTTTAAAAGCAATTTACTGAAACATTCAAAATATAATTTAATACAATTTTTAATGTGGTAGGCAACACTAGAGACAATAAAATTGTTAACAATTTTTTAAAGGCTAAATATTAGTTCAACCCAGTAAAAACAGTAACATAGCAATTCCTATTTCAAACCTTAGCAATCTATTCATTCCTGAGAGTAAACCACGATTTTGTCCAAAGAAGAAAAGTAATATGGAAAGAAATTTGTATTACTTAAAATATCAAAATAGTAAAGTACTTACATAGGAGATTGACTACAGTATCCTGCATCTTCAAGGAAATATTATGCAACCATTAAACTGATCATTTAAAACTACAAAAATACAGTGTATGTTTTCTAATTTTTAAGGTAACATATAGAACAGTTGGCCACAAGTTTTTAGTGGATGAAAAGTAGCCATTTCTGGCATTATTATAAACATTTCATTTTTAAAATAAAACTATTATTTAAATAACTTAAGATATAAATTTGTATACCACACAACATATTCATTTTAAGTGCACAATTCAAAGACTAGCATATATTCACAAAGCTGTGCAAAAATCATTACAATCAGTTTTACAGCATTTTGATAATCTCAAAAAGAAACCCCATGCCCCTTAGGTATCAACCTCATCCTCTCATCACATCATCCCACTAGCCCTAAGCAACCATTAATCTACTTTTATATAAACAGAATTATACAATATGTGATCCTTTGTGACTGGCTTCTTTCATTTAGCATCATGTCATCAATATTATTCATGTTTGACCATCTACCAGTACTTCATTTATTTTTATTAATGAATAATATTCCATTATATAAATATATTACATTTTATTTATTGATTCATAAGTTGACAAGACATTTTGACCATTCCCACTTTTTTGGCTATATGAACAATGATGTTACGAACATTTGTGTACAAGTTTTATAAGGACATTCATTTTCAGTTCTCTTGACCAAATACCAGGAATGGAATCATAGGATCATATCATAACTCCATGCTTAACAATTCGAAGAAGTATCCACTATTTTCCAAAGCAGCTGAAAGATTTTACAGTTTTAGGGCATGAGGGTTCCAATTTCTGTACATCCTCAACAACACTTGTAATTACCCGTCTTTTTTTTATTCTAGCCGCCCATGTGAATGTGAAGTGATTTAGATTTGCACTTTCCTAATAACTAATGATGTTCGGTCTTCTTTGTACGTTTTTTGGTCATTTATGTATCTTCTTTGGAAAAGTCCATTAAGATCCTTTTCCATTTTTAACCAAGTTGTCTTTCATTATTGACTTGCAACAGTTTTTATACATTCTAGAAAGTAACCCCTTATCAAATAAAAGATTTCCAAAAAATAATTTCCTGTCCAATGGCCCACTGTTTTAGTCAGCTTTTTCGCCTCTGTGACTAAATGACCTGACCAGAATAATTGTAGAGGAGGAACAATTTATTTATACAGAAGGGGCTCCAGGTGAGGCCGAACTACAGGGCAGAAGAGTGTGGTGGAGGGAAGCAGCTTACGTGGTCATCAGAAAGCAGAGAGAAAGGGGTCTACTTGCTAGATACAAATATATACCCCAAAGTCATACCCCAAATCCCACCTCCTCCAGCCACACCCTACCAGTTCAGTTACTACTCAGTTAATCTCTATCAGGGGATTATTTCACTGATTGGGTTAAGACTCTCACAATCAAATCATTTCTCTTCTGCATTGTCTCACACGTGAGCTTCTGGGGGACACCCCACATCCAAACCATAACACCCACGTTTTCACTTTATCAACATTATTCTTTCAGTGTATCCAGAGCACCATAAATACCATAGAGATTTCATTCCTACAATAATCCATACAAAATGCACTTTCTTCTTGAGTCATACTTCATTTCCCCTCATCCTCACCTCTCCCTCAGTTTCACCATAACCTACTATATTTATACTTGAAAGTCCTTTACTGATTTACACTCTATCATGTCTTTCTAAAGCAAAAACAATTGTACATACTTGAAAAGTTTTAAATGCCTTTGATTTCCTGTGACCACAAAAATTCAAAGTTCTAACATTTTGCTTATGGATTCAGTTAATATAATATTAACAAAACAAAGTATAAACGTATTATTTCCTGTGACACAGTAAATATTTATTAAAGATAAGGAATAAATTTTATTAGTAGTATATTTCTTAATAAGCTACATGGGATGGTCAAGAGTAATAGGGCTTTCAGATTTGTCTGATATCAAAACCATGAACTGGTCCTTAGATGATCAGGGCTTGGAAACCTTCAGTCAATTTGCCAGAGAGAGATTAAGGATGGATGAAAGGGGAGTAGGGGTTGTTGTTTGTAAAACAGAAAATGGCTGTAACGAAGGAAAGGTGGGAAAGAAGTTTCTACTGGATGTCTGTCCAAACACAAGTGTGTTTTCAGGCAGATGACTGTATTTGGAAAAGAGACATAAGAAGGTGGGGATCTGGAAATTAATCTTCTTATGACGATCCAGGCCTACACATCCTTGGGAGGTCTTTGGGCCCTGCCCGCTGAGTATATGTTCCCCAGTTGGCAAAGATCTACCTTGGAGGATCTCAGAGATAGTGGTGCTTTCTTGGATGATGATGTGTGATGAATCCTTGTTATATTATACACAGTCTATTTGCTAACACTTCTTTCCACACAGGAAAGAACTGATAACATATGGAGAAAGAAGTGACTTTCTACAACATTTCATCATAAAATAACAAAGCAGTCAGGGTAATTCAAATAACAAAAAGAGTTATGTTCAATAGTTGCTAAGATCCAAATGCTAATTAATTTTATGTCATTTTCTATTTTTCCCCCAAAGTTTAATGGCTTCAAATCACTTGCTACACTAGACAGTGATATACAAATAAGCCTAAAATAGCTACTTTTAAAATCAGGCCTAAGCTTGACAAGAGCTCATGACTGGATTAATATTGCTTACAGTCATCCAAATGTCACTTTGACAAACTAAATGTTTGTCTTGATGACATCTCCCCCTAGGCATATGGTGCTTCCATTAACTCCTGCATTATCTTTGTAGCAGAAGAAGATGCCTCATTGTTTCCAGAATATTCATAATTTACAAGGCCTCTCTTAGGTCATGATAGATAATTGCTCATAATATTAAGGGGAAAGATCCCTGCACAGATGCTATCCAGTGTATGTGGGGTTTGTTGTTGTTGTTGTTTGTTTGTTTTGTTTTGTTTTAATTATTATTAATTTCAGAAAACAAAGCATTCTCTTTGAAGCAAATACTTCATAGCCATGATCCAGACCTTAGATGAAAATGTTACTTTTAAAATATAGCATTAAAAAAGAGGCTAAGCTAAATTTTATAATGGCAACCTTGGGCAACTCAGAGAAATTTTCAAATAACATGTCATGGAAGAATATAAACTCATAATATTCAACAATCCCATCCAACCAGCATTTATTAAAGACTTACCTTGCATAAGACTCTATAATAGAAACTGTAAAACTCTTGGAAATATTCTGATCACCACAAATTAAACAAAGAATTTGAGGGTTATACAGGAACTTGTGATCTAAATATTTATCCCCAAAATATATATATAAGCTGTCATAATTCAAAAATATTCTTTAGGAAGCTGATCACTTCTAAAATCAGTTTAGCCAAAATTCCTCGATACATGGCCTCTCTACCAATGGCAATAAAATACAAATCAACTACAGTTCTGAAAAATAATATAATAGCTGATAAAAGTGATTTTGGAAAACTGCTCAAATCACATAAAAGACCAAAGGGAAAAAGAACCTCAGGATCCTTTTTTAATAATTAATAAAGAGAGCTAAAATCTACAGTTTATACATACTTCAAAAGAGAATAAAATGTATAGTACATGTTTTTGAAAATCCTTTGGAAAATAAAAATAAATATATAAGACCCTCGTTATGATTATGCTTAAGCAAAGAACAGCATGTTATGTAATCATATAACTTACCAGAAAAAAATGTTCCCAAAACCTTATCATTTATTTTACTGTAAGAAGTAGCACATAGTTGAAAATAAAAACTAGAATAAATTTTCTTGTCATGATTTCCAGTTTATTTTGTAAAAGACCCAATTCCAACCAAATCTTCTATGCATATTAACCATAACATTTTTATCTTCATTTTTAAGTGAATTCACCTTCAGTGACCTTTTTCCAGTCAACCTTGAGCCTCCTGTATCCTTTGAGTTCTAATTAATAAGCAACAGTCTAGCCAGATTCAAGCAAACTGAAACTATCTGTGCTTGAATGGCTTTCTGCTGTGGAATCCTCAACCATTTAATCCCCAACTCAGTCCCAAGAGCCTTTCCAGGCACTGAAAGTGAACACTGTGTGCTCCCATGTGTGGCCTTTGAGATTTGTGACCCATCCCAAGCCAAATACTGAGCAAGGCACAGTCCATAAGTCTTCCTGGGTTTTGCCTTTAATCACTCCAAACAGAACCTTCTTATGATGCTGGACCCTGATCTAAGGATCTTAACTGCCTAGAAAGCTAAAACACACTCTTAGTTTATTTAATTTGACCAACTTGAACTTTTAATTCATTAATGCTACCTCACCAACATTAGCATCACTTCCCACACCACTTCAGATCTCTGTGTTAACCACAGCCCTTCCTCCAAGATGCTCTGTCTCCCCTAATTGAAAATGCAAGTGAAGTAGAACACTGGGTCTGGGGGTGGGGGGCGGAATTTGCCTTTCTGAGGAGTCCCAGGCAAGAGCCACCAAGCAATCCAGGGCATTTTCCACAACTCCATTCATGAAGCACTTACTGTAACTTTTTACACAATGACTCATTACCTATCAGTAGTAATGTTGATCATGTACAGAATTTGAAGAAGTTAAAACTTAGAGAAATAAACCAAGGCCAGAACTTCAATTCCAATGTTGTTTCCATGGGAACCATGTTCTCATCTCTACCAATCTAGCGCCACCTTTTGATAACAAACATATGTAATCTGCAGAGGTAGTTTATACAGAGAAATAATAAAGAGCTTAAACTATAATATAGAAGCAAAACAAAAGGGAGTGACTTTTATAGCTTTTCATATGTATAGTCTGTGTGTGTGTGTGTGTGTGTGAGAGAGAGAGAGAGAGAGAGAGAGCATTTAAAGATGTAAACATTAGGCCTAACTATACTAAATAATTTAATGATTAGATGCTTGCAACTACTATGTTTGAATATTAAAGGAGTAAAAATACATTCACTTGAGTATTTTCCATACCTCTTATTGGATTATTTTGAAACAAGGGCTAAATAAGTGTGTAGACTCACACATATATCCATAATCACAGTATCCCCTACAATTGTGTATTTGTACAGATGTGTGTACCATAAGCTAACAGTGATCAGAATTGCCAAAATGATAGACATTTCTTTACAAAGTAACCAATAAATAAAGGTACAACTTTTGAAGTGCTGGGCATTGCATTCCTGTAAATTTCACAATATATTAAAACCAGGTGCATGCAAAAAAAAAAAAAAGTTTGTCTTTATATGTTAAATGGAGTTAGGTTTTGGAGTTGGGTTTATAGATAAACTAAATTTCCAGTAGGAACATTCAAAGACTTCACAAGATAAGCCTTCATTTGGTTAGACAGTCTGTATACTACAGAATGTTTACCACCCTTTATCCCCCTGCCCAGCAAACACCAACAGCACACTCCATTTTTTGAAAAAACCAAAGTTAATCACCACCAACCTCCAAAACACTCCATCAGGAGGCAGTATCACTCCCTTTAAATAAAGCCATTCTAAAAGTATACTGAATGGGAACCAACAGAGCAGGACTCAGTGCCAGATACTAGGGATAAAGTGAATTTAAAACAAATACACACACACACACACATACACACACACCAAAAGTTAGTGGAGACAATAACACAATAACACAATACAAAATACTATAAAAGCTATGAAAGAAAGCTATACGTTGCTAATAGACAACAGATGACATAAGACTTTAGGAGTTTGTGGGCCAGAAAATTAATTTTCTTTTACTAATTTGAAGACATAGTGTCTTCAGGTTTTTACTTTTTCCATGAAAGGTTGTTTTTAAAAAAAATAATAACTGCCATTCACAATAACCATGGAAACAAGACAGGAAAAAGATGATCTCTGAATCTAAAATAGATATGAAACAAGAATACTTTATGTTGGTGGAAAATCTCACTATCATCCTAATATTTTACTTGTTTTGCTGCAGGATGAAACTTATGACTGGTATTTTGTTATCATCTACTACCTCCTTGCAGATCCAAGTGTGTTCTGTGGACTAGCAACATCAGCATCACCTGAGAGTTCATGAGAAATGCAAAATTTCAGACCCTACCTCAGAACTACTACATTTCATTTTAACAAGATACCCCAGGAGATTCACATCAACATCAAATTAGAAAAGTACTATCCGAGAATAAATCATGTGAATCTTCGAATAGTTGAAATGCATCCATATCCACTTACATTTAAAACTCAGTAATGACCTTCAATACTTGATGAACATTTTCCAAAGAAGCCAATTGAGGGATCCTGAAAAACTCAGGGTACAAGCTGAAACATAAAGCAGACAACTCATATCCTAAAAATCAATCAGATTTCACAGGTTAAATTTCATGACCTTGAAAAGCAATTGGGGGAAAAAACTGCCATCAAGAACAAATAACAATTCTTGGCTTTGCAGTGACCTTCACATAAAACTGAGTTCCACAGCTTCTATATGAGCAAATGTATTCAAGGACTAGCTCTTGTCCTGACTGCTAACTCTTGCCATAAGACAAAGCAAATTTTTATCACTATAAGAAGTCAGTCTGATCTCTATATGAACTGACACGTGCTACATGTGAATTCATCCCACAATTAAGTTTTCTAATAAAGAAAATTTCTTTATGAACGTGTTAATTATGGGCAAGAACATAAGACACACATTCATGACTTTTTCTGGACCACTTTCATAGGCAACCAACTGCTAGTACTATTCAATGCCTTTTCTTTTTTTAATATTTAGTTTTCAGTTGTATTTGAACACAATAACTTTATTTAGTTACTTATTTTTATGTGATGCTGAGGATCAAACCCAGGGTCTCGAACAAGCTCTCTACTGCTGAGCCACAACCCCAGCCCCTATTCAATGCCTTTTCTACACAAAAGTAAAGTTATTGCATACACCTGTGCTGACTAATGAGGTAGCCACTAGCTACAAAGACAGGGCTATTGAGCACCTGAAATATGGCTGTTGCAAATCAAGATGGACTGTAAGTAAAACTAAATTTTTGAAGACTTAGCAAAAAGAAAAAAAAAAGAAAATATTTCAAAAATTATTTGTATAGTGATTGCATAACCAGATTACATTTTTTAAATATTTATTTTTTAGTTATAGGTAGGTACAATATCTTTATTTTATTTTTATGTAGTGCTGAGGTTTGAACCCAGTGCCTCACATGTGACAAGTGAGCACTTTACCACTGAGCCACAACCTCAGCCCCAGATTATAATATTTTTTGACACTTTGGTTTAAGAAAAAAAATGTAAGAGAGCTGGGGATGCAGTTCAGTGGTAAAGCTCTTGCCTAGAGTGTGCAAGGCCTGGGGTTTAATCCCCAATTCTAGAAAAAAAAATAATAACAACAGAACTAAAGTCCTCAGTTTTACTTTTTTAAATGTGACCAGTAGAAAAAAATTTAATTATATATATAGCTTGTATTATATTTCTAGTGGACCATGATGAACTAGAAGATCATTAGAATTATGCTTGCAACAACCTTAAATTGAAAAATATTATGCAGATAGAAAAATCCTAAATCCTAAAGAACAACTGTAGAAAACGTGCATTGAGGAGATAACTCAGCCAAATAAAAAGAGGCCAGGGAGGTTCAGCATTATCAATCTTTTTATTTAACTGTGTCAAATAATAAAGCCTTTTCTGAAGTGTCTGCATGGGGATCCCTGAATTTACATTCAAAGGGGAGAGGAACATCAAGCATTTAATAAAGGAAAGCAAGCCGAGAAGTTGACATAAACCAAAGTGTAGTCACAGGGATGGCCAGTTTGCTCAGAGTCTAGGAATGCAGGAGTGGAAAAGATAAACAAATTCCACTGACAATAGCCAATAATTTCCTGGCCTAACCCATTCAACTAACTAAGCCTTCCCTCTTCCAAATAAAAAGGGGAAAGTAAAACCAGGATCTCAGTCACCCCAGGTAGGGAGAGTTGCTACAAGTGGAAAACTGAAGCTCATCACTCAGAAGCTGATCACATTGATTTGCAGAGGTGCAACTCTTGATTCTTCCACAGTGCAAAGAAAACAGAAAGCTTTTATAGGATTAAAAAGTAGATTCAAAAATCAATTTTTAGTAGCAAGGCCTTGCACATACTAGTGTTTTCAAACAGCATTCCCAATGCTGGAAAATGGTGCTGGGTCAAATTTAGTTAGGGAATAAGACTATGAATTTGAAGCGAGCAAAGTAGCTCAAACCATCTCCAATCTGGGCAGATTCCTCTCATTCCTGGCTGGGGAACAATCCCATCACTTAGGAAATCTGGAGCTCTGCCAAAAGCCGCTTCTGCAGCCTGCTGGGGGATGGGTGGGGAGGGTGGAAATGTCTGGGCAGCTGGCTTTTATCACAAAGCCTTCTCTCTTAGAAAGGCTTATAATGAATTTCCTAGACATCACACAACACAATATTTCAAGTGATTGATAGTGTAAAAATATCATATTTTAAAAATAAATGTCCAAGGTATATAAGGTCAATAAAGTACATGAGTTAAATTTGATGAAAATATTAAAATATTCTACTCATTTTTAAATCCCTTTCATTAGGCTTAACCTCAACATATCTATATGGGAAAGAATGAAACTAATAAATTAAGACTTACTATACACACCAGGGACTTCCCTAACTTACCACACAAGAGCCTGGATAGGGCTGCAAGTTATGACCTCAAGCAGCTCAGCCCCATACCTGGTTTCTCACCTGTCCCCTGGGATTCTTCACAGCCTTCTCAGATGAGGATAGGGAGCTCAAGGTAATCAAGCAACTGTCTGCTCACAGTAATAAAAGCCCCTGGGTGCTAGAGGACAGACTTGAATCCATACCTAATGCTGAATCCTTCTCATAAATAACTTCCTGTTATCACCAAACCTTTGCCCCAGTCTGTAAAGCCATCAGAAGTATCTTAATCTCTCCTATTCTCACAGGGATGGTTGCTTCTTTCTTTCCTTTTAGCCAAAATGCCAATAATCCCACCATAGCCTGAGCTGTTGGGTCTTCAGGCATCTAAAAGAATACAAAACAGGATTTAAGCTTTCCTTCCAAACTATGTGAAATTAAGTATTCATGTCTATAAACCTGGAACATAGGAAAACAGAACAGAGAAAATAAAACACATTTGTCTGAAGGGACAAATTAGTAAATGACTCATATTCTTTATCACTAATGTTATAATATTTTGGAAAGAACTATCATTTTTAAATCCACATTACTAGGGTTTCTAGGTGAGACACTTTCCCTAACCTGATGCTAACTATGTCTTTAAATCCTTCCTCAGGAAAGCAAAATAATGAGGTGAGGGTGAAAGGGCAAGAAACTTGACTTTCACCAAAAGCTCCACTCCAAGAACAAAATATTGAGACCTGGGGAACAGCGTTAGCCTTCTCCAAATACAATTTCCTCTGCTACACAAGGAAGATGAAAATATGGGCCCACCACATTGCAGGGCAGTTGCAAGAACTCGCTGAAAGAACATGAAAGATTTTGTCTTGTTTTGTTCTTAAACTCTGAAGCCCTAGAAAATCTGTTGTGAATATAGTGACCCATCTGCCTGGTATAGCCAGCAGGAGGAGTTTCAGGGCCTCTGGTGATGACAAAGAAGGCAGTTGTCTGTCCCTCTAATTCTACAAACCCAATAACTCTACCTTCCAGACAAAACCATCACTGGGTTCCAGGTTGAAGAGCTGTTTTTAAACAACAACAAGAGAAAATAAGCACTGATTTGAATAAAAGGCTTGAAAACACCAGGAAGGCATTATCTCCACTGCAACTGCCATCCTAATCAAGGCTTCTAGGGAT
The DNA here is from genome assembly GCF_052094955.1 of Ictidomys tridecemlineatus. Lineage (NCBI taxonomy): Eukaryota > Metazoa > Chordata > Mammalia > Rodentia > Sciuridae > Ictidomys > Ictidomys tridecemlineatus. The sequence continues at coordinate 203,329,827 of NC_135478.1, forward strand.
AACAGAGGGAGTGTTAATTGCTAGACTCTGATCAAGTATGAGAGAGAAATTTTACCACAAAAATCACTTAAAAAATGAAATGACAGACATGATGCTTAAGTGTTCTACTTTTAAAAAAGAAATTGGAAAATAAAATAAGAAAACAAACCTAACACCTTAAAATCTAATGTTCAAAATCCTTCGGATTCTCCTTTTCAGATATGCCTTTTTCATATTGCCACCAAGCCAGTATCCCAATCTGCCACTGACCTTGCCAAAGAGATGACTACATGGAGCAAAGCTCTTTAAAGAGAGCAAATTAAGTAAAGAGCTCCAAATTCAATAAGTGAAACAGCTACCTGTCTCTTAAAATGAAAACATGTCTAATTATTGACATCCATGTGCTCAGGCCGTCCACTCAGAAGGCATGGAGCCACACTTTTAGTCCACAATAGGAATCCATTTGACATTCTGTACTATGTGGTTTTAGACCCACACATACCTTTCATAGAGGGAAAAACTCCCATGACCACAAACTCCATAATGAATAAATAAATAAATAAACAAAAGAAACAAGGAGAAAAATCTGAAACACATTGAAGACAAAACTTTTTAAGATACATAATACAAGAAAGTCAGCGAGCTGACAAATGGCATATGATTACATTAGTAAAGGAAACTATGAATATTCATTGCACAATAGTCATATATAGAAGGAAGGAAAACCAGAGTGTACAGATGGGGCAGAAACTCAGAAAGCTTTAAAAAAAGAAAGAAAAAGAGCTGGAGTGTAGCTCAGTGGCATAGCTCTTGCTTCACATGCACAAGGCCCTGAGTTCCAACCCCAACACTGCCAAAAAAAAAAAAATTAAAATTAAAAGAAAGAAAACAAAAATATGCAGCTTCAGATAATACTTTTTAATGAGGATCCCTGGATAGATAAGATGGGATGATAAAGAAGGAATTTCCTTACACAAGGTAAATAAACAGCATAAACTACTCAGAATGACAGAAATAGCTTCAGTAAAAACAGAGTAGTCTTTGCTTATCATGTCTGAAGTAAGGATATGCCTCCCAATCATTAACAAGGTTCAAAAGATACCTGCCCACACCTCCTGTCCCACCTAAAGAAGGGACACACCCTATCCCTTAAAAAAATCCAGTGCACTCATGTGTAATCTTAAGAGTTTAATTTTTCTATATCTTTGGGTCAAAAAATAAAGACCATAAACATAAATAGAATGAACCCCAAACTATGTACTCAGGATAATATATATTTTTATCCAGTTACAAACTGGAAACTCTCAGAAACAGCTGTCACACTAGATTAACAATTTTTCAAGAATTTTAAGACAGCACAAAACAACCATCTCAAGACGACAAAACACTACCATATAAGAGGAGAGTCATTTTATGTTTTGAAAAAATGTGCACATATTATCTAAATTGTAGTTTCCAAACAAATAATGGGGGCAAAGAGAACACAATGAGTTATTGGCAGTGCTCTGCATCTGAACTGTACTTTCTAAATAGATAAGAAAGATTCCTTAAGGCAAATATCACAGAGTTTCTTAAGTACCTACTCTAAGTAGGAAAATCAATTTGTTTGTAGCACTATCATTTTGTACTTCATTTCTCAATTAGTCCCACAGCCAAGGACCACCCTAAACTCTGAGCAGTAATTTGCAACTTAAAAGTTACTATTCAACGTTAACTGTAACTCAATCATCATTCAGAGCAGAGGAGCTTACTTTCAAAGGCCAACAATCCAACAAGCAGGCCTCTCTCCTGCTGTTAGCTGACAAACACCAGCGCTTGTCTAAGTCAATCCTACAGGTGAAAGGTCACTAGCCCTTGTGACCCTGTAGTAGTTGTTTAATTGCTTTAAACCACAATTTCTCTATCCATAAAAAAAAAGAAATAATAATGCAAACATTATTTGGAAAATTAAATAACACACATAAAGAAAAAACATTCTAAATAAGATTTGTCCCTAGTGGTGAATTTCTATAGGAGTCTTTAAAAACTCACTAAAACGACCCCAAAGTATTCACTTAATGTTTTTAAGAAACATTTGCTCAGCACGTACTAGGTACAAAGGACTGTGCTGAACAATTGAGATCTATGGAGAGACGAGAATGCTGCCTCTGCCTGGGGAATCCCACCAGTGGATGTTCCTTGATGCCAAAGCCAGTGAGCTCATGGTCACAGTGAGTCTGCTATTACAGGGAGAAAGGGACAGGGACCTGAAGAAGCCTATATTGGAACTTTTCATCCCCAGTTTCCTCATCTTTAAAATGAAAGGTCTCCTATAGTTAGATCACTGGTGTCTTTGATCAAAGTAGGCAGATGCTATGTGCCCCTGAGCTTGTAACCACTAGGTGAGGGCTCATTTAGAGAGAAAGATGATACAGATGTCACATGCATACTATGATAAGCATGTTGGGTACCGTGATCCAGTGCTACAAAGCAGTGGTGCCTGCACGTGCCAAGACTTTCAAGGACTGATTATCAGCATTGTTTTAGTAATCTTCACAACTTTGTCAGGTAGAGATTATTGTCCTTGTTTTACAGATAGGAGAAAGTAGGATCTGAGGAGGCATCACATAGATTATAAATGGAGAAAAGCAGAGTAGGGCACAGGGGAATTCCAGAGCTCCAGCTCTTGGGCTATCCACTCACCATCCAGCATGGCTCCCCACCTCCAGGACAGCACAGGCAGTTAGAACCAGAGGTGAATGAGCCAATCCACTGATCAACCAAAAACAAATCTCACAGGAAAATGCCCTGCCCAACTAACTGCTAAAGCAATAATTTCTGTGACTCATCTCTGCCTTGTTGATCCTCAAAATGATAGTAGACTATTCCATGAAAATTTCAGAAATGTTTCCAACTAGATAGACATAAATACCATACCCTAATCACAACATCTCATGGGACATACTTGTGGTTTTCATTACTGAAGTATTTAATACATATACTTCTAAGAGCAAAGGAATGTCAACCAGAAAATAAAGAAGCATGTATCTCTTTTTGCTTTCTTCAACAATTTGAATTCCTCAAAACAGCCTTAAAACAATTAAACATAATTGGTATTTATCTAACACAGCATGCTTGTAAAACTCATCAACAAAACTTATAAAAAGTATGAGGGCCTTTGGTTATCAAATATCTAGAGAAACTAAAATAATCAGTACTTTAATGTTCCTTTAAATTTTTATACTGAAAAAGTACTCATCTGAGAACTAAAGAAAAATAACATCTTTCATTTAGAAAGTTACAAGCATCAAGAGGAAAAAAAATAATATCATCATTTCATAGACTACCAGAAAGGAAGAGAGAACTTGAAAATGACTAGATTATATACCTAGAAAACCCAAAGGAAACCTCCACAAAACACTGGAATCAACAGTTTAGTAAAAAGAGCAAAATACAAAATAAATATGTAAAAAAATCTACAGGAGTAGAAATAAGAAAAAATGGTTTTCATTCTTAATTAGAAATTAGCTTTTTTAAAAAATATGTTCAAAATAACTTAGTTAAGGGCAAATTTTTAAAAATATACGTAAATACCTTATAAAAAGATTTTTATTAACAAGAACAACAAAAAACACTTGAATAATACTGGGATATATCATTTTATTACAAAGGGGTGGTGAGGCATAAACAGAAATGGATATTCTTTTTTAAATATTGAAAAGTAGGAAATTCTATTTTTCTAAATTCCCAATTTTTTTAATATCATCTATATTGTTTTCATCTTTCCATTAATGACCAGGTGCTATATTACAATATAAAGATCTAACACTATTAGAACTGGTAAAAATAAAATTATGGACAGTTTTCAAATACAACCGTTTAGTTTCCACAATGTTCAGTTGAGTTTCCACAATGTTCAATCTTCAATCAAATGTTCAGTTTTCTTAAACTCCTGCATATGTGTCAACAGGAGACACACAGAAACAGGAAAAAATTGACTTAGCTTCATTTCTTTCCCTTTACCCTTGGGATAAATGTGATTTGAAGTGAAAGAAACAGATGCTACAACTATGATCAGACGTCACATGGGCCACTGACATGCCCAGTGGAAGCGGGAAATAGTCTGAGGCTCTCCAGTGTACCTTAAATGCCTCCCAAACAGCAGGAAGGGCTGGCAAACACATTCATTTTAAAAGTAAATATTAACTTAATGAGTTTGGTGACCGGAAAACTGATTCAGTTCTCTTGAGATTTTCATTTCCCTACTCCTTTCCATCAAAAATATATACACAGGGCTGGGATTATGGCTCAGAGAGAGAGCACTCACCTAGCACACGTGAGACACTGGGCCGGCTCCTCAGCACCACATAAAAGATAAAGTAAAATAAAAGTATTGTGTCTACCTACAACCAAAAAATAAATGTTTAAAACACACACACACACACACACACACACACACACACACACACACACACACAAATAGGGAGTACATCTTCCTACCTCTGAGTCCAAATGGGATCAGAAAATAAAATGAAATTGCTCTTCATGTGTTTGTCTGCACCTCCTCCTAACTCAATTGATGATAAATACACAAGATGAAGCAAATCAAATGGCAAACACGTCAGCACTAGTCATGAGTGCAGTGGGGAGCGGGAGGTCCACGTCCACTTGGTCTGGTGGAGGCTGTGAGTCCATTATCAAATAGCAGAATGGAGTCAATCACCATAGAACACTTCAATCTCCTTCCTGCAACTTTTCTCTTCTTCCCTTGCCTGCACCAGTCATGCACCAGAAGGGTATTATTATGTCTGTCTCCATAGCAGAATGGCACTAAAGGTCATTAAATCTACCACACTTTGTGCCTAGGCCATGAAAGGGTTTGGGAAAGAGGAAACACAGTGGCTGGTAGGTGAACCATTTGCTTCAGACAAGATGAGGCTTTATGTCCCCAACAAAACCAAGAAGTTTTCAGAAAAAAACTCCAATGATACTGTAACCATAGGGAAGATAAGGAGAAAAAAATAAAAAATTCTTTTCTCAGCACTCACCATACCGATAAAAAAGAATGCATATGCTCAATGTCTCTCCCTGATGCCCACCTGAAATCTTTCAGCTTTCTAACATGTAAATATTTAAAAGAGCTGCCAGTTTCCTGTACATATTTAACCTTCACAAAGAGAACATGAAATAAATCTGAAGGTTTCACAGCACAAGATAATAAATCCAAGTTTATATATTCAGTATTCAAAGAAAAATAATGAATTCATTATCCGGCAATTTCTGTTCAATATTAACTATTTTTGGCTTGTTCAATGAAGGTAATTTACACCCACTGAAAGATTATCTGACAGTTTTCCGAACATGACAGTTAAAGCACAATTGAGCATGGTTCTCATCACACCTCGTGGCTTGAGCCAGTCTGTAGTTCACCTAGGTGTCCATGGTACCTCATCCAACACTAAAACTTCCATAACCTACACTGTCTGCAGAGCTCCAATGTCCAGCCAGAAATTTTTATTAAACATAATACTACTAAAAGGATCAAGCTTACATCTCATTAAAATATTCTACTCAAATCTCAACTAAATCCAGATTTAAAACACAGTTTATAAGAACCTTAAAACTGAGATTTGAAATTTAGAAAAGTGGTCCCTTTGATTTCACAATAACTAATCAACTACATTCTCTTAAGCAATATTTTTATTATTTTTTAAATATCCTTAAGACTCAGTATCCTCTCAATAAAATGGTTGTAACTTGGCTCAAAAATGACATAGATCTACTGCAGGAATCCTTTAGATTCACTTACTATCATACCTTATTAGGAAAAAACATTCACCTGCTAAAATTACTAGCAAACATCAGTCGCTTCTCTGTAAGAACTTTAGGTCCTTCTGTTCTATATGCTCCACACCCCATAGTGCCTATATGCTGCTTCTCCCTTCTAGGAAGCAGCCACTGAAATGTGATACACAGGAACTCTGGAGGCAGAGACTGATGAAGCTGGAACTCTGCACTAAACCACTTTCTAGCTGAGGAACTCAGGCAAATCACAACCTCACTATCCTCAATTTCCATATTACCCTTTTGTTGTATTTCCTTTTCTTATATATTTGCCTACACACATAAGATAAATATTTTTCAAAGCTGAGGGCATACTCTACATACAAATGTTGATTTCACTTTGACACTGTGATTTTTATTTTATGCTTTTTGGTTTTTTATACACTTTCTGCAATGACATAACTACTTTTCTTAGTGGCAAATATCAAAATGAAATTTAAAAATATGTATTATAGTAAAAGAAGGAAAAGTTGTGACAAAAAGAACAGGATGAATTAAATATATCTAACTATGTCGCCTAAAAATATGCAAAGGAAGGAAAATGATATATGTAAGATGAAATAATAAGGGAAATAAAGAGAATGCTGAAGATAGTCAAGTCAGCCAAAACTGGTCATCCAATTAATGCCAGTCATGGATTTTAATATTTTTATCTACTAACAACTACACAGAAAGTAATATAAGTACACTGTACAATTTGCAATGTGTCTTACAAAGTACATATTTATTTTTTCTTTTATGACTAAAGTTCTTTTCATTGCACATGTAACACATCATTTAGATAAACTAATACAAATCTCTTGGGGAAAGTTCTGAACTCAATTAAGGCATCTGGGGACAGGCCATATGTTACCAGGCCTTCTGCACACCTGAACCCCAATATTTAATGACTCAAGTATGCTCATTAATAAGATTAAATAGTCTTCCTTTTAAGAGATGAAAATCAAGACTGCAGGACATTATCCATCGTATTCGCTTGAAAACAATGTAAAGAGACCTATAGAAAAAAAAAGAGACCTATAGAGTTTACGATTTAAAATAAATGAGCACCTACAACACAAAAGAATTAGTAATTCATGCCTTGAATGACTATCACCAGCCTAAAATTTATCTCATCAATTTTACTTCTTTATCTACAATTCTTTTAAATAAATGAAAAATGTTTTCATTAAAACAAAAAGGTAACAAGTAATCCATTTTTATCTGTTGTAGAATGATGTTTATTTATTCCACTGTTAAAACTTCTGTATCAGGGCTGGGGTTGTGGCTCAGTGGTAGAGCACTTGCCTCGCATGTTTGGGGCACTGGGTTCAATCCTCAGCACCACATAAATAAATAAAATAAAGCTATTGTGTTCATCTACAAGTAAAATATAAAAAAACAAACTTCTGTATCTCTGTTTTAGTTTTTCTTTTGGTTAGACTATCTGGAATATTGATTTGATATTAATAAAAGCACAACTGGCTGGACATGGTAGCCCATGCTGATAATCCCACAATTCAGGAGACTGAGGCAGGATGATCACAAGTTTGAGACCAGCCTCAATTATTTAGAAAGACTCTCAGCCACTTGAGAGAGACTGTGTCTCAAAATAAAAAATAAAAAGGGTTGGAGATGTAGGTCAATGGTAAAATGCCCCAGTACCAAGAAAATAAATAAATAAATAAATAAATAGGACTGAGGGGGTATAGCTCAGTGATAATGCACCTCTGGGTTCAATGCCCAGTACCAGAAATAAATAAAAATAAAAATAAATGCACAATTGTAGAACCAAGATGACTATATTTTCTAAATCAAAAATCAGAATGCGTGATCTGAAATCAAGAACTACTCCAAAAAAATTCAGACTGCCCAAGATTGTACCAACATCCGTCTTCAGATCCTTTCTAACATTTCAGAAATGCATGTTTCTTAAGAGTGGCTCTCAATCATTGTATCATCCAAGCACACTTGAGGGACAAGCCATGTTCCCCAAGGTAAACCCCGACTAACTACAGTGCAATTATTTTAAAGAGCAAGACTTCTGGGTAGGGGAACTAGAGAGGCCTGTGCCAAAATCTGTCAGGAGTATTTAGAAAACTCTTAGCCTCCACCTCCAGCATGGTCCATCATGGCACAATAGCGCTGCTGCAAGCATCTTTTTTGGAAAATTCTTTAAAATAGAATAATAAATAATGCTCAGAGATAACTAGGTTATAGGCATATCCTGGCCTCAAGGCAAGAAACAGTCTAGAGGAACATATTTCAGTTTGTTTCCACCAAGACATATGTCATGGCTGATAATTTCATACTTGGCACATTCCCTTGGACACACTCTGGAACATGCCAAATTCCTGGTCCTCTAACTGCAACTCTGCTCCTTTCTTTTCCACTCCAGAGAATCATCAAAACACAATTGAGGGACTGACATCAATCTGCTCTGTTTTTGTTAAAGGAAATTGGTTGCACACTTGAGTATTTCAGCTGGTTGGAACACAGTGGTATAACAACATATTTGAGGTCTGCTAGACCAGAATGAATATGAATATACCTTCCAAACATCACACTTTACAGACACCTCATATGAGGAAGTTCACAGATACAGAAAACACAAATAAACACATATAATTGGTTACTCCAAGATTCCCTGGGTTCTCTGTGCATTTCCAAGTCTCTTCCAATACTTACGGATATTATTTATAAGACTTGAAAAAATGTGTTTTTATCAATGAAAAGTCAAATATGTACTTTCCTGGAGTATAGAATGGGTATACAAGTACATGTTGAAACAATTCTTTTTTTAATTCATTTTAATTATATGATCATAAAAACTTTTTTGTTTTGTTTTGTTTTCTTATTTTGTTTTTTCCTCAGAATCGAGGTACAGTGGTGCAAACCTACAATTCTATTTCTCAGGATAAAGGAGCAGGAGGATCTCAAATTAGAGGCCAGCCTTGGCAAATTAGCAAAACCCTGTCTCAAAGCAAAAATTTAAAAAGGGATGGAGATACAGTTCAGTGGTGAAGCACTTGCCTAGCATGTACAAGGACCTGAGTTCAATTCCCAAAACCATAAAATTTTTTAAAAGGAATAAAAAAAGTATTTTGTTCAAAATATTCCTCACCCATAAATATGAGATTTATTGTTATAGAATTTGGAGTGGCTATTAAGAAGACATATGAAAACTGCTAATCTGATTATTAAAAAATTAAGTATACAATATTATACCATAAGACACTGTAATAAAAAGTACTGCCATAGCATTGTCACTAAAAATACCTAGGATCACATGCTTTAAAAAATATAGTTAATAAAAATGTTAGTAAACTAAAAAGTATTATGAAACAAAATTTTAAAACTAAACAATAAATTGAAAGAATAACCAAAACAATTTTATATATTAAAAATAAAACAGACTCTGAAGGGAAAAGTACTACATCAATTGTTGCTTTTAAATTGTGAAAGCACTCCTTCAAGAAATTTAAAGACACTGATGTGTCCTGAAGAAATTAAGTTTGCAGAATCGAGAACAAACTGCTGATTCCAATATTATGTAACTATGCTATTTGTGATTTACGACACTGAGAATACGAAGAGGTAAATGTGTTTGGACTATAAAAATATCTAGTGTAGACCACAGATTCCCGTCCTCAGAAAACCCTGCACCCTTGCCTTAGCTGATTTCAATTATCATTACGGCTTTCCGTGTGAGAGACCATCTTAGCCACAATCAAGCAACCTAAGGATTTTAAATCAGCTCAGATTCCAGTTAGAAGAAAAATGGGAATAATATAGTCCTTATAGGTAGGCCTATTTTGTACTTGTTGGAAAAAATTACTTTGGCTGTACAGAAACACTTACTATATCAAAGGTCAACTTTCTACAAATTCATAACACGCTAATCAGAGCATGACCCAGGAGGGAGCGGCACCACCCCTTCAGCAGAGACTTCCTGTCTAATGAGCCTGCAGTCAGGATTCGGGGTACTCACAGCAGAAGAGGACATACTCAAGCTTCCAATTTCTGTAACGTTCTGCCTTTTCAGAATGATGAATATGAAAGTGACTAATTCCCCCAAATGTCACACACTTTGCATTTTGTGACATGCACTTCCTCTCTGAATCCTTACAGCACTACCCAGACATTCTAGCCACTGTCTGGAACTAGACATAATTATGGTAATTGTGTCTACCATAATTAGGGAGATGGTAAATCCGATCAAACATTTATAGAAAGGAAAAAACTGAAGCAAAGAAAGTTTTAAGAAAGTGAAAATTTGAGCTAAAATGCCAGCAAGAGAATAACAAGGAAATGGAGTTCTTCCTCAACCATCCAAAAATGTTGATTAGAAATATAATAACATACTGGATCTCTGACATTATCTATAGGATAATTCACATCATATAGGATTGGTGGAACTGACCTTGGTGAAAACAAAACAGAATACAAAGTAATGTAAAATCTTACTATATGAGAGAGTGAGATTGACTCTGCTTAGACCCAACACAGAAAGCTGCGAGGAGCTGGTCAACCTGTGAACATCCACTAAGATTAACTTCTATGAGTATGATTACATCAAGAATCAGGTTTCGAGCATATGCAGAGTCTAACACAAAACAGGCATCAATAAACATTTGACATATGAATCTTTAAATAGGGGGTAGCACCGCAAGGAAAGGCTGAAGAGGGAAGAGTGGGAGAAGGAGCTTGTGTGACCAGTGAAGAGCTTATTGAGATAAAACAGGTAAAAGGGATAAAGTTCTGAACTGAGTGAGATGGCAGCAGCTGAAACAATAATGCAGAGAAAACTGACCGGAGTGGTAAGGTGGGCAGGAGGCAGATCATGAAAGGCCTGGAAAGATGAGCCAGGAAAATGAACTTGATCTTCGTGCTGATGGGGAGCTTTTAAAGTAGCAAGCAAGGGAAAACACCATCTGTATTTCAAATCCATCCTTCTGTTGAAATGGGAGACAAGCTGTGGGCAGGGAAGCCAATCAAAAGACTCCTGCAAATCCAGGCAAGAGACGTGAGGCTACAGGGGCAGGTTAGTGGGTGAGAATGGTGACAACACAGGGAGCAGGGACAAAGCCAAGGCTTGGACCTGGATTTATAGAGTTCAGGATTGCATCAGGTTTCCACCTGGGAAATCATGGAACTGGGAGAGCTAATCTCCAAAGTTAAGGAAGAGAGAGAAAATGCAGGTGTGCAGAATATAGGAACTAGTGATATTCTGTATGTGCTGAGTCTGAGATGACGATGAGACAGAGGCAGAAACATCTAACTAGGCTGCTGGGCAGCTAGGTGGGGAGTTCAGAGTAAAAGCTGAGTTGGTCACACTGCTGTGAGCATAATGGAGTAGCCAAAAGCAAGGAGTAGCTGACTCTCAATGGGAGTATTTAAAAAAAAAAAAAATCACAGAGGACAGGGGCTCCAGATCTGAGGGGAGAGATCGAAAAGACTTAAGCATGGTCAAAGCCTCTGGCAAAAGTACCTTAAAAAAAAAAAGAATGAGAGAAAATATAGAAAAAAGAGAAAATAATCAATTATGTGAGCTTCTGGAATACAAACAAGAGGAAGAAATCTGGTGAACAGCAGGAGAAACCAGCCTGGGACAGGAAAAAGACACATTCTTCTCTGCAAGGGGAAAAATGAAGTAAGATTTTAAAAAGGAATGCATGTGAGCAGGAAATTGACTCCCAATAGAATTCAGTGTTCTAAGAAGTCAAAGGGCGTTATAGGGCAAACTGTGTCCATAAAAAATCCCTATGTCCAAGACTTAAGCCACAGCACCTCCAAAAGTCATCTCATTTAGAGGGCTGTTGCAAATGTCAATTAGTTAAATTAAGCGGAGGTCATGCTGGAGTAGAGTGAGCTCTTAATCCAATCTGACTTTTAAAAGGGGGGGTGGGAATTTGGATGAACAGACCTACTTTGAGGGAAGATGATATAAAGAGACGTGAAGAGAAGACGGCCATCTACAAAGGAGAGAGGCCTGGAACAGATCCTTGCCTTATAGCCCACAGAAGGAACTAACTTTGCTGACACTTTGATTTCAGACTTCTGGTCTCCAGAATGGTGACATAATAAAATTTCTGTCTTTGAAGTCACCCAGTTTGTGGTACTTTGTGAGACAATGCAAGAGCATCCAGAGGGCTATGAGAACCTTAATCCCAAACAGTGAATTAATCCCCTGAGGGGATTAACTGAGTGGTAACTAAAGGTGGGTAGTATGTGGCTGAAGGAGGTGGATCACTGGGGGCATGCCTTTGGGTATATATTCTGTATCTAGTGAGTGCAATCTGTCTCTCTCTCTCTCTTTCTCTTCCTCCCCCCCCCTTACCCCTTTCCCTTCCTGACCATAAAGTAAGCTGCTTCCCTCTGCTACACCCTTTGGCCATGATGTTTTTCCTCAAGTCAAGGCCCAAGGAATGGAGCCAGCCAAACCCATACCAAATGGGTTGGGACAGGCAGGGAAGGGGCCATCCAGTAAGGGAAAGCAAATGAAGAAAAAATACAAAGTATAGCAGGTATGTGAGAGCTAAGAAATAAAGACAGTTACTAGCATTGCAAACTTATGACAGTCCTGTGAAATGATCCAGTTCTCCCAGAAACTGAGTGTGGGTGAAGTAGCCATGAGTAGAGGAAGTCAGGGAACAGCAGCTGGACAGCTGTATACTATGTATACAGCATCCATAAGGACACTAAGATCACCAATGACAACAGCCAAGAAGAGACTGAACCAGCTTCCATACTCTCAATTAATAGAAAAGAATGTTCAGGAGTATCCCCAAATTATTTTCATATAAACCCTAGCCTCTGATTCTCATGAACATCACTGCTACATTTATTATCTTCAGGTATTATATCTTCTTACAAAACAGTAAAGACAGTCATGGTCTAGAAGCTAAGATCAGTGTACATTATATCCATCTAATACAATTATTATACACATAGTAAACAAGCTAACCCACAAAATGTACTTAGATAACTTACAGCTCAGACATAAAAATGTTGATTTTTATACATTTTGTACATATTTTCCTAGGATTCAAAAAGTAAAATAAACAGGGTGCAATGGCACACACCTGTAATCCCAGCAGCTCTGGAGGCTGAGGCAGGAGGACTGCAAGTTCAAAACCAGCCTCAGCAATTTAGGGAAGCTCTAAGCAACTCAGTGAGACTTTGTCTCTTTATAAAATGAAAAAAAAAATGCTGAGGATATTTCTCAGTGGTTAAGAGCTCCTAGGTTCAATCCCCAGTACAAAAACAAAAAGTAAAATAATTAGAAAATGCCAAGTGAGTACTAGTGGCCCCTTCTACTTCTCAGACATGAAATAACTGAGCAGTCAGGGAATAATTAGAAACCTCATAAATAATAATAAGCTATTTTTTCCAACAAATAAGGGCTTAGGTCTCTAGATTCTATACCATAAGTAAATGAAACCCTTTACATTTAAAAGTTTATTTCAATCACCAAAATTTTTGAACTTCTCATGTAAAAGCCAAGCCGAATGTAAACTTTGTTCAGGTTCCTCATCTGAGCTTATCTTATTTAACAGAGGCAGGAAGCAGAAATATACAATTTAGCCTATTAATTTATTCAAGAACAATTCATGACCCATGGTAGCTTCAGACATTTCCCTTTCTATACAGAGGTATTTATAATTAACTGGAGTGTCTGTCTCTAAAGTTCAAAAGTCTTTATATGTGATAATTCTGTATTGGTGGAGTGTATCTTCAGATCTTTTATATAATAGGTTGCATTTTTATTCCAAAACAAATCATTAAATTGAAAAAAAGAAGATTCAAAAATTCATTTGAAGTCGTAGCATAACTATTACTTGTTGCCTTGGAAAGAATGGCTAAAATGCTTACTGGGGAAAAAAGGCTAAAAAGGCATTTAGAAAGTTTTGTAAGAGTATCATAGACATGAAGTTCACACTGGAGGCCTCATCACAATGTCACCAAAAACATAAAATCACGGTGCCCACTAAAATGCATGGCGTAAAAAGCCAATCTCTAGCCTTCCATCTAGCTTATTTGTTTCTCTGGCAATTATTTGTTTAGCCTCTTTAGTTTGGCCAAGTACTATGTCAAACCCTGAAGATCCAAACATCAAGAAGATAGGGAAGGAAACCTAAAACTGAAAAGAAAAAAAAAATGTTAACTTGGATGGCTGTATAAATGATTAATCCACCCAAGTCAAAAAATATACATTAAAGCCACAGAATGAAAGTCAGCTAATATTTTAGTAAGGGACAAAATACAACATGAATAAAGGATAAAATTATCATCCTTAAAATGTCCTCTCTCCAATGATAATGATGATAGGCTTCAGTAAAATTCCCTATCATTTGCAAATACTTAAAGACCTCAATACTTAACTTCCAAACTGTTCTCTCTCTCTCTCTCTCTCTCTCTCTCTCTCTCTCTCTCTCTCTCTCTCTCACACACACACACACACACACACACACACACACACAGCCTAATTTACAAGCATTAGCACATACTTCTGAATACATTCAAGAATTATAATTTTCAAAATGAAAATCAGCAATAAGAGTATTTGAATCGAATAATTAAATGACAACTAAATCTATATCTCTTTTTCTCCTCACTCACCCTCTAAAGAAATCCTCTATATGAATCATGGAGCCACAACTGATCTCCAGTTCAGTCACCCCCTGGAGGAAGCCACTCCTTGAGATAAGCTCATAGTATTAAGGACAGGGTTGCAGCACCTTGTGGCATATCTAAGAAAATGGTCCAGCCCTCAGGCTTCAAGATTCAAATCTGAATTAAATTTCAGTGGACTACAGAGTAGTACAATTCCAAGAGAGAAAAAGTGGAAAACATGAGTTCAAACAAACTTCTACCACAATCAACTGAAAATGATCATAGAAGAACTAAATGCTTCCTATTTATATCACCACATATCTGGTGCTTCTCTGATCTTGACTAAATTAATTTTAAGCTGGTTATTAGGTTCTTAGAATCCTACGTTCAGAACTAGAAAACATAGTTGAAGAGCACAGTCCAACGCTCTTTTACAACTGTTAAAACTGAGGTTGAAGCAAGTTAGATAACTTGCCCAAATAGCTAGAAAATAGCAAATAAGAATCCACACTGCCTGACACCTGATTTATCACTCTCTCTATTCCTTGTTACTCATATTTGACATATATTTATTGAATGTTAACCATGTAAAATATACCTAGGAATTACAAAGCTGAATACAATCATCCCCTCATGGAACCTTAAAAAAAAATGGTTGGGTTCAGGTAACATTTTCAGTTTTAATGCAAATTATCACACAAAGCTTTATTTGGAATTTTAGAGTGATATCTGAAATTAACTCTCCTTATAACTCCAATTCATAATTTCTAACTGAATCCTTCTATCCTCTTTATAGACCTTCCAAATACAAAGGGGGATATGAGGTGGAATATTGGTCATGGTGGTAGTGAGGAAGAGGATGGGGAGGAGGAGGAAAGCAATGAAGATGATAATACCAACTTTCAGACATTTACTCTGACAGCTATTATTCTGAATCCTTTGTATATTTTAGCTTATTTAATACTCCTAGCTACTCTAAGAGGAAGATACTATTATTGTGTCTATTTTACAAACACAAGGAATGTGTATGTCAATTGCTCCTTCAGAGGGTGGTTAGGGTTCACCCTGAGGCATGACTTCATTGCTACTATCTCCCAGGCTCCCAGCTCTTGGTTTTTCCTTGAGCTGGAAATTACCCTGCCCCTCTGGATCTGGATTCCTTCATCTGTGAAATGACAGAGTGGGAAAAAGACGATTTCCAATGGTTCTTTTAGGTCTAACACCCTGTGATTTATGGCATTTAACCAATCTCCCCTGCTATGAAGGAAGAAAAGCGCTGTGTAAAAGCTAAGGATGGTTTTTCTCCAAATTACAAAATCCAGACCTTTAACTGTGCACAGGTTTCAGAATAATATAAAGTTAGGGGAGTCACCGATACATCCTTTTTCCTTTTATATCATAACCTTCATCTGGCTCTAGACTGTTTCATTTGTTTAAGCTAATGGTCCAGGCACATGACAGAATAAAACACAATCACTAACAATGGGGTTTAAATAAGACAGAGGAGTTTTTTTGTTAATTCTTAATAATGATTAGGAAGACATTGTTACAAAGGGGGGGGGCGCATTATGCTACAGGTTAAAGGGAAAGGCAGGTATATAATGGGCTATAATTTTAAAACCCAGGGAATGAAGCAAGAATATTCAATAGTGGTTGTATCTGGATAACATGATTTGGGAGGGTTTTTTTTTCCTCCTTTTCTTTATTTTTCTTTCTTAATGTAAGTTTGTGCTACCTCCATAATTAAGAGGGAACACCTTCCTTTTTAAAGAGAGAAATGATGTCTGGTATTCTCATACTGATTTCCCCATGGAAGAAAGAAAGTACTCTCCTGAAAACAGCTCAATAATAGCCTGGTGAAAATTCCAGAAATACAGGTTTGGAGGAAAACACCATTATTACCTACTATGAATGGGACAGAAAAAATTCCTCTATTGCTTCAGGTCAAGAAGAATTGAGCTCTAGAGGATATTATAGGACTACTGGCAGGGGGAGTTGCTTTGGAATCCAGAAACACAGCTTTATAGAGCTCAGTCCAGGGGGGGAAAAAAAAGAACAGGTGCAGCAGATGAAGCAGCAGACCGTGACAGCCAAGTGATGCTGGCCCCATCCAGAAATCCCAGCCTGCAGCGGGTTCTCCCAGAGTGGACCTGCCATGCACCAGGGCCAGCTACATGGCCAAGGGGACATTCCATGAGCACAAATGCCCTTTTCCTCTCTGAAGCACTACAGCGGAAGGAAGACAGGTAACATATTTCATGGAAATATGCAAGTGTTCCAACAAATCAACCAACCAAACCAAACTAAATCTTTGCTTTTATTAGGCTGTGAGGTAAGTACCTTGTATAGATACATCTCTGTTTATATATAAATACACAGTACACATACACATGTGGCAAGTTTGCAACAGATCAATTGTGGCTTTCGATGATTACAATAAAATACTTCACTCTGAAACACAAACTCAGGAAAGCACAATTTTAAAATCACATTCAGAATTCTATTAATTACATATGAATCTCTGTCTTACTTCAAAAGTGTTTTTTCACTACTTTGTAGCAAGTAGATAAAGACACATCTGATACACAGAACAGGGAAAATAGAACAGGAAGAGTCACTGTATCCTTTGGGAGACTGAAAGACAATATGTGGGTCAATACTACATCATGCCTGATTTGGCAGAGGTCTGCAAAGGAGCCACAGTGCCCAGCTTTCTGAGGCTCTAGAATTGCCCTAAGCAAGCACCTCACACTGGTCTTCTCCAGCACTACTGCAGCAGGAAGACAAAATGCAAAGACCTGCAAGTGTCTCTCAATGAGTTTATTTATTTAAATACATGTTTCTGAGGATTACTACAAAATTCATTTGAATGAATATTTAAATTTGAATAACTATTTTAAAAAACTGAAAATAATACAACTAAACAAATGTTATTTCTTATTTGTTTTTTAAGGATTTTTCCCCCTGCTTCTAAGTGAGAAGGTAGCACCTACTGACTTTACTAGAGGTAATTAAATACACCTAAAAGTAGATAAAGAAATTTAGCCTACCTCATCAAATGTGGTGTCGTCTTTCTTCAAAGCTATAAAATAAAAAGGGAAAGGAAACAATTAATTGTGAAATATCCCAAAGAGGTTACCTGTCTAAGTTCTAGAAAACAGAATTGGGGGCGGGGCAGATAAAACAGTAATATGGTTTTTTCATTTCAGAAACTAAAATTGGACCCCAATCTGAACAACAATGTTATATCACAAATACAAAAATCGCAAATGAGAGAGAATTGCACAGAATGCATCTTCGTGAAACATTTTTCATAAACATGAAAATAGAACTATCCTCCCAAATACCTTTCCCCGTCTCCTCTTGAATTGAACATTTTAATGAAAAATATAAAAGAAGCACAAAGTCATCTTACGGAAATTTTTCTGACTATACATCATCATGTGCGATACACAGACCTCCCAAACCAATTGTTAGGATGACAATCACTCTGTGTGGTACCTTAATGACATTTCCATACTGAGAGAAGTTTAAGCATGGTGACAAAAGACTGAGCATGCAAAATAAACATGGCAGAATGAGATAAACTTCAAACTATTCAATATGATAAACTTTATAAAAAAAGTATTTCCAAAGAAAGCAATACACTTAGAATGTTTATAGGAACCAATAAATACTTTTAGTTTATAGAACTGGAATTTTATCACTCTAAAGAGAAAGTGAAGAATACCACTTATAGTTGGCACACATATACTTCTGCTTCCTTAGATTCTACAATGACTTAGAATGTTTCATAGAAAGGGAAATGCACAAAATAATTTATCTGAATCCACTTGTTGCAGAAATGTTTAAAATTTACAGAATTGTGCGTAGGTGGTTAGTGGTCTATAGCAGACAGTCCTAGCCTGGCCAGAGGACTTGGGGAGTTAATACTTGGAAAACTATGTTCTGACAAAAGCAATGAAAAGCAAAGCATTTTTGAAATTAAACTCTGAGAAAAGTAATGTGCCTAATTTGAAGCTAACATGTGAATGTTTATAATATATACTCTAGCAATACTGAAAATGTTATTTTCTGTTTTATAGCATAAAGTTGACTTTCAAAAAAAGATGAAGAAGTATATCAATGTGGTGGTGAGTTATGAGGGATGCAGGTTGGCTGAGAAAGATAAAACGTTTCTAACAGTTTAGTTCTTAGTTTTTCCCTTTTGCTTAAGACATTCATAAAGAAATTTGTCTACTTACTTTGTTAGATAACAATTTATTGTCAATAGAAAATAAGAAGACAGTCATTTATCCCTTTCTCAAACGGCTACCCCACACTCAAACACTTGGAAGTTTATTCTCAATGGAAGGTCTATATTTTATTACATATGTGACATAATATATATTAAATTGAAAATAAGCTATTTTGATAGATATAAGATCCTAAATGGTTCCTAACAGTTACATTTTTACTAGAATTTAACTTCTAATCTAGAAGCCTCTCTTTAAATTTCTCCATACTCCCTCATCTAAAGGTGTGTCTTTTAATCAACAACTTAAGTCCTCTACAAAATAGTAGCCATGTAATTCTAAATATAGACAAATTGCTCTATAAAAAAAGTAATTTCTTTGGAATAAGAAATGAAATGCCCATTGATTTCAAATGGCAATAAGCAAATTATTATACAGCCTCATACCCAGCTCATTTAACAAAGATTAATGGAGTACATATTGCATGACCATCATGCAAGATGCAAAACTACAGCAGTCAGCTTATAATTCAGAACACAAACCTTTAAATATATTTTCTCTAGTTTGGATTATAAAAGTTTTAGAAATGTAGCCATGTGTTTTCTTAAGAAGTGGTAGCAACTCTTTGGGAATTGCAAACATGGAATGAAGACCCTCCATTGAGAATAAAGAGGGCAGAAAAACCAAAATGTCTTTTCCTTCTTGTCTCCTAAGTCCTAACAATTCCCTAGTCTCTGAAAAAAAAAAAAAGTTGGGGTCTGAAGGTAGCAAAAGGAGAAAATAAAAATTTTTGCAGGTATATTTGCTAAAATATAATGAATAGAAAGCCAGATTCTCTCCATTTTATAAAACTTTCAAATCCTGGGTACCACAGGGGAAAATATTTTTAGATCAAGAAGCCATTACTTAATTAAAATCTTTCATTGCTAAGATTGACACCTTACATGGTTTCTTCTAAATATTGAACACTTTCCCTGAAAAAGCAGTTAATAGTGACAACAAAGACCAATTAAACTTATTCTTGCAAGATATTTATCAGGTCACTGATGAATAAACTCTGACCTAAATATACACCACAATGTTTTGTTATTGATTACATTCTCTGATTGTTGTTAATCATTTATGTAAATGTAAAACCATAATCATCTTAAAGGATATAAAGAATAAGAAGCATATTGCATTATTCTGGATTAACAAAGACTGTATATTAAACCAGTTATGATCACCAGATGTTCTATTCAGGCCTCTGGTCAGACACTGTCCCCTCTAGAATCTTCCCATGACATCACTGATGTGAAGGTGATGTTCTTCCTATGCTCTGCAACAGCAAATTTCACTAATTTTCATAGCAGAATTTGCCACTTATATTGTCCATGCACATACATTGGCTTGTCTTCCCTTTAAGTCCTTGAGAATAGGGGTTGGCCATGTTGGTCACTAAATCTGAGTGTCAGAACAACATCTAGCATATAGAAAGTATTCTATCATAATCTGTTGAATGGATGAGTTCCACTTCAATGCCAAAAGGATAGCATTATACACTTTGGGATATATTAACTTTGGGGACATATGAAAACCATACATTTTTCTCTCATAAAAGAACCACAAATATAAATCACATATTTTGTAATTTTCCAGTTAGAAGAAAATTTTCAGTGCTATGGATTAAACTCAGAGCCTTGTACATGGTAGGCAAGCCCTTTACCATACCTCCATCTCAAAGTGAAATCTTTTGAAAATGAATTGGGAAAGGGTATAGTACAATATTTCAAATTTTCTGACTAAACCTTTAACTTTATATTCCTTTTTACTGACAGAATGGGCTCATCAAATGACAACTAGGCTCCAGAATTACATACTTATAGCACAAGGTAAGAAATCCAAAATTTCAGCGTAATGACAATCTCTTCCTTTTATTCAGTTCCCTTACAAACTACATTCTTTAAAGAAATGATATACATGGGTTCATATCAAGTATAGCAGTATATAAACTTCCTTTCTCTAGGCGATAACTCCATATAAATGTGAAGAAATATATCAAATTGAATATAATATGAAGAAATGTCAGATTTGACCTTAATCATACATTGGAGATTACACAGAGCCTTTCTCCTCCTAGACTATCATTCTGAAATAGAAAAGAAGCAAAGAAAGAAAAAGAAGAAATGTTTTTTAATATACTCAAACTGTCCAACAATTAAATTTATTTGTCTTTATGTTGGCCAAAATTTTTTTTTAAATTTTTAAAAAGTGTGAGACAACAAAAGTATTGCTAAATAAGGGCCCACATGGACACTATTTAGCAGAAAACCATAAATACTCACTACTGAAATTGATGGTTCACTTTATAATTCAATCATACCTATCTTATAAAAGAACCATGGCTATGTTATAGTCACTCTTTGGCAGATGTTATACATTAGAACACTATGGCTTGAAAGGCAATGTGCTTTATTAGACCTTTTATGATTTAATAATCTCAGATCAGCTGTTTTTGGGGTGGGTGGTGAAAAAGTCAGCACAATCTCTGATGTATAAATAAATTAAACATTAGCTTTCCTACTTTTTGGACTCAGAATTATTGTTATAATTAAGATGGTATATCACATACTTTCAAGCATCATCCTCATTTTCTATAGATAAATGATTAGTGATTTCTTACAGCCAAAAAATTATGTTGTACATTTCACCATATAAAAGCTACACCTTTAAATCATATTAAAAAACAAAGTCATTATGTTTTTTTCAAAACCCATCTTATATTGGCTGAAGGAAATGAATAAATTGCAGTGTTGGATTATTCAATAGAAATAAACCATTCACTCTTTGATCTCTTCATGAAGTCCCAATGAAGAAAAGAGGACAACGGGGCATATAAACAGAAAAATCGGAAGGAATAACAACATCCTCCAGTATTGATCTCACCATGAGATAGGCATTGCATCAGATATTTTAGGGATTTTTGTCTGATTAAATCTTCACCACAAACTTATGAATATTTACAGATGAAAACTCTGGAGTGCAGGGAATTACTACATTTGCCCATGATATACAATAAGTA
This sequence comes from Ictidomys tridecemlineatus, assembly GCF_052094955.1. Lineage (NCBI taxonomy): Eukaryota > Metazoa > Chordata > Mammalia > Rodentia > Sciuridae > Ictidomys > Ictidomys tridecemlineatus. The sequence continues at coordinate 203,351,520 of NC_135478.1, forward strand.
AAGAAAATGAGGTTCAAATCCAGACCTGCCTAATTCCAAAACCCAATCTGTTTTCAGGATGGCTCTACTACAAAGTCAGGGGCCTCTTTCCCTCTTCTCTTGCTTTCTACCTATAAGTTCCTTTATGTCAGTATGACATAATCCTAATAATGACAAGATATTATGAACATTTATCGAGTCTTTATTACATATCACATAGGAAATCATGTTCATTATTTCACTAAGTGTCAACAACAAAATGGAGCTGTACATGGAAAACTAAAGGTGGCAGAAGTTAATAAGACTTTATAAGGTCACTCAGCTAGAGTCGCAACACCAGGAATCCCCAGTCTGACACCCAGTCTCATTCCTAGCTCATGCACTATACAAATCCATCCTAAAGCCTCAGTTTAACAGCCTCTAGCATCTCAAAATCCTGAAATTATCAGAATGAGTTCACTGCTTTCAATTTTGGGGAAAAATTGAGAAAATAAATAAGAAAGAATTCTTTTTCTGGAATGGTATGTCCAATGACCATCCTTGGCTTGGTATATATATACAACTATAATCACTTAAACTTCAAAATCTCCTTTCACAGTATTCCATACTGACTTGATATTTGGAACCATACCCTCCTTCAATACAAGAAATAATCAGTTATGTTTACTTCTCTGTACCAAAACGAGGATATAAAATCCACTAGATCTTAGGAGATATTTTTAACAAGAGTTGAACTCAAAGGAGTTTCATATCACTAAATCTCCATAAGCTAGAAAATCCAATTAGCTATAATGCCCCATTAACCAGCATTGTAGTTAATCCAAATTTTCTTGATTGTCAATCAAAACCTTGAAATTATTTAAACATAAGGAATTTTTTATATTAATGTCCTTGATTTCTTACTGAGACTCAACTGCAATGAATTATTTAACACAAAACTGGAAGGACTCCAACAGAGTCATTAGCATTAGTAAATATACAGTTAAAGTGTTTTAGAGCAGGACTTAATGGACTCCAAGACCTGCCTCTGTGATGGTTTGGGCTAGGGGTTAAAACATCCTTGCTGATGATGCACAGAATTCAACACCTCACTCTCACACTCTTCTTGGCTTCAAACTTCATCTGAATGCAGCATATGCATTCTTAACTCTGAAGAGTGAAACTGCAAATATCCAATACACATAAATAAAACCAGGACTAAATTATGGTTTCCCAATATTACTTTTCTTAGGAAAGATTTTGTAAATTGACATTTAATTTTAAGAAAAAAAATTGACTAAATCTTGACCACGTTTTCTCTCTCTTTAAGAAAGTTTGCGTACTTTATAATGAATGGATGGAAGGATGATTACAGGACTCACTGGCACCTCGGGGTTTTATTTTGAGAAATTAGCCCATTTATGATTAATTTCCATTAACACCCTCATTAACATGGATGACATGTGAAACAAAGGCTGGAGGTTTCTTAGTATGGGTTACTTTGGGGGCTTGTAGGATTCTCTTGTTGGGTGCAGTTACCTGTATTGGTGAAAGTTATGACAGCAGGGGAGACAACTATTTCTACAGGTTAAAAGGGGATTTCTATGGCCAACACTCAAAATCGAACAAATCCATTCCACATGTCACTGTTGTCACCGTGTTATAGCCTGTGACATGATTTATTTTTTGAGTATCCTAAACATTCCTCAGTCGGTTTTTGTTAATCAGTAGGTCCCCCCGGGTTAAAGACAATAGCCCCGGAGCTCTAATACATGGAACAAGTTGGAGAGACTTAATTCCTAAATGTCCAGACAACTTCACAGCGCATATTTCTCTCCAGCAGTTTGAAAATTCAGAGACCTCGAAACTGAACACCCAATCTCGTTTTCTAGGACCCGAAGTACCGAACAAAAGGTCCCAAGGTATCTGTCCCACTTCCCTTTAGGTTGGATATGCTAAACAATACTGTGGCACAACCCAAGGCTTCGCCAATCTCCAAGGCTAAATTATTGATTAAACACCCAACACCAAAGCCTGCGCGGAAAAAATAACGAGTGATCAGGGCAGCCGCACAGTCCGGTGCGCATTTGGGGCCGAGACGTCCCCTTTTCCATCCTCTGCGGGCGCGAAAGCCCAAACACTAGTGGAGGGGAGGACGAACCCAAATTGAAGGCTTGAGATAGTCCACAAATGAAGTCCCAGATGCTGAGAGACAGGGATGTCCTTCCTTCTGGTATTCACCCTCCCCCATGTCCCAGCACTATTCATTCCATCCCGGGTCCCCGCCGCACCCCCAGGGTGCCAGCTGCACGCCTAGAGCCTGGAGCGCGGCGGGGGCACGGGGCCGAGGGATCGGGAGCCGAGGGTGCTTGGCAGGGTCCCGGGTACAGCTCGTCACTCACCAATGCGGCTGAAACTCTCCGACAAAGTTCTCCGCAACTTCTTCATCTTGCCGATTTTCTCGGTCGGCTGTGGTTCAATGAGGTCGCACATCTGGACGACGCGGGGCCCCGGCAACTTCCCCAAACTGGTCCAGAGCCGAGCGCAGACAACGGCTCGGGCGCGCGGCGCGGAGAAGGCGGCGCCGCCTCCACCTCCTCCTCCTCCTCCTCCCGCGGCCGGGAGGCGACGCAGAGCTCGGGAGGCGAGCGGCCGGCTGCAGGCTCCGTTCGGGCCTGGGCCGCGGCTGGGCGGGGGCGTTTTACGTGGTGCCGGGGGCGGCCGCGCTCCCTGTCGCCAAGGTGGCCCCGCGCGGTGTCGCCGCCGCCCGGCTCATTTTCCCTCCTTTGTAACCGAGAGAAGCACGGCCGGCGGCCCGCTGGGTGTGTGTTGGCGGGGAGGCGGCGCGGCCCCAGGAGGAGGCGGGGGCGGGCCGGGGACGAGGTGCGGGAGCCGCGGGTGGCCGAGTGCGCGGGGCGAGGGCGGGCGGGGAGAAGTTGTCAGCCCTGAGTTGCAGACGCTCGCTGAAAGAGCCGCGGCGCGAAACCGCCACCCCCACCGCCCCTTCGCCGCTGCAGCCGCCGCCCCGCCTTCCCCTCGGCGCAGGCCCGGGGCGCGGGACCCCAGTGCGACCCTGGCTCCGCGCTCAGAGTCCGCGTTCTCCGCGGCCCCCCTGGACCGGCTGCTGCCCCGGCGGCGCCCCCTCCCGGCCGCCCCCGCGCTCCTCCCGGGGCTCCCGCCCCGCCCGCCCGCCCGCCCGCGCGCTTGAGGACCGTGGCCCGCGGAGGGCCGCGAAGGGGAGGGCTCGGAGAGGGCCGCGAATCCGGACCGTGGCGCTACCGAAAGGAAACAGGCTGAGTCCCGTGGTTTGCGAGGTTTTCTCCTTGCCACCAACCCCTGTGAAAAGGGCGCAGAGTTAGGTGAAGGGCGTCCCGGACCGAGTGCCGTAAGGCCGCGGGGAACACCTTCAGGTTTTAGTAGAGACATTTTTTACATTTAATTTTGCAGAGAAAGGTGTGAAGTGAAAGATCCAAAGCGAAAAGTGGGCAGAAACGGCAGCTTCGACTGTAACCCCCGAGAAGGCAGGCTCATCTGTTTCGCTGTGCTCTGTCTCTGACAGTAGGTGACAGGATGTAGATGCAGGTGATTTCTGATATGAACCCTGTTCTCCAAGTAAACAGCGAACAAGGTCCTTAGTGTATTTATAGCCCATTTTTACAATAGATTTCTGAATTGGAAGATTTAGGGGCTAAAGAGATTCCGAACTCCTTTCCCCCACCCATTAAAACAAAACCAAAAAAAGCGAACTTTAAAAAGAAGTTGGAGAGGCTTTATAAAATACCAGGACAAACCGTTCCAGCAGCAGTTTTATTCTAATAAAACATAGATCCAAACGTAGATCTCCCTGGGGAGAGAGAAGGAAGATGGGGGAGGGCCCGATGTGTTGATTTGGGGCCAGCAAACTCCTTATGAATAGAAACGTTAGTAATCTTGAGTCATCTGGCTGTGTAAGTAATAAGAGCTTGTGAGGGTGTCACAATGCTGTTTGGTTTAAAGGAAGTTTTGGGGAATTTGTGTTTTGTTAAAAGATTTTATCTTAAAAACAAAAACTAGCCCCCTGCCTTCCTTAAATTGTGAGGTGGAGTACTGACTTGTTCTACCCTGCACTAAGCACATTACAGGGTCTTGATAGATTGCTGCCGATAAAAGACAGGAAGTCAAGCCAAGTGCTGAGCAAAGGAAGGCCAGGAATTGGTGAGCAAAGTCGGTATGAGTTGGAACATAAGGATGTCTGAACCTGGCAGCCATGTCTAGATGGTTTCAGACAGCACCAAGTGTGGCCTCATACAGGAAAAAGTTTGACTTTTACCACTTCCTCAGATTAGTTAGGGAGAAAGTTATCAGCAGTTATGAATGAAAAGGAAAAAGAAAAAAAAGCAGGCTATCACAACACAGGTTCTAGAAATCAACACAGTTGAAGAAATAATCAGAAAATCTCCCCATACAGACACGCACATTGAACCTGGGATGCTTTAATATGGAGGTACATCCCCTATATTTTTTTCTTTCTTTGCTCCTTGTTTTTTATTTGTTTTGTTTTTTGTTTGTTTGTTTGAGACAAGGTCTCACAAAATCACAAGGCAGGCCTCAAAATTGCAGTCCTTCTGTCTGTTTCATAGACAACATAAATTAAATGTTTGTCAAGTGAATATAGGATGGATTGCTGTCACTGAGAAGTGATGTGGTATTGATTTTGGAAACAAAATGAAGCATCTATATGGCATATGTGTTTTCAGCAGAAGGATGAATCTGTGCCAGTTCTCAAAGGTGCACTCTCTAAGTCCAATCACATAAGCTTATCTTGGGATTGACCACACCATTAGTTGACTTGAACCAAATACAAAATGCCAGGCCTGGAATAATAGTAACAGGAGCTTGGGACCTAAAACTGGTCAGTTATCTTAGACAAGTAAATAATTAACCCTCTTGCTTATCAATAACATGAAAGGCTTAAACCAGATGATCTTTAATTCCATTTATAACTGCAAAATTCAGATGCTAAATTTAATGGTGAAATTTCCCCTCTCCCAACTTACATAATAGAGGCTGATACATCTTCTGGGTGCAGTGTTTCATGCCTATAATGATAGGAACTTCAGAGGCTGAGGCAAAAGGATTGCAAGCTCAAGGAAAGCTTTAGCAACTTAGCAAGACTCTGTCTCAAAATAAAAAATAAAAAGAGGTGAGGTGTAACTCATCAGTAAAGTGCCCCTAGGTTCAGTCCCCATTACCACACACACATACAAAAAAGACAGCTATATCAATGGAGAGTAATTCATAAACAAATAAGATAAAGATCCATTGATGAAATTATAATATTTAAGATATTATTTCTAGTCATATTAGACATCAATTATGCTTTGATTGTAAAATAAAATTTATGAATCTTTTGCATATAAGAAAAATAGCAAGCTAATTTCCTGGCAGTATATATCAAGGGAAACAATCCTAATCCAAATAAGATGTAATATAGAGGATTTAACTAGAATCCAAGTACCAGAAGAAGCAGAAGCAAGACTCACTGATTCAAAACAGTAAGGAAAGATATTAGCAGAGAAAAGAAATCCATGAAACACAGATACCAAGGATGTGGATGATAAAGATGGAAAATGAATTAACACAAGAAGATATACTTATTAACATAAAATTTTAGAATTTAGTGAAAACATAGATAAAGAATGACATCCAATCAAAGGATAATTATTAAATTGGTGGAAATTTACTTAATTAAATATTCTCTTAGAATTCTGCAAAGTCACCCTAGTTAATTATTTTTAGAATTAAATATAATCCTTTTTGAACATATCCAGGAACTGAAGTAACACAGGGTATAAGTGACTTATACAGTTTTTTTGTGAGTCCTCAGTGAAATTGGTACATGGAATCCCAAAACTCTTTTTACTGACTGTTACTTTACAACTCTTGGACAGAGTCCAATCATAAGGGGGTTTGTTTGCTTGGTTTTTAACAAAGAGAAACCTGAAACCAGAACAAGAAGGTAGTACTGGGAAGTCTCACACTCCAGTAAATGGAGGTTTCCCCATCCCTCCTCCTCTTCATTCCACCAGCCACCAATTGCCAATTCAGGTCATTTTCATCATTTTCCAATGACACACACCTCCAGGCTTATTCAGAAATAAGACCTACATTTGTGTAATTGTTTAATGGATAGTTTCATATGTTTTCATCATACATTTAAAGATTTCTAGCAACCTATGTGCATTTATCTACTCGCAAAGGATGGTAGAAAGAACAAAGCAGTCGTAAAAACATCCAAATGATGTTAAACACATATTAGCTCAGAACAGTCTTGAAGAAAATGAACTACCAAGGTCAAAGCATGCTTTAAAAAGCTAGTAAATTGGGCTCAGAGGTAGAGCACTTGCCTAGCATAGGTGAGGCACTGGATTTGATCCTCAGCACCACATAAAAATAAAGATTAAAAAAAAAAAAGCTAGTAAATTGTCCTCTCCTATTAAGCCATCCTTAAAAGATTACAATGGCACATCATTCCTGTTTTTCATTATTATATAATTTATACTAGAGATATATGTATAAGAAAATACCTATCACCATTTTTAACTAAGATAGAATTTGCTTAATTATAGCCGTTAGTGTTACTTGTTTGGTACAGATGTGTTGTTAACTAAGGGTCCTCACTTACGAATTCAGTGTACCACATTGCATCCACCATAACTAAACTTCATAAGCCAGTCCTGTAATTGATTGAACTCTGGATATGGTTTTGAAAGTGGTCAGATGCTAATACCTTAGAGAATTAAAATCTTATGCCTTTTGATCAGTCTAGACAAGTCCTGCTTGGAGTAATTAAATTAAGAAACACATCTTTCCTGTCAAATACATCCTAGTCTTTCCTTCCAGGACAGTTCTATTCTAATCAAGCTTGCCTTAAACTTGTGATCCTCCTGCCTCAGTCTCCCAAGTCACTTAGATTACAAGTGTATACCATCATGCCCAGATTGCAATTTTAGGTTTTCTGGAGTTTTGTTATTGTTGTTTTTGTTTTTTATTAAAGCAGTTTTGCAGCATGATATATGACATTTCTTTTTCTTTTTGTTTTTTTTAATAATTCAAGTATAATTGTAGGTGTTCTTATTGGATAGAAACACAGGAACCTTCAAGGAACTGACTAAGTTCAAGCAGGTCAAAGAATGGGTCAAAACTTCTAAATTCAAGCACTAAATTTTGCATTTTCCTACCTTATGGGAAATAAATTAAAAGTGTGTTATTGAAAATGTGCAAATGACTCTGATACAGAGGCTCCTTTCTATTCTAATTGGTGTTTGTAAATGAAGTAACCATTTTTACATTATAACTTATTGAACCATTGCTACATGGGTCAGTACTCAAAGATATCAACTGTAATCTCACCATGAGCCTATGAGGTATCTTTTACTATCTCATTTTACAGGTGAAAAATGAAGGCCCACAGAGATGAAATTGATTTCTTCAGTCTATTTAAATGACTAATAAGTGTTTAATTTATACCTACATAATATTCTTGCCAAAAATATTTAATGATCAGAAAAATGAATCCAGAATATAAGACTTTCGACAGGATTACTGACCTAGGCTTTTCAAAAATGTTCAATATTCATGTTGAAGAAAAACAAAAAGTTCAAGAGGATTGTTCTAAATTAAAAGAAATTAAAGAGATATATCAACCAGAGTAATATATAAATTTTGATTGTATCTTAAATTCAACAATAAAATCAAATAAAATAAAACCACACAGTATTTTATAATGCAGTTATAATGAGAGGATAAGAAATGACTGTGTATTAAGTAATACCATTGAATTAAAGTTAATTTTCTCAAGTATGATAGCAATTTATGTATAAAATGTCATGATATATATAAATTGCTTTCAAATCTTTCAATAACAAAAATATACATGCAAAAGACTACAATAACAAAAATATATTCATATATACACACATACACAGAGAAGGAAGCAAATGTTACAAATTGTTAAAAATTGGAGAACTTAGGTGAAGAATATTCAATATTCATTGTATTATTCTTTCAACTTCCTGTAGACCCATAAATTTTCAAAATAAAAAGAGAAAATATGGCAGACAACCCAGTTGGTAAGTGGCTGGTCAATCAAGGTACAAAGCTGTTTGGTTCACATTGTACCACCACCTCCACATCTGAAGAAAACATGAGAAGTACTAATGTCAGTAATGGATTCATAAAATGCAGCTTTGTCATCATTAATGTTTAATACAATATTCCTCACCTATGGGGATGAGTCATACCAAAATTAACTTGGGGAACATTTACAAAGGACCACTTTCAATCATCTTAGGCAGGAGTTGGAAGGGAAGGAAGGAGAAAAGGCACGTGTAGACTGAAAAGGCTCCAAGGCAGTCATTGTACTACCCCGTCATGAGGATCACTGATTTAGTCCTAGGGATAGCAAGATGATGGTCGTTGTTTGATGAAAGTCAGCTGTAGAGGACAACATGGAGACACAGAACATAAAGAGCAACAGGGTTGGAGAGGTAATATCCAGGGGGTATTTTAAACAATAAAAAAGGAAACAGTGCTAGGAGAAGAAGATAATCCTTGGCTCTAGTATCTTCTCTCTCAACCTGTATAGTGTCACTATACAGGTTCTTTATCTAAATATTGGAGGCTGATAATTATCTTGGCCCTACTCCTCTACAAATCTGAGGGTCATTATCTCCTTTACCCAAGTTGGAGGCACCTAATCAAGTATATCTGATTCCTTTTCATCACAAACCAAGAAAACAGGGATAGGCAGATATAGCTAAACAGAAGGGACAGAAAGAATCTGATTTCAAAATTCTCTGTTTTCTTATGATAAGCTGGTGACTTCACTTGTCCTCATCTGTTTTCATCAAACACATGGTGAGCACCTGCTATGTTCCAGGCACTGTGCTAAGAGCTGAGTCTACTGCAGTGAATGAAATGTAGCACAGTCACCAGGACATGAAATGGAGCACAGTCAGAGTCCCTGCTTGCACATAGACTACAGACTAGTGAGGGAAGTTGAAGTTAAGCTTACCATTTATAACCAAGGGACATGAGATGAGGTTGGCAAATTTGGCAAAGGTCAAAGGTAGACATTTTATTAGTCATAGAGTAAAGGGTGTACATGCTTTAATTAATATTAGAAATGCTAGACAACACAAATGGCAGTCCCTGTTTCTCCTGAAACCCCACAAATGCTTCAGTGACCATTCAATGCTTCTTTTTAAAAGCAGAAGTCCACAAGCACATAGATAATGAAAGAGGAATCTGCAGCAACACAATTTTGGAAGCTGGAAAAACTATAGTTGGGTGTTAACTGACTTGTCAGTCCCAAGAAGGTGGAATTCTAAGCAATCCATTAGGAAGGCAGAGAAGCAACTTCCTGAAAGCCTTTAACTGGTTAAGAACTCCTTACTTCTCTCCCCACAGTTCCGGTCAACAGACTATCCTACAGCAAACACCACAGTTGAAAGGTCCAACTGTATCAATCAAGTCTCCTAAAAACCTCTTAGCGCCTCTCTCCTAGATAAGAGCAGCCAGCCAGCTGAGGGTCTCCACTCAGTTGGTGGATCATTCTACCAAGAATGACAGAGGCCAAAACAAACTAATACAGAAAAACAACTAGGAAGAAATAAAGACTAGGTAGGAGGGAAAGATGCCTATTATCAATCTCTTCAAAGATTTAAAGATAGTGAGGTATTATAAGATGTTATAGCCATTAAACAAGATCAAGTTACTATCAATTTTCTACTTTACTATAAATTTTGACTACTCAATAGTAATAGCCAAAGGGCAAAACTGAACTCTTGGATGTTAAAATTATCATAGTTTAAAAGAAAACTTCAGTTTAAAATAGAAAGCTGAAAAATATCTCTCAGAAAGTAAAAAACCAAAAAGATAAAGAAATGGAACATTATGGCCCTATGTGCATATATGATTACATGACCTGTATATTTCTACATCATTTACAACCAGAGAATGAGAAGTTATACTCTATTTATGTATGATATATCCAGATGCACTCTACTATCATATATAACTAACTAGAACAAATAAAAAATTTTACTAAAAAAATGGAAAATAATGAGAACAAAACATGAGAAAGGTGCAGGCTAGTCAGGGATTTCAATATCTGAATAACGGGCATTCCAGAAAGAAAGAACCAAGAAAATTGAAGGGGTAACATTATCAAAGAAACAATTCAAGAAAATTTCCAGGAGAAAGGACTTGGCTCAAAATTAGAAGGGCCTATTGAGCTCCCAAGAAAACAGATGAAAATAAAACTACACAGAGACACTTCGTTATGAAATTGAGAAACACTATGGACAAAGAGAATATTCTAAAAGCTTTCAAGAAAGGAAGACAGGATTCTAAAAAGAATCAGTTACCAGAATGACTCTGAACTTCCTGAGAACAACACTAAACACTGGAAAATAGTAGAAAGGAATGATTGCCAACCTAGGATTCTATTCCCAACCAAATTATTAATTAAGTGGGAAGTAGAATCTAGATATTGTAAGACATGAAAGGTAAATTAAAATGACCTCATAGGTCCATTTCTGAGGAAGCTGTCAGAAGATTTGTTCAACCAAAACAAGAAAGGAGAAAATGGAATCCAGGAAACAGGATTCGGATTTGTGAGGAAGGAAGGAGGTGACAAAGGCACAGCCTGGACCAGAGCACTAAAGAACACTGTCAAGGACTGGAGCAGGACAAAAGGCCCTGGGAGAAAGCTCATCAAGAAAATGGCAGGGATGGAATGACCGAGCTTTCAAGCATGTTAAAGAAGATTTGCACGACTGGAGGTGGGGTCAGTTTGGGGGCATATGAATGATAACTACTAGAAAGCTGTTTTCATCAGTCTTGCCAGAGGTGGGCATAAATGTGTATTCAGGAATTTATTTAGATTATAGCTAACAGAATACACTCACCAGTGAATATGAATAAGGTATGTTTAGTACTCACACTAATTTGGAGTTCCTAGTGGTGAAAGAGCTCATACAACAGTGAGAAGGTGAGCAAAAGACTACAGTTTTTTTTTTGTTTTTTTTTTGGGGGGGCAGGGGTTATGTGATTAAAGGGTACAGTCAACACTGTGGGGATTTCCCTAAGCAGCATAGATCAGAGTCTTGTTTGAAATTCTTGTTGGTTCTCAGAGGCAAGGACCTACACAGTTATGATTACTTTGTTTGTCCAGATATGGGGGAGACCAGAAAGAGAGATGGAGATTGACAGTTATCCACAGTTCATCATCAAAAATGGAGTCAGACTCTTCATTGCAAAAACCAAGTTACAAAGGGAGGAAAAGACCATTATTAGCTCCAGAAAAAAAAAAAGTGGTACAGAAAAGGAAACGCACTCATAGCATAATATACTCTTTGGGTTGAACATGAATAACATACAAAATCATATCAGTGCAAATACTGAATGCAGTATAATTAAGTCATGGCCACACTGAGAAGATGAGGAATGAGAGGTGTGCTGTGTACAGATACCACAGGGTTGGTAAAGGTGAGCTTAATCTTTGTTTCTAGAGGTAGAAGTCACTGATTTTTTTTAATAGCAATATAAGCATGTTATTTAGAAATATGAAATATTTCCCAAAATCAGGCAGAATAATTGAAAATGGTTGCTCCCAGGGAGCTGATACATGAAAGAAGGTAGGCAGTTACATGAGAGAGAGCATGTGGGGGAACTACTATTTTATTTGTTATTTAACTTTTAAAATATGCATAACTAAATATTAACTTACTGACAAAATTGACTTTGTCCTAAAAGCCTTGGGGTGTTCCCTATCTCCTTGAAGCTCTGAGCTTCTGATAGTATGATCAGATTTGCATGTTATTAAAATTACTCCAATTACTTTATGGAGATGAATTATAGGGAAGAAAGAATGGATGCAGAAGTGACAATTAGGGGTTAGTAGTTACCAGGAACCTAGAATCTAGACAGGAAGTAACACTGATCTGGATTCATCTATGGCAGCAGGGGCATATAGAAGCAGACAGATTTGTGATTGATTATATGGTGAGACAGAGGAGAGAAGACTCACAACTGACACTATGTTCTTCATTTTGGACAACGGATATATGGAAATGCCTTTCATTTAGACAGGGAATACCAACAGAAGCAGGTTTGGAGGGAATTAGTTGATTTCAGTATTGAATATCCAAATGGCATAGCTATAAGGCCAATGCAGATGTAGACCTGAGGCTCAGGAGAGAAAACTTCATGGAAGATGTAGATTTGTTTGGAATTAGCATAGAAACGGCAACTGAAGCCATGAGAGAGTATGAGGTTGCTCAGGAAGCAGGTATAAAGAGTAGTCAGTGTGTCAGTGTGTGTGTGTGTGTGTGTGTGTGTGTGTGTGTGTATATACCAAACCATTGAGAACAGGTTCTCAAAAAGATATTTGTACACCCATGTTCATAGTGGCATTTTTCATAATAGCTAAAACTTAGAAGTAACCTAAGTGTCCACTCACAGATGAATGCATAAGCGAAGTGTGATACAACACACATGGAATATTATTCAGCCTTAAAAGGAAGAAAATTCTGGCATACCACATGGTTGATCTTTAAAGATATGCCAAGTGAAACAAAGCAGTTAGAAAAAGATAAACACTGTCTGACTCTACTTATATGAAGTACTTAGAGTAGTTAGAATCATAGAGACCGACAGTAGAATGGTGGTTGCCTGGGACCAGGGGAGAGAACACTAGGGTTGCAAGATGATAAGAGCTATGAAGATGATGATGGTGATGGTTGCTTCACATTATGGAAACTTAATACCACTAAATTGTACGCTTAAAATTGTTAAGATGGTAAGTTTCATAGGCATCTTAAGACAATAAAGACATTGTGGAAAAAAAGGAATTAGTGTCTAAGGCAGAACCTGAAGGAGCATCAACAGGGAAGAGAAAGAGAAGCCTGCAAAGGGGAGCTCTTTCTCCAAAAGGGGCCTAGCAGAGAGGTAGTGGGGAAGCCCACATGCAGGGAAAAGAACTGAGGTACACAGTGTGCACTCAGGGTCACTGAAAAAAAGATGGGAATACTGCAGAGGTATTAAAGGCTGGTCCAGGGAGTTCAATATCTGAATAATGGGAATCCCAGAAAGAAAGAACCAAGAAAATTGAAGGGGGAAGTTATCAAAGAAACAATTCAAGAAAATTTCAAGAACAAAAGTATATGACTCCTTAGGAACCTTGACCAGAGAGCTGTATCTGTGAAACACAGGGGTAGGTAGAATCTCTATTTACAGACATTAATAGCAAACTTTCTCAAGATGTTACAAAGGGCCAGATATTACATTATTTAAGTATAACATAATAATATCACTTTCATGAAATAGAAACTATCCCTCATTTTTCACATAATTCCCCCATATTTTGGATAATGAACCTGAAGTGGAAAGAGATGAAGCAATTATTCAAAGGAATAAAGCTAGTCAACAGACAGATTGGAATTAAAACTCAAGGAGTCTGGTACTGGAGTGCAAATTCTTCCATATTGCACCTCTAATTGATCTGTCCCCAGTAATAGTGGTATCGGTTCAAAAAGCCTACTGTGCGAGGGGCAGTGTTCCAAGTGCTGGTAATTCAATAGTGTCAAAGCAAAGCCTTTGATCTCATGGAACTCACTTTCTAGTGGAATAGAAAGACAGCAAACAAACTTCAAAATGCACATATACTTCCAGTACTTGGTGCAATGAACACTGAGAAAGCAGAATGAATAGCTGGAGAATGGCTAGAGAGGAAAGCTATTTTTTTTTTTTAAATCATAGATCTTTCTAAGATGACAAATCAGCAAAAGCCTGAATTAATTCAAGGTTGAGCCATGAGAAGATGCATTGGGAGCTGAAGGAACAGGAAATGTCTTGACCCTCAGGCAGGAATAAACTTTGACTCAACAAAGAAGGCCAGGAGCAGGGGCTGGAGGAGGGGGAAAATGGAAGACTGTGAAATCAGCAAGAGGCAGGAGCTGTACCATATACGGCTTCATATATAAAACTTCTGCTGTGTTCGAGTTCGGACTGGAAGCCTTCAGAGGGATTTTGAGCAGGGCAGTGAAAAACTCTGATGTACATTATAACTGCTTGCGATAGAGCCCAGGCTGGATTCTGTGACTTTCCTTGAGCCTCTAGAGTTGTGCTATCATGTGGCTACTGAACACTTGAAATGTGACTGGTGTGAACCAAGATGTGCTGTGAGTCTAAAATAAACACTAGATTTCAAAGAAAGTCCAAACAGAAGATGCTCATACATTTCATGAATAATTATTTGTATTTGTTACCTGTTGAAATGATAATTTTTAGATGTAGTAGGTTTATAATATTCAAATTAATTTCACCTGTTTCTTTTTTCCTTTTATTTAAATTGAAACTATTAGAAAATTTTAAATTAAATACGTGGCTTGAGTTCTATTTTTATTGGCCGGCCTTGGTCTAGATAAATTTCCTTGAAGTGGAGCCTAGCTGCTCTGGGCGTCAAGAATGCTGTGAAGACAAATGAAATAACTTGTGTGGGGTGCTTTGAGTCTTCTTAAGGAAGCCTATTGCACAACAACAAGATAAATTACTTAGATGACAGTCAGCCCAAAAATGTACTGGTGCTTTAGAGGCCAAAGATAATGTTATGGACTGGGTTGTGGTTTTTTGTTGTTTCTCCTACAGTGGTGATGAGTTTGCACACAGTCATCTGTAATGTTCCCCTCCTCACCCACTCTACCTCCTCCATGCACTCCCTTATGACCCAAACAGCATATTTTTGAAACACCTGGCCCAGGTTAAGAATGCAGCTCTCCAGCCAGGGAAATTTTTATCCATGTAAAGCATTTAGTCCTGGATAGGTTTAAATCTCAGCCTCCTTAACATGATATTTTAATTATCTGGTCTACCTGCAAACAGATTCCAAATGTCAGTAATTTATATCTATAATCACAATTATAGAATAGGATTGGTTCTCATATTTAATTCTAAATGTGGTTAATTAAAATGCACTTATATTTTTGAAATTTAAACACGTGCTATAACCAAGAAATTTGTTTTTCTTTGTGAATTTATAGCTCTGGAAAGTGTCACAATGTTATAAATCAGGTCATATTCTGATTTATTTATAACAGCATTTGAAAAATATAAGGTTTTGGACTTGTTGAGGGTAGTGCAGCTTTGTTATTCTATCCTAGGCCTTGAATAGCAGTTAAAAAGAAGAAAAAAATAAAAGGCAGCATCGACTGGAACCTTCCTCATATTCTTCGCCTGCTATCCCCGCATGTGCTCTCTCCTTTCTCACCCTTCTTGGGCAGAGAACAGGTCTCTGTGCTCAGTTTTCAGTCTCTGTCCGGTGTTGTGAATTTTCTTCTCCCTTCTGCTAGAGGAACTCACCAACTCACTTCACCCTTCTTCCTCCTACATGACGCCACCTCCCATCCTACGAGGTTATCTTCCTCAGCAAACCAATATCTGTATAATCTCCTCTTTAAACAAATACATACACAAACATCTCCCTTACCCCACATTTCCTTCTGTTGATAACTTCTTTCCTCCCCTTCACAACAAAAGATTTCAGAAGAGTTGCCTGTAGCTCTGCTTGAATTTCTTCACCACCCATTCATTTTTTATACTTTGTGTATTCCTTTACTTATTTTCTTCATAAGCTTTTAAATTATACTGTATATTTAATTAAATTTTATTTAAGCTTATTATTTTAATGTTTTATTTTTTATCAAAAAATAAGTGTGTGTATGGTATATAAAATGTTTAGAAATATGTATATATTGCAAAATGACTAAATAGTGCCTATTAACATACATATTTTGTGGCAAAACACTTAAAATATACTCTGTTACTGATTTTTCAAGTGTTCAATAAATTGTTATTAACTGAGTTACTTCTCCTAACTCAAATTTTGTAGCCTTTGTCCAACTGTCCTCCCTCCAGCTTCTGCTAACCACAATTCTACCCTCTACTTCTGTGATTTAAACTTTTTTTTTAGATATCACATGTAACTGAGATCATAACAATATTTGACTTTCTGTGCCCAGCTTATTTCACTCGAAATAATGCCCTTTAGCTTCACTCATGTCACAAATGACAGGATTTCCTTCTTTTTAAAGGCTGAATTGTATTCAATTGTATACAGAGACCACATTTGTTTTATTCATTCATCTGTTGATAGACACTTAGGTTGAGTCCATATCCTGGCTATTGTGAATGGTGCTGCAGTGACCAGGAGAGCACAGTTATTTCTTATGTCAAAGATTCTTCTTGGGGATGAAGTTGTGGCTCAGTGGTAGAGTGCTCACCTAGCATGCATGAGGCCCTGGGTTAGATCCTCCAGCACCACATGAAAAACAAAATAAAGATATTGTGCCCACTTAAAACTAAAAATAAATATTAAAAAAAATTCTTCTTTTTTCTGGATAAATACCTGAAAATAGGATTGATAGATCATATGATGTTCTGTTTCTACTTGTTAATTTTTTTTTCTATTTCTACTTGTATTAGGAACCTCCCTACTGTTTTATGTAAGGAAAGTACTCATTTGCATTCCCACTAACAGTGTAGAAGTGTCTCCTTTCTCCACATCCCTGCTAATAACTTGTTATCTTTTGTCTTTCTGATGACAGCTATTCTGACAGATTAACAGGTGATATCTCATTGTGACTTTAATTTGTATTTCCCTGATGATTGGTGATGTTGAACTTTTTTATAAACATATATATCAGTTTCTTTGCACACTTTTAATTGGTTACTTGTTTCTTGCTATTGAGTTTCTTAAGTTCGTTATGTATTTTGAATATCAGATATAAAACTTACAAATATTTTCTCTAATTTTATAGGTTGTGCCTTCATTCTCTTGACTGTTTAATTTGCTGTACAGAAGCTTTGTAGTTTGATTAATTCCATTTGTCTATTTTCCTTATTATTGCCTATGCTTTAATGGGGGTCATATCCAAAAAATCATTGTCCAGACTAATATGGTGAAGTATTCCCTATATTTTCTTCTAATAGCTTTATAGTTTCAGGCCTTATGTATAAGTCTTTAACCCATTTTGAGTTGATTCAGTATCAACCTATATGAGAGAAATGTCTAATTTCATCTTTTGCATAAGCATGTTCAGTCGTTTCAATACATTTATTGATGACACTTCTGTCTCCTTTCCTTTCATGATTCTACATACTAAAACTCGTTTTCCTTCCCCTGAAATTGCTTCTGTCAAGGGCAAGCTAAGGCTTTCATGGGACAAGACCCAAAAGACCTCTGTGTCCTCACCTTGCAGTGCTCTCAGTATGTGTGATGCAACTGGCCACTCCCTCTTGATATCCTCCACCTCCCCTTTGGCTTCTTGTTCTCAACTTCCTTTCTAGATCCTTTGGTTCTATACAACCTCTAAATGCTGGTTATCCTTGGGCCTCTTCTGTTTACCCATTCTCTCCCTAGATGCTCTCAATGACTGTAACTTTAGATTCCATGTAATTGCCAATAAGTCCCAACTGTTTAAGGAGGTTGGCTTTGTAGGCAGAGAAAGCAGAAACAGACAACAAAAATTAGACTGGTCATTTTATTACTTTCTGTGTAAAAGTTAAAGCAGAGAGAACTTCCTTATCATGCTAACTAAAACTGCCCTATTTGAGGATTTCTCTCTCTCCCGACTTCTCTCTCCCTCTCTGTCAAGATAATGGGTGGAAGTTTAGCATGAGAACTTCCAGGTTTGGTCTATTGGGCCCAAGTTCAGTCTAAACCAATGACCTCCTATAAATTTTATATAACAGAAAGAGGGAAGGAAGAAAGGAAGTAAGGGAGGGAAAAATAGTATCTCTTTTTGCTATGGCCAAAAATCTAGGTCTTTTATTCATCATAGTAACTCCATCAGCAAACTGTGTCTAGACTAGCTTCAAAATATATCTCAGACCTTTCACTGTCTCCACTAACACTATTTTTTTTTTTTTGCAACTGACTTCCCTGCCTCTGCTCTTCTATCTGCTTACATCAGTGAAGCCAAAGTGATCGTTTAAAACCCCAAATTATTTCATGACATGTTCCTATTCAATGGCCCCAAACCTTCCCATTGCAATTTAAGTAAAACCAAAGTTCTGACTATTCCTCAAGGCCCAGGATGGTTCAGCCCTTGCCTATCTCTCCAGGTTTGTCTTATGCATCTCATCTCCCACTTCTACTTTTCTCCACCTTGGGGTCTTTGTGTTTGCTGATCTTTCTCTCTGATATGCTCCCACACTCCAACATCCTCCCCTATTTGAATGACAGGCTTCTTTTTATCCTAAAGTCTCAGCTTTAATACCTTGTCAAAGACCCTTGTCGGGGCCCTGGAGTTGTGGCTCAGTAGTAGAGAGCTTGCCTAGCACATGTGAGGCACTGGATTCAAGTCTCAGCACCACGTATGAATAAATAAAACAAAGGCCTATTGAAAAAATATATATATAAAATTATATATATATATATATATATATATATATATATATATATATATATATCCTTGCCAGACTGCCCCCTTTTAAAGCAACTTTGTCCATTTATTTCCTCACAAGGCCTTGTTGGCTTCTTTCCTAGTATTTGCCACAATTCTAATGACATATTTTTGTAAATTCACTTTCTTAACTCTCAGGTCCTGTCCATTTTATCTTATTGCCTCCTCAACTCAGCTCATCGAAACACTCTCTATATATTATGAAATGAAGCGTTGTACAATTCTAGAATCAAAAATAAAGACAATTCATATTGTTAAATTAAATTTTTATAACTTTGTCTTTTGACATTCACAAAACAGTATATTTGGGGATTAATGTAGATGAGGTAGAGATCGAGGCAAGTCAAATAACCATGACCAGTGCCCCAAATTCCTTTTTACTATGAGAATCTCAAGATGGAAAAAGAAATTGTCATAGAAGCAAATAGTGTTGGATGTGTTTTTAAGACCCCTGTGTCCTCATAGTTACAAGATGGCATAGAGGCTAGGACTCCCCATTCATGTCCAGCAGTAAAGAAAGCATTTTTGCCAGTAGCACTTGCCAAAACACATACCTTAAAATTCTTATATTCTTTCTTTCTGCCTAGAAGCATGGGCACAATCTCTTGAACTGAATTATATGCTAACCTGAACCAATCAGTTTCTAATGGGATTGGCCTAGGTCATCAACCAGATCTTAACCCCAGAATGAGGTGGGATCAGTCAGCAAATACACATCATTGAGAATGAGCTAGGGGAGCTCTAACTGGCAGAAGTGATGAGTAGACACTAAACAGATGTAAGCAATCAATGTGTGTAAGCCTGGGAGAGAGTCCGGAATGGCTACATGCCTGACAGATTATGTGAGCCCCTCCATACAGAACAGACTTCTTGTAATTTAAAATTCCCTATTTTCAAGAGTATTGGCAATCTCTCCTCTCTTTAAGTTGGATTGCCCAGGATAGTTAAACACCTTGCTGACATTTCTATCTTACTTTTAAGGTCCTAATCAAGCTTTTGGAAGAAACTGAAGTTTCAGAAAACATGTACTAAAGAGGGGGAAAGTCCTCAGCCACAGGACAATGAAAGACATGTCAAAGGCCCAGGATGCCAAAGCACCAGGCTTGGAAAAACAAACACTAGAGATCATCCCCTGCAAGGAGAGGTTGGGGAGGTAAGTGAAGTCTTACCAAGGGTAGTGGGCATTGGTGGCTTCAGGAGAATCCATTTTCATATAAGCCTTCCTACATTGACCCATAGAAGCTCCTGTGGTCAGTCCATCAGGCTGTTCTTTTCTTTTTATTATTATTCTTTATTGTTTTTAGTTGTAGATGGACACAATGTCTTTATTTATTTATTTTTATGTGGTGCTGAGGATTGAATTCAGTACCTCACACATGCCAGGCAAGTGCTTTACCACTGAGCTACTGCCCCAGCCCCTGTTCTTCTCTTTATCCTGTGCAATCACCTTTCTTTTATAACTTGATAATAGGAAGGCAGACATCAAACCCATCCCAAACCTACAAATGCATTGCTGGGGTGTGACAACCTCTGGAAGACCAAAAAGGAGAAGCAAACGTCTGAAATGAGATAATTAATCCTTATGCAAATAGGGTGTATTCCCACTCTCCTCTTTCCACAAAAGTGAAGGACACCTAATCAAGTCATCAGATGAGAATCACCAAAAAAAGTTAAATTAAATTAAATTTTTAAAATCTTGATAATATCATGCAATTTAGGGGATATCGCTGAACAAGAATTCAAAGAATTGAACCCATTATTATAAAAAAATTGGATAATTCTCATTTACTTATTTAGTTGAAGGACTTCTCAGTGCCTGTATCTAGAGCAAATTATAGCTCTGATGTTGAATCCAGTTATCTTTATCCCTGGCTGGATACATGGGTGGGAGAGATTTTACTCATTTCAATAAGCAATGGAATTTCAATATAATTTTACATTTTATGTTTAGTAATTATTCATCAACATTTGTAATATATTTATGTGGTTCTTAGAAATCATGCAGAATTTTCTAACAGAACCTTATGGTCACAGTAAATTTTAAATTATTTCCATTTATTTCCATTTTTTATTGCAGAGAAGTAATGTTGCTCTCATGAAATACTCTAAAGTATAAAAATATAGTACAAAATGGAATGGAAATGCAACTTCAAGGAGAAAAATGAACAAAAAGAAAGCTTTCTACTGGTAAAGAAGCACTTACATATATTTTTTAAATGTGTAATACAAGTATGAGGACTATAGTTAATAACTTTTGTATTGTATACTAAAAATCTGCTTGGTGAGTAGATTTCAGTTGCATTTACCACACATAAAAAGTAACTGTGGAAAGTGGTGGACATGTTAATTTATTTGACTATATTAATCATTTCACTCTATATGTATATATATGCCTAAACATCATGCTATATACCACCACTAGGTACAATAGAAAATTAAGTTTGCCAGACACCAAATTGTATTATTTTATTGTATAGATATCAACTAGTGATCTGATAAATTATGTTTATACATTATGTTTTAACATAGAGATAATGTATAGAAAGTATATACATTTATAATAAATGTATTCACACAATTCTTTTACCTCATGATAAAAAAATTTAGTTATCAATTTCAAAAAGTGGTGAGGAGTATACAGGTTTTTAAAATACTTTTGGACCACATGTGTGAAAAATGTTTGAAGACAAGGAAAATAAAACATTGTGTGTTAGGCAAGAAATGGACCAAGGAAATAACATTCCCACTGTTGAGACTGCGCAGGGCAATAAGATGACAAAGGGCCTGTCTTCTCACATTTGCCTTTGTGTCCTTTATCAAAGAGAAGATCTTCTGACTAAGAATGATTGAATGGACACTGATAAAGGGAAAGAGGAGTTCAAGATGGAAAAAGAAATTGTAACAGTTTACCCATCTCCCTTGAGAGCCAGAGGGTAGTGAGAATATCAAGGATCTGAGTCCGACAGAATTGACTGAGAAATAGTGATGTGCCTGTGGACAAGATGCTTAACTCAGCTCATCTATGTTATGGGCATAATGTGATTTACCATAGAGATAATAATAATCCTGGGAGGAAGAAGTTATTCTTTCTATATTTTTAGAAGAAAGTAAAGGATTAAATTGATAATAAACATGGGAGTACTCACAACACAAAAATGCATTTAATAGATATTAGTTCTATCCTCAACTTCACCTCTCTCTCTTTCTATTGACCCATGCAGTTCTATGGTACCCGTAATGGGACATGATAAAGAGGAGTCTCATTTCAAATACATATTTATAGAATATTATATTACTTTTATCATGACTACTAGTAAAAAGACTAAACCCAGAATGGTATTTTTTTGTTATTGAGAAGAGATCAGGATCTTGTGTTATAAATGACTCTTTCCTTGAGGATATGACCTTCTTACTTTACTAGCAAATCTCATTAATGACAAAATTATTTTCATGAAATTGTGGAAGACAAATAGGTTGCTGGTCTATGACTATATAATCGATCCTCTCACAAAGAGGACATCCTCACAAAGAAAATAATCCTTCCCAAGTATTTCCTTTTCTCTTATGAGTGAAAAGATTTTTATTTATTACTCAGTGGGAATAAATTCTGTTGATTCATATCACTCACTTAGATGGCATAAGTTTGTGTACAAAATAAAGCATGGTCTAAGATGAGATTGGATGCTCAGGATGGAGTTAGGGACCCAAGCTTCACTGAAGAGGCAGGGAATATGGCTAAGGCCATATTAAAATATACATATTTCTACCATTTTATGGGCTAATTGTCAAGTTACTGCTCCCTGTTAAGAAGAGGGGTGTAATGTTCCTGAAGAGCTAAAATACATCTAAAGCCTCATATCAGTCAGGATTCCAGCAGTAAATAATTGGCACCTTACAAAGGGGTGACAGATTCTTATTGATGCTGGAGAATGTCAACATGGGCATCCATTACACTATTCTCTATTTGTCGATGTTTGAACTGTGTATAATAAACTATAAACAAACCAAGGAAGGAGTGAAAGGAGAGAAAAAATGAGAAAAGGGTTGACAAAGGTATGGACAGAATACCTCCTAAAATAGCAAAGGAAAGCACAGTCTCCCTTCCTCCTCCACTGACACCCCACATCCTCATCCCCCTCCCCCAAGGACGGTGACAATGGCAATTGCTCAGGGAACAGGTTTGAAGTCACAAGGGGAAGGGAGCAACTCCTGGAACCCAGGGAGAACTATAGTTGTCAGATAGGAGCCCTGTCTCAGTAATTCCTTGATAGAGGAATGTAGCCACTGTCCGTCAAATGCTACTGCCTAAATTATGAGGCCCAGTGATAATTGAAAAGGCAAGAAGAGCACAATAAAGAGTAAAATGTAAAAAAATGCAGTAAATGCATTGTATATGCAGAATTACCAAAATTATGTGGTACATATTTCAGAGATTATACATCTATATTTGTGCAGAAATACCGAACAAAACTAACTCAACTATAATTTCACTTCTTCATGACGTATATTGTACCAACATTCTTTACCTTTGACTTACTGATGAGTAAGGAAGAACTAGAAGAAAAAGGAACTTTGGTTTGCCCTATACTTCCCCTTATATCTATGGCATTATCTTTTGTGAAAGCAGTTGCTTAAAATAGGGAAGTAACTAGCATGAGAAAGAATATGATAGGGTTCCTTGGTGGTTGGTGTTTCTTAGAATGCCATTATCATTTTTTTTTTTTTGTCTTCAATTTGAAGCCAGTTTTGGTTGAAATGGAGAGCACGGCATCTCAGGGCTTCCTCAGTTGTAGCTGTGATAGGTTTGCCTTGCACTTCCTTTGAGTCTCCATGAACTCCATGCATTGTGTGTGGGTGCTCAGGAATCTATTGTCATGGGGAAGGAAAATGCTATATTCAAATGGGCAACAAGAAAAGTGGACACACATCTTACACATTGCATGTAAATCCTCTGTTCAACATAGACTCCATTATCCCACCAGACTTCATTTAAGAAATGTGTTCAAATATAAAATTATTAAGAATTTCAAGACAATGGCAGCAAAGTATTAAACCAAGCAAGTATAGGGCCCTTCTGAACCTGAGTATACTCATGAAAACTGCCCTCTGTCAACCCATTTTGGGCAAGAAAGAAGCCAAGAGGACCAATACTCCTTCCTCCAGGCTTCCTGTCTCCCACAGGTGACCCCACTGGTGGACCTCAGCCTAAGGAAAAAGGAGACAGAGACACACCCACAGAGAGTAGCCTCCTGGACTGTGGGGAGAAGGGTAGAGAGTGGGTCTGGAATGCAAGCAAATATCCAGCTAGTCCCCAAATCTCTTTCCAACGGTTTTCATTCCTTTGTAACTCAGCTAGGATAACAGGGACCAGGAAGGCTCCAGATGTGGCTCCAGATTTCTGTAGGTCCTGATGCTTAAGTAATTTTATGAGCCTCCTCCCAAAATGAACTGAACAGCAACAATTAATTAGTAAAGCAAAATACAAATATAAATTTGGCACAAAACTGGAATTAAGAATTTAGAATAAACAAAAGAAATTGTTTAGTCTTGTTCTTCTGAAGATGCTAGAAAATCCACCAGGAATGTCTATACCAATATGCTTCCTAGTTGCATGCTGGCTTCCCCTCCCTCCCTGGAACACTTTAGAGCTCCAAGTAGCTCCCTTTACTCATAGAGGCCTGGGGAATTGAAGAGCCCTGAAGCTTAAATTTTTAACTTTACGGTAAAGTCCTCTGAAGGTACAAGAACTAAGGATATAGAATTAAGTAACCACACAGCTGCAGGCATTTCTTAACATGCTAAAAAGGTGGCCCTTGAGCAATGATCTGCCCTCTTTTCCCATCATGAATACCCAAGTGAACCTGCTTGTTGGGCTCCTCTGATCTGGTGCTTTTTTTGCTGTCATTAGGAAATCCCACTGAATTCCAAGTACACCCCGTGAGCAGCCAGTGGAGAGTCACAGCCATTCCTTTCCATACTTGATCTCTCGTTAATTCCTTGCACTGTTTTTTGTTTTTTGTTTTTGTTTGTTT
This sequence comes from Ictidomys tridecemlineatus, assembly GCF_052094955.1. Classification (NCBI taxonomy): domain Eukaryota; kingdom Metazoa; phylum Chordata; class Mammalia; order Rodentia; family Sciuridae; genus Ictidomys; species Ictidomys tridecemlineatus. Next base: position 203,376,016 of record NC_135478.1, read on the forward strand.
GTTTGTTTGTTTGTTTTCTGGGTTGCAGAAAGCCAGAGAGAAAACTATATTAAAAGTCATTGCTCTCACTCACCTTCAGATCCTGACCAGATTTGCCCTGATCTAATCAATATGTCCCCTTTAAACGTAAAATGTTACTGGTCTTACCAGCTGAAGCACAGAGGAGGTGGTTTACATTCAGAAAAAAAGAAAAAACAGGTCAGTGAGATAGAATGGCTGTCTGGATGAGGTTCCATGCAAGCTGGAGTCTTAGAGGCCAGACCAGGGCCCATGAGAGGAGGGAAAGGGTGAAGACAAAAGAAGAGGATGACAGGCACATACAGGGAAATGGAAAGATCTTAAAGAAAAAATTTAAACTTCTCCTAAGGATTTAGGTGAACTATTTGCTTTGGATAAATATGGAAGAAACTGGCAATATCTGAACTAAGAATTTGTCCTTTGTCAGTCAAAACTTCTATGACAGGAATACCATAGACTGAGTGGCTTCAATAACAGGTCTATTTCTCACAGTTCTGGAGGCTGGGACATTCGAGATCAAGGTACCTGCTGATCTGGGGTGTGGTGTGCAGACAGCTGTCTTCTTGCTGTGTCCTCACATGGTGGAAAGGGCCTAATTTTTTTCTCTGAGACCTAATTTTTCTTACTAGGGCTCCTGTCTCATGGCCTAATCACCCCCCAAATTCCATCATCTTGGAGATTAGGATTTCAGCACATGAATTTGGAGAGGCACAAACGGAAGTGCACTCAACATGAGTGTTTACCATAAATAAGATAGAAAAGGATAATGCTTAGTGCATAGGCTCAAATCTTCAGTTTCTTCATCTATAAATGAGAGCATATTGTATTGTTACTTATGTCATCTAACATTGTTGTGTCATGTTACAGTACATGGTGTTATGTTTATGGACCTTACTGCAAATATGTGAGAATTGAAGTAAATTAATACTTATAAACCACTTATTCCACTTCTTCACATATAATTAATACAATAAATGTGAGAAATTATTTTTACAAAACTGGCTCCAAATATAGCATTTATGAATACCCAATATTTAAACTACCCAAACTAAAACTGCTGTTCCATTTTCTATTATGCACAATTTTACAAAAGTCACCATTTTGAATTGGTGAATTTTTTTCATGTTTAGTCTCTAGCCAAAGTATAAAATTTTCATAAACATGAGTCAGACTTTTCTAAATTTTTGTTGCCAAAAACGGATTCACTTTATTTTTTTGTCCCTTATAGCTAAATTGGTCGACTCCATTATCCCTAAACAATGAAAAAAAAGTTTTAGTTTTCTTTTTAACTTTCATCAATTTATATATAACAAATGAAGAGGGAATCCCACGCTCTTCTGAGCAAATAGCTAGATGGGGTCTTTCCTCAGTAAAAGCAACTTCAAATTAAAATCAAGTGTAAAATGCACAATTTATAAAGTTAGAAGACTCAGTCATTAGTTTTGTTTGCTTCTAGAGGTCAAGATGAAACGTGAGTGGGACTTTATGGATTCCTGTGCAAGCACATCACGTAAGTTCCCTGGTTTCCACGTCCTCATCTATAGAAGAACCATGGGGAGGGGAGGGACAGATGTGAGGATTTAAAAGGAAATAGTCTGATAAAATACTGAAAAACAAAAGCACTCTACAAATGCAAAAAGAATTTACTCAAATAATGATCTTCTTAACAAATTTCTTTTCTGCATGTCATTCAATGGCAGGTAGACTGGTTCATCTGTCAGGCAAACCAGATGTGAATTAATCCCATTCACATCTTTGAAGTGCTCTTACCCACATCTGTACTAGAAAACTCACAATTAATCAACTGGAGTTGTTTAATGTTGGTTATAAACAAAAGGTGTCTGGCCAATAGCAGAGACTCAATAAATGTTTGTTGAATGAATTAGGAAGTGCTATAATTTAAAACATTTGACAAAATTCCACCCCCAAGTCTGTTAAAAGTCAAAACAATGGCCAAAACAACTCAGTTACCAGGGAGACACAATTTTCATGGAGAGAGAGTTGAATAATAACAAGAACTATAGCCAAGTGGTAAATGCTCATCTGACAGAATGGACAATTGTGGTGACTCTCCGACCTGAGTGCTTAATTCAATACTTCTACATGTTAAAAAAAAAAAAGGTGCATGATTAAAGGGAAAAAAAAAGTGTCCCTCAAAAGCTCCTGTGTTAATGACATTAAACCTTCATGGTAATATATTACAGCATCACAGCATCACATTGAAACAAAAATGCATGTAGATTTCACACACTGTGAAAAAGCAGAATATTTGCAATGGCACAAGCACAAAACAGTGTCCTGGGGCAGGGTGGGGAGTGGTGTAAATGACCTAAACTAATTCACTGGAGGCCCTGAAAACAGGTAAAGGAGTCAATGCAGTCTCAAGATATTGGTAAATGCTGGCTACAATTCATGAAGACATTTGAGAATGAAAAAGAGGATTTCTTTATTTTTTTAATCTCATATTAACAGAGGTTTTCTTCTACCATCTGTCTCTCTTCAACCATTGTCCCAGTATTTTTTAAACTATCAGCACTTTTTCTTCTTTAATAACCTTATTAAAACACAATTTGCATACCATATAATTCACCCCTTTAAAGTGTACAACTCAATGTTTTTTAGTATATTTACAAGGTGAATTACTGCCACCATCTAAACTGAGAACATTTTCATCAGCCCTAAAAGGACCCCTACCTGATAGTCGCTCCCTGTCCCCCACCCCCACCCCTGGGGGCAACTGTGAGTTTACTTTCTATCTGTGTAGGTTTATCTGTTCTGAACATCTAGTATAAATGGTTTTATACAAAATGGTCTTTGGTGACCAGCTTCTTTCACTTGACACTTCAAGGTCCATCCTTATTGTGGCCTGCATAAATATTTCATTTCTTTTTACCACTGAGTAATATTCCACTGTATAAAAATGTTTCATCCTTTCATTAGCTCAAGAAACTATGGATATTTCCACTTTGGGACTATTATGAGTAATGCTGCTATAAGACATTCATGTATACAAATTTGGCGTAGATGTACATAGTAAATCTGAGTCTAAACGTTTTTTCACCTTTTAAAAGTTGAGATATATTTTCCACACTATAAAATTCACCATTTAAATTTGTGAAACTTTACTGGGTTTTAGTATATTCACAAGGCTATACAGCCAACAGTATTATCATCTAACTCCAAAAAATTTCTACCCCCTACATGGAAACCCTATACTCATTATCCTTGAATTCATTTTGGATCAGGGTCCTCAGCTCTTCCCTTTGCCTTGGGAAAATGATTAAAAACATCTTTTCCTTTTTATTCAAATTGAAATGTCATCTGTATATTTGAAAAACAAGCACATTGGCTTTTTTAAAATAATGGGTTTTTCAACATAAAATTCACATACCATAAAATTCACCCTTTTAAAGTGTATAATTTAGTGGGTTTTTGTACTTACCCAAAATTGTGCAATCATCACTACTGTCTGATTCCAAAACATTTTCATCATGCCAAAAAGAAATCCTGTACCCATTGGTGGTCATTTCCCATTCCCTTCTTCCCCCAAACTCTGGCAACTTCGAGTTCACTTTCTGTCTCTGTGGATTTTTTTTATTCTGAACTATGTTTAATATTTTGAGGAATAAAAGGGACTTTTAACATTGTTCATTAACAGCTTTTCTGAAGCATTACTCTTTTGATATACATACAAACATCCGTTGCTTCTATAATCACTGACATGTTCACACCTCTATGCCCTTCCTCACAGAGGAGCAGGATACCTGTTAGAATATCAAAGGTGTGGGGGGGGGAGGATACTGACAGCTTATGGCAGCAAAGTCTTGATGTCCTTAATAAATTTACCCATTTGCAAGTAGCATAGAATTCCCTATAGTTATACAGTTACAAGCTAAAACAAAATGATCTTTTCAGTTGAAAGTTTTGGTTTTTTTCCCCAAGAGAGAATTTCAGCACTTTGATACACATTGTTGCTGAGGATGTTAGGAAAGGGAGAATTTAAAGTAGTAAAACATTTCCAGTTTGGCCAAATGCATCATAAACTATATTAGTTCCATCCAGAAACTTTACTTCAAGTAATTTACTGTAAAGGAATTATCTTTTGAGCCCCTAAGATGCATAGGAGCTGTGCATTAATACATTGCTATTAATAATAGTATAAAATAGGAAACAATCTAAATATCGTTTTTTTTAAAAAAGGTTATGTTAACCTGTCAAATAGCCATATGATTAATTAACATGAGGCTATTAAAAATTATCCTGAAGAAAATATTTGGAAAAATGTTTGTGTGCTAAATGATAAAAAAAAGATTAGAAAGCAGTCTAAATATTATTCTAAAATTATAAAAATTTGGTATTACACATAGAAATGAGACACAAAAAATAGTCAATAAAAATTTAACTATGTTTCTATCTAGGGGGTGAGAGATCTTGGGATAATTTCAGAAACACAGCTCAAAGATGTAGAAATATTCCTTTTTATTCTGAACTCAGCTCAAGTTGCTGTGAGATCTTGCCAATTACAGGTAGCTGTGTTACTTTCAGCATAATAATGAGCCCCTCGTGGAACTCCAGCAGAGTTGGCTTACTATTTTATCATTTCTGAGTTTGAACTCAAGTTTTATTTCTCAAGATTTTGTCCCTTCCCAGGGGAAATACTGTGGAATGATATCGGCCTAATTATATTGTTTATTGTATGCATGTACAGATATGTAACAGCAAATCCCACCATTATGTACAACTATAATGCACCAATAAAAAAAAAAGGGTGGTGGGAGGATTTTGCCCTTTTCCTCTTCTCCGGATCTCTGGGGGAGGGGCAGTTTTCAGAATATAATAGCATCCTGTGGACTCTGGCTCCTGCCCTTCCCCTGCTGGTTCCTACTGACCCTGGGTGAGCAGTGACTTGTTGGCCCATCTTCACTAAATGTGCTTTTGGAGTGCCTGGATGGGGTGCCTTCTCCTGGCACACTGATAAGGCCCTGCAGTTGTCCTGTCTATCCATACTCCCTGACGCCATCTCTCCACCATGCCTCTGAATCACCCCACCTCAGTTCTATCTGGGAGGTTGATCTTCCTCTGACACCTACCCCTCAATTGTAAGTGATCCCCTCCCAGTAACCTCTGGCAGGCCACTGGACCAAGTCACAGCAGCCCCAACCCTAGGATATGGATCATTTGTATTTTCAGTCTGCCTCTTGCACACTTAGAGGAACTTAGGATGGTGCATCTTCTCCATCCTCTGTTCCTGCCTCAAAATGAGACAGTGACCATCTACCTAGGTGGCTCGCTACTGACCTCAGGCTTTGAGTAACATTGTCCTCCCAGAATTCTTGATAGTAGGGCTGCAAGTCCCTGCTATTATTTACTGATACTGAAAATTCTCTAGAACTCTCTATTCCCATAATTTTTAAAAGAAGAGGGAAGGAGAAATCTCTACAAAAACACTAAATTTCTCCCCTCCCCTTTTCTCCCTTTCTTTATTTTTACTTCCCTTTCAATGACTTCCCACTACAGATGAGAAGTGGCTATGGTTCATCCCAGCTCTTATGGGCTGGATATGAAGTCTCCCCCAAAAGCTCCAGTGTTAATGCAGGAATATTCAGAGGTGAAATGAGTAGATCGTGAGAGCTGTAACCTGAACAGTCCATCCTAGTTTCAGTGGACTGACTGGGCAATAACTGTGGGCCAGAGGAGTATGACTAGAAGGGTTCACCTTCCCTATGGCCCTTCTCCTTTCTCCCTCTGCTTTCTGGCTCACCTTAAGGGAACTGTGCTCCTTCACCATGTCCTTCTGCCATGATGTTCTGCCTCATCTTTGGCCTAGAGTAATGGAACAGGCCAAAATGGACCGAACCTCTAAAACAGTGAACCCAAAGAAACTTTTCCTCCTCTAAGTTGTTTTTGTCATGTATTTTGGTCACAGTGATGAAAACCTTGGTTAACACACTGTGGATGCAAAAGTATGAAGTCTGGGGAAGCAAGCAGTCAGGGCCCAAAGAACAGATATGGAAGGCATCAACATAGAGAGAGGGTTGAAATTATGGAGTTTATAACTGAAAAGAGATCATGGCCTACACAGTCAGAGGGGTCATGTTTTATTATTAAGTGGCCACAAGAAGGCTGGAGATGTAGTTCAGTAATAGATTACTTGCTTTATATGCATAAGGTCTTGGTTTCAATCCCTAACACCAAAAAGAAAGTGAGAATACAAAGTGGGAGCAAGAGAGCACCCTGGCATATTGCAAGATATATAATTAAAACCTGTGAAAAAAGAAAGACTTCATCATTTACATTGTCAAAAAAGTAGCTCCTAACTAGCTACCAGGATTTTAGGGATGGAGAATAATGAGTACTGCAAACTCTTTTGTCAGTGAATTGACCAAGGGGAAGGCTTGAGGGAGGCTGGTAGTCTATAAATAAGGGCTGTCTCTGTTGGAAATGCTACTCAAGTAACTCTGCCTGTTCTGGAAGGAAGCTCTTGGAACTGGAAATTCCTTTACTAGGAACACTTATTTTTCATTTACTGAAGAAAAAGAAACCTTTTCTAAAGATTATCTTTGATACTTAGATGCCTGTGGGGATGGAAGATTGGATGGGCTGATGGATTCATAGGTTGATAGTTGACTGGATAGATGAATGGAAAGTGATGGATGTATGAGTAGGGGATAGACTGATAGACAAACGTGTGTATGGACGGATGGGTGACTGAGTGGATGGATGGCTAGACGGAAGGCATGTCTGCTGTCTACCTGAAAACCTAAAATAGTCTTTAGAAAGGTTACTCCTTTAAGAATTTACAATGAATGACTTCCTTGAATTGAAAAATACTTATTGAAGATCAATTGTTAATTACCATTTGGAAAAGTCTTTAAAGTAAATGTCCTTGAGGGGCTGTGACATAGCTCAGTTGGTGGAGTGCTCATATGCACAGGTCATGGGTTCAATCCCCAACACCAACCTCAAAAAAGAAGACCAACAGGGATGGGAAAAGAAACTGTAACTTTAAATCTAAAGTAAATGTCCTTGACCTCATGGAGCTCTCAGATTAGACATAGAGATAAAGAACAAATACATTAACACATCAAATTATTTTAGATAATGAAAATTATCCTCATCTTAATTTTCATTTTAAATTCCATTAAATTAGAAAGAAAAAAGTTGTACTAATTTCTTCTTACAAATTCATATTGTTTAAAATTTAATATCAGCTAGGTTGCTTGACCTCCTGTCAATTTGCTCAAAAAAAGATGACATAATTTAATTTAATATTTGCATCTGAAGATCAACTAAAAAAATGTGTCCTGAATATAAAACATATGTAAATATGTTTCTTTTCAATCTCTTTCCCCTATAGCTAGTATCTATTTTATAGGAATTACTTAAAAAATATTATACCTAGAATACTATTCAAAGTATTCCATCACTATTGTATTAAGCTGCCCTCTGGTGGCTTTTAATTTGGTATAATCTTGAAGTACCTTAATATCTGTTGTATAGTATATGTAAGGTACTGCAGTGTGTTTAATACTCTATTAGTCAATACTTTGCAGGGGAGATGAATGCCAAGGATTGAATTCAGGGGCATTCAACTACTGAGTCACATCACCAGCCTGATTTTGTATTTTATTTAGAGACAGGGTCTCACTGAGTTGCCTAGTGCCTCAACTGTTGCTGAGGCTGGCTTTGAACTCGCAATCCTCTTGTCTCAGCCTCTTAAGCCACTGAGATTAGGCATGCACCACTGCACCCAGCTAGTTTCTACTTTACATATGTACTTAGTTGGCAGGGTCTCTGCAATACATTCATTTAGAAAGAATGAACACTGACTATTATTCAGATCAGGGAAAGCAATTTGCAAATTCATGTACAACCCCAAGTAATGAATCATCACTAATTAGCATTATTTCTGTTATTTTCAATATAGTAGAAAACTGAGTGATATAATCCCCAGTCACCAAAAACAATTGAAAATCAAAATATATCTACCTAGTGGTTATTTCTAATACACACTAAAAGTTCTCACATCACATAAATCCACAAAATTCACCTTTGTTATAAAAGTATAACAATCCTCATTAATAAATCAGCTAAATGTTTGTCTCTTCTACCAATAATTTGAAATACAGAACAGTCTCTCAACCTTCTTCCAAAGATAAGAAGAATGTGTCTATTGGAAACGGATATCTCTAGTTAAACCATCTGTTATCCTTTGATAACAAAATAAAGATGTCAGTCCCTTTTGTTTTATATTTGTTAAACTTTCTCCAGAATAATGATTATAATTTATAAAATGATCTTGGCTATGAGAACAATCTTTTTCAATAAAAATTGGAAACTTAGAGTGCCACCCAACCTTCCTGATTATTCTTTTTAGCCAAAGCAAGATCTAACTTGGGCAGTTTAAATAATGTATTTTCAGTTGGGGATGTAAATCTGTGCTTGCCTAGCATGTGTGAGGTTCTAGGCTGATTCCCCAGCATGCCAAAAAAGGCATAATAATAATAATATAAGATTGTTCTATAATGTATACACTCCGAGTTTAGGGGAAGCAGATCCAAATCATATGAGATTACACATTTCTTCAGATTTGAATATTTACTTAAGCATTTGTGTGCCTGTCCTGTGTGACTTGTACTATAAAAAAAGAAGGATATTTCAGGAAAAAAAAGCTCCACTTATAGAGAGAGGTTTCAAGATGGCGGAACAGAGGAGGTCACTTTCCTGGCTGCTCCATTGCAGACAGGCAGCAAGATGGGTGAAGACAAAGGGGGGTGGTTCACTGGGAATTAATACTGCACTTTCAAAGCAGATCAGGGACTCAGAATGTTGAATATAATAAAACAAAGAATAAATTTCCAGTACCACTGCCACTGCTGCCAGCACCAGACAGAGAACCCCCCAACACACACATGAGCAAAGTCAGGGGTAGGGAATTAAAGGGACACTCAATTTTAGGAGGCCTGTGGTGTGTCTGGGTGCAGAGAAATCGGAGATCAAAGACACAGGTAGACCAACCTGAAAGGCATGCTACACTATATTCTTGTGCAGGAAACAAGTCAAATTTCTCCTGGTTACCTACAGAGGACAAAGGAAGGATCCAATCTGCAGCCATGCTTTGGGGGTCAGAGATGGGGGAGGCAATTCCTGGAGAACCCAAGCTGAGCCCAAAATACAGACTAACCCACACTAAATGATATAGAGAGTGCTAAGTGACCAGGAGAAAATCAAAAGGGAGAGGGGTTTACACAGGGTAATAAGGATCATGGAAACCCACTTGCATCCCTCCTGTTGCCCCCTTCCCCTTGAGTCCAGCAGATGACAAGTCTAGCTGGGAGGGACACACTCTACAGGGAATTTGAAAGGGCGGTGGCAGAAGTGATTGAGTTTGGAGACTGATCCTGAGAGACCAGGAAATGCAGGGTTTACAGGTGACTAAAGAGACAAAGGATTGGTTCCAATGCTGCAGGAGTGGAACACAAGGGAGATTCCTGGGGTGCAATCTCCCAGTACAGATCAGCAACTACAAGCCCGAGAGGTACACTGAATGAAAGTCATCAGACCAAATGCCATTCAATAAGCCTCCCCAGGCCTAAACCCTGCCTCCAGGAGATCCACGAAGGGGATTTCCTCTCACAGAACACTCCAGTGACCCCACCCCCAGGGTGGGGTAGACATCACACTCCAGCTCACCCCACCTAACTACTGAGAAGGGAATCCAAGAAGTTTTTAAACTCCAATGGAAATAATTCTTTAACTTTTCACCAAGAACTTTTTTTTCTTTTCTCTGTTTATCATGATGTGAATGGTTCATGGACACTCACACATATATGTATTTGTCTCTTTTTTCTCATTTCTTTCATTTTTTGAAGGGAGCTATTTTTCAACACTCAGCATTAGTATATCTTGGTTTTGTTTTGTTTTTAATTTTTATTTCATACATTTTATCTCTCACTTATCTATTTTTCCTTGATTCTCTTTCTCTCTATTCTTCTTCTAACAGCCAAACTCTATTGTTCTCTTTTTCACTCTTCCTTTAATTTTTTTACTTCTGTTTTCTCTCCTCCTCCCTCATAATTATCACATCCTACACTCTTCTCTCCCTACTCACCATGTAAAATTGTAAACCCTTGCACAAACTTACTGTTTTTACTGTGGGCAATAACTGTATCATTTATATTCATTGTGACAATTAACATTGTAAATATCTTAGCAGGATCTATTTGGTTTAATGCTGTATATTGTTTGCATTAGTTGTTATTATTTACTCCCCTCCTCCACAATGGTGAGTTATTAGAAACCTTCAGAGACACTATAATTCCACAGGTTAGAAACTCTACTCCCTTAGATCCATACTGTTAGATGCATAGGCATACACATAACACTAAAAATCAAGAGACCAAACCATTCCAAACAAACCAAAATACTTCAATAATAGAATCCAAAGATACCACAGTAGAATAAATGTCAAAGAAGGAGTTTAGAAAATTCACAGTTAAACTTAAGGTAAGGGACAATGTAAGGAGTGAAATCAGAGAGAATTTACATGGAATGAAAGATCACTTCAATGAAGAGACAGAGATTCTGAAAAACAAATCAAGTGGAAATCCTTGAAATGAAGGAATCATTAAATTTAAAATTTAAAAGAAACATCACCAATAGACTAGACCATTTAGAAGTCAGTTTCAGGCAATGAAGACAAAATAGATATTCTTGAAAATAAAGTGAACCATGGAGAAAAGATGTTAAGAGACCATGAACAGAATTTCCAAAAAATATGGGATAACATGAAAAAGCCAAATTTAAGATTTATCGGGATAGATGAAGACTCAGAGTTACAAGCCAAACTGAAATAATATAAAAAATGTTCCCAAATCTCAAGAATGAAATAATCATACACAGGAGGTTTAAGGATTGCACATATACAAAATTACAACAGATCCACACCAAGGCACGTTATTTAGAAAATGCCTGACATGCAAAGTAAGGATAGAATTTTTAAAGGCAGCCAGAGAAAATGACAGGTCACATTTACAGGGAAACCACACAGAATCTCAAATGATTTTTCAACCTAGACCCTTAAAGCTAGGAGGTCTTGGAATAACATATAACATACTCTGAAAGAAGATGGACACCAATCAAGAATACTATACCTGCAAAATTAAGCTTCAGAATTGATGATGAAATAAAAATCATCCATAATATATAAAACTGTAAGAATTCACAACTAGAAAGCCTACACTACAAAACATACTTAATAAAATATTTCGTGAAGAAATGAAAAGTAAAATTGAAAACCAGGAAAGGGAAGAACCACACTAAAATAATAGTCAGTTGAAGGAGAAACTAATTCATAATAAATAACAAAAATAAGTTGGGTGTGGTGGTGCACACCTATAATCCCAACAGCTCAGAAGGCTTATGAAAACCAGGTTTAGCAACAGCAAGGTACTAAGAAACTCAGTGAGAACCTGTCTCTAAATAAAATACAAAATAGGGCTGGAGATGTGGTCGAGTGATTGAGTGCCCCTGAATGCAATCCCTGGTACAATAAATAAATAAATAAATAAGAAAGACTGGGAATAATAATCATTTATCAGTAATAATATTGAATGTTAATGGCTTAAAATTAGAAATCAAAAGACACAGACTGGCAGATTGGATTAAAAAAAAAAAAAGACCCAACAATATGCTGTCTCCAAGAGTCTCACCTCAAAGGCAAAGACTGAAGATACAGGGATGGGAAAAAAACCTATCATTCACATAGATCTTATAAACAAGCAAGAGTTTCTATCTACATATCAGATAGTGAACTCCAAGACAAAGTTAATTAAATGGTACAAAGAAGGTCATTTCATACTACTAAAGGAAATAATACATCAACAATATATAACAGTCATAAATATTTATGCCCCAAACAGTGGAGCATCTATGTATATAAAACAAAACTTCTCAATTTCAAGAATCAAATATTCCACAATGCAATAATATTGGTTGAATTTAAAATGCCTCTCTCATCACTAGATACATCTTCCAAACAAAAAATAAATAAAGAAGCTATAGAATGAAAAAATATAATTAATAACTTAAAGTTAATAGACATATATACAATACTTCATCCATCAATGACTGAATACACTTTCCTCTCAGCAGCACATGGGTCATTCTCTAAAATAGACCACATCTTAGGCCCCAAAGCAACTCCTAGCAAATACAAAAAAAAAAAAAAATGGAGATAATACCTTGCATTCTATCATATCATAACAGAATGAAATTAGAAATCAATGATAAAATAAAAGTAGAAGGTAGTCTAACACCTGGAGACAAAATAATATACTTTTGGATGATGACTGGCTAGCAGAAGAAATAAGAAATGAAATTAAAAAATACATAGAGGTAAATGAGAATAGCAACACAATATATCAAAATCTCTGGGACACTATTAGAGCAGTTATAAGAAGAAAGTTCACTGCATTGAACTCATTCATTAAAAAATTAGAAATTCACCTAATAAATAATTTAACATTACATCTCTAAGCCCTAAAACAAAACAAAAAAAAATGCCAAAAGCAGTAGAAGACAAGAAATAATTAAAATCAGAGCTGAACTCAATAAAACTGCAACAAAACAAAAAAATTCAAAAAAATCAGTGAAACAAAACCTTGGTTCTGGTGATCCAAGATGGTGAGCTAGAGGAAGGCTGCATTCTGTGTCGCTCTATGACCTGGGATTCTAGCAGTGGGAATACTGTTTCTCTCTGAGTTATTAGAGGACCCCACAATAGCTGCTCCTGTGCAGGTCTCCAGGCCTCACCTTCAGCCCAGGACTCCTGGCCACTCACCCATGCAGGACCTCCAGCTGCCACTCCCATGTGGGCCCCCATCTACCAATGTGGGGCTCCCCTGGTTGCCTCCATCTTGGAACACTGCAACTACTGCTATCGTCCCCTACACACAGTAGCCTACACCTGGGGACACAGGACAGGGTCTGGAGACAGCCACCAGCCACAACACTGCACACTACAGAGCTTCATCTCTAAACACACTGCCCAACTCCACCACCCAGCCTGACCCAACCCGACTGCCTCCATCTTGGGACACCTTTCTCTTCATCTTTAGTTGGGGCAACTCCCGGCTTGGGACACCTTCTGGGGCCTAGAAGCAATATCAAGGTACCTATTGTCCCCAATTCTCCCCCACAGCCACTAACCTGGCACAGTGCTTGCAGATACACGGCAGGTCTGAAGCTTGAAAAGCCTGGCCCTGAACTGCCCAATACAAAACAGCTCTCTGTGACAGACACGCAGTTTCTAGAGCCCACAAGACCTCGGGAGAGAGGTTCCTCACTGGGAAGTAGAATGGGAGAGGATGAGTGAGATGCAGTTTAAAGACTAAATTAGAGACCAGGATTGTGAGGTCTGCAGGTGTTATAGGATACTGAACTCCAACAAAAACAATCCTTGTATTTTCCTTCGAGATTTTTTTTTCCTTTCTCTCCTTTTCCACCCTATCTCTCTCTCTTTTCCCGCCATCATATCTCCAGCGTTTGTGAAACCAAGTACATTACATGAATTAGGCTACTGAGGACTGGGATGTCTGAATAGTATATTACAGTTGTGTTGTATATTCTTTTATCTCCTATTTTTACATTTTTTATTTTTCTTATTTTTTATGTTTGTTTGTTTGTTGTATGCTCTCTACTGTCTTCCCACTTAATTGTCTCCCCAAAATCACTTTCTCTCATTTCTCCTGCTACTAGCCAAATTCTTTAAATTCATCTTTCACAATTCCTAAGATCTAATAACTCTATATCCTTACCTCCTACCTCCTTAACATATCATCCTATACCCCACTCTCATTCTCTCTTTGTCCACCATCAAAAACTGTAGGCCTTTTTGCAAATCTACTATTTTTAAAAAATTTACATTTATTGTAGTTGAACATAATACCTTTACTTATTTATTTATTTTTATGTGGTGCTCAGGATTGAACCCAGGGTCTCACTTATGCTAGGCAAGTGCTCTACCACTGAGCCACAACCCCAGCCCAAACCTACTATTTATATTGTAGATAATAATTGAACTCACCATTTTTGTACATTGTGACAAAACTGTAAACATCTTATTAGCAGCTGTTTGGTTTAAGGCTGTATATTGTTTGCATTGAGATCTGTTAAAATTGTTCTCCCCCTTAAAAGAGAAGTATTGGAACCCTGCAAGTACACTATAATTCTATAGGGTAAAAACCTCAACACCTCAGTTCCATAGAGCTAGAAGGGAAGACACACGAACAATATGAAAAAACCAGGAGAGAAAGTGCCTCAAACAAACCAAGATACTACATTATTAGAATCCATGGACAGCATAGCAAATGAAATTACAGAGAAGAAGTTAAGGACATACATAATTAAATTGTTCTGTGAATTAAAGGATTATACAAAAGAGCAAATACAAGCAGCAAAAGATCAGTTTGATAAAGAGCTACTTAAGCAAATACAGGGAGTAAAAGATTACTTCAATAAGGAGATAGAGGTTCTGGAAAAAACAAAGGAATCAGATTACATATAGGGGGAAAACAATTAGGATCTCTGCAGCTTTTTCAACTCAGAACCTGAAAGCTAAAAACTCCTAGAACAACATATACCAAGCTCTGAAAGAAAATGGATGCCAACCAAGAATCTTATATTCAGCAAAATTAAGCTTTAGATTTGATGATGAAATAAAAACCTTCTGTAATAAACAAAAGTTAAAAGAATTTACAACTTGAAAGCCTGCACCACAGAACATTCTCAGCAAAATATTTCATGAGGAGGAAATGAAAAACAACAATGAAAATCAGCAAAGGAGGGCACGACACTAAAGGAAATACTAATCAATGGAGAAACTAGTCAAATTAAATACCAAAAATAAACAAATATAACTGGGAATACAAATCATGTTTCAATAATAACCCTGAATGTTAATGGCCTAAACTCACCAACCAAAAGACATAGGCTGGTAGATTGGATTTAAAAAAGACTAAACAATATGCTGTCTTCAAAAGACTCATCATACAGGAAAGACATTCACAAACTGAAGGTGAAAAATTGAGAGAAAATATACCAATCACATGAACTGTGGAAACAAGCAGGGGTTTCCATCCTCATATCAAATAAAGGAGACTTCAAGCCAAAGTTAATCAAAAGGGATAAAGAAGAACATTTCATACTGCTTAAGGGAACCATATATCAACTAGACATCAAACAATTACAAATATATATACCCCAAACAATGGAGCATCTATATTCATCAAACAAACTCTTCTCAAGTTCAAGAGTCAAATAGACCACAACACAATAATTCTGGATGACTTTAACACACCTCTTTCACCAGTGGATAGCTCTTTCAAACAAGCTAAACAAAGAAACTATAGAAATCAATAATATAACCAATAACTTAGAATTTACTGACATATATAGAATATCTCATCCATCAATGAGTGAATACATTTTCTTCTCAGCAGCACGTGGATCCTTCTCTAAAATAGACCATATATTATGCCACAAAGCAAACTCTTAGCAAATACAAAAAAGTAGGGATACTACCCTGCATTTGATCAGATCATAATGGAATAAAACTAGAAATCAATGATAAAATAAAGAATAAAAACTACTTCAACACCTGGAGACTAAATAATATGAAACTGAATTAACAATGGGTTGCAAAAGACATCAAAGAGGAGATTAAAACTAAAATTCTTAGAGGTAAATAAGAACACTGATACAACATATCAAAATTTCTGGTACAGTATGAAAGCAATACTAAGAGGAAAGTTCATTGCATGGAGTTTATTCCTTAAAAGAAGAAAAAGTCAACAAACAAATAAATGACCTAACATTACATCTCAAAGCCCTAGAAAAAGAACAAATTAATACCAAAGAGAAGACAGGAAATAATAAAAATCAGAGCTGAAATCAATAAAATTGAAACAAAAGAAACAATTGAAAAAATTGACAAAACAAAAAGTTGATACTTTGAAAAAATAAATAAAATTGACAAACCTTTAGCCATGTTAGTGAAGAGGAGACAGAAAATTCAAATTACTAACATCAATGATGAAAAAGGAAATATCACAATGGACACTACAGAAATAGAGAAGATAATTAGAAATTATTTTGAAAATTTTTACTACAAGAAAATAGAAAATATCAAAGGCATCAACAAATTTCTGGAGTCATATGATTTCTCCAAACTGAGTCAGAATGACATACACAAGTTAAACAGATAAATCTCAAGCAATGAAATAGCAGACCCATCAGAAGGCTACCACAAAGAAAAGCCCAGGACCAGATGGATACACAGCTGAGTTCTACAAGAACTTTAAAGAATTCTAATACCAATATTCCTCAAATTATTTCATAAAATAGAAAAAGAAGTAACACTTCCAAACTCATTCTATGAGGCCAATATCATGCTGATTCCAAAATGAGACAAAGACGCATCAAAGAAAGAAAATTCAGACTAATAACTCTGAACATAATTGCATAACATGAACATAAATGCAAATATTCTCAATAAAATTCTGGAAAATCAAATACAAAACCATATCAAAAACATAGTGCCCCATGCTGAAGTGGGGTTCATCTCAGGGATGCAAGGTTGGTTTGACATATGGAAATCAATAAATGTAATTCATCACATCAAAAGACTTAAAGATAGGAACCAAATGATCATCTCAATAGATGCAGAAAAAGCATTCAACAAAATACAGTACCCCTTCATGTTCAAAAAACTAGAGATAACAGGAACATATTTCAACATTGTAAAAGCTATCTATGCTAAGCCCTAGGCCAACATCATTCTAAATGGAGAAAAATTGAAAGCATTCCTTCAAGCAATTGGAACAAGATAGGAATGCCCTCTTTCACCACTTCTATTTAACATAGTTCTTGAAACTCTAGTCAGAACAATTAGACAAATGAAAGAAATTAAAGGGATATGGTTAGGAAAAGAAAAACTCAAACTATCACTATTTGCCAACAACATGATTCTATATCTAGAAGATCCAAAAAATTCCACCAGAAAACTTCTAGAACTAATAAATGAATTCAGCAAAGTAGCAGGATATAAAATCAACACCCATAAATCAAAGGCAATTCTGTATATCAGTGACAAATCCTCTGAAGAGAACCTGGAAAAAACTACCTCATTTATAATACCCTCAAAAAAAGAAAAGAAAAGAAAATACTTAGGAATCAATTTAATGAAAGAGGTGAAAGATCTATACAATGAAAACTACAAAATAGTAAAGAAAGAAATTAAAGAAGACCTTAGAAGATATAAATATCTCTGTTGTTCTTGAATAGGCAAAATTAATACTTTCAAAATGACCATACTACCAAAAGCACTGTACAGATTTAATGCAATTCCAATCAAAATTCCAATGACATTCCTCATAGAAATAAAAAACACAATCCTGAAATTCATCTGGAAAAATAAGAGACCCAGAATAGCCAAAGCAATTCTTAGCAAGAAGAGTGAAGCAGGTGGCATTACTATACCAGACCTTAAACTATATTACAGCGCAATAGTAACAAAAACGGGATGAAATTGACACCAAAATAGACTTGTAGACCAATGGTACAGAATAGAAGACACAGAGACAAACTCATATAAATACAGTCATCTCATATTAGACAAAGGTGCCAAAAACATACACTGGAAAAAAAGATAACCTCTTCAACAAATGGTGCTGGGCGAACTCGAAATCCATATGTAGCAAAATGAAATTGAACCCCTATTTCTCTCCCTGGACAAAACTCAACTCAAAGTGGATCATGGACCTAGGAATTAGACCAGAGATCCTGAGCCTAATAAGAAAAGGTAGGCCCAAATCTTCATCGAGTCAGATTAAACCCCAACTTCCTTAACAAGACCCATATAGCACAAGAAAGAAAATCAAGAATCAATAAATTGAAAAGCTTCTTCTCAGCAAAAGAAACAATGAGTGAGGTGAAGAGAGAGCCTATAGAATGGGAGCAAATTTTTATCACATGCACATCAGATAGAGCCCTAATCTCTGGGATATATAAAGAACTCAAAAAATTTAACACCCAAATAACCCAATCAATAAATGTGCCAAGAAAATGAACAACAAACAATCAATCAATCAATCAACAAATATAAGAAAAAACGTTCAACATCTCTAGCAATTAGAGAAATGCAAATCAAAACTACTCTAAGATTTCATCTCACTCCAGTCAGAATTGCAGCTATTAAGAACATAAACAACAATAAGTGCTGGTGAGAATGTTGGGGGAAAGGCACACTCATACATTGCTGGTGGGACTACAGATTGGAAAGTAATATGGAGATTCCTTGGAAAACTTGGAATGGAACCACCATTTGACCCAACTATCCCACCTCTTGGTTCATACCCAAAGGACTTAAAAGCAGTATATTACAGGGACTCAGCCACATCAATGTTTATAGCAGCACAATTCACAATAGCTAAATTGTGGAACCAACCTAAATGCCCTTCAGTAGATGAATGGATAAAGAAAATGTGGTATATATGCACAATGGAATATTACTCAGCATTAAAAATAATATAATCATGGCATTTGCAAGTAAATGGATGGAGTTGAAGAATATAAAACCAAAGGCCAAATGTTTTCTCAGATATGTGGATGCTCTCTCATAATGGGGTGAAGTGTGCATAGGAGGAATGGAGAAAGTTTAGATAGGGCAAAGTGGAGGGAGTGAAAGGGAGGAGGCATGGGGGCGGGAAATATGGTTGAATGAGATGGACATCATTACCCTAAGAACATGTATGAAGACACAAATGGTGTGTCTCCACTTTGTGTACAACCAGAGACATGAAAAATTGCGTTCTATATGTGTACTATGAATTGAAATGCATTCTGCTGTCATCTATAAAAATTAGAATAAATAAATAATTTTTAAAAACTTGGTTCTTTGAAAAAATAAAATAAAAACTAAACAAGAGAAAGAGGGAAAACACTCAAATTAATAGAATCTGTGATGAAAAAACAAATATCACCAGGTGATAATGAGAAACCATTTTGAAAATGTGTACTACGATAAAATATAAAATTTTGAAGACATCAACAATTTTCTAGAGACATATGACCTACCCAAATTGAATCAGGAAGACATAGAAAATTTTAACAGATCAATTTCAAGCAGTGAAATTGAGGATGCCATCAAAAAATGGGAGTTCATGACCCAATTGAGTCAAATGTATGAAAGATGATATATCATGAGCTTTGTAATGTTTTGAACAACCAATAAAAAATTTAAAAAAATAAAATAAAATAAGTTATGACAACTACAAAAAAAAAAGCCTACCAAGAAAGAAAAGCTCAGGACCAGACAGATTCTCAGTCAAATTCTATCAGACCTTCAAAGAAGAACTAATACCAATACTTCTCAAATTATTTCATGAAATAGAAAAGGAGAGAACCCTTCCATATTCATTCTATGAAGGTAGTATCATTTGGATACCAAAACTAGACAAAGACACCTCAAGGAAAGAAAATTTCAGACCAATATCCCTAATGAACATAGATGCAAAAATTCTTAATAAAATACTGGCAAATCACATACAAAACATATTTAAAAGATAGTGCTCCATGATCAAGTGGGTTTAATCCTAGAGATGCAAGGTTGTTTGGACATAGGGAAATCAATAAAGATAATTCATCACATCAGTAGACTTAAAGACTAGAATCACATTATTATCTCAACAGATACAGAAAAAGAATTTGACAAAACACAGCATCCATTCATGTTCAAAACCCTAGAAAAACTAGGAATAGTAGAACTATATCTCACCATTGTAAAAGCTGTATACTTCATTCTAACCAGAGAAAAATTGAAAACATTCCCTCTAAAAACTAGAACAAGAGACAGATGCTCTCTTTAACTACTTCTAATCAACATAGTCCTTGAAACTCTAACCAGAGCAATTAGGCAAAAGAAAGAATTTAAAGAAATACAAAAAGAAAACGAAGAGCTCAAGCTATTCCTATTTGCCAACAACATGATCTTATATTTGGAAGACCCAAAAATTTCACCATAAAACTCCTAGAACTCATAAACAAATGCAGCAAAGTAGCAGGATACAAAATTATCATTCATGAATCAATTGTGTTTTTATATGCTAATGATAAATTAGGTAAAAGACACATTCGGAAAACTATCCCGTTCACAATATCTTAAAAAAAAAAAAAAAAAAACTTGGGAATCAATCTAACAAAAGAGGTGAAAAACCTCTTCAATGGAAACTACAGATCCCTAAAGAAACAAATTGAAGAAGACCTTAGAAGATAGACAGATTATCCATGTTCTTAGATAGGCAGAATTAATATTGTCAAATGGCCATACTATCAAAACTGCTATACAGATTTAATGCAATTCCTATTAAAATTCCAATGACATTCTTCATAGAAATAGAGAAAGCAGTCATGAAATGCATTTGGAAAAGTGAGGCTTAGAATATC
The DNA here is from genome assembly GCF_052094955.1 of Ictidomys tridecemlineatus. NCBI lineage: Eukaryota > Metazoa > Chordata > Mammalia > Rodentia > Sciuridae > Ictidomys > Ictidomys tridecemlineatus. The sequence continues at coordinate 203,396,536 of NC_135478.1, forward strand.
CAAAGCAATCCTTAGCAAGAAAAAAAGCAGAAGGCATTACAATACCAGATCTTAAATTGTACTACAGAGCTATAGTAACAAAAATGGCATGGTATTGGCACCAAAACAAACATGAAGATCAACTAATGGTACAAAACAGAAGACACAGAGACAAACCCACATAAATACAGTTATCTTATACTAGACAAAGGCACCAAAATATATGTTGGAGAAAAGAAAGCCTCTTCAACAAATGATACTGGGAAAACTTGAAATCCATATGTAGCAAAATACAATCAAACCCCTATCTCTCACCCTGGACAAAACTCAACTCAAAGTGAATCAAGGACCTAGGCATTTGACCAGAGACCCTGTGCCTACTAGACAAAAATGTAGGCTCAACTTTCCATCATGTTCCTTTAGGAACCGACTTCCTTAACAAGACTCCTAAAGTATAAGAAGTAACAACAAGAATCAATTAATGGGACCATATCAAACTAAAAAACTTCTTCACAGCAAAGGAAACAATCAAGAGTGTAAAGAAAGAGCCTACCAAATAGGAGAAAATCTTTGCCACCTTCACCTCAGATTGAGCATTATTCTCCAAGATATAAAAGAACTTAAAATTTTAACACACACACACACACACACACATACACACACACACACACACACACACACACACACACATACAAATAAGCCAATAAATAAATAAGCGAAGGAAATAAACTATCTCTTCACACAAGAAGAAATATGAATGGTCAATAAATATATGAAAAATGTTCAACATCTCTATCAATTAGAGAAATGCAAATTAAAACTCCCCTGAGATTCCATCTCACTCCAGTCAGAATGGCAACAATCAAGAATACAAATAACAATAAATATTGGCAAGAATGTGGAGAAAAGGAATGCTCATGCATTGTTGGTGGGACTACAAGTTATTGCAACCACTCTGGAAAGCAGTATGGAGATTCTTCATAAAACTTGGAATGCAACCACCCAGATATCCCACTCCTGGGTCTATACCCAAAGGACTTACAGTCAGCATACTACAGTGACACGGCCACATCAGTTTTTATAGCATCTCAATTTACAATAGCTAAGCTATGGAACCCTTCAACAGATGAATGGATTTTTTAAAATGTGGTATATTTACACAATGGAATATTAGGTATAAAAAGAATGACGTTAATGACTTTTGCTGGTTAAAGGATTGATCTGGAGACTATTAATGATAAGAAGCCAGTCCCAAAAAAGCAAAGGTAAAATGTTTCTCTCATTTGTGAACACTAACACACAACAAGGTGTAAAAGAACAGAATTTCAGTGGATTAGAGAAATGAAGAGAAATGGAATGAAGGATGGATTGAAATAGAAATGGCAGTAGAATGAATCAGACATAACTTTCCTATGTTTGAATATGAATACAACACCAGTGAAACTGCACATCATGTACATCCACAAGGCTGGGAACCTAATTAGAATAAGTTATACTCATTGTATGTATAATATGTCAAAATATACTCCACTGCCATGTGTATCTAAAAAGAACAAATAAAAAATGTCAAAAAAGCTTCATGTATATTTTAAACTATTGCATCACCATAGGAATTAATGCTCGAGAGATTAAACATGCTTCACTATTGAAAAAGAACTGAAAGCTGGGTTAGCTATTAGGGGAAATCAAGCTTTATAGAGGAAATAGTACTCAAACAGGGCTGTGATGGATGGATAGGATTTTAGTGGAGTAATGTTGATTCTGATTCTGATTGGAAAGTATGCATGAATGTGAACATGTCAGGAGATCGTATGTTGCTGAAAATCATTAACAGAATTGAGTTTAAAAACCAGCTATTTTCTAAAACAAATGCATAATTATAATATGTTATAGTTAAATATAGAAGTTAAAGTACATTCTATAGCTATGTTTAGCAAAATTCAGAAAAATTTCATAACAGCAACAGTTTTACCTAATTTGACAACATACATTGGACACCTACTCCATACCATCACTGAGTAACTGATGATTATTAGAATCAAAATTAGTAGAATCAATGGACAATGGTTATAACAGAGTCTATCTGGCTATTTTAAGCTGCTCAACCCTTTTTAAAATAGAGAAATTACTTAAGTAGATGAAAATGCACAGCTCTTGAGTGTACAAATCTATCAGTTTTGACAAAACAAACCCACATAAGCTTTATGACATTCTGTGTAGTAGGTTCAAGATCCTATGTCTGATGTTCCTTCATAAAGAGGGATTACACAAGGGCATGAGTAAACAGGAAGTGGGTATCACTGGGAACCATCTCACAGGTGCCGTCACAGAGTGATAAACTTTAAGAAGAAGGGAGAGCTCTTCTATGGTATTAGAAAGAAAAGGGGAAGAATTGGGTATGTTACAGTAGTTTCCTAAAATTTTAGTGAGAATGAGGGTGTATCCTTCATATAACTTCTATTTTTATGCAAACTAAAATACTCTTTCTGAGAGTAAAGACAGAATTGGAGTCATTGGAGGTTTGATAGTGGAGAAGTGGATAGTTGTGTGAAAATAGTAGAGAAGATCGGGAAAAAAATTATTGTTAAGAATGAAAGAGGTGAGCTGGGAAATAGAGGACTGGCTCGGAATGTTGTGGGCCCTGTCAAAGTAGGTATCCATAAATTTACAGTGAAATCGATCTTTCCCATAGAGTGATTTCCACCCCATCTAGCTGCAGTTAGTAATAGACAAGTAGAATACTCCATGGCTACTAATGATCACCCATTTTTCTTAGGGGAATATGGAAAGGATGAAAAGTTGCTAAGGCTGATACCAAAATTCATGTAACCATAAAATCCAACAAAATAGCTGCCAGTTTCAGAGTCTAAAAACAGGACCTGTCACGCAGAGATTTTTATTTACTACAAAACTCACAGAGAATCAGGTTAGCACAAAATAGCCCTGGCAGCTAAGTTCCATGCCATAAAGTTTTCTTTTTAGATGCCTTTCCTGTAATTCATGTTTGCTGATGAAATCAAACCCGTCAATCAGAGAAGAGTATTTTCTCTGATTACACTGGAAAGACTGTCTTCAGAAAAGTTACCAAAATGAATTTTTGAAAAGTAGATGACATGTACACACTACCTTCTGAATAAAACCTAATAAAAGCCTCACTTTGGTGCTTGTTTTATTTAATACAACATTTATTAGTACATTATGATGACATACAATAGTGAGATACAAGTGACATGTTCATATATGTACATATATAATTTGCCCCTATTCATTCCCCAGTAATTCTTCCTTCCCTTCCTCTATTCCCTTCCCCTGTTTCCCTTCCTCTACTCTTCTGGATTTGCTTCTGTTTATTTACACGCATATATTACAGGTATATTTTTTTTACTGGATTCATTCTCATACAGGCATATAGGATAATTTGTTTCTTATACAGAAAATTTTTCTTTATCTCAAGAAGATTGAGACAGTTTTCCCAGACTGGAGGTCTGGCTAATTACAATGGGTCAGTGTCACTCTGTTTGTTCCGGCTTCCAGTCAAGTGCGCTAATCGTTTCATCAGCTACCAGAATGATGCTTGCCCAGAGCAGTGGAGGCAGGGGCCTGGCTGTAAACAGGAGTCTCTCCTGCTTTGCATGTATGTGCTGTTGGATTGGGAAGGTAAGCAGAGTCAGGCGTGGTGCCTGACTTCACTCAGCCTTGTCTATTAAAGGGTATCCAAAGATTAGAATATTAAAAGGCAAAAAGAAATAAAATTTTTATACTCAAGACAGCTTTAAACCAAGGCACATATATGGAGAAGACAAACAAAAAAAATAGTTGAAAAATTTTTTCAGGTTCTAAAAGACAGAAAAACAAAGTTTAGGATTAGCCAGTAAGAGTGGTTGATATGTTAGTCACAATAGGATAGAACATGAGAGGGGCTAAGAGACACACAGAGAATAGGACTGTCACTTGGGGTTGGAGGATATGATACCAAAAAGGCAGACCAGAGGCGCTAGGAGTGACTGAACCACTGAGCTAGGAGCAGAGGTAGTTGGTTGTGCCTAAAATGGGGTTGGAACTCATGATGTCTGGGTGTTTTACAGAGTGTCATCATGGTGTTACTGGCAAAATGGGTTTTGCCAACTAACTGCTGTGCATGATATGATTTTTATGGGAGAAAACTTTCAAGGTTCCTATGTTTTTGTGTACATTTAACTCATGACCTTTCTGGAGAAAGGAATTTACTACCTAGATCTTACAAGAGGAACAGAACAGCTAAAATAGGCCTGGATAATACCTAGTAGATATGATAATTAAGAGGGCTTACAGTACAAACCAGATGCAAATCCATCATCCTGACATAAGATTGCTCTTCAAGCAACATATATCCCTTTCAAATATTTTCTCCTTACTATAAACAAACAAAAAAATTCATTGCAGAAAACTCAAAAATTCATTCATCCATGAAACCATTCATTTGGTGAAAACAGAGAGCCTTGGTGGCCTTGTTGGAGAGTCATGTATACAGCAATGAATAAAATTTCCTGCTTTAGTGGACCCTACTTTCTAATGAAAGGGACTATGAATAAAAGAATCACAGTAATTTTAGTTAATAAGAAAAAAATGAATGGGTCAATGAGATGCAGAATGACTTCTGGGTAAGTGGGGAATAAGGATACCATTGGATGTAGTGCTCAGACCAAGATCTATTACAGAAAGTGAAACTTGAACTGAGATCTGAATAATGACATCTGGGGGAAGAGCATGTTAAGTGAAAATAATAATTATTACCAAAACATGAATATGGGAGAGATCTTAGCCTATGTTAGAAACTGACCAAAGCTCAGTGATCCTGGAGATGAGTGAGCCAATCAAAGACCGAAGATGTAGTTAGAGTAGCCAGCAAAGGTAGAACCACCTAGGACCTTGCAGACTGTGGGAAGACTTTGCATTTTGTTCTAGGTACTATAGAAAGCCATGTTGAAATTTAGCCAAGGGAAACACATGATTTGAGCCACATTTTAAAAATATGACTTTGGCTCTTTTGTAAATGAGTAGGAAGGGCATAAGGAACTATAAAAAAGAAAATTAAATCTATGAATGTTTCCAAAACTCTAATGCTAACATAGGTACAGTTTTGTATGATTTTAAAATTCTATATCATGAGGATATAACTATGTCTTAAAAGCCATTAGAAGTAATTTTACAGATAAACATATGAAAGTCTTGTCTGTGTTTTACCCAAATTTATCTTGCCATTTCCCTAATGTTGGGAAATCAATCAACTATTCCCATTTGAATCATGGCACTTATAATTACATTTTATTTAATCTTTGACTGCTTTTCTCTCTTCATCAGAATCCATTCCTAGATGTTAAATTAAACCACAAGTTCAAAAAATATAAGTGCTGGATTGTTCTATTGTTATCTTGATTAAGCTGGGGACTATGTTTCCCAGAATTCTTTTCCCTGTAGCTTAGAGATAGTTAGCCAAAAGAAAAACTCATGTGAGATTTGAACAGTGGACGTGAGGTCTTTGGTATTAGAATGGGGCAGATTCCATGTTGTCCTTTCTCTTCTCTTGGCATGGAGCCCTTCCTTTTGATTGCTGGCCCTGCTGGTGGACAGTGGCCCTACTTCTGTCACCGGATGCCTGGCTGCAGATCTCCAGAAGCAATGTCTCCAGACTGATTTTCCTACAAACCATCTTTGGGAAATTCAACCTTTACGTCCATATTAGTAGCTCAGATTTATTCTACAAGTGGTTGAGGATTAGCTAATGGCTCTCTTTTTGATTCTCAAACTTCCCCATCTGGGCTTTCACTTCCCTAGTTTTCCCCACAATTATGTAAGGGCTAATAATATAATATATCCTGTATTCTGTAATGCTTCCTCTGCATGTCTAGTACAGTTATGGGCCTTTTGATGTTCTTGTGACATATTGCCAGATTGCTTTCCTGAAAACCTGTTCAACACCCACCAGAAGGTTATGATGTGGTTAATCTCTCCACCTTTTTGACAATATTGATATTTTAAATCTCTTTCAATTCTGTAGGGAAAATTAATATCTAGTTTTATATCTCCAATTACTGATGAGATTGAACTATTATTTTCTGTGACTATTATTTTATCTTTTCAATTGGGGACAATTACCATACTTTAAAAGATTTTTGAAAAATTGGAGAAAATTTTATAACAACCTCACCTATAGTTTCTCATTTTTGTCAATCTTTTATTTTTCTTTCTTTTTTTCTTTCTTTTTTTTTGTGGGGGGTGTGGTGTTGGGGATCAATTAGCCTAGGCTTTGTGTATATTAAGTATATGCACTATCATTTATTAATCTTTTCTCTTGGTACTCCCTACCCAAATTCCTTCATTAGTTTAAGGTTGTTATTGGATTTTTTAAAATTTATTTTTAAAAATCGTAATCACACATGGTCAATTCATAAATCAGTAGATGGAAGGTCAATCAAGGGTTTGGGATTGGAAAAATAATAGAAGGCAAATCTATTGAGATTTAGGCATAGGCTCAAGGAGCAGAGTGCCAATGAAGAAAAGAATAAATTCTATCAATATCACTTTCTCTTTTATTTTATTCAAGTTTTACATTCCCAGGCACGAGCATTAAATCAACCTAGCTTATATGAGGTGCAGGCTTTCTAGCTCCATCTGGTTGTTGAGAAAAAGATACTGGTAGAAAGCATCTCCAAAGGCAGCTTTCTCATTCATAGTGGGAAGGAAGATACCTGAATTCACCTTTTTACCAAGAGTATTTCCAATTCAGAAAAAGTAGTTTCACAAAGGAAACTGGGATGCTAGTAAGAAGATGGAATCTTGAAGATTGGGTAGTCCAATTCTAAAGCTGGGTAAGCCAGATCTAGCTGCTTTAGTCTATTTTGTAGCACTGTGACCAAATAATCTGACAAAACTACTTTCAGGAAGTAAATATTTTGTGGTCTCATGGTTTCAGAGGTTCAGTCCATGGTTCACTGACTCCACTTGTCTGGGTCCAAGATGAGGCAGAACATCATGGTGGAAGGGCATGGCTCAGCTCATCACAGCCAGGAAGCAGGGAGGTGGGGGGGAGCCCAAGGACCCAGAAACAAAATACACAATCCCCAAGGCCCCCAGTGACCCACTTCCTATATAGCTATACCTACCTGCCTACAGTTACCACTATTAATCCACCAAAAGGATTAATCCACTGGTTAAGTTTACAGCTCTCATGCTCTCATCAATTGACCTCCTTCACTAACAAAGGAAAGCTTTAGGGGCCACCTCATATCCAAACCATAACACTAGTCTCTGGTGAGTTTTCACTGATCCTGAGTACAGAATGAATGAATACATTTTGAAATCCCAGATTTTAAAAAAATTGCAAGTAGTTTGACTGGGGTTGTAACTCAGTGGTAGAGCACTTGCCTAGCACATGTGAGGCACTAGGATTCTCAGTACCACATAACAAATAAATAAAATAAGGTATTGTGTCCACCTATAACTAAAAAAATATTAAAAAGAAGTCAATCAACTATTTTTTTAAAACTGCAAGTATTTTATGAGCTATCATTTATAAACCTATGTAGGAAATATGCAAAATAAATGAATTCCCTTTTTAAATTTTTATAAGATTATCTGAGCATATGTAAGAGGATGATTTACTCAAAAATAGAAGGGTTTAACAGGTTTGGCAAACCCTATCAGTAACTTTCCAGACCTTATTCACCTATTCTTTCTTTTGTAGTCTTACAGTTAAAATATTAGTGTATGTTGTCAAGGAACCATGAAGATGACTTCTTTCCCACTTACTATTAGTAGCAATTATATTTTTCAGCAAGAAGAAGCAGAAAGACCTGGCTTTTTTTTTGTTGTTGTTGTTGTTGTTGTTGTTTTGAATTGTTGGTTGAAAGCCAGTACTTGCTTGGCAGGAAAGCGAGTATTGCAAATAGATAAAAGGAAACTAAACTCTAAATGTATAAGTTATTTTAAAAACAGGAATAAGAAGTGTTGCCATAAGTTGAAAGATCAGAACAAGGATCTGAAAAGCTTTAAAGCACCAAACAGCTGCTTTTTCATGTATCCTCTCTCTAGTCTTTTAGTCTCTGGTTTCATTTTTCTTTCATCTCTCTCTTTTTCCATCTCTTTCTTCATACCAGCCTTTGCTATTGCTATAAATAGTGCTCCTTTTTGTGCAGAATCAGTGTCTTTTATCGTCTCTGTCCCTGCTAATTTTCCCCTAGTGTCCGCTTCCCCTTTAATCCACAATAAACTGTGTTTTAGAGAGGCCTGTTCCTGCTCAGCTCAAGACTACATTTTTCAGTTTTCTGGTAGCCAGCTGTGGGCTTATGACTTATTAGACCAAGAGGATGTATGCAGAAATATTAAATGGGACCACCAGGTCATGCCCTTAAAAGGAATGTGTATTCACCTTTCCTCTTTCCTGCAGGTTGTGATATTAGGAAATGATGTGGGCTTGAGAAGTAGCCCTAGGCCCAGAGAGGACACCGCTGATATGATGGCAAAATTGACAAACTTGAAAACAATGAACTTCACTGCTTGGTTTTATTGATCTATGTATGTGAGTCATTCTGGCAGACATTGATGTTGTCAATGTTGCTTACAGGTGTAAGTTGTCCACCTTAGGACTCTCCTGTGGGAGAGAAACTTCTACTTAAGTCTATTCTAAGTAGAAAAATCACAGAAGCTTAAACAGCCTCTTAAATAAAATATGCTCTTCAAGATTTGAACCTTTATGAGGGTGCATGAGAGAACTTTTCTTTTTCATAATTGTTCCTTACACAGCTCATATTAAGCATATTGAACATCAAGGGCTGAACTGTGGCACTTCAAAATTCATATGGTGAAGTACCAATTCCCCTTTTCTTAGAATGTGACTCTATTTGGGGATAGAGGGTTTAAGGTAAAATGAGGTTATTATGATGGGCCCTAAACCAATATGACGTGTGTCATTATAAGAAGAGGATGTTTGGACAAATTCAGGCACAGAAGGACCATGTGAAGACACAGGGAGAAAACAACCATCCACTAACCAATAAGAGAGGCTTCAGTAGAAACCAGCCCTACTAATCTTCCCCTTCTCCTTCTTCTTGGCTGCTGGGGATTAAATCCAGGGCCTCAAAAGTCTAGGCAAGTGCTACACCATTAAGCTACATTTCCAGTCCTAGGTATTTTTCTTTTTAATAAAAGTATCCCTGGGAAATGAATATATGTTAGAAAAAAATAGGCAGATAGAAAATGTTTCTTTTTCCCCCCCAAGAACACCATCAATGTCTGCTAGAATCATTCAAAAATGTAGACCATTAAAACCAAGAGATAAAGTTCAATGTTTTCAAGTGTGCTAATGATTTGAGTCATTACATAATTCATTAAAAATCTAATTTTTGCTGAGAAATTCAGGATTTTAAATCCCAAGAACATTGCAAAGTGCACTATTCATATTACCCACAGACAAAATCACTGCTTTAAAAACAAATTTCTTATGTAGAAGAAGAGCAAATTCTTGTTCAAGTGACAATAATCACAAAATTTCAGGATATGCTTAGACCAAAAAAAAAATCTTTTAAATTCTCTTTAAACTTTAATGAGCTAAAATCCATGACAGAAAACAAGAGGTAAACTTTTAAGAAAGGATGTATTTTAGTGAAGAATTTCCAAGTAAGATAGCAAACATCTACTTGTGCCAGCTTACAGGATAAAAAAAAAAACTCATAATTTACTGGAAGCTATGGGGAGTCCCTCTCAGAACCCATAGGTGGGAAATAGGATATCAAGCAGAGAGGAGAGTAGCAGAAGCTGGAGACCTGCCCGGCCACTCCTCCTGTTTAGTGTAGAAGCCTTTCCACACCCTCTTGGTCTCTCATCTCTATTTCTTTGCTCATCAGTTTTATTTCTTGCTTCCTCTCCATGGCCAAGGGTGAAAGGAATGATGGCAAGGCATGTTATATACATAAAGCAGATACATTCTTCACCTACGAGCTGGGAAGTCACTTATTAAAGAACTGGGAGGAGTTGTGGTTGGGATAATAACTCTAAAAAGCTATAGTATTTAGTCCTACAAAACTACACAAATTGTACAACTTCCTATCAGAATTTTCCTTGGCATAAAAAAAGCCACATAATCAACTAGGGCATAATTTCATAGGAAAAATGATGATATGGCAATTGGAATTGATAAAGTAGTATATGCTTTTCACTCCATTCTTATGTAGTGCTATATAAGACCTCAAGGAATTAGTTTCTGAGGCTTAGGGTCTCTACTAGGGAACCAGAATTCTAAGCTGAATCTTTATTAACTGGCACTAAAATCAGTTGGGGATGGGGAATAAAAATAAAATTGTTCATTTATATACATCATCTTAACTTTTGGATGCAATCTATAAATAAACAGAAGAATCGGTTTTAAAAGTAGAAGTTACTTATTCCCTTCCCATATGTTTGAAAAAAACCTGATGATGAATTGATACTCTCAAGACTACAGAATTCACTAAATTGCTTTAAGTCTTGTGGTTTATCACATCATAGCATATTTTCAATTGGCTCAATTGTTAGGTGTCATAGAATTAGCAACACTTGCAAGAGTGAATTGTTTGGTAGCTTATGGTCCTTCCCCCTTATAAACTAGGAGGGTGGAGCTATGAGGCAGGCAGAATCGGGTCTACAAGGAGGAGACTTAGAACTGTAGGTAGGATGCCCCTTCCCACCAGGGTATGGGGAGAGGGATAGGGAAGCTCATTTGGAGAAATGGGTTAAATCATCTGCAGGGTTGGTTAAATTAAAGGCAATCCCACAGTGCTAGGCGGCAGTGCAGCTCAGACATTAGTCATTCATATAATGCTATCAAGAAGCCTATAAGAAATGTTTCTTTCAGCAAATTACAGAAGTTTCACCCCAAATTGGTATGACCAAAAAAAAAAAAAAGGATTAGCCACATGTAACTGAAAAGTTAAAGGCTAGGGTTGATTTTTAGGTATAGCTTATGTGGAAAACAACATGGTATAATCATAACCCATGTCTACCCATCTCTTGGTTTGGCTCTGTTCTCCTCTGGTATCTTGGATTTATTCTAACATAGTTCCTATCATGATTGTGAGATGGTGCCTATGGCTTGGTGTCATCTGTAGATCCAGGCAAAAGTCCCTTCTGCTGTCCTACATGATGGAGAACTCTTCTCCAGCTTTCCTCAAGCCATGCCCTTTCCCATGGAGCAATGAGCCTCTAGGCCCAATGGGATATACGCCCCACCCCCACTCCTTCTTAAGTTCTTCTAGACCTGGGAACCATGAACCCCAGGATTGTTCCCCCAATCTCCCAACTAGTTCTTAGACCATGTGGGCTTCTTTCTTAAGGCCATCCTCTTGTGGGTGAAACAGTCAATTTGTATATCTTTGAGTCCAAGGGTTAGCTATTTGCAGAAGATGTGGTTGGAATTTGTATGAGAATGACGGAGTGTTCATAGATGGCTTATGAGTTCTCTTATAGTACAGAATTGAGGCAAGAGTGAAAAGAGCAGTAGATGGGCCAAAATGTGAGTTTTCTTTTCATCAGCCATCATCCAGAGCACAAATCTGAGGAGTCTGTGAACTGAACCTGCCTTTCAGGTCATTATGAAAGTTTATTTCTCCAGATAGGAGAGAAGAACACAGTTTTACCTAATTTTTTGATTTTCACATATTTAGGTATATGGTTCTATGTTTAGTACCGAGGCCTGCATTTACTGTCTTATCCCTGAGACTGGCAAATGCTGGGGTCAAAACTCCTACAGTTATAGCCTTACAGATTTTAATATAAACAAAGAAAAGTAACTATCATAGAATTTCCAGTAGTCATGACATTTTTTTCTGATGAAATAATTGTAGATCACACTCCCACCTCTGAGCCAATCACTGGACCTTGTACCCCAAAGTCTACCCCCTAGGGTATAGAACAGAGACCCAACCAGCTTACTCGGACTACAATGGGAGTGTGGAGGATCTCAAGCTAAAGCTGGGGCTGCTCCTAGAAGGAGGAATGAAGTTTAAGCTAGCAGTTCTGGCACAACCCTGGAAAATTTTGTCTAAAACTCAGTTCTAGGATATTTTATGCCTTTTTTACATAATTGACCTGGAATGACATGGTTGATCCTAAAAGGAGGGTCATTACTGTGAGGTAAAAAAGATGGAACTACAGACAGGGAGTCTGGGGCAGACAATGTATCCATGAACAAGTCATCTGGGGAAAAGTGGGGAAAATGAGAAAGAACAGTATTGCTTAGGAATGTCCAGGCATCCAAGCACCCCAGAGATTTTAAGCTTGTCAGAAACAGACATTTGAAGAAACAGGCAGGGGTCAGGTCTGGTATGGTGATTTCATTCTGCAAAGTTTCCAGACAGGCTAAAGAATTTACAATTGGACAGAAAGATGAGTGAAATTGTGTCTGTGTGTAGAGGGCATCCATAAAAAAGACAAAGAGAGAAGATGGGGCAGAAGAATGAAGATGGAGGCCAGCTTTCCCTCACATTACTCAAAAAGTAGAAGTAGAACCTTGAGAAGAACTGGCCTTTTGACTGAGGTTTGCAATATGAAAACCATTATGACCAAAAGAGAGAGTATAAACACTTTTCAAATATCATTGAGGAAATAATTAGTTTTGCTAAAGATTCCCAAATCATATTTATGTTTATTCAACCATAATTCATAAAATTCTAAGCCCTTTGTCAATACATGGCTTTTATTAATAGTCAAAAGCATTTAATTTTCCACCATCATATATATGGCGAACTAAGGTGCTACTTACTCCAAGCCACAAGTGGAAGGATTCACTCCCACACTTTTCTACCACTGTCTCTAACACTTGCTTTTCTTTGACCAGGTTTTCTGGGGTGATGTTTATACTTTATAAGTTTAATTTCTGGCTATAAAATTTAAATCTTTGTATGAAATAAAAGCATTGTGTATTATATGGACTCATCAAATATTTGATTTATATGGAAAAAAGTAAAATAAACTTTGAGTTTCCTAATAAATGTCATTTTAATTCATAGAAATTTGACCTGGAAAAGTATTTAAAGAGTATGCTTATCCATTTTTTTCTCTTCTTAAAAGAGGTAACTAACTAGCTCCTGCAGCCATTTCCAACATAGGTCTCAAATAATGGGGGATATCTCAGACATCTGAAAATCATTGCTCCCTCTTTTGCCTAACATAAGGCTAGCTGTTGATAGATTAAGACTAAGGAACTTCCCCTTTTTTCTTCTTTTTTGAAGTACTGGGGATTGAACCTAGGGGCTCATGCATGCAAACCACTAGCTGTACCACTGAGCTCTATCCCCATCCAAGTACTTCTTTTTTGGTCAACTTGGAAACATTCATAGTTGCTTTTTAAAATAGGAAAGAAATCCTATTGAGAAAAATGTTTACTTCTCAGGAATGTTCCAGAGTTGAATAAGACTTAGAGATCATTACCTTACAATTCCATTTGAGGAAAGAATTCCTTCCCTTCTCTTTTTGATCTTTTAAAACATTGCTACAAACCCAGAAAAAGGTAAAACAGTTTTAAAACATTGTATGTAAGTTAAAAGGAGGAGTAACACCCTGGAAAACAAAATAGAATAGTTCTCCATGACCTCTTGGCACAAAATCAGTTCCATTTCATTACATTTAAGCTGAAATTTCAAAAATTGTAGTCAGAATAGCTAAAAAATCACCAATTAAAATGCCTGAATATGAAGTTATGCTGGCCCAAAGGAAAATATGTGAGCCAAAATCGGAGTGGTCCATCTCTTATGTTGTGAGCAATGTAATAACAGGAATATTACATTGGGTGTTCTGGCCTAAACTTTGCTGCCTGATGCTTATTCTAGCTTTTTTTTTTTTTTTTACCATTTTTTTTCCTCACATTATATCAATGCTGGGTCCACATCACCTTGTGATATTTGGAGCATCTGGAAATCTTTTAATAGCTTATTTCTAGGCAACTTTTAAAACTTGTGTTCCCGGAAATGACCCTGAAAGAATCATGGTAGAGCTCACTGATCTTTGCATCCTCTGGGTCTTATCTTCACCAGCAAGAAGTGCTCAGTGACTTCAGGAAAGCACTCTGTAGATTGTGAGAACCATGGAATAAACGATAGAGTTGAAGGGTCCCAAGTGGATCAAGAAAAAAATATCATCCTCATTTTATAGTTGAGGAAACTGAAGTCCAGATCAGTCCTTCAAGGATACTTTATTGACTACTAGAAACTTCAGTATTGGTTAATTTAGTGGCTGAATGATATTATCAAGGACCTACATTCTTTCCAATTTTCAGTCCGTCTCTCTCAAGATACCAGCTTTCCCCACAAACGTTTATGAGGAAAGTAGCTGAAGTAGATCTGGGAATCATATCTAAATAAAATAATGAGCAGCTGAAGAAGATATCTTCCTTGTGACTTATTTGAGATCAGGAAAAACTTTCCTAGATTATTCCAGAGATTTCTTTCTTTCTTTTTCTTATTAGAGCGTTATACATAGTAGTTGGGTCCGCCCCAACAAACTCACACCTGCATGGAATTTGATGTTATCTCACAATCCCTCCTTTTACACCCCTGCTTTTCCCTCCTATCCTCCCTCCCCTCCCCTGTTCTCCTTCCCCTACTCTGCTAGACTCTCCTTAATTCCTATATTTTCTTATATTTGATTGGTTCATTTTCCTTATATATAAAGGTGAAATTCCCTGTGGTATATTCATATATGCATATAACATGATTTTTTAAAGAATTCATTCCACATTGCCTTCCCTTTCCAAATCCCTCCACTCTGCCTCTCTAATTCAGTGCAGAATGACATTGGTATTTTGATGAGGATTACTTTGAATCTCTATATTGCTTTTGGTAGCATGATCATTTTGACAATATTAATTCTGCCTATCCAAGGACATGTGATGTCTTCCCATCTTCTAAGTTCTTGTTCAATTTCTTTCTTCAGTATTCTATCATTTTCATTATATAGCTCTTTTACCTCCCTGGTTATATTAATTCTCGAGTTGTTCTTTTTTTTTTTTAGGTTACTTTGAATGGGAGACTTTCCTGCTTTCTTTCTCAGCTGAATTTCTGTTGGAATAAAGGAAAGCTAATGATTTATGGGTGTTGATTTTGTATCTTGCAACTTTGATGAAATCATTTACAAGCTCCAGAAGACTTCTGGTGGAGATTTCTGGGTCAACCAAATACAGGATCATGTCATTGGCAAACAGAGACTTCTTTTCTTCCTATCTGTATCTTTTTAATTGCCTTCTATTGCCTGATATATTTGGCTAATGTTTCAAGGATTATATTGAATAGAAGTGGTAAAAGTGGACAGCCTTGTCTTTTTCCTGATTTTAGAGGAAATGCTTTTAGTTTTTCTCCATTTGGTATGATGTTGGCTTTGGGATTTGCAATAATTGGCCTTTATAATACTGAGTTAGCTCCTTCCATCTATAGCTTCTCCAAAATTTTTAACATAAGTGGATGCTAGATTTTACAAAGGACTTTTCTGCATCTATCGAAATGATCATGTGATCCTTGTCCTTAATTCTGTTTAAGTGGTGAACTACATTTATTGATTCATGTATGTTGAACCAACCTTGCAACCCTTGAATAAAACCCATACAAACATGGTATATTATCTTATTGATGTGTTTTTGAATGAAGTTTGCTATTTTATTGAGAATTTTGCACTTATGTTCATCAGGGATATTGGTTTGTAGTTTTCCTTGATGTGTTTTTGTCTGATTTTGGTGTCATGGTTACACCGGCCTGAATGCATTTTGAAGTATTCCCTCTATTTCATTCATGTAATAATTTGAGAAAGACTGGTGTTACTTCTTCTGTAAAGTTCTGGTAGAACTCAACTGAGAATCCATCTGGTCCTGGGCTTTTCTCTTTTGGAATACTTTTAATTGCTGTTTCAATTTCCTTACTTGATATTTCTCGGTTTAGGTTTCTATATTTTCCTGGTTTATTTTGCCATATGTATCTAGAAATTTGCCAGTGTTTTCTTCTAGTTTATTGGAACATAAATTTTCTAAATAGGTTCTGATGATATTCTGGATTTTAGAAGGGTCTATGGTGATATTTCCTTTTTTATCTCTAATTTTACTTTCTTGGGTCTTCTCTTTTGGTTAGTTTGGCTAAGGGTTTATCAATCTTATTTATCTTTTTGGAGAACACTGCATTGATTCTTTGTATTTTTAAATTCTCTTTTCATTATTTTCTAGTCTTCTCATTTTGGATTTAGTTTTTTCTTCTTTTTCTAAGACCTCGAGATGGAGCATAAGCTTATTTGTGATCTAATTTTCAATGTAGACACTTAGTGCTATAAATTTTCCTCTTAGAATTGCTTTCATACTGTCCCAGAGACTTGTATATGTTGTCTGTTCTTGTTTATTCCTAAGAATTTTTTCTCTTCCATTTCTTCTTTGATCCATTCTTCATTTAATAGAGAATTGTTCAATCTCCATGTGTTTATGCGGTTTCTATTATTTTTCTTGCTGTTTATTTCTAGTTTCATTCCATTATGATCTGAGAGGATACATGGGATTATATTGGGGTTTTTTGTTATTTGGTTTTTGTAATTACTGAGATTTACTTTGTGACCGAGGATATGGTGTTTTTAGAAAAAGTTCCATGAATTGTTGAGAAGGTAAGCTCAACTGTTTGGGGTGAAATATTCTGTAGAAACCTGTTAGGTCCATTTGATTTATAGTATTGTTTAGGTTGGAGATATTTTTATTGATTTTATGTTTTGATGACCTATTGGTGACAAGAGAATGTTGACATCATCCAGTGTTATGGTGTTGGGATGTATCTGGGATCAATGTCACGGAGTTTTTTTGTTTTGTTTTGTTTTGTTTAATGTAATTGGGTACAATGACATTGGGACGTAAATATTTACTATTGTTATATCTTCTTTTTGGATTGTTCCCTTTACCAGGATGTAATGGCTTAGTCTCTTTTGATCAATTTTTGCTTGAAATAAGCTTTGTCAGTTTTGAGAATAACTACTCCTCCTTGTTTTCAAATTTTGCATGCATGGCATATTTTTTTCCATCCTTTTAGCCTGTGGGTATCTTTGCTTATTAGCTGAGTCTCTTATAAATGGCATACTGTTGAAGCTTGTTTTTTGTTTTGTTTTGTTTTGTTTTGTTTTTTGATTCATTCTGCTAATCTATGTCTTTTACTTGGGAAGTTGAGACCATTAATATTCAGTGTTAGTATGGATATGTTTGTGGTTTCCTGTTATTTTGATTTATTTGCTACATTTAATACTGTCTTGATTCTCATTTAGAAAATTACTCTTCTATTGATCTTCCTCTCTTGGGGAGCTTTGAGATTTGTTTTTGTGTTCCTCTCTCTACAGTTTACCTCTATTTTTTGTAGTGCTAGCTTGGTGCTTATGAATTCTTTTAATCTTGTCAGGAAAAGTTTTTATTTCCCCCTCGAATTTGAAACTGAGCTTTGCTAGGTATAATAACCTTGGCTGACAGTTGTTTTCTTTTCAAGCTTGGAATATCTCATTCCAGGTCCTCATTGATTTCAGGGTCTGAATTGAGAAATCAAAAGTGAGTCCTATTAGTATGCCTCTAAATGTGATCTGACATTTCTGTCTTGCAGTTTTTAATATTTTTTCCTTACTTTCTATGTTAGGCATTTTGATTTTGTCTTGGAAAACTTCTTATTTGAATAGGTCTATTTGGAGTCCTGTAAACCTCCTGTCTTATCTCATTTCTGACATGGGAAAGGTTTTCTGTAACTAATTGAAAATGTTCTTAATGCCTTTAGCTTATATCTCTCTGTTCTCTGCTATCCCAATGATTCTCAGGTTTTATCTTTTGCTGTTGTCTTGGAGTTCCTATGTATTATATGTTCTATAATTTCCCCTTGTATTGCATTTTGTACTCAAGTTCATATACCCTGTCTTCAAAGCCTGAAGTTATGTCTTCAATGACTAATATTCTATTTTCTATACAACTTAATTTGTTAGTGATGCTTTCAAGTGAATCTTTGATTGATTGGGTTTTTCATTTCTACTAGCTCTGATTAGTTTCTTTTCACATCTTTTATTTCTTTTTTGAAGTGGTATTTCATGTCATATTTGATCTCTTAATTTATTCCTTTTACTTCAATGAATATTTTAATAATCAGTTTTTTATAATCTTTCTCTGGAATTTCATCCACATCAATATCAGTGGGATTCATTGTTGGGGAATTGTGGATTCGGGGGGAGTGGTTCTTTTACCTGTTTCCTCATTTTTCAGAGGTCTTTGACTTGTGCATCAATTGAGATGGATTCCCCTTCCTCTTTTTACAGGTGTCCTTTTGTTTGTAATTATCCTATTTGTTCTGGGACATCTCTCTGCTTTTGATATATGAATGGATGTCAAGAGGTAGGACCTGAGGTCCCTTTCTGATTGTTACTCCTTGGGTCCTGGTTGTTGTATTGTGTATTCAAGTTCATATCGCCCTGTTGGTTTGGGGTTATGTCTCAATTCTTTTGAGTTTGAGTAATGTCAGGGCTCAGTGAGGTTAGATTGTATGTAGGATAAGATTCACTGATGCTTGGTTGAGATGAATTTCTCAGCTGCACAATCTCTATTCTGTGATCTTGAAGTGTCCCAATATCTTTCCAGCCCCTTGGGGACGGGGGGAGACAGAAATGGTGCTAATGTCAGCAATGGAGAAATGCTGACAGCCTTAGGATAAATGTCCAGTGTTTTCTTTTACATCTATAACACTAATAGCCACCTACATAGAAACGGTGGTGTCACAATTTAACAACAATACCAAAAATTAAAAAGCATGAACTAGATAAAGCATTCGACAGAAGGTGTCTATTATGTTGTACTCTGCATTAATAATCACAATTTAAATGGGATACAAATTACATACTCTATATAATTTGCATTATTTAGTGGGATTACAGTTTAAGTAAAAGAAAATAGGCTAGGAAGACAAGAGAAAGTTGAACCATTTGGAAAAGTGATCAGAGGCAAAATCTAGGGAGCAGGTGTCAGCTGTAAAGGAGGAGGAGTAATAACTGAAAGTAATGAAAAACAGACAGGAGGAGGGAGCAGAAATTTTGACTGTTAGTGAAGAAGGGTAGCTAGGAGGGCTCAGAGCCTGGGCAGGAATGAACCAGTAAATATAAGATTGAAACAACTTGAACCCTAAAATAATTGTACCCTACCTAAATCTAATCTAGGTTAAATAAGCTATTAATATGTAAGTAAAGTTATATGATTAAAATACACACACACACACACACACACACACACATATATATTCATTCATTCAAACCTATCCATGCAGTGAGAGCATACATAACCAACCGCACACACTCACATACACACAAAATCATGCACAATGAAAAAAGAAACTGAAGAATAATATGTTTTAAAAACCGTCAAAATTTTAAAAGTTAAAAAATGGAAATATGAAAGAAAAAAAGAAATAAGAAAAAATATTTTTGTGATAAAGGGCTTGTTTCCATGGTGGTGGTCAAATCTATTGGCAGGGATGGATTTTCAGTCCATATATTTTTGGCTTTGTATTTTTGGCCACCGGCCTACCTGTCAGCCAGGTGTAGTAACTCTCAGTTTCCAATCTCTCAATGTTGGGTGGGATAGACCAGGGAGTGTGGAGGAATTGTGTAATCTGGGCATCAGCCCCGGGTATTAGATGTGCCTGCGTGGCCCCAGTGAGCGACTTCACAATAGCTCTTACGGGGTACCAGCTATTATGCAAAGTTTCTCCCTTGGGATCCAGAGGCTGAGTGGTGCTGGTAAAGTGTTCTTTGTGCCTGTTTCAGTCTCCTTTGGGAATGTTTTCCTCTGCTGTTGGTAACTCCCTTTATGAATTACCAATCCCCACCATCTCTGTTCAGAGCTGCTCAGGGACAGTTTTCAGCTCACTTGCCTGCTCTTCCCTGCTGGCTGGCTGAAGACTGCCCGGGTGGGGCCGGCTCCTTGCATGGAGGTTGCCACGCCCACGGAGGTTGCCACGCCCACGGAGGTTGCCACGCCCATGGAGGTTGCCACGCCCACGGAGGGCTTGCTGGCTCCACTTTCACCCTAGTGGACCTCTTAGGATGTGTTTTCACTGAGACACTTACCCTACCAAGTCTGTGTCCATTGAATTAGCTTTTCTCTGTAAACCACAGATTTCCCCAAGTCAATTTTTCTTTCTTGTAAAATTTCTTTTCCCGGGGCATATGTCTGTTTTGTTTGCGCTCCTGGCTCTCCGCTGGTGTCAGTGGGAGCTGGCGCATCTCTAAGGCATCATTTCTTATGTTTAAGTTACCAACTTTCTGTACTTCTACGGTTTTCGTTCTGTTTTTTTTAATAACAGTTCGTTATTATGATTCACTGGGGATCCTTTGTTACTCACCTTGCTGAGAAGTCTTCCCGTTTTCTAAGTCTGACGCTAAGTTACTACTAGGCCGCACTTCCTTTCTCGGCTCTGCCATCTTCCCTTCCCGACAGGCCCCTGCGGATTTGTTTCTGATTGGCCAGAACTGGGCTGCACGTCTTTAATTATTAACAGTGACAAGTAAAGTCAAAGTGCCTTAGACCAACTGGGATTTGCTGGAAATCCAGCCAGCCTCCCTCAAATACAAGGGCAAGGTGGGAAGGAGGGCTTCTTGATGGAGGTCAGGGGCATTTAGCACATGTGGGCTGGGAGGTAGATATTGAGGAGGCAGCCAGTAGAATCTTCTCCACTATACAGGGGCAAAAGCCTCCAAGTAGCAGCTGAGAATCACTGAAAGAGACATTTTAGAAACCAGTCGATCATTTTCTGCTGCCTGTTGCTATAGTGACTTTCCATTTTTCTTTCCTGCTTGTCTTAACCACCTTCTCTTCTTCTAAACTGGCCATGAACTGCAATTAGTCTGCACTATTCTGAGTCTACTACATGCAAAGCACCATAATAATTTGAGGGGCTTAATCTTTTGAGGGCATGTTTATTAAAATTATGTCATTAATTAAGTCAGTTTATTATTTTATAAGCCAACTTCTGAAGTAAATTGCTATTTAATATCAAAGGCACATTTACTTCTTTCTTTTTACCCCAATAATAAGTAATCTTCCACAGATAAAAATATTTTCCACTGAGTTGTTGCCACTAAAATACAAAAAGTATCCTCAACAATACAAGGGGTTTTCTTCTCAAATGTTCATTGTATCCCAGAATGCTTTTGAATATATTATTTCCTCCTCTGGTAATTTCATTCCATGAACATAGTTATATTCTGCGGAATGTCTTTTGTGTCATAAAAATACTTTTCTTTTACAGTTCTTTATTCCAAAGATGATATTGGTATCATTATGGTAAATGACAAAAATCAGTTGCTTTCTGTCCTAAAGCTTGCTATAACTATTGAAATTAATATTATGCATAGCTCTGAAAGAATCAGATGTGAATCATTATGAATTAATATGTGCCTATTTAAGGGGTGACTAGAAAAAATAAGGATGATTATTTTTTATCATAACAGACCTTCAGAGGCTGATGACAAAGCTCAGTTTTAGAGTGTGCAGTATGTACAAGGCCCTAGGGTCAATCCCCAGCTCCAGAAAAATTAAAAAACAACAAATCTGTATGGGTCAGTCATTTCACTGACCTTAAAAACACAAGAAAGCACATGGATTTTAAAGAAAAAATATATAGTTGAAATCTTCACTGAAATATTTACTATTTTTGTGAGTTTTTGCAAGTTGTTTCCAAATCTTAGTTTTCTTCTGATTTTGGAAAAAGAAGAAAGAAAGAAAGAAAGAGAGAGAGAGAGAGAGAGAGAGAGAGAGGGAGGGAGGGAGGGAGGGAAGGAGGGAGGGAGGGAGAGAGAGAGAAGGAGGGAGAAAGAGAGAAAGAAAGAGAAAGGAAGGAAGGAAGGAAGGAAGGAAGGAAGGAAGGAAGGAAGGAAGGAAGGAAGGAAGGAAGGAAGGAAGGAAGGAACCGCAGATTCTCCCTATAATTTATTTTCTGAGACACTTTCTGCACATCCCCTACAGGGATTCTTTTAGGTTCCCCCACACCTCCAGTGGGGGGTCAGGATGTATGGGTTTATTGAAATACAACCTAAACACAGAGAAGTATACTGAATAAATCTAGGAAACCAGCACTCAGATTTAAAAATCTATTAAACCAGCTTCCAGATCAAGAAATAGAATATTATTATCTTCCAAACCAACATCCTTTTGAGACTAAAAGGTTGCACTATTTTTTTTCAACAGGCTATTTAAGATATAATTGACATTTAATAAACACAATAAATGATGCATATTTAAATTGTACAGTTTGATAAGTTCTGATATATACTCATGAAACCATCACTGTAGTAAAGGTGATAAATATATCCACCATCTCAAAAAATTTTCTCATGTCTCTTTTTAATCTTTCCTTTCATCCCTCTTTCCTACCCTCAAGCAACCAATGGTCTGGTTTCTATTACTGCTGTTTGCATTTTCTTGAATTTTATATATACAGAATCATCTACTATATCTTATGTGTTGCATGCAAAATAATTTGTCCCTATTTATTTCTAAGTGATATTCCATCGTATGAATACACTATAACTTGTTTATCCATTCTTCTGTTGATGGACATTTGGGTTCCCACTTTGGGATTATTATAAATAAAGCTTCTATAAACATTCATGTAAAAATCTTGATATAGACATTTGTATTCATTTTAATGTAATATTTAGGAGTAGAATGGTCAGATGTATAGTAGGTGT
The DNA here is from genome assembly GCF_052094955.1 of Ictidomys tridecemlineatus. Lineage (NCBI taxonomy): Eukaryota > Metazoa > Chordata > Mammalia > Rodentia > Sciuridae > Ictidomys > Ictidomys tridecemlineatus. The sequence continues at coordinate 203,419,243 of NC_135478.1, forward strand.
ATTTAAATTGTTTTTAAAAAACTGTTAGTTTTCCAAACCGATTGTGCCATTTATATTTTTTATAGCATTGTGTGAAATTGTTGTTTCTGCACATCTTATTTTTAAGTTGAGCCATTTTGTTGAGCATCTCCATTTGGTTTTATATTCCACTTTCCTAATGACTACTAACAGTGAATATGTTTGCATTGCTTGAAGGAGCTCTAGTTTTAATTATACCAAGACAAAAGGCATAAATTGGAATATTCCTGGGCAAACTTAGACAAGCAAAGGAGAATAAAGGAAGTGAGATGAAAAGGAAAGAAAAAAGACCATGTCATTGGCTTATAATGTTGTGACAATACCTTACTAGCATAAAATTTCATGACATTTTATTCTTGTTCCTATGTAAACTAATAAAAATAATGCACAAGGATTCTTCTTTCCTCAAAGGAAAAATATGGCAAAAGTTACATCTTGATTGCACTCTCAAGGTCAATATTTTTATAAAAGTTGGCAAAGTGCTACACTTGAAATTGAGCTATTCAAAATATATTTATCTTTAAACCATACTGTATATACTATAAAACATCAAAAAGCATATGTTAGATAGTGCAATATAGCAACCATCTCACAGCATTATAATTAATATGGCTCAATTTTATAAAACATTATAAATGGTTATACCTTCTAAGCAATTCCAGACTTTTTTTTTCCTTTAGTGACACAGATCAGAATATGCAAGACTGCTAAGAGGTCTTTTGTAGAAACTTTGCCAGGCATCCTTGAGAAGAAATTATAGTGTCAGAAACGCTTGATTAAGCATTTTGTAAAATAGATGGACACAATACCTCTATCTATTTATTTATTTATTTGGTGCTAGGGTTAAATTCAGTACCTCACACATGCCAAGCAAGCAGTCTACCACTGAGTCGTAACTCCAGCCCCTTAAGAATTTTGAATCATGGATATTTTGTTCTACTCTCTTCTCATAGGAAAGAAAAAAAAGCATATTGGCAACTGTAGATGCTTATGAAAATATTCCATTGATTTTTCTTCTGTTGTAATCAACTTTTAAAATAAAATGACCTCTTTCTATAAGCTAGACAGAATCTAGAATCTGTATTCATAGTGCATGATGTCCAGTGATATTATATAAATTTTCATACAGTATTGTTATACAAATATTTTGAACAACCTATAATGAACTGTGTAGGCTCTCAAATTCTGTTAAGTAGGATTAAATATTGGACACAAAGTCACTCCTAGAAATGGAGCCAGATTCCCTAGGGTTTTACCTTTAATATCATCTTATGTGCTCTGAGGTTTTCACAGTGATGAACAAAGTAAACATCTGAGCTGGAAATCACTGGAAGTGTTTGAACCCCACAACAGAGTAATAAAAAAAATGTGCTTCTCCTTAACTTTAAAACCAAGCATGAATTTTTCTGGTTGACTGGTACATGGTTGACAAAGCATTTTCCCCCAGAACCGTTGGGTTTCATTTCCATGGAATCTGTCTAGTACAATAACTTTTTTTGTATGATTTTAGACATATTTAAAGGAAAATTTTGAGCTGTTATCTCACAAAGTGGCAGCTTCCTTAAACATAAAAGCAGTGTGCTTCAAATCCTAGCTTTTCCTTTTTAAACCACAGGATCAGGATCTTGAGCAATTTATTTTGCCTTGGCTGGCTTGTTTTTAAAATTTCTTATCTATAATATAGGGGCACTAGTATTCATGTATCTCAAAGAATTTTTTTTTAAAAAATGAGAAAACCACCATTTTCTTGAAGTCATTTGTCAGAATCATCAATAAATTGGCATCAGAGCCCAGAGCTGTGGTGCACTCTTCTAATCCCAGCAGCTCTGGAGGCTGAGGTGGGTGGATAGTTGAGTTCAAAGCCAGCCTCACCAACTCAGTGAGATCCTGACTCTAAATAAAATACAAAAAAGGGCTGGGTATGTGGCTCAGTGGTTAAGTACCCCAGTACCAAAAAAGAAAAAAAAAATTATCATCAGAGCTGAACTAGGATGAGGTCTCTCAAGTCTTAAGCTTGATCTTCTATTCCAAGCATGCTGCTCAGTCTTTTGAGGAAGCTTGGGTAATTACTATGAAGTTTCAGCTAGCAGCTGGTATTAAACTAGTCATTTTTGATTCCTCACCAGATTGCACCTCCTAAAAGGGAGAACTGCACACAATTCTGGTTACAGTGTGTGTGTATGCGCCCACCCCCACAGCCATGACAATTCCTTTCCATCTTTCCTAGTTTACTTTGCTCCCTCTGTCCACAGCTGGTATTTTCTGGCGCCATCCTGGTTTTGCATTATCTATACAACTCAAAAGAGTTTTCAGAAACTTGACAAAGCTAAGAAGATGTATCACCGCTAAGAATCCAACAAAATGGTACAAGATGGGGAGTGAGGTTTTTGGTCAGACTGATGCTAGGTGGATGGAAGGGCCTTAGGAAGAATTAATCAGATTCAGTTTTAATTTATATGCTGTTCATTTTATTTTTTTAATTTAATTTTTTGGTACTGGGGATTGAACCCAAGAGCATTCAGCCACTGAGCCACATTCCCAGCCCTTTTTATATTTTATTTAGAGACAGGGTCTTGCTAAGTTGCTTAGAACCTCACAAAGTTGCTGAGGCTGGCTTTGAACTTAAAATCCTCCTGTCTCGGAAGGAGAGGAGGAAGCCAAACTGATGGTGACAGCACTTTGAAAAGAAAGATCTGAAATGGTTTCAGCAGTTGTTGAAAAAAGCAGAGAGCTTTGCATAGTAACTATTTTGAAAGAAGTACATTCTTTCTACTACTGACAATCCATGTTGCACTTAGATTTCATAAAACTTTATAAAATGCTTTTTATTTTTATTTGGATTTAAAGTGAAGAGCATATAGCCAGGTGTAGTGGCGCATGCCTGTAATCCCACACACTTGACAAGTTCTTTATAGCCTATCCCTGACTTTGACCAACAATGGATTATCTGAAACAATCATAGCTCTGAATACCTTTCTGATACTTCAAAAACAAATTCTTTGTCCCCATTTCTCAACCATTTTCAAAGACTGATGACCTGCACCATTGAATATTTATATATTTTAAGTGTTCTGCAGATTGTTAAGGACATTTCAAAGGAAGAGGTCCAAAGACATTTTAAATATCAGTAACATTTAAATAAGTAAAAAATTCCCAATAGTGAATGCTCTCAAGGAAAACAATTACTTTTGATACTTCTTTTTAGAATTTGTTAAAAGGCGGTTAAATTAAACTATACCTATACTTCTCTTATGCATGTGTTTGGGTACATGTAATTTTAAAATCTCTTACATATTATAAAATGGAATGTTAAAATTGAAAGAGAAAAGCGAAAGAAAATTAGCATGTAAAATGCCGTGGAAAGAAGCATTTCCAGGGAAAACATAAATGTAAGAGATTTGACAGGCTTCTTTTACATTTTTTTATCCAATAAAAACAGTAATATTCAGGAATAAAAATGTTGTGAAAGCACATTTGCAGTTCAATATTTTTGACACATTTAAAGCTTCAGCTCCATAGTCAATATGTCAAGAATCTAAAAACTTGGAAGAATCTTTTCTTTTTTGAATAATCCATTTTAAAATACATTTTATCCCATTATTTCAGTTGTTTTAATTTGCAAAAAAAAAAAAAAAAAAAAACTTAGGAAAAGTTTTTAACTTTATCAACTTTAAATTTTGTATCTTAGTGCTGTATTCCTAAACAAAATGGGTTGACATTTTATCTAGATGTTTCATTTTGTTTCATACCTGAAAATTCAGGAATCATAAACTCACTAACCTTTCACTCCTAAAACATGCACACAAGTGCTCTTTAACAATTTTAAGCGCTTTCTATATTGATAAAGTCATACTGATGAACTCACTAGGAAAAGATTAATACTACCAAACCAAACATATATTTCACTATAGAAACCAGGCATAATAAAGCAAGAAAAATAAATTCTAACTGCTCAAAATATTTTGCTTTTCTTATATCAACACATATATCTTAAATCATAGTGACTTTTTTTTCCTCTTTTGTTGGAATACATGACAGCTAGTCACATTCGGTAGCAGGTGCGAAAGATAAATGCTATCCTATTAAAGTCAAGAATGTCAGCATTCCATGTGCAGTGATGGGCAGGCCTACCTCATTTTTGCATAAGAGAGCTCCTGGGAAAGCTATCACCAGACCTTATTACCACACTATCAACTTATTCTCACCTTGAATTGTTATTCTCAAAAGAATTCAGCTGAGTTGCACTTTACTTTTTAAGACTAACTGATAGGCGATGAAAGAAAAGTTATACAGAATACAGATAAAAGGTTTCTTACCAATTTCATTTAACAGCAAATGAATTTAAAATTTAATTTTTTCAATAGATGATTGCTCATTTTGGAATTATGACATACTGGTAATTATTAAATCTGACTATATAAAATAACTAATTAAAAAGCCGTAAAAAGGTCAATTAATTATGGCCAGTCATGACAAAACTAATTGAAAAAAAAATTGTAGCATAATTGCAACAAAATGAAAGTTTTTACTATGGCTTAAGACTTTTCATTTCCTTTGTTTTTATTTATAGAAGCCCCTTTTCAGATGATTATAAATCAAAAGCCATATTCAGGTTCTGTAATTATGGGAAGACTGTTTTCACAATTTATTGAAGGTGATGTGATATTCAACAGCGGATCATACATCCTATCTCGATTGTTTTGAACAAACATGTTAAATTGGAACTTATTATAGGGAAAGGAGAAAAATATTGAACTCTCCCAAAGATATCAGTTGATGATATTCTGAAAGGTATGTGAAAATGACCAGATGTAGAGAATTAACAAAAATGAACATTTAACTTTCTAAAAGTTAGCATACTTTTGAGATCCCTATAATAAAAAATAAGATACATTTAAACATGGCAATGGTAATCTCATATATAGTCAAACCAAATACACCCTCTAGATATTATTCCCAATTTTTCTACACATAGACATCCCACCTTTACCTAGAATTATAAGAATAAAGTGCTGCTCTGTCCATGTTTAATAAAACTTGAATGTCCTGGGTATCTCTGTCTTTTCACTGTATCTTTGTGCCAGCGTTGCATTTCCAACCAAAGACTGAGACTGATTGGATATACATGGCAGATATAAAACCCCCAAGAAAGCTTCTGACAAAAAAATATCACCAAATAAACCATAAAAGCCAACTGAGAGTACTATTACATCCTTCTTTTACAGTGAGGTTTAGCATCCTCTCTAAAGTGAGCTCAAACTCCAGAATCCAACCGAAGGGCAAAGAGATAATGAGATAAAGGAGCAACAATCTCAGTTTACTAGCTGCCTCTTACTTAATGGAGCAAAAGGAAAAGGAAGTGGTGGTAAGATTGCTTATTTCTGCATTGCTGTTCATTTCTTTAGTCAAAGTTTCTGCCTGCTATAGCATGGTTCTTGAATATTCCCAAAGGCCTATGTGTTAAAGGCTTGGTTGCCAGGCTGTGGGGTTATTGGGAGGTGGTGGAACTTTAGGGGGTGGAGCCTCTTAGAGGGAAATTAGGTCATTGGGGTGTACCCTTAAAGGGAATATTGGGACCCCACCCACTTCCTCTCTGTTTGCTTCCTGGCTACCAGGAGTTAAGTAGAAGTGCTCTATAATGTGCTCTCCACCATGATGTTCGGCATGCCACAGGCCCCTCAAACAATAGAGAAAGCTGACCATGGACTAAAACCTCTGAAATCATGAGCCAAAATAAATCTTTCCTCCTTTTAATTTGACTGTCCAAGGTATATTGGTACACTGACAGAAAATTGACTAACATTGTAAAAGATGGCAATCAAGCTTTGATCCAATGTAAGATATGTCTTGCTGGAGTTATAGACAACTTAGACTAAGTTTTTTCTAGATCGAATAATATTAGCTCTGATAACTTGGGGAAAATCTTTTAAATATATACAGAATAAAACTTCAATCATCCCCATTGTGACAGTGGGTAATTTTTTTTCATAATTTTTAATACATTCCCACACCCCTAAGTTCAACTGAAGACATATTAACTTTAGATCAAAGTCCTGCTTCAAATAGAAACCATATCAAATACTTCTAAATTTTACTTCACAGAAGCTGGAAAAAATGAAAAATGTTGGTGAAACAATTACTAATAAATATATTGGAACATTACTGAATTTTAATGAAGAAACTATTTGAAACAAGTCTGGCATCATTTTATTCTATTAAGAAATCCTCTGGGGCCAGGGTTGTGGCACAGTGGTAGAGTACTTGCCTAGCATGGTTGAGGCACTGGGTTCAATCCCCAGCACCACATACAAAATAAACAAATAAAATAACAGTATTGTGTTCATCTATAGCTAAAAAAAGAGAAAAAGAAAAAAGAAAAGAAATCCTCTAAAATTCTTCCTAAATCGTAAAGAACCTCCACCTCTTTCGTTTGGGAAATAAAAATTTCTACATATTTAAGAAACACATTATCATTAATTTGATCAGAATTTCACCAACAGATTCTAATAATATCAAATCATTATGTCAAGTTTACGACCATCGGGAAGATTCTGAATATGGAGTATATTTTATAAGTATAAGCAAAGTTAAAATAATAGTGATGAGAAAATAATTTCACATAACCTTAGCATATGGCCTCTAACCCTCGAGCTATATATAAATGTATATGTCAAGTGCTTGAACATTCTATATTTATACCACCTTTTGTTCAAAGGGAAGAATATGAAGATTGCAAAACTAGCTAGAAAGGAGATTACTGAAAAGTTTTTTTTTAAAAAAAAACTTTTAACTAACCATAAAATCTTGCTTAAAGAGCTTTTTCAACCCATATAATCTCAAATTACTACACAAGTCATAATGTAAAAGTAATGAAATACTCCACAAAAATGTTCAATAGAATTTAAATTTTTAACTTAAAGGATTCGGAAGTTCAATCATTTTGGAAGAGACTGTAAGGATGATTAAAATCCTGAAGGAAGCCTGGAAGAAAAAGGACACCATCATTACTAGAAATTTAATACAATGTTAACTCTTAAGTTTCACATTCAGACTAAAAAGCTTTACGTTCAAGACATTACACCAATTTTTATAGAAATGTAATGTTTCTAACTCGTGGTTCAGCCCTTGAAAAGCTGTTCATGGGTAATAATGATTATAAACTCAAATCAGTCACACACACACTGAACTAAATTGGAAATGAAAAGCTTCTTCAATTACCCTAGCAAACATAAATGATTTATTTCCTTCTGCCAACATGAAAGGGAATTAGTTGAAAGTCCATGAAGGATGGCATTCACCCGCCCTGCACTAAGGTTAGAGTGCTCACTCAGCACAAATATTCCCAGAAAGGGTTCAACTTGACAGTAAAAAAAAAAAAAAAAAAAAAAAAATCATCTACTCCAAAAGGCCACTGTGTCGGTTCAACTTTTCTTCTGCTATAAGAAAAGTCCCTGACTATAAAGCAGGAGTTGTGCAGAATGACACCTCCCTAAGGAAACTGCTTCTCATACTCCCCTAGGCAAGGCCTCAACCTCCGCAGACCACTTCGTATTGCCTCTGACACTATCCTTAGTCACAACCCCATGTTTTTGATTTTCCATCTCAAATATCTACTTCCAAATATTTCTCTACATTTTATATAAACTTGAGCCCAAACTCCTTATAATGGTACACAAATCTCTACATAATCTACTTCCTGTTTGTGTCTCCAGCCACACTGACCACCCGTCCAGTTTCTCTAATATTCCAAGCTCTGACTCGCCTTCGAACCTACATGAAGAATGTTTCTTCGTTCACACTTTTCCTGGCTGACTCATGATTAAACCCAACTCCCTCAGGGAGGCCATTCCTGTGTATTTCAAACAGATTATCCATCCCGTTTCCCCCAATCTCATTTCCTTCTTTTCTTCTAGCAGTATCGTAATTTTAAGTTATTCTTCTTTGCTCCTTACTTTTTAAAATATCCCTCCTAGAATATACACTCCTTAAAGGATAGAGATCTTTGGTGGTTTTGTTCAAGCTGTATGATGTATGTGTATGATCTGGCACACAGGGAGAACTCAGTAAATGCTTACTCGATCAACTCCATTCTACCCTGAACTATCCCATTCTAACTCCCTATATTCTTTTTGAATACAGGGTAAAATGAACTCATCACTTACTCAATTTTATCAATACTCAGCCAACACATTCCCCTACTGTATGCCAGGACCTGTAAGGTGCTATTTCAGCTGTCATTTGCTGGGCGTTTCTTATGTATTAGGCACTATTGTCAGTGTTTTACCTATGTTATCTCACTGTCTCACAACTATGTGAACAAGCATCTATTTTACAGGTGAGGGAGCCAATATTGAAAGGCTAATAGTATATTCAAGATATCACAAACGGTAAGTGACAGAACTGGGATATGACACTGTATTGGTAAAACACAATTTCCAACCTTTCCATGAGTACAAGCACAGAGGGAATATAAAGTGAGCTGAAATTCGAGAGGAAAGAGGAAATCTGCTGAAGGGGGACCAAGAGCATTTCTTTGGAGATGGCAGTTAAGCTTTAAAAAGAAAGTTAAGGTTTTAACAAATGAGTACTAGAAGTTGGTGCAAGAGGCCCTTAAGAAAGGAAATAGAACAAACCCATAAGGAAAAGAGATACTAAGTGTGTACAGAAAATACCAATGGCACAGTTAATATATCTTTGTAAAATATTTTTTAATTGTCAATGGATCTTTTATTTTACTTTGTGATATGTGGTGCTGAGATTCAAACCCAGTGCCTCATATATGATAGGCAAGAACTCTACCACTGAGCCACAACCATAGCCCCCAAATCTTACATTTTTGAAAGAGGGGTTGTGAAAGCAAATTCTGAAAATGTCAGTGGTCAAGAAGAAGAAAAGTCAGAGGATACCAGAGAGGCCAGGTATGTATCATGTGATGTCAATGGTATAGTGATAAAATACTGTATATATAAAATATAAAATAAAATATACTGACAAAATACTTATATTCTGATACAAAGATGATGACTTATAAATTCTTAAAACAGAGTAAATATGTTAGAAGAAATAGAAAGGGTTACATCTTTCAAATTCTACAAAGCAAAGTTATTTAAAAATTCACTCAATGGTTATTTAAAGTTCAATGGTATTTTTCAAAGTGTTTATGCACAACTTTTTCAAGACTAAAATCAGTAAACTCTATGAGTACTTACAAAATAAGAGCTGTAACATAGTTATTTACATAGGACAGATTTAATGTCATCTAAAACTTTATTAAAGTGATTACCATGAATTCCCCTGGCTGAATAATCCAGCTCAGCTTTTGCTTTTTATGTTGCCTGCTCATGCTTTTCTATTAAAAAACTGAAGATTCAATCTTTTTTTTTCTTTCAGTAAGAAGCAATTACCTTTAGTTCTTCTGATACATTCCCATCTTCCCATTAGAATATCTACCTGATGTCCCAAACAACTAAAAGCACACATGCACAAACATGCATGGGAAATAAAAGTTTCTGCATATTTAAGAAATACATTATCATTAATTTGATCAAATGCGTGCATTAATTTTGATCAAATTACACACACACACACACAAAGTGAAGCTTGGATTAGGAAAGGGCTGAGTCAAAGTTATATCCACGATTCTCCCTTACTAATCCTATCAAAGGCACATAATTTGTTTTCATTCGTTCACCCCAGAGAACCTCCTGACATTCAGCTTCATTTTACAAATTTAGGCATTAGAAAACTTCTGCTACAGAATCTTCTCTCTCTCTCTCTCTCTCTCTCTCTCTCTCTCTCTCTCTCTCTCTCTCTCTCTCCTTTTTAAAGTTGATATATATGACAAACTAGGTGCTGATAATCATGGTTAGAGTTTTAACAGAAAACTTAGCATCTCAACAAGGGAAGGACATTTTAGGCACAGTGTTCCCCACCCCTGCATACAGGGCAGTTATGTCCAGGAGATCACAGTGCTTTCCCACTTCTCTGCATGATGCTCCCAGCAGCCACTATCTTGTAAGATAAAACATTGCCCGTGTATGACCATTCTCTTGGTACATAAAGTGTGTCCTGCAATTCAAGGCACTTTGGAAACCTACAATCTATTTTCAGCTATGGTAGGACCCATTATTTAGCAAAGTTCTTCTTAGTACCTAGTAGTTTAAAAGCATCACTGCAGTTTACAAAATATACTATATGTATGAACAACTTTTGCCTGTGCTCCTAACTATCCCTACCTAGTGCCAGTGCTCTGTGTCCTGTATCATTCACCCCCATGAGATTCTCCTCCAACTTCTTGGGGGAATAGCACAAGCTCTTTCCACACTTCAGATTAAGGCCATCCTTAAAGATCCTTTTATCAGCCATCTACATGTTCCATCTACATACTCCATGATCATTCTCATCCATATCCATGGCTGCAGGTACACTGTTTCTTCATTTATGTCTCCAGCCCAAACAGCCCAGTTCCAGACCCACAATCCCAACTCCTGGGTGGGGCTTCTATTTCTATGTGTTGCTATTACCACAAATTCAATATGAAACTTCAGCCATTCATCACGACTTCCTCACCTTGTTGCCATTTTCCTTCTTTATATTAACAGCATCATTATTTACTAGTTACTCAAGCTGGACATCTTGGAGTTTCTTCTAGTGACTCTTTTCACTCCTTGACTCTAAGTGATCACTGCGGTTTGCCAATTCTAACTCTGAAATGTAATCAAGTCTGCCACCTCCTCCCAATTTCCAGTGCCATCAGCCTCATTCAGGCATTCATCTGGGCTGATTTTATCGACTGGCATGCTCCTTTTAATTGACCTTCCAGCCTGAATATTCCTTCTCTAAATCATCATCAACCCCCAAATTTTCTGTTTCTCCTGTTAACATCACCAAAGCATGTTTCCTTACAAACGTGATTGTTACCCTCACCCCTTCTAAAAAATGCCTCCACATTCCTTTAATGCTTATGTTCCCTGTCACCTTCACAATCAAGTTCAAATTCCTAAGTGTAGATTTCAAGATCCACCATAAATAAGGACCAGGTGCCTTTCTTGTCACACAGTATCTTGATTAAAAGTTCAAACTCTGGAGCTGGATGGCCCAGCTGGATGGTGCTGAGCAAGGCCTCTGTACATGATAGTGTAGGCTGAGAGGTCCTGTGTGAAGCATGTGGCCTAGGAGTGGGTGACTATGAAAGGTAGCCCATGCACCACCACCAAACTGTGTCTTAGCATGGGGCTGCTCCAGGCTCAGAAGGAAGTGGCATCACTTTCTGTTTCACAAAAAGACAATATAGGATTTGGTTTCCTTATCTTTACAGTACGGATAATTTTAGGATTTACCTCATGGGGATATTGTGAGGATTTAGTGAATTAATGTGTGTAAAGTCCTTCGGAGAGTTCTCAGATCATTGTAAGTGTAGCTGACTTGTTCCTTATACTTTAAGTAAACATTAGAGTCCATTTACTCTTACTATATATAGTCTGTACTTTTTTCATCTTCGTATCTTTTATTGCTTATTTTCTTTCCCCTCTCAAAAATTCCTTCCTCTAGCATACTAGGCTCCAATTTCTGCCTGTTAATATCTTCTTTTTCCTAGTTCAGCTGAGATGCCATGATTGCCTGCATTGAGTTTTCCTTGACCCTCATGTGTATGAGTTTTCTAGCCCTAAACTCAACTCTTGGGCACCAATGGACCTCTGACATGGCATATTAACCATAATATGTATTTTATTATATAAACTCATTTCAAGCACTTAATTATTTTTTCCCCAGTACTGGGGCTTGAACCCAGGGGTGCTTTACCACTGAGCTATATTTACAGTCTACCTTTCTTGAAAGATTTTAAGTGTTTTTTTGGTATTGTATAAGTTTCCACCTTATGTTCTCACAGTGCCTAGAAAATTATAGTGACAGAATAGGTTGGTATAAGTAATACCAGAACCTACTGGTGTTGTGTAGCATAAACAGTGCTTTCTGTACAGTATTTAAATGACTTCTCACACAATTTTGTAGTATTTTCGCCCTTAACAAAGGAAAACTTAAAATAAATAATTTTTGTAGTCATAAATTGTTAAGAGCCGCAGCCGAAGGGGCCCCAGCAAACTCCCAGCTGCCAGCAAACTTCCAGCTGCCAGCTGATGATTGGCTTACAGCGGCCCCAGCAAACTTGTAGCTGCCAACTGATTGGCTCCTCTGTGGTGATGCTCATTGGGTTGTTTCCCCGCCCTTTCAGACCACGGAGCTGCTCATTGGGGGACTTTTTTTGGCTCCGCCCACACGACCCAGCCAATCGGCCTCAAGAGCAGGAGGAGTAGGGGAGGTGGAGAGGCTTGTGGGAAGCCGGTGGTGGCAGTTGGGCTCTGAAGGTTTTCCTGAAGAGCTGAGTGGTTTGGCGTGTGTGTTCTAAAAATAAAGTTCATTTCTTTTGACAAGTGGCTCCTGAATTGTGCCCAGCCAGACTGAGGCATTTGGTGGCCCATACGGGGAACAAACCCGAGACCTTGGTGTTATTAGCACCAAGCTCTGATGAATCCAAATTTTAAAAATTTAGAGTAAAGATTGTTATTTTAAGTTTATCTTTGGGGAATATATACCCCTTCCCAATAAATAGTTAAAAGAATGGTGGGGACAGAGATAAGAACCAAGATCTTTCTGGCTCAGAGACTGAGTTCTTTTGACTTCATGATAGCAATTTGTCTGACTCTTCACCTAACCTAGAACTATCCTTTATTGATCATATATTTCTAGATTCTTTTCTTACATTACTCCGAATATTCCTTGCAGAGTGGTATTATTATTATTATTATTATTATTATTATTATTATTATTATTATTATTATTTTGCAGATAAGAAAATTAAGGCTTAAAGGTGTTAGGCAATTTATCTTCTTTAATTTTGCTCATCATGTCTATTACATTCAGATGATTCAAATCCTAGAGTTCAGTGTTATGGTTTGAATATGAGGTGTACCTCAAAAGCTGCTGGAATGTTTGGAGGTGAAATGATTGGACTGTGAGAGCTGTAACCTAATCAGTTCATGGGTGGTAACTGTAGGCAGGTGGGGCATGGCTGGAGGATGGAAGGATTGTTCTTCTCTGTGGCCTCTTTCTTTTTCTCCCTCTGCCTGGCCTCCATGGGTTGAGAAACTCTCCTCCACTTTACCCTTCCACCATGATGTGCTGCCTCACCTTGGGCCCAGAGCCATAGAGTCATCTGAACTGTGAACCCTAAATTAAAATTTCCTCCTTTAAGTTGTTCTTGTCAGGAATTTTAGTCACAACAAAGAAAAGCTCACTAACACAGAAATTCTCCCTCCTGTAAGCTGTTGTTGGGGATTTTGGTCTCAGCAACATAAGACTGCCTAACATAGGATAAAATATTACACTTAGAAAAATAAGAATACACAACTTAGGATCCTGAATGTGCCTCTTGAGCTAAATTCCATGCACTGAAAACAAAGAGAAAATAAAAGGAAGAAAGCAGTATCAGAATTAATGGTTACATTTGAAAATAACACAAGAATATAATTTTGAAAAGGGAAAAATTGGGGGAGGACTTGCTGGGAAATTAGTATGACTTATTTAGGAGTAAAACCACCATTAGTACTAAACTGTTATATATATATATATATATATATATATATATATATATATATATATATATATATATATATATACTCAGCTTCCGAAGTACTTAAAAATGCTTAAAATATAGATATTATTTAAAGTTACATGTCTTGAATATCATTAGTCAAGTTTGCCAATACTTACTCTTTGATTGGAAAAGCTTGTTGGTTTGAGAAAAATATTGCACAAGTGAAAATAAAAAGGAAAAAAAAGGAACTAAAATAGTCCCAAAGAAATGACTCTAAAAGAGTAACCCTCCTTACAAAAATACTAGTTTCTAGAGCTCCCAGAGTGAATAAGGCGAGACACTTGCAATGCATTATAAATGTGTAATTACCATTTAAATAGAGGAAGAAAGCTAATGAGTGAATTAAGAAAATGGCATTTCTTTTAGCCAATGAGAAAATTGGCATTTCAGGCAATAATCATCTAATCTTCAGAATCCAGTTAACAAAGCTATTGTCATTCTGCCACTCACCCTCACCCTTTTAACAGGCATTCCCTAGCAAAAGGAAACAACAGGTAAGTCTTTCTCCATGATTTTCAGGCACAATTCACTCATTAGGCTCTGGCATGCTCACTGTATAATTTAACAGTGCATGTTTATCAAAAGGGAGCCAAGAGCCAGGTGTGGTGGCACATGTCTGTAATCCCAGGGGCTTGGGAAGCTGAGGCAGGAGGATCACAAATTTGAGGCCTGCCTGGGCAATGTAGTGAGGCCTTAACAAATTCCCAAGACCATGTCTCAAAATAAAAAATAAAAGCCTAGGGATGTGGCTCAGAGGTCAAGTTCCTGTGGATTCAACCCCCATTACAAAAATAAATTTAAAAAGTTTAAAAAGACAACAAAGAGACATAAAACTTTCTCTTTAATTCTGCCTTTTTAATTACTTTGGCATCCAAATTATAAGATTAAACACAATTTTGAAGTAAATTTTTATTAATGGCACAATCATCCTGATTAGAAATCATCTCATTCCACCTCTAGTCCAATACAGGCTTTCACTAACAACATTCTTATTTAGGGATTTCCCCATTAACACCTGTTCATGGATATGGTTGAACAAGTTGGATGTAGAAAATATTGCTTTATCCCATGAAGGCACTGAATGTTCTTTTCAAATGAGATAAAAATTTGTCATGTAGAATGCATAGCTCTTTGAAAAGTATCAAATGTGTCCCTATTGAATATCTGCATAATGAAGTATAGAGGGTAAAAGATTGGTTAAGAACCACACAGATTAGCTGGCAAGACCCCTCACCTGATGCATGTGCATTTTGCAAGTCTAATCTATTCCCTTTGAGTTCCTACAACTCTTCTTACCATGAGATTAGCTACTTCTTATGATGGGTTTGGCAAAATTCATTTGGACTTATCAGGTTGTACGTTGGTTAGATTAATTATTGAAACCAAATATCTAAAAAGAAGTATAAAGACCTGAGTATTTCTGAATTAAGAATACAAATGTGAAGCATGAAAAAAGTATTCAATCATGGGCTAAAAGGCCATGCATGCACACAGTGTGACAAAAGTGATGGGGCTGTGGGTTGCATACTTGCAACTTTATTCTGGTTCTTTCTTTGTATCTTCATATGGCAATTTTATTTGGCATCTTTAAAAATTTTGTTATAAGACAGTTTAGCAAGTTAAGTGGACACTGTTTAACCATTCAGTTATAATTTTTATTATCTAAGTCATGGATTCACAAACTATGACTCACATACTAAATATGGGTCTCTGCATGTTTTTATGAATAAAACTTTATTGGAATACAAACATGTGCATCCATTTATGAATTGTGTATAGTTGTTTTTGCACTAGTAGTTTAGCAAGTATTCATGACAGGGCTCAGAAAGTCTAACATATTTACTGTCTGGCCCATTATAGAAAACCTAGGTGAGTCCCTGGTTAAAACTTCCATCTCTTATTGTTCTAGATGGGAATTATACTTTCTAGACACATCCTTCTACTGTTTTCTATTCTCTGACCCATTTGATCTGTTTTTGTTTTTCTACTTCACCAAAACACCCCATTTTTAAGTTATCCTTTTTTGTCTAGCAAATCTGCCAATTTATGTTTATGTATTTTCCTCTTCTCAGTAAGCATCACAATTAATTCTAATCCAAACTTTTTTAACTTGAATGTAAAAGTGGTTACAGGTGGCTTGGTTTCTGCATTCAGTCAATTCAAAGAAAAACAGACTCAATCAAAATGAAAAGATATAATTGAAAGAATTTAAAGATTTGGTTAGGCTCTAAAGAGAATGCTAAAGAGACTCAGGAAGAGTATGCTCTTAATGAATAGTTGACGGTTTCAAAATCCCATCATCCCAGAATCACTGCTTTCAATGCTCTCTCCTAGATGGATGACAGATGCTGTGGTGGATGCCATGGTATGCTGCCCAGACCTCCTTTCCAGGAGCAAAGCACTCACTTCAGATGCCAGGCCCTTTTTGAAAACTGCCTTCAGTCAAAGGGAACCAGCTACTTCACTCATAGTTAAGCTCTTTTGTAGGGCATCCTGTATCTACTGATAGTGGAAGTTTGCGTACCTTGCTTTCATTTGAGACAACCTCTAAGGCTAGCCTGGTTCCAGTGCTCCCCGTATAACCCATCAAGGCCTCTCTGGTGATTATATGGCAGTTCAAACCCTTCTTCTGCCCAAGTCTATTTCTGTTTTTCCCTTACATGTGTTACTCCTGGGGGCATCCCCCTCTCAACCCCTAAAGGCAAACCTCTGCCATCCAGCCTATTTCTCAGGGAGACAAACTTAAGACAGCTGTTCTCTTCAAACTCTTTCTCTCATCCCATTTCCTGCTATACCTTGTCTTTTTAGATTTCTTACTTGTCCCTCCTCACAGACCTGTTTCCTCCATTGCTGGATAAAACAATTTTCTCTCAATGGAGTTCACTACCTTTTTTAAAACTTTACCATTAAGATATGAAGGAAATCCATAGCTAGTTCTATAATTTATGGTAGTGCGTTTCAATGTCTAATTTTAGGTTCTCAAAATAGTCTCTTTGTAAAAGATGGACTTGAGGGGCTGGGGTTGTGGCTCAGCGGCAGAGCACTCACGTAGCATGTGTGAGGTACTGGGTTCAATCCTCAGCACCACGTAAAAATAAAATAAAGGTATTGTGTCCAACTATAACTAAAACAAACAAACAAAACAGATGGACTTGAAATATCAGGTCTGTTCTTTTAGTGTTTAACTGTTTCATTTTGAACAGAATATCTCAACAAAAACCATTTAAAGCTGTGCTTTTTACCTTATGTATTTAAAAGGCTTTAAATGATTATTGGAGGGTAAACTGTAGTGTGAAAACTCCTCTTCTGTAGCCCTGCAAAATTATTTGCTTCAAAATGAAATGCTCTGGCATAAACAACAATGGAAAAATAAGAAGTCAAACATTTTTAAAACTCCTAACATTGAGCTCTTGTTTGGCAAGTATGTCTCAGAAAAAAAAGGAAAGAAAGAAGGAAGGTAGGAAGGAGGAAGGGATTGAGGGAAGGAGAGAAAGAGAGAGAAGGAATGGAGTGGAGTGAGAGAGAAGGAGAGGGGAAGGAAAGTAGGGAAGAAGCAAAAGAGAGTAGGACAACCACTATGAAACCAATCAGAAAACAGTTGTTTATTCATTAATTACTTTGCATATAGTACCTCTGAGAATTCTAGAAGGATTATCTTTTCTGGAGACTAAATGTTTAATTTTGTGAAATATCCAGTGTTGGCATCAGTTAGAATAAGCAACTCATCTTTATTGGACTTAAAATTAAAAGTAAGAAAATAAATGGAAAGAGTAATATGAGGTGGGGGGAGTTTAGTTCTATTAATAAATATGAAAATAACCTATATAGTATTCAAAATGAAACAATTATAGTATTGAGGAATGATTAGTCAGAAGATCAATATCAGTTAGTAGACATACAAAAATATACATAAATGCAAATGGAAATTTAATTTATGAAAATATTTCCATCTCATATCACTGGTGTAACCATGGACTTCATGTTGGTCCTTTACTTTTATATAATAAGCTTGTCTTCTTTATAGTTTCTGACTTAAATTCTAATTTGTTTGATATTAGTGTAGTTAGCACTGTTTTCTTTTGATTTTCATCTTCATGGAATGACTTTTCCAATACGTTCACTTTCAATCTATGTGTGTCCTTAAAGGTGAAGTGAGTCTCTTGTAGGCAGCATATACTTGGTTCTTGTTTTGTTTAATACATTTGACCACTTTGTATCTTTTTTAAAAAAAAAATTGTTTTAGGTTGAAGGTAGACACAATAACCTTTATTTTATTTTTATGTGGTGCTTAGGATCAAACCCAGTGCCTCACGTGTGCTAGGCAAGTGCTCTACTGCTTTGCCACCACCCCAGTCCACTCTGTGTCTTTTGAATAGAGAATTTAATGCATTTTACACTCAAGATAATTGATAAGGATTCACTGCTGGCATTATATGGTTACTATATAGTGATAAAAGGATAAATTCATGAAGCAAATAAAAGAATTATATATATATATATGTATGTGTGTGTATATGTATACATATATATATAATTCTTTTATTTGCTTCATGAATTTACCCATTTATCACTATATAGTAACCATATAATGTTAAAATGGTAAATTCATGAAGCAAATAAAAGAATTATATATATATGTATGCATGTATGTGCGGGTGTGTGTGTGTGTGTGTGTGTGTGTGTATACACACACACACATATACATACACACCTCCATTCAACATTGGCAAACCTAAATACACAAAGTAAATATTTAATAGACCCAAAGGGAGGGACAGACAATAATATAACAATAGTAAGGGACTTCAATAATTCACTTTCAACAGACAGAAATAAATTAAGAAACATTGGATTCCAACTCAGACCAAAGCTCAAGAGCAGCAGAAGACATACTCTTCTCAAACACACATGAAACATTCTCCAGGACAGACCCCATTCAGCCACAAAACAGGTCTTAAAAAAATTAAGGAGAATGAAATCATACTATGTTTTCTTATCACAATAGTGTGAAACTAGAAATCAATAATAGTGGGAAATCTGGGAAATGCACTAATATGTAGAAATCAAGGAACATCCATCCTCTGGAACCTCCAATAGATCAAAGAAAAAAATCTAAAGGAAATAAAAAAGTACCTTGAGACAAACAACATATGAAAATGTAGAGGGTGCAACAAAAGTAGTTCTAAAAGGGAAGTTTATGGCAATTTGTGACCACTGAAGGGTAATGGAAAATAATATTCCTACAAGACAGCTCCCCAAGAAAAATGGAGGGACAGTGTGGTGTGGAGGAGGAGAGAGGAAAGTTAGCTAAACAAGAAACCTCTCCCAGTACATCATTTCCCAGAAATAATGGACCCTGAGGGAAAAAGCAAACATTCATCCCTCCCTGGGTTCATCCCCACCATCTCCACCAAAAGCAAACATTCACCCCTTCCAAATCACAATGGGTCCTGAAGGAAGGAGGCAAATACTGAAATACCCTTTCCCATTACACATGAGTCCTGGAAGGAGAAAAGCAAATAGTAAAGCTATCGGTAACAGTGAGTCCCAGCGGAAGGAGTAGTGAGCTTTCCCAGTGATGAGGAGTTTCAATCTTTTTACAACTGCCTTCCTAAGTTAAAATTTTAACCTGCAAAACTAGATCCCTGACTGTCCAAACTGCACACCCCCAGTCTCCAATGATTAATTCACCCTCATTGTAAACTCTAAACCCCAAACTCCTTCTGTAACCTGGGGTGGGGGAATTTCCCATACCCAGAAAATGAGCCCTCCTGTTCCTGATGGATTGATTTCACTGCAGAATAAAGGAAAGCTTGCTGATCTGAGGTTTGCTTCCTCCTGCCTCCATCACTTGTGTACTGTGCGCTTACAACCACATTGAAAAAGACTGGGATTGTGGCTCGGCAGTACAGCGCTTGCCTAGCCCTGGCGGGACCTGGGTTCCCTACTCAGCATCACATAAAAATAAAGGCATTGTGTTGTGTCCATCTACACCTAAAAAATAAATATTTAAAGAAAAAGACTCTCAAAAAACCAGCCTAAAGTTAAATATCAAAGAACTTGGAAAATAACAAATTAAGGGCAAAGTTAGAAAAAAATAGAAATAGTAAAGATTCCAGTAAAAACAAATGAACTAGTGCAAAATCAAAAGAAGTGCTGGTATTTGGAAAGACAACCTAAATCAACATTTAGCTACACTAACCACACTCAGATTTCTAAAACAGCTTTATTTAGGCACTATTGTATCTTCATTTTCTGCCATCTTTTATTAAATGTTCAGGTATTGAAAATTTGTCCACATTTTACAGATTTAATTTCCCATTTTCTTTCTTAATAATGCAAATTCCATTCCTGCAAAGTTGTTTAATAGATGGGGGGTGGATTACATGCAGGAAATTCATGTGATATCCTCTTTGGGAAATTTACCATTGAAGACACTTCTTCTTTCTCTGGAAGATCTGTTATCTATTCCTCATATCCTATGAAAAGAGAAAATAAGTTGACCTTTTCTAATTCTTTCTAGCAAAAGTCAACAAAAACTTACCTAATTTGAAAATATGTTAACCACAAAATACTGATAGACAATCAAAGTTTTTCTACTCTGAGATTTTATTGTTATTTTAATATTTAGGGCTCAAATGCCTGAAGGAAGTAAGTATCACCTTGGGTGTGAATTTGACAAAGAAAAAAAGGTCAAATATTTGAAGTAAACCCAAAACTTGATGTCTCCAGTGAGAAAAAAAAATTGTGCATAATCAGTGAATCTCTACTTTTATCAAATCATCTTCTGAATTTATTTTCTAGGAAAGAAATGAGGATGAAGAGCAATGCTATTACTACCTCTCCTGGAAAATTGTTCCCTTTGTAAATGAGGAACATCACAGATTAATAACACACACACTATATAACATCTTATAGGTTCCATACTTTGCTTCTCCACAAGTCAGAAGTCTCCTAGTTCTGGCTTGCACTTTTAAGACTATCATATGCAAATAGGCTGCCAATTGTAACTCCAAAAGATGCTGAGTCTCCCTCCACATTCAGACCATCTTTTCTTGATCTCTATGACACTGTTGTCTCATGCTTTTTCATCTTTTTCCTAATTCCTTTTGCAAGATTTTGTTTCCCTTATTAACCCTTTAATGCAGTATAGAAAATAATCTTGCCTTGTGAATTCGATTACCATTTATTCCTTATAATGGATCTAATATAACTAATGGTTCTCTATCTGTAAGCTGTTTCTACCTAAAATAAAGAAGAATACAACCCTGTGTTCTTTTCCAACCATTTCTCCTACAAATTCTCGTGGAATTTAAAATGGAGGGGAAAAAAACCCTTAAATAAAGTAAATTCTCTGTAGTCTTCTGGTTTGATTTCACCTCTGCGAAAAAGTAGCAATTGCCTGCACTTTAGCTCCTCTTCTGAAATAGCTTTCTGAAACATCTCATAATTCCATTATCACCAACACAATTTCTACATAACAAGATCTAGGAGTTGGCAATGGAGTGTGTATGTGCTCAATATTTCATCCTTGCCCTTCAAGGTTAGCTCTGCTCTTCACTCAAATTTTGGAACCTAAAATGTGGTTCCAGGCTTTTAGCATTTGCCTCTGTGATCCAGAACACCATAATAATCTAGATGTAACCTCCAACCCCCTAAAGTTATTTCTAGTGGTAATGATAAAGGACCTTATAGCACCCTTTCCTCAATCATATTATCTAAAAATTTTTGAGGTCCATTTAAATGAACAGGTGGTGTGGGATTGGGGCACAGTTCTGACTCCAATTGGGGCTCTGGGATCTGAGCCTGAGCAGCAAAGTGGCAATAGGCTGGCCCAGGAACTGGGTGATGAGCCAAAGGAAGCCAAGAGTTGAGTCTTGAGTAAGGGACAGCCTTATAACTAAGAGAAAGATTAAAGAATTGAGTTGAAGAGTGGACACTGGGTCACCTAAGGTAATAGGTAAGATGAAGTGAATTAATTTAGGGAAAGTGTGCAAAGATTCCTTAAGGCAATGGTCGTTTTTGTTAAGTTTTCTGGGTTGAGTATGAATTGAGGAACAAAGGAAGCAATTACATCCCCAACTGAGTTGAAAAATTTTAACACTTCTCCATCAAAATTGTGATTTTTTTACCAGCTCTAGTGTAGCTATTGAAGTTATAAGAGTATGTCTCAGAAATGAGAACAATGAAATCTGCTGTTAAGTTTCCCATTCATACTTTAATTTTGATGGTAGAATAAGTAAGGAAGGAATTTTCAACTGTCAGTTACTGGAAAGGCCCAGGACATCCCCTAAAATAAATGGAAGTACTTGCCACCAACATCCCAAGTGTTTACAGGAACCGTTACTCCTCTTGAATAAATGTTGGCTCTGTATCTGTTCAAAATAGTGGTGAATGTAGAATTAGGCTTATTTTCAGAATAGTTAGGGTTAAAATTATTTTATTAGCTAGAGTACATTTATATAATATTTTGTTTTCCTTGCTTTATAATATAGAATTCTCTTTTTATCTATCCACAGAAGAATTAAAGCATTTGATTATAAAAAATCAATTAAAATAAATGGAATGTCATTTAAAATATCAATAATTAGTAATAAATTTAACAATTATTTATTTTATTTTCTGTATCCCCTTACTAGAATGTAAACTCTGTGAAAGAAAGGATTTGATCTTTTTTAAAAAAATATTTATCTTTTAGTTATAGGTGGACACAAAATCTTTATTTTTATGTGGTGCTAAGGATTGAACCCAGTGCCTCACACATGGTAGGTGAGCGCTCTACCTCTGAGCCACAACCCCAGACCTTGATCTTTCTTTTTTATCATTACATCCTTAATGACAGATACTACCTAGTGCATAATGAGTATTTAACAAAGGTTTTCAGAAGGAATAGATGAGAATCAAGGAGGCACCAAGTATGTGGGCAAATATTTATATTCCCTTAACATTTAGAACTTTTAAATGTGCTTTAGAGTTTATAATTATATGGCTGAAAACAAGAATATTATATCAAATCAGCAATCAATATTTTGATGCTTCATTAGTCATTTAAGGGTATTATTTAAAAGAAAGACTGATGTTTCTACAAGGAATTTAAAAAAAAAAATTTCTTTTTTGCACCGCTGAGGATAGACCTCAGCACTTTGCATGTGGTAGGCAATACTCTACCACTGAGTTGCATGCCCAGCAGACTGATGCTTCCAGAAGCCAACCAAGATCATTGGATTTTAAAGTACAATAAATCTTTAAAAAATTTTTTTTGTTCTAATTAGTTATAATGACAGCTGAAGGCACTTCAATTCATAGTACACAAATGGAACACGATTTTCCACTTCTCTGGTTGTACAATAAATCCTTAATAGGATAAATTCTTCTAGCAGAATACAGTTTCCACCTAATTAACAAGGCCTAGAATATCTATAGTACAAAATCAAACAGAAGAGATGGTATGAGAATAACTAAGTTAAACAAAAATTAAGTGCAATTGTTGAACCGTATTTGCAGAGAGGATTCATGTTTTTTTCTTCTGAATTGTAGATTAAAGAATCTTCCCTGTAATTTTAGCTGCTCAGACGCTGAGGTTGGAGGATCGCAAGTTCAAGGCTAGTGTCAGCGATTTAGGGAAAATACGTCTCAAAATAAAAAATAAAAAGGACTGGGGCTCTCCCATCTGGGGCTCTTCCATCTGGGGCCTAAGTCGCAGCGACAAGGCTAAACGCACCAAGAAGGTCGGAATTATTAGTAAATATGGGACCCACTACGGTGCCTCCCTCCAGAAAAGGTTAAGAAATTTGAAATCAGCCAGCACGCCAAGTACACCTGCTCCTTCTGTGTCTAAACCAAGATGAAGGAGACCCACTGTGGGGATCTGGCAGTGCTGATCCTGCATTGAAAACAGTGGCTGGTGATGCCTGGACCTACAACACCACTTCCACTCTCACAGTCAAGTCTGCAATCAGAAGGCTGAAGGAATTGAAAAACCAGAAGAAGTTCTACCATTTGAGACATCCCTAGCCTACAATAAATGGGCTAATTTACATAAAAACAACAAAAGGACAGGGAATATAGCTCAGTGCTAGAGCGCCCCTGGGTTCAATCCCTAGTACTGCAAAACAAACAACCTCTCCCCAAGCTTTGCTGATGGCTCTTTGCTCAACACCCTACTCTTAGGGGTAAAATTTGCCACTTTATGCATAAATACAAAGAAAATGATTACACAAGAAGTCAGGATCTTGGAAGTAAAATATAAAAAATAAAAGTAAATAAAAAGCAGCCTCTTGCCACAATGTAATGTGTTCAACAGCTCTTTCTTTCCCTACCTTTCTTATTTTTTTTTTTTAGAGGTAAAGAATAAGGAGGCACAGGTGGGGTGTAGAATAAGGAATATGTTCTATCTTATCCTATCTTGTCCTTATATGTTCACAAGGAAAGAACAGAAAATCTTGAAGCTGGAGAAATACAAATTTATAGACAAAAATGGAGGTCTTAAACAAGCAGAATATTTAGGCAGTCCTTATATTTTTTCCTAAGCCTGTTAGTGGACACCTATTTTATCTTTGGTTCTATCTATCTTATCTATGGGTCCTTCTTATAAAAGATATATGATCTGAATAAAGAAAATAAAACCATATTGAGCATTAGGAGGGGAAAAAACCCAAATTTATAGGCAGATATGAACTACAGAATTATTTTCCAAACCTTTGGCAAACTCCTTTTGAAACAAAATTACATGATAAAGTACCATAGGAAGAGAAAAAATACTAAAATGAGGATGATAAGAGAACCTAAAAGTTCTCCTAATTCAGTAGAATAATCAATAGAATTCTACTAATTTTTGTACGTTAGAACCTGATGTCAGAGGACTTTCAGAAGAATGCCCATTGGAAGAAAATGAAAACATATTATTAAGTACAAGACAAATGGTCAAAGTGGTAGGAATAAACATACATGGATTTTTAACAAGAAATAATTAAAATAGTTATAAACTGCAGAAAATTCAGAAATTGTATTGAAAAGTCACAGTGTACGAATGAAGCAAGCTGAAATGCAGCATGATCTTGAGAAATGGAGAATAAGAAAAGAGAATCCACTTGGTCTTGACACCTTGAAGCAATGCAAACTAGTAGTATAGCATTGTGTTTCCTACTTCCACTTTGGTTCCTTAGTGAACAATATTTAAACCATTATAATATGTTTTAATCTCTTAAGTAGTTTAAAAAAATTATGCTCAAACCATAGAGTAAGCACTTCAAGATAATTATAGCCCAGGACACAACATAAATATTACACATTTGACAGGGTTAAATTAATGACAGGATTTAAGAGATAGAAGGAAAGGATGAATGTAAGAAAATACAGGGGATCAAATTGTCTTATTTTAAAAATAATGGGAGAAGTACTGAGATATAAAAATAGAGGTTAAATGGATTATTCAAAGTCCATCCACAAGATAGCCAGCAGAAGAAATATTAGTGATCTTAAGTTCTAATAAGCACAAACAATGACAAATAATAATTTTAAATCTCCAAATAAAAAGATGATATTATCTACTAACAACAAAATAATAAAAAAATACATTGATAGTGAAAGATAAAATCTTCAACTTTCATGATGGGGAATCAATGAATAGCATGTAAAGTCAGTAAGTCATGAAAAACCTGTAATACCAGCAGCTCGGGAGGCTGAGGCAGGAGGATCTTGAGTTCAAAGCCATCCTCAGGTATTTAGCAAGCCCTGACTAACTTCGTGAGACCCTGTCTCTAAATGAAATTTTAAAAAGGGTGGTGATCTGGTTTAGTGGTTGAGTGCCCCTGGGTTCAATTCCTGGTACTAAAAAAAAAAAAAAGGGCTGGGGTTGTGGCTCCAGCGGTAGAGCACTGCCTAGCACCTGTGAGGCCCTGGGTTCTATCCTCAGCACCACATAAAAATAAATAAATAAAATAAAAGGTATTGTGTCCAACTATTAAAAAATATATATATATTTTAAAAAAAAGAAGTCATGAAAAGAAGATATAACCATCTAATTCAAATAAGAGGAAGTAACCAGCAAAAGAAGTACAAAGTACGTTCTATGTAACATTTCAAAAGTTTGACAGTACAAATATGATTTAAAGATATTTTGATGATTGACATTTGTAACTAAGAGGATAATATCTGGAAAGAAGTTGTTGGAAATAGGAAAATTAATTATTTTTTCTTTTCAAGCTATAATTTCTGTACTTTTTAACTTATCCTTACCGTGTGGATATATTATTTTATGACATAAAAACATAAAACATTTCCTAATAATGAGCTTAGCATTCTCTTCACTGATAGTATTCCAAAGTGTTATGCTATAATTTCATTATAACTATTATAATAGTGTTATTGGACTCAATAATATCCTCGTTCCAGGACTTGCTTATAAGAAACTCCTAGAATACTAAAACAACATAAGAATACAAGGATAAAATAAACATACTCATGCATAAAATGGTAATAGGCACAGCAATACCACAGAAAAGCTATCAATAATATTCCTGTGAGTATCAGCATCACGATTCCAAACATGTCAACTGAAACATATGAAAAGAAATATATTTTAATAATAGAAAATATTTCTTACATCTTTATCCTTTCTATTATCATTTGTAATGTGACTATCAGATACACATTACAAATCATTATTGAAAATAATGATAAAATAACATGTATTACAAATTCCAATGAAACTGCATTTAATACAATAATCACCAACATCTAAAAATAATCTGGGTGCTAAAAGGAGGTAACCTTTAAATCTTCTCTATTTTGGTAAATGACTAAGGCTCTCATTTATTTTTCTCCATTATTTTTTCTTGAATTACATTTTTGGTACTTTCTCAATAGATAAAACAGCAGATCTTTCAGATTACTAACTCTATAAGGATGCACATAGACATCATGATGTGGTTTTTTGTTTGATTCATTATCAAAAACTCAGCCCAGGCTTGCTAAGAAAGAAGATTTCTAACTCTCACAAACTTTTTATTCCTCTCTACTATGCAGCTTATTGTACTGTTATATTGTAAAATGAAACTAGGAGGGAAAAAATATGAAATTGGAGACTTGAGTTTCTATTCATACTAAATACATACTAAATGCTTCTTTATAAACTGCAAGCACCTGTGCTTTACATAGACCTGATAGTACCTGAAGTCACTGGGGACTTGAGGGCAAAATTGTATCTTTTCACTTCAATTAAGAAAAAAGAGATAGCTGGTTGTTCTGGATGGGTTCTCTCATATAGTTGGGTTTTCAGATGGAAAGTCTTTGTTTCAAACTTTTGGAAAGCTTAAAGATACAGATATATTTTCCTACCTTGATACATTCTATAGAACATCTCAAAAGTTTGACAGTACAAATATGACTTAAAGATGTTTGGATGATTGACATTTGCGAAGTCTTAGGGAGTCCTGGTTTTGAAGGGCATTTCTCAATATAGACTACATTCACTGAGGAAATATGTTATAATAGTGCTATTGGGCTCAATGATATCCTAGTTCCAGAACTCGCTTATAAGAAACTCTTGGAATACAAAAACAACATAAGAATACAAACCTCCCTGAACTAGATTATGAATATCATACCTCAGAAATTTTTAAAAATAAAATTTAAAGTATTTAACAAGTCAGATGGCAAGACATCCACCAGTTGAAATGGTGGCTCATAATCTGAATCTACACTGGCTGGAAACAACCAATAAGCATGTATGGGTCTAGGGAGCACTGATGTACATCTCTGGATTTGCTGTTTTAATAAAGTAAATAGGGGCTGGGGATGTGGCTCAAGCGGTAGCGCGCTCGCCTGGTATGCGTGCGACCCGGGTTCGATCCTCAGCACCACATACCAACAAAGATGTTGTGTCCGCCGAGAACTGAAAAATAAATATTAAAAATTCTCTCTCTCTCTCTCCTCTCTCACTCTCTCTTTAAAAAAAAAATAAAGTAAACAGGATAGTTTTAAATGCTTCAAATTAGCAAATCACTACTATTTGCAAGTTGGTGGAATAAAGTACATATAAATTTAAATAAGGAAAACTCACCTTTACAGTTTGACCAAAATATAGAATTGAATGGACACCCAGCAAATGGAAAACAAAATTTTTTGCAAACCTTTTCTTCATTGCACCAAATACACTGTATTTAGAAAGAAAATAATAATAATCAAAGCAGTGCCCACATATGATAATCCAATCACAGTAAGTTTTCACTACTAGTTCAGTAAGTATTCAATAAATAACAGCCATCATCATCGTCATGGCTTATTATTTGTAGTACATGTTATTGGTGGCCTTCCCATGTCTTCTTTACCAGGCCCAAGCACTCAAACCTCAGCAGCAATAAATTTTGTCTGCGATTGACTCACAAATTTTCCTGCTCTTGATTGACTCCCTTTGGTAGATGAGGATCATCTTGCTCTTGAGATTATCCTCACCCTGGACCAGTAACTGACTGGTATGGGGTTCAAAACCATAAGCATCCTTGCCTAAGTCGGGGACAATTCTGCTATGTGATTTTTTTTAAGTTGTAAATGGACACAATATCCTTATTTATTTATTTATTTATTTATTTTTATGTGGTGTTGAGGATTGAACCCAGTGCCTCACACCTGAGGGGCAGGTGCTCTACCACTGAGCTATAGCCCCAGCCCCTGAATTTTTTTTCTTTTTCCTCAAGAGCTGTCCATGATTCAGGGCAAATGTGGGCTTTAGCTGAGACCCTGTCTTTTCTTGGCTCTCGTCCCTTGTTTTCCTGAATCCTTCATATCTTCATGGGATTTTGCTAACAAACAGCCACTGAAAAATCGCATGGATCTTCAGACTCTGCATTTAAACCCAAGATACTATGTCACAAAGCAGTAATAAGGGCTGCATTAGATAGTTTTTAAAATGTCTCCAATACTCTCCTTTTCCCCTTGTCTGCAGAAACCACTCTTTTCTCTGGGGAATCTTTCTCTGTTACCATGGCCCTGGTGGTGTTATCAATTAGGCTTATCTCACCTCCCTCTGCCTTCTGCTCATTGGTGGTCAAGTAATCATGTGTAAATAAGAAAGCTGAAGTCCCTTGCTGAAGTAAATGAAAAAAAGGCACAATGGTGAAAACTATTATTAGAAACTATTATAAGAAAGAATTAAAAAAAAAGAAAAAAGGACAGAGTGGTAAAAATGGCTGTCACATAGGAACTACCATGTGACAGGTATTGTTCTGTCTTTCATGCATTCTCACTCCATCCTTTTGAAAACTTTGTGTGCTAGATACCATTATGTCCACTCTATAAATGAGGACAATAAGGCACATAGCAACTACATGACTTATGCAATATGGTCACAGGGCTAGTAAATAGGAGAGTTTGTATTGGAAGCTAAGCAGCCTGGCTCTGTGCTGGTAACCAATTCTGTAAGAGTGGTTCCAAGTCCCTTCCAATCACCTCTTGCTATACATCCTAAAACCAGGAAAGGTAATGATTCACCCAATGTAAAGAACTACCCCAGAGACACTGCTTGAGAACAAGAGATAGCTAAGGTTTTTTTTGTTTGTTTGTTTTTTCAATGTTGGCCAAGATCAAAGGTCAAGTCATTTAAGCAAATCTTGGACAGAAGCCACTAAGGCTGAATGGGTCTTGTATTCTTAGACTGTCGCTTAAAGACTGAAACTGCAAAGATAAGACCTAGATTTAAGGACTATCCATTCTTTTTTATTTTTTAGTTGTAGTTGGACACAATACCTTTATTTTATTCATATATTTTTATGTGGTGCTGAGGATCGAACCCAGGGTCTCGCATATGAAAGGCAAGTGCTCTACCGCTGAGCCACAACCCCAGCCCTCAAGGACTATCTTATAGGGAGACTTCTAGTCTTGGTTGTTAGTTCTCAGAGTTTTGAAAAATCAAGCCCATTCCGTCTAGCAGAGTTTTAAGGAAGATAAATTTCCAGAATAAACTTGAACCCAGCAGAGAGGAATATGTGGTAACTCAATTGCTGAGCTGATTCCCAGGCTCCAGTAACCTAGTCCACAGCAGGGAAGCTCTGATAGCGGCACAGTGCTCAGAGAAGACTTTCTTTCCTATACTTCTCTCTACTGGCTCCCTGAAAACACTGGAAAAGGAAAAGGGAGCTGTTTCAGTAGACCAAGCGTGGGGCAGACTGGTGACCAACCAACTCACTTCTCAGCCAGGGAAACTCAACAGAGTATATTATAGACTCAATATGATATAGGACCACTGACTACTATGGTGTCTTCTAAATGAGAGGTTTTACTGTTGTTATCCTGCTTTCTCTTTTCTATTGAATATTGGGTCTTTGGGAGTTGATTTAACTGATCTGGCTCAAAGGAACAAAGCCTAAGGAGCCATATTCAAGCATAGTTCAAGAGTAACACATCTCTCTGAGATTCCAGACTTAGACCTTGACAGTGACTTGAGGTCAGTCCAATTTTAGTTGAGACTTAGTGGCATTAATTTTCTAGGAGCACTTTTCAAAATATGGGAATGACGAAAATAAAATACTCATGTTCTGACCGGGAAAAGGGTGAAATACCATAGATTGAAGTAGTTTTATTCCTTTTCTTTTTAAATATTCTCTGTTTTGCATTCCTATTCTCCTTTTTCTGATAATCATACCCTTATCCTTTGTGAAACTCTTTCCCTAATTCTGTATGATCCTGCAGCTAGCTGTCAGTCATTTTTGCCTTACCCATTTCCTACTATTAGAGTGGTCATTTGACCAGGGCACTCAAGAGTAGCCTAGACTTTGGCCCAGTAGCTAGTGCTGGACTGAACATAGGTCCAAATATGGCCAATTATATTCTTCTTCAGAGTCATATACAGACACTGGGAGATATTTGCTGGCAGCCAGCCTCTTCTACAGCTGTATGGAGAATGCCCATTTACTGTGGGAGAAAATGAGGTCAATACACAGGAGAGAGGAAAGGAAAGAGAAATGCAAATAATATCCTTTGAGATTCAACTGAACATGAAATAAGGCTACCCAATTTTTTGGGCCAGTGAATTCCCCTTTTGATTAAATTAGTTTGCATTGGCTTCTCCCACTTACCACAACAAAAATGTGATACCTTAACTATCTTGACTAAGTCTAAAATGTCCTCAAAAATGACAACTTCACACTCATTGTCCAGAGGAAAATTATAACATATTCAACATCCTGAGACTGGTAATGTATAATTTAGGACAAATTACAAGGATCTTTTTCTTGTAGGTAAGGAAGAAGACCCATATAAAGAGTCTTACCAACCTCCCATCTCTTATTAGTGTAACAACTGAGAAGCCAGCTGAAAGGCTTTAGGGTAATTATTATAATTGCCCTTTAGGAAAATTAGAGTACCCAATTTAGGGTAGAAGCCTGTTTTAGTAAGCTTATATGGACACTGAAATCTCTATTTAATGAAGAAATATCACTGAAATGAAAAAATTGCAAACGGGGAAGGTACACCATTATGTTTAGTAGTTTGTTAACATTGTATAAAATGGCTTAATATTATATTGGCAAAGAAATAGAAAATGAGTATTATTATACAAAGGGGGATTTGAAAACAGTGGACACTGAACACAAAAAAAGAGCATTTACAGGATATATATTGGTAAATGTTAGATGCAGAAGAGATTACAGGTGTACAAAGCACTGTTTTTGTTTTCTGGAGGGTCAATTTAATGGGTGGGTAAAATATGTACACTTTACAGAATTACATACATTTCTAAGTGAAAGAATATTCTCTCAAAGTGTTGGAACATGTACAAAATGTAATAGGAATTAAGAGGAGAGCTCACTTTTAGCTGGAGTGACTACACAAGGTTTCTTTCAAAGAATAAGGAGAGGTTTGGCCTAAGTCTTGAGGAGTGGGTCAAATGTGTACAGAAAAGGAGGGTCTTGAATACAGAAGATATGACAGCATGAAAGTCTTGCCACATGGCAAGAGGGAAAGTCTGCTATGGTGGAGTTGTATAGAATAATTTGGAAGGATCATCTTCTCTTGGATTGTGATGGGTCCTGAATATTAGAATAAAGAGCATTTCATCTTAACAACTGAATTATTTGCAGCTAAAGGTGAACATGAAAGAGCATTAAATGACAACAATAAACCAAAAGGGGCTGGAGGGATGAGCAGGAGTGGGATAGGGGTGTGGGAAGTCCAGCAATCAGCTGAAAGAAAAGAATGGACCACAGATGTTTTAAAGAAGGCAAAGGAGCTAGAGATTTCTAAAATTATTATATGGGTATGGAGAATGGTACCAGTAATAAAGAAATATGGGAAATGAGCATATTTGTGGGAGACAAAATCATAAATCTAGCTTTAGATACCTTGAGCTTGAGGTGATAAAAGAAATTATCCAAGAATAATTGTTGATCAAGCAATGTAATCATGACTACCAGGAGCTGTTAGATCTAAGAACATGAATTTGGGGTTTCTTGATACTTACATAATCATGGAAGCCATGATCAGTTGGGATAGCACAGGGATGAGGACACAGTAGTAGCATGTGCTCTCAGGTAGGAATACAAATAAGAAGGATTGGCAAGGGAAACCATGTCCAGGTAAGAAGTAGGGCAGTGCATAAAGTGAAGATCACCAGGGAAGGAGCAAGTTTCCAGAATGATGAGTGCCTATCTAGAAAGATTAGGGTTATAGAGAGTTTTTTGGTAACCTTTAAAACAGTTTGCTAAATATTCCATCACACTGCATGACAAGCAGTGGTAGAATAAATACTATAGCTATTTTAAAAAGTGGGTTTTTTAATGTGTGTGTGTCCCCCGCCACCACCACCAAAGTTTGTCAGAACTCCGAAAGAAAGACATTGCAGAGACTGGATTTAGACTGGATTTGTCAGAGAGGCAACAGGAAAATGAGAAAGGCTCTGAGTTTGTGAATGTGCATGTTTCTGAGTGGAATGCTTGCATAGAGGCAAAGACTAAGAGATTAGCCTTGGGAATGAAAATAGGTTTCTTAAAGGGAAAGAGTAAGAGAAAAGACATTGAGTTGGTGAAAATAATAATAATAGAACCTGAGCCTGACAAATGGCCTTAACATTCTCAAGGAAAATCAAACTTCAGAAGAAGTGCCATACCAAGATTAAGGAAAGGTGTTGAAGGTGTTGGGAATAGTGCCATGGAAAATAATCCTTGAGACTGGTTCCCACCCCATCCACTTAGGGACTTTTGACAGGTGATACCCACATACACACTGGCATATCCAGATTTGGATCCATAGCCCTATTCACTTTCCCCTACTCCATGTCCTAACTATCACAAGCATTTGTGCCTATGTGCACATACTTTTTCAGAAAAATAGATAACAAAATGGGTATCGTTGTTGGGTAGGAGTTGTGGCATTTATATTTTACAAACATATAAGTAATGGTCATTTTATTTGAACTATTAAATAGATAAGGTAGACTGAGGGAGATTCACAAGTCCATTAGGTTTGTTGTAACTTCACACCTTTCTGTCCTAATAATCCATATCAGGATGCAATAAGTAGAAAGATTTAATTATGAAGAAAGCCTAGGATCTACTCTTATTTTTAAAGTCAGTTGCAAAACTCAGTCTTATAACTCTCATTAGCAAAAAATAAAAATTATTTATGACCATCTCACCATTGTAACATCACAATTAAGAACTATTTAAAGGATTTCACAGTGATGCATAACAACTCTAAATAGCAATGAGGATCCAAGTAAAGCAGTGTTTAGCCTGTTTTAGTCAGTATGGCTTTAGAAATTTTATTAATAATGGAGAAGAATATATCAACAAAAATTTTCTTTTCACATGGTGTATTTATGACTAATGTGTTGTGAGGTAGGGTTATGAATGAGTTGCTTTTTTGTGGATTTGGTTTTGGTAAGAATATATTCTAACTCTTAAGAAGGTCTGCCTACACTTTTTAATTTCAAGGAAAAGTTTTAGACTAGATCCAGTTAATATTCTCTTACAGCTAAGAAAGATAAGCATATAATTTATCATTCTAAGTAGAATACTTTGGGAAACTAGCAGTGGGTATAAATAATTTCTCTGGGTCAATGAAGCAAAGGACATAAAGTAGGACAGTCCCAGACATATCATAACATCTGTTCATCCTTTTTTTAGTCCAAGAAGAACTCAAGTATTCTTGGTTGCTTCATGAATTACCATCTATAAATCCTGGCACTCTCTCTGGGGGTTTGGGAGGTGGCAAGAGCTGTTAGTGAAAGCCTGTGTCCTTCCAAATCGGGAGAGGACAGGGAATCTTTTTCAAAAGATGATACCCTAATTCTATGTTGACTATGGGAATTATCCTTCAGTTAATTTCTATGAGGTACTGGTAATATTTTAAAAACTACATTCAAGTACATATATCCCCAGAATTGCCATATAGACACTTATGTTTAGAAAAGTTTTAGGATAAAATTATCAACCTTTTTTCATTATACAGTGTACTAAATGTTATTTAACTTCTTCTAATGGCTTGAGTTAATTCAGTAGTTACTGAATGCTTGCAGGTGCTAGGAAATATGTGAAGTGTTACAGATGCAAAGATGACTAAAACGTAGACAGTCCAGGGAACTGAGAACAGAGGGAAAGTGAGAACAAAAACAATTTATATGATACAAGTTACAATTAAAAAAAATGTATGTAAGTTCAAAAGAGAGGTGTAGGGGAACAGGAGGAGTAATCTTCTAAGAGGAATGGTAAGGGTGGGTAAAAAATGACAGTAAATGTATTGATTTGGGGAGTGAAGTTTATACCTAAAGTCTCTATTTTTATGTAGATTAATGGGGTGTGGGATAAGATTGGACCTTTAAAGATGGTCACAAAGTTTTGAAATTACTGCTATGGGGAATTTTAGGAAACGCTGCCAACCAAAGGCAAGTACTGAGTAGATTTGGGCTCAGGTGAACCCAGAAACTGTGAATTTGTAATGGTACTAATGCAGATTCTCATGATATATGCTTGAGCAGCAATCAGCTAACAATGCACAGTAAATGAATACATAGACTGAAGGACCCATCAGAGCTGGGAAATATAGATCCAGCACGGTTAAAAATAAGAGGGCAAGGCTATTAAAGTAGTAGTTGTTGTTGTAACCCCCAAGAATATAATGGATTCAGGCAAGAATCATTTTTGGCTGCTTGCATCATCAAATGCTAAACAACAGTCCTCATTCACCTTTCAATAAAAGTTTTCAATGTGAAATATTCCTGCCAAAAAATTAAACTGAACTTTATTAATCCTCTATATCTAATTACCAGTTTATAAGAACAGAACAGCTGAGAACACCTATAACCCCAGCTATTCAGGAGGCTGAGGTAGGAAGATCACAAGTTCAAGGCCAGCTTGGGCAACTTAAGGAGATTCTGTCTCAAAATAAAACTAAAAAGAGCCAGGGGCATAGTTTAGTGGTAGACAATTTGCCTAGCATATGCAAGACCCTGGACTCCATCCCTAGTATCAAGAAAAAAAAATCAGGGAAAAGAGGAACCTGGATGTGATCAGCAAAACCCAGACTGTAGGAAACCCAATGGGACAAACAATTTAGCTTCTGTCACAATTAAGTTGTAATAAAGAAAAAAAAACAGAGGGAAAAGAATAAATAGTTTAAAAGAAACTTAAGTTATATAGCAGTCAGTTTCAGCATATATATCTGAACTAAACAAAAACATGAAATAAGGCTAATTGGTTATTTCCTGGGAATTTGATGATATTTAAGAAGTCACTGTTAATTTCTAGGTGTGATCATGGACTTGTAATATTTTAAAGTAAAGACCTTATGTATTAGACATACATACCTATATATTTACAAATAAATGATATGATATCTACATCATTATTTAGTTCAAAATAATCAATTATGGGAGGGAGGGCATAGATGAAACAAGGTTGACTGAGATAATTCTTGGAGGTATAGGATGTATAAAATTTTATTATACTATTCTGTCTCTCTTCACACACACACTTTTTGTTAGATTTTTGTTTTGGCACTGGGGATTGAACCCAGGAACCCAGGAGCACTTAACCACTGAGCCCATCTTCAGTCCTTTAGAGACAGGGTCTCACTAAATTGTTTAGGGCCTTGCTAATTTGCTGAGGCTGGTTTTGAACT
Source organism: Ictidomys tridecemlineatus (assembly GCF_052094955.1). NCBI lineage: Eukaryota > Metazoa > Chordata > Mammalia > Rodentia > Sciuridae > Ictidomys > Ictidomys tridecemlineatus. Next base: position 203,455,025 of record NC_135478.1, read on the forward strand.
CATGATCCTCCTGCCTCAGCCTCCCAAGCCACTGGGATTACAGGAGTGCACCATCATGCCAGGTTATTGTTGTTTTTGAGACGGGGTCTTGCTTTGTTACCAGGCTGGCCTTGAACTCCTGGGCTCAAGTGATCCTCCTGCCACAGCCTCCCAAGTAGTTGGGACTGTAGTCACACACCACAGTGCCTAGCTCTGTTTTCTCTATTTTTACACATTTGAATATTTCCAGTGTAAAATATTTAGCAATGAAAAAGCAGGAGAATATTCCATCCAGGTGAACAGCCATGAAAATTCACAAGGAAGGAAGGAAGGAAGGAAGTCCATTAAGAAAGAGTCAATAATCTTGAAGGAAAAAGGAGAGGGTGAAAGGACTGAAAAGTACTCTTTCTTGTTAAGTCCAAAGAGTAGGTACCATGTCGGGAAATGGGAAAGTGATGTTCAGTGTAAATTGTGCAGGGTTCAGAGTATGTGGTGGAAGTGATATCCTATAGTGATATCCTATGCATGGTGTTGAGAAGGTGAAGACACTGAGATAGAGTGTTTCTAGGCTTTTTCTGGCTTCAGAAAGTTTCCAAGGCCAAGAATAAACTGGACCAAGAATTCCATGAGCCAAAAGAAGCTCAAGTCCTCATTAAAGCAGAAGAGTGACCTGGAGGAAGAGAAGAGGCACAGCGTGGTATGTGCAGATCACCATGACAGATACCAATTACTAGAATGTCCTCTTTGCTAATTAGAGTTTTTTCTTTTGTCTTTGGTGTTAATAGTCAATTCTCCAATATAGATTAGACTAGAATGGTTTTGTAAGGGTTGCTGCAAAGCTCTCTGTGGCACAAGTAATACCATTTCCCTCATTGCCTCTGGTATTTCTAATTTCTTCCAAATCTGAAGTGAAGAATAAAGATGTCAGACATTTAATAATCAGAGAAGAGGACCTTAGCTACTTTGTGAGTGAGGAACTGTGTGTCACACTCTATTCTTTAGGGATTAGAATTGGCAAGGAAATATTCACTGAATCTCAAAAGACATATTTTCTTTTCTTCCAAAACTTCTTCCAAAATTTCAGTGTGATTTCCTTTTTCAAGCCAAGAATTGTTTTCTTTCTAAAATATAATATTCTAGAAGAAAGTACATATTCCATCTAAATTATTTCCATTATTTATTTCTAGACTCTCAAAGCATGATTTGAAATGGAGAAATAGATTTTAGTAACTGTTATTAGTTATTCCTTTATAAAAAAGTGTATAAAACAACATTTAGCATAACTTTTTGATGACAATTATAAATGTGTGAATTTATAACATTCCCAAGACAATTGCCTCATAAGAAAGTTAACTTACTTTCTTATCTTCTGTGCACAACTGACAACTATTCTTTTGAGTACATGCTACAAGAAAAAAAAATTAAGTACAAAAATGTAAATCAAAAGCCTATTTATTGCTCAACTTTATAAAAAAGTGCATTTCATTTAGACATTCCTCTTTCAAACCATATTCATCCATATGAAAACATTTTACTTTGTTATTTTCACATAGCCAGATACTTTTCCCACCAGCACTGTTTAAATCCTGTAATTTCCTCCTGCTACTCGAAAAAACAAGAAATGGCATCATCCCACATCCATTAGCCAAGTTCTAAAAAACAACTTCCAAAAAAATATGAAAAAACAAATTGGAACATCATTATATATTTATAACATCATACTTCAGAAACCTCTTTTAAGTAACTCTTTCGTTATTCAGCATAATTTTGCCAACACATTCCTGGTTAACTTAACTATTGAAAAAGTATAATTCTCCATACTCTTTGGCACAAAGTTCTAAAAAGTTACCCCAAATAAAGATTTTTATTCTTATGGAAAAAATAGACAATATAACTTATTTGAAAGTTCTAGAATGAAAACTTTGAGACTGGAAAAAAAAGCATTTTGATAGTGCATTATATTATTCTAACATTTTCTTAAAGAAAGGGTCTAGAATTAATGCTCTAGTTGTTTTGTGATATAATAACAATAAAGTCACTCTGCCTATTATTTGGGGGATAGCGATCACATGATCTGCAAGAAAAATCAGACACTTCCATTTAATTTCAAACTGTCTGATTGAATGAAGATCTGAGTTGACTGGGAAAGAATTTTGCAATTCAGTTTTCAAATTAAGTCCTATTGAGTGTTTCTTCCATTAACCCAAAAGTATCCTTGAAGTCCGTATGAGAAAGCTGAGTGAAAGAAAAGGCAAGGTAAAAGAGAAAGATTCTACCTTCTGCCATGCCCTGGATTGCTGGCCTCATCCAGAAGATAGGAGCAGGAAAAGGAAGGGCACAAGACTTAGCCACTATCCTCCAAACTCCACTTGCTTCCCATAGCTTTTGTTGTTAACTAGAACTTTTATTTTGGAATAATTTAAGAGTTACGAATGTCACAAATATTGTACAGGCAGTTCCTCTATACCTCTCACCCAGTTTCCCCATTTCTATAGTCTTACACTACTATGATACACTTGTAAAAACTAAGAAACTAATATTAATGTACTATTTTTAACTAAACTCCAGATGTTATTAATATTTCACCAGTTTTTTACACTAATGTCCTTTTCAGAATCCAAAATCCCACCCAGGATATCACAATGAATTCAATCATCATCTATCCTGGTCTGCAACAACTTCTCAGTCATGCTTGCTTTTCCATACCTGAACAGTCTTGAGAACGGACTTATCAGATATTTTGTAGCACACCTCTTAATTTGTATTTATCTGATGTTTTTCACACAATTAGACTGTGAACTTAGGTTTTGGACAAAACAACAAAATAAACTGCAGAGGTGAAGTCCCCCGCTCATGTCAGTCTATAAAAGAGGTTTAAATTGAGCATTTGTGTAAATAAGCAGCAATCTCCTTCTCTAATAGTCATTCTTGCTCTCACTGGAAAAACCAATCAGGGGACAACTCACCTTTTGTTGTGTTCCAGAAGAAAGGAGTATTAGCTATTTCTTTCTTTCTTCCCTTTATAGTGATAAATATACGTGTATGAAATCATAAATATGTACGTAATGTATATATATATATACATTAATAATGTATATATATGTATGCAATCATATATATATATGGGGATCTAATACAGGGTAACTCGACCACTGAGCCACATCCCCAGTCCTATTTTGTATTTTATTTAGAAGCAGGGTCTCACTGAGTTGCTTAACACCTCGAGTTATGAAGCTGGCTTTGAACTCATGATCCTAATGCTTCAGCCTTCCAAGCTACTGGGATTACAGGCATGCACAATCATGCCCAGCCTTATATAATTTTTTATTTCTTCTAATTAGTTATACATAATAGTAGAATGTATTTTGACATCTATATATATGGAGTATAACTTCTCATTCATCTGGTTCTACATGATGTAGAATTACATTGGTCATGTAATCATATATGCACATAGGATAGTAATGTCAGATTTATTCTACTATCTTTCCTATTCCATTCTCCTTCCCCCTTTCCTTCATTCTCCTTTGTCTAATCCAAAATACTTCTATTCTTCCCTAACCTCTCCCCTCACTAATTGTGAATTAGCATCTGCATATCAGACAAAATATTCAGCCTTCAGTTTTGGGGGATTGGCTTATTTCACTTAGTATGATAGTCTCCAGTTTTCAACCATTTACCAGCAAATGCCATAATTTCATTCATCCTCATGGCTGAATATTTTCCATTGTGTATTTCTTTATCCATTCATCTATTGAAGGGCACCTAAGTTGGTCCCATAGCTTAGCTATTGTGAATTAAGCTGCTATAAACATTGACATGGCCATGCCACTGTAGTATGCTGATTTTAAGTCCTTTGAGTATAAACTGAGAAGTGGGATAACTGGGTCAAATGGTGGTTCCATTCCAAGTTTTCTGAGGAATCTCCATACTGCTTTTCATAGTGGTCACACCAATTTACAGCCCTACCAGCAATGTATGAGTGCACTTCTTCCCTACATCCTCGCCAACCTTTACTGTTGCTTATATTCTTGATAATAGCCATTCTGACTGGAGTGAGATGAAATCTCTGTGTAGTTTTGATTTGCATTTCTCTAATTGCTAGAGATGTTGAACATTTCTCATATGTTTCTTGACTAGTCTTCTTCTTCTTCTATGAAGTGTCTGTTCAGATCCTTAGCCCATTTATTGATTGGGTTATTTGGTTTTTTTGGTGTTAAGTTTTTTGAGTTCTTTATATATCCTGAAGATTAATCTCTATCTGAGATGCAAGTGGCAAAGACTTTCTCCCATTCCGTAGGCTGTCTCTTCTTGTTCTTGATTGTTTCCTTTGCTGAGGAAAAAAACTTTTTAGTTTGAATCCATCCCATTTATTTGATTCTTGATTTTACTTCTTGCGCTTTAGGAGTCTTGTTGAGGAATTCAGTTCCTAAACCAACATGATGGAGATTTGGCTTACTTTTTCTTCTATCAGGCTCAGGGTCTCAGTTCTAAGGTCTAAGTACTTGACCCACATTGAGTTTTGTGCAGTTTGAAAGACAGGGGTTTAATTTCATTTTGCTACACACGGATTTCCAGTTTTCCCAGCACATTTGCTGAAGTGGCTATCTTTTCTCCAACGTATGTTTTTGGTGCCTTTGTCAAGAATGAGATAACTGCATTTATGTGGGTTTGTCTCTGTATCTTGTATTCTGTACCACCAGTCTACATATCTATTTTGGTGCCGATACAGTGATGTATTTGTTATTATTGCTCTGTAGTATAATTTAAGGTCTGGTATTGTGATGCCTGCTGCTTCAGTCTTCTCGCTAAGGATTGCTTTGACTATTCTTGGTCTCTTATTTTTCCAAATGAATTTCATGATTGCTTTTTCTATTTCTATTTCTATGAAGAATGTTGTTGGAATTTTATTAAGAATTTCATTAAATCTGTATAGTGCTTTTGGTAGTATGGCCATTTTGAGAATGTTAATTCTGTCTATCCAAGAACATGGGAGATCTTTCCATCTTTTAAGGTCTTCAATTTCTTTTGAGTATGTGATGCCTGCTGCTTCAGTTTTGTAGTTTTCATTGTAGAGGTCTTTCACCTCTTTTGTTAGATTGATTCCCAGTTTTTTTTTTTAGACTACTGTGAATGGGGTATTTTCCCTAATTTCTCTTTCAGTGGCTTCATCACTGATGTATAGGAATGCATTTAATTTATGTAAAAGCTATATATGCTAAACCCAAGGCCAACATCATTCTAAATGGAAAAAAACTGAAAGCATTTCCTCTAAAAACTGGAAAAAGACAAGGATGCCCTCTTTCACTTTTTTTTTTTTGAGTGTGTGTGGGGGGGTAGGAGGTACTAGGGATTGAACTCAGGGACACTTGATCACTGAGCCACATCCCAAGCTCATTTTTGTATTTTATTTAGAGACAGGATCTCACTGATTTGCCTAGCACCACGTTTTCTGCTGAGGCTGGCTTTGAACTTGCGATCTTCCTGTCTCAGCCTCCCAAGCTGCTGGGATTACAGGTGTATGTCAGTGCTCCCGGCTATTTCACCAATTTTACTCAATATTATCCCTGAAACTCTAGCCAGAGCAATTAGAAGAAAGAAATTAAAGGTATATGAATAGGAAAAGAAGAACTCAAACTATCCCTATTTGCCAACAACATAATTCTATATTTAGAAAAATCCAAAAAATTCTACCAGAAAACTTTTGGAATTCATAAATGAATTCACCAAAGTAGCAGTTATTACCTATTTCTAAGGAATTTTCAGGTCCCAGATTCTTCACCTTGAAGACCTAACGCTTGTATGGTTAGTTTCTATATGATTACTTCCTTCTTCATGACTATATTTTCCATGATGCCTCCAGTATTGTTTTCTCCTTGTACTCTTTTTTTAAAATAACTTTATTTATCTATTTATTTATTTATTATGTGGTGCTGAGGATTGAATCCAGGACCTTGCAAGTGGGAGGCAAGCGCTCTACCGCTGAACCATAACCCAGCCCCATCTCCTAGTACTCTTGAAACATCTCTGGTTATTCTTTTTGAGTTTCCTTAACACAGCCAATATCCAAAATGGTTGCTACTCCATAAAGTTCCATTCTTGGTCCTCTTTTTTTCTCCCATGAAGGATCACAATTTCAAATGCCTAGAGATGCCCAGCATCAACATACATTATGCTATATATCAGATCAAAACTTCCTTTTTTATTGCTATTGTAATTAATTAATAAATTAATAGTTTAAAAAATAAAGTTATCTGGAATTTTTTCGAGAACAGCTAAGAGAAAAACTGAATACGAAGGTTTTACATATTAAAATTCTCCATAGCCTCATGTTGTATTTACTTGATATGCTGATTTTGGACATGGGCAGGTGAATTCATGTGGTTTTGAATTTATCAAATATTCTTTTAATTTCTGTCAGCATTTGATGTGTGTACTCGAAACTGTTGTTAGGCGAATAACGGTTCATAATTGGTCATCTTGATGTATTTTATTATATGTCAATATGAAATATCATTTATTTTCCTACTTAGTAATTTTGCAACTTGAATTCTTCTTCATCAAATATTGATATTGCTACATTTGCTGCCTTCTTCAGTAACATTTACAAGGTTTCTTATACCATTAACCTATTATTTGTTCACTTCCTTTGTCAGTTTAAGTCACACCTCCTATTTCTATTATTGAACTGTGACTGAGCTATCCCACTCCTCAGTCTATACCCAAGGGACTTAAAAATAGCTTACTACAAGGACACAGCCACATCAATGTTTATAGCAGCACAATTCACAATAGCTTAACTGTGTAACCAACCTAGATGCTCTTCAGTAGATGTATGGATAAAGAAAATGTGGCATAGATACACAATGGAATATTACCCAGCAATAAAAGAATAAAATCATGGCATTTACAGGCAAATGGACAGAGTTGAAGAATATAGCTAAGTGAAGTTAGCCAATCCTCAAAAACCAAATGTCAAATGTTTTCTCTGATATAAGGAAGCTGATTCATAGTGGGGTTGGGCAAAGTTGTGGGAGGGGAAGGGAGGAGGCATGGGGTTAGAAAAGATGGTGGAATGAGATGGACATCATTACCCTAAATACATGTATGAAGACACGAATGGTATGAATATACTTTGTGTACAACCAGAGATATGAAAAATTGTGCTCTATATGTGTAATATGAACTGTAATGCATTCTGCTGTCATATATAACAAATTAGAATTAAAAATATATAAAAGAGATATTTTATATGCACCTTTCTATTGTTATCTAATTAAGACATACATTCTCTCCTTGTAGAAAAATCCTAATATGATTTCACTCTCCTCCAATTCCTCCCCATGTGATTTCAGAGGAGAAATCACATGGAATTTTTATTACTATTGAATAGCTTTAATTTGGGGGTTGTTATATGAACTATGATATATTTAAGTTGCTATTGACTCAATTATTTTACATTTATTAGTTTCTTTGCTTATTACAATTTCTCAAATTTCACATATTCCCCTTAGATTCATTTTTCATTTTGCTGACTTATAGCCTTCACTATACTTTTTATACAGAGTCTGGGAGTGTTAAACTTTTTGACTCTTTAGGTGTCCAGATATTTTAATTTTATATAATTTCTAAAGTTAAGAATCACTTGCTTACGATGGTTTATATAGTCTAGCTTCAAACCAAACATTTTTTAAAAATGTAAAGATGTTTTTGGTAAATTCTTTTTCATTATTTCTTCTCTTTTATTTCTCTGCCCCCTCCCTCCTAACATTCCTATTACACTAATATTGGCATGAACTCTTTTATTTTTTCTACATGTTCTACATTTTTTGACCTTTGTACTATATTCTATGAGAATTCCATGGTTCTATCATTAAGTTTGCTAATTTATTCTTTCACTATGTTCATCTTGCTTATATTTTTAATTTTTAGGATACTTAGTCTTTTCCATAATAGTTTGTTCTTGTTTCGTGCATATCTCCATGAGAATATTAATGTTTTGAGAGAGGCCACCATCTTAGGCCCTGGGTACCCCTGAATTTTCTTGCTGAATGTGTCAAATTTCTTGGTTTAATCACCTTTGACCCTGATACTATTCTACATCTAGCTGTATAATTAATTGAATATCTCAGGGTAACCACAATCGGATTATAGTCACAACTACTTACTCTTCAGGAAACTCAATTTTTTTATTGCTTATTATAAAAAGTCACAAACTCTTACCCTTGAGTTCCTTAGCTGCAGCACAACTGGCTATAATCATAGCTATCATATGGGTCCATCGTATTGCTCCATAGGATTTGGGAGCACAAAACAAAACAAAACCTGATACTACCATGCTGACACTCCTGCTTTTTGCTGTGCTATGAATAATAAACTGTCTTTCTCTGATCCATGGAGTCTCGCTGTCTATTTTAGCATATAGGTCTATTTGCTACCTTAGGAATCTCCTTTGGGATATTTTCCTTTCCATCCTCTTTGAGAATATATTCAGAATTTATAGTTTCAATTTTTTTAAATCTATTAAATGTTTCTTAATAAGTTGGTTCTTTATCCATTGGATTTTGTGATTCTAGATTGTGTGAACATTTTTTAGGTCTAGGTGTAATTTATTATTACTATTTATTACTACTAATTATTACTATCAATGCTATTTCTGCATTATCGAGGCAGAAATAGCATTAATAGTAATAATTAGTAATAATAAATAGTAATAATAAAGGGAGAGAGTTGGAATATGGTATTAGGCTCAATGTGTTGTCAGTGTATCTTTTGTTTATGAGTGTGTGTGTGTGTGTGTGTGTGTGTGTGTGTGTGTGTGAAAGAGAGAGAAAGGGAGAGATAGATATTGGGGGGTTGAACCTAGGGTGGTCTGCCACTGAACTACATCCCCACATTTTTATTTTGAGACAGGGTCTTGCTAAATTGCTGAGGCTGTCCTCTAACTTGCAACTCTCCTGCCTCGGCCTCCTAGGAACTAAGGAGTATATGTACCAGGCAGGTCATATATATCTTTTGCTTGCTTTCTAAGCCAAGAATTTACATTCATTGCTAATAATGGGTAGTTGCCTCTGCTGTTTCTACTGTCTGCTGCTTAAGACAATTGAAAGTGGATGGGCAATCAGCAGTAGTGCTCCAAGATCACTTGACAGTTGCTCTACATATTCCCTAAGGTTCTTTGTATTTACAGTTGCTGGCCTTGTAAGGACCCCAGAACTTTAATCCTCTCCTATTTGTGATTTTTTTTTTCCCATCAGTCTGGTCTCAATTGCTTTTTGTTTTTCAGGGATTCTTATTGCCCTCATCTTTTTTTCCCCAAAAACTATTATATATATATGACACATGCACCAGTTTTGTGAATGCATAATATGTATGAACTCATTTGAGCCTCACAGTGACAACTTGAGGATGACATTATTCTCATTTTACTGATAATAAAGCTGCCATGGTATATATGGGCCTAGCAAATGATGAAGCTGGGCCGTGAGTCCAGGCAGTAAGAGCCACTGTCCTTGTCTTTGTCATTGGTCTGCCTTTCAGAATGAAATAGGAATTGTCAGAGAGGCACAGCTAAATATAGAATCAACTATTCCCTCAGATTAGGTAGATCAAAGAAGGCATCATGGAAGAGGTGAAATTTGATCCAGGCCTTTCAATACCAGAATTGTTTTTTATCGTATTTCTGCATAAGGTCCAAATTCTATTTCTGCGAGGGGCAGAAACACTTAAACATGAAAATTCAAGTTCAGTCACTAAACTAAGCCACTTTTTAGTAAAATTGTTTTTTATCGTATTTCTGCATAAGGTCCAAATTCTATTTCTGCGAGGGGCAGAAACACTTAAACATGAAAATTCAAGTTCAGTCACTAAACTAAGCCACTTTTTAGTAAATATTTACCTAAACTCAAGGCTTGATGGGAAATGCTACAGTCTTGTCTGTTACCTGTCACTCAGAGAACAAGCAGCAGTGTAGGTGAGGATTTCAGTGAAGGTTTCTAGGTGTTGGGAATGAAAAGTGTGATGTCTAAGAATCCAGATCCTTGATGAATGGGAAAGCTAAGTGCAAGCACAATGGGGAACCTGCCTGAGGCTAGGAGGCCAACTCTCTGGGAGCTCCTGACTTGCTGACTCAAGATGTTTCCTCAGAAGCATGAACCAGGGTTGGTCAGCCCTACAGCTGAGCTAGCTAGAATCAGAACTTCCATCTCTGGAGACCAGACTGTTAACTGTGATTTTTAAATTCGTTTTGTCCGTTTACTTTTTTGTTGTTGTTGTTCTTCAGCATTTTAATAAAGTCTTTTGAAAAATTCCACTATATGACTCCTTTTGCTAGGCAACCAAGGAAAAGATTTGTTTCTACCCTTTGGTTTAGGCTCCTAGGTGATGTTTATAAGAAGGGGTCATAGTGACTCTGGAATACAGTTTAGGATTGTGTTTAGAAGTGATCAAGAGCATTAAAAAAAAATCTATGGAGAAAATGAGACACAGGAAGCAAGATAGTTTCTTTGATTCAGTCTTTGCCCATCCCCTCTCCCTCCCCCTCAAAGGAGATTCTTATTTCAGTACAAAGCTGAGAGCTGTGGGTTGGCTTTTAATAAGGAAGACTGATTTGCTTACACATAGCTAGCATTCTTTTATACTCTGGAAAGGAGACAGCAGTAATTATTCTGTCTTCCTAAAAATGGCAATCCTGGCTTTATAGGGCCAAGATTTTCTGAGTAATTCTCTCTCTCTCTGTTCTATCTATACAATTCCAATTTAAGATATTATAAACCTTATTTTCAGGTCCATGAATTCAACTCAGCATGACTCTTAACATTTCAAAATTTCTTCAGTTGGGGAGGAAAACAAAGGAAAGCTTTCAAAGTGAAATAATTAGTTCTTAAGGAGAAAAAAAAAGACAACAAATTAAGCAATTTATTAGCTGAGAACTTAGAACATTAAGGAAAACGAGCCATTATGGTCATTGAGTGTGGTCTTATTAGAATAAATTTCAGCGGCTTATTCAGAGCATAAAGTTGATGTGATATATGTAGGTCATGCCAAAAGAAGGAGAAAAACATCCCTTTCCCAAATTTAAACCTGTTTTAATCCACAAAGCAAATCGAGTACAATTTAATCGGGTTTTCTCCCAAAAATGTCTAGCCTTTAAAAGTGACTTTGCCCAGAACATCAAATGCAAATTTTTAAAAAGATTCTTTTTTTTTTTTTTTAAGTTGTAGATGGGCACAAAACCTTTATTTTACTTATTTACTTTTATGTGGTGCTGAGGATGGAACCAGAGCCTCACACGTGCTAGGCAAGCGCTCCACCACTGAGCCACAACCCCAGGCCCCCCATGGAAGTTTTCCTGAGATGGACATTTTAGTGAGCTAGGACAGCTCGGTCCGGAAAGACTGCCTCAGGTCCGGTGCACTCACCTTCCTCAATCGAAGTCTTTCGTTTCTGTTTCTCCTCCTTTCTTTTTCTGTACATTTGGGAAAAACCATTATCTGAGAAGCTGATAAGCAGTTGGACTAGAAAGAGGGAAAGTAGAACCGGCAGGAAGATCTGGCCCCATGTCCTGGGCCAGCACATGGCTCCTCAGGCCTGGCGACTCTAGCCAGTGGGAGTGCAGCGGTCCCTGGGTGCCGGTTGGCACAGGCGGACTCTGCTCAGGGACTGTGACCCATCACTGCCCGGGGTCCTGACACCTCCCCACCCCAGCCTGGACCTCAGCATAATTAGCAGAATCTCAGAACCCCTAATAGTTTGGCTAGAATGCCGAATGTTGGTAATGTAATCCCAGTGGGCATTCGGCTCGGGCTTCTGGGGCCCTGAACACCCGTACAGTGCATCCCCTGGGTTTGATCTAGGTCTGTTTACCTCCAAAGTCCCCATCTTTTTCAGAAGTTGTTATTTTTTGACAAAGGCCTTGATTCTAATTCCACTACCCACAGCGTGTGAAGCAGTTGCGCCTTTCCTCCAATGTAAACGAACCCACCACCAGTCCCACCTCATGGGGGTGAGATGGAGTGCTGATGTGAAACGTGCAGTTCTGAAAACCCTCGATCTTGTCCTTAACTAGTTTGGTGACCCTCTTGTATGTGCTCTAATGGGTTTCTTAATCGATGTACAGTGTGTATTAGGTGCTACACAGATGAATATCTTTTTCCACAGCTTTGTAATTACTTTAATATAACTAGTAGTTACAATGATATAATGGAAACAATGCGAACTTCCTTTTAAAATAAATCTGTGTTAAAAAATCAAATGTCAGAAAAACAAATAACAGTACATAGTTTAAGGATATGGCAAGAATTGGAAAGGAGGTTCCAAATGGCTGAAATTTGAGCAATAGTAGTCCAGCAGGAGTGTGGAGGGGTGGCTGATAGAAGTTTGTCCTTGACCACTGCTTATTTTTTTTCCATTTTTCAAAAATGAACAATGAGCTGGGGGTCGTGGTGCTTACCTGTAAAGTCAGCCACATGGGAGAGTAAGGCAAGAGGATGGCAAGCTACAGGCCAGCCTGGGCAACTGAGACCCCCTCTCCAACTAAAAGTTAAAGAGGGCTGGGGATGTTGCTCAGGGGCAGAGTGCCCCTAAATTCAACCCCCAGTACTGAAAACTAAAATAAAGAATGATGGAGTTGTCCCACACATTCCTGGCATATTGATCTATTGATTTGGGGGCAATTGGATCAAATATTGACAATAAATATGGAGAAAGTAAAGAAATGCATAGAGTTCAACTATTTTTCCCTTGCCTATTTGTAATGCAGAGAAAAGATAGAGGACTATTAGCTACAGTATGAAAAGTACTCTTATAAACTGACAAGAACAACAACAATGACAACAACAACAAAACAGAAAATAGAAAAATGCACAAGGGATTTAAAGAGGCCTTCTGCAGGAGCAAAACCAAGTCAGGAATAAATAGTGCAAAAAATATATATTAAACACCAGTACTAGGAAATTATAAATTGAGTAATGGTGAACAATCCATTTGCATCCACCAGATAGACAAACATTTAAAACTGCTAACACATATTGCTGGTGAAGATGTGGGAGGGAAAGGTATCATGATAACCTTTGGTAAAACTATGAATTGCTACAGTGTCTTTGAAAAGTAACCTGGTAGCAAATTAAAGTTTTTTTTTTTAAAAAAAATACTTATATTCTGTATAGGGAATGTACTTATTAGGGAAATTTGTCTCTCACTACTCCCCAGTTCTCACGGTATGAGTGGGCTACAACTTCTTCCTTGGAAGTAGAGCATGAAAATTAACCTGAATAAACAGGGCTTAGAATTTTCCCAGCACCATGATGATTCAAGGATGGGCACATGACATAAACAGTCCAATTCAAGACAATCTCAGGGATTTTGCCAGGAATGCTGGAACAAAGAAACCTGTCTTCCCCTGGGTTCAAACTTGGAAGAATTCAGTCTCCATAGCTGTTAAAAGCCATCTTGATATTATGGGATAATGGCCATGAAAATGTCCGTATCAAAACATAAGTGACTCACAACCTCAGCTGCTGTTCCTCAGATTTCTCCACTAAATTCATGCCAAGGCCATGCTTCCTATAAGCTGCTCTCAGTCAAGACCAAATATGACAGGGATACTAATGTAAAATGCCTTCAATGGGATATTTTGGCGTGAGGACTCCCATCAATCTGTTTGAAACTTTCTTGGAACTGTTCTGTACCCTGAAACTACCAAGTCAATCTTATTTCTTCTCTCTTTTATATGTGTCAGACCTGCATTGCTGTTTGAAGGTTCTCTTCATCTTCACTAGTTCCCTCCCCTTTATCTTTTCCAACTGTTTCCTTAAGAAATAAACTTCTAATTCCATTTTAGCAGATGATTCTTAAAGGACCCAGACACAAATACTGATAGGAACATTCTGAAAAAATTAGGCAATCATTTACCCACACATAATTAACTTTTTTTTCCCATTGCCTCAGTCTTTTGTGGATTAATTTGTCATTGATTAGTATGCTAAGGGTACCAGAAGAAATATCACTACAAACATGAGATTCAACAATTGAGATTTATTTCTCATAGTTCTAGAGACTATAAATCCAAGATCAAGGTTGTAGCAATGCTGATTTCTCCTAAGGCTTCTCTCCTTGAATTGTAGATAGCCCTTCCGTGTCCTCACATGGCCTTTCCTCTGTGCACATCCACTCTTAGTTTCTCCTTTTATTTCTATAAGGACACCAGTCCCCTTAGAATAGGGTCCCATTCTTAAGTCCTGTGTAATCTTAATTAGCTCCATAAAGGTCATATATCCAATTACAGACATGCTTCAACATAGGCATTTGGCAGGGGACACAATTCAGTCCACTACAGGAACAATACTTTTCTGTCATCATTTGATTTACTCTTTGTCCTTCAGAGTGGCTACTGTGGAAAAAAAAAAAAATCATTCACCTGCAATCTGTTTTTTTCCTGTGTTTTTTTTTTCAAGTAATCTCTATTTTTGCCTTAGTCATAAGAAAATGAATACCTATTATAACGATTTCAACCCTTTCACTGATTTGGCATTTATCAGGTATAGATAAGAGTTGATATTTGTTTAAAAGAGAGAGAAGGAGCCAACAGACTCATGGAAAGAACGATTCATGCTGTAAATGTCTGAGCATGTCTACTGATGCCCTCTGTTGGTAGCAACAGAAATGGCCTGTTTTAGTCCAGCTTTGTTCTCCTCTATGTGTATGTTGAAAATGGGAAAGTACAGTGACCTCCATATAACCCTCTTGGACATTCTGTGTTTGTGTCAGTCTGACCATACAGGAGGGTTAATCGAAGAAAATTCAATGAAGGGATGAAACACACTTATAGGTATGGCAGGAGTAACAAGAACAAAGGATGGCGAAGCACCAGGCACTTACAAGAAAGGGGGACTCTTCTCAGCCCTGGAACTGAAGGACAAAGTTAAGAGTGGAGAGGTGAAATTGAGAGACAACCTAAGGATTGCCCAGCAGGAACCGTGGTTACAAGGTAGAGGAAGTAAGCGCCTAAGAGAGTAGGGGAAAAATACCATGACCTCTCTTCTCCTGCTATCTGTCCTCCCAAAGCCAGAGGGCAAAGAATCTCAGGTAATATGATTTGCAAAGGGCAGGGTGGGACAGTTGTAGAAAGAAAATAGGAGTAGAGGATTATTGTGATGATCCAGCATACTTTCCCCTCACAAAAGGAATTGCCCTCTGTCTCGTCTCTTCCTTGAATTTTCTTGTCCTCTTTTCTCCTTCCTTCTCTCCCCACTCTGGCAGCCCTCCTCACACATACTCACATTCACATACACACGATCATTCTGGATGATGGCTACTTATTTTATATACTGACTTCTTAAATGCTTCATCCATGGGTGGTAAATATTCCTGCACCCATCATAGGAGGAACACATTAAAAAAAAACACACACACACTTGAAATAAATAAACAAGCGCATGCTCAGTATCTATCTTCATGACTTAAAATCTTCCTGGGGGAAGAAAAGCCAAATGAAACTTAGGTCACGTATTCTACCTGGAATTCAATATAATGAATCCCAATCCTGAGTACAATAAATGCTTCAATAAAGCAAATGGGATAATTTTTCATGATTTCTGGCTATAAATTTATGTGAGGAAAAAAATTCAAATAACAGATTCTAAAAGAACTTCCACATAGTTTGATTTTTATAAATAAAATGTGAAGTGTATTTTAAAAATAAGACTAGCTTACTTCGTGTCTGACTTAAAGTCCACACAAGACTTTAAATGGAAGTGAAGAGTCAAGTTTATCTCTAAAACTGACATTAAAGTCAACACTGAAAATGCTCAAATATAGGCTATCAGTTGAATTTTTAAATAAACAGTCTGTTGAAAGTAAGCATATTTAAAAAAAAAAAAAACTCCAGGTTAATTAGCCAGTACTATTATAGCCAGGGTCGATATCCCCATCTCCCAGACACACACATAAATTGTTTATGGTGATTGCAGTATATTCCTTTGTTCCAACCATTGTAAATGTTGATCACTGAACCATGGAAGTTGTCTGATATGACAATGAAGACAAACAGACATGTGAACTCATTATTGGCTTTCTAATTACTGCAGTTGGCTTAATGACAGGGTTGCATTAAGTTTTTAGTAGTACTATCAGTGTCTAAATCTTAAAGCAGATAGCTCTTCAAATGTCGTATTTTCTTATATATTCCCAATGAAGTGGGGGAAAGGGAACAGCGTAATGGAGATTGTTGGCATTTTGTTGCCATAAAAAAAGGAATATTTATAATCTATTAGACATTTTGAAGGCACATATAACATGAAAGGACACTGCAATGGAAAACATACATTCTGGTTGGCTATTGTTGCATTAAGTGCATTGTTCAGCAAATGTTCCGCTATATTGAGTTTCAGGCATCAGTTGAATTATATTATGGTGAGATTTGTGATTAAGGTATGCTAACTCAAAATGACAAGCCAAGAGCTTTTAAAACCCACATTTCAATGAAATCTGGCAGCACAAAAACAGCTGCTCTAAGTCTGCTCCTCTAATATTTCAAAGGAAGAATAGCACTGGGTTTCTGATACCATATGTGCCAACTGCAGAAATTCTAGAACAGCCTGGGAGACCCTGGGTGAAAGGTCACACTCTGTCTTATACAGATGGCATATTTAATTATTAAAGAGCAATTTTAATCATTTAATCATTTCAGACCTTGAAATAAAAGGTCATCTTTGGGTATCTCAAAGTTTGTTATAACCTAAACTTGGCTGTCAAACTTCTTTGGAGCCAGTAGGTAGCATATGCGATTTCATATTCTCACTTGATTTACATTCTCATGTGAGTTGAATTTGTTTTTCAGGCTCTAAAAGACATTTCATGGAAAAGATTTGAAGGTCATGTCTTTGGCAGAGAATTTTAAATTAAATCCAAATCTTTGCTTCAGACTTAAATCAAGCTCAAATTCCTCAGGAGGATGGCTGAACAGCCCCTTCTTTCAGCAGAATTGTTTGTAGTTCTGCTAGAAAATTTTGCATCTAGTTTCAAAAATATTTTCAGAAATAGACTCGTTAGTTTTTGCTATTACAAACAATAAATAACACCAGCAAAGTGTCTGAGGTATAATGTTCAATAAATGCTGGGTCTTCTTCTCATCCTCACATCTTCTCATCAGATGCATGCATCCACATATTTGCATGCATACATTGGAATTCACTTTGATATAATCTGGCAAAAATGTGCAGAATTTTTAAAAAGGATAGTTCAATCATTTCTTAAAAGCAAAATCAAATACAAATCTTAGCATTAATATGGGCTATAGGTGAAGAAAAGAATGCTATAACTGAACTAAGAATAATAACCAATGTTGAGTGACTAATATCAGTAAGAGGATGCAATAGGATTCTCCAGTATTCATCCTCCTACAGAAATATTGATTTGAATAACTACTCATGCACAAAAATACCAACACAAGATATGAGGTTTAAAAGACAAAGCTATTAAAAATAATATCTACAGTAACTCAATAAGGTGTTCAAATACAAACCAAGTACACTGTAACACAAAAAATAAAATGTGGGGAAAGTGAAGAGTACAAGTTTCTCTATTATCAAACTCAAGTCATCAGCTTCAAATAGCCTGTTAAAACTAAAAAATGTTTTATGTAAGTCTCATGGTAAGAACAAAGCAAACACTGACAATAGATATGTAAAGGACAAGAAGAAAGGAATCAAAGAATGCCACTGGAGAAAATCACCTAATCAGGAAGACAGCAAGAGAAAAAAAAGAAAGCAAAGGATCACAAAACAACCAGAAAGCAAATGGCAGTAGATAAATCCCTACCTATTTATAATTACCCTGAATGCAAATGGACTCAATTCTCTAACCAAAAGACATAAAGTGACTAAATGGATTTAAAAATAAGGCCCAATTATCTGATGTGTCTGAGGCTCATTTCATATTTACGGGTACATATAAACTGAGAGTGAAAGAATGGAAAAAGATGTGCCATCCAAATGGAAATCAAAATAAAAGAAGGGTGGTTATACTTTAAAAAGATAAAATAGAATTTAAGACAAAAACTATAAAACAAGACATAAAAGATCACTATATATTGATAAGGAGGTCAGTTCACCAGAAGGATATAACAATTATAAATGTATATGCACCCAATATCAGCACACAAATAGATCTGAAGGGTGAGATAGACAATAATACAATGGACTTCAATAACTTACTTTCAGCAATGCACAGATTATCTAGATGATATGTGCTTCCAATAAGGAAATGTAAGACTTAAACTACACTTTAGACCAAACTACACATTAAACCTAGCAGACGTATACACAGCATTCCATTCAACAATAGCAGAATACATATTTTTCTCGAGTGTACACAGAACATTTCCAAGATAGATCATAAGTTAAGCCACAAAAAAAGACTTTAAAAATTTAAGAAAATTGATCCAACCATAATGGGATGAAACTAGAAATCAGTATCAGGAAGAATTTTGTGAAATTCACAAATACGTGTAAGTTAAACAACAGATTTCTGAACAACCGATGGGTCAAAAAAGAATTGAAAAGGCAAGTTTAAAAATACAAGACAGATGAAAATGGACACAACAAAAGCAATTCCAATGGGAAGTTTATAACCATAAATGCCTACATTTAAAAAGAAGATTTCAAATAAACAACCTGAAGTTACACCTCATGGAACTAGAAAAGGAGCAAACCAAGCACAAAGTTAATAGAAGGAAGGTAATAATAAAGATCAGAGTAGAAATAAATGAAATAGGGACTAGAAATACAATAGAAGAGATAAATTTTAAAAAGCTTTGGGGATCTGGGAATGGTGGTACATACTTGTAAATCCAGGACTTTGGGAGGCTAAAGTGGGAAAATCATTAGAGCCCAGAAGTTTGGGACTTCCTGGGTATTGTAGTGAGACCTCCATTGCAGAAAGCAAACAAAACAAAAATGTTTAAGTTTTGTTTTTGAAAAGTTAACCTAAATTAACAAACCTTTAACTAGACTAAGAAGAAAGAGAAGACTCATATTAAACATGAGAAGCAAAAGATGAGACATTACAACCAATATCACAGAAATACAAAGAATTGTAAGAGACTATTATAAATAATTATACTCCAACAAATTGGATAACTTTGAGGAAATGAATAAATACCTAAAGATACAGAACCTACAAGAATGAATCATGAAGGACTAGAAAATGTGAACACACAAATAGTAAGTTTGGGGACTGAATCAATAATAAAAATTGTCCCGTCCAAGGACAGATGACTCCATTCTGAATTGTATCATACATTTAAAGAAGAACAAATACCAGTCCTTCCCAAATTCTTCCCCCCAAAATTGAAGATATGGGAATCTTTACAAATTGATTTTATGAGGCCAGCATTGCCCTGATGCCAAAATAAGACAAGAACATTGCAAGAGAAGAAAATTATAGGTTAATATCCCTGATGAACATTAGTGGGAAAATACTCAACAAAATACTAGCAAACTGAATTCAATAGCACATTAAAATGATTATTCAGGCTGAGGTTGTGGCTCAGTGGTTTACCACTGTAGCATGCGTGAGGCACTGGGGTCGATCCTCAGCACACACAAAAAAAATGAAATAAAGATATGCGTGTCCACCTACAACTAAAAAATAAATATTAAAAAATGATTATTCACTACAATCAAGTGGGATTCAACCCAGGGATGCAAGTTTGGTTCAACATATGCAAATCAATAAATATGATACACTTTATCAATAGAATAAAGGACAAAATGATACAACTTTCTTGATAGAAGCATTAAAAAGATTTGATAAAATTCAAAATCCCTTCATAATAAAAACTGAACAAGTTAAATATAGAAGAAATGCAACTTAATAAAGGGCATACATATCAAGCCCACAGCTAACATACTAATAGAGAATAACATAAAGTTTTCTAAGATATAGAAGACAAGAATGCCCATTTTTACCACTTTTATTCAACATAGTACTGGAAGACCTAGCCAGAGCTATCTGGCAAAATAAGAAAATTAAGGGCATCTTAATTGGAAGGAGGGAATCAAATTGTCACTGCTTTCAGAGGACACAATCTTGTAAGTAGAAAACCCTGAAGACTTGCTATTGGATCTGGAATGTCCTGCAAAAGCCTTGTGTTGAGTCTTGGTCCCCAATGCAGCAATGTTGAGAGGTGGGGCTCTTGGTAAGTGATGGAATCATGAGAGTTCTTACCATCAGTGCATTAATACATTGATGGGTTAATAATTTGATGGCCTTATTGGGAGATGGTGAAAACTATACTTGGTGAGATTTGGTTAGATGAAGTAGATGGCTGGGGTGTGCCTTTGAAGGGTATATTTTGTTCCCAGACTCTTCCCTTCTCTCTACTTCCCAACTACCATTAGGTGAGCAGCTTTGCTCTATCACACACTTTGGTCATGATGTTCTGCCTTATCTTAGTCCCAAATCAATGGAGCCAGCCAACCACAGGCTTAAAACCTCTATGAGCCAAAAAAACCTTTCCTCCTTTCATTTTCTCAGGTATTTTGGTCAAAGTAATGAGAAGCTAACACAAGACTTCACTAAAAATTTGTTAAACCTAATAAATTAATTCTGTGAAGTTATAGAATATAAAATCAACATATGTAAATAATTAGCAATTCTGTATGCCAACAATGAACTATAGGAGAAAGAAATTGAAAAAACCCATTCACAGTAGCTACAAAAAACCCCCACAAAACTTAAGAACAAAGCTAAGCAAGAATGTAAAGACCTGTATACTGAAAACTATGAACACTGATGAAAGAAACTGAAGAATACACAAATACATGTTCATATTCATGAATTGGAAGAATTTTGTTAACATGTCCATACTACAAAAGCAGTCAAAGATTCAATGCAACTTCTTTCAAAATTCCAATAACTTCTTTACGAAACTAAAACAAAACAAAACAAAACAAAAATCCTAACCTGTATATGGAAACATAAAAGACCCCAAAAAGCCAAAGCAATGTTAAACAAAAAGTACAAAGCTGGAGGCGTCACACTACCTAACCTCAAAATATACTGCAAAGTCATGGTACTCATATAAGCATGGTACTGACATAAAAACAGACACACAGCCCAACAGAACGGAATAGAGAGCTCAGAAATAAATGTATGCATTAGTCAATTGATTTTCAACAAAGGTGCATAGAACACACAATGTGGAAAGAACAATTTCTTCAATAAGTAGTGCTAAGAAAACTAGATATCACATACAGAGTAATGAAATTAGACTTTTATCTTACATGTCATATACAAAAATCAGCTCAAAATGGATTAAAGACTTTAATGTAAGACCTGAACAGTTAAACAACCAAATAAAAACTGTTTTAGTCAGTTGGATTTTTTTGATTTGGTTTTTTTGTTTTGTTTTGTTTTGTTGTTGTTGCTGTGACAAAAAAGACCTGACAAGAATACTGTAGAGGAAGAAAAGTTTATTTTGGCTCATGGGTTTCAGAGGTCCAATCCGTGGCCAGCCAACTCCACAGCTCTGGACCACAGGTAAGACTGAACATCATGGCAAAAGGATGGGCAGAGGATGGCATCTTAGGACATGGAAACCAGGAAGCAGAGACAGACAGAAAAAGAGAAGGAGGGAGAAGGAGAGTGAGAGAGAATGCTCCAGTTACCAGGGACAAAATATAAACCCCAAAAGCATGACCTCAGTGACCCACCTTTTGCAGCCCCTACCATCTGCCTATAGCAACCACTCACTTAATCCATATGAGTGGATGAATCCACTGGTTAGGCTACATTACCTCATCATTACAACTCTGAACATTCTTGCATTGTCTCACACATGAGCTTTAGGGGGACATCACATATCTAAAACATAACAAAAACTTAGGGGGAAATCTCCATGACATTGGTCTGGGCAATAATATTTTAGATATGAGTACAAAAGCATAAACAATATAAGCCAGAATATATCAGATTATATCAACTAAAAAGCTTTTATATAAAAAATGAAACGATCATTTAAGTGAAGACACAAATTACTGAATGGGTCATAATGTTTGCAAACCATTTATTCCATAAGGGGTTATAGTCAAAATATAAAAGGAACTGAAACAATTCAATAGCAAGAATATAAGATATCCAGTTTAAAAATGGGCTGAGTTCTCACTCAAACTGACATTTCCCCAAAGAGGAGATATAAATGGCCAATGGGTATATGAAAAATATTCACCATCACTAGTCATGAGAGAAATATAAATTAAAATCACAATAAACATCTCCTGTCTTTTAGAATGACTATTGTCAAAAAGAGAAAAGATAACAAGTGTTGGCAAGAATGTTCAGTAAAGGGAACTCTGGAACACTGATGGAGGAAATGCAAACAAGTATAGTCATTATGGCAAATAGTATGGAAGTTTCTCAAAAAATTAAAAGTAGAATCATTGTATGTCAGAAATTCTACTACTGGATACAAATCCAGGGGGTATGCATTCAGTATGTTGATGAGATATTTACAATCCCATATTCATTACATCATCATTCATAAAATAGAATCAACCTACATGTTCATTAACAGATGGATAATGAAATAATGAATAATGAAAATGTGCTATATATAAACAATTAAATATTATTCAGCCTTAATACAAAAGGAAATTCTATTATTTGTGAGCATTATTATATGAAGAACATTACGCTAAGGGAAACAAGTCAAACACAGAAAGATACCATATTATCTCACTCATATGTGGAATCTGAAAACATTGAACTCACAGAAGTAGAGTAGAATAATAGTTATAAGGGGCTTGAGGTGAAGACATAAAGAGGTATTGGATAGTGGCTGGGGCCATGGCTCAGTGACAGAGCGCTTGCCTCTGAGGCACTGTGTTTGATTCTCAGTAACACATACAAATAAATAAAAGTCCATCAGCAACTAAAAAAAAAATTAAAAGAGGTATTGGACAAAAAAAGAGGTATTAGACAAAGGATACAGATTTCAGTGAGATAGGAGGAATAAGTTAAAAGAAATCTATTGTACAATATGATGGCTAAGTAAAAAATATATTTTGAAAATGGTCAAGAGAGTAGATTTTAAGTATTCTCATCACAAAAAATAATTAGTATGCCTCATAATAGCTGAATTGAGCCACTTAATAGTGTATACATATTTCAAACTATCATGTTGCCTATCAAAAATATATACAAGTTTTAGCTGGGCATGGTGGCATACACTTGTAGTCCCAGTGGCTCAGGAGGCTGAGGCAGGAGGATTGCAAGTTCAAAGCCAGCTTCAGTAACTTAGCAAGGCACTAAGCAACTTAGTGAGACCCTGTCTCAAATAAAAAAAAAATAAAAAGGACTGGGAATGGGCTCAGTGCCCCTAGGTTCAATCACTGGTACCAAAATAAATAAATAAATATAATCAGTGAAAAAAATGTTGATATTATTGGTAACTTGTTAGGTGCCAGGCACTGTGCTAAGTGCCTACATGCTAATACAACAGTCCAATGAACAAAGTGTAGTAATTTCCTCTATTTTACAAATAAGTAACTAAGACACAGAGGTTAAGATACCAGATACTAGACTCAGGTTACATAGATGGTAAGTGGGGGAGATAGGGTGCCAAACTACGTCACTTGAATTTTAATGCCCATAATTGTGTGAGTACTCTCCAGCTAAAGAGCCCCAGGAACACACCTATGGTTGAAAAGGTGAAGTTATTTTCTCATTACAGAGAGAAAACTCAGAGCATGGGCAAAGGTGAAATGATTCAATAAGGGTGTTTGAAAGGATTTGTCATAAATTTTGGTCTTGTGTTAGGTGATTTGGAAGAGTTTTTAAGGACTAGGACTTCCCCTAAATTGGATGCTAACAAGAAATGGGTATAATTCTATGATTTGGTTTCTTAATAAATCTAATCAAGACAGAGGGCAGTTAAGTAACAGTAAAACTGTAAGTATTGCAGCAGCAGTCACTCAAGTCATCTGGGATAGGGACAGATAAGGTAGGTCACCCAGAAAGGGGGTAGAAGAGCCAAGATTGGAATGCTGGAGTCTACTCTAGACTTGCACATTTCTTGCCTTACAGTCAGGATCAACAGAAGCAGCAGAGAAGCAAATCAAGGATGATGGGAGTGATTTTTTTGTACTAGGGATTGAATTCAGGGGTGCTTAATTACTGAGCTATATCCCCAACCCTTTTAATGTTATTTTAAAATTTTGAGACAGTGTCTCACTAAGTTGCTAAGGGCCTTGCCAAGTTGCTAAGGCTGGCTTTGAACTTGTGATCCTCCTTTCTCAGCCTCCAGAGCTACTAGGATTACAAGCCTGTGCCACTGTGTCTGGCTGGGAATGATGTTTTAGGGAAAAAAACAGAGTTCTGTATTCAAGCTAAGATCTGAACTGTGAGATGGGAACCAAAGAAGTCTCTAAGGGGAGCTACCTGCTCTGAATGGAAGGAAGGAAGGAAGGAAGGAAGGAAGGAAGGAAGGAAGGAAGGAAGGAAGGAAGGAAGGAAGGAAGGAAGGGAGGGAGGGAATGAGGGAGGGGAAAGAAAGTCAGTCTACCCTGGGTGGGGACCACTCTTTTTGCTCTCCTGGAAGCTTCCTAGGTCATCCTACCTCTAAGTGCTCACTGAACACTCTCATCAGTTTCAAAGCCCCATTCCCATTGCTCACGTGTGTGATAGGCTGCTTTAGAGCACTGGGTTCATACTGGCAGCTGGATGCCTGCTATGGACCTGATGGAAGCTTCTTTCCCCCAATTCTCCAGTTGCTTTCATTGGATTCACCTCTTTCTGGGGTCCTAAACCTCTATAGTGGTACTGCTGGGAGGTTCTGCCTGGAGACTCTGTATTAAGCCTTGATATAAAACACAACAGAAGGGGTGCAATGAACATGTGCTGTGCCCTCCTGTATAGCCACCTCCTGAATAAGAAAGCCCCGGTTTCCTTGGGAACTTTCCCTTCACCATCAGATGCAGTCTTGGAAGGACATGAAAGCAAATGTACCCTCCTTCAGCCACCAACACACATTATCAAGGAGGGACCACATGGAATGAATCAGGCAAATCAGTCTCTTTTCCAGGTCTGGATCTTTAGTGGAGTAACAAGACTGGAACACAGTGGAGTCTACATAGGCAATTTCTGAAGAGTCTATCCCCAAAATATTTCCAGTAACATTTTGTTTAGTTGGTTTATTTGTTTGCATCCAAAGAACACTAATTGACACATATTTATTTGGTAATGTTTTCTATAGTGCAGAGTTTAAAGAAAACATGTTTTAACAATATCATTTCAAAATAATTAGGAAGGACATAGTCAAAGCTCTGGCTTCCTGTTCACATGGAAACCAGACGATGCTCTCCCAGGAGACTCTTGCTTTATTAAGATTACTGGTCTTTTTTTCCTAGCAATGTTAGGAGGTCAGAATAAATGCCACAAAGATAATAATAGGTCTTTGACCTTTATTTTCATGAGACTCTTTACTTTTCTTCTCAATGAGAGCAGATGATGTTGAACTCATATTTTTTCTCCAATTTGTGTTGACAAACAAAAAGAGAATCTTTGCTTCAATCTATTCATGTAGAAATCTAATTAGAAGATTCCTAAATCTAAAGAACGTTTTTCTAAAAATCTCATTATTTTAAAATGAGGTAATATGCTTTTCTTGAAATAAAAAATACCACTTTGCATTTGTTTCCAGTTCTTTGTTTTAGAGTGCTCCATTTGAACTCAATCAAGAAATCTCTGGGAAATAAAATATTTGGTGACAGAGCAAGAAAAGAGCATCTTTAGAATACTATATCTTGTAAAGCATTCAAGATGGGGATTAGGAGAGTCCTGAATAACTGCATACGAACATAGGTTTGTAGGTACTGGAGAGTGATCTTAGTTTAGAAATCAGATATCCTGTGAGCTTTTTATTCTGCAGAGTAGCAGGTCACACTGAGAAAGATGATCATTCTAAAACTGCTTGCTTGTCCTTATTCTCAGATGATTGCCCATGTAGAAAATTTGATGAAACTATAAACTATTGTAAATTGATAAATGAGTTGAGAAAGGTTCTTTGATTCTAAGTCATTAGAGTTCCCATATACTGGCTCTAACCAATTAGAAAACGTACTTGAAACAAAGACCTCATTCATAGTATCACAAAAGCTGAAGGCATAAATCTCCTAGCTTTAAATTTCAATATAAACCTCAAAACACTGAGTGCAAAAATCGTACTGTGAAATGGTAGTTATAAAATGAGAAACTTATATAAAAAAAACTTACATTTAAAAATGTTAAATGAAAAAGTATTATTAAATATTTATGGATTAATATACAAAATTCAGATTACTGTTACTTCTGGGTAGTGGAAGAAAAAAATGGAATTGGAGAACATTTATAAGGACTTTATTAATTAAGAAAATTAAAAATGTTGATGCTGTTTAGATAAACCATCTTCTACATTTCCCCTTAGGAGAAACAAGTCTCTCAAGCATTTATATAAAACAGACATGGTTATAGTAAGGGGAAAATGTCCCAGGCTTGGTTGCCAATTTTGCCAACTAATAAAGTTACTTCCTCTGGTCCTCAGTTTTGTCATTTATAAAGTGTGGGTATTTGGTGCTTTCCATTTCTCATAGATTTGTTGTATAGAGTTATGTAGAGAAATAAAACCTTGAGACTGTTCACTGTTATGGAAATTTTAGAGGATCCTGTGTATACAGTTTCACTGATTTTCAGATTGAATTTTATAAAATTCAAACATACTTAATATGTGGTGAGTGAAAAAAAATCACATTTTGGGGGGAAAAAGAGGAAAGTCTGCTTAATTTTGAAGGCTCAGTATCAGGAGAATGGTAATGTACCAACAGGATTTAATCCCCAGGATTCTCTGGAGGAGGAAGGTTATTACAGTGCACTTTTCCTGAGTTACTAGAGGACTTTAGGCTATAGACTGAGAATGATAGAAATTAAGAATCTTTAGGTTATTTTCCTATGGATAAAGAATATCCTCTGGGATTTACTTTAGCTAGAAATAGAATGTCAACTATTATATTTATCCACAGATAGAGAAAGGCAGTGATTAAAGGCACAAACTCAAAAGTTACACTGTCTGAGTTTAAAACTAGGCTTTGCCTCTTGTAACTGGATGCTAGGGGATTTAAGCTCTTAGGCCTCAGTCTGTTCACAAGTAAGATAGTGATGATAATAGTAACTACTTTCTGGCCATTAGAATTTCAGGGAAGGCAATCATACCTTTCTCCAAGGGCAATATATCTTTCTCTGTGGGCCCTGAAATATTTTAGTTGTTGATAGACCTTTATTTTTATTTATTTATACGTGGTGCTGAGAATCAAACCCAGTGCCTCACACATGCCAGGCAAGTGTGCTACCACTGAGTCATAGCCCCAGCCCCTAAAATTTATATTTTTAAGAAAAAAAATTTAAACTTATAAGTACAAAATAAGTTGTGGGTATAAAGAAAAGGCCTGTACAACTGAGGATGGCTAAAATTGAAGCTTCCTTACCTTTTTGGTGTATTCACTCCGGCCTTCTTTCACTCTCCAAGCCAAGAACCAATAAGAGAAAGTAGACACAGAAGTCAGACAGTTGGAGATCAAAAGACAGCCAAATATCCCTTATCTATAATTCCAAAATCTAAACATCTCTAAAAATTTAAAGTGCTTTTGTAATTTATTTGGCATCAAAATTTAATATCATCTGAATTCATCTCACAGTAAAACGTGATCTGAATTGATATGATATAGTCTTGATTTATTTCACTTGGTGTGGCTATTCATATCCTTTATTACAGAAATCCTAATATGTTTGATAGGATGCTGCTTCAAAATCTGTTTGTGAACCATACAATCTCTCCAAAATCTGAAAATTCTGTATTTTAAAACTCACCTGGCCCCAAAAGTTTCAGATAACAGATTGTGGACAAGGCCAGGTTTACTGCTGATAAACCTGAATTGAGGAAAACATCAACATCCCAGAAGTACAGAGGCAGAGCTCTCCAGAGCAAAGGTGGTGAATGGAGGAGCAGAGATCCACTTAGGCTAGAGAAACTGCAGTTGCTCATTTCATTTCTTAAATTTACAAACTCGATCAAACTCCTTCTGAGAAGGAAGAAGTAAGGCGGGCGGGCAAAACTGAGGAGCTCAGGGAGGACCTCCCAAATGTTTTCTTCCCGGGAAGTTAATTAGAAATCAGCTTCTTCCCCAAAGTATCAATGGTAGAAACATGAGAAGCAGCAATAAATGTTCCCCACTGCTACAGTGTGGATCTTCAATGTCCCCACAAAGGTTAAAAGACTTGATCCCCAGCTTGGTGCAATGAGGAGGAAGAAGAATCTTTTAGAGGTGGGGCCTAATGGTCTTTAGGTCACTGGGGATGTGCCCTCAAAGGAAATTATGGGACCTTGGTCTTTCTCTTCTTCTCTTTCACTTCCCAGCAGTGAAGTGTTTTTGCTTGGCCACACACTCTTGCCGTGATGTGTTGCCACTGGTTCAAAGCAATGGGGCCACCAAATCATGGGCTGAAACTTCTAAAATTATAAGCCAAAATAAACCTTTTCTCTTTATAAGTTGATTATCTCAAATGTTTGTTATAGTAATGGAAAGCCAACTAACAAACCCATTAAAAATGGGGTCATTATGAAGAGTAAATAAAATCATGGCTTACGGAGCTTGACACTGCACATGACTCACAGGAAGCCTCAATAGATGTCGCTGTCATTATTATTGTCTAAACATGCATCGTGCACTGGAGCAATTTCCTTCTGGCTTTTAGTCTTAGGAAAGTGTGATCCACTCCAATTACAATCTCTTTTTGTGGAAGGGAAGTTAAGGGGCTGCTTACAAAAGCTAGTGAACCCTCTCAAGGAGAGTACTGGCCCCTAAGGAATAGATTTCATCTTATGATTTTATTTTCCCTCTCCTTCTGTCACATTTTCCGTGTTCTGCTTTCTTCACTCTCGCATTTTACATTTTATTTGTATTTTATTTATTTTTTAAACTTTAGTGTTTTTACTAGCTACTCTAAATCCTTTCTGAAACAAAGCTGAGTATAATTATATAAACGACCTTGAAAGAATTTGAAAAACCTCAAAAGTATTTGCTTCTTATTTTAAACAAAATAAAAATTAAATTGGTCATATAAGGAGGAGAAATTCTAGGATTAAATTTGCATGACTGATATTTGATGAAAGAAAGAAATATTTTTCTTTTTTGTATCCAATTGTCTCCTGGCTCCATGAACCAGAAATTTCTTCTCTCAGAGGTATTAATGAAGTACATCTCTTTTATAAGCAATACCTGACAAGACAAAGGTGAAAAAGGTGACTGGAGTGGGAGAAAGAGAGAAGAGTCGTGCAAAGCTTTGGGGAAAGAAAAGCAAAAGCTACAGAAAATTAAAAATATCTTACAGAGATCTATGCACAGAAATTCATAAATCCTGATGTAACTTTTAACACTTTTTCTGATCACAAAAATAATGCATGCCCACTATAAAGTATCTATAAAAGAGATTAGTACATAACAATAAATATTACCCAAATCCTTCCACTTTGAAGGCATTGCTAATGTTTTTGGTATATAGCAGCCAATCTTTTTTCTTTGCATAGATATTATTTTATTTTCCAAAGTAGGATGTTTAACTTATTGTTAACTATAGATTCCAAATATCACCTGTTAGTCAGCTTTTCATTGTTATAACTTAATACCTGAGATAATCAAGAAGGGAAAAGATTTCATTTGGCTCCTGGTTTCTGTAGGTTTTAGTTCATGGTTTCTGGTCCATTACTTTTGGGTCTGCAGCAAGGAAGAAGCATGTGGTAGAGGAAGCCCTCACCTCATGGCCAGAGTGAAAAAGAGATAACAGATTAGGGTTACATTTTCCCCTTCAAGGGCTATCCTGGATGACCCAAGGCCATCCACTAGGCACCCCTCTTAATGATTCTGCCAGTTCTCCAAAGCACCAAGCTGAGGACTAAACCATTAATACGTGGGCCTTGGGGGGACATTCCAGAGACAAACTATGACACTGTCCCATGTTACTAAAGATTCTTTAAAAATTTTTATAACAAAGAATACAAATTCATGGTAATATGTTCAAGCAATAGAGACAAAAGTCAAACTCTTGGCTTATCTTGCCAATATCCTGTATGAACTTCTTAGAATAATTCATAATAGTTGTAATATATACGTGTGTGTTTTTTTTTTTGGTGTGTGTGTGGTGTTCTTTCAGACATTTTCTGTGCCTTTCTAGGGAATTAATTTTTCTATATATATTATCAAATATTGTTCTACTCTGTATATTTTTTAATCTTTTCTCATCAGTCTATGTAGATCCTATTTTAATGTTTTTAATAGTTATATTTAGATTTATCAATCTCTTTTACATTGTTAGGGGAAAAATAAAGTTGGATTCCTTCCTTTTCTTATTTTACTAAAATATCAGAGATACGAAAGGGATAAATGGAAAAAAAACACAAAAATTCAAACTTAAACTATACCTAACATACTGAATATGTTATGTAAGAAAATATTATTTTCAAATTTTTCTCTCTGAGGCTGGAAATGGTCATTTTAAATATGACATTAAACAACTATAAAGGGAAGTACTGATATATCTTATTATAGGAAAAATTATAACTTTGCAAAACAAAAAACAATCACAAAGTATAAACAATAAATGACAAACTGTTGAAGATACTTTCAATGTAAAAAAGATAAATTACTGATTTCTTCAATAAGCAAAACTCATTGCTAACTAAAGAACTGTTCATGAACTAGAAAATCTTAAAAGATGAGTCCTAGATATGAGTTGGCATTTCACTGATAAAGAAATGCGAGTGGCCAAAACAAATAAGAAAAAAAAGTAATGAAAATGAACCACCTTATTAAGAAGTGAAAAATAAAACAAAAATTATCACATTTAGTAATATTTGGGCTTTTCAAGTCCCTTTGTTGGGCTTATATAAAGAAATATTCTTAATCACAGTAGAAGGGTATATTGGCACAAACTTCTTTGGAGAATAAACAATTAATATCATCACATTAAATATCCATATACTTTCACTCAGGAATTCCTTTTGGTCTTAATTCTATATAAGTAAGTGTGTACAGTGATATGTTCAAAGATATCTTATTATTTGAATAGCAAGTTCTTATGTTTAAATGAATTAAGAAAAATGTGAAATCATTCCTTGGAATTACTTGGGTTAACCACTAGATGTCAGGATTGTTCAATAAAAATAAAGGTATAGCCAGGTTTATCAACTGATTTTGGAAATTGGAAAGAACTTTAGATAGAACTTTACATAAATAGTTCTTATACAAGCCATCTTGTACAACTCTGAAACATGGATATTTGGCCATATAATATAGTATCTTGCAAAAGAGCGTTGTACACATGGGTATTTGGCCATATAATATAGTATTATGCAAAAGAGCGTTGTACAAAGTGATACTTAAGTTATCGTTAAAAAATGTTTTTCTCATAAGGGAGATTCAGACTTCATATGCTTTTTACAAGACTTTAGCCTAAAATTGAGTAGGTTCATTTGATGTGATTAGGGGCTTCTAAGAGAAATGAGGGCATCAGAGAATCTCTAACATTTATTTTGGGGATCTGAAGAGTATCATTAAGAGTGGCATACTTGGGGCTGGGGATGTGGCTCACCTAGCATGCATGAGGCACTAGGTTCCATTCTCAGCACCACATAAAAATAAAAGATATTGTGTCCACCTAAAACTAAAAAATAAATATTAAAAAAAAGAGTGGCATACTAAATTGTAAAATACCTCTGAGTGGAGTGACCCCTCAAGTACTATAGTTGAAATTTTTCAGATTCATTGGATTTTTAAGCAATAACAAGGCTCTCTGTGAATGAAACAAAGGAAAAGGGATGGGGCGGGGTGACAGCACATTGGGAAGATGTGGCTCTTAGCATGGACTCTGGATGTCCACTCTATTGTCCTTTAAGTTAAATATTATATAATCAGTGTATCAATGCCCCCCTCCGCCTGCCCAGGTCCCTCCCCACTCCTCCTGGCCACAAAGTAGAAAGCTTATAGCATTGGCACTTATCCTTAGGGTACACATGGCCAATACTGATTAAATATGAATGATCCCTTCAGGACCATGGTTCACATGTGCACGTGTCATAGTTTCTGCCCCCAAACCAAAGGGTTACATATTTAACTTAGCAGGATAGAAGAATAGTACAGGGGCCCAAGGCTGGCTGAGGGGTGTATCTTTTTGTGGTGTCTCCTCTACCTACCCCAAGATCTATCAATCACAGCATAACCAACTTCTCACTGGGCCCTTTTGTTATGTCAGAAGGTAAATGTTGTATCTCATTCTTATTTTCCTCTTAAAATACTAGTAGAGGCGGGGCAGGGGCGTCAAATAACAATTGACTCATTATTTTTTCTCATTTAGGACAGACAGTTTAATCAGAAAACACTGATGGATGTATTTGGCTTCCTTGAGTTCATAAGGTATTTTGAATGAAAACACACTCATTATTCAACTCCCAATATTAGCATGAATTTGGCCTGTTTTCTGCAGGAGAACCAACAATTCTGCAAAGGAAGATTCTGATGTATAAACTGGCTTCTCCTTCAATCCCAATCTCAACATTAGATAGCAGTGAGACCTTAAGAAAAGTCAATGCACCCTCATGACCACAATGACAGAGTAAGATGAAGATTACTGGTCTCAACTTAGAGAGGTGGAAACTGAGAAACAGGATTTCAGATACCTACACAGTAAGACAAAGACCTGGAGCTATAGAGATTTCAATTCTCCCAATTCCATGTGCTTTCTGCTGTATCCTACTTGAAAATGATATGAAAGGTATAATCAATTATGTTCATTTTTAACCAATACCAGATTCATTTTCTATTCAAGTCCACCAAGGTATGGGAATCACTACTTCTGAATATAATTGATCCTCATTATTTTTGAATTCTGTATTTGCAAATTCATTTAATAAAATTTGTTTGTAACCCCAGAATGAACAATCACTGTGCTTTCATGGCCACTCTCAGACATGTGTAGAGCTGCAAAAATGGGCTGACATACATGTTCCAGTTGACATACATGTTCCAGCAACACTCTTTGCCTTTTTGTTTCAATTCTTACACTGATTTAAGTGTCCTGGTTAGTGCCACATTTTTCATGTTCCCTCTCTCCCTCCCTTCCTTCTTGTTTTGCTGTAAAAACTCATTTAGAAGTGCTGTCTAGTGTTCCCAAGCAGAAGTGATTATGTGCCTTATGGTGGTAGGGGTCGGCGGTGGGGGGGGGTACAGGGAGTATGTACTAGATAAGCATCCATTAGTCATGAGTTACAATCCTGCTAGCTATAATGTCAATACAATACTAATGAGTTGTCAGGTATGGTGGTGTATGCCTGTAATCCCAGAGGCTAGGGAGGCTAAGGTAGGAGGATTCTGAGTTCAAAGCCAGTCTCAGCAAGTCAGCAAGACCTTTCTCTAATATATTTAAAGGGGCTAGAGATGTGTCTCAGTGGTTAAGCAGCTCTGGGTTCAATCCCTGGACCAAAAAAATATATAAGTCAACGATGTACATTCAATAAAATATCTTTAAACAGAAATGCACATAAAACTAGATTATGTACTGATGGATTGATTAATATTTTATGACCAGAGGTTCCCAGGTACCTAACCCTACAAGCAGTGTTCAGTGTTTGCTAATTCAATGTTCATGGTGACTTTATAACACAACTCTCATGAATAATGAAAAGACTGCATTTAGATATAATCTCATATGTGTTGGTTCAAAATACATCACCTCAACTATACTAATGTCAGTGCCTACTTTGGCTCCCTGTCCTCTCTACTGTGGGGAATACATAAGTCTATTAAGGGTTTCAGTGCTTGGATTTGGAAAATCAGAGCTGTAATACCACTATTTGAAATTAATGAACAACAAAATGTATTTCTCTGCCTGCAACTATTTTGGGACTGGTTTAAAAAGAGAAGGGACCTGCTGCTTTGATAATAGGAATAGTATAAAAAATCCTTTATCCTAAGCTATTATAAAGGATATATGTATATGTATATATACATATATCCCTATATAGTATATTTTCATATAAATATATAATTTCATAGTCTATCAGCTTCATACCTCCTTACAGCATCAGGGAAACTCATTGACTTCCTTGTTTTTAGTATGGAATCATGAAAAAAAACTACATTACAAGTAGCTAACAATTAAGAGGACTGTTAATTTTCTTTGTTTTTATTATAGCTGCAGCTGCAGTAGAAGCCATGAAGATCCTGGCAAAAATGATGGTAGTGACAATGTAAGTCAGTACCTCCCTATAAAATGGAGATCTGTCTTTCTAAAGATACTTGTTTTTATGAACAGCACTAACATCAACTGGGGTTGATGTTAATAATATACAGAATTAGCTTTTATGAATAATATTTGTAATATAATTGGGTATATTGTATTAGGTACTTTACTTATATTCCTTCACAACAGTGTCTAATCCTCACAATAACAACTTCAGGAGATAACTGTTACTGTCCTTGTTGCAGATGAAAATCTGAAGCCCAGAGTAGAAGTAACCTTCCTAGTGCATACCAAGTAAGGAGGCAGTTTAGACAGAATCTAAAACTGCCTGCCTCCAAAGCTGGTGTCTGTCTTCCCCAGAATGTCCTCATGTAAGACAGGCTACCTAACTTGTGGGGCCCTGTGCAAAATTAAAATGCACTCAGAGCCCCTTGTTCAAAAAATTAATAATTTTAAGGCAGCAACCACAGAATATTAAACCAAGGGTAGAGCCCTTCTGAGTGCAGGATCCTGTATCACTGTACAAGTATCATGCTCATGAAGCTTGTCCTACCACCATGTTCCCAAAGGCAGATGCAGTGGGATTCTGGAGACTCTGTAGGAGATACTTCTATTAGCTCTTGCTATGATTCATGTCGATGCCCTGTGGAAACACTGCTACTTTCTCTTGGCAGTCTGAGTGCCTTTGCTTTGAACAGATTTCTGATTCATTTGTGGAAACAAAAACAAATACATAAACAGAAAAACAAGCCGTCAGTGTCTTGATAGGTGACAGATAATGATGGGGTTTTAGGTTAAAAATAAGACATCTTTCTTCTTTGCCATTTTTCTTTGAAACATCTGATTAAATCTTATAATTTAACCAAAATTGAAGTTTTATTTGTTTCCTTAATGCATACCTGGGTTCTCTGAATAAAGTGAATTTGTGTTCAACATCCTTTCTCTGTATCACTTGTAAGGGTATAGAATTTCACTTGACTCAAGATGAGATATAGATAATCCTCATTTACTACAAGGCATTAGAAATTTAATTTCTGTTCTGTTCTATCACATTTAAGATCACTGGCGCTGTGGTTCCACCTGGTGGAAAATTTAGGCCTTTCCTAACTCCATTTTAGCACTTATGTTTTCAACCTTAGTGCCTAACCATACAAGCTTAGAGGGTAGACAAGCACATAAAGTCTAGGGGAACTGTTTCTTCACTTGGGTCAGATTTTTTTCCATGAATCTCCCAGTTGAGGAGTTCAGCATCCCTTCTTAGAGTCTGAAGTCATCAGATCTGGTCAAGTGTTAGGAAAACAATCAGATTAAATTCACTATACTTAAATGTACAGTGAAGTACAATTTGTTTTCCTTCTCCCAACCCTTATGTCACAACCAACACCGCAGGCTTTTATCTTGCTCTTTGTCTTATCAGAGGGAAGCTTGTCAACTCAACTGCTAATGAGTCCTAGCATGAATTATTTCCTATTCCACCTGGGAAACTATCCACTGTACTCTCTTCTTAAAGAGATGCAACTGGGCCCCAGATGGAACTGGCTAGATAAAAACAAATGATGAACTTTAAAAATAGGAATGGTTTATTCTTGGTAACTGTAAGACAACATAAACATGGTGTAAACTAGGCTGACTGCAAATTAACTTCTGAACTCCATGTCTGATCAGTGTTCAGTTTATTGCTTGGCTAACACGAGCAGCCACTCATATCTGACTAAAATTAAAACTCTGCTTCCAGTCTCAGCTCAGATCTTTCTTCTCCCTTTACTTCAGATTATGCTGCTTCACTTCATCTGGCAATAAATATTCAGTACTTTGATATGGAACAAGGAAAACTCAAAATACATCATAACATAGAAACACCTATTCTTCAAGATTGGGTCTCTCAATTAGGTTGAATTAGGCGTTGGCCAGGGCTGTAGTTATCTAGAGCTTTTGTACGAGTTGGGAAAAATTGTGTCCCCGATGGCTCCCTTGTATAAAGGGTCTTGATACTTCTGGAATAACAATTCCATGCTTTTCAATACCTTTCTAGTTTCTATTATATAAAGCTTTAAATAGGACTGTGTCTTTGTAAATTTATGTGTACTTGAGAAACATTTTTCACAATATTTCATTTAAAACCACCAAGAAAAGAAGCAGAAACTTGTAAAAATACATTTTTAATAAACATCAAGAAGTACAGTACACTTTATTGAGGTTTTACCTTGCAGTTTACAGCAAACATACTATCCATTACAGAATATATATACAAGTAAACTCAGGTTCTTGATTTGTTTTTCTTCCATGGCTGGATAAACCAAATCTGGTGCACCATACTAACATTTAAGGTTATTATCCAAGTTGGTTTCTGTAAAAGGCCTTTAACAACAAATTATTCTCCCTTTACAATGATAGCCTGATGAATGCTCAAGAGTGACTAAACGAACTATAAATACTTGCTTTCCTTTGATGGATTTAAAAAATAGCAAATCTGAAACAATAAAAAGACAATAAACAGCTGTTTCTTTTGCCATGTGAATCCATAATTAAATACTTACTGTGACAACAGATTATGAAGCCAAAGGATTCTCAATGTTTATAGTTATAATTCCAGGAACTAAAAACTATCTAGCCTACTTTTCTTTAGCATTGTTTACACAAAGACCAAGGGGTGGTGGAATTCTTGATTCTTATGAACCAAAATTTAGTGAGATGAAGGACTGAAATTAATTAGCAAAGAGGGAAAATTAATATTAATCTCAAAATTCCACCTACCATTGTTCTTGGAATGATCAAGATCAGCTACAACTGAGAAGAATGAAAAGAATGAGAACTGAGATAAATCAGAAGCCACAATTTAAAAACCAAAGCCTTGCATGCTTTCTACTGATGCCATTTAAAAATTACACAAATGGATTTATTTCTATGTACATAAAGTAGTATTTGAATTAGGAAAAAAAAATTCTGTCTCTGTCTATATATATATATATATATATATATATCTCTAGAAATATCAGAACCATACTCTCAGATTTGTAAAAGAGGCATAATAATCTGTTTACCATAGCTGTTTGTAAAATCTTTAATAGTTAATAAAATCCTTGCAAACATAATGCTAATATGTAGCAAATCACACCAACTAAATAAGCAGCTCAAGTTCATAGGGCTAAAAACCCAATATCCCTGAATGTCTAAGTCTTATCTTAGTGTTAACCTGGTTTCATCTAATTGATACCACATCAGAGGAGATTTTTAAAACATGTCCCTCCTTAATACATCATCATACTTTCAGAGGTGGAAAGGTACAACTTAAAGTTCTCTACAACTTTTGCCCATTCTCAAGAATTTGATACAGTGTTATTACAGCATGTAGGCTAAGGAAGGTGCCCTAAGTATTCAATGAATTGAAATAAAGCAAATTTCCAGAGTTTGGGACTTGCTGGTAGTGTACAACTTGTCTGTCAGGAAGTCTCATCTCTGGGTGAAATTATATTCCTGGATCAATGACTGAGAAGTTAAGGCCACCTGCTAAAGAAGTCAGACTGTTCCCAAATTGTCAGGTAACAGTTTGATCTTTTCTATTAGATTAAAATTTCTTCATGGATGGGACCAGATCTCCTATTTTCATGTATCTTCTAAGGCACCTACTAAAGTGTTAGGCAGAGATATACGCTCAAGGAAATAATCATTGATGGGGGCAGGAAATGAATCAAGGGTGAATGTGGTCACAGAAAAGCCATCCCTTACTTCCCCATTACTCAAACAGCAATCAGTGAGTGAATCTCTAATGTTGTGCTGAAGAACACTCATGCCCCCTACCATTTTTGTCTTCAAGAGAACAAATCACTGGGTTTGAACAACCTTTTAATTTTTCTTTCCCTTTGGAGACTGATTATATGTGGTAATGAGTACTTCTTGATGGATGGTATGTGGAAAAAAGGATGTTTTTTTTTTGCCTCAGAGAAAGCACCAACCTGTCACATGTCACATTTTAACTTCAGCAATTTATGGAATCATTAACTTTAAAAATTGTTAAATGTTATCTGTAACTAATAGATGTTTAAAATGTTAGTTTTACTATGAAATCACTTAAAATCCATTTTGCTTTCAAACATTGGTATGAGGTAGAAGATAAGGAATTCACAAAAGAAAATAATCTTTATCACAACAAGACTATTCAGTACAATTAGCCCCCAAAGAAAAGTTAAAGCCTTAAACTGGTAAATTACTGACTACTGTCAAAATATTACCCTATTTGAAGGAAATTTCTTATATTTGAAATTGCCTTTCTTTTTCCAGTTTAAGGTATTATAGAAAAAGGACACTATACAATCTGAAATACTCAGAAAGATTGTATAAAACAGCTTCTCTTAGTCATCATCTTTACCATGTTGTTCTAAATCACCTCAGTTGTGACACAAGTCCTTTCCACTTAAATTATTGGTCAGATATCAACAAGGAGGTTAAAAATCCTTCTAGTATAAGAAGCAAGATAAAAGGAATGTTTCTCACTTAAAATAATGTAATTTACTCCTCATAAAAACTAGCAGCACTTCATTCTAGCAGGACACACAAATTTGGCTTCATTGACTGGTTAGGAACACAGGAAAATGTATATATAGCTCTTTACATGGGGAGAATGTGAGGCTACAACAAGTTTATTTTTTTAAACAATTACCTATATCCCCATTAGGTAGTGTGTGAAACTACTGGAATGTCAATTTCAATGGCAGAGAGGCGGGATCGAGCTGAATAGGGCTGTGAGTAAGTGTGCATACTGGGAGGATGGGAGTACAATGGCTGCCAGAAAGGAGAAGGCAAAGATTTGCATGCACAATACCAAATGAACAGTAGAAGGGAAGTCATAAAAAGACCTCCAGCACTAGCAATGGTGACATATACCGCATAGTCAAATGTAAAGACTGGCTCAAACTTCTTGTTCAGATGGATGTTATAAAAGATGACCCAGATGGATGGAGAGAGGCTCACATTACCTGCCATAAAAAACAGCAGCCCAGCCACCAGGTGGCAGCCTGCACTATTGACCAGACACTTGGCCAGTTTGATGTTAGGCACAGAGGACCTAAAGGCTGTATTACACATTCCAATCAAGCAGAGCAGCAAGGCACCCATTGCGATCAGGATGCTGAGGGGCAGGGCAAACTGGAGGACACGCAAGTCCAACTGGTCAACTGATGAGTACCAAGTAGGGTCGTACATCAGGCAGTCACTGCTTCCGTCGTACCGGGCACATTTCACCCACAGGCCTGTGTAAACAGTCAGGTTCTTCTCATTTCTGTTGAATGTAATCAGTCGTAATTTTCTCCAGTTGGGAAGCAGAGTCCCTGCAAAGAGGCCCGCTACTGAGGCAATCCCACATAGAAAGGAGAGGACTGTGGCTGCGTGGACATCTCGACAGCCCATGGCAGGCAGGCTTGTGCAGTACTTTCAATCAGACTAGGGGGTGACACACAAGAAGACAAAGCATGAGGGAAGAAAAGCAGATTACAGCAGGAAAGGTGGTACCAATTAGCAACACATCTATTGAGGAAATGTTGATGCTAAAAGGGAAATTCCTTTGTTCTCTATACAATATGAATGTATAAATGCATATATGTAACATGTGTGTGACCTCAGAGTTCAGGTGCAAACACATATGATTGGTTTCCATTGACTATATACTATAAAATATTTAGTCATCAATATTTTTCTTCACTGTTACTCAGAGGAAGAACAAAAATAATGTCAAATTATCTTAACATCACACCTAAAATTCTGGTTGTCAATAATCATGCATTCAATACACAAATATCAACCATTTTTAGGTATAAGGCACTCAAACATATAATAAGGGTTAGAACACTCATTAGCTATCAATTAACTGCAAACACTACAAATTGAGCCTCAAATGCTCATGCTAGTATAAAAGGAGACCAGCATAAAGCAAAGATGAAAGCAGCTCATAAAAGGAAAAGGAATGAGGAAAAAAGCAATATAGGACAGCAAAGTGGGTGGGAGCTGCCTCTGAACCAGAATGCTTGGTTCTCATCCCCATCTCCTCACACTTACTAGCCAATTAACCTTGGGCCAGCTCCAGAACTCTCCTGTGCCTCATATCCATCTGTAAATTGACGAAGAAGATAATAGTGCCTACCTCACATGGTTGTTCAAAGAGATAATATAATGTCAAGTACTTAAAACATGTCTGGGGCAATGTGCTATGCAAATGTTTACTTCTTAACATTTGGAGATCAGCTCAGTGCTTGCAATCTGAAGAAGTTCAAAGAACATTTGTTGAATGAATGTTAAATAAGAAAAAGCAAGCTCATCTCATTTCTACATATTGAGTACACTAGGGAATTATTAAAAGTAAATGGACTCATCTTCAATGAGTTAGTCAAATGAAAAGCCAAGAACAAGGGTCTCTAAAATTATCCTGCTCAACTACTTCCAGGATGATTCAACAAGACCCAAGTGCTCTCAGAGAACTCTACAGCACTTGTTGGTCATTATACTATTACTGTTCATACGAGATGAATGCAAAGATCTTTGAAGTAATGACAACCTGTCTCTATTTCTGCTATTGTAAGAAAAACTGTACTTTGCCTTTTTCGACCCAAATTAAAAATCTGTTTTCTGAATATAATAAACTATAAGCTAGCATTTTATTCAAACTACTTTAATAAGGTAGCACATTTACTTTTATAGATCAGAGCACAATGAAGGAATAAAGGTTGAGAATAATTTTTATACTGGATTAGAATATGATTGCTATGTTTCAGTGGGAGGACACAATGTTCTTTAAAAAACGTTAGCTACCTATTTAATCCAACCTATGAATTAGTAATTTTAATAAAACTTATATGCCTATATGTACATATGTATGTTTGAAGTATATGTATATATACAAGTATACAAATAAAAGCAGAGTTTAAGCAAATGATCTCAAATTAAAAATGGTTAGTTCTAAGTTCTTGTACGGATATTAGGTTGCTACTTATTTAATATGTTACCTGCCAGTATTATCAAAAGTTGCAACTGTTTAAGAAAGTTTTATGGATGAAAAAACAAAGGAATTACTTCTTCATGCAAACTGGAAGAAAACTGTCTTATTTAATTTTAGCAAGCAAAACCTTTCCAGCCTTGAAAACACCAGTGCAGATTTGAGAATGTTTACATCGGGAAGATAATAATAATGTCACACTCCAGAATTCAGCCTCCTGTTGGTTTTTGTTCATTCATCTGTCTCCCCCATATATTGTGAGCAGTTTGTACAATGCCTGGCATATAAGTATTTCTAGGAATATTTGAATAAACGAATACTGGGCCCTGTACCAAACCATAATAACTCACAAAGGTGGGCCACGGGTAATGTACAACTAAACAAGAAAACAGCTATGAGTAAGCAATCATTCATTCAATGAGTATTTATGTTGTGCTGAGTATTTTGCATATACAAAACTCTTTTAGGTCCTGGAAGAACACTGAGACCACTCAAAGTGGACCTTCCATCTAATGTGTTAACAGTCAAAAAGATTATGTTGTTTAATGCTACGTTAAATGCTGATGTGAATCAATTTTAAGAATACTACACGTTAAGTGATTATCATAGGTACTAAGTGAAGTAATAAGATATATGTTCCTAAAAATTTACCATCCAGGGTTACAGAAAGATTGAGAATGAAGGAGAATAAAGATATGATCAAAGTTGTGAACACATAAGAAAAAGGTTCCCTCTGTTTCTTTCAAAGCTTCAAAATAACCCACTTAAAGTTCTAACCTAGTTACAATTCCTTCTTCC
Organism: Ictidomys tridecemlineatus; assembly: GCF_052094955.1. NCBI lineage: Eukaryota > Metazoa > Chordata > Mammalia > Rodentia > Sciuridae > Ictidomys > Ictidomys tridecemlineatus. The sequence goes on from NC_135478.1 coordinate 203,497,104, forward strand.
TTCCAGAGACAGGGAATGTAATTGAGATTTGTCTATAAACTGCAATCCAAAGGCAATGAGAAACAAGATCAGGATAAATAACTATTATTATAAATTCATTCCTGTAATTCCCAGCCTACAGACTGACAAACAACATTAAGGAACTGACGTAGGCCAATATTTATTTTAGTATTAAAATGTGTTTAACTAGATCCTACAACAAATCAATAAAAGTATTACATTAGTCCTCTAAACCTGCTGTTGATGAAGCATTCTTAATTCAGGTTTTGGAACTAACCGAAAGTTTTACTTATAGAGAGTCAACAAAGACTAACTATGGTATTTTTTTCTAGAAGGAGAATACTATTAACATCAATTCGTAAGCTAAACCCTTGTGCTGAAATTAATGTCTAGCTCCTTATAACTTCCTTAGGTAACTTACTTTTTATGCCCAATTATTAATTCCACTTACATGTGATTTGATAAGTCCTATATCCCTCAAGAGGGATAACACCTAATAGCTGGGGAAGGAATATGCTTAGTGTTTTAAAACTGAAAGATAATACTGACTTCCAGATTAGAATATGTTCATACTTGAGAGAGTAAAAAGATCTCTACTTGTTTGTGTATTAAGAGAATTAATTATGTAATTGTTTTCAAAAATAAAACTGATCGTGTTATTCCATTTCCTCACATTCAATAGCTTCCCATTTCCAGCAGAACAGTCTCCAAAGTTTTAAAACTTACCCACAATGTAAACCATCTAATTGCTGCCTGAATTTTCAAGCTTCTTTATGAACTGCTCTCCCACCTATACTCTAGTCTTTATAGCCACATTGCTTTTTTTTAACTTCCCAAATTTTCCACTTTCTAATTTGGTTACAGACTTTCCCACATGGTACTCTTCCTGGAACTTTCTTAATCCTATCTATCGTATTCTTTGCTTAACTAACATTACCCTAAACGCTCCCATTCCTTCCCCTTATTTGGGTATTCTTCTTTCCCACCAGATTATGAATTTCAGGGCAGAGAAACCTCTGTTTTATTAAGTTAAACATTAGCACATAGAAAGCATTCTCTTATTTATTGAATGAGAGAGCAAACAGAGGATTCACGGCCTGGATACTGAAAAAGTTACAAATTTACTTTACTGGCAGTTGCATTCACTTTATTGGGAACAATTCATTCCATCCTGTGCTCTGAAGCTTCCAAGCTGTTTGACTGTGTCTCTGCTTTAGCAAAACTGATGAACTCTCATGCCATAGGTGACAGTTTTGAATTGGGTCTTGTATACAGACGTGTGGGTTTATTGTTTCTATCTGGAAGGCAGGATGGTATTGTCATCTAGGAGACCAAAGACCCCAATACCAGTCCTAACCTGTCATTTACAAACAAGTTACTATGTCCTCTGAACTTGAAATTTCTAATCAGTAAAATGTCCCATAAGGTAGTTGTGAGTTGGTGAACAGTAAAACCCTTTGAAAACCAGAACAGTCATAAATTTAAGGCTGTAATAATTAGTAGTAGGTTATTTACTTTTTAAGGAAAGAATATGCTTTTAATCTGGATTCTCAGCAAACAACCACAGATGAGTACAGTGATCTAGCAATAATGATAACACATTCTCTTTGGAGTAGTTATTGACCAAATAAAATACACTGTTTCAAAACAACCACTTCACATTTGTCTTTTGACTATCTGTTCCACAGTGATTTTCAGAGAAGTGGATGGATAAAATCTGATACACAATTAAGTGCAATCAAAGGTATAATTTTGAATAAAAACATTTTCAAAGGTTATCTTTTCTGTGGTTTTGAACAGAGTTCAAAGAAGACTGGAGCAAAAATAGTGGCTAAAAGCTTTAGGAATTCACAAACCCATCATAATTTTTTCAAGGACAATTCGGAGGAACAGCTAGCTATAAAGGACACATGTCTCATGGCAGCTAAATCAATTCTTTATGGGAACACTGGCAGTCCTTTCTACCTGTAATTTGGGTTTTCTTAGAAACAATTAAGTCATCAATCTTTGCACTCAAAGGCTGTCCTGTGCCTTTATTTGGTTGAAGAAGAGGGGGAACAAAAACATTATTATTAACTGAGCAGGAGGAAGGGAAATAAGATATAACCAAAGGATGTACTTACTCTTTGAGGTACCTGAAGTTCTAAAACAGCTTTAGTCAACTTAGAAGAAACCCATGTACATTTGAACACACAGTAGAGATGATTAGGGCCTAGGAAACAGGAAAAATGCCCCCCAAGTAAATATAAAACTTTTCTAAAAACTCAATTTGAATTCAAGTGAAATTAAAAAAAATAATTAGCAATCACCCAAAATGAATGAAATGTTAAACCAAAAAGGCAGTTTAGGATTGGGAATGTAGCTTAGTGATAGAATGCCTATATAGTATATGCAATGCCCTGGGTTCAATCTTCAGCATTGGTTTAAAAGGACAAAAAAAAAAAAAAAAAGGTCAGACTATTCTTAAATTCATAAATTGTATGATAAAGAAATAACTCTCAAATAATTTGAGAAGGATACAAATCACTTTATTGCCTTGGAAACATATGATCAATGTTTTAATACAATTTTACATCCTTCTCCTATGACTACAGTGAAAAGAGGATGAGGAAACACTCTGTAGTTGTATTAGAAGCAAAAGAAATACATTGTTTTAAAAGCATACCACAACAAAACTAGGTAAAGCTGATCTGCATTGTGCATCCTAAAATTTGCAATTTGCAACTAGAATGCTTCTACCCCTTTTAGTTTATAGTTCCACTGGTGGTTCAATTTGCCATTTTAGGATATTTCCATATATCTATTTTAACTATCAGCAATGTCTTCTTCGAATACTATCTATCTCAAACAGGCAGGATAAGAATGAAAACTTAAGGATTGTTTCACAAGCCTTAAGGCATTGATTACAATCAAGTGTCTAAGTCTTTGAGTTGTTAACAAGCATAACTGCTTACTCCAAAGTCAGAGGAACTCGTTTTATAACAACACACAACTGGATCACTGAACAATCACTTTAAGCGAGTACACCATATTTGGTCGTTCTCTAACGTGATGCCTGGTCCCTTCAAAGACCAAACACAAAACCAGAGCTTTGGAGAAATGCAAATCATGCTCCCGGGGCAACCTGCCTCCCCCGTCCTTGCCCTGAGTTGTGTCATTAGGAAGCCTAGAGCTGGCAGAAAGGAAAAAGCGGGGTGGGGGTGAGTAATCCTCCTAGTTAGAGCCAATGGAAAGAGACCGCAACTGTGATGACTGTGGACGTTCTCAGAGCAAGCCCATCCCTGCAACACTGAGTGGGTTTGAACCGCGAGCAGGTCATGATTACACAACCAGCATCAGCTGGTTATTCAAAAATAGCAACTTGCAGCTCCGCACCGCACACCCCAGCCAGTCTAGCTCCAAGCCCTCAGCTTCTCCAGCAGCAGTATTTCCATACTCCTCCGTACAAAACAACATTTTAAAGCTGTATCAAATACCTCATTCGATTTTCACCTCCAAAAGTGTGGACAACGTTTTCCAACGTCCCTGATTTCCTTCGACTTAGTTGTTTTACATAAAATCCCCAACTACTTATGCAAAAGTCTCTGAAATTGGAACATTCTTGACCACACCTACCTGTTCCTCACAGCCAGGGCATTTCACTCGCCCACACTGAGGAGCCTCTTGGAACGTCTCCCTCTCCGCGTCCCCGGAAGTGCGTTTCAGGGAAGAAGCCGCCCCGGAGGCTTCTGGGAATGCAGACAGGTTCTCCCGCAGCCCGGCGCAGGCTTGCCCTGGACACCTGGGACTACAACTCCCAGAATGCACTGGGCCGCCGGCCGTAGGCAACATACCCCGCCTCCCTTGAGTTCTCTGGTAGCTGGTTTCTCTCTGGATTTAGGTTATGGATTTAAAAACACAAGCGCGCCCAAGCGCGCTACACCAGACAAAATTGAGAATCGTTGTTAGTACCTAAGCCAGTATTTCCTATTAAATATGACTTGCACGTATAAGAGTAGCAAAAATTCCTAAATCCGGAGACCCTTCCCACTCCCGCCACCAAGTATTTATCTAGGCACAAAGCGGAAAGAGTTAAAACTCTAGAACCACACAGCCTGGGTTTGTATGGGGCTCTGGTGTACGTGGGTTGAGTGATCCTGGGAAAGTTACCTCTTTAGTTATTTGAGTTAGCTGTGAAAATGATATTACCTACATCATACTGCTGTCTTGGAAATTAAAAGACTAGTTTACGTACACAATTGTGCACGTACACATATGTAACAAATCCCAACATTATGTACAACTATAATGCACCAATAAAAATTTGGGAAATAAAAGGGAGACTCAATATATTAAGTATCATGTCTCTAGCTATTTCTTAGATATTTAAAATAAATGCACTGTCCTACAAAATTTCAACTGTTCCATTTTTGTTGTTGGATTCTCTTTAAGTGTGAAGTCCTGTATTGGTAAGTATCTGAATTTAAACTAGATGATTCCTGTATGGCATTGATCTTATTATTGTTGAAGAAAAAGTTTGAAGTTTTAGATTCTACTACTTTCAAATGATCTCACCCTCCTTTCAAACACACACACACACACACACACACACACACACACACACTCACTCACACGAAGAAAATGTGGCAAATGTTGGCAGTTGAATCAAAGAAGGGTAAGCATATGGGTGTTCATTGCACTATTTTTTCAAGTTCTCTGCAGCTTTGAAATTTTTCAAAATATAAAGGAGGAAAAGAATCATGTTCTCTGTGTGTGTGCATGTGTGTGTTAAGAACAACTGCTATGAGATCTACTCTCAACAAATATTAAATTACACAATATCATATAGTTGCTTTGTATGTTATAGACACACCTCTAGAACGTGTTATTCTAATATAACTAAAACTTTACACCCATTAAGCAGGAATTCTCCAGTTACTCTACTCCCCACTCCCTGACAACAATCATTGTATTCCTTGTTTCTTTTTTTGACTACTCTAGATACTTTATGTAAGTGGAATCACACAGTATTTTTTTTCTTTCTGTGACTGGCTTATTTCATTTAGAATAATATCCTTTCTTGTACCCCCCCAAAAATTATGTTCTATGCCAAAATAAAGAAATGCACCCATCCCTTTACCACCCTAATCCTTTATGACCTTGGGTAAATTAAGTAAACTCTTTGCACCTTGAGAGTCTCCTCTGTAGTAATAGTACAGCTACATAAGAAAATCAAGATAAGGACTAATATTCATGGAGAATATACAGAAGTTTACAACAGTTCAGCACGTAATAAGGACTGATTCCCATTCCTACCTCCTTCTCATTTGCCATACTGTTTCACAGAATGAATAAAGTTATCTAAGTCCAGAAGCACTTCAATTCCGAAACCAGACTGAGAATTTTATCAATGAGGAAGAAAGCATTGAGTAGTGTATGTAAAGATCTCTGGATGATGCTCTGAACTCCAGGCCAGCTCTGGCAATGGCAGATGGATGAATGACTCCTTATACCTCAGAATGCAATCTGATTTGGACATAGGGTCTTGAGGTAATCACATTAAAGTGAGGTTCTTAGGTTATACCCTAATCCAGTGACTAATATTCTTTTAAAAAGGAAATTTGTAGGAGCTAGGCCTGTAGCTCCGTGGTAGAGCGCTTGCCTTGCAAGTGTGAGACACTGGGTTTGACTCTCAGCACCACATAAAAATAATGTGCCCATCAACTGAAAAAAAAAAAGTCACGCGTATCATAGGCATATACATTAAAAAAAAAAAAAAAGAAATTTGGAGACAACCGGCAAAGGGAGACTATACTGTAGAGGTGAGGCAGAGATTGGGGTGATATGTCAGCCCATCATCAGTCACTAGGCTCAAGGTATTCAACAGCTTCTCTCACAGCCCTTAGAAGCACCCAGCCTTGCAAGCACCTTCATCTCAGACTCCTAGCCTCCTGAGCTGAGACAATAAATTTTTGTGGTGTCTGAGTCCTCAGTTTATGGTATTTTATTATGGTAGCCCCAGGAATAAAGAAAGATAAAAAAAAGTTCTGAATAATTTTAACAGTGAGCTATCACTTAAAAACTGTTTGGTGGGGCTGGGGATATAACTCATCAGCAGAGCTACTTGCCTAACATGTGCCAGGCACTGGGCTTGATCTCCAGTACACAAATACAAAGAGCATCATTGAAAACTGTTAGGTAATTGAGCTATAATCTCAAGCTACTCAGGAGGCTGAGCAAGAGGATTACTTGAGTCCAGGAGTTTTAAGCCAGCCTGGACAACATAAGTGAAACCCTGTCTCAATTTAAAAAAAAAATGCTGTTCTTGATGCTTGCTATAAGATAAATCAATGCACCTATATATTTTTTTAAAAAAACTGCTAGAAATATCGGTATACTACTGATTGGGTAAGATCATGGCACATTTGTTTCTGTCTTCTTTAATAAAATTACTAGTGAGGAGAGGAGAGAAGAAAGAAAGGAGACTGTACAACAAGATTTTCCTATATTTAGGATAATTGAAGGCATTTGCCTGTAATTGTTTTCAAGCATTTAAAAACTTTAGTTTTTACTACACCTACCATCACTGTTTTTTTCCGAGTTTTAAAAGCGAAACCTCTGTTAAACTTTTGAAGAAATGTGTTATAAATTTGGCATTAAAATATTAATGGTTCTTTGAGGCAGATCAGCTTTTCTGGTTCATACTTTAGTAAAGACCATGTGTGCTCATTATTTTGTTCTTACCGTTTCTCTTGACCTGAAATGGTACCACTTCCAGGAAAGATTTGTTTTGAAACTGAGGATCCATCATTATATAGTACTGTTATTTCCCATTAGGATTCAGTTGACCAGGGACTTTTATTTACTCTGCTCATTTAATCTTGTTTCCAATCTACCCAAAATCATAAGCTTTTACTTAACATCTGTCCTTGATCTAAAATATTCTTCATCTCTCTCAATTTGCAGCAAGCCATATACAAATAAAAATGAAGGTATATTTTAGCTTTATTAACTGTCCTTTTTCTTAATATAAAATTAAAATTAAAAGAAAGTTATGACGCTCTTCTTTATATAGCCTTTTATATAGAAATAATACTAGTAATAAATATTTGATAGCCAATAAAAAATGAAGACATTGGTCAGACAATATTGGCAATTTCAGAAAAACATATTGGGATATGGGCCATGAACAAAGGAAGCTTTTGTCCTTTGCTTTCAACTTTAAATGCACTCAAGAGTTTACAAAGTAAACAGGAAAAAACTACTTTGTCATATGTTGTCTAAAAATTAGTTATAATATAAACTACATATCCTGTTCTTCAAATTCCAAGTATTTCAAAGGACATGATTCATATAAGAGCTATGCTTCACAGAGCTTGGTATCTGGGCATCCCAAAGAATTTAATATCTATTATGAACAATTTAATAATATGTACAGAGGTGATTACTTCCTCCGAAGTTTTCAAGTACCAACAACTATTAATTAAGCAACTGTCATATGGTGAAAAGCAAAACATTCCTAAAAACCAGAATGGCTTAATATGTAATAGTTAAAATTGCCTCTGGCTTTTTTATTCTTAATATAATTGACTGAGAGGAAATGATCCCACTTGTTAATCCTGAGCTGTCCACAGGGACATACTATAACTTTCCATTCAAATTTCTCTTTCTGTTCTCTGCCCTTTTCTCATTTATATCATCTATTTGTTTTTATTTTCTTTCAGTTGACTTTGGTCAAAAAGATTTCCCTTAATACTTTCAACTTGCCAAGCTCCAATCAGAATATGAGATATGAAATATCTAAGGAAAAAAATAGCTGTTTATTTCTAATTATTACTTTTGCAGTAAAAATTATAGCATGTTGTCGACACTTTTTGTCAGCTATGTCCATCTCACTGGCTTAATTCCCAAATTATAAAATTTTGTAAGCAAAGACTATAATTTTTTCTAATTCCTTTTAAAAAGCTATCAAATATTTTACTCTTAAAATCTTTTTTAAAATCTTCATATATTTACCCCCCAAAATTTAAAAAATAAATAACCAGGAATTAAGTGAATTAATATATGCAATGTTCAGCACAGTACTAACTCTATGGTAACACTATCGTGTTAGATATTATAATTACCAGCATAGTCCATGTGCTTTAACAAAATTTCTGAGTTTGTTCCACCTGTCTATTCTGCGAGAGACAGATTTAAACTAAATTTGATATACTTTTAAGGATTTAAAAATATGAATTCAATTCATTATTTCGTCTTTAAACAAAATGTTGACATACTTTGGCAAAACACGTCTTTTGTGTATTTATATTATTGCTAATTTTCATTTTAAATTGTAATTTTTATGTGAACTTGTGCTAGTGCTTTGAAACATTTTTTAAATATACCTGCATGAATGTTGAGTGGAATTTACCTTTGTTAACTGAGTTTTTAATCTGAATTTTGCAAACTCTGAACTGCTTAGAAAATACAGGGGTTTATGCAAATTTTTTAGCTAGAAATAAACCTGTAGTTTTCATTAACTACCTCAAAGGAATCTTTGTCTACCTCAGAGAAATCTCTGTTCACCATTTTTGCAAAGCAAATCAGCACTGGGCTCAAAAGAAACATAACTTTATTAAAAAACTAATTATATATAACCTGAAGTAAAATACCCTTGACCTAATTTATCCTACTATATAAGCAGACTTTCCCCCTGATTACTTAACTAATATAGGTTTGCCATTTAAAAGAAAATAAAATTGGGTGTAGTGGTACTGTCAAAATCCCAAATACTTGGGAAGCTGAGGCAGGAAGATTGCCAGTTTGAGGCCAGCCTGTTCTACTGAGACTCTACCTCAAAATAAAACTACATAAGGGCCAGAGATGTACTTCAGTGTTAGACCACTTGCCTACTATGTATAAGACCCTGAGTTTAAACAACAATACCGCAAATACAACAACAAAAGGAAATAAAGTTTATCATGCTATGGTAAATTAATGTTATACAATCGCGTATCACACAATAAAGTTTACAAGAAGGATGGACTGCCTAGAGGACAGTGGTCCCAAGATTATATCACCTAATGATCCTGTAGCCATCTTAGTTTGTGTAAGTAAACTCTGGTGTTTGAACAATTCTGAAATTGCCTAAAAACACATTTCTTTAAATCCATGTCATTAAGCAACTAATGACTGTATATCATAAAAAGCTCAATGTAAAAGGTACTCTAGAAATTTGTTTATATCACAGTACAATATACTATTTGAGAGTCTGCTACTATGAACTTGCATTTCATGATGGTAAATAAATCTGATATAACAAGCTCTATAAGAACTACTGGGATTCAGTAAAAATTTGCTGTACATAGCATGTTGAATTTGGTTATTTAGTAATAAAATGGTTAAGTATTCCAAACAGCATATATTTTGAAAAATAATGCATTTTGAAACAAATGAAAAGGCTTATATAAAAACAAAATAAAATGCATATGAGATAATGTAAATTAAGATTTAGTTGTGAATCAACTTATATATATATATATATATATATCAGTGCTAGGGGTCAAACGCTGCAGGGCCTCACACAACCACTTAGCTATATCCCAGCCTATCTATTTATTTTATAAAATAAAAAATGAATCTACATTTTCCTGTTGTTTAAAATAAAAACCAAAGGTCAGAAAAGCATAAAGTATACTTTCAATAACTAGAAAATACTAACAAATGGAATGAGTAATAGAATGAGGAACAGAATGCTTCAGTTAATCATGGAGTGGTACTATGAGCTTTACTGACTCAGCAAATTGCTCTTAATCTTCAACATTTACTATTTTTTTCTTTTGCCACTACACAAAATAAGATTGTGGTCTCAGAATTTTTGAAATTTGCCTCAGGAAACTGACTTCACACTGACTTATTTATATAAATAATAAAAAATATTATCTACATAAATATTATTTATTTATATAAATAATAAATAAAGCTAAATAAGATACTCTATAATATGCTCAATATGAAATATGGTCACTGATTAGTATACATTCCAAATGCTTTTCCCTACCTTATTACTTTGTTGTAAAGTGAACTAAACCATTCCAATACCCTACAGTTTCTGCTATGGAATATGATTTGATTAGGGCAGCAGATCCTCTCTGTTCTCTTCAATACTGTACATAGTGCACCCTGCTTGGCACATCAGAATTGCTCAATAACTATCTGTGTGATGAAGAAAAGTAGAAGAAAAGCCAGTCTAGGAAACAGATAGTGAAGTAAGAAACAGAAAACAAAACAAATAAAAGTAAAATGATACTTGTAAAAAGTCATTCAGTGACAAATCAGAATCAGTTTTAAATCCAAAACAATACTTTTTTTTTTTTTTTTTTTAAAGTGCTGGGGATTGAACTAGGGCCTGTGCCTGCTAAGAAAGTGCAAGTGTTCTACCTCAGAGAAATCTCTGTTCACCATTTTTGCAAAGCAAATCAGCACTGGGCTCAAAAGAAACATAACTTTATTAAAAAACTAATCATATAACCTGAAGTAAAATACCCTTAACCTAATTTGTCCTACTACATAAGCAGACTTTCCCCCCCCCCCCGATTATTTAACTAATATAGGTTTACCATTTAAAATAAAATAAAATTGGGTGTAGTGGTATTGTCAAAATCCCAAATACTTGGGAAGCTAAGGCAGGAATATGAGATAATGTAAATTAAGATTTTGTTGTGATTATGTTTACCACTGTGATTTAGTTTACCACTGAGCCATATCCCTCACCCTTTTATTTAATTATTTCTTTACAAAAGGATGAATAGCCATATATAGTCTTTACTAAGCATTAAATTCCAGAATCATTTCTAATAATTAAAAAGTGGCACTGAAGAAAAACATGAGGAAACGTGGGGGAAATGGATAGATATGTTTATTATCCTGATTGTCTCAATGGTTTCACAGGTATCAAAACTTATCTAAACATGTCACTGCCATGTGCCAATTTATATTTCAATAAAGCTGTTAAATATGAAAAAATAAGTGACACTGAAGAACATTTTCAAAGCTCATGAACTTGTTACTACTTTGTCAAAAAGTAAGAGTTGAAGAAAATTTACATAATAAGCTCATCTGGGTAAAAAAATACATGCATAAAAATTTCTACAAGAACACAAAACTATTAACAGTGGTCTTCTCTGTGCCTCATGCAGGAAGAAGGGAATGGATTTTACTTTATATGCTTTTGTACTGTTTGAGTTATTTTATAATAGATATACACATTTATGTACAGAATGCATTTTTTTTAGAATATAGCCTTTTTTTTTAAAGAGAGAGAGAATTTTTCTAATATTTATTTTTTAGTTTTCGGCGGACACAACATCTTTCTTTGTATGTGGTGCTGAGGATGGAACCCGGGCTGCACGCATGCCAGGCAAGCGCAGTACCACTTGAGCCACATCCTCAGCCCCCATAAATTGTTTACATAATAAAATTCACTTAAAGGGAAAATTTCTATTTGTAAGTATTTTTGAAATACTCAAGCAGAAATTAGAAATTATAAACTCCTAAAAATTGATAATGTTGTTTAAAGTTTATATTTCCTAGTTATTCTCTTTACTAAAATTTGAAAGTGGATAATGAAACAGGGAAGGAGATAAGAAAATGAGACAGAGCAATCCCCTCCAAAGCAGGAAATACTATACTTCATTAAAAAAATCTGTAAAAAAAACTTGTAAAAGCTCAAGTCACATATTACTGGTGACTGTCAATATCACTGAACATATACTCAAATTTAAGGTTTTGAGATTTTACACAAGACAACAACTTTTGATGCAACCAGGTAGATGACAGATCCAAAAACAAAGAAGTAAACTCATTCTAATAATCATTTAGGGAATCCTATATGATTAAAAAAATTATAATAGGAAAATCCTAAGTAAGGAATATGGTGGACTGGCCATTAATTTGTAAAAATGCAATTTTTTAGCTCTCAGCTAATATTTTTACTAGTGGTAGACTTACCTACAAAACGATAACTTAAAAAGGTATAGTTCTTGAGTGATGGCAAATATATCAGGTCAGTAATATACTAAAAAAGAGTGGCAAAGCTTTCAAATTAATACCATTTCATTAACATTTTAAAAACTGACATAGACATATAAGAATTATACGTATTTATCATGTATAGCATGGTTTTTTGGGGGAGAATGGGACAGTACCAGGGATTGAATTAAAAGGCACTCAATCACTGAGCCACATCCCCAGCCCTATTTTTTGTATTTTATTTAGAGACAGGGTCTCACTGAGTTGTTTAGTGCCTTCTTCCTGAGGCTGGCTTTGAACTCATGATCCTCCAATCTCAGCCTTCCAAGCCACTGAGATTATAGGTGTGCACCACAGTGCCCAGCATAGCATGACATTTTCAAATATTATACACTATGGAATGGTTCAATCAAGCTAATTAACATATTTCTTTTTTATAATGAGAACACTTAAAACCTACTTTCTTACCAATTTTTCAAACAGGATATATTATTATAACTATGGACACCAAGTTGTACAAATCTCTTCATATTAATTAAAAATTTATAACATCTCCTTAACCTCTGTCTCCCCATCCCCTGGTAGCCACCATTGTACTCTGGAATTCCAGTTTTTTAGATTCCATATATAAGTAATAACACATAAATTTGATTTTTTGTGCCTGGCTTATTTCCCTTAATGTAATGTATTGCAGATTATCCATGTTTTCATAAATTACATGATTTCCTTCTTTATTGGGATACAATAGTATTCCATTAATACTATTTTTACAAGAGTTATATTATATTCTTCTTGGAACTAGTGACGACATGCTTTGATGGTGGCTTACTGTAAGATATTGTATTAGAAACCCTTAAATTAAGCAACTGTTTCTTAAAATGTGCATCATTTTCCTGATTGGCATGTTCATCCAGTGATTTTCTTATACAGTTTTTTAATTCTTCAATTCCTTCTCCAGTAATTGCAGAGATGGGGATGATATGCTGGAATTCCATATTCCTCTCTGGAATCATTTGTTTTTCAACTAAATGCAGGAAATCTGAAACAAAGAACATAGAGCTAAGATGATAGTCACTGTCTTTGAGAGTAAATCAAAACTATGTTAGAAATTTGATTTGTGAAGCTGGGAACCAAAAACTTAGTATTTTAAATTCCCTATTCCCCTTCTCTAATAAGTTCTCAGAAATCTTTGAATTTTACTTATGACAACGGTTAATGATTTGGCACATGTTAGGTATTTAGTAAATACTTGTTGGATGAATATATTTTCAATCAAACTAAGAATAAATAAATAAAAGGTGAACAATGAACACAATACATTTATGGGAGTAATAAAATTTCCTTTTGTGGGGGAATCAATAAAGTGAAGCAAGAGAGATACTTGAAAGTTTCTGTAAAAATAATAACATCATTTCGATAATATGATATTCTAGCTGGCCTTTACTACACAGGTGACCTTTCTCTTTCTTAAAGTATAAGTTTATCATCACTGAAGCTAGGATTCATACTTAAGCTGAAGAAGAAATAGGGAAAGTTCAAGGGATAATTTCAGATTAGTTGAATTGATTACCCTCAGGGGCTAATAGATCTTATATCGCTTTTTCCTTTTCCCTGCCAATGGGAAATGTCAAACAGCATACTGATTGGATGGGTTAACAACATGAACCAGGAAAGTTAAACTGAAAGAGACTGGATAAGCCAACATGGAGTTTGGTTTCTGAGATTCCGAGGCCTCCATGAAAGACCAGAGACACCAATTCAAGAATTATACTGGTCCACCAAAAACAAACAAACAAAAACTATGATGGTCCAGAATAGCTACAAACTCTTCAATCACCCTAACTTCTGGTAAAACCCCTGAAAATTCCCTTTTCTGTAAGACTAACTAGGAAACAGAACTACTGACCTTATAAAGCAAATGACATTAAGGAATAAAGACATTTAATAATATTAGGGAATATGTATATCTTAACGAGTGACTTATTAACTCAAGGATAGCTCTAACATGTAAATTAGAAAAAAAAATTTTTGAGAAAGGACTTTGTAGTACTGTCTGCTAGTTCTAATATACTATGATCTATTATTCCCAATTGTTATTTCAAAGATTAAAAACTCAGACAAATTAATACCATTCAAAAATATGTTAGCCACTTACCATGCACCTTACTTTCCCTCGCTTGTTCCTCTACAGGACTCAGAAAACTGAAACTATCATCACCATAGGATACAGGTGTTCTACAAAGGTCAACATTTAAAACTGTGGAAAGTCCCTTTAAATTCCTTTACACAAAGTGGTCTATTTAGAAAATTTCAAACAAATCCTTTTAGAGTAACAGCATCTATTTTACTGTGTCACCCATATAATACTCAAGTTCTTTTCAGGAACTATTGGCTCTGTTCTTGAATTTAGGGCATATTAGGGGAAAGAAGTTCTAGACCTTGTGAAATATATTAAAGTGAAAGATTTCACAGGTAAATGTTGATTTTATTCACCCTTTTAAATTCCCATTCACTATTTAAATGAACAGTTTAAATTTTACTTTTCATAAAGGCTGCCATTTTTAGATCAAATTAATCCTTTTCTTTTGTCTCTTCTAACTTGTCCATATCACACATTCTGGAACTTGATAATGACTGTAAAATATTATTTAATGTGTCATGTGGTATATTTTTTCTTCAAATATACAGTTTCTAAGAGTAGAAACTATCAGTCTTCTTTTCCACTGATTATAACACTTAACATTCTCTACAAATAATAAGGACTTATTATATTGGAATTAAGTTAATGAGAGGACTTGCCTTTAGGATTCTGGAGTTGGTTCATCAATTCATGAAACTTATGTTGGGCATCTGGCAAATCCATTTTATTAACTGCCAGGAGTGCAGGTTTTTTCTGAAGTCCCTCATTGTACAACTCCAACTCCTTTAAATCACAAGAGAAAAAACCATTTACCTTTATAACAGTATTTATATAAATTATTTGGTAATGTATTTTTTTAATGACCTAGGAAATCTGAAGCCCATTCACATCACTGAAATGCAATAAATCCCAACAACCATAAAACAAAGTAATTCAAAAATGTTTCTGGTTATGTCATGTTAGCTCTTATAGCCAGCTAATGAGTGTCTATAGCCAGGTATAGGCATCTGGCCTTCACAGAGATAAAAATTCATAAAGTCAATGACAATTAAATGTTACATCTGATTAATCCTAGAAAAAGTAAATATACTTAGGAATAAATCTTTGTGACTTGCTTTAGATAATACTTTCTTAGATATTAAGAACTTTGTTGTTTTGCTATTGAGTTGAATTCTTAATATATATTGTTGTTGTTCTCTTCTTATTATTTTTTAAGATGGGGTCTTGCTATGAGGCCAGGCTAGCCTCAAACTCAAAATCCTTCTGCTCCAGTCTCCCATGTAGCTGGGATTATAAGGACCACTATGCCCAGCTGAATTCTGATATTTTACATACTAGCCTCTTATCAGCTATATGGTTCACAAATATTTTCTCCTATCTCTTCATTTTGTTGATTGGTTCCTTTGCTGTACAGGTTTTTAATTTGAGGTAATCCCATTTGTCTATTTTACTTTTGTTCACTGTGCTTTAGGGCTTTGATCCAAAATAATCATTGCTCAGACAACATTAAGAATTTTTTTCCCTGTATTTTCGTCTAAGAGATTTAGAGTTTCAAGTCTAAACATTTATTAGGGGTATAACTCAGTGCTAGAGCAAGTTCTTAGAATGTGTCAGGCCCTGGGTTCAATCTCCAGAATAAAAAATAAAAAAAAGAAAAAGAAAAAGAAAAAAATACTATTTTAAGTCTTTAATCCATTTTGATTTGACTTTTTTTTTTTTAACATGGAATGTGTACAATACAGATCAAATTTCATTCTTCTGCAAGTGGATATTCAGTTTTCCAACATCATTTGTTAAAGAGATTGTCCTTTCTCCACTGTGTTCGCAGCATCTTTGTCAAAGTTCACCAGACTGTAAATGCATCGATTTATTTCTAGACTCTATTCTGTTCCATTGGTTTATATGTCTGTTTTTAAATCAGTACAATGATGTTTTAATTAATATAACTTTGTAATAGGTCTTGAAATGACGTAGTATAAAGCCTGTAGGCTTGTTCATTTTGTTCACAAATGCTTTAGTTATTCAGGGTCTTCTGTAATTCCTTATGAATTTTGTGATATTTCTATTTCTGTAAAAATGCTCCTGGAATTTTTATAGGAATTGTGTTAAATCCATAGCTCACTTTGGGTAGTGTAGACTGGATTAAAATGGGCAATAGTTCTAAATAAAGACTCCTCAAAAGAAGACACACACATGACTAACAGGTACATGAAAAGTGATCAATATTATTAATTGTAAAAGCAAGGAAAATTAAAACTACAAAAGATATCACCTTATACCTGTTAGAATGGCTACTATCAAAAAGACAAAAGAGCCACTGCTATTGAGGATGTGAAAAGAAAAAAAAGAAACCGCTATACTCCGTTGGTGGGAATTTTAATTATTCTACCATTATGGAAGACAGTATGAAGGTTTCTCAAAAATCAGAAGTAACATATGACCCAGCAATCTCACCTCTGGGTACAAATCCCAAGAAAATGAAAACAGTATTAAAGAGACATCCATTCCCATGTTCACTGTAGCACTCACTATTCACAGTAGCTAATAAATAGAAACAAGGTGAAGAAGTATCCATCAACTGATGAACAGGTAATACGTCGTGTTACATAAATACATTGGAACACTATTCAGCCATATAAAAAGAATGAAATCCTGTCATTTGCAGCAACATAGAGATCATTATGTTCAATAAAATAAGCCAAGTACAGAAAGACAAGCACTACACTACCTACTCATATGTGAAATCTACAACACTTGATATCATACAAGTTCAAAGTAGAACATTTTGATACCAGAGACTAGGGAGAATTGGGGTTGGAGGCAGCCTGATCAATGGATTCTAAGATAGATAAGAGTAAAAAGTTCTGGTGTGTTATACTGTACAGTAGGGTAAATACAGATAACAATAATGTACTGTACACTTTTAAAACGGTAAAAGAAAGGATTCTGAAAGTTTTCACCATAGAGGAATGATAAATGTTTAATCTGATTTAAACATTTCATATATGTACATGTACTGAACATTTATATGATATCCCATTAAAATGTACAGTTTTTATATTATTATGGATCAGTTAGAAAATAAATTTTAAAAAGTGGGTTAAGAATTTGAAAAGACATACAAATAGCTAAGAAACACATGAAAACATGCTCAAAATCATTTATCATACGGCAAATGCAAATCAAAACCATAGTGAAATAACATAGCACTCCCATTATGATAGTTAAAATAAAAACAATGGACAGGAACAAATGCTGACATTGATGTGGAACTATAAAATAGTGTAATGATACAACCCATGTGGAAATGAGTTTGGCAGTTCCTTAAAATGTTAAACAAGAGTTGGCATCCAGCAACTTCACTCTTAGGTGTATATACAAGAGAAATAAAAACATGTTTTCACAAAAATACATAATATGTTCACAGCAACATTATTCTGTACAGATAAAAAATTAGCAAACAAAATCATTTTTATAAAGTCCTGGAGGTAAGCAACATCTTGTTGTGTTACAGACAAATCTTATGGTTAGAATCAGCATACACAAAAAGGGGAAAAGAAAGATATAAGAAAGGAGCAAAAACTTGCCAGACATAACAGAACATGGTTCTAATAGCAATAGGGGGCCATCAAAGTTTTTTAAGCAGGAGACAAATACATGAGCTTAGTTCTTTTACAAGATAACTCTGCATGCCATATATAAAATGGACTGGAGAGAAACAAAACAGAAAGCAGGGGGAACAAACAGGACCAGATTCAATATTCCGGTGAGAGGGGCTGATGATTATAAAAGTGTGGCCAAAGGTACATGGATGGCTTTCAGAGAGATGTAAAACTGACAGAGCTTGATGTAGGTGGTTAAGAGGACAAAATCCAGAACACTACCCAGGTTTCTAGCTTACATAATAAAGTTCTAGAGATGAATGAGGTTGAAAAAATAAAGAATTCTATTTTATATATATTATGTTTAAGTGACTAATAGAACATCCGATCAGAGATGTCTAATAGCCTAAATCACAAACAAAAGATGTGGATATCAGATTAGATTTCTCAGTCATTGGTATATTAATATAATTGAAATGAGAATGGATAGGGGTGGGGATGTGGCTCAAGCGGTAGCACGCTCGCCTGGCATGCGTGCAGCCAGGGTTCGATCCTCAGCACCACATACAAACAAAGATGTTGTGTCCGCTGAAAACTAAAAAGTAAATATTAAAATCCTCTCTCTAAAAAAAAAAAAAAGAGAGAGAATGGGTAAATCTGCACAATAGGATTAGGATATAACTCTGAATAATGTTTTAACTTAAAGAATGAGCAGAGGGCTTGGGATGTACCCTAGTAGTAGAGTGCACTCCTGGTATTTGTGAATTCCCAGGTGTGATCCCTAAGCACTGCAAGGAAGGGGGAAAAAAAAACATTGAGCAGAAAAGAGCCTAAAATATTTGAGAAATAGTCCACTAAATAGAAATAAAACCAGAAAATTATGATTCATGAAGCTAAGAATGGATAATGTTTCAAAAAGAAATAGATAATATAACAAAGCTGAAGTGAGGTAAAATGTAATAAATACATATCAGGGATCTGGAATCCCAGGAGAGTTTTATCCATGACAACAGTTTGGGGAATAAATGGATATTTAAGAACTGCACTGAGCAAATTTAAATAATTCTTTAACTGAGATGTTTACAGAGGTGGAGTACAGGCCGGGGATGTAGTCAGTGGCAGAGTACTTGCCTACCATGTACATGCAGTGCCCTGGGTTCAATTCCCAGTACCACCAAAAAAAAAAAAAAAAAAAAAGGATATACTAATTATTCTAATTATTATATTACAAGTCTATGTATTAGACCAGATGAAGAATACAATAAAACAGAAAACCTACTTTTGTAAGCAGTATTATGGTTTCAAAGGCAGTTCTGTATTGAGTTTGGGAAGAAAGCTGAAATCCAGAAATATCAACCTAAAAGAGAAGGAGAGAGAGCCTTTAACATAAGAATAGTCAGCCATTTCTATATTTTGAAATGTTTTACTCTCTTAAGCTAAAAATAATTTAATAATTCAAAATAAGTAACAGAAATTAAATTGTCAAGATTACTATAATTATTCTGATAAAATGCAGACAATCTCATATGTAACTCAAGCACTCAAACATTCAAACATAGAATGAAACAGATATTGCATAATAATATGCCAGAAAACTTGAGGACCAAATCATAACTATGGCCAAACTTATATCTGATATAGCAGCAATGCCATTTACATACTCATACACACAGATTACCTATTGCACTTGTTCCACATCTTAACAGACTTAACAGAGTAAAATATGCAACAATAAGTAATGCATCACTTATGACAGGGATAGTCTAAGAAATGCATCATTAGGTAACTTCATCACTGAATATCACATCACAGAGTGTACTTCCATAAACCAAGATTGCTATGATGTCATTAGATAGCATAATCTTACAGGACCACCATGAGATACATGCAGTCCATCACTGGCCAAAATGAGGTTATGTAACACATGACTATATTTATTTAATCTTTAAATACTACTTATAAAAATGTTTCTAGAAAAACTAAATTCATATATTTGAACACCACAATAGTATGCATATGACTTACAACAAAAAGCAGTTGTCTAGTTCTTTCTATATGCTTGAGGAATTTGTGGCCCATTCCTCTGTTCATATGTGCTCCTTCTATCAAACCCGGCAAATCAGCAACAGATATCTAATACAAAGTTAATGATTTGATGGGGAAAAAAAGTATGAAAACCACAGTTCAATTATATCTCAAAATTTTCATGACATTTCAAATACAAACTATTCATAATTTATGATTTCCAACAGATCTTTGAAAAGCCAAGATACCTTTATGGCCAAAAAAAAAAAAAAAAAAAGGAATCTGTTAAGAATCTAAACCTTTGTTTAAAATATAAGTTCTACTCTAACTTATTAATCTAACAATCTAAAGATTTGGGGGTTTAGTTTAGCATTTACTAGTGACACAAATCTATAGTTCCATAAACTATACTGTTAATTAATGAAATTCTCATAGAATTTCAACTTTTATAATCTGAATGTTTACAAAGACATTAATTCAGTAAACATTTACTAAATATAGCTCTATAGTTTTAAATTTTACATTCAATTTGTAAATGTTAGCATTGTTTCTTTTCTCTTCATATTATACCAGCAGAATTAGTATTTTTATAAAGTGAAAGAATATAGTAACTCTATACTCCTTTTGAAGTATAATCCTTTTGAAGAGAATTATTAACTATCATACTACACTGTTTTTTTTTTCTGAGCATCCTAATGTTTATAGGGAACTCCTATAAACAACAGATGGCCAGAACCCTACCTCCAAGAGATTTAGTTTCAAATTTCTGCAGACCAGACATCATTTATCATTGTCATTCTTAGGTCATGTAAACAACGTCGATGTGCAGCATGAAATGAGAAGAAGTGCTCTACATTTACTGCTTAGTGTACATAAAAAATTCATAGTCTTATCAGAAGTTACAATTATATGAAAAAGAAATATCAACAACAGAGGTCTCATGTCTTGAAATTTCCTTCAGAGATTCTCTACTAATTTCCTTTTAACAGGGTAGAGGAATTTCCATGAAAAAAATAAAGATGCATTTGAACTCTGGAATAAAGATACTATACATTCAAGTTGAGATAGTTTGTTCCATGGGTGGCTTCTGAAGGACAAGAGTTCTTTGGAATAACATACCCTCGATTTGTTTAAGATGAACAAAAACTGTTAAAATATGCTGGCTTTTTGCCCCCAAATGAAATAGAAATGCACATAATCTTGACTATTTTAACTTTGCTATAGTCATTTGCATGGTGGGTTTTCAGTGCTTTTTACATAACCATGCTTAAATTTTTGACATGAACTATCTTTGAAGTGATGGAAAAGTCATGATTAGAAGGTACCCATTTCTTTTGAATAGTAAAAGTTAGAATTTAGCCCATAGAAGTGTATGGAAATAGGTAACAAAGGATGTCTCTATCAGAATAATTTTACTGAAACAACTTTTGCATTCCCTTTGAATAAAATGAAGAAAACAGGAAAATAAATAAATAAATAAATAAATAAATAAGATTAGGTATAAACACCCAATGAAGAGGCACACACCTGTAATCCCAGCTGCTTGGGTGGCTGAGGCAGGAAAATTGCAAATTCAAAGCCAGCCTCAGCAACTTAGTGAGACCCCAAGCAACTTAGCAAGACCCTGTCTTAAAACAACAACAACAAAAAAAAAATTAAAAGGGCAGGGGACGTGGCTCAGTGGTTAAGCACTCCTGGTTTCAATCCCAGGTAACCAAAAAAAAAAAAAAAAAAAAAGGGTATAAATGATATTCCCTTTTTTTCTAAATATTGTTCTTTAAGGTCATGGTTTACAGTATCTATAATTTTACTTACTATTCAATATTCTATAATAGTTGTTATATTTTTATCAATATTAAAAATGAATTTAAATCTTTATGTCTTATGAATTACATCAGAAAATTACTTGAACCTCCATTGACATCATTTTCACTTACATTAGGGTTCATTCTTGGTGGTATTCATTTTATGGGTTTTGACAAATGTATACTTCACCCACCCTTATAGTATCAGAAGAATTGTTGTACTGCCCTATAAATTCTCTGTGTTCTGCTGACTCATCCGTCCTTCCTCCTTAACCCTGGCAACCACAGATTTTTTTGCTTTCTCCTATCTTTCTAGAATGTCATGAAGTTGGAATCACACAGTATATAGCCCTTTTAGATTGGCTGCTTTCACTTATTAATATGCATTCAAGATTCTTTGATACCTTTTCATGGCTTGATAGCACCTTTATTTTTAGAGATAAATATTTTACTTTTTAAAGTAAACATTTGTGTAACATTCCATAATGAAAGGTATCTTGGTTGTTTCCAGGCTATTATGAATAAAGTTACTATAAACAACCATATGCAGGCTTTGCATGAACATGAATAAAATCTATAGTTATTCCTTATAAATGTTTAATAACTAGATGAAATCAAAACCCCCATTAAAACTTTTCCCTGGGGGCTGGGGTTGTGGCTCAGTGAATGGTACAGCGCTTGCCTGACACACGTGAGGCACTGGGTTTGATCCCTACCACCACATAAAAAATAAAATAAAGTTATTGTTTCCACCTACTACTAAAAAATATTTTTAGAAAAATAAATGTGTGAATAAAAATTTAAAAACTCCCCTCCACAAAAATAGAAAGTTAGAATGAAATTATGTCCATGAATTTAGAAAGTATTGTTTGGAAATGCAAAATACACTACAACATTAAGAACTTGTAATGAGAAGCAATAGATTAAGGAAGACATGATATTATAGGAATAAACTAGATGTAATATTTGGAAGAACAAGAAATTAAATTCTTATACAATATTTTGCTATGACAGTGCTGACAAGAATTAATTTGACCACAGCTTCACTAAAACATAAAACAAAATCTTGTTACTTTTTTCTCCGAACACCCAGAAACTGGCAAATATCACAAAGCCCTAGTACCAAAATAAAGTATCTCATTTCTAATCAAGCATTTTACTTAAAACAAAATAAAACCCCACTCACCTGTTTAAAATCATTGTACATAATTTTTCCAAGTTCAGGCTTTAATGTTGTAACTGAAAGGAAAAAACAATAAGGCTAGCATAAAGGCTAGCTCTCTTTAAATGGTCTCAGCATTTTATACAGAATCAATAATATTTCTTTCCTGTGAACAGTTTCAGATTTTTTCTAATCTATTTGAATAGATGTTACAATTATCTTTGCCATTTACAATATATTTGAAAAAGGGTAGACATAGATTCTTAGAATCTGCACAGTTGTATAAGCCTAATCTAATTATTGGGTCTCAAATTTCTTCTCTTAAGCTTAAAGGAACATGGTAAAATGCTTAAGGGCTCAGAATTTAGGTCTCTATTTCTGGGTCCATGGGTGAAAATTCCCTAGTTCTTTCTCATTTGGTTATCCTTAAGTCTTCCCGATTCTAGATTAGCCTCTTTCCTTTTTTTTTTTTTGCTTTTCCTCCTTTTTCCTTCTCAAGAGCCCTGGTACATTAAAGTAAATACTAGCCTCGAATTTATAACATCTAGTCCAAAATTAACTCTACTTCATCAGAGTCCAATTTTAGGATGGCTTAATTTTATTTTCCAGATTAAAGTCACTGTATGTCTTTTTACTTAGTAATGGTACAGATTCTATCCTATTCAGTCGTACTCTCAATCCAAGCTTTCATTCTATCTATCTAGTTAGCAAAATAGCCTAAAAGCTACTCTTTCTACATACACCTATGTCCCATACCAATCAATTTCTAAACTATGAGCAGACAAAAATTATTGAAAAACAAATCAAATAATTTTGTCCATTGCTTAATAGCTTCCCACAAAACATAAGATATTAAATAAAATGAAATAAGCCCACATGGTCTGTGTAATATGGGCTATACTGACATCTCCAGCCTCATCTCTATTCCCTCTTTCCCTTAATTCATGTTCTCTAGCCATACATATCTCCTTGCCACTAATAAATCTTTTGTTTTTTAAAATATATTTTGCACATATTTGTTTATACATTATACATATTTTAAAAAAATATTTAGTTTTTTAGTTTTATGTGGACACATAGCTTTTATTTTATTTTTATGTGGGGTTGAGGATCAAACCCAGTACCTTATGCATGTAAGGCAAGCACTCTACCACTGAGCCACAACACAGCCCACTAATAAATCTTTGAGTACAAGCTGTTTCATCTGATTCAAAGGCCCTTCACCTTTAATCCTTCTCACTAATTAATTCATAATATTCTTCTTATCTTGACCCAAGCATCACACACTTCCTCAAGGTCACCAACACTCTTTCTTTGATCACTTTTATATTCCCTTATATTTGTTAGTAATATATATGCCTTTCCTCACTGGTCTATAAGTGCAACTAATGTTAGAACCTTGTAACCCATAACCTAATGAAGTTCCTAGGAATAAATACTTGTTAAATGAAAATATATACTTCTGTCTTCCTAGTATCTACTACAGTGCTTGATAAAGTGTAAGTAGCTTATAAGGAAATCAGATAAATGTGCAACAGAGAAATAAATTAAATGAAACAAGTACAATAAACTTTCCTGAGATTATAAGATTTCAAATAAGAAATATAGGATTGAACTGACCAAAGGTTTTTACGCAGAAAACTTAACATTTTATACTCAGAAAATTTAAGCCTTTAAAAGTTTCTTTGCACATTAAAATACACAATCAATTTATACTTACATGCATAATCTGCTATTGCAGGTTTTGCATGAGAAATCTGACTTAGCAAAGAGGATTTTCCAGCATTTGGGAATCTAAAGTGAGAAAATAAAATTATATATTACAACATATATTAATATTACTAATACTTGCTTATTCCTGAATTCCCAACAGTTCAAGAAGTAGACTTTTTGAATATTTCCCAAATTAAAAATAAAATACAGGAGTTGGGGGTATAGCTCAGTTGTAGAGTACACACTTAGCATGCATGAGGAACTGGGTTCAATTCCTGACACTAAAAGAGTAGAACATAAATCTAATAGAATCTGCAAAACTTGAAAATAAAATTTATTTATGAAAAAGGTAAAAATAAATTCATGAGCGACATCTGAAGTGTTTCAGAAATAAAAGATTAAAATAATTTATTCTAATTATTTAAAAACCTTTGAAAATCACAGATAAATTAAAAAGACTGAAAATCTACTACCTCTAACCAAACGCTAATAAAATATTACTCATTTTGTTTTTGCATTGTTTTTTAAAAAATGAACATTTTCAAACATATACATCAGAAAAGAGGAATAATGAAACCCACACAGCTATCACTTAACTTCAACAAATATTAATAAGTTGCCAATACAATTTTTAAAGCTGTTTGACTGAACAGAGACACAAAGAGGTCCATGCATTACAATTAGCTGATGTCTCTTTTATCTGTTTTGATACAAACTCTCCCTCCATGTGTTTTCCCTTTTCTATTTATTTTTAAAGAAACAGGATCATTTGTCCTGCACAATTTATTTTCCATTCGGGCATCTACATAATTATCACCTAACATGCTCTTTTGCCTTGGATTTTCCATAAATTGGCAATTATAAAGTCTTCATTTAAAACAAAACAAAAAACTTGGTTGGCCTGCTTTTTAAGTAAATAATATGAGCACTTTTCAAGGATGAAGCTTAACTTGCTATTTTCTATTGATAAACATTTAGATTGCCTCCAATATTTTGCAGTTAATTGCAAAAAAAAAAAGTATATATATATATATATATATATACCAGGTATACACTGTTAACAGTCATTTCTGAGGGGTGGTATCAATAGATAATTGCTTTTATCTTTCTGCAAACAAATGTATATTATTTGTACATTTTTTTTTTCTAAAAATTTTAAACAATGCCATGTTTATCCATAAACCTTTGTACCTATCTTTAACATCTTTCTTGGGATAAATTTCTAGGTAAGTAAATACTGGATTAAACTATATGTTCATTTTAAAGGCTTTTGATTTTATTGCTATATTTCCATCAAGAAAAGTCTACCAGGTATTTAAAAAGTACTAAGAAAGGGGGTTCTTAAAAGTTTATTTTGTAAATTTTACTCACATTATTTGAATAAACTTCACTAACAAATATTTACTGAGCACTGACTGTATCAATCTGAGCATCAGAAATTCAGAAATTTAGTAATGAAACAAACATGCCTTTAGTTTTCATTCAAATTTGAGGAAAGTCTTCTTTCAAAAATTCTGACAAACTTTTATAGGAATAATGGTGTAATACTACTTAAAAATTCTATAAAAATTTATAGGCTCTAGAATGGAGCTCTTTAACAATTTTCTTCATAAAAAAATCTTTCTATAATGAATTATGTGAGAATTCTTAATGATTATTTTCCTCTAGACTATACATTATTTTCTCATATTCTATTTTACCCAGGCTCTTATAACTTCGGAAAAAAAAACAAATTGTACCCATTTTTGTCCATGATTTTTTTATTTAACAATCTTTTAGTTTTTAATGAACCTTTATTTTATTTATTTATATGTGGTGCTGAGAATCGAACCCAGGGCCTCACACATGCTAGGCAAGTGCTCTACCACTGAGGTAGAGTTAGCCCCAACCCTTCCATCCATTATTAAAGATGAGAAAACAAAGGCTTAGAGAAGCTATGTAACTTACCTAAGACCAAGCCAGCCTTTTAAAGATTTGAGATTCTAACCCAAATAGTCCCTCACCTTTAGAACTCAGCCTTGTTATCTTTATTATAGTCTTAAAGGTGTCTCTTTGGAATCTGAAAAACATTTTCTACTAAATGAGGCTGTGAATGGCTGGATTTCTAGTTCTTGTCCACAAAACCCTATTAAACCCACAATGTTCCTGAAGAATATAGAACATTACAGAAACTATGCCTCACAATTTTCATAACAGTCTTAGTTAAAAAAAATAAATGTAGGGACTGGAGTTGTGGCTCAGAGATAGAATGCTTGCTTACTATGTGCAAGACATTGGGTTTGATCTTTAGCATCACATAAAAATAAATAAAATAAAGGTATTGTGTCCAACTAATATATATATATATGAAATTAAATGTGAATGGCAAGCCAGGAAAACACCTTCCCTGTTATAACATTAGCAAGAATAGGCCCTCTGGGCACTCTAAGTCAATAGTGGTTAAGACCTAGTGGCTGGTCAGTCAGGGCAAGAAGTACAGTCTGATAAAGAAGTAATAGTCTGATAAAGGAGAAGTGAGATGGCTGGAGAGAAATATGAAAAAAGCTTTAAAAAAAATAGGCAATGGAAAAGCAAGGAAAAATATGGAGCAGAGTATCAAAAAGGCAGCTTTCCTATCTTCCACCTGAAAAACGGTTAGTACAGTAGCAGGGAGGCAGAGAGAGGGAGAGGGAGAGGGAGAAGAAGAAGGAGAGAAAGAGAGGAAAGCAAATCAGAGTTTACCCTTCCTATTCCTACTTTCCATCTTGTTATCTATCCTCCTGTGGTAGGTACCAGTACAGCAAATCCCTCAGCTAAATGGCACTGTTTAATGAAAGAGTGGAGACTAGTGGAGAGGACAATATTAAGGTATGCAGTACTAAGAATAGACAGATCCTAAGCAGAGACATAAAGAAACAATGACAACAAGATCCATTTCAATGCCCAAAAATGTGTAAGTCTGAGGACTGAGAAAGTCCATACTGGTCTTTACATATTTAATTAATGATACTTAACACTTGAGAATATCCTAATCATTTTTTTTTCTTCCTGTATACTTTTAAAAGTATGGTTTGTTTGGATTTCTAATTTTATATCAGTAATATTTTTAACCTTCTTATTATATTTCATTTGACTGAATTTATTTTTCTTTATTCATTCTCTCACATTCCAATGATCAATACAATTGCTCTGATTTTCTTTTACAAATGAAGAGTAACTATGAAACTCTATGTCAACAATTTGAAAATAATTCAAGATGACACCTGCATAATATGAGTTTGAATTGCAAATCTCACCTCAGTGCAGATTTTTTTTGTTCTGGAACTTGGCAAAAACTTATGCACAAACTTACAACCATACATGGCACCATTTGCAGTCAAGGTGAATGTAAGCAAACAAAACATTCAGTACAAAACCATAACTTCATAAAATTAATTGCAGTACAAAAGGCACTACTGTAATAATTTCTAAGCCACCTCTTGTTGCTATGTAATAACCTCAAGTGTTGCAACTATCCACTGAAAAACTCCATGTAACCAAAATCATATCCACATGAACTGCCTATCTGTCCCATAAATTGCATTTAATAGTAAAAAGTGATTTCTCAAAATTTTCATGACACATAAGGCATGTAACATAAAATATGACTGTTTACGTTATCCATATGGTGTCCAGTCAAGAAGCACGCTATTACTAGTTAATTTTTTGAGGAATCAAAAGTTATATGCATTTTTTTGATTGCAGAGGAACAATCATGGGGTTGGTTGGTACCCCAATTGCTGTTCAAGGGTCAACTGTGTATTTGGCACAAATACAAAGTACACTCACAGCACACAAATTCTATAAATCAGAAATAATTCATGGCCCAAATTGTTATTTACATTTATTTCCTACTTATGAGCTGGCTCACTAAAAGTATGATAAAAATATGTATGGTACATACCCTACCAGGCCTACATCAGCTATAAGCTTCAGGTCAAGGTGAATTATTCGTTTTTGGCCTTTCAAAGGTAAAAAATTTGTAAGAAATTTACCACCAATGCCACCTTCAGCTATCAAAATTCTGTCTTCCTCTTTATTGAGTTCTCCTTTAAAAAAGGGAAAGAAACAGCAAAAATTAATAAGTGAAATCAATAATGTGGTATTTTTCTGCCAGAAAAACATCAAGAAATTTCAGTTTACAAATCTAAAGGGCTAAAGCACAAAACCAAGCTTCTTTTAAAACTCTGACCCCACAGGCCTGTAGATATAACTCCTACATGCCTAACATGTACAATGCCCTAGCTTCAATCCCAGTTCTATCAAAATAAGTATAATAAATATATAAGTCTGACCCTGGAAAAACATTTCTGTAAGCAAATGAAAAAGACCAATTATATGTTTTAAAAACAAGTAGTACTCTTATGTCTTTAAATAATCTTATCAACAGTAAGTATTGAACAACCTTTATATACATTTTAGAAAGCTCTTTTTATAAACTAGAAGCTAAAATTATTAATGTTAAAAAAATACTTCTGAAACTCAAGAAGCTATTTTTTAAGACCCCCAATCAGTTTTTTAAAACGTGCATATTTTTCACAACCTTATAAATGTCAATAGACTCACCTATAATTTTACCATTTTCATCAGTTACTGAAATACCCACAGGTACAGGGATTTCACAGTCTTTTCCTTTAGAGCCTTGCAGTGCACTAACCCTTCAAAAAAAAAAAAAAAAGAAATAAAATAAAAAACTAAATTAAAATAAGAAAAACTTCCTAAATTAAGTGGTTTATGCTTCAAACAAATACAAAGAAGAATAGCAATCAACTCTTCTGGGTAATGTAGATAGTAAATGATCAAATACTAAAGGAAAACTAAAATTATCCCTACTTATTGCATGTTGGACTACTGTATCATATAAAAATGGTAACAGGTAATGATTTAAGTTACCAAGCTAATCACCAAGTCATTTTAACCCCAAATGAACTAAGATATTACACATCTGGAATGAAAAATCTCATTGCGACAATATAAGCTAGAAAAAATGCAAACTACACTGCATAATAAAACATTTAAAAAACTGATCTCAAATAAAAGGACTTAAATTATAAAAGGATAATGTGGCTACTCTTATTAAACTGCTCATGAAAAAATAAATTAGTACAAACTTCTAACTTAGTAAGTCCACTTCCGGGAATTTATTCTCCTCCAAAAAATATTGAACAACTACGTAAAAAGCATCTACACAAGGATGTTATATTGTGGTTATAACAGAAAAAAAATTAAAGTAAAAATAACTATAACCATGAAAAAAATGTTAAGTAAAAACAGGTTATAAAACATTGTGATCTCATTTTTTTCCTTTTTTTGTTCCACAATTATACATATAATTACTTTGTGCAAACACAGAAAAAAGTATTAGAATAAGTAAAAAATAGTGGTTATCTCTGGGTGAAAGAACTACAGTTGAGTGCTTTTTAATGGTGGTACAGAGAAGCATAGTTGAAAAAGATTTCCTAAAGGTTGTCCAAGATAATTTTAGAATAGTGGGGACTCACATCATTTTTTCTCTATCAGGAAGGGCAGGAATAGGAATACAGAAAGACACTGAGAGAAAAAATGGGTAAAAAGTTTAAAAGCTCCAAATGCACAGACCCAGCTTTTCATGAGTTAAACATTTTAGACCTGCTCAGTTATAAATACAGGATATAATTTATTTCAAATTACCAATTAAATTTTATCTGGTAACTTTTTTTTCTTTAGGTTTAATTCTATAAAATTAAAGTCATTCAGTAAGCACTTACCGACTATTTGCTCCTTCTCCAGCCACAAACCGTTTCTGAGGATATTTGTCTTTAAGTTGTTTTAAGGTCATCTTTTTATGGGCTACAACCCAGACATCACCACCTTTTCCACCTTCTCCACCTAAACGAGGATAACCCATTCCACCACTTCCTCCTTTGGCAAAAAGTCTTAGGTTATCGATAAAATTTCCATACTTAAAAAAAGAGAGAAAACATTAGATATCAAATATGTCTATCAACTTAAAACTTCCAGTTCTGTTTCACTAAAATTTCTTTTTATAAAAGAACAAAAAATGGCTTTCTTTATGCCAATTCTAGAGCCTTTTCTTAGTTCACCTCTCATCTCACCTCTTCTCCCCATTCCTCTTAGGACTCTTCAGTTATTGATTTTTGTTTCATTTATCCTCAGGGTCCCCTTTTCATCCTAAATTTTCTCTCCTGGGTGATTTCAGTCCATATCAATAACTATCACCTAAGTGAGATATTTTCTATGCCCAACCTGTTGAATATCTCCACCAGGATGTAGGTTTTTGGTAATTTAAAGCAACTGAGAGCAGGGTCTGTATTTAATTTATATTTGAAACCCCTAAATTATGTAACTTGCTAGTGGATATCACCTGAATGTATAACTGTCACCTCAAAAACAAAATATTGGTCTGGGGACAGCTCAGTGGCAGAGTACAAAAAGTACAAGGCCCTGGAATGGATTCCTAGCACTGCAAAAGAAAAAAACAAAAACCAAAAAACCCCAACAACAAAACAAACCCAAAATTTCCCCACCCCAGAATTTGTTTCTCCAATGTTCCCTCAAATAATGGAATCATAGCTATTCATTGAGACAGCAGAAACAGATGTCTTTCAGACTACACCTGTTTCTTTCCCAGAAGCCCTGCAAGCTCTCTCCTTCCTGGTACCACTGCCCTAGAACCTTGACCAATACATTAAATCCAAAATGGTCTTTAGATGCCTAGTTATTTCTTCCTTAATGCATCCTCCATCTTGTTGTCCACAGCTATTTTTCTGAAATGAATCTGATCTCTACTGCTGTTTTCCCCCTACTCAAAAACCATGCATGGCTTTTTGGTCTTACTAAGTAAAAAAATCATAATACTGTATTCAAAGCCCTTTCCAGTATCATTTTCATTTGTTCAATCCCTCCCAATTGCCTCTTCATCTTGCTCTTTTCTACATGATGTTCTGCCATGACCCTATGCCACTCTGCTCATGCTTTTCTTCTTAGAATGTAATTTTTTCCTATCATAAACTCTTCTAAATGCCATATTTCCAATGTTCCCTCAAATAATGAAACCATACTTTGGTTCCATTATTTGAAAGAACATTGGAGGAACAGATTTCTTAATTCCTATAATCAACACTTAACCTGACAATGCTGGCTCTCAGCATTTTTATTATACCTCTATTATTACACTTTTTGAAACTGTATATTTTACCTGTTTCCCTCACTACATCAATAACTTTTTGTAGGTAAAGATACACGTATTAACCTCCCAGGCTATCAACACACCTTACAGAGT
This sequence comes from Ictidomys tridecemlineatus, assembly GCF_052094955.1. Taxonomy (NCBI): domain Eukaryota; kingdom Metazoa; phylum Chordata; class Mammalia; order Rodentia; family Sciuridae; genus Ictidomys; species Ictidomys tridecemlineatus. The sequence goes on from NC_135478.1 coordinate 203,528,842, forward strand.
AATTTCTTAAATTAAAAATTTTCACATTTTTAGTCATTTAGTTCTAAATCTCAAGTATATCCAGGAAACTTTTTATAAATCGAAACACTGACCATTCTTATAAAATTCTTGAGGAAGGTTTTTAAAGTTCCATTTAACATGTGACTTAGATTCATCAGATTCACAAATTTAGTAACTCACTTAAAGGAATATCTCAAGGTAATCGTTAGTATTAAAGTAAGTGTACAAAATATGATGTTAGCAGAGGCCATCGTAAGTTTTTTTTTCCTGTTGGTTTTTTAAGCAGCTGTGAATTTTTAAGGAAAAACGACTCCACAGCCAATGCTACACAAAAACTAGCCTAAATTTTCTGCAAGACACATCGATTACACATTTCCGTTTCCTGATAAAGTCCTCGAAAGATCTTAAAAGCAGTGTATTGAAGGGAAATCTATTTTTTAAAAGGTCTATGATTAATACTTTAAAAACTCAATATGTGAGCCCAAACAAACGCAAAACAACCTTATACCCCACATACAATATATTTCGTGCCTAAACGGCAGGCAGGTACCCAATTTCCTTCCACGTGCACACAAGGCCCCTAAAGAATCCCAAACCCTGTCGCCAATCGTTCTAATCACTCAATGCAGCACTCTTCACCTCTACAGGCAAAGCCGACACCAGGAGGGGTGGAGAGGACTCCTAAAGCCAAGCAGAAAAGAGGCCCCTAGAAAGAAAACAGTTGGGGAAAGCGAGGAAGATACAGGACCCTCAGCTGGAAATAGGTGCACCAGGCTGAGGGACACCAGAAAACGGACCTTTCTGAACAAGGAGCAACTGCAGTGCACCATAACGGCGCGGGGCGATTCCCTCCCAAGGAAGCAGTGTACTTTCCCGCGGCGCGCCGCTTACGTCACAGCCAGCCGCCGTCGGGAAGTTTTTTCTTCCGCAAGCTTCTGCGGGCTGGCGCATGCGTGGTACGGAAGGCTCCCGGTGAAAGAGGCGCCTGCGCTCCAGAGGTCGCTTGTCCTGCTCTGGGTTAGGCAGCAAGTCTACAAGAAAACCAGAGTACAGCCCTGAGAAAAGGTCGAGAAGTAGTGCGCCCAGGGACCGTGGGGTGCAGAATTGGTGCCTCTGGAATTAACATTTCGAGTGGAATAGAACTGGAGACTTGACTGACTGGAGACTGAAACTTGAATTGTTATACTAATTGAGAAAGATGCAAAGTACCAGAACCTTTAAAGTGAAAATCTTCCAGCAGATTTAAAAGCAAATCACGTAAAAAACAGGGAAACTCAATTGGTAAAACAGTGCCTCCAAAGCTGCTGATGCAAGGATGAGCGGAGTAATCTTCCAAAGCTGTTGCTTGGAGAAACAATGAATTTAAAACTTGTGGCACAAAAGCATTATTGAGAAAAGTGTCCAAGATTTGAGATCTCTAAGAAGACTCTCGTGCAACGGATAAAAGAAACTTGTCTTCAATTATTTGTCAGTAGCTTTCTGGAGTCAGGGAGCCAAGAGCTCTTATCCGACTCTCATTTTTCTTTTCTTTTCTTTTCTTTTTTAATTAGAGCTTTATAATTATACATAGTAGTTGGGTTCATCCCAAAAACACACATGCAAGGAATTAGAATTCAGTTTGAAGCGCTCCTCTGTGAGAATTAGAGGTTACCTTTCCTCAGCCTGGGCAGCACCATCAGAGAATAGTTAACAATGAAAGGTGCATAAACTATCCCGCACTGTCTACATTCTTTCACTGTCATTGGACCTCCCTCTTCACCATCGTGAAACTGTAATTAGCGTAACCTGTAATTCTTGTGTGAATTTTCCCGCACTGTCTTCTTTAGCGTTGACTGTTAACCCAAACATTATCAGTTTGTCTCCATCAGTGTACTTATCTCTTTTAAGTCAGGATTTCAGGTTGTTATTGTTATCTGTTTATAAATCTTGATAACATTTCTGCCATTTGAATCCTCTCTTTTATTAAGTCTTCTTATTTCAGAATAATGTTAAGTTCAGTGTACTTATTTTCTAAAGCTTATTTCTCATTAGTGTACACAAGCCCATTTTCTTTTCCATAACATACATGGTGAATGGTAGTTTTGTTTTTGTTTTTATTAAAAAAAATGATGGCCTATTAGTTGAAAAAAAAACTTCTTTTCTTAAAAGGAGATATTTAATGTATGGAAATTATAGTTCATAGAGGAGAAAAACCAATAATTACATAATTTTGTATTACTTCCTTCTAAAATATTGAAGTTTTATGAAAAGAAAGTAAATAAAAATTACTTATCAAACATTACAGTAATGCTAGATATAAAAGACTATATAGCCTAATTAGAATTAGGTAAGACATTGAGTGATCTTGACCTATTTTTTTTAATCTCACACAGTCACCTAAGAATTACCACTGAGTCAAAGCCATGATCCATGCAGCCCTGCATTTTATTAAGAGTAGCCCCCAAATGGATGGAACTGGAGGACACTATGTTAAATGAAATAAGCCAGGCACAGAAAGACAAATTCCACCTGTTCTTACTCATTTGTGAGCATTAAAATCTGATCACATAGAAATAAGGAGTAGAATAGAGAGGTCCCTAGAGGACAGGAAGCATATTGGAGAGGGGGTGTAGTGATTGGGTGGATAATGGGTGCTAAAACACAATAATGTTATGTGGCACAATAGGTTAACTATAGTCTACATCAAGTAATTATACATTTTAAAATAACTAGAGAAGAGTTTGAATTTTCCCAACACAGAAACAATAATATTTGAGGAGATGGAAATGCTAACTAAAGTTATCTGATCATTACACACTGTATATATGCACTGAATTATGAACAGTACCTCATAAATAAGTATAAATATTATATGACAATTAAATGTTAAAATTTAAAAATTAAAATTTAAGTTAAGGACTGAGGGTAAGCTTAGCATGTTCAAAGCCCTGGGTTCAATCATGGACACCAATTATTGTTTTGGTTTTACTTAAAAAAAAAACAGTAGCCCAAATTCATAAAACCTGTTATTCTAGTGTTAGTCATAATGTATGAGAATCTCAGGTAAGAGTTGTTGAGTAGTCAGAACCAAAAAATAGAGGTCATTGAGTTATTTTGTCTTGTCACTTCTGTTGATCTTAAATACATTTGACATAGTTTCATATCTTTTTTAGTAGGATCATGGGATGGGGTTGAGATGAATCACTGCCTTTTTCTTTTTGAATTTTGGTGAATATAATGACATGGTAATTTTGTGCTATGCCAATTCAGCTATAACTTTGCTTCCCAGAATTTCCTTCCTTATTGTGGTTCAATTTTATGTTGGCCAATAGGGACATTTCTCTGAGATTTGGAAGAAAGAAGCAGCATCCATTATACTCTGAAGGTTGGTGCCAGGCCCCAGGAATCACTACTATGTTCTTTGTATGCCAAGGAATTCATGTACGTGTGTGTGTGTGTGTGTGTGTGTGTGTGTGTGTGTGTGTGTGTTTGTTACTGACATTCTGCCTCACTTTGTCTACATAGTATAGAAACCAGTTCGACAGCTTCTCCAACTCCCAAGAGATCTTCAAATTTAAATTTCTGGACCAGTACCACACGTAGCAATATGGACAAAGGCACTAACTTTATCTGCAGGTGACCTGCATCATTGGGGTTTGATGTTAGGGTTAGGGTTTCAGTTTGTCCTTTTGGCTTCTTATTTGTTCTTGCTTTACACTCCAGTAGGTCCAGCCATTTTTTTCTAACTCTCTTACCTGGTAACTACAATTTCATGCTTACCATCAGTTGCAGAAGCAACATCATTGCACATACTTCTTCAGCAGATCCCTTTGTGGTCCCTTTTTAGTGACTTTTCTTTGATCCTCCAATGATTCCTTTTCAGAGCTTTATTTCCTCAGTTTTTCCCCAAACTGTGAAAAATTATAATACCTACAATAAAATCCTTATCCATAAACCATGTATAGAGTCTACTTCCTTGACTGAATCCTATTTGATATAATGCCTACTTATATAATACCTTAATTATACCCCAATGGGAGAACTTAAAAACACCCCAGGTAACAGTTGTCCTACAAATGGCAAGGAGGAATGTGTGTTTAGCCTGGCATGATAGCACAGGATGGCTTACAGGATAGCATACACCAAGCAATGCCAAAGGACTTTGAATGTAGGAAGGAATTTAAAAAGGAACCTGGATGTCTATTCTAGTCTACCCTGAGAATATGCAATAGCTTGGGTCGTAAGGGTCCCCTAAGTTCATGTGGTAAAGGCTTGCCCCCCAGTGTTGTGCTACTGGGAGTTGGTAGAACATTTAGGAAGTAAGGCTCTGTGACTGGTGTTCAGGTCATTGTGGCATGCTCTTGAAGGGGATAGTGGGACTTTTACTCTCTTTTTTGCTTTCCAGTCAAGGGATTTTTATTTTATTTTTTTAGTTATACATGGGCACAATATTTTTATTTTGTTTATTTATTTATTTTTATGTGGTGCTGAAGATTGGACCCAGGGTCTCACACGAGTGAAGCGAGTGCTCTACTGCTGAGCCACCACCCCAGCCCTGGTCAAGGGATTTTGCTCTGCCACGTACTTCCACCATGGCATGCTGCCTCACCACAGGCCAAAAATCAACAGGGTTAACTGATCATGGACTGAAGCCTACAACACTGAACAAAATAACCTTTTTTTAATCTTTGCAAAGGGATTATCCCAGGTTTTTGTTATAGTTATGTAAAACTGGCTACCAGTATATTTATATTCTCAGTGAAGTAAAAATTTAAAAAGAGAGCTAACTCAGAATGTGTCTGTTTCTTACAGAAATTCAGTTCTTTAATAACAATTCCATCTCTACTCTTTGCTTTCAGATTATCATAAAAACAAAGAAATAAAAAGAGAAAAAACCCAGAAGGCCAGATGTTAGGAAGTGCTTGACTTTACTTTCCAGGGTTAAGTATTCTGGCTCTACTAAAAACTTTGTGGAAGTTGTGCATGCTCCCCACCCAGAGTCCATGTCATATATACACTTTTTCCCCCATTCCATTGAAGGGCATTCCAGGGTCCCATATGCCCATTCATGGGAGTCTAAAAAGTTCTCTAAGACTCCCCAGCCTTAAGATAGCATGTAGGCCTTCCCAACATGGGGCTTCCATCTGGGCTCCATATCAAAGAATGACCTACTTTTTATCCCGTATCTTTATTGAAGACCTAGCTCTTCATAATAGATCTTTCAAGAACACCTTCAAGATAGAACTCTTTTTTTTTTTTTAAAGAGAGAGAGATAATTTTTTAATATTTATTTTTTAGTTTTCGGAGAACACAACATCTTTGTTTGTATGTGGTGCTGAGGATCGCATACCAGGCAAGCACGCTATCACTTGAGCCACATCCCCAGCCCCAAGATAGAACTCTTGATTCTTATCCCTCTCTACCTCCACCACAACATCACTTCTCTCTAGTCACCCTCATCTCCCTAACTGGCTGAGCAAGCAAAAAACCTGAGTCAACCTTGATTCCACTCTTTCTGGCTTCTCACATGCAATTTATCAGTGAAGTCCTGCTAATTAAATTTCCAAATATTTCCCAATTCTGACCCCCTTTGTCTGCATTCAAACTTATAATCTTGGGTACAGATTGTAGTAAAATCCCCCCAATTGATTTCATTGCTTCTACTCTTGACCCCTTTGGTCCATGCTCCACAGAGTAATCTGTGGGGTCCTTTGATAACTTAAGTCAGAGTGGGTTTTTTCCCCTAGCTTAAAATTTTCTAATATCTGCTTGTTGCAATTAGAATAAAATCTAAACTTTTAAGGTCCCACACAATTTGACTCCTGACAATTTTTTAGCTATGTTCTTCTTCCTGAGCATATAAAAAGTTTGTACAAACTGGACCATTCATCCTGGCTGTCACCTCTGTTTGGCTTGTTACAACACAAATCTTTGTGTGACCAGTTGATTCATATAATTTTAGTCTCAATTGAAATGTAATCTTTTCAGAGAAGTCTTTCAGAGTTATTGACTCTAAGATTGTACCCACCTCCCAATCACCTTTTATTTTATTATCTTCACAACTTTTGCCACTTGCTGAAATAATCCCTTTTATTTTTATGTTTACTTGCTTGCCTATTGTTTGTTTTCCTTCTCTGTAGTCTTGTCTGTCTTGCTTATCACTGTAATTCAGTTTCTGGCAAGAAGTTGGTGTGCATCAAATACTTGTTGAATGAAGTTCGTGATGATTTTCCTTTATAAAGATGATGAAAGTAATTATCATTTATCTTCCTAGTTTTTAATAAGTTATTATATATGATTATATGCTCAGAGGAATATTAACTGTGAAAATTTTTGTTACTTGCCAGTATTGTAATGGGAATCAGGATTGCTTGGGATCTGCAGTGATTAGAAAAAAATAATAATATATAATTCCCTTTAATGTCTGCTATGCCACCATACCATTTTTTCTGTCTTTTTTTTACTTTTCTCTTGTCTCACAGATAGTATTTTTTTCATCTCCCTCTTCTATGTTCCTGAAATAAACAATGCCTCCTCTCCCTTCAATTAGTCATGGTGAAGGAGTGCTCGTTTTCTCTGCAAGGTACTTATTTGTTTCAGCTTCATTTCCTGCTCTCTTTCCCCTAAGGTCATTGAATCACAATTTGATATATACATTGCTATTAAGGTTTACTAGAGGCAATTGGACTTGTATATATCTTAAATTAATGTCTTTTATTGTAATGAGTCAGAAAGTCAATGAATTGAAAAATTATTCTTTTTCGTAGGTATCCAGCAGCATTACTCAGACAACATGTCCCTGCTGGATGGGGAGTGCTCTTCTGGTTTGGTGGTGAGTGATGATGGCAGCATTTCCTGGAGAAGGATGTTGTGTAAAGGATAAACACAAGTATGACAAAACTGCAACAAAGTGATGGGAAGGTAGGAGGCATAGGGACAATTAATAGGCTACTGGCCTGAGTAAACCAGAAAGTCTTTGTGGGCAACAGTGGAAGACTTGAGGGGTATGGCTGCTGGAAAGCTGGAAATGATCTCAAGAGGAAAAAATAATGTGAAATAGAAATCAGCTAAAAACACTGCTGATGGTCCTTTGCATTTTGTTTTAGTCAGCTTTTGCGTTGCTGTGACCCCAAGAACAATTAAAGAAAGAAAAGTTTATTTGTGACTCATGGTTTAGTCCATGGACAGTTGACTCCATTGGTCTGTGTCTAAGGTGAGATAGCACATTATGGGGAAGGGGTACCCTGAAGAAAAGCTGCTGAGCTTGAGTCATGGTCAGGAAGGAGAAGGAGAGAGGGAGAGGGAGAGAGGGAGAGAAATGGAGGAGGAGGAGGAGGAGGAGGAGGAGGAGGAGGAGGAGGAGGAGGAGGAGGAGGAAGAGGAGGAGGAGGATCCATAGAGAAGGTGCAGAGGAGGAGGAGGAGGAAGAAGAGGTGGAGGAGGAGGAGGAGGAGGAGGAGGATCCATAGAGAAGGTGCAGAGGAGGAGGAGGAGGAGGAGGAGAAAGGAGGAAAAGGAGGAGGAAGAGGAGGAGAAAGAGGAGGAGGAAGAGGAAGAGGAGGAGGAGGAGCCATAGAGAAGGTGCACACTTTCAGGGCATCCCCCAGTTATCTAACTTTTTCAGCCACGCCCCACCTGCCTATAGTTATCACCCGATCAGTCTATTTCAACTAGGATGGATTGATTAGGTTATAGCTCTCACAATTCAATCATTTCACCTCTAAATATTCTCGAATCAACAGGAGTTTTCGAGGGGAGAACCTCATATCTAAATCGTAACATATTTTGTGCCAATCTCTAGAAAAACGTGAAGATCTCCTTTTTATAAACTAGTAGGAAGGGTTACATGTTCTCATGGTTAAAAAAATTAAGACAACATGTTATAGTAATTCACAAACATGCCAAGTAATATAGTGAATAGGGATACCTTATTTCAGCAGTTGGGCTCATTTATGTGGAAGGGACTTTGAAGTGGGTCAGGGCCCAACATAATCAAGAGAAAGAGCAGCATTCTACTATATAATTTGCAGATGAAGTCTGGGAATGATGGCAGTACACTGGGAACAGAATGATCATAATGGGTGATGAATACATTGCTGCAGTCATGAAGATGATTTTAATAAAAATAATGAATGACTTGGAAAACATTTGCTTAGTGGTTTATCTTTGATATTATAAGTTAAATGGATGAGTTAGGTTCTACATTAGGCTTTATAAATAACCAACTATTAAATCTAAATAAAAAATGTGTTTTTGAAATTTGCTACTGTACCTATTTCTGCCAAATGAAACCTCTTTCCAATCTAATATTCCTAGCCCTTTCTGAAATGTTTTAAACTACAACAGTCATGTAGTTTTTCAACTATATCTTTTCTCTGGTTCTGTGATATTATACCATTCTGGATCTTTGTATTAGCTAATTGTTCCTTCTCTTTTCCCTTCATTGATTCTGTTTGCAGTTTATGGAGGTTTAAATTTGAGCATAGTTCCCATATTCTTCTCAACTTTCTTCTGTAAATGTGCCTCATGGCAGCAAATAATTTTGTATCAAAGCAGAGGTCTCCTAATCTATCTGTATGTCTAGCTAAATTTTAGATATTTCAGAAGATCTAGAATCAACTCTAATGAAATACATCTTGAAATCAAATTCATCTTCCTTACTAACCATCTTCCTTTTCCTCTTTCATATTTCTCAATGTCATCCCCCAAAGTAGGTATTATGAAACCATTAGTTTTTTAAAAAAAATTTTTCTTTCCATCTCCCATCAATGTGATCAGCCAAGTTTGACTTTCCTATCTTTGAAATATGTTATTTCTACAATTGTCCTACAATGTTTTATTATCTCCTCTTATAACAGAAAAATAGACAACATATATAAGTTAGAAGCCATGATTATGAAAACTAGCAAAATCACTATCTGTAGAGTTTCTCTATGCATTCTTTCTAGGTCTCATTTCCTTGTATGCCTAAACCAAACCACTCTCCTGAATTTTGTCCTAATTAGTTGCTATTAAAATTGCTTTTCAATATGAAAGTATTCATGAAGAATATATGTTTTAATTTTGCTTGCCTTTGAACTTTGTAAAAATGGAATCTTCTGAGATTTGCTTTTTCATCTACAATGCATATAGCTGTAGTCTGTTCATTTTCACTGCTGAATTACATCCCATTATATTGAATGCACTACAGTTAATTTATCTGTACTCCTGTTCGTGGTCATTTTGACTATTTCCACATTTTTTATTTTATGAACAGTGCTACAGCTATGAATATTCCATTCTAGCCAACATCTCTTGGTACCCATGTATGAGAGTTTCTTTAAGAAATTGTCTTGGAAGTGAAACAACTTATCACAAGTTAGAAATTTATTCAAACTGACGAGATAGAGTCAATTAGCGTTCTAGATTAATTGGACCATTGTACTCTTCCTAGCACCTAAAATAATAGAGATGTTTGCTGTAGGGTTTTGGTGAATAACATTTATAAGTTTAAGAAAATACCCTCTAGGGGCTGGGATTGTGGCTCAGTGGTAGAGCGCTCACCTAGCACAGGCGGGACCTGGATTTGATCCTTAACACATTAAAAAAAAAAAAAAAGGCATTGTGTTGTGTCCATCTACACCTAAAAAAAAAATAAATATTAAAAAAATACTTAAAAAAGAAAATATCCTTCTCTTCTTAGTTTGACAAGATTTTGTTTTTTAAATAATAAATTGGTGTTAAATTTTATCAAGTGGTTGGTTTCTTTTATGTGTTGATATAGTTTTTCAAGGGTTGGTCTATTCTCACGTGGCTAGGATAATCCCAGCTTGACACTAATGTACATTTTTATAAATTCTGCTGAATTTTGTTTGGTAATATTTTATGTAGAATTTTTTCATCTCTAAAATAATTAGTAAGGTGGCCTTGTGATTTAGCTCTTTTCATACTGTCCTCTTTTCATTCTGGTGTCAAGAATGAGTCTGGGAACTTTCCCTCTTTTGGGGAAGTATTTGATACTTGAAAAGTCATATGGGCTTTATTTACTTATTTATTTACTCTTCAGCTTTTGGATTTTGTCATAGATGAATTTTTTATTTTGTAGTATGAGGAATTGAACCCAGGGCCTCCTGCATACCAGGAAAGTGCTATACCACTAAGCTATAGCCTCAAGTTAAAAAATAATTGGGGCTGGGGATTTGGCTCAAGCGGTAGCGCACTCGCCTGGCATGCCTGCGGCCTGAGTTTGATCCTCAGCACCACATAAAAACAAAGATGTTGTGTCCGCCGAAAAACTAAAAAATAAATATTAAAATTTTCTCTCTCTCTCTTTAAAAAAAAAAATTATGTTGACACTGTCTCACTAAGTTGCCCAGGCTAGCCTTAAACTTATGGTCCTCCTGCTTCAGTCTTCCAAGTGGTAGGGGTTACAAGTAAGTGCTGTTTTGCCTGATCTCGAATTTTACAGTTATTTTCCAGGAATTTATTAAGTTCTTTAAATTATGGTTCTTTGTATTCATGTATCTTTAACCTTTTTGTGTGTCTATAAATAGATACTACTTTCCACTCCTAATTATTGCTTATTTGAACCTTTAAATTTTTTTTCTTTATCAGTCTCACCAAAGGTCAATCCATTTTACCAAGAGAATTGACTTTTTTTTTTGCATATGTCATTAATGTGTATTTTAATAAAATTATTGAACTTTTGAGATCCTTTATTTCTGTTATTCCTTTAAATGTTAACTTTAGTTGCTTATATTCCTCATATCTTATTTATAGCCTCTTTTCTTTTGGCCACTAGTATGAAGGTGTTTACTTCCTTCAAAGGACTTGTAAGAATTCAATAATCACAATTTTGATATGCAGTATTTTTATCACACAGTTTTGATATTTTATAATTTCCATATTTTATTTTTAAATTTATTGTTTACAATTATTGACTAAATAATTTATTTTTAAAATTTCCAACTATATGAAAATTCATATTCTTGTTTTTATACTTCTTAAATCAGCTCTTAAAATTTTAAACATTCTGTTTTATGGTCAGGCAACCCAGTTAGAAGGATAACAATTTGTGAATTTTATAAAGATTTGCTTTATATTACATGAGACTTGCTTTATTTTCTATTGAAAGGAATGTATTTTGTAAATAAAGATTATATAGTTATATATATATATAAAGATTATATATAGTTATACTATATATAAATATATAACTATATATATAATTGTGTTGTTGATTTCATCTATACCTTTACTAATTATTTTCTTGACTTGAAGTCTTGTTTAAATCTCCCACTATGAATTTGTGAAAATTTCCCTCTAGTTCTGTCAATTTTTGCTTTATGTACTTTGCAACTGCATCATCAGATGTATAAATTTAGAATATTTCAATCTTTATGCATTGAATCTTTTATTATTATACAGTGTTCTCTCTCCTTTGCCATGCATTTTGATTAATAAAGCTATATCAGTTTAAAAACAAATAACATTTGCATGGTATATTTATTTCCATTCTTTCCAAGTTTTCCTGTCCTATTTTTCTGTGTGTATCTTGAGAATTTAAAATAAACATTTTCCTTCTTTTACTTACCATTCAGACCATTTACTTTCTTGATTATCAACTTGATTCTCCCATCTTAACTGTGCTATGTCATTTTTCTGTATGCTTCTTTTTTCCCCTCTTGCTGCTTTCTCAATTGGTTCTTATTTTTTAATCTGCTTTTTATTCAATTTTAATCCTCTGAGAGTTCAAACATCATGTTTTCTATATCTGTGATATAGAAATTAGCCAATAAATTTTACCATATATAGTAACAATTTACAAAGTCCAAATTCCACATTTCTATTTCCATTTTATCATAAATATTTAACAATTTAACAAAGTATTATTGTAACTATGTATATCTTACATTCCTCTTGTCTCTCCTCTTCCTTTTCCTGATTTTTTGATTCTTCTTCCTTCTCTATCCTCTTCTTTCCATGAAGATTTCACTGTCTTGATTCTCCAACAATGGGTTAAGAGATATTTGCCATCCTCTAGCTGGGGTTCTAATCCTAATGTCGCAGTAGAACATTTAGAACATCACATAAATGATATTTTCTGTCACTGACTTGAGTATAGACAGCATGAGTAGAATTTCTGGATCATTTAGAGATTAGAGAGATGATGCTAGTTTTCTTCCATGGTGATTATACAAACTCATACTCCTGCAGAAGTATACAATGGGTTCATTTGCCCCCAAACTCACTAACAATGCATATTCCAAAAACTTTAATATTTGTTAAGCTTAAATTAAGGAAAACAATATACCATCTCCTTGAAATTAAACATCTATTCTCATGTTTACAGGATATCAGGGATTACTCTTCTTTGAACTGCTTAGTAATGTCCTTTATTTTTTCTAGTAGGCTATTTTTATTATTGATTTAATGAGTTTTCTATTTAGGAAATCATCTCTCTCTCTCTCTCTCTCTCTCTCTCTCTCTCTCTCTCTCTCTGTCTCTCTCTGCGTGTGTGTGTGTGTGTGTGTGTGTGTGTTGTAATAATACCCAGTTATTCAGGAGTTTTATAATCTAATATTCTTTACAAATGCATTTTAATTACAAAATATTTGAGATAATATTAATTTAAAAAGTACTATAAGAAGTTATGCTAAATATTAATAATCTTAATTGGTTTTGTTTTTTAAGTTGTTTTTATTTATTTATTTGTTTATGTATTTATTTATCTTGTGGTACTGGAGGTTGAATTTAGGGCACTGTGTTTGCTATGTAAGAGCTCTACCACTGAGCTACATCCCAAGCCCTGATAATTGCATTTTAACATCTATTGATGCTATGGAATGTTTGTATCCCTCCAAAATTCATCTTGAAACTAAGTCTTAAAAAAATTTATTTTAGTTGTTGATGGACCTTTATTTATTTTTACTTATTTATATGAAGTGCCGAGAATCAAATCCAATGCCTCACACATACAGGGCAAATGCTCTACCACTAAGCCCCAACCCCAGTCCCTCAAAACTAAATCTTATACTATAGTATTAAGTACTAGTACATTTGGGAGATGATTCGGTACTAAGGACTCCTCCCTGGAGAATGAGATCAAATGTCTTATAAAGGATACTTCACACAGCATTTTCTTTTTACCTTTATGCCTAGCATGTTGATCTTGTACTTTCCAGCCTCTAGAACTGTTAGAAATGAATTTGTTCTTTATGAATTATCCAGTCTTAGGTATTTTGTTATAGCAGCACAATCCACCAACTATTCCTGCGGCTTCCTATTTTTCTTTATTTTTCAATTTTTTATACTTTGTAATACTTATATGAAGATACAATGTTTCATAAAAAATAATGTATTTTACACAAAAGACTCTATGGTAACTATGTGGCTATTCAAAGGAGAAATGAGTACTGATTCATTTTAGAAGGATCTGTTGAATGTCAATTCAAAGATGGGAAGAGTTTCTTGCTTAAAGGGTGTGTGTGTTCAAGGTCGAGTTAAATTGAACAGTGTTGGTGGATGGGGGAATTCCTTGGGAGGATGGGAAGTTTCAGATGGGATATTAAATTGGGTCACTTTTAATTTCTCTAATTTTCAGAGTCAATAATTGATGGTGGACTGAGATGATTACAACCCTAGAGTAGAGGAAAAAGTCTGGTGTGAGATGGATTTGTATTCATCCTACCCAATTTGAGATAAATGAATCTTCTTTTCTCGGTTGTTTTGTGTAAGAGCTGGTCTTGGTTGTAGAAGGGGCACCTAAGGGTATTGTTGGGAAGAACCAATGATTAGTCACATTAATTTCATTATAATGATGAGAACAGGATAGAGCTCTGATAGTGGTTAGTCCTAGCAATGAATGGGGCTTAGGGGTTTTGGATTTGGCATACATCTCACCCCACATTCTCACCATCCTAACTCAAGATCTTGTGAGGAAGAGGGCACACTTAAGGGGAGGAGGGACTAAAGCAACTTGTTTTGGATCATTGCTTCTGGGGTTTGGGCACAGAAGGTAGACTTAAACACAGTCCAAAGGATATGCCAAGACTGGAACCCATGGGCAATATACAAGTATAACAGGGACTTGTGGACGCCTTCCTTGCTTCTATTGAAGGCTAGAGAAAACTCTTCCCAGAGTTAAAGGTATATTTAGGTGGTAGGGAGGGTATGTTTGTGCGCGTTTTAGTGTTAGTGCTTAGTTGGAGGTGAGAACTCTTCCTGGACGATTAAGACTGTTAACAGGTCCCCACACTTTGCAGAGTTTTTCTTTGGATAGAATAGGGGTGGTGGCTGGGTGCAGAGAGAGAAGATAGCTTGGGAGTGTTGACTGACTACTGCCAAGATGGATATTCTCAGCAAAGAGAAAGAAAACAGGAGACAGGAAGAAAGACCCTGGGGCTTTAAGTGTAGCAGGAGCGGCGGGAAAGGCAAGGGTGCTGCACGTGGCGAGCCCGCAGGTCCAGGGTCTGGTGGTGGCAAGGTGAGGGCGGGGCCTCGGGAGCGTGGCCACCCACTGGTGCCCCCTCGCACGGTCCCTAGAAAAGAAGGGCGGTTCCGGCTGCGATCGGACTCCGGAGCTCCACGCGGCTGGAGTGGACCCACAGCGCAGCTTTCCGCTAGCCAGAGGCTCCCTGCGCCCAAGCGCCGCGCCGCCGAGAGGGTTCCCCAGAGCCACTGGGCGCCGGGCGAGCACTCCAGGCAGGTCTCCGAGCTAGGTCTCCCGCCTTTTCGCCTGGCTCCGGGGGTGGGTCCTGAGACCTCGTTCCTCCAGAGTCCGAGGACCCGCGTCTTCCCAGTGAGGAGCAGCTCGCGACTGGACACCGACGAGAGGTTCTCTTTTTTGCGTCCCAGAGAGGCGACACAGGGCGGAGGGTGCTGGTCGGGAAGCTAACCTGAAATCCAGGAGGAAGAAAATTCGTCGATCCCACCTCTCTCTTTTTAGAACTCAAATCATAAACTGGCCACTGTCAGCTCAGTTTGAGGAATCTGCACAATTTTCGAGAGGTAAAACGACCTGAATATTCTGTTTAACTTTGTTTCGTCTGTTTTCTCTTTGACCTAACTTTTTGGAGGGAGGAGGTGGAAGGCAGTGAAGGAAAGGAGGCGAGTCTTAGGGTTCTGGATCTGCTGTCCTCCCTCCAAGTCTCTGAGCTAGCTGTCAAGGTTGTATGCTGTCAACGGCATTTTTAAAGCCAGCTTGGAAAATAGTAGCTCTGTAGCAATTCATTGCCAACTTAGTCCTTGTTTTCCACTTATGTGCTTAGTCCGAGTTACTGAGCGATCGATTGGCAGGAAAACTTGTGCAAAGAAGCATTAGAAAATGTCAAGATTTTGCTGAACCTAAGTGCCTTGCATCATCTCACACTAGCATATGTCTACCTTGGTTTTCATGCTCCTTTATGTATGTATGTTAATCTCCAGCCAGCTACTGAACAACCTAAGAGAAGCCACAGATTCACCAGGCATTTATCTTTAATTAAAAAAAGGAAGCAGCAGTACCTTTGAAACTTAGAATGGTGTTTGATCCAGTATCATTTCGATTAATAGATTTGTAACAATTGGATTTAAAAATAACTCCCTGTGGTTACACATAGAATGGACTGCATTTTGATCCACTGACTTAAAATGTATTCTGGTAGGAGCCTTCAATAGGGAGATAAGAGACCTGAGAAGTTGCCAAGCCATATCACTGAGCATTTTTATTAATCTGCAAAGGGAGAAGGTTTCTTCCAGATGTAAAAGTAAGGAAATGAACCTACCACATCTTCATAAATGTGTTGGCTTTCAATGGCTCCCAAAGACTGTTTATCAGAATCTTAATAATTAAGTTGAATTGCAAAATCCTTTCAAAGAAAGGTCTAAAAATCAGCAACTTAGAGGAAAACCAAGAAATACACAGAATTTGGCTCTATCAAAAATATGCTCACTTATTTATAATTTTTTAAGTTTAAATAGATCACTGAGTAATTGAATAATTTTCTTATTAAGTTAAAATATCCCCCCTCATATTTTTTTTTATATAGAATATGGGTTCTGCCACAAGAAGATGGTTCTACCTACTGGGCTGCATTATGCTGATCAATCTGGTTAATGCTGACTTTGAATTTCAAAAGGGAGTGCTTGCCAGTGTCAGCCCAGGGATCACAGAAGACATTGATCTCCAGTGTTGGAATGCTTGCTCTTTGACATTGATAGATCTCAAAGAACTCAAGATAGAGCACAATGTGGATGCTTTCTGGAATTTCATGTTGTTCTTGCAGAAATCCCAGCGGCCTGGACATTATACTGTCTTCTTAAATATAGCTCAGGATTTTTGGGACATGTATATAGACTGTTTGCTTTCAAGGTCTCATGGAATGGGCAGAAGACAGGTGACACCTTCCAAGTATAGTTTTCCATAGAAAATACAGGAGGTAATTTAAATGTGCATTTAAGAGAGTAGCAGTTTAGCTTTATTAAAAATTAAATATCCTTCTGATTTTTTTCAAGTTTATCAGACAAACTAGCAAATTTGACATGTTTAGCTTTTTCCTAATAAGGGTCTTTAATGTTCATTTTTATTGATTTTCATATTATTTAGAAATCACAAGAGCTCTGATATGTAAATGCTTGATTCTAAATAATGTTGGAATATAATACAGTTTGATAGATCATTGAAACTATTATTTTATTTTTCACCTACAAATAGCTTATAACATTGTAATTATTCATATTAAATTAATTGATGAAGTTTTAAACACCAGACATACTTTTAGTCTTTTTAAATTACTTTTTTTCAATAGGGTTGTACAAAAGAATAGAATCTCATGAGTAATATTAGAACAAATACTAATTTATCCTTTCTAATCTTACAGAATTGGATTTTATAAAATGTGAGCTTTACATTTAAGTGGGAAAACACAGAAAATACCTCAAACACGATGCCACAAAATGAAAGCTTAAATCTGTCAGTACTTGTGAGGTCAAATATTTCCTATAGTTATTATCAAGATTATAATTTCTAATTCCTTAATTTTGAAGGTTATATTTTTTTCTGATGTGCAATTGCTTTTTTGATATTATCATTCCCCTCTTTTCAGGTACTTTGTCAATTCTTTTTTATTTAGAAAGCATCTTTGTAAAGTATCTTTGTTTTAAAGAAAATGCTACTTAAAATGCAAATGTGATATATGTTTTAATAGTAAATGTAATAAAATTATAACCAATTTTATAAGGTATTTTATACCTTAATATTGACTTTAAAATTGTGCCAAAATTAATTCCAGTATTTTCCTAAAGTGTAATATTTAATTTTGATGTAATGTACCATGTGGCTTCTAAAATGTGCATTTCCTCATCTTCTCTTATATATTAAAATATTTTTCTATGCATTAAGGACTAAAAACATTTTCCTTTTTATTGTCTGAACTTTTAAAAAAGAACAAAACCAAAAAGGCAGTAAGGAATTTAATTTTAGTAAAGTGCAGTTTATAGAATTTTTTCTAGGTGTTAGCTCAGTTGATTTTTATATTACTATTTATAATTTACATTTTATTCCAAATGGATATGAAGCTTTATCATGAGATAATTCTAAGTAGGAACTTAGAATGATGGGAAATGGCAATAAGAAGTTAATAATGCAGTTATGGTTTAGATTAATACTTTGATTACCTTTGGAAAGGGGTACCTACAAATTTGGCCCTAGTTACTTACTTTTCAAAGTGAAGAGGGACTTATGCACAGTTTCAAGATTCACTTGTTTACAAAAAACAAAACCACACATTCAGGAGAAGCCCAGTCTTTCCTAGGACTAAGAACCAATAGAAATCTGTCCTATTGGTTTTTATAAAGGCTATCCTGGTGTAGAGCACTATTATTAAGTATCATTATAATGACAGATCTCGTCTATGCAAGCTGAATAGGTACACCAAAACCAACAAAATATGAAAATTTTAAAACAGCAAAAATAATACTGAATAAGTTTATAACTATTTGATAGTTGGACTTGATTCAAGAATAAACTTTGATATAAAGGAGGGGGCATTTTCTGAATTATGGATCACTCTGAAATTCCAATGAAGTTACACTAGAGTATACTAGGAATTTTGTACACACACACACACACACACACACACACACACAAATGAGTGCACACACATTTCACACTTTATAAAAACCAATAGGGTATGTGAACCCCAGGCTAACAATCTTCAATGTTAATGAATGAGCTGACTTCACGGGTTTCAGGCATTCTTTTAAAAATGTAATTCCTCATAACAAAGCATTGCATAGTAACTGGGTAGCAAATAATATAATATTGTAGGTCTAATAAAGTCCTATATTGAAAATATTTTATTTTACCAAGGAATGGTGGATCCCTAAACTGAGAAAATCAACTGGTTGGAGAGCAGGGCCAATGTTGTCTTAACAATGACCAGACACGTACCCAAGAAAATGCATAAAATTTATTTCCTACAGGTGGGCTAAAGAGGTACCTAGAGGCACAGTATCATGATTTTTCTTAGAAAATAATTTGCTTTTATAACCTGTGGGCAGATGATTAAAACTCAGAAGTTTAGTACCGTAAAGCAAGGCTGTAATTTTTACCTAAAACTGTCCAATCAGTTGTCATCATTTGCTTATAGTTACATAATTTTATTGCATCAATCATAAAAGTTCTACCTTTAATCAATAAAATTAATAGTTAGCCTTCCAAGCTAAATTAGTTACAAATGGTTTCCTGGTTCTCCTAATTTAATATAATACTCTACTGTACTGGACTGTTAAAAATAATGACTGCTGCTAAAATATGCATTCTGTTTTTAGAACAGTTCATCTTAAACCTTTTTGACAGTGATTGGGTATGTTAAAATTCTTTCCAGTTTCTGGTACCAATCTTCCCATCAGTTTATATAAAATCTTATCTTTTTGTTTACCCTTCATTCATTCATCATATACTCAATGAATTTGAGGAAACATTGGTAAGCAATCTAGACATAATCCTTGATATTCCAAGTAGTCATTGAGGTGGGATGAAGGTAGGGGTAGAGAAAGATAATGTAACTAATTAAAAAACAGTTTTATGATGGGCCTGGTGGTGCATGCCTGTAATCCCAGCAATCTGGAGGCTGAGGCAGGAGGATCACATTTTCAAAGCCAGGCTTAGTAGTTTAAGTGTGTCCTTGAGCAACTTAGTGAGACTCTGTCTCAAAATAAAAAATAAAAAGGGCTAGGGATGTGGCTCAGTGGTTAAGCACCCATGGGTTCAATTCCCAGTATACAAAAAAAAAGGCGGTTTTATGGATTCCAAATCTGTTTACAAAGGAGGTGCCAAAAGATATTGGGTGGAGACCTTATCTATTTTTATTTTGCCTTATTCAAAATCTGACTGGAACAGTTAAGAGATCTTAAAAATACCCACCAATTCTTGTAGGTTTTTTTTTTTTTTTTTTTTTGAGGGTGGTGGTGGTACCTGGGATTGAACTCAGGGGCGCTCAACCACTGAGACACATCCCCAGCCCTATTTTGTATTTTATTTAGAGAAGGGGTCTCACTGAGTTGCTGAGGCTGGCTTTGAACTCGTGATCCTCAGCCTCTTTTGAGCTGCTGGGATTATAGACATGCACTACTGCGCCCAGCCTTGTTTTACTATATAGTGAAAACTCAAATCAGTTCCACAGCTTTGGATTTATGCAGAATTCATTGAGGTTAACTCAGAACTGGTTATTTTCCAAAGAACTTAAGGCTATAGAGCAAATAAAAGATAGTAAAACATCTAATATTACATGTAAAGTATTTCTTCATCATGGTACTAGGCAATAATTGAGTACATATGACTAAAGTGCCTCTATTCTTCCTGCAGAATTTCTTTTTCCAGCTTTAAATAAACCTCTAATTTTAGAATAGTTTTACATTTGCAGAAAAGTTGCAAGGATAGTACAGTGAGTGCCTGTATACTCTTGCTAATCTTTTCTTTTTTCACCTTACATTATTATGGTACATTTGTCAGAACCAATGAGCCTATGATGATACATAATTAATTAAACTTCTTATTTTATTCAGATTTTACTAGTTTTTTCCCCTAATCTCTCCCCACCCGAGTCCATCCAGGACACCATACTATATTGACTTGTTGACTTGTCATGTCTTCTTGGTTTCTCTGGGTTTTAACAATTTCTTAAACTTTGTTTTTGATGACCTGCCAATTTGGGTTATTAATCAGATATATTGTAGAATGTCCCTCAATTTTGGTTTGCCTGATGTTTTTCTAATTGTTAGACTGGAGTTATATGCTTTAGGGATGAAATCACAAGATAAAGAACTGTTTCAGCCCTTCATATCAAGGGTACATATCAAGATGACTTATTACTGATAGTGTTTAACCTTGGCTAAGATAGTATTTGCTAGGACTTTCTATTGTAAAGTTATTTTCCCCTATTTCTAAACTGTGCTCTTTGGAAACAAGTCACTAAACATAACCCACAGGTAAGAGAATGGAGAGTTTTATTACATCTCCTTGAAGAGGGAATATTTACATCAACTATCTAGATTTCATGGAGATTTATTTCTTCTCCCCTGGTCCCTTGCCATTAGTATGGATTTATGGACATTTATTTATATTTTGGGTTATAATATGATATATTTTTTTCTTGGTCAAATTATTCCAGCCTTGGCCACTGACTTTACATTCATCTTTTATATTTTTTGGCTCAGTCTTGTACTTAGTCATTTCTTCAAGGAGCTCTAGTTCCTTTTATTGGGGAATGATATTAGAAATCAAAATCTGAGTGCTGCATCTATCTATAGAATTTTGGTCTGATAGTGTCAGGCCAGTTCCTGGACGTCAGGGGATCTGCTTTTCTTGGTCAGAAAGCATCCTTGGCATTTTTTTGACTGTCAACTAAATACAAGCAATAATGAAACATGGTTATTATTGAAACTAATGTAATTTTTATATACTTGGCAGAAAGCGTGCAAAATCAGCAGGGGCTGGTCTCCTTACACTCTACATGGATCCTGCTATACCTGGAAATCTTTGTTTAGTTTAGCAAGTTACAGTTTTTATAAATATTAACAAATTGTAGCACTTCAGATGGGACTAGCAACATTCATAAAGTTTGGAAACTGCATCATCAGAATTTAATTAGAAAATGATGAAATTAACTGTATATTAGATCTGAAAAGGCATGGAGTAGATATCAGAGATGGTTCCTGTGATATAAAATGGACTCTGGTGCTCCAGGAGGTAGACCAAGGACCAGAGGAATGTAAGTTATTCACCTATTACTTACTGGTTTTCACCAGGAGGCACTAACTATATTTTAACCAAGAAATGAACTCCCTCTTTACTGAGTTTTTTGAAGCCATTTTATCCATGTTCACTGAATTCCATAATTTTTATTCTTGTTTCTCTTTTAATTTAGTTGATTGGTAAAAGTTTCAGTCTGAAAGCTTATCAAGCATGAATATCTGCACTAAGAAATATTACTGCTCTCTATCAACCTATATTTCTTTAGCAGTTTGGCTACTAGATAATTATGTGCCCTGTTTTACCTCCTCCCTACCTAAAGGGTAAAGTCTACGTTGCAGTGGAGAGGTCCATAGATATCAAAGATTATCTTGATGACAATCCTAATCAATCTGGAGATATCAGGTGTACTATATACAAAAAGTTATATGCAAGCAAGTCATATTGATTTAATTTCTACACCTTGATTATGTTTATGTCACAGTATGTATGCTTCATAATTCTGAAGAAAGTCAATCACTATTATGAAATAAATAAATCTGAACTATTTTTACATTTTGTCTGTGTTCAATATTACTTATATAATATTCAGTTAGCTGATAAATCTTCTGATTGAATTCAAAACTTTACTGAATTGCAGAGTTCCAGGTAAAGCCAACCATTACATTTACCCAATAATTAATTGGTGAGGTTTTGATGACAATAATAAAGGAAATATGGTGTCTACCTTATCCTTGGTGAACTTAGAGAGTCTGGGGGAAGGAACTTATAGTCTATAAAATGGGGAAGAGATTCACTGTTCTCTAACATGGACACTTCATGGACACTTTGATTCTAGGTATATCTGAGGCATGCCTAAGCTGTGCCTTCTGCTTTTTGTGTGGCTCCTCCTCATGCATGCCCCTATCCACATCCATTCTTGCATCTCAGTAATTCTCCTTTAGATAGAATCTTTTTTCCTGAGGGATTTCTGTGCATTCTTATCTCTTTTCAAGGGTGATGATAATTGAAAAAAAAAAAGGTTCTAGAGAGAACAAAACTCACTGATTATATCTACTCCTGTGGCCACAGGGAACTGGACAGTTAGGACAGGGTGAGAGACCACCAGCCAAAGGTAAACTGGCAATTCATTCTTACCAGGGCAATAATGATCTCCCCTCACAGGTAAGATAATAAAAAAACATTCTAAAGGAATGTGAGGTAGGAGAAGATACGAGAAGGAAAAGGAGGAGTAAAAAAGAGGCCCACTGCAGTGATAGGACCTGCTGTTATGTGATCACGTAAGTGGAATGTATGCATCTCTTCCCAATTCTGCATTCAACAACATCATGTTAGTAGCTTGACCAACCATGGCTGGTTATAGTAGAGTATTTACAGGGCTGGGGCTGTAGTTTAGTGGCAGAGTGCTTCCCTAGCATATGTGAAGCACTGAGTTCAATACTTAGCAATGCATATAAATAAACAAAATAAAGGCATTCTGTCCATATACAACCACAAAAAATATTTGAAAAAAAGAGTATTTACACCATGCAAGTTGGCAAATACTACTAAAGAGGGCTTTTTCCCCAGGGAAAACCAGTCATCATAGCTTTACCATTACACTGCCGAGTGTCATATGTACCAAGAATGTAGACTCAAATTCCAGTTACTTTCTTGCTTAAGAAAACAGGTTTTTCTCTCTCCTAGTCCCATACATGAACTCAACTTTGTGGATTTTTGGCTGGAGGAGTAGTTTAATAGGGATTAAGACAAGAGATGAAAACCTCATAATTGCATTCAGGGACATGGATACTTGGCTCTATGCCCACCATTATGGTATCTACCACTTATTTATTTATAAGATAACTCCACCATCAAAGGAAGGAACACATTCCCCTCTATCTTTTCCTTCTCCAATACAGAAGAGGAGGACTATTAGACTTTGATTTGCATATTTACAAATTAAGAGTAAAACCGTATGTATTTTTATTTTTATTTTCACTGTTTGATTCACAACTAACATTTGCTTTTCATAACAAATAAAACTTGTGTTACTCTGACCAACATATTTGTTGCTGCCCAGTATTTCTATACACTTCTGATAACAGTACCTAAATTCTCTACTCTATCCATATATGTTGATGGTATCTGACTGCTTCTGGCTCTGCGATAGGCTGTACTCAGATCTGATCAAATTTATAGTAAATTGTTCAAGAGTGGACATGTGACAAATCAAAGGTCCCAGAATGCAGAAGCAGTGTGGAAAACTACTGAGAAACAGACATACATTCTTCTCCCCTGGATACAAACCTGAGAGAATGTAAGTCAGGAGTTGCTAGAAGATAATGCTACAAATACACTGTCAGTCCCTAGATCCAAAAAAGCTTGCAGTCTAAATGACTCCCAGATTTGATAGGTACAGACCCTACATAAATTTTTTTTTGGCTCAACTATTTAGAGTAGTTCACATGCAAGCAAGAGTCCTAGTAAGCTATGTTTACAATTTAAGTTAAGAGAATTAGCAGTCTTTCCAAAGAAATTGATGATAACTTTTCTGATATTATGCTGATGTTTTCAATAAAAATAAATTATATGGCCTTATTTTATTTATAGAGTGTTTTACTAAATACTATAAATTATATTAAAATATTTATTTAGCATATAAATATACTAAAATATTTATTCTAAAATAGTTGCTTTACATTTGTGTATAAAGATATATTTAGCTAAAATTAGAAGCAGAATTTATTTCATAGACTCTTAAGTATGTTAGGAAGGAATACTCTTGTTTTGCCCATTCCCAATTTTAATTGCTTTC
The DNA here is from genome assembly GCF_052094955.1 of Ictidomys tridecemlineatus. Taxonomy (NCBI): domain Eukaryota; kingdom Metazoa; phylum Chordata; class Mammalia; order Rodentia; family Sciuridae; genus Ictidomys; species Ictidomys tridecemlineatus. The sequence continues at coordinate 203,552,829 of NC_135478.1, forward strand.
ACCCTCTGCAATGCTCCTCCGCGAATAGGCAGCTTTTTAAGAGCTAAATCTGTATCAGCCAGAGGTCCTCCAAGTAATCGGACAGGAGTGCTTTCCACTGTTACTACCCCACCAGAGGGCACCTAAAAAAAGCAAAAGGTAAATATCTAGAGTCTGTTTATAAACTTTTCAATAAAAGAAAAACCCAGTCATCCTTTGGAAAAGATACAAAATGTAAATATAAGTAATTAGGAGGCAGTATTACATTGTGGAAAAGATAATGGCTTTGGAGCTGGGAAAAGTGGGTTTGAATTCTTCTGTTGCTCATGAGCTTTGTAATTGGTGGCAGATTATGTCCAAATGAGGTCACCAGGAACAGTGGCATATGACATGAATTTACTTGTCAGGCTAAGTAAGTACTGCACATTGCCTGTCAAAAAGATGTAAAGATATACAATGACTAGTTTTGGTAGAAATTTCATAGGAAACTAAGAGGGCTGGATCTGCTCTAAACCAGTACTTGGAGATAAATGAAATGTACCTTAATGGTGTGAATATTTGAACAGCAGAAAAAAAAGATAAAAAAAAAAGAAAAAGAAAGATTCCATAGAAATAACATTTTGGGACCCTAAATTTAATATCTATTAAGCAAAAGAAGTGGAGAAAAGTAATCTTACCGTTGTGTTAAGGCCTTTAATAACTGTCCGATGAAGTATTGTGTTTTGTGGTTGCCCTTTGTATTTAGAGGATTCTATGGCCTTTTCCTGAAGCCTTTTTGCTTTCTGAAGATTTTAAAATTAGAAATAAAATGCTATTAATTGCTATTGAAGCATTAACTATGGTAGTTATAATAAAGACACAAAGTACATTAAATTCTGTTTAACTCTTTGAATGTTTATTAGGCGGCCCTGGGATCAACATTTACTCATTTAGACCAAGATGACAGTTACTACTGAGGGTTGAATCCTTTGCGCATTGAAGAAAACACCATGCATCTAAAAAACACTCTGGTTATTTCCAGAGGTACTGGTCATATGTAACCAAGGAATAAAAAAAAATGTCCTCAGGAAATAAGATTTAGTTTGATGTAATAAGCTATTATTAAATAGTACAATTTATAACTTACTAAATTTATATCAAGCTATGCACATTTATTTGAATAAATATAACTCAGTATAATTTCAAATATTCAGAATAATATAAATTATATAATTTGTTGCAGTTACATTCAAGCTCAATATTAGAGGTACTGATAGGTGAAAAATCAACAGGAAAGGAGTTTCTTGTCATTAACTCTTCTTAAAAATACAAGCAGTTTTGAGGATATTTTTAAGTAAAGTTTGGGAGAACTTTCAGTGAAAGGGGGATAACCTGGGACTCAGAATTTATTTTTAACTTATGTTTTGCTATCTTACTGTTTCCTGTATTTTCATGGATTAACTAAATATTTACCAATTTCATATCTACAGGAAGAACCAGGACACTAAATATAAGTATATTAAAGATATTAATGAAAAATATAGGAAAAAATATAGACATTTTAAAAATGCATGGTGCGTCTCACAAATGTCAAGAGAACAATTAGCAGTATAAAATTTCTAGATTGGTTTCTAGTTAAAGTAGCTTATCATATTTTTTTCCAAAGGGATATTTATCTCCAATTCCCATTTAAACTGTAATATGTTTCTTTTGGTAATCACAGAGGGGAAAAGCTCTTTGTGAAGAGGGTAAATCAGAACAGTTACTTTTTCTGTTCTTCAACTCAACTTTTTACGGAAAAGAAATAATTGAATAAGGTTCAGAATGGAAAGTAGAGCACATTTCTTCAGCTCATTCCTGTCTATCAGTGGTTTTACAAAGGCCAAGAACACTACCCTTAATTCCCCCTGCTAAACCAAATGAAACTCAGAGTAGCATCACCTGTAGCTGTGAAAAGGCAGTTTCAAGCTAAAATGCATACAAGCACCTAATAAGTGTTGGTATTCTATAGAAAGGTAACCAGGAAAAAGTAAAGGACTATTCACTTCTGAAAAAATTCTGTTCTTAAGAGTTGGTTATTTGTTGTATACATCATAAAACTTAAAAATCCTACCTTTAGTGTTTTAGCATTTGATGTTCTAGCCAGGAAATTTTCCCATGATTTATTAGCTAGGTCTCTTTGCTTGTGTGTAGCTTGTATCTGAAATGAAAAAGGTAAGGGGGTTTCAGTTTCTATGAAAGAATACCAAAGGGCTTGAAAGCATCTATTTGGAAGGAAGCACCTACCCTTTGCTAAAGTAAATTTTAAGGCCCATTAGCAAAAGAATTAGAATATTCATAGTACTTAATTTTAAAAACAAAACTCTTAAAATGAAAAAAAATCTTTTACTCATATATGGCTAAGGTTTAAACCGCTTTCCATGAAATGTAATGCAAAATTTATTTTTTATTTTTTTTAAAAGCATCAGCAAGATTGATTGTTTTACATGATTGCCATTTGTTTTTGTTTTTAATTTTTTTATTGGTTGTTCAAAACATTACAAAGCTCTTGACATATAATATTTCATACATTAGATTCAAGTGGGTTATGAACTCCCATTTTTACCCCAAATACTGATTGCAGAATCACATCGGTTACACATCCACATTTTTACATAATGCCCTATTAGTAACTGTTGTATTCTGCTACCTTTCCTATCCTCTACTTTGCCCCCTCCCCTCCCCTCCCATCTTCTCTCTCTACCCCATCTACTGTAATTCATTCCTCTCCTTGTTTTTTTTTTCCCATTCCCCACACAACCTCTTATATGTAATCTTATATAACAATGAGGGTCTCCTTCCATTTCCATGCAATTTCCCTTTTCTCTCCCTTTCCCTCCCACCTCATGTCTCTGTTTAATGTTAATCTTTTCCTCCAGTTCTTCCTCCCTGTTCTGTTCTTAGTTGCTCTCATTATATCAAAGAAGACATTTGGCATTTGTTTTTTAGGGATTGGCTAGCTTCACTTAGCATAATCTGCTCTAATGCCATCCATTATCCCTGCAAATTCCATGATTTTGTCATTTTTTAGTGCTGCATAGTACTCCATTGTGTATAAATGCCACATTTTTTGTTTCATCCATTCATCTATTGAAGGTCATATCTGGGTTGGTTCCACAGTCTAGCTATTGTGAATTGTGCTGCTATGAACATCGATGTGGCAGTATCTCTGTAGTACACTCTTTTAAGATCTTCAGGGAATAGTCCGAGAAGGGCAATAGCTGGGTCAAATGGTGGTTCCATTCCAAGCTTTCCCAGGAATCTCCATACTGCTTTCCAAATTGGCCACACCAATTTGCAGTCCCACCAGCAATGTACAAGAGGTACCCTTTTCCCCACATCCTCGCCAGCACTTGTTGTAGTTTGACTTCATAATGGCTGCCAATCTTACTGGAGTGAGATGGTATCTTAGGGTGGTTTTGATTTGCATTTCTCTGACTGCTAGAGATGGTGAGCATTTTTTCATGTACTTGTTGATTGATTGTATGTCCTCCTCTGAGAAGTGTCTGTTCAGGTATTTGGCCCATTTGTTGATTGGGTTATTTGTTATCTTATTGTTTAATTTTTTGAGTTCTTTGTATACTCTGGATATTAGGGCTCTATCTGAAGTGTGAGGAGTAAAAATTTGTTCCCAGGATGTAGGCTCCCTATTTACCTCTCTTATTGTTTCTCTTGCTGAGAAAAAACTTTTCAGTTTAAGTAAGTTCCATTTGTTGATTCTTGTTATTAACTCTTGTGCTATGAGTGTCCTATTAAGGAATTTGGAGCCCGACACCACAATATGTAGATCGGAGCCAACTTTTTCTTCTATCAGATGCAGAGTCTCTGATTTGATATCAAGCTCCTTGATCCATTTTGAGTTAACTTTTGTGCATGGCAAGAGGAGGGGATTCAGTTTCATTTTGTTGCATATGGATTTCCAGTTTTCCCAGCACCATTTGTTGAAGATGCTATCCTTCCTCCATTGCATGCTTTTAGCCTCTTTATCAAATATAAGATAGTTGTAACTTTGTGGATTAGTCTCTGTGTCCTCTATTCTGTACCATTGGTCCACCCGCCTATTTTGGTACCAGTACCATGCTGTTTTTGTCACTATTGCTCTTTAGTATAATTTGAAATCTGGTATCGCTATACCGCCTGATTCACACTTCCTGCTTAGAGTTGCTTTTGCTATTCTGGGTCTTTTATTTTTCCATATGAATTTCATGATTGCTTTATCTATTTCTACAAGAAATGCTGTTGGGATTTTGATTGGCATTGCATTAAACCTATAGAGAACTTTTGGTAATATCGTCATTTTGATGATGTTAGTTCTGCCTATCCATGAAGAGGGTATATTTTTCCATCTTCTAAGATCTTCTATTTCTCTCATTAGGGTTCTGTAGTTTTCATTGTATAAATCTTTCACCTCTTTTGTCAGGTTGATTCCTAAGTATTTTATTTTTTTTTGAGGATATTGTGAATGGGGTGTTTTTCCTCATTTCCGTTTCAGAAGTTTTGTCGCTGATATACAGAAATGCCTTTGATTTATGCGTGTTGATTTTATATCCTGCCACTTTGCTGAATTCATTTATTAGTTCTAGTAGTTTTTTTGGTAGATCCTTTTGAGTCTTCTAGGTATAGAATCATGTTGTCCGCAAACAGTGATAATTTAAGTTCATCTTTTCCTATTTTAATGCCTTTAATTTCTTTCGTCTGTCTAATTGCTCTGGCCAGTGTTTCAAGAACTATACTGAATAGAAGTGGTGATAGAGGGCATCTCTGTCTTGTTCCAGGTTTTAGAGGGAATGCCTTCAATTTTTCTCCATTCAGAATGATGCTAGCCTGAGGCTTAGCATAGATAGCTTTTACAATTTTGAGGTAAGTTCCTGTTATCCCTAGTTTTTCTAACGTTTTGAACATAAAGGGATGCTGTACTTTGTCAAATGCTTTTTCTGCGTCTATCGAGATGATCATATGGTTATTATCTTTAAGTCTATTGATGTGGTGAATAACATTTATTGATTTCCGTATATTGAACCATCCTTGCATCCCAGGGATGAATCCTACTTGGTCATGGTGCACAATTTTTTTGATGTGTTTTTGTATCCGATTCGCCCGAATTTTTTTGAGGATTTTTGAATCTAGGTTCATTAGAGATATTGGTCTGTAGTTTTCTTTCTTTGAGGTGTCTTTGTCTGGTTTCGGAATCAGGGTGATGTTGGCCTCATAGAATGAATTTGGAAGAGCTCCCTCTTTTTCTATTTCCTGAAATAACTTGAAAAGTGTTGGTATTAATTCTTCTCTAAACGTTTTTTAAAACTCTGCTGTATACCCATCTGGTCCTGGGCTTTTCTTGGTTGGTAGTCTTTTGATTGCTTCTTCTATTTCATCCATTGATATTGGTCTGTTCAAATTGTTTGTATCCTCCTGACTCAGTCTGGGCAAATCATATGACTTAAGAAATTTATCGATGTCTTCACTATCTTCTATTTTATTGGGATATAGATTTTCAAAATAATTCCTAATTATCTTCTGTATTTCTGTGTTATCTGTTGTGATATTGCCTTTTTCATCCCGTATGTTAGTAATTTGAGTTCTCTCTCTTCTTCTCTTCGTTAGCATGGCTAAGGGTCTGTCGATCTTATTTATTTTTTCGAAGAACCAATTTTTAGTTTTGTCAATTTTTTCAATATTTTCTTTTGTTTCCATTTCGTTGATTTCAGCTCTGATTTTAACTATTTCTTGCCTTCTGCTACGTTTGCTGTTGTTTTGCTCTTCCTTTTCTAGGGCTCTGAGATGAAGTGTGAGCTCATTTATTTGTTGGTTTTCTCTTTTTTCGAGGAATGACCACCAGGCGATGAATTTTCCTCTTAAAACTGCTTTCATTGTGTCCCATAGATTCCAATATGTTGTGTCTGTATTTTCATTTATCTCTAAGAATTTCTTGATTTTCTCCTTTATGTCTTCTGTAACCCTTTGATCATTCAGTAACATATTGTTCATTTTCCATGTGATGAAGGATTTTTCCTTCCTTCTTTTATCATTGATTTCCAGTTTCATTCCATTATGATCAGATAAAATGCATGGTATTATCTCCACCCCTTTATATTTACTGAGGGTTGCCCTATGGCATAATATATGGTCTATTTTTGAGAAGGATCCATGTGCTACTGAGAAAAAAGTATATCCACTTGATGATGGTTGATATATTCTATATATGTCAGTTAAGTCTAGGTTTTTGATTGTGATATTGAGTTCTATAGTTTCTTTATTCAACTTTTGTTTGGAGGATCTGTCCAATGATGAGAGAGGTGTGTTGAAGTTACCCGTAATTATTGTGTTGTGGTCTATTTGATTCTTGAACTTGAGGAGAATTTGTTTTATGAACGTCGCAGCACCATTATTTGGTACATAAATATTGATAATTGTTATGTCTTGTTGGTGAATGGTTCCTTTTAACAGTATATAATGTCCTTCCTTATCCCTTTTGATTAACTTAGTCTTGAAGTCGATTTTATTCGATATGAGGATGGCTAACCCTGCTTGCTTACGAGGACCGTGTGCGTGGTATATTTTTCCCAACCTTTCACCTTCAGCCTGTGTATGTCTTTTCCAATCAGATGTGTCTCCTGGAGGCAGCATATTGTTGGATTTGTTTTTTTAATCCATGTTACCAGCCTATGTCGCTTTATTGGAGAGTTTAAGCCATTAATATTTAGAGTTACTATTGATATATGGTTTGTACTTCCAGCCATGTTTGATTATTTATCTTTTTTTAAAAATTTAGTTTGTTTCTCCATGATTATCTTTCCCCCCACCCTCTGTCTTTACTGAGGCACTTTCCACTGATGGTTTTGGTTATTGTTTTTTCATTTCTTCCTCGTGTAGTGTTTTGCTTAAGATGCTTTGCAATGCGGGTTTTCTGGCTGCAAATTCTTTTAACTTTTGTTTATCATGAAAAATTTTTATTTTGTTCTCATACCTGAAGCTTAATTTTTCTGGATACAGAATTCTTGGTTGACATCTATTGTCTTTCAGTGTTTGAAATCCGTTGTTCCAGGATCTTCTTGCTTTCAGCGTCTGTGATTAAAAATCTGTTGTTAACCTTATTAGTTTACCCCTGAATGTAATCTGCCTCCTTTCTCTTCTAGCTTTTAATATTTTCTCTTTGTTCTGTATATTGGATATCTTCATAACAATGTGTCTTGGCTTTGGTCTACTGTGATTTTGTATGTTCAGTGTCTTGTATGCATCTACAATTTGTATATCCATTTCCTTTTTTATTTCTGGAAAGTTTTCTGTAATTATTTCATTCAGCAGGTTACTCATTCCCTTGGTTTGAGTCTCTATACCTTCCTCTATCCCAATGACTCTTACGTTTGTTTTTTTTTTATGTTATCGCATATCTCTTGGATATTTTTCTCGTCATTTTTTACCAGCCTTTCTGAGTTGGCTAGACTCTTTTCAAGATGATATATTTTGTCTTCATTATCTGATGTTCTGGCTTCTACTTGTTCCACTCTGTTAGTGATACTCTCATTTGAGTTTTTAATTTGGTTTGTAGTTTCCTTCATTTCTAGAATTATTGTTTGATTTTTTAAAAATAATCTCTATCTCCTGATAAAGATACTTAACTTCTTCTTTTATCTGTTTATGTAATTCATTTTCAATGTGTTCTTTCACTGTTTGAATTTGCTGTCTCATATCCTCTTTAAGGTTCCATTCCATCTGTCTAAGGTATTCCTTAAGTTCTTTATTTGACCATTTTTCTGATGACTCTAGGTCCTCCTGAATATTTAGGCTGTCCTGCATTGTTGGTCCTCTTTTTCTTCCTTGCTTTTTCATGCTGCTCATGTTACTTCTTGTTCTGTTTGACTGCTGAGTAACTGTTTACTCCTATAAATTTATTTGATGCTTCGGAGGAAAGGTATTAGAGGAAGGGAGGAAGTCACTGTCGCCGCTGGTTTCAATGAAGTTATCTCCTCTGCCGCATTCTGGTGACATCAGTTCTCTGCCATGGTGGTATCCCATGCACATGGTGACAGTTCGTTCCCTTTGCCAGGTGACCAATGCAACAGGTAGGTCCTGACTGGCTCTCCCAAGCCCCGTTTCAATCCTGTGGCCACTGCCTATGAAGGCTCAGTTGGCATTAGCCTCCGTAGGTTCAGAAGGGCCGACCAGTTGTTTCAGCAGGATCGTTTAGTGCTGACTCATAGCAGTTTGTCTTCTTTATATGTCCTAGGCTTCCTTGGTTCTCCTGTCCTCTTCTCCTTCCTTCTCTCCTTCCTGTGTACTTGACTAGGCCCAGGAGATGATGATTGCCATTTGTGAAGATAGATTATAATCCAGAGTCAACTAAATGCATGATTTAACAGCAAATTCACAGGGGAAAATAAAGAAATTCCTACTGGTCACTGATAATTAGTTTAGTCAAAAATATATTGGTGAAATTACTTTTAATATATGACTGCAACAAGACAAGCAATTTTGTGAGAGCACTGAGTTTGTTGTGTTAATGAAGTCTAGGGAAGGAACTACTAACCAACTGCAAAGTATATAGTTCTCAAAAGGCTATTCATTGAACATATAATCAGAGGACTCAAGTCCTTGGTTACTATACATTATACTATGAAGATTAAATTATGAGCTGGGCATGGTGGTACATACTTGTAATCCCAGCAATTTAGGAGGCTGAGGTAGGAGGATCACAAGTTCAAAACCAGCCTCAGAATTTAGCAAGGCCCTAAGTAACTTAGTAAGGCCCTGTCTCAAAATAAAAAATAAAAACAGCTGGGGATGTGGATCACTAGTTAAGCACCCCTGGGTTTAATCCCTGGTACAAAAAGAAAAAAGAAAAAAAGAGATTAAATTATGAATCTAAGAATGGTTAATTAAATAACTGCTAAAAAATGGGATCAGAACTATGATAATAAGTCAATAATAATCAATAAGTCAACAACATTTAGTCAATATAGCAAATATTCTGCTGTTTGAAAGAAGTAATGATAACTAGGTGACATAAATAAATTCCAATTCTGCTGCTCCATTTCAGAGAAAATAAATGGGTTAAATGGCAGCATCTATGCAAAAAAGTGAAACAAACAAAAACTCCTAGCAAACAAAACTTTCAAGCAATTGGTTGTATAAAATGGAATGGAATTTAAAGATGAACCCATAGAGAGTTCCTACAGCTGTAGATGTTAACATTTAATAGGCTACATGGAAAGGGCAGGCAATAGAAAACACTTTGGAAATCACCTTAAGAGTTTCAAATATTTAATTGTAGCTACAAAGGATCACAAAGAAAAGTGGGGAATCTACATCATCTTTGTATCTGTGAATAATTTAATTTAAATAATCACTTACTTGCTCAAAAACACATGATGTGTTCAGTTTTTGGAAAAATGGCTATTTTCCTGACAAGTCTTTTCTGATTGAGTCAGAGAACAGTATACCTCAGGATTTACAGCATGAATGCTCACAGCAAGCATTCTGCACTGTAGTGAAGGTGAAGCTGATGGACTGATAAACTGATAGTTGGCATACCATTAAGGGCCTATCAGAATGAAAGAGAGGGCCAACACAAGTTACAAATAAACTATCAGACAGAAATTGTTAAATGTATTCATTTACATAGGCCACAATCTTTGTAACCTTGTTCAGCACTTCAAAAATGAAAGTGTTTCAGATATCTCTTTACCTTTTAAAAATATACAAATCAAATTATGTTAATTATCCATAAAATGTCATTAAAATAGTAATTGGATCTAAAACTCTTAAGTCCATGATTTCTTTTAAGAACAAAGACACTGAAAATAACTATGAGGGAAAAAAAAGTCTAAAACAATCACAGTAAGTATGTATCCTAGGAATAACTTCCTCTAGTTTATACATTGAAATTAATATGTTGTGCCTCAATGGTATTGTGGCTTACTTTTGCATATACTTTTTGTTCACTTTGTGCATCTTGGCGTGCTTGGCTTTCAATCATCTCATTTTGCAGAGAAACAACCATCTTTCCAATATTTTCTGATGCTGTTGTAATACCTTCCAAAATTTTTTTATCTGCAGTGACAGGTCTTAACTTTTCTAATTTTATTTCTTCATATATTTCATTCCATATTTCCCCAATCTGTTGTAACAAAGTTTAACAGAGTTAAATTAACCAAAAATAAATGATATAATTTTAGGTAACCCTTTATGGGGATGTTCACTCCTATTATTCTAACCCTTAAGCTTTCTATAACTTACCTCTGGGGAATAAGTTAAGAGCTTTGGGAATGACTCAGGGCACCAGTTACGTTTGAGTACTCAGAAGTAGTTTACCAAATATTTTTTATGATTCAATGTGTTCATGGAATGGACTGCACCACTTATGGCTTATAATTATTTTGTTTTCACAGCTGCAGAAACTGATGACTTATTCTCATCTATTTAAATTATTGCTGCTTTTCTCCCTAAAACCCTGAAACTGAAGGCTAGGTCAAGCTGAACTTATAGGAACAATCTGGGGACTCCTGAGACGCTAGAGCAGATTCAACTTGAGGAATTGGGCCCTGCCCCTCACCTCCTCACTAAAGTAAAGTATAACTGAATCTTAGACTTTTAATTATGTGGCTCCATATGCCCAAAGCTCCATCTCATATTCTGTGTTGTTTAGAAATTAATGTGCTTCAATATATTTAAAACAAGAATAAAACTTATGTATCTAAGATAGGAATACAATTCAGTTTTACTTTCATTTTAAGATATGGATTTATTAATTCACAACATTCAATACATAATACTGCTGGGTGCAGTGGTGCACACTTGCAATCCCAGCTACTTAGAAGGCTCATGCAGGAGGATGGAAAGTTCAAGATCAGCCTGGGCAAATTAGAGAAACTATGTTTCAAAAATTAAAAAAAACAAAATAAAATGAAAGCACTGGAATGTAGCTTAGTGCACTAGATGCTGGGTTCATTCACAGTTACCAAAAAACAATGCAAAACCAACTACATTAGCATATAGTACTAATAATATCAGTATAAGGCAAATGTTTACTTAATAAGATTTTTTTCAAACTTCAAAAACATTTATTGACTGATTAAAATATAACTAGTAAAATAAGCATCCTAATATCTTTTGAGATTTGATCATGATATAAGCTAATAATAAATGAATACTTTGACAAGCATTAATAAGTAATAACTTATTAATCCTGATGCTCTTCAAAGAGAAGAAATTATATTAGTAAACTTCTGTCAGGCTTTTGAATAGCTCTATGTCAGTAATATCCATCTTCTTTTATAAGCTAATAGTTGGATGAAATTTCATCCCTTGAGGGAAGTAACTAATGATATGTTTCAACAGTATCAGATGCAAAACAGGAAATAAAAACAACCCAGCAGAGATGACTGCTCACAGCTATGTATAGATATTTTATTTCCCAATTTATTTTTTGACATAACAAACACACATTTTAATAACAGTTATTAAAACAGTACTTACTTTGAAATCAAGGTATCTATGTATGATACAGAGAGTGACAAAATCTTCAGCAGAAAGGCCAGGTAAATTTTCAAAATCTAAACAAAGTTTATAAATAGAAAATTACTTCAACAGAGCAAGTGACTTCAAGATGCATATATGTGTCATAAAAACAAATGCAAACATTTACTTTTGATTTCCTAAAAAAGTTTTGCCTGTGTCAGTTCCTCCTACAACATGACCTCTGCCAGGTGATCCCAGTCATTAGCAGAGAAATTATTCTTTCTGTTTTGTGGCCAGACAATGATAGTTTACTTTCAGAAGCTGAAGAGTGAAGACATCTTCCTTAACAAGAAGCAAAGACTTTAAAAAAAAAAACTTAGATGATTCTGAATGCTAATGTTTAAGCCTAATCATCTAGACTAAGCCCTTAATCTAGGCTACACACTGGAATTGCCTGGGAAACTTTAAAAATTAAAATTTTTAATGCTGGGGGTCCCACATCCAGAAATTCTGATTTATTTGTTCAGTGTTGGAACCTAGGCATTGAGGTAACAATGGAACATGCATGCATTTGTGTTAAAGGGAATTTTGGAAAGTTCCAAAGCAAAATCTATGTGCAGTCACACTCAGTATAACAGAAAGGTTCTTGCAAATTTGAGGAACAGCTTCTTACCTAGTTTGCCCAACACAGCATAAATTTTTGCTCTGATATTCTCTGCAATATCCATAACTGCAACTGATGGGCAGTTGGCGGGCAGTGGCATGATTTTTTGCTCTTCTTGAAAACTAGTAAATAGAGGTTTCTTTGTATCTAATAATTGGAAACCATGAAATATAAAAAAAAACCAAAACCATTGTAAATAAATTCTTGAGACTTTGACCTAACCAACATAAAAATATAAAAATACTATAGTGATTACACTTACTTTTTTTAAAGCACAATCAGTAATTTCTTCCCTACTCTGTGACAAAACATAAACCTTCTATTTGTATTATTTATGTGAAATACATAAACTTTACATAATTCCTTTTTAAAAGTGAAATTTTTATGTAAATAACTTGGAAAATTTTGAGATCCAGAAACTGAATATCAGATTAATGATGATGTAAACGATTTCATTTTTGGTTTCTAATACTTTGTTGTAAATGTAAATGTTATTTTATGATGTTATAGATCAAAACTCAAATAACAAAAATGGGTCAAAGATAGAAATCACCAGAAGTGGAAATATTTTCACCTAAAAATAAACAATAGGAATCTGGGGTTGTGGCTCAGAGCGCTTGCCTAGTTTGTGTGAGGCACTGAATTTGATCCTCAGCACCACATAAAAAAAATAAACAAAATAAAGGTATTGTGCCCATGTACAACTAAAAAAAAATTAAAAATAAACAAATAAACAATAGGGGCTGGGGTAGTGGCTCAGTGGTAGAGTGCTTGCCTAGCACCTGTGAGGCACTGGGTTTGATTCTCAGCACCACATAAAAATACATAAAATAAAGGCATTGTGTTCATCTATAACTAAAAATATTAAACAATAAAACATTATTAACAGTTTTGACAAAACTATAGTTAGAAACTAAAAGTATTAAAAGATATAATATAGCGTTAGAGAATATAAATGAATTGTAAATTCTGATGCTGTTAACCTCATCATTAAAGTATAGTAATTAAAACTTTGAACATTTATTTTCATTTAGAAAATAATTTCTTCACATAAAAAGTAAATTGTATAAACTTTAGAGTACAAAATGCTACAAAGATTGTTTCCAGACACTACTTATATCCCCAAATTTTATTGGTAAATAAAATATTACTGGATCTATTTGTAAAGTCAGAGAACCCAGGGCGGGGTTTGGGGCTGAGCAGTAGACAGCTCACCTAGCACATGCAAGGCACTGGGTTAGATCCTCAGCACCACATAAAAATAAATAAATAAAATAAAGGTATTGTGTCCAACTACAACTAAAAAAAAGAAAAGTATTAAAAAAATCAGAGAATCTAGATAAGCTTCTTTAGGAAGTAATGTTAAAGAAAATATAGTTAAATACCATTTTTTTTTGTTTTTTTTTGGTTTTTTTTTACACAATGGATAATTTATTTCTTTAGTTTTTTCACATGCATTTGATGAACTAATCTTCTTGAAAAAAACAGACTGTATGTTATAAATATGAGCAAAAATCAATCTTTTCTACTTTTTTTCTTATGATCTCTTTTATTTTAGAGACTGCCTAATATAAAATGATAAGTTTATTAAATCATGGCAAATTTGAAAACATATACTAAGTAAAAAAATTTAAAAAGCCAATAGGTGCATAAATACAATGTGTGTTGATAGTTTTAAAAATTCACTTGGCTTTTGGGATTCTCTTTTAAGTATTTTAAAGATCAATTTTAGGTATGGAAATACCATTTTTTAAAAAAAATTCTGTAAAAATATGAACCTCCTACTAATTTACTTGCCTTTATTCCAATCATTCAGAATTTAGAATAGCAATTTCTTTAAATACTTGAGAAAAGAACTTTAGAACGTGTGTAAGTCCTCATATTTCACTATACCTTTTAAAGATACCTTTTTAAAAAATATACATCTAATTGCTTCTTCTAACAATTACAAAACACTTACCAATGATCTTCCCATTTTTATCTCGTTTTACTCCTAGTTCTTTTTCTTCCTTTCTCCACAATTTAATTAAAAGACTAGCAGCTGTCTGATCCTTCTTCCCTCGCCAAGCATTGACATGAGCCGAAGTTTTGGGATTATCACAAAATTCAACCATTATTCCAAGTATTAGGTTACAAAATTTTTTTTGGTTTAACTGTGGTAAGGAAATAGAAAAGATAAAACATTGCAATAAATATTAAGAATGATTGCCTTACTTAAAAAAGATAAAACACTTTTAAGTTCCTTTTCAACTCAATTTCCTGTTAAGAGATACCTATTTTAATGAGTGTTTTCAAATATTAGAAATTTAAAAAGATAAAAAGAAAAAAAGATTTACTATTATTCTGAAGTAGCCATAATCACATGTCATGGCCAAAAATGTATTAATTTGATTGAACTGGAAAAGGGAGAGCTGCAAAAAATAAGTGAAGATGTTCATTTAAAGTGAAGCAAGGTCAGCAGTGACATGGTCCACTGCAATTACATGATCTTTCCATTTTACATGCTTTATTAAGCTTTAAAAAGATTTATTATTAGTGATAATCTCTTTGTTATCAAGAGAACAACTGATGGTAACTAGGTGAAAAATCTGAAAATAAAAAATGTGATATAACTTTGTATTTTAAAAATTGTATCCATAAAAAGTGCATTTAGACATTCGAGAAAATGTTCTTTTACCAACCATATTTCATAGCAACATTTAGGTTAGAAAATTCCATTAAGACCAATGGCCTCCACACAGTAATTTTCCTATGTGACTTTTTTTTGGTACCAGGGATTGAACCCGAGATGCTTAGCCACTGAACCACAATGCTAGCCCTTTTTGTATTTTATTTAGAGACTGGGTGTCACTTAGTTGCTTAGGGCCTTGCTAAATTGCTGAGGCTGGCTTTGAACTTGTTGATACTCTTGCCTAAGCCTCCCAAACCACTGGGATTACAGGCATATGCCACCCTGCCTGGCTCCCTATTTTGTGTTGATTAACTTTACAGATCTGCTAGCAGAATAGAGCAAAGGAAATATAACTTGTTTTGAGTTTGAAACATAATTAGTTTTCATTTTAAAAAGATAATAATATTACCTGCAAAGGTTATTATGAGTTATATGAGACTGCTTGGCACACGATAAGCTCTCAATAATATTTAAACATTATTAGTTATTATTATTACACACTGAATAAATATTTTAGCAGAACTGCATCAAGCAGAACCCTTAACAGCATTCTATTTTTCTAAATTTCTTATACTTCATTTTCAGGAGAAAGGCAATGTCAAAGGTTGAAGTTGAAATAAAAATTAAATAATATTTATTATTTGTAATGAACTTTATTGGTTCAATGCACATTAAATAAAATCTAATAATATTTATTAATAGCAAACAAATAGCAATAATATGTGTCAGGAACTGTTTTAACCAATGTATTTATGTATATGCATATATGCATTCACATTCACTAGAATATGCATGGGCACACACATATACACAATATAACTCATTTAAGCCTTCCAATACTGTGCTGATTGTTATCCTTATTTTATAGATAAAGACATAAAAATGGAATTATTAGCCAATTTTCTTTT
The DNA here is from genome assembly GCF_052094955.1 of Ictidomys tridecemlineatus. NCBI lineage: Eukaryota > Metazoa > Chordata > Mammalia > Rodentia > Sciuridae > Ictidomys > Ictidomys tridecemlineatus. Next base: position 203,568,523 of record NC_135478.1, read on the forward strand.
AGGGTCATGAAAGGTCACAAATAATTCTAGCATGTTTTTTTTTCAATATTTTTTTATTGGTTGTTCACAACATTACAAAGCTCTTGACATATCATATTTCATACATTAGATTGAAGTGGGTTATGAACTCCCAATTTTACCCCAAATGCAGATTGCAGAATCACGTCGGTTACACATCCACAATTTTACATAATGCCCTATTAGTAATTGTTGTATTCTGCTACCTTTCCTATCCCCTACTATCCCCCCTCCCCTTCCCTCACATCTTCGCATGTTTGTTTTAATCAAAGTAGGTTTATTATACTGCTAATAAAATCAAGAATGGTGACAATCATAGATAATGACATTGCTAGAATTCTACATGAGACTCTCTCTCAAAATTTCTCTAAATAGAATTGTAATTTTCCTCCTATATCATTTTGACTATGAACCCCATTTAAAATGAATCTAGGATTTAGGTTTATATTCTTCATAGTTGCTTGATGACTTGATGGTGACTATTTACTGGAAGGAAGGTTTACTATGCTCACTCCTGCTCATCCTGCAAAATGGTGGTTTGTGACACATCAGACTTCCTCATATCACCTCCTAACTACATAGCACTCAGGTTTAATTCCCCAGCATTGCAACAAAAGCAGCAGCAGCAGCAGCAGCAACAACAACAATAACAACTCTTATCTTTGTCTTGTGGCTCTTAATTCTAATACTATGAGAAAAGCTAGAAGTTATTGATATAAGACTGAATTTTGATAAGAGTCTAGCTTTTTACATATTGTTTCTAAGCAGGTGGATGGTGTGCAAAGAAATAAATTTTCTGCTTATATGTATTTGGGAATACTAATCTAAGTAAACTGATTTCTTAACTGGAGACATTTTCAGAAGCTTTAATATGCTAGTGCTTTATGAATCTACAGGAAGGTTTCTGTTTAAAAACAATGTATTGAGTATAATTTGGGGGTATGTTTCTTTACAAAATATTGACCTGTGGTATTTGGTTTGGGAAAAAATCAATAAAGAGATATTTAATATTTGTTTTACAGTTGTTGTAACCATACTTACTGCCAATACATCCAAAAGGAGAAAAATACCTTCCTTTTCAAGAAAGTAATCTTCTGAAGAATAACATCCCAAAATGCAGCACCTTAAATTAAAAGCAATTCATTTGATAAAAATTTATTATTAAATCCCAATTTGTAGAACTTTCTATCAAAGCATTTTCAAAGAATATTTAATATTTTTATTCATTCCCTAAATCAAATAGCTAATACTTTTACTTAAAAATAGAACTTTGAAGAATCCATACGAGTGTAGTTTAATTTCAACTACTTCTTAAAACCAAAAACAATCATTTCTTCTTTATAACTGCCTATTTCTTTTCTGCAGGTGCAACATTCTCTTTTGCTTTCATGAAATGACTCATTCTTAAAGATCTCCTCCAGGGCTACTTTTATAGCTTTCTTCAGTGGGGAATATGGGCTGAATAATCTGCTGGTGCTAGTGGTGGTGGTGGTCAATAGTAACAAAGACTAATCTCAGCTCCTCTCGGGCATTGCAAGCTTGCTGGGATCAACTCCCTGTGTCCCCTTCCTAACTCTGGCCCCCTCTTGAACACAGGGGACCCTGTTTCTACTGCTTATTTCATGATGATGTTTGTTGGGGGTAAGGTAGGGGAGCTGATGCCCCAAATGCCAAGAACTTGACCTCTTCCATTTAAGCAGTAGGTTTTATTTATCACCTCTGTGATGGCCAGACATTTAGCCAGTTAGTCTGTGAGGGTGATTATGAATGAGATAAAAAGTTCATGTAGCATGAATAAAGCAGATGTCCCTCCTAATGTGTATCTTTATCAATTAATTAAAGACCTACATAAAATACAAAGTGTGAGTAAATGGGAACTCCTCTGTCTGACTGTTGAGTTGGCACATAAACCCTGAGACTCAAACTAAAAACTTGCTCCTCTTAGGGAGGAGCCAGGGCCTAAGTCAGGGCCTAAACCTGGCAAGCTTTATGACTGGAACCTAGAACGTTGGCTCTCTTGGTCCTAAGGTCTTCAATCACCAAACAGAACTACACACCAACTCTCCTGGGTCTCCAGCTTGCAGACATTCTCCCCCAGCTTGGGACTTTTAAGCTTTCATAATTATGTGAGCCAATTCCTTAAAACAAATCTCTTTTATATTATTCTATTGATTCTGTTTCTCTGAACAACTTAGACAATGTCTAAATGCAAAGGATCAAAAAATACTAACACACTACTGACCACTAGAATAAACAGAGAGGCTAAACATAGAGGCAAGATATAAGAATAATGTTGTATAAATAACAGTGAATCATTCTGCTTTTTTTAGACTAGGCCAATGTGGAGTGGGTTTAAATCAGAAAAACAAGGATTTAATTTTAGATAAAAAAGTGGTTTACTGTTTGAGTGATGAATGAGATTACTTTCCAAAAGATATTGGTGTGATTTTTGGACTATCTTAAAGAAAAAGGCATAGCATAAGATATCTGTGTGGTGTGGTTTTAAGGAAAGAAAATTGTTGTATATAGCTATAGATTTAATTTTCTTATACTGTGATTCTACCTAACTTGATTACAGTAATACTTACCAAATGCTGTCCAATGTACTAAAAAGAAGCACATTATAGCCTAATCCACTCTGTATCTTCTTGGGGTCTGTTTTCATTACATGAAGAACTATATCTACTCCTTCAGTTCCAAAAATTTCCTATTTAAGAAATTTGTTAACAATTATTTCTTGAAATAAAAATGTGATCTCTTCCTCCCAACTTCACCCTGTCCCCTGAAATTACTTTTTATCATGTAAATATTGTTATCAACACTGTTTGGAAAATAGTATATTTAATATGATCAAAAAATTATACTCATTTGTTCTCAGGAATTTAGGACAGATTATTCTAAATCATTTTAAGAGAGGATATTAATCAACATACCAACTTAATATCCCTTTATAATTTTTTTTATTCTCTCCTCTTTTTATAAAAATAAACCATGGAGTGCTCTCCTTGAGAGCTGTCTAGAACTCAGATGAATACTAGATAGTAATAACTATCATGGAAGATTTTAAAATGCTCCCAACAGAAAAATTACTATATAAATAGTAGTTAAATCTTTAATAATGTATATAAAATTACTACCATTTAATAGTTTTCCTTTACTAATTACTTTTCTCATTATCTTGATCTATTCTATTCATAAGCAAGATTATGAGTCTGTTTCTAAAAGAGTATAGGCACATGGTATAGGCATAAGAATACAGGTTTGGAGAATCAAGGTCTGGAGCTAAAATTACATTCACTATTTCTGTTGCCTCTTCCTAAAATCACTCTATCTAAACCTTCATAATTTTTCATTTTTATATTTTTAGTTTCATCTATTGTTTATTTAAGCTGTCAAGTTCTAAAACTCAGAATTTATTGTGTAGCTAAAAGAGATCAAAGGAAATCAAGCTCCTATTCTAACTTTTGGTTTGAGGTATGAATTCAAACCTCCAAATAACATGTATAACAAAACAGTCCTCTGTAGAAAATTGGCAGTTTCTGATAATGATAAAGATACAACATTATGTTTATCAATTTTACTCCTAGGTATTTACTCAAGAAAAATGAAAGAATTATATGCACAAAAAAGACTCATTTAAGACTTTTCATTAAAGCTTTATTCATGATGCCCCAAAGGAAACAACCCAAGTTTCTATCAATAAGGTAATAAATAAAAAGGTTTTGATATATTCATATAATAGGATATTATTCTGTAATAAAAAGAAATGAACTACTGATATATTAAACAATAAGTATATATTTCAGAAATATATATGTTATTTCTTTGGGATGACAGAAAGCAGACATAAAAAAGTAAATACTGTGTGATGCCACTCCTATAAAGTTAAAGAATAAATGAAACCAATATATAGGGATATAAATCAGAACACTGGTTGTATGGAGGGGGATGGCTACTAAAGGGATAAGCAATTTTTATAGGGAGATGGGAATATTAAATGTTTGAATTAGAGTATTAGAAATAAACCTAATGAAATATATTTAAAATCTGTACATTATATTGTTTGTAATTAATTATAAAGAAGAATACTAAATTAAACCAAAATATTTAAAAAAAGAAAAACATTTTAAAGAATTCATATGATTGGGAGATCTCAACAAAATTTTGATTTATAGGATACATACTTTCCTTTGAATATGGTGTTCACAAAGTCCAGATAAGATAAGTAATATATCAGACTGAATTTCTAAAATAATGGCCTCTTCCTTTTCATTAGTCTTACTTATAATATTTTTAAAGATTCCTGGAATGAAAAAAAATTAAAAATGTAAAGTTATTGCATACCATATTTTCATTTTATTCAGTTAATATTTGGAATTCTTCCAAAAATCTTCGTCAGCTAGAGAAACTATTTTAGAAGGGCCTGTTTTCATTGCATAGAAACCTAGAAGCTGTAGACAGAGGGTAATAAATGGACTACTTATGCTCTCAATACAACCAATACAACCAATCAGTAGCCCACCTGCATAGATTTCCTATTTATACACATATAAAAGCCCCACACATACATAGAATGTCTCAATACAATCATTAGTCTCACATATATAGAAATTCTAGTACAGAATTAATAGTGTCGCTAAAGGATGCTCTAACAACTTGATACTCTGCCCAACACATTTTGTTTAAAAATATGTAGAATTTTAGCTAGATACAATGGTGCACTCCTGTAATCCAGCAATTTGGGAGGCTGAGGCAGGAGAATCGTGAGTTCCAAAGGCAGCCTCAGCAACTTAGCAAGACCCTAAGCAACTTAGCAAGACACCATCTCACAATTTTAAAATAAATAAATAAATAAATAAAAGGACTGGGGTTGAGGCTTAGTGGCCGAGCACCTCTGGGCTCAAATCCTGCTACCCCAAAGAAAAAAGTATGTAGAATTTCATGAGATAGAAATTAATACTTTTGCAAATATATGACCAAAATATCAAGATTATAGTTTGCCTCATCTCTTCCTCTTCTCATGGTTTATAGAGCCATTTTTTTAAAACAAACATAGAAGATATAAGGATGTTTTCTGCTATTTTTTAATATGTAATATTTTTAGTTGTAGATGGACCTTTATTTAATTTAGTTATTTTATGTGCTGAGGATCAAACCCAGACCCTCACACATGATAGGCAAGTGCTCTACCACTGAGCTATAGCCCCAGCCCTCTGTTATTTCTTGCTGCTTCTCCTCAACTTTAGGTAAATGAATTCTATGTTCTTTAAAAACTCTTCCCACCTAATCAAAACTGAAAAGTACTTTAAAAACCAGACATTAATACTGATAAAATGACATTCAGAATAAAATTTTGCCTCAAACAGGAATTTCCTTTATGGCTTAAATATTGAACCAAAGTAATTTTTCCTCTGTTAAAGGGATGACTGTCTTTAGTAGGAAGGTATAGAACTATGTTTCCAAAGAAATCATAGCTACTACCATAGATGGCTCCAAGCAGCTATTGTTGGACCTATGAGGATGAATTACAGGTGTGGCCTCAGAACCTCTGGAAGACAGCTGAACCTGCTGGAGGGCCAGTGCAGGGACATGCCATGAACAGAAGGGCCTAAATTCTGTTATCAGGATATCCTGTAACTGGCTGGCCACAGGTCTGTTTTTCTTTTCTAGATTATCTCATTCTCTTTCCTATTGGAATGTAGGCCTATAACTTTCCCCATGATCTGTAACACACAGTACATTTATACTGAACTATTTTCTTCATATATAGCTACCTTTCATGTCCCTGCCTTTATTCTCTCCTTATTCTATTCTAAATCATTCTATTTTGTCCAGGCTTTTCTTCCTAAAACACAGAATTATATATGTAGCCTCATCTGATCAAAATCATTAAATTGTTCCCAGGAAGAATGAAGTTCAAACTCTGTTGTCTACCACTGTAGCTCAGTGGTAGAGCACTTTCCAGCTTAGTCCCTGACTATACAAAATACCTTATCTCACAGCATTTGTATTCACAAAACTTTAGCTCTACTTAAACTATTTCTGAACACATAACTATGCACATTTCAGCACTATGTCTGCCCATGCTATCTCTCTGCTGAAAGACCAACCTTTGTTTTAAATCTTGAAACAAACTTTACTCTCATAGTCTCCTATTAAGCCTGCTCAACCTTGAAAACTACCCATTCATCTTAGTTTCTGTGATATTTTCTCTTTATACTACTCATTAGGTACCTAAATTGATAATGCAGGGTAACACAAGCTTTTATATTTTGCTTTCATCAGGGACAAGATCCCCAGTGTCCTCATTTATACATGTCTGTAATCCCAGTGTCTACACAGAAAGTATATTTACATAGAAATTGCATTCATAATGCAATTACTTGTTTTTGCTATTGGGGATTGAACTGGGTTTCTTTGTTACATCCTGAGCCCTTTTTAAATATATATATATATATACTTATATATATAATTTTGAGACATTGTCTTACTAAGTTGAGTAGGACCTTTCTAAATTGCTTTAGCTGGTCTCAAACTTGCAATTCTCCTACCTCAGTCTCCCAGGTCACTGGTATTATTGGCATGCACCACTGTGCCCAGCTTAATTACTATTTTTTGATCATGTTACCACAAAGCCCTGTTAGATTAAAAAAGACAAGTTTACTGCCTCCTAGAACTCACGTGATAAAGATAAGCTTCTTTTTAGATAAAGGGAAAAAGTTCTACTAAGAGAAGAACTCTTATTATTTGCTTTCTTTTTTCCCTAATCCATTCCTTCAGCCCAGGTAGGATTAAGATTTCTTCCTATATATGCAAAACTGTACTTCCTGTTAGGTTGGGGCCTTAACACTGAAATTTGCACAACAGCATGAACATGGGTGTAATAAAAATAAACTTTCAAATTTGGTCATCTTAGGCAAATTTTTAAAGTAAATATTTTTGCTTAGTCCCTTTTTGGTATATCCCTTTATCATTACTTGCAGTATAATTGGAGGGCACCAGTGCTCTCCAGTAATGATGGATATGAAGGTACTTTAATGAGAAGAAGGTTTTGAGTAGGCATTTATAATTAATCAACATCCATCAGGGCTATAGTTTGGATCTTGAATGTCTCCCAGAGGTCCATATATCGAGGACTTGGTCCCAAGCCTGTGGTGTGACCGACTGGGAAGTACTGGAACCTTTAGGAGGTAGTGGAACCTTTAGGAGGTGGCCTGATGTAATGAAGTTAGGTCAATGGGAGGCCTGCCATTGAAGCTGATATTAAAACCCTGGCCCCTTCTTTCTCTTCCTAGTCACCAGGAGATGTGCAGCTTCCTCTGCCAAGTGTTCCTACCATAATATATTGCCTCTACAGGCCCAGAAGCAACAGATCAACTGACAACAACTGAGACCTAAGAAATCATGAGCCATACTCAACCTTTGCTCTTTATAAATTGATTTATCGCAGGTATTTGTCACAGTAAAGGAAAGCTAATTTAGCAGATTATAGTTGTTCATCTGTAATTTTGAATGATTGGTTCCAGAATTTGCTGGGATCCTAAAATCCTTGGATGCTTACATTAAATGTTACAGTATTTGCATAAAACTATGTGTATCTTGCTGCATACTTTAAATCATCTCTAGATTACTTATAATCCCTAATACAATGTAAATGCTATGTTTCGGGAGTAAAGACAATTGTTGTTTGGGGACTAATGACAAGAAAAAAGTCTGTATATGCTCAATGCAGACATAATTTTTTCTTTTTTGAGTAAATTCTGATAAGTGTTTGGTTGAATCCATGGATGTAAAGGATCTGGAGGACCAACTGTATATTATTTGCATGAAACAATCACTGCATATGAATGACTGAAACAGCTTTTACTTTTCAAAATCAGGAAAGATAAGGGCTAGAGAACTGCTTATTTTTAAGTAACAAAAAGTAAAACAACTTTGGTTTAGAAGTTTTTAAATTTCACTCTGGGATTACATGTATATGGTTTTAGGGACAAAGTGACTTAACACAGTTAATTCTGAGTAGAAAATCAAGGATATTCTGATATTTCATTTCAGAAAAGAAACTCATGTATGCATTTTAACATATACAATATACCAGTGTTTCAGTATGTCAAATACTTCTTTAAAACGGCTCTAAAAGGCTTGGCCAAACATGATGATCTCATTACTAGAAGAATGAAACAACAATGGTCCATTAAAAAAGAGAGAGAGGGGAATCCTAAATGAAATGGTTTCTTAATTGAGGAAACAAATGTTTAAAGGATTAGTGATTATTATGTTTTATCAAGAAAAAATTGATTTATAGCAAAATATAAAACAGAAATCAAGAAAATATTCAAGACTTTCTCAGCCATAAAGACAAGACAAATGTGTAGAAACATTTCAAACTAAACCTCTGGTATTATAAATGACCTACTTTCAGGAGAACAATGCCATGTTACATTTTACCTATTAGTTGTTGAATTGTTCCCTTTTCACAAAGATCTGTATTCACAGTCTCATCTTCAAGGTAGACCATGGCTCTCAGGAGTCTTAAACTGTAACGCATCTGGGCAAACTTGTTGCCACGGCCACCTGCACCATGAAAACTGTTACCTTGACTAATAAAGGGATCTGTGGAGAAAAATTAATAATTTAATTTACATCAAGAAATTTAAAACATAAAACATTTCAAATAAACAATATATTTGATATGTATCTATATCCAAAGGACTTAAAAACGGCATACTACAGGGACACAGGCACATCAATGGTTATAGCAGTACAATTCACAATAGCTTAACTATGGAACCAACCTAGATGCCCTCTAGGAGATAAATGGATTAAAAAATGTGGCATATATACACAATAGAATAGTAGTCAGCAATAAAAGAGAATAAAATCATGGCATTTGCAGGTAAATGGATGCAGTTGGAGAAGATAATGCTAAGTAAAGTTAGCCAATCCCAAGAAAACAAATGGCAAATTTTTTCTCTGATATAAGGTGACTGACTCATAGTGGGGTAGGGAGAGGGAGCATATATAAATTTAAATAGTTGTTAATATTTTGTCATACTTATTTTCATTCTTTCAGAAAAATAAGCTACTGTCCCTTCTTCCTCTCCTTAAGATACTCCTGAATAGAAATATGTACTTTAAAATTTTACTCAAATGTATCATGTTGTATGTGTCTTTTGCAAGTTTCTTCCATTACTTAATATTATATTTTTGACATTATTCACACTGTAAAAAGTATATGTAGGTAATTAATTTTAATTGTGTTTAGCATTCAATTTATAAATGAATCATTTACTAGTTAAAACTGCCATAATGAACATTCTGATTCATGTCCTCTTCTTCCCTCAGAGAACAGCTTCATGAGACAATGGAATCACATGGGGTATATTCATTAAATCTTTTTTTATATTTATTTTTTAGTTTTAGGTGGACACAATATCTTTATTTTTATGTGATTCTGAGGATCCAACCCAGTGCCTCATGCATGCTAGGTAAGCACTCTACAACTGAGCCACAACCCCAGCCCATCATTAAATCTTATCTAAATTTCCAAGTTACATAGATTCAATTAATTTTTTCAAATATGTAAAATGTAAAATGGTAATGAATTTTTTAAAAAATATTTATTTATATTTGCATTTCAATTCTTTTTTTTTAATGAGAGTGAGAGAGAGAGAGAGAGAGAGAGAGAGAGAGAGAGAGAGAGAGAGAGAGAGAATTTTTTAATATTTATTTCTTAGTTTTCGGCGGACACAACATCTTTATTTGTATGCGGTGCTGAGGATCGAACCCAGGGCCTTGTGCGTGCCAGGCCAGCATACTACCGCTTGAGCCACATCCCCAGACCATGAATTTTAATCTTAATTTGCATTTCCCAGATTACCAATAAGGTTGAGCATTTTAGTTTTTTTTTTTAATTTGAGGTTTTCTGTGACATGGAAGTCCTTATACCTTGAATATGTCTCTAATAAATTATCTTCTTGTTAATATGTAGGAGTTCTTTATGAACCTCAATTTTAATAGTTATAGGAGTAGAAAATATCTTCAAATTGTAGGTTGATATTTATTTTATACAGACTTTTGTCATTCAGCCATTTTGAAACTTTTATAATTGTCAAAATATCATCCTTTTCCTGTATAGGTTAAGTTCATGAGTTTTTTCAAAGACATCTTTTCCTTTGCTAATAGTATCATATTTGCTAAGAGTGCTACAGTTTAACTTTTCATATTTATGTCTTTGATTTATTTTACAATTTTTTTTAACTAAGTATCTCAGGTAATAAATCTACCTGTTTTCGAGGTTAAAAAAAAAAAACTAAGTAAAGGGAGCTAATTTTTACTTTTCCACACTGAGAATCAACTCTCCAGTATCATTCTTCTTTCACTGCTTGGCAATATCATTTCTGAAAATGCCAACTTTCCATATATTCCATTCCTTTAAACTATCCCTGACCTAGTACTTCATTGTTTCTTCTATGAATATGTTGAGAGTACAGGTGAAATGTGTAGATTTGATCTTTGACAGGACTCCTGAAGGGCCACTCACCTTCACTGTCACACCATTCTAGAAATGCCAGTACTCGAGCATTTCCCTGGCATGACATGTATTCTTCTATTAATAAAGGAGCCACTGATGACAAAGTGGCAATTGCATGCAGTTGTAACTCTTCATGCTGTGCTGCAGACCATTCAATTATCTTGTGTTTCTCAGGCTTTTTAATATAGGTGAACAAAGCCAAAACAACTTTGCCATCAATTAATAGCTATGAGAAAGGGCAAGAGATAACTTTGTTAGAAGTATAACTCAAATAACATTATTTAATCTAAGAAAATTAAATAAAACATTTCAAATATGATGTTTTATTGATAATTCCGAAATAATACCTTTCCAAATATCACATCTATGACAGATATTTTAAAAACTCCAAAAATATAACAACAAAAGCCTCAACAGTAACAGCAGTTGGTTGAGATCCCCTTTTCTGAGGTATGCACTCTTTAGGTGACAATAATACATGTACTAATTTTTTGTCTAGGCTGCTCATATATGTACTTTAGTTCTTGATTCTAATAAAACCATACAAATAGAAAAACTTAGGGCATTAATATACTGTTGACATTTCTTTCCTCATTCCCTTCTTTCAAAGGAAACTTTGTTGTTGTTTTAGGGAGTAGACCTAGGGCCTTGTGCATGCCAAGCAAGTGCTCCACCACTATATTACACCTCACCTCTCAAAGGAAAGACTTCAGATTCAGTTGTTTAGCATAAATAATTTTTGTCTTAAATAATGACTAGAGCTAATATTTAGTCATAGATACCAGAATTTATGCCAACACCAATATTTTATCAATTCTCAAGTCACAAGCCATACTTAATTGTATTTTAAAATTTCATTGAATTTAACGTTTTGATAAAAACAAAATATGCATAGATATTGTAAAATGACAACAAAGTTAATATTATAACTGACTCTACTTAATGCATATTTACAGTTCACAAGACTATAAAAGACTATATGCTAGGCTATATTTAATACTCTATTAATTTGGAATGTTCTATTAATTTTTTTATAACAATTATGAATTTTCTAAACTCTAATTCATCTGCTTTATAGTTTACATGAAGAGTATACAAGATTAAGAGTTGAGAAACCAGAGATAACTGTTCTAGCATTTTTGTTAGAATTAAGTGGAGAATTTTTTTTGAAATATATACATTATCACCATTATTACTGGGCTACAAGTATATAACATAAAAAATAATTGATTCCATTGCTTATAAAGTGCTTTAAGAACCTCATTATAACCTTTATGCTATTTGATTCTTTTTTCTATAAAATGTTCAATCAACTAAAATTGGTTTGTAAACTATAACATAAATTTTGTTTACTGTCTTCATATCATCATTTAACAATGATATAATCCTCTACTGTAACAATGGGCCATATTTTATGGAATGATTTTCTATTTGACATTTCAGAAAATATATTTAGGTTCTACACACTATATATTTTTGATACAAACAATAAAGTTATAATTACAAAAATATTTTTTTCTGAAAATTTCTAACATCTGTGTGTATGTGTATTTGCATATTCCTCAAAGTGACATTAACTAAAAAATGCTGAGGCTCATTTAAGTCCTCATAATAATTCCATGGGGTAGGTGTTACCTCTATGCTGAAGCTGGATTTAGAGAAACTAACTAACCTGTTGAAGAACATAATTATTTAATTTCTCTAAGTCCCAGGTAGCTGAGATTCCACCTGACAAAAGCATTAACTTCTGTACTATATCACATTTACATCATTAATGATAGAATGAATTCCTACTTCTTTTTCATGAAAACAAAAAAGCGCTTGAAAGAATTTTAGAACTAAAAGAAAATTTATCTAATGCAGTAACTTAACTAATAGAATTATTAGTAATATATTTTTCTATCACTTTATAGTTTATAAAGCCTTCATCCTAACCTCACGAGAGACCCATGAGCAGGGCAGAAATATTATGATGGTTCCTTTACAGAAGGGGAACTAAATCTCATGAAGTTAAGTAGTTTTGCCAAAGCCACTAGCTAGAGGGTGATAAGACAGAAGTGAAATTCAGTTTCAATATTTTTTAAATTATATAATCTTGTTACACAGGAAATAAATTAATAAAATTAATGGATAGTAACAAAAACTAAAGATGTTAGGTTTGTGTGGTGAAAAGCAGGTTCATAGGTTTGATATTGGCATCACAGAGGGTAATGATTTTCTTCAGCATTAAATGATTCTCTGTCATTATGGCCAGAGCCAGACTAGGTTGGATGGGTCTGTATGAACTTCTTTTATTTTATTTCTCTAGTTCAGGAAAACTAAACATATTAAGTCTCTTAACTTCTAAATTGAGGTACTTGTTATTTATTAATAGATAATTAAAGGAAATGTTTAGAAGCTGAAATTCAGGCTAGTAAGTTTTTTTTTTACTTTCTATGATAAAGACATAAATTAAAGAAAGATTTTTTTAAAAAAGTTATACTATAAGATGAAATGATTTTTATTAAGTTTCCTATTTTTACTACTCTTTACCTGTACAGTAGGTAAATCTTTACATAAGATCACAATTATGTTGAATAGCAATTTCTTCAACTCAAAATCTTCACAGGAATTAGAAAGCTTAAGGCCTTTTACCAAAGGATTTTGACTTTTAACTGTGAGGGGAAACAAAAGCAAGTAAAATTATATACAAAGATTCATCAAGGCAATTACAAGACATTTAAAGATTTATGTGTTTTACCTTCATTAAAGGTTGCAAATAGTATCAAGTCCCTGGTAAAGCCACATTCCTAATACAAATACACAAAACAAGCAGAAAGATGAATTAATCAGGATGGAAGATAAGGTACAGATGCCTATATTTACCTAGTATTTAAATATATTTATCAATTTCTCCTACTGTAATTCATTTGAATTTGTAAGTACTATTAACCTTAGGAATGAAAGTAAGAAATTAAAAGACTGTAGCTAGATAGACTTACAATTTACTTAAACTTGCTTTTGTAGGTTTTAAGTATTGAATGTTATTCTATGTATATTTTACAAGATATAGTTTAAAATTTAGTAAGAACTCAAAAAACATATTAGGCCTATTTTACTTCTATAATTGTCTATACCTTTGTTATAGTTTGGATATGTGACACCAAAAGCTCATGAGACAATGCAAGGTTTGGAAGAGAAGTGATTGAGCTATAACCTTAACCTAATCAGTGAATTAATCCTTAATGGGATTAACTGAGTGATAACTGGTTGTAGGTGGGTGTGGCTGGAGGATGTAGTTCATTGGGGGTGTGGCTATGGGGTATATATTTGAATTTGACCAGTGGAGTCTCTCTCTCTGTTCCCTGATCACCACTGAGTTGCTTCCCTCTGCCACACTCTTCCTCCATCTTGAGCCCCAAGTAATGGAGTTGGCCTTCTATTGACTATTAAGACCTTGACTAAGACCTTGACTATTGACTAAGACCTTGAGCCCTTAAATAAACCTTTTCTCCTTTACAATTGTTCTGGTTAGGTCCTTTAGTCATAGCAGTGAAAAAGCTGACTAATACACTTTATTTGACACAATAAGGGAGGAAAATCCAGTTATTTAAAATAGTTTCTCTTTTTAAATAATCCTGTCCCAACCACTCTCACTTTCATTATATATATGTAATAAAATTAGTTTTCAACATGGAAAATTAATTTTAACATGAAAATCCCTGAAGAATGACCAGAAGTGCAAACATTTCATAGTGAGGGAACTAATAATTCCTGACAGTGATAACCTAGTTGAACTTTACATATTAGGGAAAGTTTACAGGGCAAACCCTGAGATTTTAAGCGTATAGCTTTATGTTCTTACTATTTTAAGATCCATATGATTTCTTTAAATATGAGGATGCTATTACTCTGATTCATGTTTATGAAACTCACCAGAATGTTTACAAGGACAATGATGAAAACTTACTGATTGACCAGTGTCCTCTAGATAAAGATACTTATCTAGACATTTATCAGATTGCAGCCTTAATTATGATGCTCTGTAGGTTCTAAAGTTCCCCAAATCAATACATAAAATAAGCAGAAAGATGAAAAGGGACTGTATTTGCCCATTTGCACAGTATGAATTCCATAACTCCTTTTTAAAAATTTTTTTTTAGTTGTTGATAGACCTTTACTTTATTTATATATATGCGGTGCTGAGAATCAAACCCAGTGCCTCACACATAACAGGAAAGTGCACTACCGCTGAACCTCAGCCCCAGTGCCCCTATGTCTCCTCTTTTATATTGGGAACATTTGATGTCTATTGATAAGGGTTGAGGCCTTCAAGCCAGTTTCTTGACATAAAATTTACAGATGTGTGAATGTTGTGGACAAAGATTCTATTTCAGAATTTCAACCATTAAATAATTTTTTACATTATAAAATATGGGAGGGGCTGGGATTGTGGCTGGGCGGTAGAGCACTCCTCTAGCATGTGTGAGGCCCTGGGTTCGATTCTCAGCATCACATAAAAATATAAATAAAATATTGTGTCCAACTACTTCTAAAAAATAAGTGTTTGAAAAAACAAATAAAATAAAATATGGGGAGGCTCAGTGTCTGGTATGATCAAGTAGTTCCTGACAAATCCTCCTGCAGTTAACAATTATAAACTTTAACAACAACAAAAAGATCTCATAGACAAGAGCAAACCAACATTGAAAGGAAGTTAGTACTCTGAAGAAGGTAATAGTATTGTGTAAATTTCTACCCATATCCCCTTTTAGATGACTTTTAGCATGAAAGCAGGCCCTACTCTGCACCTGGAGGATTCTCCCATTCAGAATAAACCTGTGGCCTGAGAGAATCAGAAGAAAGAGGCAACCACAGCCACTGAAGAGTGAAAGGTGAAATCCCATAAAGAGGAGAGTCAGAGAGGCAGGAACCTCAAATTTTGTGTATAAACTCTTCCCAAATCTTTAGCTCATGCCTGAACCATTCAAGTGCAGAGTTTCTCAAGCATCCCACACATAGATAGAAGAGTTGAATTGGGATTTGAACTGTCATTTACCACAGGCTTGCTTGCTAGCACCTTACTCCTGAGCTATTCCTTCAGCCCCTAAAGATATTTTCAGATAAAAGGAAACTAAGAGACTCTGATGATGGCAGCCAACATATTTGTACCATATGAAATACCAAAGGAAGTTCTTCCAATGAGAAAGAAATGATGCCAGATAGAAACATATCAGGACAGGAAGGAAAGAAAACATCATAAATGGTAAATCTGTGTACACACGATAAAACATGAGGAAGATCCCAAGCTCCCAAAGATATGCAAAGGATTGGTAGAGTATAGTGGTGACCAACATAACATTATAACTTGGCACTTCAACAAAATACATAAATATTACAACATGATTCGAGATTCCCTTTCCATATGCCCACCACTTACACAATTAAAATTAATGTAATTTGACTTATACTTACAATCATTGGTGCTCCAGGGTTTTGAGCTATAATTGTAGTGATCACTAATATATCATTTCTAAGCTGACGATCATAATGACTAAAACCTCTTGTAAACAGATTTTTAAATACTTCTTTCAAAGTCCTAGAAAATAAAACAATATTTTATTTTATTTTTTTTTATTTTGAGACTGGGCCTCACTAAGTTGCTGAGGCTGGTCTTCAACTTGCAATTCTCCTGTCTCAGACTCCCAAATTACTGGGAATACAAGGTGTGTGCCACTGCACCTGGCTAAAACAATATTTTTTTAAAAAAATATTATATGAACTACATGTTTGTGGTCCTCAAAATTCATGTTAAAAATGCTAATCCCCAATACGATGGTAGGAGGAGGTGGTGCCTTTGGAAGGTCATTAGGCCATGAGAGTTGATCCCAGAGTACCCTCTTGCTCTTTCTTCCATGTAAGGAGACAGTCTGTAGTAGTCTGAACCTGGAAGTACATCCTCACCAGATCTTAACCATGCTGACACTCTGATCTGTGAGAAATAAATTATGGTTGTTTATAAGTGACTCACTCTGTGACAATTTATAACAGTAGCCTGAATAAAGACACATTTCCCAATGGAAATATTATGTTTATAACAAATCTTATTTTTTATATCACACTATTCATTTCCATGTATTTCTAATCTTTCCCACAATTTCCAATCTGCTTCTATTTCTTTGTATACCAGATAAGAATCCACTAATCAAATTTATACAAAATTGTCAAAGTGACTGCTCTAAAAGATTTAATCATGTCAAGTTAAAACTATTAAAAGGCTTTTTAAAAACCACTTAAAGGCTTCTCTTTGTTCTTAGGATAAAGTCCTACTCTCCTTAACAAAGCTTATCAGGTCTTTCCTGTTATGTCCCTGGTGACCTTGTTAGCCTCATTCTCATTCCTTACTGTTTTACCCTTTCTTTCTGCTCTTGCCATACTGAATTTCAGATTTTTTATTTTGCTAAATTCTGTTTTCAGTTCTGTTTACCCATCTAGGATGATCTCTGTATGTATAATTTTTCTGTGTTTGCCAATTTCTATTTATCATTCAGATATTGGATCATGGTTCATTAGAAAGTATTTATTAATTCTTCAAGTCTGGGTCAGGTTCTCTCTCAGTAGACACTTGTTGTTTTGTCTCTTGGAACTCAATTGGAGCTTTTAATAAAGTATACTTATTTTTGTTTAGTCATTAACTCATCCCCAACTTTTGGCTTTGTGATGCTCCCTCCAGCTGCCTTTTAGCCAGTCAGAGCATTCCTGATCTCTGGCATCCATAATTCACTCTGGAATGGGCACTGGCTAACATTAAACCAATCAGGGCCAACATGGACTCAATTTGAAGACTTCTTTGAGCTTTTTCATAGCAAGGCTCCTTTTGTGCTTGGTTTGGGGTTGAGATGTTATAAAAGTTCACTTCTTAGGTCTCACCATGTGGAGCCTGGGACAAAGTCAATACAATGGAAGGTAACTCAGAGAGATAAAGAAGGATCACATCCTGATTCTGCTGAGCTTTGAATAATGTTGCACGCACATGAACTATTATTAGTAGTAGTACCAGAGATTGAACCAAGGGGTGCTCAACCACTGAGCCACATCCCCAGGCTTTTTTTATATTTTAATTTGAGATAGTTTCACTGAGTTTCTTAGAGCTTTACTAAATTGCCGAGACTGTCTTGAACTTGCAATCCAATCCTCCTGCCTCAGCCTCCTGAGCCATGGCATTATAGGCATGCACCTGGAATGAAACTAGTTTTATCCTTTCATTTTGTAGTTACATGAGCCCATAAATATCCTATATTGCTTAAGTCAGTTGGTGTTTCACCTTCAGATGTGCTAATTCACCTTCTTTTAAAGGTATATCTACTACCCTGTGATAATCTCTTTCCTAACATTACACTTTCTTTTAGTTGCCTATTTACTTGTTCTTCTAGTATAATGTAACTTTTTTTTTTTAGTATTGGGGATTGAACCCAGAGGCTCTCAACCACTGAGCCATAACCCCAGCCCTGTCTTATATTTTATTTAGAAACAGGATCTCACTGAGTTGCTTAGGGACTCGATAAGTTGCTGAGGCTGGCTTTGAAGTCAAAATCCTCCTACCTCAGCCTTTTGAGATGCTGGGATTACAGGCATGTGCCACCATACCCACCATAATGTAAATTTTATGAAAGTAGATATTATGTATATATTGTTTCTAGTTGAATGTTATGGCCTAATATTGAACCTGGAACAGAGCAGGCAATAATCATTTGTTGAATGAAGTAAGTAACTTGAAGGCTAACTCACATTTGTTGCCAATTTTTATTGCAGGATCTGGAAGATAGTAAGCATTCTGTAAGAGTGAATATGTGAAATAATTCTAAATGTCTAATGTCTCATTTTAATTTTTATATCTGCAAAGGCATAATTTGGCCTTAACAAGCTACTTTAAGAGCCTCCCACATAGAAAAGCATGATATTTTATTGTGGAGATTCATTTATACAATTGTACACAAAAAAGTATCTTGAAACACAGCTATTACAGAAATCAAAAACTTAATTGAATACAGATTCAAAGATGTTAGTCATATCATTGACTATTAAGATTAAACAACATTCCTACTAGCCACGTATACTTACAGCAAACATTCCAAATTACTAAGCTGTTGTATGATTTCTTCTTTTGAAGACTTTTCCAGTAAGTTCCAAAGTATTTCTGAAGAACGAAATAGAAGCTGTCCAGAGGGATCTGGGTCATTGAGGTGAACACAAATTCCACTGGCTGCCTGTGCTTTCATCATTAAAGTACAATTAACTTCTGAAAATAAATTTCAAAAATTACTTATAATGTGAAGTCTTAACATTGTTAGATGGATTAAAAAAATAAATGACAATGAATCATTCACGTTTAATAATACTGTACAAACCAGAAGTTGAAAGATGCTGCAGAACTTTAAGAACCCAAAGTTTCTCAACAAGTTGATTTTCAAGCAAGGTCATTGACTGAACCATTGTTTTTGCCAATCCTCCAACTTCAGCCATTTTAATCTTGTATGATGAACTGGCTTGCTGGTAACCTGACACAATCAGTTAGCAAATAGGTATGTTATTTTACATAAGATTCATCAAGACAAATGAACATTTATCATTCAACAATATTAAAAAATAAAAATATTTTAAAATGAATGTATATGGCATTTAAAATTGTATAGCATAGAAATAAAAACTGTATAGCATAGAAATGGGATTTTTTTCTGTAAAGGATCAGATTGTATGTATTTTAAACTTTTGAAGTTATAAGGTTTCTGTCTGAACTATTTGACTCTAGCATGTTGTAGTAAAAAGACAGCCATAAACAATAAATGGATATGACTGTGTTCCAATAGCATTTTATTGGCAGTAGTCCAGTTTGGGCCTAAGGGCCACATCTTGATAATTTCTAATTTTGCATTTGAAATGAGACACAAATTTTGGAAGCATGTATTAAGTTCTAAAAAGGAATGATATTTTTTATATTTGTCAGTACATACAACTTTCTGTGAAGGAAAATAGCATGAAAACAAATACTGAATGTTTTCACTAGTAAAATTAAGGCTCATAGACTTGATTCCTATCTCCAAGCTATTTCTCTTCCAGCAGTTATACTGCAGACTTTCCAGCTGTGGTCCCAGATGCCCAATCATGTTCACCATTCGAAAGCAACTGTGAAATGGTAGTGAAAGTGCCATTCACAACTTCAAACTTTCAGAGTTTTATCAAATTAAACTAAGCTCACTCTGTGTAACTCAACAACTCTGTTTTCACTTGTGCACCATTATCTTCCTTTCTTTAAAGGGTGTCCATATTTTGCTAAGGAGAACTCTAAGCTTGTGTCCTAATTTCATCTTCTCATGCTTTCCTTAAGAATTTTGCCTTCACATTTTCCTACTTACTAGCTTCATTACCCTACAAACTTCATTTCTCCCATCCTAAAAAAATGTAAAACCCAAGTAACTCTTCTTTGACTTTGCTATCAGTTGGACTGTTCTCCATTAACCTTCTTCCTCTTCACCTTTAGAATTTAAAATATAAGTCTGTATTCATGAACCGCCTCTATTCCCTCATTCTCAAACACACTGCCTCTGTTCTCACAATCCTCTCATTCTTTAATCCTGCAACTGCCATTGCAACTTTATGTAAACAGACTTGTCAAATATTAACTATAATTCTTTAGATATCATATCAATTTGGTCATTCTGTCTTCCATCACAAAGGCCTTGTCAGCATTTGACACTGAAACCACTTGTTTCTTCACCAAACATTCCATTCATTGATACTCAAGACACGGCAGTCTTTAGGTTTTATTCCTTCCAGTTCCCTATCCAATTTCTTTAATTCATTTTTTCCAAACCTCATTCCAGACACTCTCAGTGATGTCATTCTTGGTCTCTTACTGTTTATATACTTTATCTCTCCAAACTCAACCACTTTGATGGCTTCCATTTTCATTTCTATTTGGATGAATTCCAAAACTATATTTATGGTCCCTGGGGGTTTTAGTAGCCAATATACCACAAATTTGGTAGTCCATTTGAACTACCAAAGGCTCTTATTTCTACATATATTAAAGAATATGTAACTTGAAAAGTATATTTATATCTTCTCTCTCTGAGTAGATTGACATAAGTTATACAAGCTATGAAGAAGTATGTCTTAAATAAAATTACATCTGCACAATTCAAGTGTCCTCTGACTTGATACCATCCATTTTAGTGTGGTTCATTTTACCATTATGTATTAAAATCCCTTAGCTGTGACATACGTACATATATACTCTTCACAAACATGGTGGAGAATGGGTTGATAGATATTATGATTAATTTAAAAATATGTAAGAGAAAATATGTTTTTTAAGGATATTAAGTAATAATTTTATTAGCATTAAGTAAAATTAATAATTATAATAATTATATTAATATAAATAATTATACTTATGGATATGATTTAACAAATAATATTATAAGTATTTATATAAATTTATTTGTTTATGAAAATGTTTATGTAAATAAACATAAAAATCTTATTCAAATCCAAAAACTGGAAAAAATACATATATAATTTTTAAGATGACAAACGAGGTCAAGACTACAAAAAAGTTATGCTTAAAATGCATTGCATTTGTGAGCCCACTGTGTCTTTTAAGTTTAGAGAGAAGTAAGAGAATTTTCTGTTTTGTAAAGACACAAGTTATTATTAAAAGATCATTGAAAACTTCACCTGGAATATGCTTCTTTGGTTCTGCATGATAAAAGTCAACGATACACTTACAAATTTGTATCCTCAGTTCAGAACTTGGTATTTTCATTAAGTCACCTGCCAGAAGGATAAATGAATTCCATATAATAACATTGTTATATTTTACTTGAAAACTTGAGCATAAAATGTTAATATTACAAGTATTTAGATCAGAGATTAAAACTGGATCCTGTAATTTTATACACACAAACACACATGGTCATGCATCACTTAATGATGGGAATATGATCTGTGAAATGTGTTGTTAGGCAGTTCATTATTATGTGAACATATAATGTCCTTCCACAAGAATGAGATTAAATCAAGCACAAGAGAAAATGGTGCAATCAGGAGATATGCTAAACATGAGATGTAGGAGGTTGCTACCAGTATAACATAGTATACATAGTTTTACAGCTTTTTTCTAATAAGTAGAGAGTATACTGTAAATGATAAAAAGATATAGCAACTACAAAAACTATAACAGCAATTTATTATCATCATTAAGCATTATGTACTTTTAATATAATTGTATGGGCTATATGTTTATATAACTGGCAGTACAGTTTTATGTTCCAGTTATCTGGACTGGGGAGGAGGTTCTCTTTAGTCATATCTAAACTACTACTGAATTGGCCTTAGTCCATACAGTAATTCAAACTAGACTGCATTTACTCCATTGAAGTCTTATATGTATGATATCCAAGGGAATATGAAGATAATCTGAGGAACTCTGCTGAAGAGTCATGTGCTCTGGATGCCTGAAGACAACTGGATTCCTTAGTATCAGTTTTAGGATTAAATCAGATCTAGTTGGATACTCTGAGAACAAAAAATTGATAAAGTATCCTTGGGTTTTGGGTTAGGATTTTCATTAGGTCTTGCATAATATGCATATCTAGAGGTAGTCAGAGGGTGAAAAAAACAAGGAGACAAAAGGAGAGGCACAAAGAAAAGCCTCACCCTTGCTTTAGAATATGTTTGCAAAAACATCACTTTAAAAATGTCAAGATTTTACATTAATTTTATGTTCTGGACCTTTATCTTGGAGTTAGAAAAGTCACTATTGAGGTTTTGAAAATTTGTAGACAAGAGGAACAATAAAACTTTTCCAACAAAACTACCCAAACATGCAACTTTATGGGAAATATTGGGGTTTTTTTCCCCATCTGTTTCTCCACCTTTTTAGTTCCTGTAAATTTAGATCTTTTCTCACAACTTCCTGTTTTATCATTATTGGGCAGAATACTAGCTTCTTCCCTTATGCATTTCCAGAATCCTGATTCTGAATCACATATATCTATATACCATTTAGAAGAAAATGTACATAACTTACTAGTCTGCAGTAAAAACTAGAAACTCTTAGTAACAATCATGACTAGCCTCTGTTCAATGCTTTATAAAACTATTTTAGTTTAAACTCATGTTTCTAGCAATTTACAAATAAGGTACAGAAGAGCCGTAGAGTAAATAAACAGTGAAGGAAGTTCATAATTAATGAAGAATTTATACTGCCCTCATATGAAACAGTAATGTGTTCTGTTGGTAGACTGTCATTAAGCAAAGAGTGGGCTGACAAAAAGAAATGGGCCATGTATTTATCATATGAATATCTACCAACACTCTTAGAGGTAATATTTTTAAATAATAAGGACAACAGGAACATTTAAAAAATAATGTTACCAACAAATATCCTATATAATATATGCTTTTATCTGTTAATACTACCATGTCCTCTTTTGGGTTAGATTCCCATGGTAAAATTTGTAAAATTTCCACTGGTGACAGAGATTCATAACATAAAAATGTCCCATTATTTCTCAGCCTGACTGCTTCTTAAAGTCCTCTTCAGAGCCTCACGCTAAATGTAATCTCTGACACTTTTATCTACTTTGCACCAAAGAGGAAGTGAATTCTAAGTAGTTGTCCCAAAGTAACTAGAGATGAAGTCTATGAAACATATTTTGGCATAAAACAAAATAAACAAAAATACTATACTAAAAACCAAAACGTTAAAATAAAACAAAATAACATATCAAAAATAAATATGTGTTTTGCTCATTGCAATTGAATCTCTGAAGTCTTTCTATATGGATAATATAATGCTGAGAATATAACTTCAGCAAAATCCTTTAAAAAATTACTGAGTCAGGGCTGGGGATGTGGCTCAAGCGGTTGCGTGCTCGCCTGGCATGTGTGCGGCCCGGGTTCGATCCTCAGCACCACATACCAACAAAGATGTTGTGTCCGCCGAGAACTAAAAAATAAATATTAAAAATTCTCTCTCTCTCTCTCTCTCTCCTCTCTCACTCTCTCTCTCTAAAAAAAAAATTGCTGAGTCAATAGTTTATCTTTTATTTCTTCTTTAGAAATAAAGACTTAAATTAATAAGTACAAACTTAATGTAGGATGTATTTTGGAAACATGTTCTCCTGTCTCAGGGGATGAATCAGAGCCAGTATTTTGTTGATCTTATTTCCTAGGAAGTTATTTTCTTTCTCTAGAAAAGTTAAGCAATAATCCAGATATAAATGCCAACTCTCTTATAATTTTTTTTCATATTTCTGTGTACAAAATACAACTCTCACATCTATATGTGCATTATTTAAAAGTCTGTAATATTCTACTACTTTATTATTTCATTTAAAATTTTAGTGCTCAGCAAGTCTAGAAATTCAGTATGAATTGAAAATATCTTTGTGATTACTGATAAAAGGGAACATAGATTTTTTGTTATGGTTTAGGTATGAGGTATCCCCTAAAAGGTCATGTGTGGGACAATGCAAGAACATTCAGAGGTGAAATGACTGGGTTATAAGAGCCTTAACCCAATCAGTGAATTAATCCCCTGATAGGATTAACTGAGAGGTAACCAAAGATGGCTGGAAAAGGTGGGTCCCTGCAGGCATGCCTTGAGGGTATATATTTTATATCTAGTGGGTAGAGTCTCTCTGCTCTCTGATCATCACGTGAGCTACTTCCCTCTACCATACTCTTCTGCCTTGATGTTCAGTCATACCTCGAGCTCTGAGGGATGGAGTCAAAAATCTGACTAAAACACTTTGCTGATTAACAAATAAAGTTTTTAAAAAGTCATCAAACTAAATAACACAAAGTCAAATAAGCACAACAAAGTATCCTCCAGGCTTTGCTTTTAAGGAATAGAACATTTTGTTGGTATCATGAAACACCTGAGTAGAAAATAATACCAGAATATAAACAAGCAAACTATGATTAAATTCCAACTAGAAAATAAGAACCCAGATACAGAGAAGAAACACATTAAGTGAAAGCTAGTCAAAACAGACAATACCTTTTTTTGTCAGTAGGGACTGTCATATGTTATACCCTTCTAGCTTAGGGAACTTACCCAGAAGAGCAATTGATATTGCAGTATCTTCCGCATAAGTTATTTCATCCGATACTTTCTTTTTCAAAAATGGCAAGCTTCAATAAGAATGAAGAATGTCAGAGTAATTTTTAATGAAGTCTTTGAAGCTTCATTTGTAAGGTGTAGAAAATTTCCTTTCTAAAGAATAAAACAAGGATGATATTCTATTCTTTAGCCATAGGGAATCAACAACTATGAAAAAAAATATATTTCTAACTAACAAGAAGAAAATAAACTAGGTTTGTAAAAATAAAGGGAGGTCTATGTAAAAGGCACAAGCTAAGAATGTAATTTTGTATCACTGTGACTAAAAACTTAGGATTCTTCTTTCAAATGGCAAAATAATAATGAATTATAGCTGTGATTCTATCAAAGTTAGAAAATCTTGGATAATCTGATACAAACCAGATCTATGCTCAATTAAAACGTAACAACTATTTAAGGGAGCTTTCTGAAGTCTTTAAAACTCTAGTTACTAGATCAGTGGTCTGTTTGTTTTTAAGGTCAGGGTCTTTTTCTTCATTAGTGAGATTAGTTAGGTACTATCCACAAAAAAAAAACACATAATTCTTTTTGGGAACTAAAATTTAGGTTTTAGGTTAACAAACACTAGTCATATTAGAATTGAATTTCACAGGTACTATAGCCAAAGTTATCTTAAAATAGCTTATTTACAAATCATCAAATATAAGGCACATGAATTTAGGTCATTAGTCTAAATTTCAAAGGAGAGACAAATCTATTTCTTAAATACAAAATATAAACTATGTTGGCATTTACAAATTCAAAATTATAACCTCTTGTAATATTTAATATATAATATATTCTACGTAAAGGACTTTTCACTCATTTTTTTCAAAAACAATTAGCCAAGTGGTTGAAAAATGGCATTGAGAATTATCATATATTCATATAAAATGCATAGGTCAACATGAATTTTAAGATATTACTATCAGGGCAAGCAATGAAAAGGACAATTTTATAAATCACACAGAGGTTTATTTTGGTTGTTCGTTGGAACTGTCATTTGAAAAACAAACAAACAAACAAACAAAACAACTTATTACCTGTCATGCAGTTGACTACTGGATCTCAAAAATCAAAGAGCTCTAAAACTAGCATTTACTGCCCTTAAACCTTTTTTTCCTTTTTCTTCCAAAGGATCTATATGATAAAGCATTAGAATGGTTTTCAACCAAAGAGACTATGAATAAAAATAAGCATGTACTTCTGAAGTAATGAGAAAAACATACTACATGCCAAAACAGAAAGACTTAATTTTATTTTTTTCTCAATGTTTATTTCTCACAAAAATATCTTGAAAGGAGATATGTGAATCAAGTCAGAATGAGGTTTGGAAAAACAATAGGACATAAGCAGAAATTAATAAAGCATAAAAATAATAATGTGAGTAATACTAAATGAGGGATAGTGAAAAGTAAGGTTCAAGAGAACCTATTATGTAATGAAAATTCAGTTACAAGCTTTCAGAGAGAACCAATGTTTGGCATAATTCTATAGGAACATTGATATGGAAAGTAATATTTCTGAACTCTGTATTCTAGGACTTGAAATTTGAAAGTAGGGGGCTGGGGAAGTGGCTTAAGCGGTAGCGCGCTCGCCTGGCATGCGTGTGGCCCGGGTTCGATCCTCAGCACCACATACAAACAAAGATGTTGTGTCTTCCAAAAACTAAAAAATAAATAAATAAATATTTAAAAAAAAAGAAATTTGAAAGTGGTATATATAATATAATCTCATATTAATAAAATAAAAATTTCCAAATAATTCCTTGAAAGCACCAGAACAATCATTTAAAAAATATTTTCAATGGTCCCTTGAAGACCCAATAAATGCCACTAGAAAACTTCTAATTAAACTTAAATTCATAAATGAATTAATCAAAGTAGCATAATATAAAATTAAGACCCATAAATCACTTTCATTTCTATATATCAGTGACGAATAAACAGAAGAAAATTAGGAAAACTATCCCATTCACAATAGCCTCAAAGAAAATTAAATATTTGGGAATCAATCTAACAAAAGAGATGAAAGACCTCTATAATGAAAACTACAGAAAACTAAATAAAGGAATTAGGGGCTGGGGTTGTGGCTCAGAGGTAGAGTGCTCGCCTAGCATGAGTGAGGCACTGGGTTCGATCCTCAGCACCACATAAAGTAAAATAAAGACATTGTGTCCACCTATAATTAAAAACAATAAATATTTTTTAAAAAGAAATTAAAGGAGTCCTTAAAAGATGGAAAGATCTCCCATGCTCTTAGATGGGCAGAATCAATAAAATGGCCATACTACCAAAAGCCTATACATCTGTAATGCAATTCCTATTGAGGTTCTGATGACATTCTTCATTGAAATAGAAAGAGCAGTCATGAAACTTATTTGTAAAAATAAGAGACCCAGAATAGTTAAAGTAATCCTCAGCAATAAAAGTGAAGCAGGAGGCATCAAAGTACTAGACCTTAAATTATACTACAGAACTATAATAACAAAAAGGCATGATATTGAACCAAAACAGATATGAAGACCAATTATACAAAATAGAAGACAAAGACCACCCCTCTGACCACAGACCCATGCTGGAGCCCAGCCCCAGGCCTTGGACAGCCCTGCTGACCTGTGCTAGAGCCAAGGCCAATATTAGTCCCAGGACCATCCCCTCCCCCACTGACCCGCAGACCCATGCCTCCATCTTGGGACACTGCAGCCATCACCACAGCCCTCTCCACACAGTAGCCTCTACCTTGGGACAACAGACAGGGCCTAGAGGCAGCTGCATATGCCTCTAGATCACCCATTCAGCTTCATCTCTGAAAGTGGTTGCATCCACCTTGGGACACTCCTACTGCTATCTTGAGTTATCTCTGCTATTGCTACCACCACTTTAGTTGCAGTAGCATTCATGGGTCACTGACGGGGGTCTAGAAGTCCAACATGAAGGTGAGATACAGGTAATCTGCAGTGACACTATAAGATAGGGTAGAAACTGTAATACCTCAGATCCTCACTGCAAGAAAGGAAGACACATAGACACCATGAAAAAGTGCCCCAAACAAACGAGATACTACAACAATAGAACCCACGGACAGTGCAATTGATGAAACGTCAAATAAGGAGTTAGGAATGTACATAATTAAAATGACCTATGAATTAAAGACTGACCTAAGGGAGCAGAGAGAGGCAAAAATCGATCACTCCAACATAGAGATAAGAGAGAAAATAAGGGCAACCATGGATCAGACCAACAAAGAGATAAGGGAGCAAATACAGGGAACCAATGATCACACCACCAAAAAGGTATCAAGAAAAAGATATTCTAAACAAGAACAATCAGAAATCCTTGAAATGAAGGAAACAATAAACAAAATAGAAAACAGTAGAAAGCATCACCAACAAACTAGATCACTTGGAAGATAGAACATCTAATAATAAAGACAAAATATACAATCTTGAAAATAAAGTTGACCACAGTGAAGATGGTAAGAAATCATGAACAGAACATACAAAAATTCTGGGATAATATCAAAAGACCAAATATAAAAGTTATTGGGATAGAGGAAGGCACAGAGATTCAAACCAAAGGAATGTGCAATCTCTTCAATGAAATAATATCTAAATATTTCCCAAATATGAAGAATGAATTGGAAAATAAATGCCAGAGGCTTATAGGACACCAAATGTACAAAATTATAACAGATCTACACCCACTGACACATTATAATGAAAATACCTAGCATACAGAATAAGGATAGAATTTTAAAAGCCACAAGAGAAAGGAATCAGATTACAAATAGTGGGAAAACAATTAGGATATCTGCAGATTTTTCAACCCAGACCATGAAACCTAAAAGATCCTGGAAAAACATATACCAAGCTTTGAAAGAAAATGGATGTCAACCAAGAATCTTATATCCTGCAAAACTAAGCTTTAGATTTGATGATGAAATAAAAACCTTCCATGATAAACAAAAGTTAAAAAAATTTGCAATGGAAAAGCCTGCACACAGAGCACCCCTATCAAAATATTCCATGAAGAGGAAATGAATACAACAATGAAAATCAGAAAAGGGAGATATAACACTGAAGGAAAAAAACAATCAAAAGAGAAACCAAGTCAAGTTAAATAACCAAAAATAATAAAAAATGACAGGGAATACAAATCATGTCTCAATAATAACTCTGAATGTTAATGGCTTAAACTCACCAATTAAAAGACATAGACTAGCAGATTGGATTTTAAAAAATACCTAACAATATGCTTCCTTCAAGAGAGTCCTCTGATAGGAAAAGACATCCACAGAACTGAAGGTGAAAGGTTGAGAAAAAACATGCCACTCACATGGACTACAGAAACAGGTAGGCATTTCCATTCTCATATCAAATAAAGTAGACTTCAAGCCAAAGTTAATCAACAGGGATAAAGAAGAACATTTCATACTGCTTAAGGGAACCATACATCAACAAGACATAACAATTATAAATATATATGCCCCAAACAATGGAGCATCTATGTACATTAAACAAACTCTTCTTAAGTTCAAGAGTCAAATAGACCACAACACAATAATCTTGGGTGACTTTAACATACCTCTTTCACCACCGGATAGATCTTCCAAACCAAAGCTAAACAAAGAAACTATAGAAATCAATAATAAAATCTATAACTTAGACTTAACAGACATATATAAATTATTTCATCCATCAACAGTGAATACACTATCTTCTCAGCAGCACATGATCCTTCTCTAAAACAAACTATATATTATGCCACAAAGCAACTCTTAGCAAATACAAAAAGTAGAGATACTACCCTACATTCTAACAGATCATAATGGAATAAAATTAGAAATCAATGATAAAATAAAAAATAAAAGCTACTTCAACACTTGGAGATTACATAATATGCTACCGAATGAACAATGAGTTGCAAAAGATATCAAAGAGGAGATTAAAAAACTCTTAGAGGTAAACGAGAACACTGATACAACATATTAAAATCTCTGGGACACTCTGGGACACACATAAGGAACTACTAAGAGGGAAAGTTCATTGCATGGAGTTTGTTCCTTAAAAGAAGAAAAAGTCAACAAATAAATGACCTAACATTACATCTCAAGATTCTAGAAAAGAAGAACAAATCAACATCCAAAGCAGTAGAAGGCAGCAACTAATTAAAATTAGAGCTGAAATCAGTGAAATTGAAACAAAAATTGAAAAAACAAAAAGTTGGTTCTTTGAAAAATAAGTAAAATTGATACACCCTTAACTATGCTAACAAAGGAGAGAGAAAACTCAAATTACCAGCATACATGATGAAAAAGGTAATATCACAACAGACACTATAGAAATAAAGAAGATAATTAAAAATTATTTTGAAAACCTGTACTCCAATAAAATAGAAAATATCAAAGGCATTGACAAATTTCTAGAGTCATATAATTTTCCCAAATTGAATCAGGATGATATACACAATTTAAATAGGTCAACTTCAAGTGACAAACTAGAAGACACCATCAAAAGTCTACCAACTAAGAAAAGCCCAGGACCGGATGGATACACAGCTGAGGTCTATAAGACCTTTAAAGAAGAACTAATACCAATACTCTCAATTTATTTCAGGAAATAGAAAAAGAAGCAGCACTTCCAAACTTATTCTACAAGGCCAACATCACTTTGATTCTAAAACCAGGCAAAGACACATCAAAGAAAGAAAACTTCAGACCAATATCTTTAATGAACATAGATGCAAAAATTCTGAAAAACATTCTGGCAAATCAAATACAAAAACATAATAAAAAGATCATGAACCATGATCAAGTGGGATTCATCCCAGGGATGCAAGGTTGGTTCAACATACGGAAATAAATAAATATAATTCATCCCATCAATAGACTTAAAGATAAGAACCATATGATCTTCTCAATAGATGCAGAAAAAGCATTTGACAAAATACAACACCCCTTTATGTTCAAAACACTAGAAAAAAAACTAGGGATAACAGGAACATATCTCAACATCATAAAGGCTAACTATGATAAGCCTCAGGCCAACATCATTCTAAATGGAGAAAAATTGAAAGCATTCCCTCTAAAAACTGGAATAAGACAAGGAAACCCTCTTTTACTACTTCTATTTAACATAGTTCTTGAAATTCTAGGCAGAGGAATTAGACGAAATAAATTAAAGAGATGCAGATAGGAAAAGAAGAATTCAAACTGTCAATATTTGCCAACAACATGATTCTATATCCAGAGGATCTACAAAATTCCACCAGAGAACTTCTAGAACTAATAAATGAACTCAGCAAAGTAGGAGAATATAAAATCAACACCCATAAATCAAAGGCATTTATGTATACATCAGTGACAAACCCTCTGAAAGGGAAATGAGGAAAACTACCCCATTTACAATAGCCACAAAAAAATTGAAATACTTGGGAATCAACTTAATGAAAGATGTGACAGACCATTACAATGAAAATTACAGAACACTAAAGAAAGAAATTAAAGAAGAACTTAGAAGAAGTAAAGATCTTACTTGTTCTTGGTTAGGCAAAATTAATATTTTCAAAATGACTATTTCCCCAAAAGCACTACACAGAGTTAATGCAATTCCAATCAAAATCCCAATGACATTCCTCATAGAAATAGAAAAAGCAATTATGAAATTCATCTGGAAAAATAAGAGACCCAGAATAGCCAAAGCAATCCTTAGCAAGAATAGTGAAGCAGGTGGCATCACTATACCAGACATTAAACTATACAGAGCAACAGTAACAAAAATGGCGTGATATTGGCACCAAAAGAGACTGGTAGACCAATGATACAAGATAGAGGGCACAGAGACAAAATCACATAAATACAGTTATCTCATACTAGACAAAGGCACCAAAAAACATATATCAGAGAAAAGATAGCCTCTTCAACAAATGGTGCTGGGAAAACTGGAAATCCATATGCAACAAAATGAAATTAAACTCCTATCTCTCACCATGCACAAAACTCAACTCAAAGTGGATCAAGGACATAGGAATTAGACCACAGACCTTGAGCCTAATAAAAGAAAAAGTAGGCCCAAATCTTCATCATGCTAGATTAGGCCTCAACTTCCTTAATAAGACTCCCATAGCATAAGAAACAAAATCAAGAATCAATAAATGTGATGAATTCAAACTGAAAAGCTTCTTCTCAGCAAAAGAAACAATCAGTTAGGTAAAGAAAGATCCTACAGAGTGGGAGCAAATTTTTACCACATGCACACCAGCTAGAGCACTAATCTCTAGAATATATAAATAACTCAAAAAACTTAACACCAAGAAAACAAATAACCCAATCAACAAATAGTCCAAGGAACTGAACAGACACTTCTCAGAAGATGATATCAATCAATAAATATATGAAAAAAATGTTCAACATCTCTAGCAATCAGAGAAATGTACATCAAAACTAGTCTAAGATTTCATCTCATTCCAGTCAGAATGGCAGCTATTAAGAATACAAACAACAATAAGTGTTGGGAAGGATGTGGGAAAGAAAGAACACTCATACATTGCTAGTGGGAATGCAAATTGGTGCAGCCAATCTGGAAAGCAGTATGAAGAATCCTAGGAAACCTTGGAATGGAATCACCATTTGACCCATCTATCCTACTCCTTCGTTTATACCAAAGGACTTAAAAACCATATACTACAGGGACTCAGCCACATTGGTGTTCATAGTAGCACAATTCACAATAGCTAAATTGTGGAATCAACCTAGATGCCCTTCAGTAGATGAATGGACAAATAAACTGTGGTAAATATACATAAACATAGTGGAATATTACTCAGTATTAAAAGAGAATAAAATCATGGCATTTGCAGGTAAATGGATGGAGTTGGAGAATATAATGCTAAGTGAAGTAAATTAATCCCCCCAAACCAAATGTTGAATGTTTTATCTGATTTGTGAATGCTGATCCATAATGGGGATGGGGTAGGGAGAAAGGAAAGTAATGGAGATAGGGCAATGGGAAGGAGGTGAAGGGAGAGAGCATGGGGGTAGAAAAGAGGTGGAATGATATGAACATCATTACCCTAGGTACATGTACAAAGACATGAATGATTGATTCTACTTTGTGAACAACCAGAGACATGAAAAAGTGTGCTCTATATGTGTACTAAGAATTGAAATGCATTCTGTTGTCATGTATAAAAAATAGAATAAATAAATAAATTTTTAAAATGCAATTGGACCCCTATCTTTCACTCTGCACAAAACTCAGCTCAAAGTGGATCAAGGATCTAGGCAGGCATTAGACCAGAGACCATGGACATACTAGACATACATGTCAGCTTAAGAGCCAAATTCCTCAACAAGTCTCCTAAAGTGCAAGAAGTAAAATCAAGAATCAATAAATGGGATGGTATCAAACAAAAAAGTTTCTTCACAGCACAGAAAACAATAATGTGAAGAAACAATATAGAGAATGGAAGAAAATCTTTGCTACTTGTACCTTAGAGAGAGCATTAATTTCTAGGATATATAAAATACTCAAAAAATTTAATAAAACACACACAAAAAAAAAAACCCTAAATGATGCAATCAATACATGGGCAAAGGAACTGAACAGATACTTCACAGAAGAAGAAATACGATTGGTCAAGAAATATGTGAAAAAATGTTCAACATCACTAGCAATTAGAGAAATGCAAGTTAAAACTACACTGAAATTTCACCTCACTCCAGTCAGAATAACAAAATTATCAAGAATACAAGTAACAATAAATGTTGGTGAGGATGTGAGGGGAAAGGTATGCTCATACTTTGCTGATGGGACTGCAAATTTGTACAACCACTATAGAAAGCAGTATGGAGATTCTTCAGAAAACTTGGAATGAAACAACCATTTGACCCAGTTTTCCCACTTCTGGATACCCAAAGGACTTAAAATCAGCATACTATAGTGATATAGCCACGTCAATGTTTATAGCACTTTAATTCACAATAGCTAAGGTATGGAACTAACCTAGGTGCCCTTCAGTAGCTGAATAGATAAAGAAAATGTGGAATATTACTCATCCATAAAGAAGAATGAAATTTTGGCATTTGCTGGTAAATGGATGGAAATGGAGACTATCATTCTCAGTGAAATAAGCCAATCCTCCAAAACAAAAGGCCAGTGGCTAGGGAGGCGAAGACAGGGGAATTGAGAGTTGAACGCCAGCCTCAGCAATGGCGAGTCTCTAAGCCACTCAGTGAGACCCTGTCTCTAAATAAAATACAAAATACTGCTGGGGTTGTTGCTCAGTATTGAGTGCCCCTGAGTTCAATTCCTGGTACAAAAAAAAAAAAAAAGAAAAGAAAAGAAAATGTTTTCTCTGACATGTGAATGCTGACTCACAATAGGTGTCTGGGGGTTCCCACCAAATTGGACAGGGTGGAGTGGGGTAGGGGAGTTTGGGAATGGGAAAGACAGGAATAAATTGGACATAACTTTCCTATGTTCGTATATGAATACAGTGAAACTTCACATCATGTACAACCACAAAATGGGAATTTAGACCCCATGTATATGTGATATGTCAAAATACATTCTACTGTCATGTATAACATAAAAAGGAAAAAAAAATAAAAATAAAAATAATTTTCCTGGTATTAAAAAGTAAGTCCTGCTGCAGGCATTAAATAAATTATTTTTATTAATTTATCCAGACATCAAAACAATTAAATGTGAGTAGTTACAATATTTTAAATATTGCTTCGAAATTAAGAGTGAGAGTTAGAAAGTACTATGTATATATAATCCAACTAATAGTATTATTTTTATACTAAAAGAAACAATGTTATTTTAAAAATTAAGTTGGTGGAGAAGTTTACAACACAAAACTTTTGGTTTATTCTCACTTTAAGAAATTTCCTATACTATATTATATTGAACAACTAAAAATGGATAATGTAATATATATCTAGATTGGCCACTGTGTGGCAGCAAAGAAGCATTATATATGTATAGATTCCAGAATAGTAGAAAGGATAAGACTTATTAACTTTATAATTCTTACCACTAGTATATATTTTAAAATATGTACCAAACATAATTGGTGATATATTATTCTTCATTCAAAATTGGAAAATAGAAACATGACATGGAACCTAATATATCTTTGAGAGCAAAATTTCTAAAGGGGGAGGAACTAGATTGAAACAAAGTATTATCCATATTACTCAAGGATCCTCTAAATATGCTACAATGTTCTTGTTTCATCTAACATTTATCATTCATATGAGAGCAACTAATTACAAAGATATTTTGTACAGAGTTTAATCTCTTATAGCTAAAAATCTCAGACTACAATTAAATTGACTGCATTTGAAATATCAACTACTAGAATTAGGTGATCAACTAAAATTTTCTGACTTCTGTTTCATTCTGCTGCACTATATTTCCTCATGTCTTTATAATTCAAATTAGAACACACAATAAAATACTACATAATAATATAAAATAAAGAAAAACAACTTACCCACATAATTTTAATATGTCACATGCAGGTTCTATAAATTGGGGTTGGTTTTCAATTTTTCCTGCACACAAATTCAGAATTTTAAATATCTGTGCTAAATCCCTTAAGGGCTTTAAGATTTTTAGTTAAGAAATAAAATTAATATCAATATCTTTATCATCATGTTCTTTATAGTATTTTTGTCAAGAAAATCTATACAATTCCATCTATTTTATTAGATATGGCAGACACTTAATTTTTATTATTTTGAAGTCTGAAGAGGAAAATTCAGAACTATATTTTTAGCAGTACTATTTAGTTTTCGTCTCACTAACTTTTAAAATTTTTTTTTAGTTGTAGATGGAAACAATACCTTTATTTTATTTTATTTTATTTATTTTTATGTGGTGCTGAGAATCAAACCCAGTGCCTCACACATGCCAGACAAGTGTGCTACCCTGAGCCACAACCCCAGCCCCCTCACTAACTTTTTATTCAAAATTATTTTCTTCTCATCACAATTTTAGAATTAAGATTATCTACTACTAACCATACATCCAGTTGATCAATAACTTATTACTGGCAATGAATGAAAATAAATTGAAAAATTAATGATCAGGTTCATGTATATCCTCCATTTCCCAACCACATGCACATAAACATACTGCTCTGGAACAAGCAATCCAAAATTTACTTTAGTGTATGAATTTATTAACATTTCTTGCATTCAGGGTTTAAAATGGTTGGGATTTTAGTTCATTTAAAACTAATATGAAAGTAAAACATAGCCTCTATAGATCTTTCGGCAAAAACACCTTTTATTTTTCCTGTTTAAAAACCCCTATTGGTGTAAAACATATTTCATTTATTTTTTTTTTTACCCCTAAGAGATCAAAGAAGTTATGACTTACAGTTCTTGGTTGAGTTCTATATTTCTAGGTTTTTTCTAGGTAACTAGAAAGAGATGGGGTTACTGAGTATACTAGAAGTATGCATTTCCCTATCTTTGGGAAGTTTTGCAACTTCTAAAGCCAGCCTATTACTTTTAAAGGCATTCAGAAATAGAACCATTTGCCACCAAATGTCTAACATGAAAGGGCGGAGGGGGGGGGGACAAAAGAAACAAACAAAAGAACAAAACAACAACAACAACAACAAAACCATGAAAATCTGATGGAAGTGTTGAGATGTCAGGTTAAAAGGAAAGGAATCACTTGCTAGCAGACTTTCTTGGCTCCCAGAAGAAATGCTTAATATCCACAAGTCTCTAGACTGATTCAATAGATCCATATAAAACCAACTCATTTAAAATAAAGAAAAGACCTACATAAAATTATACAGTACATTTCTTTCATTGGGAGACTTAAGTTGTTTTCACCTGGGACACGTTAATATTAGACTGATATCGTCTTTAGATCATGTTACACAATTATCAGACATGGTTTAGGTCAATTCTACTCAAAGAGGGGTCTATGTATCACTTGTTCTTAAATCATGTTACCAAGTCCATTAAAAGATGAGTACAGAAAATGACAGTGGATATTCAAAAACTTTCATAGCAGCCAAATATTCCTGTGAAGATTTTCTGTATTTTACAATAGATTTTAAAAGATAACAACTACTCAGCAACAAGATGGTTCTTATACACAGATAGATTTTGGGTTTTGAGACACACTGATCAGGGTTATATAGTCATTTAGGACAATGTATTCATATAATATTTGCCAGATTATCA
The DNA here is from genome assembly GCF_052094955.1 of Ictidomys tridecemlineatus. Taxonomy (NCBI): domain Eukaryota; kingdom Metazoa; phylum Chordata; class Mammalia; order Rodentia; family Sciuridae; genus Ictidomys; species Ictidomys tridecemlineatus. Next base: position 203,605,440 of record NC_135478.1, read on the forward strand.
AGCACTTGCATGAATGTTATAATATTTGATCTTCACAACTTCATGACGTACAATTATCTCATTCTAAAAGGGTAGAGAAGTTAAGAAGCTTATCAAAGGTACAATGCTCAGGTCAATTGGTAGAAAAGAGACTTGAACTTGGCACTCCTATCATCCACTTCTTCCTGAATCTATAGAAACTGATATTATCCACAGATAATAAATAGTACAATGGACAGAATAATGATTTCCCCAAAGATGTCCATGACCTAATCTTAGGAACCTGTGAGTATGTTACCTTAGATAGCAAAGAGATTTTCCAAATGTGATTGATTTAAAAATCTTGAAGTGAGGAAATTATATTAAATTATCCAAGTAGGCTCAGGGATAGTTTAATGGAAAAAGGGAGGCAGGAGGTCAGAGAGATGAGGATGAGATATGATGACTACTGCAGCGGTAAGAGTGATATCACTGGGAGGAGGGAGGTCCTGAGCCAAGGTATTCATGAAGCATCTAGAAGGTGGAAAAGGCAAGAAAATGACTTCCCCCCTAGAACCTTGGGAAGGACCCAGCCCTTGCAAACATCCTGACTTTAGGCAAATGAAATTAATTCTGGACTTCTGACCTCTATAAGATAATAAATTAAGGTAGTTTTAAGTCACCAAGTTTTAAGTCATCAATAATAATTCGCTGCAGCAACAAATAGGAAATTATACACTTTCTAATGGAAATTCTCCTGTTTCAAAATAAATGAACACATAAAGATATATAAAGGATACAAGTCCATTCTGATAATACTGCACCAGTTTCTTGACAGATTTAAGTTGTTTTTCTTCTAAATCATCCTAAAACAAATGTTCCATTTAATTCTTTTGAACTATTAAATCTGTTGAAATTTTTAAAAATTTCTTCAAAAAGAAAAAAGACACTTTAAAATGATCAAGGAATTATTAAATTAATATAAGCATTATAAAATGTTTTCTGAAACAGTAATGGTAAAAATAAAATACCATTTAAATTTGATTAGGAAATGGAACTAAAATTAAGTTAATGTTAAAGTTATAGTTTTTCCCAGAAATAATAATATTGAAATATGTTAAACATTTTTCTTTGTCATGTATCATACAGGCACTATTTACATGTCTCTCATTAATCTTTAAAATATCTCTATTACCAGGATATTATTATCCTTCTTTTCAGAGTAAGAAACACAAACTGAAGTATTTATTTATCCAAAAACAAAGCTTAAAAGTGGTAGTATTAGAAATTAAATTTGGCAATCTGAACCCAGAAATTGTATTCTTAACCTATAAAAACTGCCCAGTGTAATGTGCAAACCAAACATCTTTCATATACTAAAAACTAAAACAAAAGCAATCTCTATATAGTGATGTGTCTTCAAGATAAATGCCTTCTTCCCTTTTAATCTTAAACTGATTGTGAAAGCTGTGGCATTACCTATATGTTTTGGGGCCAGCTTTATTTAACAGCTAATAGGAGCTATCTGTAGTTGGATTTTTCTCTTTTAAGGAAATGTGGATACATTCACAATTTTAAAAAATATTTTTGTTTTATTTATTTATTTTTATGTGATGCTAAGGATCGAACTCAGTGCCTTATGCATGCAAGGCAAGTTCTCTATCACTGAGCCACAACCCCAACACCTACATTCACATTTTTAAAAGAACTTTTTACAAAAATCACAGGCAACAACATCAACAAATTCTTACTTTTATTTTGCCTGTATGTAAAACATAGACCAAAAATATTAAAACAATTACTAAATTTTTGTGCTTACTATTCATAAGACATTGATTTGTTTTGATGGCTATGCCATGGTCAACCCTACTTATTAAGAATGTATAATCTTCCCTGGGAAAGGCTACATAAAGTTTTACAGTGCATGCTGGCTTTTAGGCATTCAGTCAAAATTCTTGGATAACATCAGGAGATGTGGTAATGAGTATGTGTGCATACACATTTGCTATCCTTTTTCTCAATTACTAAACTCTCAGCCTTGAGTCTTTGGTCTGAAATAATTTTACTTCATTGCATTTTAGGTAAGATTTTTCTCAAAATAAATTATCTATGTTCATGTACGAGTGTGTATAGAAGCCGTAATTTCAAAACAGAAAATTTTTATTGGTACATTAGGAACACCTCACCACCACCACTCCCCATTTTTTTTTTACTACCTCCTCTTCCAATCCTGTTTGATAACAAGCAATTTACAGAGGCTAGATAACACTGTCTCTACTCTTATAAATCCTTCTGTTATTAGTCACCATGGGTTTGTTCATCCCCCCAAAGTAAATCTGTTCTTTAGCTTCCCTATCTGGTTAAATATATTCATACTAAACAATAGTCCTTGAATTTTAGAATATATATGGTTTGAAATTTCAACAAAAGGTGATAAATGAGACATTTGTGAGAATATGAGTTATCTGTCAGGGAAATAAATTTGTAAGTGTTGTAGTAGAATAATTCTTTATCAAAGCATACTTACTTTATCATTATCTTCCAAGAGTTTCATAACACGATTAAGGTCCATAGGCTTGAAAGCACCCTAAAAAAACATACAACTCTTAGTATTCTACATCATGAGAATTAAGAAATCACATCAAGGGCTGGGGCTATAGCTCAGTGGCAGAGCACTTGCCTAGCATGCGTGAGGCATTGGGTTCAAACCTCAGCACCACATAAAAATAAGCAAATAAAATAAAGAATTCTGTCCATCTACAACTATAAAAATTTTTTAATCTCATCAAGCACACTATTTTTATATGATATTTTCCCTTAGTAACTTAAAAATATCTATGACAATAAGATAGCAAGAGGAGAATGAAAAACAGATGAGAACTTACAGGAAAAAAGAATAAATTTTGGAGTTAAAACCACCACCAAAGATCTCTTCTGAATTATAGTATTACCTTATAACCTTAAATATTTTAAATTTAATCAGCCCTAAAAGGTCCAAGAGAGCATTTGGAATAATAGCCCTTATATGTTATGGAAAACAAAATTATATGGTGCATGCATAAACATTACACTAAGTTTACCTGTGTAGATATATAATAAAACTAGCTTCTAAACAACCTGTAGATGACCTTCTTGAACTCACTATTCCCCTCTCAGTTGGTACCAGCATTCTTCTGGTCATCCACATTAGAAAACAAGAACCTCAAAGTTCTACAGATTTTTTTACATTTTAAATTTCTTGAGCTCATTCCAATGACTTATTCGGTTGCATCTCTCACCCAGTTGAGTAGGGTTACTGCTATTCTCCCTGCTCCCACTCTTGCATCTTTCAACTCTGTTCTCCATGGTCAGAATAAAATGCAAATTTGAAATAACTACCTAAGTCACTCAATGATTCCCCACTGATGCCTCTTATCCCATTCTGTTTTTCATTTATGTTGTTGCAATTCTATTTCTTTTCTTGATGAATTCCCACAAGTTCTTCAAAATGAGGCCCATTTGTCACCTCCCCAAGGCATTAAAAAAAGATTAGAAAAGTGTCTGTCCTCCTCTGTGCATCCATAAGCCCTAAGTATATGTCCATTACAATTCGGTTACACTACTCTGAAAGGATTTACAAGCTTACCCCACACCACTTCCTTCCTTGAAATCTGTAGAGGGCATAGACTTTTGCTTCTGGCATTCCCAGCACACCATATCTGGCATGTAGTAGTGTGTTAGTTGCTTAATACATGCTCATATGCAGGGTATTTTGGTAAATGCTTGAAATCTCAGAGACTCTAGTGGATGAGGGAGGAGGAACCCAATTAAAGACCAGCCTGGGCCACCTAGCAAGACCCTATCTCAAAATAAAAAATTAAAAAGGACTGACAGGGGATGTAGCTTAGTGGTTCAATCTCTAGTATCAAAAAAAAAAGCTTTTAAACTTAACCAAGAAGTTATTTTATAATAAAGTTGTTTGCAGGTAAGTGAAGAAGAAATCAGGAAGTGTTATCATCCAGAGTTTAAGCACTGAACAAATAGTTTCTATTCTCTTTAGGGTAGTCTTCATTTATGTCCACAAGATTTAACCAACAGAATATAATAATAGGAAGATGGTCTTGCCTACTGTGTGGAGACTGAACTGGAGAATACTAGACTGGAGGTAGGAAACCAATCTGAAACTTCAGGCTTTGATAAAAGTTTTGGCAACTGGTATAGGCAATAGTGAATAGAGATCAAACATCATGATGATGTTGATATGATGATACAAATTTTAAATACAGTTTTGCAATGTTTATTTGGAAGATTAATGTTTTGTTGAGTGGCATTTTCTTTTCTTTTTTTAACTATTTACAATTTCATGTGGTAAGTATATTACTTTTTTAAATTTAATTTAATTTTTTCTACAAATGAAGTACAACTTTTCATTTCTCTGGTTGTATATGATATAGTCACCCCATTTGTGCAATCATACCCATACACAGGGTATAATGCTGTCTCATTCCACCATCTCCCACTCCCCAGCCCCCTGCCTAATTCAAAGTTCCTCCATTCTTCCCTTGTCCCCTACCCCAACCACTATGGATCAGCATCCACTTATTAGAGAAAACATTTGGCCTTTGGTTTTTTAGGATTTACTTACTTGGCTTAACATGGCATTTCCAACTCTATCCATTTACCTGTAAATGTCATAATTTCAGTCTTCTTTAAGGCTGAGTAATATTCCATTGTTTTAATCCAAATGTTATGCTAATGTTGCTTATTCCCATTACAAAAGTTAAATTATTCCAGTTTCCTTTCTCATCCTTTCCCCCACTTCTTATTTTCATACTTCCTCTGCTTTAAAATGTTTAAAAAGATGATGTAATCATGATAAAGGGTACACACTCCTATTATATAAATATATCTATTTTTATTTTTTTATATTTTTCTGCTTTTGTTTATATGTACTAACACATAATTTTACTTAGTGTTAATACTACCACATTTTTAACTTTAAATCTAAAACATGTTTTTTGTATTTCTAGATATGCAATATTACATTACATCTTAAGTTTAGAATTTTCTTGTCATTCACAAATATAAACTCATATATCCTCATCTCAAGATATTTCTTTCAAAAAAATTTTCAATTGTACATAACTTTAAATCTGTAAAATAGGTGTTTTTTTTTACTAAAATGTCTTAATCCTTTACAATAAAAATTTACTGAGTACTTATCTGTACTTGGTATTATAGTTACAATTCAAAATTCCAAATTTGTTGTTACAAAAATTTGGTAAATAGAATTTTGCCTTTTAAGATTTGGAGATTTAACAGTGCCATCTGCCACTATGATGGATGTCATTTCTCTTTTCCTTCTATGTACTCAGATTATAGAAAGAGTGGGGTTTTATTTTATAATTCACTGTAATATTTGCTTTTGAGGATTAGACAAATATATTGAAATTAAAAGTCAATCCAGGATTTTCTTTTTAATACCTGTATTATGATCAAAAATTTCCCCTAAGGAGTAAGTATAATTTTTTATAGGAAATAGAGAATAGATTCCTTTTGGATTTATCTTACATTGTCATTTCACAGTACTCAATGCTACTTGTGTGACATATTTTTAAAGTACCTTTCTTAGCCTTTTCATGCTTCCACACATATTTATTACAAGGTTCTATGTTTCAGGAACTGTGCTAGGTATCAGGAACACATTGCTGTGACTCAGGTAGCTATTTGTTTGCAATTGAATTTTACAAAAGGCCTTGTATGTTGTACTAAAGATCTTAAGAAATCATTGAATGGTTAGAGAGTGAATACATAAATGAACAATGGCCAAACTGCATATGATAAAAACAAAAAACAAACTACGAACCACAACCTCTGTAGCAAGCAGCCTGGGAAACTAGCCCACACCATCTACAGCAATTGACTCAGAAAATCAAGGTTCTGTCAATGACTGCAGTTTCCCCATTTTTTGTACCCCTGCTTCCAACTCAGGAACAACTTGAGAAAGCCAAACATAAGTCAAATACAGAAAAAAATGCTGTTAGAAAAAAAGGCAATATTTAAAAAAAGAAAAAAGTCAATATAAAACATGTAATAATTACGCTTCCAAAATCAATCAAATAGGATGTACAGCTTCTAACCAAACCAGCTCCGGTTTCCCCAGGGAAATAACCTGCAATCTCAGAATAACAGAAACTCTATCATCTCCCACCCCATACCCACACTATAAAGTTTTCCTTCCTGGAGTCTAGGCCCAAAGCAAGTGATGGTGAATAACTCCCTCTCCATAGCAAGTCTTGAACAAATATTCTCTAATCTCTTTAGGGTAGTCTTCATTTACGTCCACAAGATTTAATGAACAGAATATGATAATAGGAAGATGAATCTTGTCTATTGTGCAGAGACTGAACTGGAGCGTATTAGACTGGAGGTAGGAGACCAGTCTGTAACTTCAGGCTTTGATAAAGTTTTGGCAACTGGTAGAGGCAATAGTGAATAAAGTTAAAACACCAAGGAGCTGGGATTATAGGTGTGTGCCACCTGTATTGAGTGGCATCAGGCAATGTTCTAGTTGCAAATAATATGGCGTGAATAACACAAAATGTGTTTTTATAAAGGATCAGCAGAACATATTAAGTGATTAGATGCAGTGGAAGAGAGAGAGGAAAAAAAGTGAGGATGACTCCCCAACTTGAGGAATTATGTAAATGGTCTGACCATTTACTGAGACAGGGAATGGAGAAGAGGTTTGGGTTGGTGCTGGAGATGAATTAAATTTGGGGCACAGGTTTCTGAATCATGGATTTAAAGTGATAATTTAAGATTTGGGGTAATTTAGATGAACCAATCATAACCATGCATTTATTCCACAACTATTTTTCATGTATTTATTTAGTTAATTAGTTAGTTAGTTTTTGGTACCAGGGATTGAACTCAGGGGCACTTGACCACTGAGCCATATCCCAGCCCTATTTTGTATTTTATTTAGAGACAGGGTCTCACTGAGTTGCTTAGCGTCTTGCAGTTGCTAAGGCTGGCTTTGAACTCATTATCCTCCTGCCTCAGCCTCCTAAGCCACTGGGATTACAGGTGTGTGCTAGTGCACCTGGCTCATTTATTTTTTTTAAGAGATGGGGTCTCCAACTGGGTGTGGTAGCACACGCCTGTAATCCCAACAACTTGGGAGGCTGAGGCAGGAGGATAATGAGTTCAAAACCAGCTTCAGCAAAAGTGAGGCACTAAGCTACTTATTGAGACCCTGTCTCTAAATAAAATACAAAATAGGGCTAGGGATGTGGCTCAATGCTTGTGAGTGCCCTTGAGTTCAATCCCTAGTACTCAAAAGAGAGAGAGAGAGAGAGAGAGAGAGAGAGAGAGAGAGAGAGACTGAGACTGACTCTCTCTCGATGTGTTGCCTAGGCTGGCCTTGAATTTGAGATCTTCCTGTCTCAGTAATGTGACTCCCCAGCCATGAAGTCATGCAGCCAGCCCACTGATCCCTCTGCTTTTCAGAATGGAGAAGCAGCAGAATGGCAGTGTGGATGGGCTGAAGCACAGGCAGCAAGCATGGGCTGCTTTGTGGAGATTGTCATGGTGGTGGAGGCCAGGCCAGTGCCAATATGAGCTGTGGCAAGTGACCTGTCACCTGGCAGCAACCTGGCCTGCACATAGTGGGGATACCTACTGTAGAAATGCTCTCTATGTGGTACTGCAGCTCCATACAACTCAGTGAGTGTGTACAATTCAATGACTTCAATTTCCTGCTTCTAGATGTGTCAAGAAAATGGAAGTAAGGCAAACCTGAATGGGACTTAGGACTAATCAATATGTTATTACTTTTCTAAACCCTAATTATCTAATTAGCATAAGTTTGGATCATTAGTGTTATTAGTTTTCCAAACCCTAATTAGCATAAGTTGGACCAATAGCAGTGACCCAAGTGTGATATAAATGCCTAGACTAGCACACAGTAGGAGAAAACATGCTATTGAGTCCTCTCTTGCACTGCAAGAGTTTTGTTCCTGTTTCTATTCTTCAATAGATCCTATTCCTATACTCACTCATCCTGGTCTGTGGATTTTATTCTCTGAATTCATGACTCAAGAACCTGAAAATAAGAAGAAAGTGATGGTGAGCTCTTGGGGTCTGTTGCAATACTGGAGGGTGTAGCCCACCATTAAGAGCTGCAACACTTCATGGCTACAGAGGCCTCTAACCTTATGGAGACACCACCGGCCAGCAGAAGCAGAGAAAGTCCAGTCTCATCTGCCAGCAGAAGCAGGGAATCAAGTTTCATCTCAAAACTTCAGCTTTTCCTGTTGCTGTGATTGCAGACATACCCAATTCCACAAATATTTACTGAATGCCTATACTGTGTTAGGGAATGTTCTAGGTGGTGATATGGTAGTAAATAATGCAAAACCTACTGCTTTCATAAAAAACTGATACACTCTGGTGGGGACAAAATCAATAAGTTGTATAGAAAGGGACAAGATGATACTGATCTGGAGAAAATAAAAGGAGTAGGGAGTACTAGAATTCTTGAAAAATATAATTTTACATCCAGTAGTCAGCAAAGGACTCACAGAGAGGGTAATATTTCAATAAAGGCTTGAAGGAGATAAGAGAGAAAGCCGTGGATACCAGAGGTAGAACTTCCACACAGTGGGCATAGTAAATGTAGAGGCCTATAGGCTGGTACATGCTTGAATGCTTTGAGGAGAAGCCGGGAGGTCAGGTGGTTACAGAAGGCTTTGTTGACCTATAACTTCAATTTCTATTCCAAGCTCAGAGTAAAGGAGTCCTAGGAAGTATATAAAACTTCTAATATATATTTCTTACTTTGCAGGAACACATAGTAGGAGAGACAAAACTTATACAAATGAAGCGATGACCAACATAAGACAAGAAATAATTAGGTAAGAAGTTGTATGATTTTGACCTACAACTATACTCATTGTGAGTTCTATGAGGATGGAAATAAATGGGAGACACTTTTTATTGGAGGAGTCCTTCATGTTAGAGAGGCAGGATTTAAAGGTAGGACAAGATTTAGGGAAATTCAGAAAAGAAAGGAGGGCATTCATTTAGTAAATATTTAGCATCACCTCCTGTGTACTAGATATTGTGCTTGGTGTTACACTGGAAAATACTTCAGAAAAAATAGTCATATTTCTGCTCTCATGGAGATGGTCTTAAGAAGAGCATGCAGCACAGATGGTTGACAGTGGCCTCAGACATCATCTGGTTCAGTGACTCTGAGGCTAAAAATCACTTAAGGGAACCCTTTAAAAGAGTCCAAGGCTCCACACTGGTGATTATGACTGATTAAGTTTGCAGTAGGGCCCATCTATGCTTGTTTTTTCTAAACACTCCTCAGAAGTCATCTGTACACTCACATAGTACAGGCTGGTTTTATAGAGAAGGGAACAGGTCTAGAGAAGTTAAGTAATTTTGTCAAGATAATTATATTTAACGAGGTAAGGAATGGAATCCTGAAAGGAAGAAAGGGTGGGACTGAAGACGAGGAAAGAGGATAAAAAGTGAAGTGGTATTTAAAGAAAACAGAGTGGGCAGAGGAAGAGATATGAACCACAAGGCTGACTAGAAGGATGTGACAACAATCCAGGATTGATTGAGGCACTGTGGTTACAGGAGTGAACAAGTAGTTCTTTTAAAGCCCCATTTGGGTGCTTGCTTAGGCAGCACATATAAAGAACTCCAAAAAACTTAACACTATAAAAAAAATCAAATCAATAATTGTGCTAAGGAACTGAACAAACACTCCACAGAAGTACAAATACAATTGATCAACAAATATATGAAAAAGTATACATCTCTAGCAATTAGAGAAATGCAAATCAAAACTACTCTAAGATTTCATTTCACTCCTGTCAGAATGGCAATCATCAAGAATACAGGCAACAATAAATGTTGGTGAGGATGTGGGGGAAAAGATACACTTATACATTGTTATTGGGACTGCAAACTGGTGCAAACAATATGGAGATTTCTGAGAAAATTGGAAATGGAACCACCACTTGACCCAGCTATCCCACTCCTTAGTTTATAACCAAAGGACTTAAAATCAGCATACTATAGTGATATAGCCACATCAATGTTTATAGTAGCTCAATTCACAATAGCTAGACTATGGAACCAACCTAGTTGTCCCTCAATAGATGAATGGATAAAGAAAATGTGGTGTATATACTCAATGTAATATTAGTTCAGCTTTAAAGAAGAGTAAAATTATGGCATATATAAATTATTAGCATATGTAGCTTTGGAGAATATCATGCTAAGTGAAATAAGTCAATCCCATAAAATCAAAGGCTGAATGTTTTCTCTAATATGCAGATACTAATTCACAGTAAGGCAGGGGCACTAGGGAAGAATAGTGTTACCATCGATTAGGTAGAGGGAAGTGATGGGAGGGGAGGGGAGGGGATGTGGGTATAGGAAAAATAGTAGAATAAATAGACATTATTACTGTATATATATTTATGACTGCATGATCAATATGATTCTGCAACATTTACACTAAGAAAAATGAGAAATTATAACCCATAATCATATCATACACCATATCCATCTATGTATGATATATCAGAGTGCATACATTCATTCTACTGTCATGTATAACTATTTAAAACAAATTAAAACTTTTTTAAAAATAAATTTAAAAAAATGAAAGCCCCATTTGGTGCCTCTTGTTTTTTGCTACATAATCTGATCTAGTGGGGAGGATTAGAATTTTGTTTTGTTGTAGTTTATTGTTTTACATTCTGAATGTACTTGAAACTGTCTCATCCAACTTCTATGAATTCTCTGTGAAACTCTGTAGTAATGTTCACACCATCCTACAGCTATAATAGATTCAGCATTGCTACTTAAAATGGGAAGTGAACTAGCAGCACAAGCATTACCTGTAAGCCTATTTAACAGGCACAACTCAGGGTCCACCTCAGACCTACAGCTCAGATTTTGTATTTTAATAAGATTCTTAAGTGCTCTATACACACACCAAAGTATGAGAAGTGCTGCTCTACAGTGCTTTGCAATTTTTCAGAATGAGAGGAGCCATACTAAATAGTAAACAGAAGGTACTCAATTTGTACTTTGTGATTTTAGTATATGATTGAGGTAAATTTCACTGCCTATCATCCTCCCAGAGGAGAAATACTCTAGCTTTAATCTACATTACCCATCCCTTCCAGTAGAAAGCCACATAAGCACTGGGACTAATCCTAGATAAACAGTCTGAAAACTATCTATTTGTTTTCCAAAGGAACAAATCTCATAAAGATTGAGATACCGTGTAAATAACATCTGAATTTAATAATAACTATTATTATTATGAAAATTCTATAATAACAATAATAATAATTATTATTATTATAAAAGGCTGTCACAATTAAAGTCACCAATAATAATCAGCTACCATTTATGGAGTACTTAACAACCTGCATGCTGCACACTGTGATAAATACCTTACAAATACTTTAAACTTTAATGAGGGAGGCATTCCTAAAAGTCTTCCATGGATGAGGAAAATAAGACTTAGAAAAGGCAAGCAACTTGCCCCAAGTAAACAATCAGAAAATTACTACCCAAATTCTAGTGCCATTTAGTTATCTTAAACCTGAAAAATATAATAAATAAGTTTTCTAAAAGGCTTTAGAATCATTACAGTAGGCATTATTAAAATTTTTATAAAGAGAAAATTTGAAGAGAGAGTGCTCAAGTAGAGTAACTTTCTGTGAAAATCACAACGTAGGAAAAAATGCAATTTAATGCACACTTGTAATCCTAGCTACTCAGAGGATGAGGCAGGAGGATGGCAAGTTCAAGGCCAGCATGAGCAACTTAGGAAGACTCTGTCTCAAAATAAAATAATGAGAAAAAAAAAGGGTTGGGGACATAGCTCAGTGGTAGAGCACTTGTGTGAGCTCTGGGTTCAATCCCTAGAACCACACACAGAAACATACACAAATACAATTCAAAATCCCAAATTCCTAAACTATTCTTTTCCCTATTTACCATTATTTTTGAACTCATAATCTACATTTATATTTTCCAGAATTCATCTATAAACATTTCAAGGTTAATGAAGTTTTAAAAAGCTAATATACTACAAGTAGCATTTGTGGTAGCTTTGATAGTATTCAGAGTAGTTATTGCCTTCTACAAAGTTATTTACGTGAAAAAATGCAGAAAATAAATACTACTTAAGGCAGAAGTAAAGCATACATAGAAAACATGTACAAGAAAACTTGCTTATTTTACTTGCTCCCTTAAGTAACAATAGATACGCCTTCACTACAAAACCTGATTAGGGAAACTGAAATGCTTCCATATAGTAAAGAAAATGATAGAAAACAGCTATCAAAAACACGGGTAGCCTAAGGGGCATTTCTACATAAAGAAATCTCCAACCACCAGTGTAGAATTCCAAAGAATCCATTAGCTTTAAGGCAAAAATAATTTTAGAAGCTCTTGCTCCCTGGATAAAGAATAATAATAATGATGTCGACTACTGCATATTTTAATATATGACAATGTGTAAGTTCTCTATGTGCATTATTTCACTTAATCTTTACTATGGAAATCAGTACTACTATCATCTCCATTAATACCTTCACTGATTTAGGATATCCTTTGGTCACATAATTGGTAACTGATGGAGTAAGCTTAAAAATTGAAGTAGACTCTACTTGCTTTTAGCCACTAAGATATACTGTCTCTAAACCATAGGAATAGGACAAGGTTGCAAAGGTAGAATAGTTTGAAAGTACTGAAAACATTTAGAGTTCCAAAGGTCTTTTCTTCCACTGGCCTGAGGCAGAGGTCTGAAAGGTCATTTTGACTACTTATTGGGAACACCAGAACCCACTCTGTGAGTAAAGAGATTGAGTAACTGTCAGTTAATTTCTTATGACCTTAGAATCTTCATTTATAAAAGCAATCACAAACAAAACAAACCAACAAGAAGAAAATAATCACTAAGACTTCTCCCAACTCTAATAAATATCTATTCTATTGCCTTTCTTTGGGTATAAATTCCCCTTTTCCTTTGTACTTTAAATATGTTAATACACCTAAAAGTAGAGGTAGAAACACAAATTGATACAAATTGATTTTTTTCCTGAAAGAGAACCCTATACTCTGGAAGGAGATGTAATAATGAAAGAAAGCAAAACAAAAGGAAAAGACAAGAGAGAAATACACATATATATCTCACAGGTATACTTGTTTCTTATATTATGGACTTCTTATAAGTACTTCTTATATTATGGACTATTTTGGCAATAGCCTATTAAAAGTATTTTTTTTCTTTTTAACCTATGCCTTCCTGCCTCATATAACCTGCCCAATTTTTCTTAAACCAAATAAAGGAGGAATGAGAGTCATCAGTTACCAAATTCACCTACTTCTCAGTTTTGCCTGGTGTATATGAATATAGCAGTAGTGCTGAGCTTCCATGCAGCCTTGGGAATGGAGAGTTACCTTTGCTCAAAGTTCTTCTCCCCACTTAGGTTGGAATACTTCTACAAACGGATTAGGACAATTCCCCTGACATCTGTCCCTCCTCACGTGAAAGTACTGTTGCTCTGCAGGTTACAGTGTAAATGTCTGATCATCCTCAGAGAGCTCAACTCTATTCCCACAGAAGAGGTCCCCAGGAAACTGGCCACTCCCAAGAAACTCTCCAAGGCTCCAGGATGCAAACGCAGAAGTTGGGTTCCTGACGCAGCCTGAGACTTGTAAAGCCTCAAAAGGAATTCCCATAGTGGCCCCAAAGCATTAGCATAAGGCAGGACATGATTCCTCCTTAGAATTCATGGTTTTAAGAACTATCATGGGTCTCTGGGGGGGAAATCAATGGAACCATGGTATGAAACAAACGACCTGGGATATCTTAACACCCTCAACAGGAATGTAGATCCAAGAGAGGATCCCAAGGTGAAATTTCTCAGCACAACTTAAAAGAATTAATTTTGTATTGATAACAAAAGCAAACTCAAAACCAAATACAAGCACATTGTAAAACAAAACCAATTTTCCCAATTCTCTCTGATGCACCCATAACAACCACTTTTAAATTTCTTATAAAAAAGATGCTTAATTTTTAATTTCAGGAGCATTTTCCTTTGCTCTGAGTTCAGGCTTTAGTAGGAGAAAATTTAAGCAGAGGAGGCTTTATACTTATATCAAGAACATCATTTAAAATCCCAGTGCAAAATGATCTATCAAATTAAATGTCACTAAGAAGGATTCCTCCCCCTCTTAGTCATTTCGAAGAGCAGCAAAGATTTTTTACCACTCAGGCTAGAGGGACGCTCCAGGAGGACAACGCGGCTTGACTCCCCAGGCAGGTTGGTTGACGACAGCCAAACCCCCTCGCAAGCCGAGAAGCTCCCGGAGGATCTGCTCTACGTGTGGAACTTCCGTCCCGCGGGCTTCCTCAGTCTCCACTGGGGTCTTCATTTCTACTCCTGCTGTCCCCCGGCCTCGTCCCTGCCCCAGGACCTCACCCCATTCCCCGCCTCCCAAGGCACAGGCACCTGCCTATACCTGCTTCTCCTCGTCCTCAGTCACCGAAACTTGGCGAGGAGTGATGGACTTATTTCTGCTGCCGGGTTCCTGGGCCTCGGCCGTTACCGTGGCCTCCACTGCGGACATGGCTAGAAGCAAGGGGCTAGGGGATAAGTGGGGGGTCCTCCGGTCCTACGCTGTGCCTGAAGTCGCGAGGCCCAGAGAGCTCCCGCCACGAAATACGGAAGGCAGTCTGACCGCCGCTAGAGTCGCAAGAGGCCCCAAGGGACTGGCCGTGGCTTTGGCCACCACAACTCTGCCAACATAGCGCTGCTGCCGCCAGCCAGCGGAGCCAGGCACCTGCCAGCCAGGCAGTTGTTAACACAAGCCAGAGCGTTGCTAGGGGTGGGGCCGAAGGTGGAGGCGAAGGCTCCTACGGAAACCCAGAGAGCCAAACTACTCCAAAACGCAATCTGTTCCTCCACCCGCGAGGGATGAATTTGCAGGTGAGCGGGAGGGAGACCGGTGACAGAGACCTCGGTGCGTAGCGAGGAGGCAGAGGTACGTTCGGCACCGAGAATGTGTTTCATTCTTGACTGTTTGCTTGAGGCTCTGGGTGTGTGGTGGAGGGGCGGGCACTAGAAATGGGATGCGTTTGGGCGAAATGATGGACAGGTAGTTTTGAAAGCTGAGCAGTTTATCTCACCCCAGAAATATGACCAAATTTACCTAAATTTCCCAGAGAAGAAGAAATAAATTTTCTTCTGTCTTTAGTGGACCCAACGGTTAAACAAGGCTTTTGCATACAACGATAAGCTTTTGAGTCGATTTATTGAGTCTAGAGCGAGTTAACCTTTGAAGCTCTGCTTTTCTCACCTGCTATCAGCCCTCTGTTCTCATAGAATTGTTTTGAGGATTGAATGAGAAGGTAGTGTTTGTTAAATGGTGCTTGGCACATAATAAGCACCCAGTATGGTCAGGATTATCACTATCTTAACTATTACTATAATCTGTCCATTGTATCCTGAGTGATGATGCAAGTTTCAAAACTTGAATAGAAAACTGTTCATGATAATCATCAGTGTGACTTAACTTCAAACACTACGGCTTTGAAAATTAAAAAAAAAATTCTCTTAACTTTTTTTTTTTAAATCTCCAGAAAGTCTTCAAGATTTAAGTGTGTGTGTCTATATGTGTGTGTTTTTTCTTCTTGTATACATAATAAACTCAATGAAAATAAATGTTACTTCTTGTTACTTTTTTGGGCTTCTCTCTTCATTTTTAGACTTTTTTTTTTTTTTTTTTTTTTTTTGGTGGTGTGCTTCTGTGGATTGAACCCAGGGCCTTATAACATGCCAGGCAAGCACTCTATCAACTGTGCTATATTCCTAGCCCCTCTCCTCATTTTTAGAATGAACAAGTTGATCAGTTATTTCTAAGTTTGCTTCTGACTGAAACACTACATATCTGGCCAGAAAATGGAAATGGAAAGGGTTGGGGGGTGGCGGGTGGGGGTGCATCCTGGGGTTGTGCCTCAGAGATAGAGAGCTTGCCTAGAATGCCTGAGACACTGGGTTTGATCCTCAGTCTCACATAAAAATAAAATAAAGGTATTGTGTTCACCCACAACTAAAACTAAATGTTTAAAAAAATCGAAATGGAAAAAGTAGACTGAATATGGCAGCACGTGGTATAAATCACAGCTGAAGAAAACAAGTTTCTTTGAAGAATTACTAAGCAATATTGTTCCTATTTCTACACTCTGGTCTTCCACTTTCCTCATCCTCAGTCATTGCAAACTGCTTTGAAGTCACCACCACTTGTCAGTCTTAACACTTTTCTGTCCTCATCCTGCTGTTTGTCTGTAATGTTGTACATGTTCACTTCTCATCTCTTCTTGAAACACCCTTGCCTGCTGTTGCATATTCTTTTTATTTTCCTTTTGTCTTTCAGCTACTCATTAGAATCTTTAGAGCTACTCTCAGGCCTTGCACTTAGAGGCTATTTCACTAAGATTACTATCACTTGAAAAGTGCAAAGGGTATGTCTACTATTTTGTTCACATGATTTTAATTGCTGTTGAACAGTGTAAGTATACCAATTTAAAAAAAAGGCTGAAGCACAGTGGAATCCTGTGGAAATGGCACCCAAAAAAATAGAGCAGTGGACAGCTGACAGTTGGATCAGTTGCTTGTCCTTTTGGGCCATCTTGGCATCTCAGGATAAAGAAAGCAAGGAGAGATTGCAAAGAAATCTTTTTCACTTAAAGGAGAGTTTGTCTAGGAGATACCAATTGGCTTTTGTGTTCAGCAACAGCTGGGACTGATAAGGATTCTTAAACTTTAGTGACCCTGAAAAGTCAGACTTTACTTACCGGGCCTCACACTTTCCTAACTAATGGACAATGTGATATTTTGTGTTAACCAATTGTTTACAGACCTACATATTCATTTAGTCATATATCCAGAGTGCCAGTTTCCAATGCTTAGCATAACTCTTATGAACTCCCTCTTTTTAGCATTTATAAAGCCCTTACTTTTTCTCCTCACTGAATGGTGAAGTTCTTTATGGAGTGGGTTCCCTTATCTGGTAAGTTAATACACCCATCTTTGTAAAAAAAAATTTTTTTTGTTCTGGTGGTACATTTTAGTTATTGATAAATGAGAAGCTATAAGGATCACAGTTCTCAAATGCCCCATGTTGGGTCACCTTGATTTACTTGCAGTTTTCCAAGCGTGTTTAACTTCCTGACTTGCATTACTTTTTAATTATGTTGTACAGTCATCCTCCTGAATCCATGGGGTATTGGTTCCAGGTATCTGTCCACACCAAAATCTAAGGATGCTCAACTCCCTTATATAAATGGTATAGTATTTGCATATGACCTACACGTATCTGTCCCATGTGCTACATTACTTATAATATTGATGTAGGACAGAAGAGGTGGGACTAAAGAGAAATTCTCAGGAAGTAGGTTTATTTAAGCTGCAGAAGTCCAGAAGGGCTAATGCCTAGAAATCTCTGGACCCTGGATCTGGAAATTCTTTGAAATTTTTACTGGGGTAGTGGGTATTTACATAACAGCAGGTGGTTACATGTTGGGTATTCTTTGTTCCATATTATTAGGCTAGACAGAGGTTTCACAAGTTTTTTCCAAGGAAAACAGAGACAGTAACTTTCTGTACAAAAAATGTCTCTTTGAGACAGAGTCCATCATACCTTTTGTCTGCAAACTTGACATTTACAAGAAAAAGGAAGCTTCAAACCACAGTGAGCTCTCTGCAGAACACCTGTGAAATCCTAAATTGATACTTTGTAAAATCTTGCTGACAAGGATCTTAATTAAACTCCCTGGAGGAGATTATCTTACAAAGAGGGTCTCTTTGGTGGGCATACCTGGTGGTTGCATCAATAACTAATACTATTGTAAGTGTTATATGAACAGTTATTATAAGTATTGGTTAGGAAATGGTGACAAGGAAAAAAGTGTGTGCATGTTCAGTACAGACTTACTTTTTTTTTCTGAAAAATTTTGCTCAATGGTTGGTTAAAACCACTGATAACGAAACTTGCAGATGCTGAGAGCCAACTGTACCTATCACTATTCTCAAATGGCTAACTCCCTATGAGATTCACCTGACCTTTTCTAAGAAATCTATATCCTGGACTATGTGACTTTCTTTTTTTTTTTTTTTTTCATACTGACTACATACTTGATGGTATTTACTGATTTAGCAGCCCAGCCCCCTTTCTACTATTGAGATTCTTAAAAAAAAAAAAAAAACTATTGAGATTCCTAAAAGCAAGGAAGAATTGCTTAATCATATTTGCACCCAAACCCTTATGTCTCAGTGGCAGAATGCACACCTTGCATGTGTAAGGCATTGGGTTCTATCCTCAGCACTGTATAAAAATAAATAAAGGTATTGTGTTCATCTACAACTAAAAAAATATTTTTTAAATTAAATGTATGAGAATCATCTGAAGAACTAGTTTAAATAGACTCCTGAAATCCAGCTCCAGAATATCTGCTTCAGTCATCACTAAGTGTGGGGTGAAACACAAGGGTTTATAAGTTTCCAGGTGATGCTGACCAGACTTTGGGACTTTCTGGTCTTGATTATATTAGGTACTCAATAAATGTTCATTAAAGAGTTCAAGGATTATAAATTACTTTAGATCAATCTCAAGCATTTCACACGTTACCCAGAGTAAGGTAAATATTCTAGGTCCTTGCTACTCAAAAGGGTGTTCTTGGACTAAGTACCTGCATAGGTATTACTAAGCCTATTAAGAATGCAGAATTTGGAAATGGATAAAGAACAAGTGGTACATGTACACAACTGAATGGATGGAACTGGAGGCTATCATGCTAAGTGAAATAAGTCAATTCCCCCAAAAAAAACCAAAGGCCAAGTGTTCTCTCTGATATGTGAATGCTAACTAACACTAGGCAGGGGGAGAGAGGAGTGGAAGTTTACAGGATTGAACAAGAGAGAATGGGGGGAAGGAAGAAGGGTTGGGAATGGGAAAGAGAGTAGCATGAATTGGACATAACCTTCCTATATTCATATATGATAAATACACAACCAGTGTTAACTGCACATCGTGTACAATAAGAATGGGAATTATATTCCATGTATGTATGATATGTCAAAATATATTTTACTATCATGTATAATAAATAAATAAATAAAACTATTGGGATGGCAAAAAAAAAAAAAGTGCAGGATTTGGAGCCTTATGGTGAAGCTGCTGAATCAGAATTTCCTTTTTAATAAGAGCCTCAGGTAATTGGTATTCTCATCAGAATTTGAGAAGCACTGTGTGTGTTCATTATTATTATTTTGGAGTAGTTTTAACAGTTTACATAAAACTGACTTTCACTAATTAATTCCATTTGTGAATTTCTCATATCTTTTTTCCCCTTACTGATGATAACATTGGGTTTATTAAATTTTCTTCTTGGTAAGTGTACCAAACTTAAGCTTTTTTAAAAGCTTTCTCTGTTTAAATTAGTCGTGCAGACTTAATTTTAATTTTTACTCATTGATTGTTTTGTATGACACCAAAACACAGAATAAATGGGTGAAATGATTATTGAAATGGTAAATTAGTTCACCAAAATGGTAACATATTAGTAGAGAAACCCAGGAAAAGACTTACAGCTCAGAGAATAGGAATGCTTCAATCTGATAACAGTTCTGCAGAATTTAAGATATATTAAGAGACAAGTTGCAATTTTCTAGAAGCACATGTAGACAGAAAGTGCTGAGGGCCATTGCCAAGTAGGAATGACGCATCGAAACTTCCTTGCCAGCATACCCCATGTTGCTTAAAGGAAGGACTCCTGGAAATGGACTTGTCATTTGCTGTGACATTGCATGTATGTTTGAGAAAGGTGACCCTGCTCAAAGACCAGGGTGGATCCAGGTTTAGGGTGTATCCTGCAGGTTTTAGGAAGTATCCTGCTCCTTGGGTTTAGGGAGGGCATTCCCGGTTTAGGACAATCTGGGTTTGGGCAGTTCCAGGTTTAAGGTTATTCCTGCTGGGAATAGGGCATATCCTGCTGCCTGAGTTCCCTTTGAGTTCTCTTGGAATTCAGAACGTTTTTGGGATTAAAAGCCTGGTGGAGTACGTGAATTTGGCAGACAGAACCTGAATTTCCCCCAGAACGTGTTTGTAGAGGGCCAGTGTGAGTTCGGGAATAAAGAGTTGCTGTTTGACTCTACAGTGCTGTGAGTGACTCGTGATTTTGTGCCCAGCCAAGACTGCAGCAAGAAAGATTAAATTGAAGACATAATATATTGACCAACACATAATTTTTACTTTTTAAATTTGTTTTTACTTGTCAATAGACCTTTATTTTATTTATTTATATGCAATGCTGAGAATTGAACCCACTGCCTCACACAGCTAGGCAAGCACTCTGCCACTGAGCCACAATTCCAGACCCAATTTTTACTTTTAAAAATAACAATGAAAGCAAAATATATTTTAAAATGAGTGTAATACTAACGTAGTTTTTATTATTTTTTTGTTCTGAATTTTTTCTTGTTTGAACTCTAGGTTAGTAATGTTTAGTAAAATTGAATTCATTAGCATAAATTAAGAGCATTTCTAAAAAGTGTTTTAGATTACATATGAATTGGTAGTCTCTAAACTAATGCCTGTGAAATGTTCAAGTAAATCTTATTCCTTAAGGTAATTAATTTTCAATAAAAAATTTTTGTAGCACATATAAAATATAATTATAGTCTTAGGTTAGCTTTAGGAAAATTATGTTAGAAGAAGAAACATATACAAAGCTGCAACTTAATCTACTTCAGTGTTATAAGCAATCTTTTAAGTTGACTTTTACAGAAAGAAGACCTAATAAATAAATAAATTTCCTCTTTCCAACAGAATCATTAATGTAAATTCAAGAATAGTAACCATGTGGAACAGAAAATGAAAATAAAAGAACAGTCACACTTGAAGTCAACCTCTCTAATGAAAAGTATACCAGCAATAATCCAAATTGCAAGTGATTTTTAAGTGGAAGCTGGAAAAACCATTCATGTTTAGTGAAAAAACTAAACAAATGGAAAAAACTAAACTTGTGGGAAGTACCCACAAGATAGAATTGCCTTTGTTGTGGAGCAGGATTAATCAAATTTATTCCAAAAACATTATTTGGGTTCTGTAACTAACTTGACTTGTTCTGAATTCATGGACCTGTAATTATTTGCTGTGGTGGCTGTGACTAATACCACCTAATGGGTGGTTTAAACAGAAAATTATTTCCTTACATTTCTGGATCAAAATTTTCAGCAGTTTCATTTTGAAACTATCTCTTCTTGCCTTGTGTCTTCTCCTTTTTTCTTCACATGGTCTTCCCTCTGTGCATGTCTGTATGCTAATCTCATAAGGATACTAGTCCTATTGGATTAGGGTCCACCCATAAGACCTCATCTTATCTTAATTACCTCTTTAAAGTCCACATTTCCAAATACAGTGGTATTCTTTAAAGTTCTGTTTTAAGATTCAACATTTGAATTTTGGGGGACACAATTTAACCCATAGTGGATCCCAACATCCTTTATAGATTAAAATTTGAGTTCTTATAATAAACATTGGATTTAGGAATAGAATACATTTTGTTACGTCAATACAGGAATTCTTGACAAAGGACCCACTGAAATTTCTCACAGTAGTGATAAATTAATATTCTGACTAAATGATTTATCAATACATATTTGATCATTGTGGATATGTCCTTAGGGATTGCAAACAACTCTGGATGTTGAACTTACTGGGTCCTGTGCCTGATTTTTTCACAATCATCATTGACTTCTTGCTTTACCATCCAATGAAATAATCCACTTTTACCAGCCTAGGTAAAAGCCTGCCATGAACACACAAGAAATATAGGTGTTCCTGAGCTACTCATGGATTTGTAGCAAGTTTAGTTAACTCCTTGGTCATTTGGGATATTTTCCTGAAGTTCTTATGAACCACTAAACTTTGGAACAGCCCATCTGGAAGAAATTAAGGGAGAATTTATCTAATATATTCATTATGTACGTGCTATACCTCTTTGATCAAAGTTCATCCCTCAAATAGGGTTGTAAGATTTAGCAAAAAAGAAAAAATACTTATAACATAGTAAAAAGTTATTCATTGTTTGCAATCCAAATTTAACTGAAAGGCCTGTATTTTATGTGGTAATCCTGCCATCAAGACTAACACATGTTTTCAGGCAGAACCTCCACAGGCCCTATGCAACAAGCTGGTGGGTTTCTCCCCATGCTGCAGCAAACAGAACTCAACATAAAGCAGTGTGGTGGTGATGGTGGTGATGGTGGTGGTGGCAGCGGTGTCTCCTTGCTAGTAGAACAGGGCAGCTCCAGGCCACTGGCCAGGAGGCAAGGCAGAAGGTGGAGGCAATGTTGGGGAGGAATGTGGGCAAGAGACAGGAAGCAACAGACACAGTATCACAGATGTGAGGTGATAAATAATTTTCTATAAAATGAGTCATGATTCACTGTAACATCTCTTTTATATCTATCTAGACTATACTGCACTAAGTGCCAGGGATTCAATAGTGAATAAGACAACATCCCTGATACCAGGGAGCTTATAGAATACCTTGAATATAGTGTGTATTTTGATTTTAAAATGCTTAATGAAATTAAATATTTTTTAAGAGTACCACCTCATTAAATATGGAGGTTGTCCTAAGTGACTACTTGGATTAAAAAAAAAATGCCCTCCCACCCAATAAGACCATCACACAGATGTGCTTTCTGGATGCTTCTTAAAGACACAGAAAAGTAGTAACTTCAATCAAATACTGATATTAGGTAAGATAAAACAATCCATTTGTACACAATAACATTTCAAAAGAGAAGTTAATACCTCATATGTGCAAGGACCTGGGTTCGTATCCCCAGCACCACCAAAAAGAAAAAGAAATTAAAACATTAAATAGTACTTTTTATTTAAATATGTATAAGGCAGATCCATGAGAATGATATAAAAACATGGCATGTAACTTGATAGCAGTATATTAGAGATTACATAGTTTTAGCAAATGTGAATTACACAATTACAAAGAAATCCATATTTTCCAAGCAGGTACAAAACATCAGATGAAAAAATCAAGGCAAGAAAATGAGTAGTTAATTAACAATGGAAAATCACTTTTAATGTGAATTGCATATTATCCTTTAACAGCTTTTAAAAGAATTATTGCAGTCTATATTAATCAACAGTATTAAATGCCATTAAGATAAAGAACTGAGACCAGAAAAATTAATTTTGACTCCATCTAACAAAGAAACCCAAATTTATAATACTTAATGCAGGGAAAAGCTGTGGAAGTAGTGAAATTGTTATAGTCTTTTTGGTAGTCTCTAATCTATCTTCCTTAGGGTATAGCCTTGAATTTTGGAAATAGTTGCCCAAGATCCTGTTGTATCCACAATCCCAGCAGCAAGATGGAGGGATGATAAAGAGCTGTGACCTTCCTTGGAGACTTCATCAGCACAGACAGCCAACTGCAAGGGCAGCTGAAAACTGATGATTGGCTGCTTTTATAGAATAGAAGTAGGGTAAATAGACATTGGGAAACAAGTTCCAGTACCTGTTCATGCTCACCATCCGCAATGCTATGAAAGACCTTTGAAGAAAATCTCTGAGAGAATATTTCCTTGAAGTTTGCAATTTGGAAATCATAGAAAAGCAGATACTTTTAGTCCATCTAGCAAATGGAAGAATTTGTAGTCAGCCTTAATTTTGGAAGAAGGGACAATGAAAATTCAATGATTTGTAAAGTTAAAAAAAATCAGTATTTATGTATATTAG
Organism: Ictidomys tridecemlineatus; assembly: GCF_052094955.1. Taxonomy (NCBI): domain Eukaryota; kingdom Metazoa; phylum Chordata; class Mammalia; order Rodentia; family Sciuridae; genus Ictidomys; species Ictidomys tridecemlineatus. The sequence goes on from NC_135478.1 coordinate 203,629,263, forward strand.
GATGAACAAAAATATTTTTAATATCAGATGGACAAACTGAAAATTAAGTACTTTATAATTTCCTCACACTAAAAAACCCAAGAACCTATTCATTCCTGTAAAATTCACTGTTTAAAGTCCAAACAGATTGTGTTTCCACTAAAATTATTATGATTTCATTTAGAGATATTTGCCTATACTGAATGTATACCACAATCTCCTTTACTGACTTATGAACAAGGGTCATGAAAATGAGGGTGGAACATCTCATTTTCATGATGACACATTACAAATATAAACCTTAACAGTAGACAGAAGTGTACTATGATAGCATTACTTTGTTTTTTTTTTGTACTGGGATTTAAAACCAAGGGTGCTTTACCATTGAACTACATCCCTTTATTTCAAGACAGGATTTCACTAAGTTGCTGAGGCTGGCCTGGGAATTGCAATCCTCCTGCCTCACTCAGTCTCGGAGTCGTTGGGATTATGGGCATGAGCCATCGCACCCTGCCAGCACTGCTTTTAAGTTGTGAATTTACAAAAGAATTAAAACACAATCTTTTAGGCTGTTTAAATACTTATTTCAAAACAAGGATTTTATGGCTAGACATAGGTATAATTAGCTCAGTGTTTACAGTTTTCCTAAGGAAATACTTTTGAATTACACTTATGGTACAATTATTTAAAACCAACAAACAAAAGTTAAATATCATAAACAAACCTCTTTTTGGAGCAGGGGATGTTCTCTGAACAGAACTTTTTATGGAGTAGTTTAATGGCAAAAGACAATTAAAATAAGTAAGGTTTTCCATAAGAGATAAATAATACAAAAATTGGATATGATAAATTCTTGAAGCCCTTTTACACAAGTAATTTTCACAATTTGGCTATAAGTATTAATATATCTAACATTACTATTATTAAATTAATTTTGAAAGTAAAATTCTTTAGTCAACTCAAGGTTGTAATAATTTAGAAGAAATTAATTAGACATCTAACACTAACCCTGTATGTAGCACAAAATAATTACCTCTGATAAACAACTATAAATATAATTTATTCATATGTCTAAATATTTTTAAATTTAAATAAAAATCTCATATGTAGACAGTCTGGGCTAAATTTCATGTACACTTTGAAAAATAAATGTTACCATGAATATAATTATATCTAAATGTGATATTAAATATTCTTAAAAGGAGATATGAAATCTGTATACAAAAGCTAAGTAGTTTGATATAGCTCATGGTTGGTTTCCTCATAGGAAAAAAATTGATTTTCATTGCATAGGATAAAAACTGGGGATATATATGTTCTACATTCTTACGATTTTCTCAGGGCCACTTCTCAAACACAGATCAGGAAACAAATCTCTAATCTTCTAAATGTGCCCACCACCACCTCCTCACATCTAGCAACAGCAAAATTTAGTTCTACTACTGAGGCCAAAAAAATGATTCCAAAAAGTAAAAGATATGAAAAATAAGGGGAAAAAACTCACAGAAACAGTAACATAAAGCAATTGAAAATCAATAGACTTGCACTTTTAGAAAGGCCATTAAATGTTAGAATTACATTTATTCTAAAATTTCAAAATTATTCTGTTTTTGTAGCACGCAAAAGAAATACTGTCATGTGCAATAATATTTGCTTCGTTTACACATGTTCATCAGTTTGTTTTTTCACATTTTCCACATTCTCAATTATCTGTACTAGTGATAATTTTATTCATATCATTGGCTACTTAAAATATACATATGACAATAAACTTTAATATTTACTTAACTTTTGGAAATATTTCATTGTATTTTCACATTAAATCGGTAAAGCATAGTCTTGAGGATGAAATTTAAGGATCAAGAAAAGCATTGAAAATATGCTATTTTCACTAGTTCACAATAATAGCATGGGTAAGTAGTTATCCTTAATAGTTATCACCCAACTGAATTCCTACCAAGAACTAACAAGAAGGGAATTATTTAGAGGGGAGAGATGTAATTAACACAAAGAAAATGGAGAGCTCAATTAGGAAGTACAAGATACTAAAATTCACCAAAAAGAGAACATCAGAGAAGGTTGAGAGATTTACCAGACTGACAGTGCAGTCGTAGGAAAAGAATCATTGGCAGGAAAGGTAGACTACACTAAGTAAGTCCTTTTATTTTTGGCAACTGGATTCAAGTCAATAGGTAAGTTGAGAAATGACAATTTCAGGAAGAGGAATGGATATAATTGTATCTCGTCTGCAACTTCCTATTTTAATAAGAGAAAATGAGGAAAATGTAGGATATTATAAGGTTTGAACAAAATGCAGTTTACATGTGGAATGTCAGCACTGAGAAATTTTATGAATAATATGATTATATGCCTCTAGATGTATAATTAACCACTTATCTTAATATCCTTCATGCTAATAAATTGTTCCTTAATGAATGGTTGTACAGGCAGGAGGCCTTCTCAGGAAGAGAAAAGGAGATATCCAATTTTTCAGGGATTTTTTTTTTTAATTCTGTAAGATTTCAGTAATTTCATTATCACTGCTGCGGTCCTCTCTTTGCTTGAGTCTTCACTGCAAAGGTGGGTATATGCACTATCGGGGGGTCTCTAGGCTCATGCTCCAGGCCAGGTAAATAACTATGGACTTATTTGCAAGCAATAATAAATTTACAATTGGCAGATTTTCATACATCTTTTGATGTACATGACCTACTCTGAAGAATGCTGCTGCCTTTATACAGAGAGAAGGCATCTAGGCTGGCATCATAAATGTAATGTGTGGGGATGGAGCAGGGGCTGTCGAGCCTTGTGATTAAAGCCTGGCTTCTGGAACATGTCTGCCTGGACTTGAATGCTTACTGTGCCTCTGTGTGACCTTGGGAATAACTTTTCTATCCTTCAGTTATGTAAAATGAAGATAACTGTCTTTCTCACATGTTTTTTGAGCTTAATGTTTGTAAGCATTAAGTGGGGTAATACAACCATGCCTAGTACTTAAAATCCCAGAATGAGCATCAGTAATATCCCCTATCACAGAGAGTGGTGATAACTAGGTGCAACAGCAAAGCTCATCTAAGAAATAACTACTTGTGTGTAATGTGTAAAACTACACTTTTTTTTTTTTTTTTTTTTTTTTTTGCTTTTTGGTACTGGGCATTGAACACAGGGGCACTTTACCACTGAGCTTCATCCCCAGCTTTTTTTATTTATAAACAAGGTCACTGCTAAATTGCTTAGGTCCTCACTGAGTTGCTGAGGCTGAACCTGAACTTGCAATCCTCCTGCCTTGTCCTACCAAGTCACTGGAATTATAGATGAGCATCACCATACATGTCTAAACCTGTACTTTTTCTCTAAGAACAATATCCAATTTCCAGGATAGATAATATATATATAAATATACATATATATTTATAATATATATATGTGTGTGTGTATAATATATAATATATATATGTATATACATCAGTTTTGGAGGCCAAATAATTCTGAGTCCTTTCCCTGTTCAATTTAATTAAGATGAAAATTAAACTGCTCTGTAACATGATAAAAAAATCTTTCTTGAGTTGTATGTTATCAGTTGTATTTCATGTCTACAGTGCATTTTAAATATAATTTCAAGTTTGTCTTTTTAATTTGTGTTTGTTTAATTAAACACATTGCTTCATACAATTAATTACATTCTTCAACTTGTATCTTATGAGAAAAGTATATATATTACCTAGATATTAACATAATTGTCCTTTTCTAATAATGTATAATTACCCAATTTTGTTTATTAAATTGGATAATAATTAAAACCTTACTTAAGCTTCAGAAAAAAGTATATCCATTGAATCATATTAAAGCTTCAGATTCTGCTGGTTTGCATATTGTTTTAACCTATATTTATATTATTAATTATATATATTTTGCCTGATTATGAAATATAGATAAAACAACAATAGTGTTACAGTTATGCAAAACAAAACAAAACATACCTACATTTCAACAATATGTTGACTACAAAAATTCATATTGGCAAAATAGGACATTTGTGAAAGCTAACTTGGAGAAAATTCTATTACTAATTCAATTGAAATATTACTTAACAGATTTCAAACCATAGTTATTTGACAGCACATGTACAACCGAACACAGAGGAAGTCATAACACTTGATATGGCGGGGTGAGCACCATTTATCATCACATTACTGTAACCCTCTCTGGGGAAAGATGAGGAATTGTTCCTCCAGTGCCTTCTTCTAGAAATTGGCTCTTTTCCCAGCCCTTTTTAATTCTTTTCAGCTTTCTGCTTATACATGGAAGAAATAAGACAATTTTACCCAGAATTACAATTGAGGGCAAAACGAGAGCAAGAACAAAGTTTGGTGGTGTGTAAAACCTGTAGTACTCTTCTTCAAAAGCTCGCTTCCATCCATAAATTAAAACATGGAAAGTACTTATGAGCAGAGCAACATATCCAAGTGTAGACTTGGGGTAGAAGAAGAAGAAAAAGAAAACAAAAAAACAATAAGATAACAAATATTCAGACTCATGAATTAACCTATCCAGATATACCATGATTATATCTTGATAAAACTATTTTGTCTTTTTAAATTACTGAACTACTCTTTGTCCTCTCCGAATTATCTTCAACACTTTCATATTTTATACATTACATGCTCACTATTTACATGCACACCTTATTTTACATAAATAGGGCCAAAATCAATACATTATTTTAATAGTCTATTGTATCAAGAACATGTTCATGTAATTAAAAATAAAAACAGGACATTTGGGGGGGGCTGTAGAGTGGGGGGTGGGGGGGTGTTACTGAGGCTTGACCCTAGGAGTTCTTTATCACTCAACTACATACTCAGCCCTTTCAATTTTTTATTTTGAAATAGAATTTTGCTAAATTGCTTAGGGTTTCATTAAGTGACTAAAGCTGGCCTAGAACTTTGAATTCTCCTGTCTCAGCCTCCCAAGTCTCTGGGATTACAGGTATGTGCCACAGTGCCAAATTGGATGTCAATATTATTTGATTGAATGATGTCCATAATTTATTTAATAATTCTTTTTTGTTGCTCATTTACTCCATTTCCAACATTCTTCAACTATAAATAATATAACTTTAGGTCATTTTCTATATTTAGGCTTATTTCCTTAAGAACGATCTCTACTAGTGTCATTATTAGTCAAAACACCTTACTTTTCCTTAAGAATACTGATACACAATGCTAAACTCTTATTTATAAAGGTTATCCACATTCCCACCAGCTATGTATACAAAGTGTGTATTTGTATGTATTACACACACACACACACACACACACACTTGAATACATGGAACATAAATGATAAAGAGTACACATACATATTATATACATACTAGTTAGTAGGAAAATATGAAAAATCTTATAATATTGATATGTAAATAGAAATACCAATTCAAACGTTAGCTTTATTGACCATAGTGAATGTAATTATTAAGAGTACTGTAGTTAGGCAGTTTATAGGTTAAATTCTAAAAGATCAGCATTCTTCAGTTCCCTAAATTAGTATGTATAAGATTGCTTACTTTGAGAAATGGTTTGTTACATAAAAGTAATATTAAATCAGTATAATGATGTAATGTCTGACTTCACCAGGAAAATATCAACTCTGGCAGGCAGGATGTTTGCAATTACTCATCTAAATTTATGATAATATGCACCTGTCTAGCATAAAAGGTGGGCCTTTAATCAGAGGGTCTTCTATTTCTTTTCATGTATGATTAACCAAAATTGGGAAAGTTTTCACATTATCTTCAGAAAGGAAAGATGAATTTAGACAAAGGTTATGTTCTTAATTTGAATATAGTTTTTTTACATGACTTTAAGAAAAGTTCAAATATATTGGCAGAGAAACAAAACTTACTTTGTTTTATGGCACTTATTTTATAGCACTGATCCATATAGTGTGCTATAAACCATTTGTATGCAACCAGTACAGATTTTGTGATCCTATAGGTAGAGTTTAAATTTGGCTTATATATTTTTTAAATGTGCAAATTCATTATATAGATGTTACTGGAAAAGAAGAATGTTTTTTTAAAGAACACAATGGTGTTTTAAAATTCCTCTACAGATACTCTTATACATTAGTATATGAAGATATGTTAAATACATATACTAACTAGATTCACAGGGTTGTTTGCTTGTCATAATCCATTAACCTGGTTACCTAATTTGACACATTTCTTTAAAATATTCAGACTTACTTTCTCCACACTTGTATTCAAATTAATAAGATTTTTCCCCCAGAAACATCAAGATGACTCAAAATATAATTTTTCATTCATTTGGCTAATAATAATTGACTTTTAGCACTAAATGTGATCTATATTCTTCCACTTTCATTTTTTCCTTTCCTAATAAAGTAACCTTTATCCTTCACATGGGGAACAGTGCTATCAAAGTCTTCCAGTACAAGGATGTACTGGTTTTTCACTTTAATATCAGAGTGGTACTAGCTGGATTCTAGCATTATGAATTAGATGCATGAATATAACCCCAAAAGCACTTTTAATAAGAAGTATATTTAAAATTCAAATTTGCTTAACAATGAAATTCTATGCTGCCCAATCCCTAACAAACAAAACTCCACATACATACCTGAATAAAACTGAATTCCCTCCAGTTTAAAGCACTGCTCACAGAAGGGATGGAAGTGACAGCCAGGAGGGAAAGCAAGCCAAGGCTCATTATGCCAAAGGAGATGTACATTTCAATTCTCCAAACCTCTTCCTCATTCCAAGAGTTTTCAATATTTGCATGAACCTAACAAGAAAAAAACGTGAATTTCCTTTTTTTTTGGTAGTACATTAACTGATTCAGCATTGAGTTTACTCTTGGCTTAAGAATCAGGTCATATATGGACACACTTAAGTTGTATTATTTCCATTTAACAAACCATTTGGAAAACCTATTATTGTTTGGTATTGTTTCTGGTGTAAGGGAAAAGAAAGGGTATGTTAAACAAAAACAGGACTGACACTTTCTCCTCCTTGCATATGTGCAAGCCGAGGGTGGCAAACAATTGCTACCACGTGTGCAGGGCATGTCTGTTACTGGGACTCTGGAATCCAAGACTGTGAAATGCCTCCTGGTTGCTTCCCCAGGAACACAAAAGAAGTACTGGCAGTTAGACTTAATTTAGAGGAACTCTTACAAGTTCGTTTATAGTTGTTTGAGTATTTTATGTACATTCTGGCCTTAGTTTAACATAGAATCCAGGCAGGGAATTTCTAAACTACTTTTGGGTCTTCATTCCCTACATGCATATCTGTGTTTGTCCATCTTTTTCTTCTTACCTTTCTTGCCTAGGAAAATAGGATTTCCTGAGGATTCAGCTCTATGAAGCTGAAATATTTATCCACTTGAATCACCTCATTAATATAATTTTCAAAAATCTAAATGCGTCATGCATATACAGTATTTTTCCAAACATCTTTCCCTTACATTGATAATTAATGTATAATCAAGTCAGACATAACTATGAATTTGTGGTAATTTTCATAGAAACTGCTTTTAGAATTATCTATTTATTCGCAAACAATATAATTAGAACATAAATCAGGGGTTTAAAGATAAGCTGCAGTTTTGACTTACATATCTATTCATGGAAAACACATTCTTACTCAATAGCTTTTTAACTTTGTCTGGTTTTAATTAACAAAACAGACTTGAAATTAAAAAGAAAAGAAAAGAGAAAAAGAAAGGAAAAAAAGGCTAATTCTCAGAGTTCCATGAAGCAATCATACCAGAAAAAGGCTCCTAGCATCTTGTTCCATATTCCTACGATACAATAAATGTACCTTGGTACATTGAGAGACTACAACCCAGATCTATCTCCCCTCCCAGTTCATTCCATAAATAAATAAATAAATAAACACACACACACACACACACACACACACACACACACTCACATATATATATATATATATATATATATATATATATATATATATATATATATATATATATTTTTTTTTTGGTACCTAGGATTGAACTCAGGGGCACTCAATCACAAATCTCAGAGTCTCTCAATCACTGAGCCACACACATTCCCAGCCCTATTTTGTATTTTTTTATTTAGAGACAGGGTCTGAGTTGCTTAGTGCCTTGCCTTCATTGAGGCTGGCTTTGAACTCTTGATCCTCCTGCCTCAGCATCACCCCCACCCCATCTGCTGGGATTACAGGCATGAGCCACCACACCTGGCTCACAAATAGACTTTTTGAGCATATACTGTGTCCAGGCAGAATTCTGGGAATCAGCCATACATTACAGAACAACAAGGGACAAAGATCCCCCCTCTCATGAACTCACATTCTGATGGGAGAAAGCAGACAACAGAAAATATAATAAACAATGAAAACAAAAGTGTGTTATGGGGTGGTAAGTGCTATTGGAAAAACAAACTTAGAACAGGATTAAGAGGGCCTGTGAGTATTGTGCCTGGGTTGGAGGCAAGTGGCGGAACTTAAAAAGTGTCCACTGTAGGCCTCATTGAGTTAAGAGCTGAGCAAAAACTTGAAGGAGGTGAGGAAGCTGAATGAGCAGATATCAAAGCCTTAGTATTCAGTTAAGAGAAGTGGTACTTTCAGAGAGCAGATGGCTTGAAGGATATCCATCTGCTAACTCAAACAATTATTTTAAGTTCTATTGTTGAAACAAGCTGAAGTAGTAGATGCTACATACTTGGACTATGATGTCTTGGTTTCTTATAAAATATAAATACTTTTACACATTTGTTTTGGTGCAGTGATCTTGACTTTCTTTGAGAAATGCTACACCAAATAGCTTCAGTGAAATCCCTCATTTTACATTTGTGGAATGGGAATTAGTGAGATCAGTCAACCTCATCATCAAGTTTCTCCCATGAAGGTCTCCCTGTGATTTTCTGGGAGAGCTAAGCACTAGAAAAGCTTCACCAAAGGAACTAGCATATTTTTCTGCTCTTTGACAACAAGAACCAACAAGACATTGTTAACAATGTCTCCTTTTTTACTGTATCCGAAATCTCAAAGCCAAAACAGAAGCTGCATAGAAATTCTTAGCCAGCAGAAGTACATACTACTTTTTTCTCCTGATCTGAGTACCTATTTTGTTTTATATATTCACTGGTTCTAATTTCATTGTATAAGTTTATCACGAGTTGCATTATTTTGTGGACCATGGTTGATTATAAAACATTACAATAATTAATGTTATTTTAAAATTAATGTTAGAAACAGTCATAACATTAAAAGGGGGGAGGGAACCGCCCAAATAACACTCAACTTCCCGGCTTGTATTCTGTAAAGGAGATAGTAGTTGTTTTTACCTGAAATGATTTTGAATGAGTCACATAATTCTTATGCAAAATAACTGTTTAAAGAACAATTCTTTCCCTCCCAAAATATACCAGCAGAATATTTCCATGACAAGGTATATAAAATATTACACTATTTTAAATCTTATGTTTCACAATTTATATTGATAAAGCTGACTAGCGTCAGATAAATAATAAGCACTTTCAGTACCTGCTGATAAGCCATGTTGAGAAACAAGTATCTTTCTGACCTTCTCATCGGCAAGCAGAGGCTGTAGGCAACATGAACAACAGTGAAGAAATAACTTAGTAATCCGAGTTGTTTCCTGCACTGTAACCAGGTCTCCAGCCAAGGTGGAAATCTCCTATACTTGGTGCCATAATAAAGCTGATATGCAGCTGCCAGGAGACCTGCTAGGTATACCAGAGACAACAAAGTAATGGCAACTATAGGCAAGGTTTTATTCACAATCTCAATAGGAATCTTGTAAAAGTCACTCTGCTGGTTTCTTGCATATGGATGTATCACATCTCTGACAAAAGAATAAAGAAAGAAAAATGTGGACAAGCTTATGGCTACCACTACTGGCCCCCTCCAGAGAGTAAACAGGCGCAGGGGTAAATTTTCAATCTCCCTGGCTGATGATAATGATCCCAAGTCAACAGGAATGAAATTCAACTGGCGGGCAAGTTCAATAACCTGTTGTCGAGCTTGAATATTGTTGCTGCATATGTAAACCTGCAGGAAAAACAAAAAAACTCATGATTGGTTTATAAAAGTTGCATTCATCACATGCTCTATTTAATCCATGATGCATCACTTGTAAGGGCTTTGAGCAATGCAAATGATTAAAATTCAGGAGATAAAGCACTGATTAATTTACCAACCTATTATCAATAGATTTTAAATAATGTCATTAAAAACAAACACACACAAAGTTCTTATCACCTATGATAACATGAAAATAAAGTATAAAAAAAAATCTAGTGGAAACCTGGGATCCACACAGGGGAGTCCTCAGGGCAAGGGAGGCAGCTGGAAGGAAAGGTGCACTTTTCTAGGACCCTCAGTTTAACAGCAGCAGCAAAGTGTCCCCTTCAGGCACTGGTGGAATATGAGCTGCTGGCAATCTCTGCTCCTCCCCAGCTCTATAACTCTTGTAGAAAACAGGGTGGGGCTGGCTCTTCTTGATTTTGTGGACAATATTTAGTTCTGGATTGTAGTGATTCTGCCTCGTAGGTAATTATAAGCACCACCTTTTACTGATATTCAGCAAGAGTGAATGTGGGCATGAACTTTGGATGGTGGCATTTGCAATTAAAAACCTCTAAATTATGTTATGATGCTGTACGATTTATAAAATTTAGGTTTAGAACCCAATTCAGCAAGTATCTGAAAAACTATGGATAATCTCAGGTATATTACTGCTTTGGTAATTTTATAAAATGTTTTCTTCTTTAAATAATGATGCTATTCCTGACAAAATAAAAATAGTTAATTTAAATAGGAAAGCAACTTCCATTTTTTAGGACTAAAATATTATCTCTGTAGGAAATGTAATAATAGTATAGGTGGTGTTGAGGCTAGACTTTCAAATGAACAAAACCTGACTGGTACTGTAATGGAGTTAAAAAATTCAACAAATATTTGTTAAGCACCAAGTTCATTGCAGGAGTGAGCTACTGTTACTAATGGGTAAGTCATCTCACTTAGGGCTAGAAAAATATTGGTATAAAGTCTCCAGTAATGTTTGGGGAAAACAAATTTCTAAATATATTACCAAAAATGTTTGTATAAAGGCTCTGAAATAAGCCACACTGCAACATTTGCATGCTGAGTCTATATACACAATGGTAGCTATGTAGAGCTCTTTGGACCATGAATTTCAGCTAACATTAGCCAGTAGAATTCTATACCATTATACAAACATTCATGAACTTCTAACATGGAGATTCTTTTATACCAAAGAAATAAGAAAAGCATTCTAAATTAATTCATTATAGTTGTGACAATGGAGTAAACCTTTTTTCTCATAAGTGATAAAATATTATAATAAATCTAAAAGTATAAACCAAACACTCCTAAAGGGGCACACCCACTCTGAAATTACAAATTAAACTATTCCTGTAGCTCAGTTTGAATTTAACCATTGTTCCTCATTTTTTTCCATTAGAAAATTTAAATAACAAATATGAATGAAGGATTAAATTCAGGTTTGACTCTCAGGTCCTCGCTCTAATTTGCTTTATGTTTATCCACTGCAAAACTTTGGTGGATATGCAACAAAACAAAAAGGACTAAGAAATAACTTCAAGAAGTTGGGGGTGTAGCTCAGTAGAACATGTGCTTAGCATGTTTGAGTGAGTCCCTGAGTTTGATCCCCAGTATTGAAAAAAGAATTTAAAAAAAAGAACAGAAAAAAAGAAAGAAAAGGAAATAGGCTCTGGGAAAATATGTATTGTTTTGCTAGTCTTTAAAATAAAGAAAGTAAATGGCAGGGCTGGGTTTGTGGCTTAGTGGTAGTGTGTTGCCTAGCACGAGTGAGGCACTGGGTTCGATCCTCTGTACCACATAAGAATAAATAAATAAAAGAAAGGTATTGTATTCATCTGTAATTAAAAAGATATTTTAAAAAGGAAACTGAATTATTATCAGCACTCTGATATACACCATATAATGATATAATGCATTTATTTTCTAAGGAATGTTTAACAGCTATCTTTATGGACAAAAATCGTAACATCATTTTATCATATTTAATTTTAACACATAAGCACAACTTTTTCAAAGTACACTATTTTATGTGTTTACTTTTAGAAATAAAAGTAAAATTCATTCCAGGGGCACCAACAGAACTTGCCATCTGTTTCACTTTCAAATTGAACTAGATAAAGAACTATCCATCCATAGATGCTTGCTCAAAGTAAATGTAAGAAATCTAGTCTTTACCTGTCCTACACGGGTTGAAATCTACCCTTAAACTGTACTACTTTATATTCTATGAATATTTAAAAATAAAAAAGTCCTTTAGTCTAAAATACTATTTAAAGGATCATATTGAATAGTATTTTATTCAGAGGTAAAATACTGTGTTACCCAGTAGCTTTTGCCATGGAGGAAGAAGGGGAAGAAGAAGGAAGACAGGAAGGGAGAAGGGAAAGAAGGAAAGAAAAAGACTTGTCTGTTACTGTTTCTGTTTTGGAGGACTCCAGGAGAGAATCAATGCACTGTCACATCATTTATCAGCTAAACTTGCCTTTTCTTTAATTAACTAGTTATGACAGAAATGTCATATTTTTCAGCTTTCCTCATAATTTTTGGAAATAGAAATATGCCTTTATAAGGTCAGGACATTAATCTTAAAATGCTCATATACAGTTTTCAAAATAGTCATTGGAGAATGTCAGAGTTTGGTTTTAAAATATCTGCTATTTGTTAACCACCAAATACCAGATAAATAAGAATGAAGTTCAAAATTACATACCTGACGGCTGGCATCCTTAGGTCCTAACTGAAGTGCCCAAGCTGAAATAACGTTAAATCCTTTGACAATCAAGGAATCCGGGAATAATGAAGCCAAATATTCAGCATTGGATTCTGGGTATTGGTTTATCCTCATGTTATTGCTCACATCAATCAGGATTTTACCCACAAGCAGATGCCTCAGGTCCCATAGAGAGGTGTAATGTTCTCTATGTATAGCAACAAATATTATATTTGTTTTTGTTAGAGCATCTTCATGATGGGTGACATCTACCACGTGAGGAAAAAATTCAGATGCAAATTTAGGATTTCTACTTCCTATGACCACATGATAGCCACATCTAATAAGCCGAATGGTCAGGGATTTGGCAAAATCCCCACTTCCGATTACACCCACAGTGACCTTTCTTGCATCTTTGATACCATTTATTCCATTAGGCAAAAACGTTTCACTAAGGCTCTTAGGGCTTCCCATCATAGAGATCGATTCCATGATATGGACTCTTTCAGGGTCACCAGGAATATCCTAGGGGAGAGAAAATACAATGTTCACCAATTACCTAATGCCAAACTTAGAACACTTCTAGACATCGTAATAATGTCAGGCATTTCTAGTGGTAAAATATTTTGGCATGCTGTATAACCTAGAATACAGCAAGATACCATTTGTAAGCTTAAAAAAAAGGATTTTTTAGCATCTTTAATTTTATTTATTTATATATTTTTTAATGTGGTGCTGAGGATCGAACCCAGTGCCTCACATGTGCTAGGCAAGTGCTCTATGACTGAGCTACAAGCCCAGCCACTAAAAAAGGATTTCTAAATGGGAAAATTAACTGGCACACAGCTAATCTGCCAAGTAGGACTTCTCAAGCTTTAATGTGCATACAAGTTACTTGGGCATCTTGTTAAAATGTGGATTCTGATTTAATAGGTTTGCAGGAGGTGGAGAGACACAAGACTCTGCTTTTCTAATAAAGGTGCTGCCGTACCAGGGGAAAGAGATTGAAGTTTCCACTCAGAACGTCTTTACAAAAACATAGTCTAACAAGCACAGTCACTCTGCTTTCAGCAAATCAGACAGCACATCAGAAATGCAGCTAGAGGCAAAGAAAACGACCTTGATGCCAAGTAACAACTTAAAAGAAAAGACAGAAAAACCATAACAAACAAACAACCTTTTAAACCAAAATTGTCTAGACTCATTCAGGATGCAGTCTGTAAATTTTTCTATACATTTCATAACTAGTGATCATCATTAAATGAGAGTAAGATAAATCAGTCAATAAACAAACCCTTGGGCTGGGAATGTAGCTTAGTGATAGAGCACTTGCCTAGGGTGAATGAGACCCTGGGATCAATCCCTATTGATGCAAAAAAGAAGAAAAAATAAAACAAAACAAAAAAACTCTGTCACTTAAATAATACCTTAAGAAAAATAGGCATCAAAATATAAAAAGGTTTAATTCTATCATTTACCCTATCTATATCTTCCAACTTATTGAGAAAGATAGCTTCTCTATGAAAATAGGTTTAATAATGTATTTATGGTCTTAAATTACACAGTACTTAGGAAATATTTTTCTTCCCCTTTTATTCAATGGCTGCAAAGACTATGATGGAGTTATTTTTCCTGAAAAAAAAAAAAGTTTTTTTTTTTCCTTCAGTACTGGAGATTGAACCCATTGTGCTCTACCACTGAGCTATGTTTCTGACCCTTTTTAAAATTTTTACTTTAAGACAGCATCTGGCTAAATTGCCCAGGCTGGCCTTGAACTTGTGATCCTCCTACCTCAGCATCCTGAGTCACTTGGGTTATAGGCACATTCCACTGCACCTGGCCAAGTTATTTTTTATTATTTGAGTGAGTAATATATTAAATGTCTATATTTGTAAGAACTTGCTCAATACAAATCAGATTGCCATGAATCAGTGTCACTGTCGAGTATGAACGAAAAATATCCCATTCTATCCCCATTGCACAATCTCTTTTACATTTGCAGCAGATGTTGATCACTTTAGAGGATTTAATGGATTTTACAGGCAGAGGTGGAATGTTTAAAAAAAAAACATGTTTTTTGTTCGTTTTGTTTTCACTAAATGAAATTTCAAATTACTGGAGTTAGAAAAATCAACTTCTTACCCTAGAAATGGGTCACATTCAATGACTACAAATATTAGTAAATTAAACTTTAGAAAAACAATACTAATAGTAATATTACCTAATACTTACATAGCAATATGGTTTCAACTCTGTCTTGTGCTTTATATATTAACAACCTATACAACTACCCTATGATATAGGTGCTACTGTCATACCCTTGACCACTTACCTACCCCTAATTATTACATTATCTAAGGGTGAAAGGGTTACTAGATTTGGACACAGAAAGCCAAGTTTCCTATATCTGGGTCCTGAGTATATATATGATAGCATCTCCTAAGATACAAGAATTGCAAAATCTTTTAATCTAATGATGATGATAATCAAAGTCATCTTTTTTTTTTTTTGTATTGAACTCAAGGTTACTCAACCACTGAGTCAAATCCCCAGCCCTATTTTGTATTTTATTTAGAGACAGGGTCTCACTGAGTTGCTTAGCACCTTGCTTTTGCTGAGGCTGGCTCTTAACTTGTAATCCTCCTGCCTCAGCCTCCTGAGCCATTGGGATCGCAGACGTGGGCCACCATGATCAACGATCAAGGTCTTTTCAAACTAAACACCAAACAAAAACTAAATAATATCAGTTATCTCTTTATTTTTTACAAAAATAGCTCATACCTCTTCTGTAGATCAGAATGTGAAGAGATAAAGAATATACTAGGACCTAATAACATCACCTATGGGTCCCCCATTACACCACACGTTTTATACATATGAACGGGTGACTCTGGTCTAACATGTTTGAACCTTATTCACATAAGAACCTAATGACATGTTCTAACTGGACCCTTTAATAGTGTAGCTATTGCTAAGTGAGGAAATTGGCCTATAAATGAGACTCTTTCATTATGGTGTTAAGAATACGAAAGCATGGGCTGGGGATGTGGCTCAAGTCGTAGCGCGATTGCCTGGTACTCGTGCGGCCCGGGTTCGATCCTCAGCACCACATACAAACAAAGATGTTGTGTCTGCCGAAAACCAAAGAATAAATATTAAGATTCTCTTTCTCTCTCTCTCTCTCTCTCTCTCTCTCTCTCTCTCTCTCTCTCTCTTAAAAAAAAAAGAATACGAAAGCATGATTGAGAGAGCACAGGCAAACAACATCTTCAGTGAATCTGAGATGGATTGTTTATTGCTGGGGCATAAACATATCATGCTTGTGTACGATTTCATGGTTCGTAGAGTGTTTTCACAAATAATATTATTTTATTTAATGCTCAGATGGTTGTAGAATATACAGTATGCCTTCCTTAAAAGAGGAGCAAATGGGCTCAAAGAACTTTAGCAGTTTGCCTAAGAGTGAAGTTTGTAGTGACACAGTAAGGATTCTCATTCTGAGACTGCAGTGCGAATACTATATGGGGAATCTTAAAACTGTTTAGCATCTCCAAGTGTCATCCATAACTATGCTTTCTAAGAACAATACTAACTAAATAGCTAAAATATGAATCTTAACCAAGGACAGTTTTAGATACATCCACAATTACACCTTAGGAATTTTAGATATGAAACTTAAAATACAGTCAAAATAATTCCCATGTTTTGGGGCTGGAGTTGTGGCTCAGTGGTAGAGCACTTGCTTAGCATGTGGTGAGGCCCTGGGTTTGATCCTCAGCACCACATATAACTAAAAGATCCATTGACAACTAAAAAAATAAATTAAAAAATAATTCCCATGTTTTGGATCAAAACCAATGATATGAATGTATTAGTATTACAAAACAGAACATGATTGGTTGCTGTGTAACTTTTGAAGAACCCCAGATAGCAACCCACATATCATCTGGGATATAGTGAAGATACATAATGCTAAAGGGGAAGAAAGGAATGACCAGGAAGTATGTAAATATCCTTCTGGACTCACCTAGACCCAGACCCGGACCCAAGGGCAACCCATCTCCCATGAGCACTGGGTAACTATCTGATATTGATAACTGCACAAAAACTTATCAATTTCTAATTTGCTAAGCTAGTATTTTGGATCAGCTGAGATGAAGTTATTAACACTTGTGTTACCCATGAAAACTAAGGTCAACATCTGTTTAAGAAAGCTTATGTTGCACATTTCCATTGACAAGGAATGAAGCAACTATAATCTCAAGGCAGATCTACCCAACTATGAAGCCACATGAATTTATCCAGGCCAGTGTGTGCTTTGTACATAAGAGATAAAAGGCAAGAGAAGTCATGGTGCTCACACTCAGGAAGTTTATGTTCTTATTTGGAAGAGACAGAAAGTACTTTTGTAATCAAAAGTATAATAAAATCCTCTCATCATAAGTATATAATTAGGAATTACACTGTATGGTCAGAGTGTACCCTAATATCACGTGGTGTTTGTTGTTCCCTTTACTTCAAGTCATTCTTTCTTGTGTGTGTAAATAGAGTAATAAAATTGTATTTATGAACTAATTTCTAATTCACCCAGAGCTTCCATAAAATCATTTGATAACAGTGCACTTAAAACTAGAAGTAAAGCTACAAGTAATTTTTGTGTGTGTGTGTGTGTGTGTGTGTGTGTGTGTGTGACGTGATCTTTAAAGTCCTAGAGCACTGGTTGCAATTAAAAATATATATGGAGAGGAGACAGTAGGAAGTTTTTCATACAATTATGCAACTTAAAGAATTATCCTTCACTTGGAGAGTAAGTATTCTTCTGGGTTAAAATGACCTTTTTTCATAAAGGGATTGTGATAACAGTTGAGTTGGCAATCCTGTGTAGCTCCTTTCCCTCCTTTGTATTTTATGCTCCATAAAACCAGGTCTGAGGGCTACTCTTCATAGATGTGAGGAAGCTCTAGGTGAAAGCTCTCCTTTAGCTAGAAAGAAAAACCTCTGGGGAGCAGCCAGGAGCTCTGGAGGGAGGCCCCTGCAACTGCCTAATAATATGCAGAGGATAGGGGCACACTCTGTGGAAGGAATAGCAAACATCCCAAATTTTCTGTGACTAGCTAGTGATTTACTCCTACATCCTTTGGGTCGCATTAAGATAATCCCTAAATTCTCTTGGTATTTGAATAAACAAAACCCAACTGTTTATCTATGACAATAACAAGTTTCTGTAGTGGGAAAGAGTGGTTTTGTTTCGAGGTTTACATTTTTTTTTGGAAGTTCTCAACCCCTGCAGAAAACCCCAAAGGCAAAGCTATAATTCTACTTGAAACAGGAATGTGATTTCCTAATGCAGTGGCTCTCCCAGTGCTGTCCTTGAGCCAGTGGCATCAAATCAGCATCACCTGGGAACTTGTGGTAATGTGAATTCTCAGGGCCCACCCTGACCTCCTCAGTCAGAGCCCCTGGGGGTGGAGTCTGGCAATCTGTGTTTTAACAAGCCTTCCTTATGACTCCATGCATGTTAAAGTTTCAGAACAACTACCCTAATGTAACACATCCAACCATTATTTGCTGTTTGCCTGAATAACTCAGATTATTAAATCTTTTGCCTCAGCTGAAACTTGGATGACTTGAAAAGCATTTTCCAAAAATTGTGAATGAGAGAGATTTTATGAAAACTATATAGATTTGCTCTTTGAAGTTCTGTTTATAACTGTTGCTATTGCAAATGACAACATTTCAGTCTTAGATTTAAGTGTCTTGTGTTCATATTTTATAGGAACAACTAAGGAATTTTCAGAAAATACAGTAATGTTATAGTTAAAATCAACCGACCCCAAGCTTTCCAGTATCCCCAAATGACCAGAATTTTGATGAGACAAATTCAAAATAATAAGTAATTTCTAAACTAATTCTTAGGTTTGGTATGTTATTTCAATAAACCTTTACATGGGTAGGATTTTAAAACATTTCTAGGTCCTAAATCCCCCCCCAAAATTTTACGTTCATTACATTATAACTACAAAATCTGGAAAAAAGTCCAATTCATGTTAGAAAGATATTCAATTTTAAAAAAAAGTTCTGATTATATCTAGTTAGTCCAGAAATTTAGTTTAAAATTTCAGTAAAAATTAAATTCAGTAAATTTTTTAAAAAATTTCCTATAATAATTTCAGCTAATAAAATTTTGTATCATCTTCGATAAATTAAAACAACATCCCCCCAGTGCCTCATCCATTTTTCTTTTATGTATGGGGCAGAGAAAAATACTGTATGCACCCCTACAACTCACAAGTGTAACTTGCTATCTCTTGTAGAACCATGTTCTCCCTGTGCATACTTGGGATTTCATAACACTGCAATTACCACAGCCATGAGGTATGTCTAAATGAACCTGTGCATAGCATGTCACAGCATGGCTAAAATAACTTCCTATCTGATAACCTCCTTGTAGATAGTGCATAGAGATAAGGACACCTATGATTATTGGATAGTAAATACAGTCTTTTCTGTGTTGCAGTAATTCTCTTGCAAATAACCGGTTTAGCATTCTAGCCTCTCTGCAAACTCATTTCCATCATTTCAATGCCTTACCATGTCTCTGGTTACAAATGGTACCAGTACCCACTGACTGCTATCGGCTGTAGGTGTCTCTGATGATTGACATCAATTAGCAATCAGTCTGCCACCAAACAGCATAATGATACCCATCCATCCACTCATCAATCCCCACCAACTCATCGATCCAACATCTTATTGAGTCCTACCTACAAGGCATTCAGTTCAGGATTGATACTCCAACAACACAAAACAGGCATTAGTTTCCTAGCTATCTAACCAACATAATGAAATTATAAATGCTGAAGCATACACAGCAACTTTAAAAAAACTTTATTGACGTATAATTTATACATACAATTTCTCCATTTTAGGTACACAGATAAATGACTTTGAGTAAATTTACAGAGTGATGCAATCATTTTCATCTCAAGTTACCTGTTACTATTCAGATTTTAAGAAAAGTGGCAAAGGGCAAAAATCCTCTTTTAAAAAATCCTACTTCCCGCAAGATTCTGAAATGCCACTGGCTAGCAAATGTGACCTGAGCTTCTCTGCTTCGGCTTGGTACTTTGGTAGATATGAAAGGGCCCACTGCTTCTGTAGGAAGAAGGATAAACTGCAGTCTTAGAACTACTGCCTGTCCTCACAGGGTATCAAAGGAGCTATGAAAACAGTAGATCTCAACCTTAGCTGCACACTGGAATGACCTAGGAGACTGAAAACATAGTGATCCCAGGCATCGTTATTAATTAGTCTGGAGTTCAGCCTGGGCATCAGTACTTTTTAAAGAGATCCTCAAGTATAAAACATATACATCTGAAATTGAAAGCAACTCTACTAAAAGATTCAGGATTCAACTTAGTACTTATATGCTATTTGGAGACAGCAGGTGTGGCTTTTTGTCTCTCATTTATGTCCATTTTTACACTGCTGTTTGTAATAATGAAAAAGAACACTAGTGAGAACATAGCTATTGGTCCTGAATACAGTAAGCTGAAGAATATGTAAGCAGTCCTGTTCCCTTTCCCACTGAAGCAGAAGCAGTACAGAAGATCCACTTACTATTTTGCAATCTTCTCTCTAATCTGTTCTGGAAAGGGCAATGCCATTCCTTAAAATGTGTCACCCCACCACACAAAATACTTTGTTCCTGTTGTTTCATAACATTCAAAATCCAGACAGTGTCTCTACTTTCTGTCCTGTAAGAGGGCTGTTATGGTTTAGATACAAGGTTCCCCTAAAATCCCATGTGAGAGACAATGCAAGAAAGCTTAGATGTGCAAAGATTGAGTTAGGAGAGCCTTAACCTAATCAGTGCATTAATCCCCCAAAGGGATTAACTGGGTGGTAACTGAAGGCAGCCAGGGTGTGGATGGAGGAGGTGAGTCACTGGGGGCATGCCTTTGGGGTACATATTTTGTCCATGGTAAGGGGAGTCTCTGCTTCTTGGTGGCTATGTCCTGAGCCACTTTCCTCCACGACACTCTTCTGCCATAATCTGTATTACCTTGGACACAGAGTTATGAAGCCACCTATCTAGGGATCCAGACCCTGAAACTGTGAGCACCAAATAAACTTCTCTAAAATTGTTTTAGTAAGGTCTTTTGGTCACAGCAGTGAAAAAGCTGACTAAAATAAGGGGCTCCTCTTCTTAGTTCTCCAGACATCACAGGTCCTAGTGACCTTAGCAGACTAGACTTTTCAAGTGGACTGACTTGCTCTGGAACACAGCTTCTCAAAGCTTAATACAAACGTGACTATGGGGAATCTTGCTAAAATGCACAGAGATTGTCTAGGTCTGAGGTGAGGCTGAGTTATACATTTCTCACAAACTCCCAGCTGATACCCATGGTGCTGGTCCATGGTCACACTTTGGCTAACAAAATCTTAGTCTCTTTATCTTTTCATGTGACGTTATGTACAGGTAAACTAGATTAAATAATAAAGCAATGTCATTTACAGAAGGTTTTGTTTTTATGATGTCTAGGAAATAAACAGTTAAAGGTTTGTGAAATCACCTTGATTTTCTTTCTCTGAGTTTGTTTCCTTTGTTAAATGGAAAACAAAGAGGTTGTACTTGACTCCTGTGGTCCTTTCCAACAGTAAACTTCTTTTGATCCTAAGTCTTGAATGAGTGTTTGATTTGCTGTATGCATTTAATGCTCGAGAGTGGATTATCAAGATAAGAAAATTCAATTACACTCAGCTACATAACCTGCTAAAGCTTTCAGTTTAGGATTCCTTGACATTCCTTTAGCTGACAGGCAGCTGTTATGCTATGTTAATTTTGAAAAATAGAACTTAATTTGTTTTGTGAAGAAACATCTAGGGCATTAATTATTGGATAACAATAACTCAAAATTGCCCTCAGAGATTTTGATGACATTTGCAATCTGCTGGCTTAGATAGGTTATCAAGAAATGTAATCCTCCAGGGCCACAAGATGAGGTAATATATTCTTTGTAATTCCACATCTGAACTTCTCTTCTTTGTCTCCGTGAAAACACCCTGCTCCTTTGCAGCTCATGGCATCTCATAATACCCTCTCAAGCTTACTCCTCATCACTGGAGACCATGGCCCCCAGTGCATATACAGTTGGTCTTTGTGATCCAACAACTACCGTACCTCTCCAGGACTTCCTCATTCCTGGGGATGAACCATTCAACCTCAGGGCCTCTTATTTCCTTGACTTATGCATCAAAGGCAATGAATCCTTGTCTTCACACCACCTCAGTCATTCACTTCCTGGTATCTTCAAGCATTATCTCTTAGCCTGCTGATAACCCCAGTTTAAATATTCATACTTATAATTCTAGACAGCAAAATAACTCTGATCTATGTATCTCACATTTCTTTTTTCTTTCCCCATCCACCTGTTCCTAGTTAAACCCAGCCTAGATTTCATGGTGCATATTAAAAGTCACTCCCTTGAAAAGATCCTTAACTCTGACTCTCCATCATATGTTGAGTATCTGTACCCACGTTGGTGAAGACTGCTAAGAAAAAAATCATAAAACCAACTTTCTCACCTTAAATTCATGATCATCAGCTTCACCTGATCACCTATCAAAGGCCTACCCTTTCTGTCTTGGAGACCATCCCTTTTTACTTCCCAAGGGGGTACGGTTATGACCTTCCTCAGTGACCTCCCAATCATAACACCATGAAAACTAAACTTTTCTCCCACCCAGTCCTGTTTCTATTCACCCCAAATACTATCTCAGTGGATGGTACCATTACTCACCAGTTGCTCAGGTCAGAAATCTGACAGCCACTCTCTACTCCTTGCTTTCCCCAACCCTTGGAATAAAATCCAACCCAACTCCTGTTCTTCAAAATATTTCTTCAATTCCTCTTCACGACATCATTCTAGTCCAGGTGCCTATCATTTCTTACCCCAATTCGTCATAACACTTTTCTTTCTTCTTCTTTTTTCTAAGATAGGCTCTTGCTATGTTGCTTAAAGTGGACTTACACTGGTGGGCTCCAGCAATCCTCCCACCTAAGTCTCACAAGAAGCTGGGACTAATGGTGTAGGCCACCCTGCTCAGCTTGCAAACATTTTCTAAAGAGTTAGTCCATCTTCTCCTTTGTCCTTTCAAACAAACCATTCTCCACATAGCAGCTGAGTTTTAAAACACACATCATAAAATATCTCTCCCTCCTAAAAATCAATGGCTTCTTCAACACACCACCTTCCTGACTATGATCTAAAAGGTCCTGAATGGGCTAGCCTCTTCTCACCTTTCTAATCTCATCCTGAATGACCCCAAATCCCTATTGCCTAGCCACAGCATTCTTTTCTGTAAGTAGAAAAGACCAGTCATTTTCCCATCTTGGGAACCTTGCATATGCTGTTCTGTCTTTACTACAATGATTCACCCCAGATTTTTACCACCTTTTCCTTTTCATCCTTATTAAACTTGCTTTGTAATAATTTTATGTGAGTGTTTGTATACAATTCACTATCTCCCTCATCAGACAATAAAGCTCTTTGAGGGCAGAACCATGTTTGTCTTATCCATCAGTTCCTCCATACCGTTTGGCATATAGTAATTAAGCATGTAGTAAATATTCTTTGTTATTGATTGCATCAAAAATTCCAGGGCCAAAAGAACTGTAATAGGTCTCTAAGTCAGACCTCTCTTTAGGCTGATTTAAGACATGTGGGCCCAAATGGAGTGATATGTCAATGTCTTAGTTTCTTTAATGTCATGGTTATGGGCTAAGCAGGGAGTAAAGGCACCTCCACAGCCTAGCTTTTCAAACTGTTGGTGCATCCTCTGTCTCACTACTTTCTTTTTGAAGATTGAACCCAAGGGCACTCTACCACTGAGCTACATCCCCAGTCCTTTTCTTAATTTTTAAAAATTTTATGATAGGGCCTTATTAAATTGCTCAGGCTGGCCTTGAACTGTGTCCTCCTGTCTTAGCCTCCCCAATAAGGGATTACAGGTGTACACTACTGCACCCAGCTCTTTTTCACTCTGGTGTATGAATTATAATATTTTCTTTAAAAAGATGTCTTTATCTGTGCTGGTTTTTTTCAGTATTAAAACACATTTTATGCTCATTCACCACAAGTACATTTTCCATGACACCAGTACACTAGAAAGTGATTTGGATAGATGTTTAAATTGCTATCTTCCAAAATTAGCTCTATTTATCATTATTGATATTGTCTATTTCCCCCACCATCAATAGACTGCCTGGCTAAGAGGCAGAAACTGCAACATTCCAATGGCAGCCAGTGTAGTTGCTCTTATGTTTCTACATATTTAGGATGGGCATTTTTCACTTTCCAAATATCCTCTCTCTAGGCTTTGAAGCAACAGAAAAAGAGATGCAGAGTGAAAACAATGTATATACACACATATAGTGTTTGAGAAAGAAGAAAAACAGATTAAGAAAATGAACAAATAAAGGAGGGGAAAGGAGGATAAAGAGGTGCTTTGAACTAAAAGGTTCAAAACAGTCTTGTTAAGGGGACTAGATAGAATCTCTTCTAAGCCATGAGGGCGGGGTGGGGGCAGGAGTCTGAATTTTGTTTCTCCCTAAATGATGAGCAATAATTAACCATGGCCTGGAATAAGTTTCTCCATCTAAAAAAACTATCTGCCTGAGGAGTGAAAACTGACACCAATCCTCCACAGGGTGGGGGAGATAATAAATGGAAATCTCTGGACAAAAATTCTCTTTATCTCTCTGCTCTATTTTAAGAGCAAGATTTTTAGGGCATAATTTTCAACAAGTTTTGGCTGAGGCTGAATACAGGGCTCAAAGATAATTTAGGACACTCAAAGAAGCCAATTACTTTCTAGCACAAAATGGCCTAAACACACCACAATTACATTACTGGGTAATAAAACGACTCCTAGAAATACCTGTTCGCACAGCAGGGTGGCTTGATCTTCAATGAAATGCGCTGCATCAACCCAAAGTGGCAGGTAGACTAGCTGGGAGAGCAAAGTAACCTGCCTGTCCTTTCCCTTTCTGGCACATCCTACCTGGGACGAAGTCTCTGTTGGCCTCCCTTCTCCTGGGCCCAACCTCAGGACTTTCCGGGAGCTCCAGAAAGAGGAAGAGGAGTAGGGAGCGGAACTGGTGGAACAGACCCTTCTTCACGCATCCCACTCCCCTCCTCCAGCTGCCCGGAGATCAGGAACCCCGCCAGCCCAGGGCGGACGTCCGCAGAGGGCGCGGGATTCAGGTAGATGTCTGCAGCGCGTGGCGCTGACTGCATCGTGACCCTCAACTCCGCCGCGACCTCCTCTCTGGTGTTCCCCAGCCCGCTCACCTCTGCGCCTTCCGCGCCGGGCAGGGGCAAGCCCAGCGGCTCCCCGGGCGCGGCGCCGGCTTCCCAAGGGCCCGGCCGGGCTCCAGGGCCTACGGACTGTTTCTCCGGCTGGCGGCTGGGGGTGGTTGCCGTGGCGTTCGCGCTCGGGCTGCTTCCCCGCCTCCCCGGGCTGGAGAGCTCAGAGCCAGGAAAGAGGGAGGGAGGTTCGCTGGAGGCCGACCTCGCGGTGACGCGCCGCTAGGGGCTGCGCGTCCGAAGAGCGCGGAAAACGGAGAGGGCTGGGGGATGCCACTGGAGTAGGAGAGCCAGAGCCAGGCAGCGCGGAGAGAAACCTGGCAGCGCGCAGGGCGCTCGGGAGTGCGTGGGGGCATCTGGGGCGGACTACGTGCATTGAGGGGGAGCAAGCAGAGAGCCTGGGTAACTCGGCTTCACAGTTTTGCTCCCCCAACTGGGCGCAGCTGAGGATCCGCTTTCGCCTGCGGGGATCCCGTGGTCTCCTGGATATTCCTCTCCAAGCAGCTCTAGAACAATAAAGCCCACTTTTATACCTTGCTGATCCAGACTTTGCTTTTATTAGCATACCCCCACCCCAGTTCCCACCTCCCTACTCTTAGTTCCTAACAAGCCTCTAAAAAACTGCGCCTTTCCTTCATCTTTTGGCCGAATTGTGTCCTTGGAATAGAATATTCAGATGTGCCCTTTCATGAACCACATTTTAAAACTCCCTGGGATAGGAGGATCCTCACTCTAGTGGACTGCAGAGATTATTCTGTGGACTCTGACCTTCACTCTAGCTGGGGCCGCTGGAGCTTTGGTGTTGGGAAAAAGGTTAGACCAGCAGTCAGGAGACCTTCGTTCCTATGAAAGCCCATTAACTCCAAGGACTGCAATGGCCTTGGAATCTTTAAGAGATCTCTGAGCTGTGAAAGAGCACCTTGGACTCGGGTATTCTGTATATTTTCTTCCTGCTTATTATCAAGTAGACAGGTATCCTTCATCTTTTCTGTTGAAGGTGTCAATAAGAAGAAAACAACAACAACAGCAACTTTATTTTTGCATATAAAAATCAATTTATAAAAAAATTCTAAAATTGGGGTAATTTTTTTTCAAACATTAGTAAATTTCCATTTCAGCAAATTAAATTTAAAATGATCTCCCCCGGTGGTTTATTAATTAGGAAAAGCAGAACAAAACCAGAAGGGGGTCTTGGATCGATCATTGGGGCACTGCACTTTCCCCTGTGTAGTCTCTACAGGTTAACCTTTGCAAGGGCCGCTTTGGAAATACATCCTTTGTTTGACTTAAAATGCACCCCTCCCCCACTGCCAAATACTATTCAGGTTTAAAGTTTAGATATAAGCTAAGCTTTTAGTGATATGTCAGGATGTGGGGGACTAAAATACTTTCCATTTTGGTAACTTAAAAAAATCACTAAATTTTATAGTAATTTTTATTTCACTTCAACTACTCTCAAATAATGAAATTAGTGGGTTTTTTTTTCTTCTTGCACTTCTGTAAGACTGATGGAGGAAGGTGATGAATCTTAGCAATGAATGAAAATATGTAGCTTTTCTCTGTGTTTTCTTTTAAGTAGCATTATATCATAAAACTAAGTTATTGTATAAAACAAACAGGTAAGCATTTAAACACACACACACACATATATATATATGTGTGTGTGTTAAAATGCATGACTTACATATATACACATACACACATGCATATATATGTGCTTGTTATGGATACTGTGTGTATGGATATTGAACTGTACCACTGAGCTATATCCCTATCCCTTTTTATTTTGAGATGGTGGGACTAAGTTGCCCAGCCTGACCTTGAACTTAGGATCTTTCTGCCACTCCAGTACATTTCAAATATTTTAAAAGCTATCTTAACATGGGCTGTAATTATCCAGAAATAATATGTGAAATCACTTATCCCCAAAGAGAATCAATGAGTCAACAGTTTGCAGTTGCCAGAAGGAATATCTGATTATTATACTTGAACTATTAAAATAAGCAAACATCCTTGATGGAAGACCCAGTATTGCCAAATGTGTTCCCGAAGATGCTGGTGTTGATGCAAAACACAGTTCCTTTCAGTTCACTTCATGGTAACTGTCATTTTTACCACTGTTTTTAAGTTGGGAGTTTCAGAGTTTAAAAATGATTTCACAAGACTTTTCCAGGTCATGAGGTACTCTGAGAAATCTCCTCAGTTCCCTGAAGTAGTAAGTTATTCCACTAAAGCATAGCAATAATTTATTAAACGAATCCCTAGTGGCCGAGATTTGTTAACACAATTTTTCTCTGAAGTTATTATAAAATTGAATAACTTTAGAATGATAGTTCCCAAAATGTATAACTTCAAGTACTAGTCCACCCAGATGTTCCTCTGGCAATTCATTTACTACAAAAATATTTATTGAGTTCCTGCAATATCCCTTGGCTGGAGTCTCGGCGGAATAATGGTGAAGAAGACAGATATTGCTACCTGTCTTGATAGGATTTATAACTTGGTGGGAAAGATAAATTAGCAAACCCAAGTGCAAATAATATTTATACAAATATATTTATGTAAGTAAATTAAGTGTAAATCATGATAAAAAGTAGGCTGAGTTAATAGGAGGAATCTCTTTATTTTTAGAGATTTGCAATGCACATTAATGGATCAAAGACTGAGAATTTCTAAAGACATTCACTTAACCCATTTAACAAATTCTCTCAATTTGTTATTTCATGCATTTTAGGGCTAGGGATGTGGGTCAGTAGTTGAGTGCCCCTGAGTTCAATCCCTAATACCAAAAAAAAAAAAAAAAAGAAAGAAAGAAAGAAAGAAAGAAAGAAAGAAAGGTAAAAAAGAACACTTTAATAAAATAGAATGATTTTTGTGAAATGCTGTTTTGAAATTGAAGAATCCAAAAAACATAAAATTGTGTTAATGTTACCTTACATTTATTTGTCTGTGTACATTCACATACTTCATTGGATTTATATATATGTGTGTGTGTGTGTGTGTGTGTGTGTGTGTGTGTGTGTGTAAACTGTTAGAAATAGATTTTGTTTGAAGACAGAATGATGTAGAGTAATTTATGAATCTTTAAAGTAGATGAATGTACATCTGTACACAATGGCTATTTTATAATTAACATTATTTCATGAACGTACTTCCATATATCAGCATGGTCTAGAGTCATATTTTGTAAGAACTTTATAGTCTATAATATTGGTACAGAGTAGTTTTCTTAACCATAAGACTTTAGAAAAGTACATTTTCTAATTCTTTTATTACTATAAGTAACACTGCTTTAACCTCTTTGAACTGTTTACTCTTTGGGGTGTTAAGTGGAAAGAAAATTTCTTTGAAATTTGGCTTATTAAATTAAATTTTATATTTCTGATTACAAATTCCCATATTTCTTTCTAAAACAATTTAAAAATTGACAAGGAAAAATATAGACATGCTTTTATTTTTTAAATTCAATTTCTCATTGGCAGTGTATTTTTATTTGTATTTTTCGAGTAGATTAAGGAAGTTTTAAAGTCTACCCAATTTAAATTTATCCATGCGAAGTAGGAAAAATACCTAGAGGTATTTTGAGTAGCTTTGTAATTAATCCATAAGGGGCCTTAATACTATTTCCTTTCCTGTGAATTCCTTTACACTAATTTTGTGGCAATCAAACAAATTTATCTTTTAAATTAGAACAGTGCTCAGAAAAGTGAAGATTAAAAACATTGGCCTGAGATCTGGCATAGGAGCAGATTAGCTAAGTTGATGTAGGAACAATTTTTAAAAGAGAAGCCAAAAGTAGAATACAGCCCTACTGTAAGGGTTGCAATCTTTGGGGGTATTCCTATAAGAAGGGAAATATTCTCAAAAGGAATAGATCAGGCAGAATATGAGCAGGGCCCTGATTTTCTTCATAGCCTTGAAGTGAGCCAGAAGATATGGAGGAGGCTACCTTGATCCCATGGACTTCCAGCATTTGATGATCTGGGTAGAATTCATGGATATTGACAGCCCTTTTTATAGAATTTCTATAATGACCATCAGACAGATTCTCCCTAAAAATAAAAATATAGTCATGTCCTCATGTCACAACATATATTGATGTTTAAATTTTAAATACTTGTGAACCCTACCTCCTCATTCAAAGAGCACTGAACTAATTCTGCCAATTGGTGGTAATTTAAAACCAGTATTTAAGTTGTAGATATTCTTGAGGATATCAGTGTTCTATATCAAAGACTTAAAATGTGTATTTTTTTAAAAATGACAATTTAAAAATTTATTTACAAGTAAGTTTTACTTTGGATCAAGGGAGTGGCCACCTTACAACCAAGCACAGCCAGCCAATTTCAGAACCCATGTTTTTTGCATTTATCATTATATTGGTGCCTCACGGGATCACTCTGTACAACTTTTTAAAAGAAAACTCTTATAGCTGAGCAGTAGAAAGACAACAAAAGGGTCAAAGGATTTGAAAACACATTTGTTCAAAGAAGATAAGCGAATGACCAAAAAGGACATGAAAAGATGCTCAAAATCATTAGTCCTCAGAGAATTGCAAAGCAAAACCGCAGGAGATACTACCTTATACCAATTAGAATGGCTATAATCAAAAAGTCAGCATCAGTCTGAGGTTTTAGATTAGTGGTACAGCACTTGCCTAGTATGTGCAAGACCTTGGGCTCGATCCCCAGTATGGAAATAAAAAATTCAATATCACAATATTAAGTTTCAAAAAGGAAGCAGAGAAATTAGAACCTTCATACTTTGATAGTGGGAATGTAAAATGTGCAGCTATTTTGGAAAGAAGTTTGGTAATTTCACTTCTTAAGTACCTAAGAGAATTGAAAACATGCATGTTCCCTCAAAAACTTGCATTCATACATTTACTTTTTTTTTTTTTTTTTTTTGTACTGTGGATTGAACTCAGGGGCACTCAACCACTGAGCCATATCCCCAGGCCTATTTTTGCATTTTATTTAGAATCAGGGTCTCACTGAGTTGCTAAGCCCCTCACCATTGCTGAGGCTGGCTTTGAACTCAGGATCATCCTGCTTAAGCCTCCAGAGCTGCTGGGAATATCTGGGTGTGCCACTGTGCCAGCCTACTGTTTATTATTTTTAGTAGCTTGAAAGTGGAAAAATTACAAATATTCAACTGGTGAATACACAAATAAAATAATGTGTATCCATACAGTAGAATATTACCCTATCTATAATAAAGAATGAAATACTGATATAGATTTTGAAAAGTCACACAAAGCGAAAGTTGCTAGGCCTCAAGCCCATATTTTATGATTCCACTTATATAAAATATCCAGAATATTCAAATCCATACAGAAAAAAATAGTTTAGTGTTTGCTAATGTATCAGCTAGTGGAGAGGGGAATGGGAAATGCCTGATTACAGGGTATGGGGTTTCTTTTTGGTATGATGAAATATTCTGGAATTAGTAGTGATGATTGCACAACTTTGTAAATATAGTAAAAGTTTTTAAATTGTAAATTTCAAAAGGTTTATAATTTTTATAGTACATGATTTGTATCTCAATAGTTAAAAAAAATAGTAATCAGGTATTGTCTTAAAGAAAAATGAAAAACTTGAGTGAACAGATGTAGACCTGATTTGTCATCATGCATTTCCTTCAAGTTAATACCAAATGACATTAATCTCTGCAGTTGACAGAAGAGAAAAAAAGTAATGAGAGAAGTGAGTTACAATCAGCTCATTTTAATTTAAGTGTGTTAAACCCAGAAGATCTATGTGGTGTAGTTACTACCATCCTCACATTACAAGCAGCAATTTAGTTTCTGTCAAACAATATCATTCTTCACATTCACTTAACTGTCTTTGAAATTTTTGTGAAACCCACCTTTGCCACTTACCAGTTTTGCAAGATTGGACAAGTTACTTAACTTCCATCTCCATGTCCTCATCTTTTATTTGGGGATAATAAATATGTCCACTCATAGGTTGTGAATATGAAATATGTTGCTACATGTAAAATGCCTAATGCTTATTAAGAAATGTGTGTTGGAGGGGCTGGGGCTGAGCAGTAGAGCACTTGCCTATGTGCAAGGTGCTGGGTTTGATCCTCAGCACCACATAAAAATAAATGAATAAAATAAAGGTATTGTCATTTTGGTTTTATAGTTTTGGACAAGCTCTGATCAAAGGAATTTATACTTGTTTTGGTATTTGAACATATTCATGAAATTAAAAAATTTTAATCAACAGTGGGTCTACTGAGGAGTTTTTTCCTTTCTTTAAAAGAGTTTATACTTTACTCAAAATTGAGAAACACTAGTCTAGACCAAATTTGTGATTCTTTCTCCTACACATTCCACTTTATACTCCTGCTCTCAACTTGCTTCACACCTGTCATGTTTAAATCCCTACCACCCCAACCCCAATCCCTGCTGCCTTTTTTTTTTGTGTGTGTGTGTGTGTACTGGGGATTGGACCCAGAGGTACTTTACCACTGAGCTACATCCCAGTCCTTTTGATATTTTGTTTTTTTGAGACAGTGTCTTATTAAGTTGCTGAGCCTGGCTTGTAATCCTACTGTTTTAGTAAGGATCCATCAAACTTGTAATCCTCCTGTCTTAGTAAGGATCCGTCATACCTAATTCTCAGTCAGCTTGTTAGTAATTTAGAGTTGTAGTTAGAATACTAGTGGATAAATTAAAAAGCATATTTCAGTGTCAATTAGTATGGGCCAAAAATTAGTATGTCTTTGATGATAAGTGAACTTTTAGCAGATTGCCTCACTACTTTGAGCCTTAGTTATATTGTCTTTAAAATGAAGGCTGGTGAAGACCTTGATGTTTCTTCAAGGT
Organism: Ictidomys tridecemlineatus; assembly: GCF_052094955.1. NCBI lineage: Eukaryota > Metazoa > Chordata > Mammalia > Rodentia > Sciuridae > Ictidomys > Ictidomys tridecemlineatus. The sequence continues at coordinate 203,661,278 of NC_135478.1, forward strand.
CTAAAATTTCAAGACCTGTATTATGTCCATTATTATACTATAATATGTATCATGTATTTCTAGTACTTGGTAGACATAAAATGATTTTCAAGGGGCTGAACTTTGATGATATATCATCCAGTTGGAAGTTGTTGGGTGTTTGTTCTGCCTTCCCTTTTCTCATTCTCTGGCAACAATCTGAATGAACAAGTAAATTTTCCAAAGTAGCAAAGGGAATATAGTCAGAAGTAGTGTGTATTGGAATTGTGTATAGATTGAGAAATTAACTAGAAAAGTCCCACTTGCCTGCAAAGAATTAAAGAATCATTTCTGGGTCCCCCCTCCACTACCACCATTTTTAACCCATCATATTCTTTTGTTGTTATTTGGGGGACCATCATGACCAGCCTCTATATAAAAGAACTGTGCTGCAGAGAGTACTATGGTGTACCCAAATGGCATACCAATGAATTATACCTTTAGATATTCATGCCTTCTGTAGACTTCCCCATTGTTGGATCTGGGCTGGCCCTATGTAACAAATAAGGTGCTGCCTCTGTATACCAAATTGCTTGGTGATGCTGTGTGAGTTTTAAGGATAGATCACAAGAAGATTTGTAGTTCCTGCCTTGGTCCCTTGGATTGCTTACTCTGGGGGAAGCAAGCAACCAGTCAGAAATTGGTCCAGAGACTGCCATGCTGTGAGCCAAAACTAGTCTTCTACACAAGCCTCATGATACAGAAGACTTAATTTCTAATGTACTAAGGAAATATGTAAATTATGTGGGTGAAGAAGTTTTCTTAAGTGTCCAACGTGATTAAACCTTTTGGTGACTTCAGCCCCAGCTACATCATCTGTTGGCAAAAGCATGAAGAGAAACTCAAGAGGAACTCAACCAATCTGAGGTGAGTCACTTCACAGAAACATAAAAAAGAATAAATTGTTTTTAAGTTGCCACATTTAGTACATTGACTCTGCAGTGATAGATAACCAAAACTAGAACCAAAAAAGCTCATTTTCTTTTTTGACCAATAATATTCTATGCCTCTCTTATATGAACAATTTAAAAACTTTTAAAGTACAGATATAAGCACTTTTTACAATAGACAACTTCACTATATTATTCTTTTTTTAAAAAAAATCACAAAGACATTATTTTATAGTTTCATACCATTTCATCATCTTTTTGATACTTGCTTTAAGATAGCAGCTTCCAGGAATAGTTAACTTGTCTCTAAAATTACAAATCCTATGTCAATGCCCAATGAAAGAAACCAGTTTTAAAGAAGAAAATCAACTACTGTTTCTGTAAACATAAATGTTTGACCTTCACCACTGCAAAGGGATCAGAGAAGATTAGTAATGGGAGAGATATTAAAACAGGAGTCTATTTTAATCTGTTTTATTTTTTATTATCTTTTAAATTATATTTAGCCTCATCCATTTGCTTTGAAATACATTTAAGTGTTTGAATTTTATGTCTTTAAATTCTACTATCTTTGAAAGGAGAACATCATTTATTTATTTCGAACCAATTTTGTGAGAATTTATCACAATGTTTATAAATAACAAAGTGTTCTACAATACTTAGCTTCAAACGATACACCAAAATAAAGTTTATGTAAGCATATATATTAAAATTGAAGTCACATGATAAATAAAGAAAAAGGAGAAATAAGGATTTGCACAGTTCTGATGGGAAAAGGAATATTTAAGCTTGACTAAGTGGGAGGAATCTCAAAGATGTAGAGTTGTAATTACGATTAAACAATTTAAATTTTTATATTAAAAATAGGCTAAGGAAAGATGTTTGCTATAAACTTAACAAATATTAATGTTTTAAATATTAAAAATTACTTGCATTACTTCAAAAGAGAAACAAAAGTTTGGGAACCAATAAGTGGGCAAAAGAATAATTTTTAATAAAGTGGAAATAAAAGTGTATAGTAATCAGAAACACTGAGATTTCCATAATCTTTTAATTATTTTTCTGTTTATTAATTTTGATAATCAAGTACTTATGTTTCAAAGTAAATCACCAACTCTTTTACGATTTAAAGAACCTCTTTAAAATTTCCAGTATTTAATGTACATATTTGACCTTATTATCTTTTTTTTTGTAGAGAAGGAAAAGTTTATTTCTTTTTTTCATTTTATTTTATTTTTTATTATTAGTTGTTCAAAACATTACAAAGCTCTTGACATATCATATTTCATACATTTGATTCAAGCAGATTATGAACTCCCATTTTTACCCCGTATACATATTGCAGATTCACATCAGTTAATTCCTAGATTATTTTTCAGCAGCAAATTTACCCATTTTATAAAGATCATTAAGTTTTTAAGACCATCTTTTCCAGAATGTGATTTAATTAAGGGAATTCATGTTTTACTTTCAAACAATAGGTCGTAACTTTTACTTTTTACAACTTTTTTTTTCAAGTTACTGATCCATTTTGCTGATATTTATTGAATGCACTTTGTGTGCCACTCTCTAAGGAACTGGGAACATTACAAGCAAAAGAGACAAAATATATCCCTGCCTTCCTGAAGCATACATTCTATGCAGGTCTGTCAATCATGTGCATAATAATATGCTCCTGACTGAGGAGTGGAATGGGGAAGGGGTTTTTGGGGTGAGTAGGTAAAATTCATCTTATACACTGTTCCCACCTGTGTCTTTCACGCAAATGTAGTTGCTAAACAAATCCTGTGCCAGAGATAAAGGGAAAGAGGGGTGTGTGTGTGTGTGTGTGTGTGTGTGTGTGTGTACAGACAAGCCTGTCCATCTTTGAGTTTTTTTCTAATTTTTCACAATATTACTAAAGATAAGGCCATAATTGTACTGAAGAGCCAGGTAATCCTTGCAGCTTGGGAGGCTACAGCTTGGGAGGCTGAGGCAGGAGGATCCTGAGTTTAAAGTTAGCCTCAGCAACTTAATGAGGTACTGAGCAACTCAGCAAGATCCTTTGTCTAGATGAAATATATGTTTAAAAAGGGCTGGGAATGTGGCTCAGGTGTTAATTGCCCCTGGGTTTAATTCAGTGAAGGAAGACAAACAATAAGTAGAGTATGTTTGATGCTGATAAACGGTATAGAAAAAAATTAAGGAAGAAAAATAAGGAGTGTGGACAGGGAGGGCCTTCAAGATGACATTTTAGTAAGAAGTGTGAGCAGAGTAAATGAGCCATGTGGGCAGCTAGGGAAAAGTGTCCTAGGAGGGATGAAATAAAGTGGAAAGATCCATGTCCAGAGAGGAGGCCAGAGCAGATAGAATGAGACCAGAGAGCTTGAGGGCGGAAGTGGGGAACCTAGATCTGGAGCCTGGTTTAGAGCTTTGCAGGATAATGTAAGGAATTTAATATTATGCAGAGCGAGCTGAGAAGCCTTGGAGGATTTTAGGTTGGCGTGACAAGATCTGATTTACATTTTAACAGACTAACTGTAGCTACATTGCTGAAAATAGACTGAAGGGAGACAAAGTGGAAGCAGGGAACTAGCTAGAGGACTACTGTAATAATTCAGATGTGAGGTGACAGTAGTTTCTACAAAGGTGGTAGGATCCCTTTTTTGAGGGTTCTGAAAAAAGGTAAGAGTCAAGGACAATGCCAAGGTTTGGGGCCTGATCCATGGGAGGACTGGAGCGCTGCAGTTCCATTTACTGAGAAGCAGATTGTGTCAAAGCCAGATTGGTATGGGGAGTGGATCCCGAGTTCAGTTTATTGTAGAGATGACAAATGGGGAGCTGGATATATGAGTCTGGAGTTCGGGGGAAAAATCTGATCTAGAGATAATAATTTGGAGTTATTGGCCTATAAAATATTTAAACCATGAAGTCACCAGTGGAGTGAGTGAGAGAAGGTAGAAAAACAGAGGAACTCCAAGGATTTAGTTTTGGAATATTTCTTTGTTTGGTGGTGAGAGAGAGAAGGAGTTAAGGGCAAAGGAAACTAGGAATATGATAACTAATGAGGTAACAGGAAAAAAATAAAACAAGACGATAAGTGTCCTCTAAGCCAAATGAAAAGAATAGTTCAAGGAGAAAAGACTAATCGGCTGTGTCTGCTTCTGAGCAATCCAGTAGGACGAGAAGAAGATTTAAAATAGGAAGGTATTTTAAATACCTTACCCAATGGGAGCTGGTTCAGAGAATGGGAGAACAGAAAATTGATACCACAAATATAGACAACTCTTCTTAAGAATTTTGCTGTAGAATGAATAAATGGAGTTGTAAATGGAGAGGGATGTAGGGTCCAGCAAAAGTGATATTTTAAGATGGAAAAAAAATCCTCTATGCTTATGGGAAAGGTCTAGTAGAAAGTTAAATAAAGATTGATGATAGGATAGAGTGAATTGTTGGAGCAAGGTCATTCAGTAGAAAAGAAGGGATGGGATTTAATGTATAAATGGTGGGATTTTCTTTGCTAGGTGCACTTGTGGAAGATCTCTTCCGATTGCTTTTTTTTTTTTTTCTCAGTGAAATTAGAAGAAAGTGTGTAAGTATTTGTGTGAGAATGAGGGAGAAGGGAAATTCGAGGAAAGAGGAAAATGCATGAAAAAATGGGATAAACAGAAAGCATATAAGAAGGTGAAAATAAATCTAAACATACTAGTAATTAGCACAAATGTGAATGAAAAAGATTTTAATACACTTTTTTTAGACATATTGATATGTTGACGAGTCTAAAATTCTGTAAGGCTATAGAGGATTTGAACATTGCTAATAACCTTTAACTAATGTGCACATGCAATCACACACACATATACAACATAGAACCCTCAAATGTGCACATGAAATACTTATGAAAATTAGATGCAGGACATATACCTGTACCTAACATATCTTAGAGTCTTTATTCTCTGATCAAACCAATGTAAGTACATTGATGTAAAAATACAATGAATAAACCCATATGTCTAGAAACTAAAAGCAAAATCATACTGCTAACACCTTTTATATCAAAGAAATTAAGACAAAAATTAGAAAATGAAATAAAATGATATGATAACAACAAAATTTACAGATAGTGTTTAAGCCATACAAGCTTCATTAGAAAAGAAGAAAAGCAAAAAATTAATGTCTAACTCTAAAAAATTAAAAAGAAAAAGAAAAAAGCTGTAGGATAAGCCCAAAGAAAGTAGAAGTCTTATTAATAGACATAAAAGCAGAATTAAGTGAAGTAGAAAATCATTAGAGGATTAAGAAAGCCGGCGTTCAGTAGTTGAACAGCAGTAAAATGCCAGTAATTTTAATGAGTTTAATCAAAGAAATAAAAGAATTAAAATAAAAACACATTTTTGGAATGAAAGAGTGGGCATACCACAGAGATTTCTAAAGATTAAATCAATAATGACAGAATATTCTGAATAACATTTTATGAATAAATTTGACTTGGATAAGTGGATTAAAATTTTTGGAAAGATGACTTTCTGAATCTGACTGAAGAGAAAAAATTTGAACAATTCTACAACCAGTAAATAAATCAAATCTATAATTAAAATCTTACAAAAATCTAAAACCACAAACAAAATCAAGCCTAGAAATCTTTTCTGGTGAGTCATCCAAATATTCAAAGAACACATAAATTCAGAAAACAGAATGAGATAGAATATTCCTTAACTCATTTTGTGATGCTAGCATAACTTGGATATCAATGCAAAAAGCACCTTATTGGGCTGGGGATGTGGCTCAAGTGGTAGCGCGCTCGCCTGGCATGCGTGCGGCCCAGGTTCGATCCTCAGCACCACATACAAACAATGGTGTTGTGTCCGCCGATAACTAAAAAATAAATATTAAAATTCTCTCTCTCTCTTTAAAAAAAAACACCTTATTTTTTTTAAGTTTAAAAACTGATTCTAAAAATTAAAAAGAAACACAATACATCTGATTTAACAAAAGATGTATTTAAAGATGTTAGATTTATTACAAAAAAATTAGATGACTTAACATTAGAAAATATGTTAATGTAACTGACTATAGTTAAAAATTTAAAGAGTAGAATCATATCACAAAAGATGCAGAAAAATAATTCCAAATATTTCCATTTATGAAAGAAATACTTAGTAGACTAAGAATAGAAGGAACTTTCTTAACCTGCTATCAGAATTGCAAAAAAATCCTACAGCAGCCCTCACTCTTCCCCATGTAACCTTGAAACCATGTCCTTAAGTAAGGTATAGGACAAGGATGCTCTCTAATATCATCATTGTTCAACATTGAACTTGTAGTCCTGGCTCATGCAGCAAGGAAAGAATAAATAGATAGATAGATAGATAGATAGATAGATAGATAGATAGATAGATAGATAAATGGTGTGATGGTTAGAAAAGAAGAAACAAAATTGTCATCATTCCTAGATGAAATTTCTTCACATAGAAAACCCAATAGTCCACACGAAGACCATGAGATTTAATAACAGTAAGACAGTTACATATCTATACAATAGTAAAGAGCAGCTTAAAGTTAGAAAATACACTATTTATCATAGAAATCAAAAGTACTAACTACCCACATTAAAACTGATTTAACAAAAGATGTATTTAACAGATTTAACAAAAGATATGTAAGCTCTTTATGAAGAAAAGTATAAACCCTATTGCAAAGACATTAAAGGATATTCAAATGAACATAAAAATCATGGGTATTAAAAGATTGCAGTTTGCCCCCAAATACATCTGTTAATCCAGTTCATTGGGATCTGTAATCCCAATCAACCCAATCAATTTTTTTTTTTCATTTAAGTAGGTACCTTTGTTAGGGTCTGGCGAAACGCAGGAGGGAGAGACCACCCAAGAGACTGACTCCATGCAATTGGCAAAAGGGGATATTTATTGGGGATCCATTCCAGCGCGCTGGGACTCTGTGCTCACTCAAGGAGGGAGAGCAGCCCAGAACCCAGAGCAAAGGTCAAGCAGAGCTTAAGTACACTTTTTGGAGAGGGCGGTGGGCTTTGCATACATCAGAACAAATTATCATGAGGCGAGGGAAAATTGAACAACAACTCTGAGACGTGATTGGCAAATTCATTGGCGGGAACAGCAGGCGAGAGTACTACCACTTGAGCGACATCCCTTGGCCCCAGGTACCTTAATTCTAATGTTGGTGTGGAAGAGCAAAAGTTCAAGAATGGTGATGAGGGCTGGGGTTGTGGCTCAGAGGTAGAGTGCTTGACTAGCATGTGTGAGGCACTGGGTTTGATTCTCAGCACTGAATATTAACAGATAAATAAAAATAAAGTTTCATCCACAACTTTAAAAAAATACATATTAAAAAAAAGAATGATGATGAAATTCCCAGCAATTATTTGCCCTCCCAAATATCAAAAGTGATTATACAGCTCTGAAAATTATATAACTCAGGGTTAAACAGACGGGGTCAGAGAAAGCACATTAAAATTGATGTGGGCGGGCAGTCAGTCAAGATGAAGCATGCCTGTCATCCCACAAACTTGGGAGGCTGAGTCAGGAGGATCCCCATTTTCAGGCCAACCTCTGCAACTTAGCAAGACTCTGTCTGAAAATAAAAAAAAGTAAAAGGACTGAGAATGTGGCTCAGTAGTAAAGCACCCTGAGTTTAATCCTCAGCACCAAAAAAAAAAAAAAAAAAAGGGTAGAGAGAAAAAAGGAAGATGACACAGCAGGGAAGGACTATCATATTGATTTACAAAGAATAATTTTATGAAAAAAATTGATTTAGCAAAATGAAAGACTTACTATAAATAATCTGAAAATAGTTAAATATCTTGAAAGGTGAAAATAAAAGAGAATAGCTTTGCTATTCTGAGTAAGGATAAACTTATTAAATAAGGCACCAAAATAGGAAAAGATTTATCCATTTGACATAAAACTTAAAATCTCTTTATAGACAAAAGATGCCATGTAGAAACTGAAAAAGACTAATCACACTGTGAAAAGATGCTTGCTATATATACAAGCAAATAATTAGATTCCAAAAATGAAAACTTTTACATATTAATAAAAAGCAAGCAATCCAAAAAAAATATCAAATACATATTCATGCTTCTGTTATATGCCTCAAATATTCTTGTCTCAGAACCTATTTGTAGTCTTAAAATTCCTGAAGAAGTCCAAAGAGCTTTGGTTTCTGTGGGTTATGTCTATCAATATCTGATCAACATATATTGAACAGAAATCAACATTGATTATGTATTGTTTCTCTTCTTTATTATACATAACAGCAGATCCATTTTGACATAATTATACAAGCATGGAATGTATCTTATTCTAACAGACCCCAGGACCTCTCCTTCCCTTTCCCTCTTCTTTCTCCTTGCTCCCTTTCCTCTGTTGATCTTTCTGCCATCAGTGGCTCATGTCAGTAATCTCAGCTACCTGGAAAGCTGAGAAGGAAGAATCAAAAGTTTGTGACCATCTTCAGCAATTTAGTGAGGCCCTAAGCAACTTAGTGAGACCTGGTCTCAAAGTAAAAAATAAAAAGGGCTGGGGATGTGGGTAAGCCTCTCTGGGTTCAATCCCTAGTACCAAAAAAAGCTCCCAAACCAAAAAAAAAAAAAAATCAATATTTTCAAATAATAATAGCAGACCAGCAGACCAGCTACATGTTAACATACAGAAAATTTTTCAAAACAAAGAATGAGAAGAGTGACGTAGTTTTATATTTTTGCAAATTTCTTTAATGTCTGGCTTAGTAGAAGACAGCTGGATTCTCCCATCTGCTTCTGATTTTTTTTTTTTTTTAATCATTATTATTTCTTTTCTGTGCTGTGGGATGAACTCCAGGGCCTGGAACATCCTAGGTAAACACTACCACTGAGCTGTACCCACAGCCCTTCCTGTCTGCTTCTCTATGCAGTCTGTTGCAGGATCAATGCCCTGTTACCTCTGGAAATCTGTACTCTTCATATGTGAGAGAATGGAGATAAAACAAGTCATCACAGTATTATTTTGAAAATAGTTTTGTGTAGGGATGAATACATAAAAGCTACAATGATAGGAAAACAAAAGAATGACAAACCAAAGATTCAGGACAGTGTCTACCTCTAAGAGCGGGAATGGAAAAGCACTTAGAGGGCTTCTGAGATACTCATGTTTTATACACATTATATATAAGAATGATATAATTTAAAGCATAATTTTCTAATGAAATAAAATTCAGTTCAAAACAACTTAAACAATAAAAAAAGTGTAATGTTTTTCATAATTGAAAGATCAGATATGGTATAATCCAGAGTGCCGCATTCCGGCTACAGCAAAATAACGGGGGGGGGGGGGGGTGACGAGCAACTTGTGTAGATTGATACAGCAGGAGTGGGAGCCGTTTATTGTAGGACAGGAGGGGTATATATACATTCCACACAGCTTATCTTAATTAACATAATCTAGATACAGCAGTCAACCAATAAGGAATCTCCACACTCAATGGCTCGCTGGCGTTACTTCACAAACCACTCCCTCTGCAAAATGCCAGGCGCCATCTTGACTTGTTTATAGACTATAACACCAGAGTTCATCCTTCTTTAGGTCATGAAGCCAGATTTAAAGATAGGTAGTTAGTATAGTTAGGTAAATCGGTCTAATATTGAGTAAGATAAAGAAAATGGAGACCATTATAGAGAATGGAGTCCAGGAATGCAGAGCATCACTTGGGGAAATTGAAATGTTAATGTCCCCAAGGCCTGGAACCCATCCTATGGAACTGTTAATGAAACAGCTCACAGCAAACCCCGAGGTGCTAATCAAAAACTGCCCCAGGCCCTTCCTGCCCAGATTACTCCTTCAACCACCTATCTCCCACCTTTTGGGCCTTCCCACCAGCATTCTATCCATGCAAGATAGATAGGGGAAGACCTTCCCCTTCCATGGATTTCACCTTTCCCCTTTCTGGTCCCCTTCTTCCTCTGGGGAGAAGTCTTCTCTGCTGTCCTTTAATAAAGCCTTCCACTTTCCACTCTACACCTGCCTGGGCGTGCTTCTTTGGCGTTACACTTCAGCATTCGGGGAAGCAAGGACTGGTCACCTGTAAGCAGCCAGCTGTAACAGTCACATGGACTATACTGCGAAAGGATGAATAACAGAAGGAAGAATCACTGAAAGAGAACACATCTAAAAAGTTTGGCAAATGTCTTGAGTCAAAAAGCATAAACAGTTGTCAAAAGTATTTACTTAGTATTTCTCATACTCAGCTTTGAAAATTCTTGTTTTTCCTGTTTGGTTTTGGTAACCTGGATTTCTAGCTGTAATGAAATTTAAGAGGCATAATGATTTTATTATACCCTTCATTATTCTCTTCCCATCACATTCCAATGCATGCTGTAGTTTTTTTTTTTTTTTTTGCTAGAAAGATAGTTTTGGTTCAATAATCAGCCTTCCTTTTTAAGTGTCATGACATTCTGACTGAGAAGTACTATAACAAACTTGTTAAATAATGACTTCTGTGCCTGCGTTCTGTCCTTCTATTCCACATGTTTCTACAGGTCATAATTGGGGCTGTATTGATCTTTAATATAATGTGTCTTCTCATTTAGTTTGTTACTTTTTTATTTACCCCAGTTTTAAGTATATTTCCAATTTTTAAAATGTCACTGTAGAATAGAACTTTTTCAATCTAATTATCATTTATTTAGAATAATTATGGAATTATTCAAATAGTTGGACATCTCCCTTTTAAGTCTGAAAGTTTTTTTACAGAGTTATTCTTGATAGTAATCTTTTCAAGGCTTTCTTAAACAGAGTAAATGCTATGTAATTTTATGTTCTCGTCCTGATGCAGGGTAATTACGGATGTAAATTACATTATTATAATTACAATAATTTTAGATGCAAGTAGCTGTTTGCTTCTACTTAAGGAGACTGCTCAAATCCATGAGTATAAAATTTTCATGATATTTCTCTCTTTTCTCAACTTTTCATTGCTATCAGTATACTAGTGCCAGGCTGGGTTTGTAGCTCAGTGGTAGAGCCCTTGCCTTCCACATCAGAGGCACTAGGTTTGATCCTCAGCACCACTTAAAAATAAATAAATAAAATAAAGGTATTGTGTCCTTCTACAACTAAAAACAAAATCATAAACAAAACGTTAAAGAATATATATACCAGCATCTAGAAGCAAAACTCAGGACAGCTTTTTTTTTTTTTTTTTTTGTATCTAAAGTGTTATAAACTGAGGAACTAGCTAAACCTTTGATATCACCATGTTCAAATATTTGTAAATAGGTCCTGAGTGAACTTGTCACTAAAAATAAAGTATTTGAATGTTAGTGCCAGGTTTTTGAAATTCTTTTTATGTCAAAAGTCTTCAAAGTTTTCAACTATATCTCTTCTTCTTACCAAGCTTCCAGTTATATTTTATATAGTTCAAAATTCTAAAGGAATTTCTAAGCAAGATATATGGACAATTTTACAATCATAGGAAGAATTAGATATGAATAAAAGTGCTGAATTATTTTGGTTAATAATATTATTAAGTTTTATAATCCATTCACTGTCATGTTTGAAATCTATACGATTCTAACTTGTCATTATTAATTCCTTTCCAGGTGATGTGTGATATCTTTTCACAAAAGAAAAAGAAATTAGAAGCATAATTTCTGTCTTACCTTTTTCCAGAGGATAGCTTTTCTTCAGTCCTTGGGGACATAATTTCTAACATGTGTGGGCTTTGAAGGAGGTCATGGGGCTCCTACAGCAGGTAAATGGGGTGGGGGGACATAGTCTGTCCTTCAGTGTCCTTGGATCAATTTCTGGTCATCTTGCTGTGAAGGCAAACTCACGCAGTAATACAGCATCACATATAGTTGAGGAAGGCCATAAGTGTTGAAGACACTTGCTTCAGAAATATTCCTGAAGGATGTGACATCGACTGTTTCCAATGAAGCATTTCTTAATGGCCTCGTTCTTAGACACCCTTTGTCCACAGTTCTAGCAGTGAATGGGCTGCCGTGGCTGTGCTCCATTGGCATCGATGTTGTTCCTTCTTTTGTCATCTTGGAAGTGAGGATTTGAGAGAGAAATGATAGTTCTTATTATTCATCTCTTTTTCTTCAAAATTATTTCATTGTTTGCTTCTAAATTTCATATTAAAACACTATTTTGCTGGTGCTTGTGAAAGACCCCGAGACCCCAAACCAGAATGGAGCATGCGAGACACTGGATGCAACCGCAGAGGCTTTATTCACATAGGCGCCTATGGGTGCACAGCAAAACCTAGGCCGTAGCTTCGGTGGCTTGCACACCCGGGCTCGGGGGTACAGAGTTTTTATAGGGAGCGGGGGTCAGTTTTCAGCTTAGCACAGCAACAGCCATTCTATAGGTTCCTCGGAATTCAGTCCTGGGGTCACCTGGGGGGTAAACTTGTTTTTTTCCACTTTACGTTCTCAGAAAAGAAACCCATAAATTACATCCCATCCTTATTGTTCCCGTTTTTACCCTATTTCCTCAGACTTGTCTTTCCCAGGATTATCTATATGGAACATCTGGTGGGAGCATTGTATAGGGCTTGGAGTATTACGTGCAACTGGTGGAGTTTTGACATGAGGGTGTTAACATATGGGTTACAAGGGGGGGGTGCGGGGTGAGGAGGAAGCATCTTGTAACTGTAGGGCAAAAGGTTGTATTTCTTAACATTAAGCTTCAGGCTTTTGGGCTGGGGTCTTTCACTTGAAAACTCAAAAATGTCTTGTCTTTTGTGTAAAAATACATAATATTAAAACTCTAGTGTATTCCCAAATTCATAGCTTTTTTTTTCCTCATCATGCCCCTCTATTTACATATTGTGTCCTTGAACATGTCCCTGTTGGTCCTATCTCTACTAAATGGTCCTATGAATTGATCTACTGGTGTAATGCCAGATTCGTGGGACCCCAGTAGACCTCCAGGAGCCAAATCCAATGCAATCACACAAGAGTCTTTATTGCAATCTAGAGCCTGGACTCACAACTGTTTCCAATGCAGCAGTCCCAAGGAGTGAGTCCCGGTCCTTTGTTCAGTGAGATTTTATAGGTTTGGGGGGATACTCTATGTGTCAGAACATCATACAGCAAATCATTTCACACCTCGGGAAAATCAAACAACATGCATACTATTTTGTATTCCCATTTCTTTTTTAAATATTTATTTTTTAGTTGTAGTTGAACACAATACCTTGATTTATTTATTTTTATGTGGTGCTGAGGATCCAACCTAGGGCTGCTCACTTGCTAGGTGAGCGCTCTACCGCTGAGCCACGACCCCAGCCCTTATATTCCCATTTCTAAAGCAACTGTTGAATGATATTATATTATGTAACACCTAGTATAATGCTTACCAAAAATACCTAGTACCTGGTAAGGATGTGATGGATAGGCTCCTTTCTTTTAGAGTTCATTCAATACTCTGTTTGAGAATGCTCTTGTCCTTTTATGATGAAGTTTAGAAGTGTGAATTTCCTTTTGGCAAGGCGTCCTTGCAGGCAGGATACTATGAGTACACGTTTCTACTACGAAAGCAAAATAGAGACTGGAAGCCAAGACTCAAGGAATTCTGGCCAAAGACAAACAGCCAAATTCTCTCAGAAATGGTTTCCTTGAAACTATTTGCATTGACCGTGCTTCAGTCCGAATAGCCTTCTTTAAAAGCCATATAGCAGCAGTGTGTGGCAAATCTAGTATTATAGAGTTTAAAATAGAAGTATTTTGGTATTGGGTAAAATCACCTGGATTATTGCTTCAGCAATCCAGTTCATTTTGGAAAGCCACAGTTCATTTTCTGCAGATAATGTAGTATAAAATGCATATCTTTTTGGAATTGGCCCGTCTTTCTAATCACTCAACATCTGAAACTAGTGTGTTGAAGGGATTTTCTTAAAAATACAAGTCAAGAAGCCAATGGAAACTTGACATTTTGCCTTAATGTGTGCATTGAAAGTCATATTCCTAAATAAGATTAAGGCCATTTGTATCTATGGTTGTCTAGCAGTATAAATTAAAAAAATCTTATAAATAAGAGTTTACTAATTACAAACCAACCATCTCTTGGGATGAAAAGAAATATAAGCCATAATCCTTGCCTTTAAAATGTTTGCAATACAGAAAGGTAGATGATATGTATTATTTACTGAAGTATGAATTCATTGTAGAGTAAAGCAGTATGTCATTATTTGACAATCAATGACACAACAAAAGTATTGTCATGATAAAGCAGGAAAGAGAAAGGAATTCCTTTGGGCTGCAATGATTATGGGAATCTATATGGAGGTAAACTCTGAGTTGTACTTGAAAGAATGTGTGGGCTTTAAATAAAGAAAAGATAGAAATAAAGGTATTCTTGGTGAAAAAGGAACATTAATGGTGTAATCAAGGCCATGGAGTTAACGTCATTTTGGGGAGAGTATCAGTAAACTGGTTTTTCATGGAGGTAAAAAATTGTATGTGAAAATAGAAAAGGAATTTTGGGCCACATAATGAAAGAGTGTGAAGGCCACACTCTTAATAATCGATTGGATTTTTAGATGTAAGGGAACATACAGTTTTTGAGCTTGACGAAATGGTTATATCGTTAACAGATATAACAATGTCTGAAAGGAATTTTGTTGGTTTTTTTTTTTGTGAGAGATGAATAGGAGGGGATAAAGAATTTACTTTCAAGCTGAGCCTCTAGATAGTAATATTAGGAATGATATAGTGAATTGTCTGTCACCATATGATTCCTTATTAAGCATGTTGGAGAAGGGATTTGTAATATAACATCCCAAATCCCTTCCAATGAAAGGATTTGTTATTCCATTTCTATTAGTTCTCTCTCCTCCCTCCCTCCCTCCCTTTCTCTCTGTCACACACACATGCTTGAGAGGAGAAATACTGAAAGTCAATGGAGGCAAGAACCATATTCTCTCTTATTATAGGCCTCTTACCATTGTTCTCAGTTTATCATTTATTGTTTGGCATGAATTCTGAGCATTCCAGCTTGGTGGACAGGCTAGAACCAAGATCAGCAAACTTGTGGTCACACTCATCTCTGCAAATTACTTCAGTTCCATTCTTACTTGGTTCTAGTCTCTATACTACTGGCTGACTCACAAAATGCTAAAGAGAGAGAGAGAGAGAGAGAGAGAGAGAGAGAGAGAGAGAGAGAGAGAGAGAGAGAGGAGGGAGGAGGTATGGAGGTATTCTGGTAAATTGACAAACCCATGTGTATTTTTCCCATTAGAAATAATTTTATTCCCTGCAACTATCTTTTCCTCTATTGCCCAATATATTTCAATTCCCCTATTCCTTAGTTTTCTTTCCTTTGTCAAAAATTATCATCTATTCTTTTTGTTATAAAAGCAAAGCAAAACAAAAACCTTTTCTTTAACACAATAATGAAGCAAAAAAAAATACTTGTAGAAAATAAATGTAAAATCAAGATAGATAATTGCTAGATTCTTGGCAACTCATAAACAAAATAGCAAATCTTCAGTATTTTGTATTCAGCTATGATGAGCTTCTTCGGTAATAGTTAAAAATACTTTTAGTGATATAATTATATAAGCCATACTTTTTATGTTTTTTTCAAGTTTTTGTAATATTTTGAGAACATTTAAAAGGCATTTATAGGCTTGAAAAAGCTAACATCTTTCTTTAGTAAGTATCTTATTCATAAGGGGCCAAATCTTGATATTCAGTTGGATTTGTGCAACACAAGCAAACAAGGAAGTGAGACAATGCAAAGAAAACACACCCACCAGATCCTTGCTTCATCCCCCACCCCCCAACCCGCCTTCCTTACTCAGCACCTCAGGATTTACTTAGTACTCTTTCTTTCAAGTCTAGAAAAATCTCTTCTGCTTTAATTATTTGTTGGTATCTGCCTCGATATTTACCATTTACTTTCCCTGCATCTATTTGAATATTTCAATGAAAAGCCAAAGAGCATTCTTCGAAAATGTTTGTTTGGGCAACTGTGACCTAGCAAAAACATCGATAACTTTGGTGATTTTTCTAAAACCACATTGCAGAGTTTTATCATTGGAAATATACTTAAAATATAGAGCTTTCTCTTGTCACCTAGGAATGTCAAAAAGACCAGCTGATGCAATATTCACTCACAGTTGTCTGATGAAAGCTGGGGAATTCCTAGTGAGGCATTTCCAACTATAATGCACCTGGCCAGAGGGATGATTTAACTTTTTAAATTCTGTCTGAATGAATAAATGCAAACCCAGAGAGTATTAGGTGGGTCAACTGGCTTCTCCATTTCCCTTTTATGATGCTTCTCTTTCCCTGTTCCTCACTCCAGCCTCCCTCCTGTTGTGGACAATTCATCTCACCATCGCCTGTTATAATGGAGAAGATATTGTCTTTCAGGATAAAGGCAGAATGCCAAAGTGGGAGGCAAAATTTTGGCAGTAATCTGGGTTTTCTTAAAGACAATGTGCATTCTTCTTCCTTTATATCCTTAGAAGTGAAAAACGAATCTCATTAGCTCTAATGGAACAAATTAAACTGACAGAGTGTTCTTTTATTTTTTTCTCTGGTCACTTCAGGGAGAAGATTCCTCAGTATTCTTTGTGAGCGATTTAAAAAAGAAAAGATATTTTGCTTTTTCTTTCAACATGCCTTCTTCAGAATACCAGTGTAATTTAATAATATAATCCCAGTTTCCATGTTGCAAATCTGGTTGCCCTAGTTTAAAATCTTACGTTGAATTGTGAAAATCAAGCATTTGGTGGCCAAGAAGAGAAGAAAATTCTGCCTTTGAATTGTTTAACTATATAGTCTTGATGGTTTCCACCTCATGTTCCCGCTCCCCTTCCCAGAAAGCTGTCTGGAAGGAAAACCATTCCTTCTTTACTATGGACATTTTGTACAAATGCAATAAAACCCTTAAGTAATTTTGGATTTCATTGACTTTTCTCTTACAAATTAGTCTTATTCTCTGAAAAGAATAAAAAGGTTTGATTTTATCAAGAGACTATTGTGACAAAGGAAATGCGATTTGTGATTGACTCAAAAAGGAAAGGTACTGGCCTATGTTAAAACAATTAGCCTTGGAAATTCAGAGACTAGCTTTGGATTGTATAAGTTAAGACAATATGTCAATTCTCTAACTTATGTAAAAGAGATCTAAGACACTCTAGAGGTATTGAAAATTTAGGAATGGATAGGCAACTTTGTATTTGAACTTAAAATTTCTAAAATAATACTCAATAAATGTCACATTTAATTTATTTTGGGGAATATTAAAAAGCAAAAGTGTAAGAGGAATCAGTGATGGCTCTAATCTGAAAGCATGCCTCACTATGGGGACTAGTCCATGAGATTTTAATAATTATTGTAATTTCATAACTTCTACCAGAGTTGTTTTTTAAATGCTACCCACAGGCCTGGGGACCGACAAACTGAAGTGACTTGAGATGGGTGAGGAAGTCTGGTGATGACTAAGAGAAGCGTCAGACTCCTGTGGTCTTCTCTGCCACTAGAAGGCATAGTCTGGCCAGAGTTATTTTTAAATTTTTATTGTTTTAGCAGTCAGTGGACGACGCCTGGACTTGGGTTTTCACATGGCTCATTTCCTAGCACTGTTGCACAGTCCATCCCTCTGGTAGCCTGAAGCAAACTCTGACTGGTGAGCCCATAATTTCCGTGCTGAGAATCCTATTTTGAGACTCTGCACTGTCTTCCAATCCGTTCAATGACACAATTGCACATCCTTCATCACATAGGTGACCAAACCCAAGAGTATAGAAGGATCAGTGCTAAGCTCTTAGCATGACGCCAGCTCTGGCTACAAAGTCTGAAGCCCTAGGTGGTTCTCCCACCCATAAGAGCTTAACTCTGGAAAAGTCTTCTCTCTCTGGCCTCAGTGTCTATAAATGAGACTTTGCGAGGAATTCATAAATTGAAATGTTGCTACTTGAAATTTACAGAAATTGTCTTAGATTATAGATGTGTAGACATTGGAGTGCCATTTTAGGAACTCTACTTCTTATAAGATGCATGTAGCATGGATTCTTAGGAGATGATGTCAGTCCATTTGTAACTAGGACCAGAATTATAATAGCTTTATTCTTTTCAGAACATGAAGCTTTATGAACAATTCAGAATTTTGGTGTTCTTAGTTCACTATTAATGATATCTTTTCCAGCAATATCTTCCATTGACTAGCTCTTTTCTAGAGACAAACTTTAGCAACATGCATAATCACTCAATTTTTCTCCATTGGAATCTACTTTCATTTTTTCCAAAGAAAATTGTCTGATTTTTTTTCCCCCTCTAGGGAGGTTTTGGGCATTTCTCCTTATAGGCAGTAGCTTGAATTTCACCAGGGTTGCCTAGGTTTTTATCCCTGCCTTCTCTCATCTCCTTCGATTTACAGAGGCTTTGATCTGAAGTCTAGTACCTTTCTCTAGCTCTAGAAAATTTATTTTTATTATTTATCTATTTTTCTCATTTCATTGCTTATATTATATCCTTCTGAAACACACATGATGATTTTTTCTTTAGTATTGTATTCTGGGAGAATCTGTCAGTTTAATCTCTTAGTTCTAGAAGTTCATCTCCAACTATGTATACTCTAGAATTCAGTTCATTTATTAATATTTGAAGATTCCCTGTTTTGAATACTGTGCATAAATAATTGATTTAATTATAATACCTTAATTCATAGCACAATCTTCTAATTTGCCCATATAAGAATCTTCCTTCATTTATTAAATTTTTAAAACTTCATCCCCGGGCTGGGGATGTGGCTCAAGCGGTAGCGCGCTCGCCTGGCATGCATGCGGCCCGGGTTCGATCCTCAGCACCACATACAAACAAAGATGTTGTGTCCACCGATAACTAAAAAATAAATATTAACATTCTCTGTCTCTCTCTCTAAAAAAAAAAACAAAAACCAAGCTTTATCCTTGATTTGTATTCCTACCACTGTTTCTATTTAAGATGCTGGATATATGTTCCTAGAAATGAATATATTCTTTTATGCCAGAAGATATTTTGTTGTTTTCTGTGTTTTTCTTAATAAATAGCTATGAAGATTATACATATATATGTTTTAAAATTTTATATATATATATGTATATACATATATATATATAAAATATAATATATTTTAAATTTGGCAATAATGGTTTGAGTCTCAAGACCTCAACTTATTTCTTTTTTTAAAAGCTATCCTTGCTAAATGGAATATTTTCTCAAATCTCTCCAAATATGTTAATTATGGTTAAAGTCTTATTCTGTTGTGTCCATTAATTTTTTTGTAGTTTTAGTTGTTCTGTTATTTGAATTGAGTGATTCTTTCCAGTTGTGTTTATATTCCTCCTTTCTTTGGTGATGATTTGTTCTACTATTGGTGAGGGTTTTTTTTTTTTTCTTGGCTAAATGAGAATTCATGTTTACTTTTCTGTTAAGTCAGGTCCCCCCCCATTTTTTTTTTTTTTGCACTGACGATGTTTATTTTAGTTTTAAAAGGCAAAACAAAGGCAGTCCTTTCCAGTAGCTAAAATGGCTGAACTTAATGTTTAATTAAAAACAGTAGTGACAAAGCCACATTTCCATTTTCCAATTCACAAAGATAAAGTTTTCTTTAAAAAGATACATGATGGGGCTGGGGATGTGGCTCAAGCGGTAGTGCGCTCACCTGGCATGCGTGCGGCCCGGGTTCGATCCTCAGCACCACATACAAACAAAGATGTTGTGTCCGCTGAAAACTAACGAACTAAATAAATAAATAAATTCTCTCTCTCTCTCTCTTAAAAAAAAAAAAGATACCTGAAACAAATTACAGATATTCTAAATGATTACTATTCAAACATTATCATTTCAATAAAATTAATATTATATCAGTTCTTTTCTTTGTAAATAGCAGGACTGAATGCACAATCTTGTTTAGATTGTCCAGTGTTTGGGCAGTTTCTTAATTAAGTGACTTAATTATCTTGTTCCTCTTACACTTTACTCCAGGATCCAGAGGCAGTGGACTAGAGGGTGAAAACCAACTTAACACTGGTAAGGCTGGTTTGACCCCAGGCCGCTGGGGGCACTATGAATGGGAAAAACTCCAGGTGGGCTCTGATTTCCAGGTGGAGGGAGGGTCTCAGGGAGGAGGACTGGGGCATGTCTCCTCTGGCTAAGGAAGGAGGTGACTAAGGGACCTGGCCTCCTGGGTGAGGGAGGTCAGTTTTATGGGCCCAGACCCCATGACGAAGTGGCCTAGATGGTTTTCTCTCTCCAGTCAGTGAATTTGCAGAGGTTGGTGTAGACACCTGGCAGACCAGGATGGCCACACCAGACTTGTTTGAGCAGCCTTTTAAATGTACATTACAAAATTGACATGATTTTATCTTCTTGTCCAGAGGTTCCAGGGTCTGGGGAACAGAGAAAGATGGCTTAATCGGTACTTGGTTAGATAGGAGTAAGCCATTCCGGCGTGCCATTGCACAGAAGATTGACTAGGGTAACTGAGTGCTGTGTATCTCCAAAAGCTAGAAAAAAGAATTTTTAAATGTTTTCATCAAAAATAAATGACAATGGGCAGTAGATATGTTTAATGTGACTATACAATATATCAAAACTTCATCTGGAGTCACATTAAGATGTATAATTTTTTGTAGTTTTATGTACCAGTTAATTTTTTTAATTTTAAAAAAAGAAAAAGGACCTGTTTCCAATTCTTGGCTTTTAATCAATGAAGTTCATCAACTCTCATACCATCTGCAGTATGTCCCAAAATTTCACCAAATTCTGGGAGGTGGGCCTTGGATGAGCAGTAGGATTCAGATTTTCTTCACACAACTCTCTGAACCGGTAGAATTTCTGGGCCACGAGGAGTTTGGGCACTGCCTGCTGTGATTTGGATTTTCCCTAGAACAGGTCCTATCCATATCCTTCATTATTTATCTGGAGCTCAGCCACTGGTATCGTCAGGAAAGAGCCATGAACAGTTGAAGGGTTTTCTAAGGAGTGAACATGTTCAGCCTGTTGCCTAGGGAACGCCAGCACTGTCACAGCCCACATTTTTTGGTTAATATAGGTTTAATTCCCTATTCACTATGCTGGAAATCTTCCCTGTTGCAAGCTGCTTCTTGCTTCCATTGCAGTGTAGGGTGAATACTTTTCCACTGCCAGGCAGATGTGCTCAGACCCAGAAGAGTAGCTCTGCACAGAGCATCTGACGCCTTTAGGTTCCATTTTTAATGATATAGGAAAGCAGCAGAATGGATGGCCTAGAGGGCTGGTGCATTTGTTTTCGAGGGGTGTCCTAACAAATCACAAACTGGATGGGTGAGAGAAATTTATTCTTTCATAGTTCTGAAGGCTTAAAGCCTAAAATCAGGGTGTTGGCAAGGCCATGCAACCTTTGAAGCCTCCAGGGGAGGATCCTTCTTTGCTTCTTTCAGCCCTTGGTGTTCTCTGGTTTATGATCACAGAACATCAGATTCAACCTCTGTCTTCACATGCTTGTCTTCGCTCCGTGTCTGTGTATCTCTGTGTTTTCAGATGGCATTATCCTTTCTGTGTCTTTTTCCTCTTCTTATCAGGGCACTAGTCATATTGATTGAGGGGGATCACCATACTCCACTAGAACCTCATCTAAAAAGTTATATCTAAATGACCTCTTTCCAAGTAAGGTCAATTCTTAGGCACTGGGATATAGGACTTTCACATATTTATTTGGAGGTAGGAACATAATTTAGCCCATAACAGTGGAAAAGGCTTCCCTTCCTCTCCTTATATATGAACTTGCTTCTTCATGCCCAGAGTTACTCTGCGACTCTTCTCTTCCAGAACTCCCACTTTAGAGACCTGTACATGACAGTTTATCCTGGTGGCAAATGTTCCAATCAGACTGCCTTTTTATTTCTCTGCTGCTTATGTCACTGTGGAAGTCTCCTTGGACTGCTCCTCGGGCTCCAGCATCCAAAACAGGAGACTCTGCCAGTCTTTTAGATTTATTTATAAATGAGTTCTGCAGCCAAGTTTTTGGGTAAAAGTCATCACTGACCAGATTTTCTGACTTTGGTCCTTTAATGACTCACCCAGTGATTTCTCCAGGGCTGATTCGGTTTTCCTAGGATGGAGTGTAAAATGCATGTGGAGTTTTCTTAAGAACTGTTGCTTACTTTTGTAATGGCCTCTCTTTGAATCTTGTGAGGCACTTTCTCTCTTATTTCTCTCTTAACCTGATCCCATCTATCTCCTCCTCCTCCAAGTGCTTTTTATGTTCCAGAAATTCCTCAAATTTTCTGGTTTACCAATGGTACATTTTCCTGGTTTTCAGTCTTACAGACCCTTATTTAAACATAGCTTTTTGCATTTGGGTAGAAGACCACAATGACATGGTGTAAAGTGTTGGTGTAAACTAGGGATCATCAAACTTGTTTTGCAAAGGACAAGATAGTCAATATTATGGGCTTTATGGGCTAAAATATCTGTGTTGAAACTACTTAACACTGCTGTTGTAGTGTAAAACAGACATAGGTCAAAAATAAAAATGAGTGGAAGTGCTGTGTTCCAATAATACTTTGCTTTTACAAACAGGCAGTGGATCAGTTGCAACATATTCCAGAAACCAGTGGTTCTCAAACTTATCATGCATACACATCTTTGGAAGGGCTTGACAAAACATAGATTGCTCTCTTTACCTCCAGCATCTGAGGCGAGAGGTCTGGAATGGGGTCCCAGAATTTGCATTTCTAGTAAGCTCCCAGGTGATGCTGAGATTACTGATCTTTAGACTATATTTTGATACCCTTACACTTACCTAAGTCATTTTTTGTTTTCTAACCACCAATTATTTAGTTATTTACTAGTATTGTAACCATACTCCTTATTCATTCAGTCATCCAACAAATATTCAACAAATATGAATACCCAACAAATATGAACTTCTACTCTGTGCCAGGCTCTGTTCTAGGGTGTGAGAATATTGTTATGAATAAGATGAAAAAAGAAAGCCAGTAAGAAGAGTAGAGAGTGGTACAGGAAGATAACTATTTTAGATAGTGTAATCAGGAGAGGTCACTTGGTTTTTCTTTTTTTGGTATTGGGGATTGAATCCAGAGGTGCTTTACCACTGAGCCACATCCCTAGCCCTTTTCATATTTTTATTTTAAGACAGAGTCTTGCTGAGTTAATTAGGGCCTTGCTAAATTGCCAAGGCTGGTCTTGAACTTTTGATCCTCCTGCCTTAGCCTCCCAAGTCCATGGGATTA
The DNA here is from genome assembly GCF_052094955.1 of Ictidomys tridecemlineatus. Lineage (NCBI taxonomy): Eukaryota > Metazoa > Chordata > Mammalia > Rodentia > Sciuridae > Ictidomys > Ictidomys tridecemlineatus. Next base: position 203,684,413 of record NC_135478.1, read on the forward strand.
CAGAGGCGAGGTTACTCTGAAGAAATGACATCTCAACATATATGTGAGTGATGCAGAAGAGTTATCATGTGAAATTGAGATGTAGGCAGGATATTCCAAACCATTGTGCCCTCAGCTGGAATGAGTCTGTGCTTGAGCAAAAGCAAGAAGACTAGTGTAATGGGAGTGGCTGAGTGAGGTAAAGCGCATAAGAGATGGATTCAGAAAAGCGGGCAGGGTCCAGGTTATTTTAGGAATTTTCAGGTCAGGGTAAAGAGTTTGTGTTTTATTTTAAATTTTATGGGCAAGCATTAGAGGGGATTGTTCAGAGGAATGGAATGACAGCCTTTATGCTTTTGAAGAATCACACTGCTTGCTGGGTGGAAAAATATTCTGGTGGTGGTATAAGGGGCTGAGAGCAAGAGTGGAAGCAGGTAGACAGACCAGTTGGGACATTTACTGCAGGAATCGTAGGAGAGGGATTACAGCAGCCTGGACCAAGAAAATTCAGTGATGAGATGCAATTGGAAGCTGAATGTATTCTGCTGGTGCAGCCAATAGAATTTAAAGGTAAATGAATATGGATATGAGGTAAAGAGCAGCGTTAAAGATAACCCTTGGAGTCTGTCTGGAGTAAATGGGTGAGAATGGGAAGGAAATTAAGATTTTAGGTTTAAAATTTTGCATTTGAGATGTTTTTCACATTTTCAAGAGGGGTTATCAGAAGGCAGTTAGATATAATAGGCCTAGAGATCAGGTGAAGGCTAGGGATACAAATCTGGAACTCATTAACATACTTTTCATGTTTTATATTTAAGGCCCAGGAACCCAAGGAAATCAGCTATGTTGTGGGTGTTGGTGGAGAAGAGGAGGAAGTTGAGTTACCCTTGCTAACAATGAGATGATGGGAACTAGAAGAGGAGCCCGCAAAGGAAACAAGATCTGTAAAGAGCATGGTTTCCCAGAAGCCAAGTAAACAATATGTTTCAGTAAAGAGTCCTAATACTAGTCAGATGTTACTGGGTAAGCAAATAAGATGAGGACTGAGATGATCTCTTGATGATCTTGACAAGACTGGTGCAATGGAACAGGGAGGGCTAAAGCTGTTCAGGTTTTTTTTTTTTTTCATCAAAAACAGTGGGACAGGGGCTGGGGATGTGGCTCAAGCGGTAGCGCGCTCGCCTGGCATGTGTGCGACCCAGGTTCGATCCTCAGCACCACATACCAACAAAGATGTTGTGTCTGCCGAGAACTAAAAAATAAATATTAAAAATTCTCTCTCTCTCTCTCTCTCTCTCTCTCTCTCTCTCTCTCTCCCCTCTCTCACTCTTTCTTTAAAAAACAAACAAACAAACAAACAAAAAACAGTGGGACTTTCTACAGGTCTGAAAGAAAACAATTGCTAACAATTAAGCTGTAATTTTCAATAGTGAAGATGAAATAAATACAATTTTAATCCCCATTTTTTTTCTTATAGCATACAACCATTATAGAACACAGAAAGTATACCAACATTTTTTTTTTTTTTTTTAAAAAAAAAACCTTTTCCAGGTGGCGAGAAAAAGAAAACAAATGGAAGCTTGGAGAGGAGGAAAGAAGTGTGGACAAAAGGGTAAATGTGTATAAACCTGGTCAAATTCATCTTCTTTAGTGTGGGTGACTGTAGGTGAGGAGGAGTTTAACCTGTGCCTCCCTCCCTCCCAGGTTAGGGAGGTTAGACAAGAGCATGGTTTCCCTTGGACCATTCCATACCTCCCCAAAGGAGACCTCCCTTCTTCCCTCTGTCCTCCCCCATACATGTTGGTGGTTTCAGTGGCGAGTGGCTGAAGCACTGGTTCTTTTGAAATTATAGCACCTCTCTGCAAACCCTATCTGACCCCACAGCTGGCTACTCTGTGAAATTAGAATGACTATTTAGCATCTTTGGTTCCCAGCTGTTATCCTAGTTGCCAAAATTGGGAAATGTACAGCCCACATTGATACAAGGGCTTGTGAACAGGGTTGAAGAAGTAACAAAAAGACAGAGCTCCTGGTCCAGCAGCCCAAATGAACCTCTATGACACACATAATAGGCTTTTTTTAAGAGATTTTGATCAAGAGGTTTTTTTTTTTTTTCTATTCAATAAAAATAAACCTACCCCTTGAGTTCTCATGCTGTTTAATTTCACTGTGCAAATCACTTTGTAACAGGTACAATTTGGATTTATAAGATGTGGGTTGAATTCATTTCCTATGGTCATGTGTTCAGCAGGCACCAATCACCTGGGCTTGATCATCAGTACCCCTGGGCTTAGCTCCCAGTTCTTTCACTCTTAGTCATTCATGTCCAGCTGAGGTACAGGAGAGAGTCTTGGTCCTAAGATCAACAGGTTCCTTACCATTACAACTTTGCTGCCTTTGTTCATTTTCCCTCTTCTCTGTATTCCATGCTGTTCAGAAATACAAAGATTTTGCTGAGGGAAGCCTCCTTTTAGTGGGGTCATGCCTCCAGGCAAGGGATTAGAAAATTCAGGTGACCTCATCATTCTCTTCCAATTCAGTAATTTTATAGCTGCAGGAACTGTTAACTTGTTCTTGGCACAGTTAAAATGAGCATCTGTGAGAAATGATGGTAATGGGACATACTAGCACGAGAGGACTGAAAACCCCCAGTCAGCTGAAGAAGTTCGATTGGTCCAGAAGAAGGTATTGGACTTTAGCTTCAGGTCATGTACAGTGGTCACCAGTGAGTGACTTATTAATTTATTCAAGTGCAGGATTATTTAAAAAAAAAATAAAAGGTGGAATAATCTGTGACCTCTTCAAAGGGCTCTCGAAAACACCTGAAAAAAACTGGCACACAGAAAGAGGACTTCTAATTAATTGAATAAAACAGCACTAAATCCACACTGGAAAATTTCTAACACCTTTTCTTTGAAGACTGCTTTTAGAAAAAAAAAAAGCTATTACATCTTGTTTATTTTCTTGGACGAAAATTCTAGACATAATGATAATAAAGAAAATTACATATTTTTATTATGATTTGTATGTTTAATTTTACAAATTTTGCACTAATAGGCCATCATTTCTTACATGCTTCCACAGACACATAAACTATGGCCTGAAAATGACATCAGAATCATATATTTCTTTTTTATTGTCATAAGACATTAAATGTAACTCCTTATTAAAATACTAAAGACATCATATTTCAACAGTTTTTTAAAACCCAAGTCCTTGTTGAACAAATGTTTAAAGGAAACAGAGCCCAGGTAGATCACTGTGAGCAGGAAAAGCAGCTCTGCTTGGAGAAGGAAGAAGGCACTGGGCTCAGGTCATCGAGGATCCAGGGGCTGTTCCTTCTGCTTCAGGGAGAACTGGTGTGACTGTCCTCCACAGCTGTGTTAACCACATCAAAAGCTTTATTTAAAAATTAACTTTTTAGTCAGGTGCGGTGACGCACACCTATAATTCCAGCTAAGCAGAAGGATCACAAGTTCCAGGCTAGCCTGGGCAATTTAGTAATACCCTGCCTTAAACTAAAAAAATGAATAGGACTAAAGATGCAGCTCAGTAATAGCACACCTAGCACATGTGGTCTCCATCCCATGTTCCACAAAAAATGAAAACAATCCTCTTCAAAGAATCAGGGAGATACCTTCCTTTCCCTTTTCTCTGCCCAAACTTATGCTTTTCATAACTACATGTGTGTGCCCTGAAAACTAAAACAATGCGCTGCATCCCTTAGCAACTGAGATCATTATAAACAACTTACAACGTAAAGACTACACTTTCTGGTTTTCTTTTGGTTAAAAAAAAATCTGTTCCTTCTATAGAACCTTCTATTCTGCTTAATAGCATTGTCCTTTAAGTCATCCAGGTGGAAGGAATATTAGATGTCTCATCCTAAAAGCTTTCTTTTCCCTCTGTACTCATATTCTGTTGGTCATGAATTTCTGGGAATTCTGTCCTCGATATTCATTATTTCTCCTCTTTTCTTCGCAACTTCCATGCAATGACCTTCATTTGCAAATTTGTTGTCTGTGTCCTAGGATATTGCAACTGTCTTCTTAAATATCTTTAAGGCTTTCCAACCTTCCTTTATCCTTTGCCTCTCACCATCAGATTCATCTCTATGGTATATAGTGATCTTTCTGAAGTGCAACTGATGACGTTAAGCCCCTTTCAAGTTTTTAGTGGCTTCCCCATTCCTGGAAGGACAAAGTCCAAACACAGTTTCATTTCATGCAACGGACCTTGGTGATCCATCCAGTCTTCGCCTATAGTTTATCTAGAGTTTTGTCCACAGATTCTGTTCCAGAAGACTTGAACTAGACCTTTCAACAGGTCATGACATACCAGTCCTCCCATTCTGTTGGCAGGACTCCTACTTATATTTTAATATGCAGCTCAAATAGTTCCTTGTTTTCTGGATCAACATCATATCTTTCCAACTTTACCATTCTAAACAAAGAGTCATTCCTTCCTTAGTGATTCCAGGAAGGCTGGAACTCGATTTCCCATTCCCAGCACTACAGGTGCAGGCACCTGGCCATGCAGGTGAGGGTGCAGGCACGCAACTGCTGTGGATTTGCATCTAATGTTACTGTGTCTGTCAGTGTAGATACAGTCTGTGTTGATTTTGAGACGAGTGTTTCAGGAATAAACCTGGTTAGAATAGAAAGTTCTGTAGAAATAGTCATACCGTTCCTCATAAATATGTGCAACAATTCTGTGTTAATAAACAATTTTTAAATTTAAGGAGATGGAATTGCTAACTACCCTGCTTTGATCATCATACACTGTGTGATATGGTGCAGTATCACACTGTACCCAAACATGTACAATTAAAATAATAATAATAAACACAATAAATTTTTATAGAGAATAAAAAAACAATAATCATAAGTGCTGAATATACTTGTATTGTAGAGTCAGATGGCATATTTTTCATTACTTATGATACATGTTTGGTATGTATAAAAGACTGGTATTTTAAGGCCTTTCATCACTTATAGTGTTATATACTCTGACAAATTAGATGTGATTGTTTTTGTTATGCTTAGTTTTATCAACAGAAAATATGCTAAAGATCAGTATTAAAAATGTTGTTTTGCTTTGAATCAAATGTGAAAGAAAATACACAAATTTCAAACTCATCACCCATAAACAGAGAGATAAAGTAGGATCTTCAAGTGGTCATTTTATTAACAAATACAAATTTGAAATGTTTATGATAAAACATGTTAACGTTGAACAAAAATGTGTGTAAACAGTAATTCTACAACTGAGAGGACATCTCAGTTTTGTTAATTTTGGTGACGTCTTCCCAACCACGTCTAATTTTCAGTATCTTCTTCCTTAAGCATGGCAGGAATAGTACAGTTTTACATATCAGGACAACGATTGGGAGAAAAACAGCTATCATAAAAGTTGGAGGTGTATACCATACAAATTGTTTTATATCTACCCATTTATTCCAGGCAAAAATCAATGCATGTATTGTACCAAGTAGAAGTGAAACAATTCCTAGTTTGCTCTGTAAAAGAAAAACAAAATTACCTTAGTGAATTTTGGCTTAATAAGAGTTTGTTCCATCCTATTTCATCTGAATCTGTTCTGTTGCTTGGGAAACCTTCCATTTGTTTATTAGTGTTTTCCTAACACATTTCTCAACAATGTCCATTCACATATTTCTACGCATTTTACATATTCCCCCTTATCACCTCACTTTTTGGGTAATGTTCTCATCTCCAGGCTAAACTGAGAAAATTCACAGTCTTCCTTTTAGTCTCAGGTGATCAATACTTCTATCTTTTCTTTCTCTACCATTTTGTTCATCTCTTTTATGATGTTTATTTTATCATGCTTTGTCTTATGCATGGAACTGACTCTTATTTATCACAAGGTCACTGCAAAGTCAACATGAAGTGCACATTTTAGGTATTCAATAAAGTTAGGTTGACCAAAGATTACTGCAAATATCAGCTTGACTTCAATGATCTTATTAAACTGTGAACACAACTAATGTGATTCACTCTGATTTTGGTAAATGAATACTAAAGTGAATGAATATGTATTTCAAAAAAATTAAACATTCAGATGAAATGGGAAAATACTTGTAATTATTTCAATGTTTCAGCAAAATCTAGAGATGTAAAGAAAAATTTGAGCTTTCTTTGGAATACTCTAACATCATACAGATTAGGTACTTACAAATAGTTGCTCATGTATATAATTTTATGGCATTCTCACAATAGCTCTTCTAGGTGACTTTTGATTTCTATTCACTTTACTGGAAATGGTCATGAGTCTGCCAGAATGAATCTAACTCACAATTACTGTACTCTTGAACCCCAATAAATACAATTAAGTTTATATTTTCAGATATGAATCTCTTAGGTAAATCATAGTGTAATTCTGAATGAAAAGTTACTAGATTAGTCATTGAAAAATACACATATTTGGTTGCAGATTAATCTTACCAAATGTGTACAGTATACTTATTATAATCTGGGTATTGTATCTACAGTGGAATGAACTCAGTTGCTAAGATGCAGTGTTTGAATCTCTAATTAAATCTGAAAAATTATGCTCAGCTCATGTGTGGCAGGCAAACATTTCCTGAGGAACAGAGAACTCCAATGGCTTCCAAGCTGAACATACACGTTTGGAAAACACTTTGCTTAGAGAATGCGGTATCATCTCTAAACCACATTAGAATAATTCAGATGCAGAGATATTTCCCAGCTTAATTAGATATGTTTGTTGGATATGATGTGCAGATATGTAGAAAGGATAGTGGGGAATGTCTGACTTTGTGGAAATTTCAAAAGATGTCCACCCATGAAAGTTAAGGCTATGTAATTAAAACAATTTTGGCAGTGCTCATGATGGAATTAAATTTAGTCCTTTGAATTTTACAGATATGGGCCCCCTTCTGAAGTCTGGCACAATGATCTTCTTAAGTGTAATCTTCCACTAGGAGATAAATTTAAGTAAATCTAAGATAGTTTTTGAGTCCCAGGAGTATTTAGAAACTTCAAAGGAGTAAACTATCAAAAATGTAACTTGGGGAAAAGCAGGTCTTAAAATGAGATATTGAATACCTTTGGTTAATAAAAGTCTTTGTTTTCAATGAGAGATTTTTCACCCTAGATAGTATAAAACTGTGCAATTTAAAAGGCATGACTCAAGTCAGGGGATGGGTAAAAGAATTTTTTAATTTGTAGGAACTATTAACCAAGGATATTCCTAGAATATCACATTATAGTTATTAGGTGGGTAGCAAATATAACAAGTTTCAAATGTTAGAGTATTTTTCTTTTAGTGATGCCTTTTATTTATGTCTATAAAATGCATTCTATTTAGAAGCAATAGAGAAAAAACAAGAGAACACATTATTAACTGGAACAAATGTGGGATATTTATATTGGAAGGCATTTGTTATTCTTTATGGGCTACGGTCAAATATTTAATATTAGAAGCACAAAAAGTTGGCCTCTCTGAAGAGGGACTAGAGTTACTTTAAATCATTTACCTGAATATAACGGAATTCTCTCCATGTCAAAGAGTCGCTCACAGATGGAATAGATGTCACAGCCAACAAAGTCAGTATTGCAAGTCCCACAATTCCCAGAGATACATAAATCTCCATTCTCCAAACATCGTGCTCAATCCAGGCATCTTCTTTATTTTGTTTGACCTACCAGAAGGTAAAAGAGGAAAGAAAATACGGAAACCACACTCATTTCTCACCTGTGAATCTCTTATACATGCTTTGTCTAAAATGAGCCTACACAATTTGTAACTGTTTTTTTTTTACATTCCTTTAAGAGTAATTCAGAGCTCTTTCTTTATATTAATATAATATTTATATAATACATTTTAATTATCTAATAATTATTTAGTGGTCTACTTATATGGAATTGTAGTCAATGTAATGTGGTATTGCAAACAGAAGAACAATCAGCATTAAAAAATAGTCTTGTGAGGGTGTTAGAGGATTGAAATGTGGCCCTGTCCATTAAATAAATAAATAAATAAATAAATAAACACACACATTAATGTATATTATATATTATTTGATACATATATTTATATATACATATAAATATATACGTATATTTAGTATATATATAGTGTGTATGTATATATATATATATATATATATATATATATCTCCATACATATATATATTTATTACCAGGGATTGAGAACAGATGCCAGAGGCCCTTAACCACTAAGCCACATCCTGGTCCTTTTTAAAATTTTTTATTTTGAGACAGGGTCTCACTAAATTGCTTAGGGTCTCACAAAATTGCTGAGGCTGGCCTTGAATTTGTGATCCTTCTGCCTTAGCATCCTGAGTTGTTGGGATTACAGGCATGCACCACCCTTCCCGGCAACAAAATATTTTTTTAATATTATTAAAGTTGTACTTTATTTTCAGCTTAAAGAACATTTCTTAATATAAAATTATACAACTAAGCCCTAATGTGACTATAATAAAATTAAAAAAAAATTAGATAACTTTCTCAATCCAGGGTTTCAATGGGGGCTTGGGGTATTGATATTACAATGAGAAGAGATTAATTTGTTAATTGAATTAGACTTTTTAGTTTAGTAATACTGCCGACATCTTTATCCTACCTGTTGGTATGCCCATTTTAGCAACTTGTATCTGTAGGATCGCCTCATTGGATAAGACAGACTATAAATTGCATGTAGAACAGCAAAAAAGAAACTGAGAAGCCCAAACTGCTTTCTTGTTAACATCCACCTATCTAGCCAAGGTGGGAACTTCTTATACTTCGTTCCATTGCGAAGTTGTACAATTGCTGCTATCACGCCTGGCAAATAAACCAGTGCCAAGAGGGTGATGGAAACCACTGGCAAGACTTTGTTAATGACCAGGATTGGAATCCTATAAAAATACTGTTGATGGTCAGTAACTAAAGGATGAATTATTTCCCTCAGGAGAGTGTAAAGAAAGGTCAGAGATGATATAATAGCAGCTATTTTAATTGGCAGACGCCATTTTGGAAAGAGTTCCTGTTTGTGCTGAAGTTCTGAGGGGCAATCAAATTCATCAACATGGGCTGTTTGCTGCAAATGCAAAAGCACAGGTCTTTTTAGCATGCTGGTCTCTCCAGTGTCCTTAGTCTACAAAAAAAGAGAAAAGATATATCTTAAAATTGAACAAAACAGTTAAATTTTCCTTAATCTAATTAATTATGGCCCAGTCATTGTGCTTCTCCGTGAATAAGGGCATTGAGAATCTTGCTTTGGATATTGGTCAGATAAAGATAGCATAGTTTATGTAACTGACTAAAGGTCTACTTGGCTACTTTGAAATTCTCCATTCATTTCTGTTATTCATTTGTTTTTAAGAAAAAAGAAACACATACTTCCAATACCTCCACAAAAGCATAGGCCCTTGTGTCTATTTTGAAGATGTGAAATAATGGAATATGGCAACAGAGAAGTCAAAATTGAAAAACAGTTTTTAAAATCACAATAATCTCTGGTAAAATAATAAACTTATAAATTGTAATAGTCGTGTTTGTTTTGCAAATATTTTATTGGTTCCTAGGTAACTCTTGGTAATGTACTGAAGAGTGAATTATTCATTAATTCAAAACATGAAGGATCAGGAATAACATGGTCATGGCTATTCTGGATAAATTATGGATAAAAATCCATAATTTCCATCATGTAGTCTTGCTTTATATAGTTTATTTTTAAAAAAACTCATTTGATTAAGTATTGATAGACATATATACTATCAGAAGGTAAAACAAAGGCTATATATAACTAGTTAAATCCCACAGAGATGATGTATTTCCTGAGAAAGTTAGTCTTGATCCAGTTGAATTTCTAGGTAGTCAACAATTCAAAAGAAGATTATATTGAATAATTTGTCATTTCTCCAACTGATACACAGAAAAATTTTAAAAAGCTCAAAATGAGATTTAATATCAGTGTTTCATATTGTGCTATTATTATGAATAAATTTGCTTCTCACTCAATGCTATTATTCACTTTTATAGCTCTCTATATGGAACCAGAACATTTTAATGCTTTAAATGATGTTAGTGATTATCTTGTTCATCTCATTTTATGCAGAGTAACTCTAATTCACATGGTTCTCTATAATTTTCAGTGTTTAAAAAATGATCCCTTTTACCATTTGAATTTTACTTTGTGTAATAAATCACTGTTACATCCAATGCTTATTCTAATTACTCCATCTAGAAAGGCTACAGCTTCTGTCATTTCTTCATGTTAATACAGACTAAGTATAATTAACTGAGATCAATTCTCTGGTTAAGAGTAAAGAATTATGGAACAGCAAGGAAAACAACTTGAAAAGGGAAATGATTTTGTTTTATGTACACAGTTACTTTTATAGGATATGTGTTTATAATTTCTTAATTATTTTTTTCATTTTATGTGATTAAGATAAGATAAATAATTTCTGTTAAAAACTATACTTGAAACAATTCAGAAAGGTAAGAGTTTGGAACTAAAATTTTCTGCCTCTTTTTAAGCCAAATATTATAATAAGAAACATTTAATCCTGTGGTTGACCAAAAGTGGGACAAGGGATTCTTATCCAAAAGTGATTTTTTTTGGTTGAACAATGAATCATCGATTTACTTGGTGACCTCTTAGTAAGCTGCCACAGTGTCTGTGAGAAAAATGTTTGCTTACAAAATTATGTTATATGGCATTCTACTTAAATTTTTTTTTTAATGTTTCTTTTATAGACTGTTAGAATTGGAAGGAACTTAGGGATTATCTCATTCAACTCTTTCTTTCACTTTTTTGTTTTGGTATCAAGGAATGAAACCAGGGGTGCTGAACCACTGAGCAACAACCCCAGCCCTTTTTATTTTTTATTTTGAGACAGGATCTTGTTAAATTGCTTAGGGCCTTACTAAGTTGCTGAGGCTGGATTTGAACTTGCAATCTTCCTGCCTCAGCCTCTGAATTACTGGGATTTACAGGTAGGTATGTGCCACCATATCTGGCTCTAACCTTTTCACTTTATAGATAAACCAATGCCCAAAATTTTCAGTGACTTCTTGAAGGTTATTCAGCTCAGTCCCTGAATATCAGTCAAGATACTATTTCTCTCATATGTACCACACTGCCCTTTACCATCACAGTATTAGTGACAGGAACCCAGTGCCCATATCAGCAGACTAGGATGAAAATCACTTTCGCAACACCAGGAGATACAGAATGGCATTTGAATTAGGTTTAAAGATTTTAATTATTAAACCCCATTTTTATTATTTTACCAAAAAATCATCATCTTCTAGATTTTTCCTAGGCTTCGTTTTCCAAAGTTCTTGGTTTGTGGTATCTTTTCTGGTGTCCATGAAGTCTATAAAATAGTATGGTTTCAGCCACCTAGAAAAAATAAAAAAATAAGTAATCTTTTCAAGTCTATTGTATTTATGATGTTAATGTTTGATGGGATGATATGGAGGATTTACTCACTTAAATATTAGAAAAGCAAATTACTTTCAATTACAATTCAGAAAGTGACTGATTTACAGATTTGAAGAGTCTCAGACTAGTGCATTCATGTCAGGAGTAATCACTGTTCTTCAGTAAGTAGTAATTAGTTTTTGTGCAGGAACTGCCAATGTCTACATGGAATACAAAGTGTCCCAACCTTTTACCTTTAGAAGTTTAACTCCAGGTTCTCATTGAGAGGAAAGCCAACTCTCCTCAAGGGTCAACAAAATTAGAAATGCATTTATTTTTTAGAATAACACTGTTATCAATGAGAGACAGAGGTAGATGATATAAAATTATACTTCAGGATTATGTGAAGTTTTTGGGAGGGCAGTACTGGGGATTGAACTCAGGGGCACTCAACCACTGAGCCACATCCCCAGCGCTTTTTTGTGTTTTATTGAGAGACATGGTCTCATTGAGTTGCTTAGCACCTTGCTGTTGCCGAGGCTGGCTTTGAACTTGAGATCCTCCTGCCTCAGCCTCCGGAGCCACTGGGATTACAGGTGTGGGACACTGCACCTGGCAGAATCATATGTTAATAGACTTTCAGTATTGACACTGGACTTCTGACATAAAAATCAATTGATTTTTATGGGGAAATGTTTCTGAGTTTCATATAAGGAACAGAACAGATACTGTTAGTAAGGCAAGCCCTGATTAATGGAGTAAAAGACTAAAATTGTTATTTTCAAAGCGTCATTTCTTTTTCCCACCAGAGTAATGGGCCAGGCTTTGTTGGTAAGACAGGAATTTCTAGTATATTTCCAGTGGAGGTGTTGAGTTGTGTTCGATCATTGACATGCCTGCAGTAACTAGTCAACCCTTTGGAAGATATTTTGCCATTTTTTAATTTTTTTTTTTTACCCGATAAGGAAATCTTTTCCATAGCCACTTTCACAGATCCTCATCCAGGCTTGGTGTAACACTTTTTAAGGAAGACAAACATGATGTTGTAATATTACTCACTGTTTTTATTAGTTCCAAATTTATTTCCAGACAAATACATCTTCAGTTCATACTCTATGAAAAACAGATTAGATAATACAACGGTTGATGGAAAACATTCTGTTTCCCAGTGTTTTTAGATCATCTACATTTTTAGTATGTTCTTAGTGCTTATAGAACATCTGTAAAACTTTATTAGGTGCAAAGTTATTTCTAGAAATACTTTAAAATACTTAAAAACATTCTCCAACTTTTAAGGGTTAGATCTTTACAAAGAATAAAAAGGAGACACTTTTACATAATGCCAATGTTTTCTTTGTTGAGGAGCTCCTGGGACAGTTTCCTGATATTATTAATCTTGGAATTTCAGAACATTCATGATGAGGATACAGATTGAGGATCCCTAATCCGAAAATCCAAAACTTCTTGAGCACTGATCTCATGCTACAAGTGGAAAATTCCATATCTGACTTCCTGTTGCAGGTTGCAGTCAAATCTACCAGTGCATTAAAAACATTGTATAAAGTTACCTTTGGGCTATGTGTACAGGTGCATATGAAACAGGTGCATATGAATTTTGTATTTAGACTTGGGTCCTATCCCCAAGATATATCATTGTATACATGTATATATTCCAAAAAATTAAAAATATTTCTTATCCTAAGGAAATTAGATAAGGGATATATAACTTGTAATTGTTGTTTTGGTTGTGCACATTCTCTTTCCATTTTTTTTCCTGATGTAAAATATTTTCTTTATTTGAAGATATGCCCTTTTTATCTCCAATATTGTGTCAGGAGGTTGTCAGTTATAGTAACACCCAGGCTTTGGCCATAGAAATGAGCTTACCCAAAGTTGGGATGCTACAGAACTACCATGCTTTCCTGCCCCCATGCTGTAAGGAGGAAGATGTCTTTATTTTAATAGGAGAAATACAACATAGAGAAGTAGAAAAGAAACAGGAGAGTTCTAGTGGCATATTTTGAGTACTATAGTCCCTGAGATTAGATCTTGAATATCTCAACTACACAGTCAATACATTCCCTTTTTGGCTGGAGTTGGTTTGAGTTGAGTGTTGATCACTGGTTTTTGAACGAATTCTGGGTAAAAGCATATGCCAATTACCAACTATTTACCAACATGATTCTATATAGATACTAATGAGGAAAAAGAGAAATAAGGCTTTGTGCCACCCTGAAAAAGTGTACATTCTATTGTCAGGAAGTATTATTTCACTTTATTTGGTGATTTAACCAACATTGCAAATAGAGTAATTTGGAATGGTATCTAGAAGCAGAATACCATCTATAATCAAATACAAGGAATTATTTGCCATGTTTAAAGGCTATTTTAACTTGGAGTTTCAGAGTTAAAGATAACATATAAACACATGTTTATTCAATAGTCATTAACTATAGCGGAAGGAATGATGTCAGACAGTGGGAACATAAAGTTAAATGAGCTAAAGCCTCTACCCTTAAACATCTTGAAATCCAGGAGAAAAGGCAACCATTTCAACAAGTAACTTCATGGTAGTATGCTGTATCCTAAAAAAAAGAAAAAGTTTTATGGAAAGATGGTGGCATTGGAAGGGAAACAGAGTCCTGGGACATCTAGCAAGTTGGCAGTGTTTGCTGACAGAGGGCCACTTTAAGATTCCAAGTGCAAAGTCAGAGTGGCTCTGGAGGGAGATCATGCTGAAGAGCAAAGCCAAGAAAAAGTCCATGGCCATGAGAGAGAGAGAGAGAGAGAGAGAGAGAGAGAGAGAGAGAGAGAGAGAGAGAGAGAGAGAGTTGACTGTGGGAACCACAGTACACTTTGTGCTCAGAAACCAGGAAAATAAATTATCAGTCAAAACATATTGGTTTCCAACAGACATTAACTAAATATATAATTGAGGTTCTACAGCAAATTTTCCTTTTTATAAAACAAGCAAACAAACCTAACAGGAAACAGCAGTGTGAAGATGTTAGGAACTCCAGAACTTGACCCAACATTCTCTAATTTTCTTCCTATTAAAAAGTGAAGCAATTTCTAAATGAAATTTAGAAATTTCTCTAATTTTCTCTAAAATAGAGAAATTTAGCAATTTCTCTATTTCTGATGAGACTGTTCTGTTTTGCTGTACTGGGATAGCAGGCCTGGTGTTCCTGCTAAATATTGACACAGCCCAACAAACTCATGTTTATGGCCAAGAATTTAGAATATCAAGAAACCCAAAGACTGGAACACATTGTGGGTTGCCTTGCATTTCCAACCTTCTATCCTTTCAAGTGCACACTTGCTTCAGGACATTTAACTATGTGAAGGGAAGGTAGTTTTCTTCACTGCATCGTTTTTTTTTTGGTTTTTAAAAAGCATTGGGCCCCCTCCCCTATTTAACATTCATGCTAAATGAATGGCCATTTATTAAAAGTCAGGATACAATTAGGATTTTTTTTTCTTCAAAAAAAAAAAAAAAAAACAACAACAACAAAAAAAACAGAGTAAGGAATTTGGAAGTGTATGTAGATTCTATGTCTATAAGCCCCCTTCAGTAGATTTGACTAGAGCGACACGTTTAAACACCTTGATGGACTGTTTTGAAGGGAATCTGAACCACACCCAGATCCTGAGAGAGTCGGACCAAAGAACCTAATAAAAACTTGCTGTTACTAGGAAACCTGAAGCCGAAGTTGCCCAATTTTAAGTATCAGGTACCAACCATTCATCAATGCAGTGCAAACCGGTGGGAACTTTACCAAGTTGGAAAACTTGCCATCAGAACCCAACCTGAGGACTCACTTCATAAGCCATCCGGTGAAAAGGCCTCCAGTGATTCCCCGGCTCCCACCCCTGGCCCGGGTACAAGCGCGCGGTGTGCTCTGCGGTGGGGTGGAGCGAGGTAAGCAGCCAACTGCGCCCGGACCGCGGCGGGCGGGCGACCCTTAACCACTCCCGGGGCTGGGGGCGGGCTTCGCGGGGGGCGCGCGGGCGCAGGGAGCAAGCGGCCAGCAAGGCCGATTCGAAGGACTCACCAGCTCTTCTTTGGGACCTGACGGTGAGTCTGGCAAGTCCGGCCGCCGTGGGTGCTGGAGGTGCCGGCCCGGCGACTCTGAGCCCAGTTCCCTAAGCTGCTCGCCCCGGGCTGACCCCGCCCCCTCGCCAACTGCGCCACCAGCGCCGCCTGCTGGCGCCCGTATCTGCGGGGCTCCTGCTCAGATCCCCGGTCCCCAAGTTGCAACCTGGCCCCTCCCAGTTTCCTTTCAAATAATTCGTCCCTCTGCAGGAGATCTTCTCCCGGCGCTTACACCCCTCCCTAACCCCTACCCCAACAACGCACATTCGTGCATCCTTTGGAGCAGTGGTTCTCAGACTTCGAGGTGCATCACAATCACCAAGTTTTCCAAACTGGTAAAGTTACCACGGGTTTTCTAGAGAAAGCCTAGAAAAAAACCTGCTGCTGGAATCCATTCAGTTTCCAGTTCAGTAGTTCTGGGAAGGGGCCTGAAATTCTGCAGCTCTCAGATGATACCAAGCATTCCCAGATTTTGAGAAGGATTGCTTTAAATCTTATAAACCCATCCACAAATTAGCTGATTTAAAAATCAACAAGTTTCTTTGTGGTCTGGTTATTATTTACAATTGAGGAATCCCAATCCGGATTTAAGAGTGACTCACTCCCTGAATTGCCCCATTCTTTTACCCTAAACTTTGCAAACTCTGCTCCTCAGCTAAAAACAAACAAAAAACGAATACCGCATTTACTCCTTCTTTTCTTTACCTCCGCTATTCAACGCAGCTTCCCACATTCCAACTCAATCAAATAACCCATACCTAAAACAAAGTTGTTATCAATATTTAAAGGCTTGGAAAAAGAGATCATGAACTTCAGATTTATTCCTTTGAGTTGGAACCCGACGCAGTAGTGTCTGAGACCCGAATTGCAACATCTGGGAATTTGATGTACTACATTCCCAGAACTAGTCTGATTAGAAAGTGCAAAAGCAAATAAACGCTCAACCGCTTTTTCCGTGGTTATCCTTGACTCATAGCTAGAGCACCAAGGCCTGTTCATGTTTGAATGCTGTATGTATATTTTTTGTAATCATTCACTTTCCTCTGGTAATCTCACAGCTTTGTGAAGATTACCATGGACTGACATCTTGTGGTTGATGTAGAATCTTACACTTTTTATTTTTAGTGGAGCTTAAAAATAATTGAAGTTTTAGGGGAGAGAGAGAGAGAGAGAGAGAGAGAGAGAGAGAGAGAGAGAGAGAGAGAGAGAGAGAGAAGGAGAGGGAGAGAGAGAATGTGTATGTGTTCATGAAATTGTGCTTCTAGCATGGACTACAGAGAAACAAGGCAAACTGCTAAGTCTGAGCATTATTTAAGTTTTGAAAATAATCAGTCTTAAATTTCCAGATAAAGTAATATTCTTTCATTCCTTATGATTTGGTAGAACAAAATCATTCTGTTTTTCAAAATCTATTTTCCATATGAAGAGGACAAAGAAGTTATTACTTTAGTAATGCAAGTTGGCTAATTTTAGCAAGCTTCACTTAAAATCACTCTTCTAACTAAACCATTTAAAATCAAGCCTAATATTTTGTATTATAATTAGACTTTTAGTAGTTTTATTTAAATTTTACCTGTGAATGTCTTTTTTTTTTTGCCAAATATTTTAGTGTGGTGTACAGAGTGAAGCCATTGAAAATCTGAAGTTGTGTACTAATTAGTTTGTAGATAAGCTACACAATGGAACTATAAAAAAAACAACATGGTACTAAAGAACTTTTATTGAGTTGTCAGAAGTTATTGTCATATATAAAGTTTTTGCAGTTTTTTTCATACATATGACCTGTGATTTGAGTACGAGATGAAGTAGATAAATATGCATGTGTATTGGAGAAGCGTGTCAAATGTTCTGAGTCAGCTTCTTTCACGTATACCTTTTAAAACCAGTGTGGCTTGTGGAAAACAATGCTAAGCTATTGCAAATAGCAGATTGCTGGTTTCACTGTGACTCATAAGACTAGAGGATTTAAAGTGGTGAATTGAATTGTGAGTTACAAACAAATTTAGATCATTCAGAATATTTTGTAATAATCTTAAACTAAAGCCTATTAACAAAAGTACCCTTCAGTGTTATTTGAGGTCAAACACTAAACTACCTGTAGTGACTTCAACAGATTATAGAGAAAATGTAATAATTTAGAATCTAAGCTTTCACCTGATCAATAAGCAAACTGATCTTAGAACTTGATGAAACTGCTGTATAGAAGTAAATGGAGTATTATGGGTGAAAGATAAAATAAAAAATATCATATTATTAAAAATAATTATAATGAAGGGAAGAAGGGAAGGTGGGTAAAGAGAGGTTGGACTTGATTAGTGCCCATTGTATGCATGTGTTGAAATTCCACACTGCACCCCATTAATATGTACAATTAATACTTGTTAAAAATAAATAAAGAATAATTGCAATGAGCAATAGGCAGTAAATTGTAGTGGATGGCATGAGCTGTATTTGGTTTTCTCCTTTGGAAATCTAACTCATACAGGGACAGTAATTTTAACAGTGATCAATACTTTTTTCAAATCTACCTCTTCTACCTCTTACTCTGTAAGAATAGACAGACATTCCTTTTAAGATGAGAAGAAACAATTCCATTTCTGATTCTACTATCCTCATAGGATACATTCTCTTCACTAGTTCAGGGTCTACTGGTAGAGTAAACTTCAAAGAATGTGGTTAGTTGATCCCCAATGTCTGTGTGTCAAAGTGTTTTGGTGTGCAGAGAAGGCTACCCTCGAGACTGGAGGTATTAAAATTGTTCCATCTATTTCTCCCCAACTCAGGGTCTTTTATTTCTCATTCACCAATTTGAATGAACAAACTGGGTGGTAACTGTGGGCAGGTGGAGAGCGCTGCTAGAAAGGCAGTTGGCTGGGAGTTACCCTTGGGGATTATTTTATTTATTTCTCCTACTCATCCTCCTGGCTTTTCCCTCCCTCTCTCTGCTTTCTCCAGGACCACGAGGGAGCAGCTTTCCCTGCCATGTCTTTATTCCATGGTGCCTTGCCTTAACTTGGACCCAGAGTGATGGACCTGGCCAACCAGGGACTGAACCTCTGAAACCATGAGCGCAAATAAACTTTTTCTCCTCTAAGTTGTTTTTGTCAGGTATTTTGGTGACAGCAAGGACAAGCTGACTAAAACAAACACTTAGGTGTTCTGTGCATGACATCCTCATGAAAAGATTTCCTCATGTGGTCTTCCTGGTGGCCCTCCAGGAACACCAGGACATGAGGAACAGTCAGTGGGAACACTGTATAGTTCCATCATGGGTTCCCTTGCCACCGTAGAATCTGATCTTTTTAATTAAAAAGAAATAGATTCCATCAAACAAAACCAATATTAATAGTTAGGTATTATCAATGAGAACCAATACTAAGGGAATTAAGGCATATTTATACTTTCTTTCTCTTATTTTTGGTGAATTACTCATAATAATAATCCATGAGGATTTATTCTGCTTTAGGTGGCATTAAGTCTATTTCCATGCATTTCTGCTTGTCCAGAGTTATTATATTCTTAAAAGTGGAACATTTGTGCACAGTGATCCAGAACAAATCTCAGCAGCTTTTTTGGTTTCTTGTAACACTTCGGTTTTAGTCTTCCTGAGGTCCTGAAACATGTTTTATCATTTTCTTAGCATAGAAAATATCCAATTCCTAGTGCACATTAATTAAGTGCCTTTTATATACACTATATTGTGCTAAATCCTGTAAGATAAGTTCCACTTAAACAGTTTCTGAAAAGATTCCTGCAAATAAATTATAGTTTGAAGAAAAATATCCATAACAAAACCACAAACAAAAAGAAAGTGACAGAGCTGACATTTTTCTTACTCCAAACTTAATCTCTTTATCAGCTTCATTTTAATTTGTTCTTTGGAAGACATCCAATATTCTATTTGAAATGTGAGTTTATATCCAGCCTAGCTAATGACAGATCTCATCTCAGTGTCTTGAAATATTGGCTGATGATAGTGTATATGTGTGTATGTGTGTATATATATATATATATATATATATATATATATATATATATATATATAATATATCAAGAATGAATGCATGGATGGAATGTGTGATCAAAAATTAGAAAGACCTTTGTTATAAGGAAAGGGAAATGCAGAAAGGTTGGATAGGAGAATTTGTTTTTTCTGTATTTCCCTTAACTTGTACTCAGCTTTCTTTGCTGAGGGGAAGGGGCCATTTCTTTCCATGTGTCTTTTCATGCTAAGTATGGAGCATAGTACACAGTGAGGAGCTGATGCTTACTTATTGGAGGAAGTGTACCTTGGGAAGAATTTCAAGGAGGAGCAAGTAGTCAGCAGTGTCAAGCACGAGTAAAAGATCAAATAAGATAGGAAATAAAATAGAATCTGTTGGATTCAACGTTGAAGATCACTGTGTTAACTATATGAGAAAAATTACTGAGAAAGGATGTCAGATTGCAATGAACCAAGAAAGTGTTGGGGAAGAAAAGAGTGAAGACTATGACTAAGGGATTCCAATAATGGGGCAGGGGGATAAGACAGAAAGAAGATATTTGGGGCAGCAGCTAACGTACAGCCTTTTAAGGGTGAAAGAGATTAGATTCTCCTTATAGACCAAGAGGAAGGAGCCTAGGTAAAGAAAGAAAAAGAGAATAATTGATAAAGTTAGGTACTAGAGAACAAAGATGAAATTAAGAACATGGTGGGAAGATTATCTTTGAAACAGGAACACCCCTTTCTTGAGATTGGGAGAGAGAACAGACATAGGTTGAGATGTACATAACTGTGGGGAGTGGTGAAGTACAACAAGCTTGGGACTGATGGGCCTCAAGACCAGATGACTGAGATGGAAAGAATGTACCTTGAAACTGTAAATATTGAGGACTTGTTTTTATCTTTAAAATATATAGCATTTATTTGGGTGAAATGAGGAGGCAAGATACATGAATAATTTAGGTCATTGGGAAAAAAATGGAGAATCAGTTAAAACCAAGCATCAGGCAATAAAATAAGGACTGAGGTGCCTAAACTTTGCTGAAATAATGATGCAATAATTTGGAATTTATCAGGTTAGGGAATGCATGATGGTGGAGAAGATGTTTTGAACTTAGCTGCTGAAGAGTAGCCCCCCACCCCGCCCCGCCCCGCCCCACCCCAACCTCACTGGGAAGAAGAAAAAGAATGATTTTGTTTTTCACTCCCAAACCAGAAGTGGTATATAAGGATTAAAATTTCACTTGGTCCCAAAACATATTTATATCCAGGAGTTAGCTTCCTAGACACAACAGGGTTCTTTCTTCCTGTAGGCCTACTGTGTGCATGGGCTGACAACTGGTTGTGATTTTTTAGTACTTCCTGAAGATTTCTCCTAGGTGAGCATTTCAAGGTCACCATCTTTATATCTTTAGATCTTAGCAGAGGATATGACTCACAGTAATGAGTTAAAAAATTTTTATTGAATTTGTTTCTCCTATTCAGCCTTCATTATGGGCCATCCTCACTTCTGTTTTTTTTTTTTTTTTTTTAATTGATGTGAGCTTCCTCAAAAGCTATCCTTTCTGCCTACTTCTTTTGTACACATCTCTATATAGCTCTTTTCTGACCAGGTTCTAATCAGTTGTGTAACATGTCTGTCTGTCATGGATCTGTGGCTGTAGAATCCTGAAGAACCCACTGTGAGCTACAGACTGGTTAGCTGAGTTAATTCAATGAACACAAATAGGCTTGGGACAACGAATAAACTTTGTAGGTTATTTTCATCTGAGATGGGATAATGTTCTTTCAATTACCAGTGAAGGAAACCACTAATCTCATCAAGTATCAGAGCCCCCCCCACCCCTTTGGAAAGCAAAGGCTTCACTGTTTTCATGGTGTTTGATTTGGTGGTGGTGGGGGCGGTGGAGGGGTGGAGCTGTGCTATGTGGCCACAAGGTGGCTCCAGAGACTTTTGCAGTAAGAATCTACTTACTCTGGCTTCTGGTGCAGCCGCTTTCAGCTTACATTATTTTACTGGACCTTCTCGAATTGAATTTATTGGAAAGAGAGAAAGATGGCATTCTTTGTGGTTGGATTGGTATCATGGTATTTAAGTATATTCCATGTTTAGAATGAGCATTAGGCTCTGTGTTTAGGTTCACTTCCACATGCATGTTTATCTGTTTACTATCTTTGTTAGCTTATGTGTATATGCATGTGTATTTACCTAATAATTATCCTTTATCATTTATACTTACATCTATTTCTTTTATTTAATGAAGGCTTACAATTTCTAGCATTTCACACAAGTTATCTTATGTAATCCTTATAAAATCCCCTGAAAATAGGTACTTCCATCATTTTCCAAACGCAGAAATTGAGGCTTAGAGAGGATAAGTATCCTGCTCAAGGAAACAGAGCCATTTTTCTTTTTACAACAGCATTATAGTGCTTGTCATAGTTCCTTTAATTTTTGCAATATTTATGTGAGTTTAAAATACAAGCAAAAGCAGTTAGTAGCCAATTGATTGAAAGATGAAAGTCATTGTGACCAAAGTATATGCTTTTGGTATCTGAACTGTATCAAAGACAAACCAAGGCTGTCTTTGATCAAGGTACACATATAACACCCTGTATATATGCAGGTAATCGCAGGGAGGTAGTTAGAAATATTCTCTTCTGTAAGCAGCTTTAACAGGCACACTTAAACCTCAGGTATTAATTAAGGGATTGGTTTAAGAATCATAAACAGAAGCAGTTAGCTGAGACATTGTGAGACCCTTCACTTGATCCATTTGTTCTTGCAGCTATGGCCATGGACTTCATTCATTTAATGAGTTTAGTGATTGTTCTATTGTACACATTAGCATATTGAAGACATGGGTAGGGTGAAGGAAAAGCATTCTTTTCATATTTCAGGCTTATGACCTGTAAAGTGAGAAAGTAATTCTACCTGTTTCATAAGGTGGTTGTCAGGACTGGATGAAATAATAAAGTGCTCAGCACAGTATTTGGCACATAGAGTTCAATGGATGCTGTTATTATTGGAGAATAGTGGACGGTAGTGTTGAATGAAGGAACTGGCCGAAAGAGGAAGGAAAGGGCAATGAGGAATGAAGGAAGATGGAAGACCATGAGTACTGAGAGAATGAGGGGCAGAGGAGGGGGGGGGCCTTGAGTTCCATCCAATTAAGAAAGGACTATTTATCCAGACAAAAAGTCATAGAATTTCAAGTAGACTTAGAGATCATCTAAATTAACTGTGTTAAAGGAGAGAAGCAGGTTCTGGGATTAAGGTCAGCTAGTGACAGCTCCAGGTGTAGAACCCTGATTTTGATTCTGGTAATGTTTACCACTATCACATTACTTTATGTTAATCAGGATATTTGTAACTATGAGAACAAGATAGTGTTTGTCTGTATTATATGAGCTCGCTTAAGAGCCTTGAGTTGTTGAAATACAATGCCATATGGAATTGAGGGAGGGCCAGGTATTATAACATTAAATCAAAAGGACAACTTACATGGAGACGTACTTCTCCTTGGCATAGTATCCTCAAGTTCATGGTGCATTCAATACATCTCTTCTGAGAAAGGCTACATGTAATGTGATTCCCCCCATTATGAGAGAAATACTGCTTTTGTGTGAGATCTCTTCAAGATGCTTTCTATTATCTTTACTTATGTTATAACCTTATAGAGACTTATTTCTCAGTAAGCTCCCAAATAAGAATAGCAGTAACTTGATTTTATGAGCTCATATATTTTCGGTGGAGTTATGCTTTCAGAGACTTCCTTAGAGAAAAATCATACTTATGTGGTATACCAGCATCCGTCTTTTATATATGTGGCTATTGGACAAAAACTAGCAAAGGGCAGCCCAATAAATGGGTTCTCAAGATTTAGAGGTCGTCAACTTTCTTTAAAAATTACACTAAAAATTTTCATTTGTAGTTCCAGATATAGAGTAGCTCCACCATTTTCTTGGTCCATTTTTGTATATTTTATACAGTTCATTGTTTCTATTGTTCATTTCACCATTCAAGTAAAATTTTTGAAGAAAGATAACTTATGTTTCATTATCATATACACACATCAAAATGAGTCAAGAATAAAATTGGAAATGTACTAATACTAGTTTTGAAAGAAATCACATTTATTATATTTTCCAATTATAAAAGTACAAGTTTATTGAATGAAATGTGGAAACTGCAGAACAGAAAGAGAAAATAAGGATAGAGTTAATCTGCCTAGAATGTGGTTAAATAATCCACAAGGTTATGGCTTCAAAATGGTGGATTATAGGAGGGTTGCATTCCTAGTTGTTCTGTGGCTCAGGTCAAGCAACTGAAGTACTGCTTCTGAGAGAGGTGAGCTTTCATCAAATTCAATATTAGACAGTCAGAGTGTCTTAGAGACTCAGAAATTTGGGAAAACAAAGAAGAAAGAGTACATTGGAACTGAGCTGGTTGTAGCAGTGCTGGCTCACCACAGAGGGAGTGAGAACACAGAAACACAATGGACAGATTTGGTGCCGAAAACCTGAGATCAGAAGAGCAGCCTAAACTTAGTTGATTCATGAAGTGATGTTTGAAAAGTGCACTGTATTTCTCGACTGGAAAGAGCCATCTTGAGATGGCCACACTGCTGCTGCTGCTATGAAGAGGGGAGAAGGTAGCAAATACTGCCATACTGTCCTGAAAAGCACCTGCAGTGTGGCCTAGGGTGTACCTAGCAGAATGGGAGTGAAACAGGCCCAGAAAAGATTGTACCCAAGGGAATTCAAGTCAGAAAATCTCAGGGGAGGAGCTGAGATTGTAGCTTAGTCGTAGAGTACTGCCTCACACATGTGAGGCACTGGGTTCGATCCTCAGCACCACATAAACATAAAGTAAAGGTATTGTGTTTATCTACAACTAAAAATATATTTAGAAAAAGTGTAGAGGAGCCCAATTTACTTCTCCTTTGAATCTGGTAGCTCATGTGACCGAAGTGGGTCAGAAATCTGAACAGGTAGATGTGAATACACTCAGGAACTGAGCCTGAGAAGGCTATGTTCATGGGCACCAGCGTGTATGGAGGGTTGAGTGTCCTGCTCCATGAGTAGTCACGGGAGGCTTCTGAGATCTAGACTTCAGGAGCCTAGAACAAAGCTCCTGAGACCTGATTAGACCTAGCCCTGCCCAGCAGAGCTCCCCTCATTGAACTCTGCAGCAGCCACATCCTGGGAGTGCATTTTTCTCGTTTGGGCCCTCAGGTCCCACTCATAGACACCCCAAAGCTACAGCAAAAACAGAATTAGTGGAAAGACTATGGATATCACATCATAGGGGCTCTCAACATAGATCATTCTAGGACACATTGGCAAGTGAAGACTAGAAGAGAGTGGAAGAGAAGTCTCTCTCAACAGATGGGCAAAACCTACCAGGAATACAAGAATTAGGACAGAACAGGGTAACACAACACCTAAAATTCATAATTCACCAGCAACTAACCCCAAAGATGAAAGTGAATATTTCTTATCAGATAAGAAATTCAGAAGAATGATTATAAAAATGACCAATGAATTTCAAGAGAACACAGAAAAACAATTGAATGAATTTATGAAGTCAGTACAGGATATAAATGAGAAATTTAATAAATATTGAAAAAGAACTAAACAAAAATCTTAGAAATGAAAGACACAATACCTCAAATAACTATTCAGTTGAAAGTCTCTCTAATAAAGTAGACCATGCTGAAGGCAAAATCTCAGAGCTAGAAGACCAAGTTTCCAGCTTTGAACATACAGACATCATTATAAAATAAGTGACCATGATCAGAATATACAAGAATTCTGGGACAACATGAAATGACTAAATTTTAGAATCATTGAATTTGAGGATGGTTGTGAGATGCAGGCTATTGGAATGAATAACATCCTTAGAGAAATAATAACAGAAAAATTTCCAAACCTTGAGAATGAGGTGAACGTTCAGATACAGGAACATTCAGAATCCTAAATAGACAGAATCAAAAAAGAACCTCTCCATGACACATTAAAATTAAAATGCCTAACATACAGAAAAAGGACAGAATTTCACACAAGACTCAAGAGAAAAATGACAGGTCACATTCAGAGGCAAGTCAATCAGAATCACTTCTCAGAACAAACTCTAAAAGCCCAGAGGGCTTGGAATGATGTATTCTAAGCCCTAAAAGAAAACAACTGTCAACCAAGATTGCTATAGCCAGCAAAGCTATCTTTCAAAATCAAAGAAGAAATAATAAACCTTTCAAGATAAGCAGAAAGTATAGATGGGCTCTATAGAACTTACTCATGGAAATACTCCACACAGAAGAAATAAAAAACACACTCTAGAGCTCACCAATGAACAAATCTCATTTGAAGGGTAACTAAGCAAATGGGAAACAGGACAATTTAAACATTAACAATAAATAAAAATGGCAGGAATTAATAAACATCTCACTATATTAACATTGAATGTAAATGATCTCAACTCTCCAATTAAAAAATATGGGCTGGCAGAATGAATTAAAAACCAAGACCTAACTATATGGATAGTTGTTGTTTATCAAGGGACATACCTTACAGGCAAATAGAGTCACTAAAAGGATGGAAATTGATATAAACACAGCCTGAAAACAAGCATGGGCAGTTACTCTCATATCTGACAAAGCAGACTTCAAACCAAAGTGAGTCAGAAGAGACAAAGAAGGTCACTTCACACTCATAAAAAGAACAATCCAAAAAGAATACATAATGATATTACATATTTATGCTTCAAATGGGAGTACATAAAAGAGACACTACTCAAATTGAAGCCTCAGATAGACCCCAATGCAATAATAATGGGTGATTTCAACAAAACTCTCAACTATTAGACCTGAAAAATATTATAAATCAAATAGACTTAATGGACATCTATAGAATATTCCACCCAACAACAGCTAATCTCAGTGGCTCATGAAACCTTCTCCAAAATAGACCACATTTTAGGACACAAAAAACTTTTAGCAAATATGAAAAAATTGATATAATTATTTACATCTTATCAGATCATAATGGAAGGAAATTAAAAATTGAAAAAACAAAGCCCTACAGAAATTATAAACACACATGGAGATTGAACAGTACATTTTTGAATACTGAATAGGTGATAGAAGAAATCAAGGCACAAATTACAAAATTCTTAGGCTCAAATGAGAATAGTGCTATAACATACTAGAACCTCTGGGACACTATGAAGGCAGTTCTTAGAAGAAAGTTTATAGCTCTCAGTGCCTACGTAAGAAAATCAGAAAAATTCCAAATAAAAAACCTGATGATACATATCAAGGCCCTTGAAAAAGAAGAACAAACCAATTCCAAAACTAGTATAAGAAAGGAAATAATTAAGATCAGAGCTAGAAATCAATGAACTGGAAAATACAACAAAAACAAAAATGAAAAAAGGATCAATGAAATGAAGAGTTGGTTCATTAAAAAAAAAAAAAAGAAATAATAAGTCCTTAGCCAAACTAACCAAAAGAAAAAGAGAGAAGAACCAAATTAATAAAATTAGAGGTGAAAAATAATAAATCAGCACAAACATTACAGAAATCTAGTGGGTCATTAGGGACTATTTTGAAAACTTATATTCCAATAAATTGGAAAACCTAGAAGAAATGGGTACATTTCTGGACAAGTATGATATGCCAAAATTGAATCAAGAGGACACAGGGAACCTAAACAGACCAATAACTTTTAGTGAGAAAAGAAAGAGTAATAAAAAGGCTCCCAATAAAGAAAATCCCAGGAGCAGATGAATTCTTAGCTGAATTCTACCAGACCTTTAAAGAAGAACTAATGCCAATATTCCTCAGATTTTTCCATGAAATAGAAAGGGATGGAACATTTACAAATTTGTTCTGTGAAACCACTATCATTCAAACCAAAATCAAATAAAGGCATGGCAAGGAAAACAACCACCCACAACAAAAACTACAAATAGATATCCCTGATGATCTTACATGCAAAATTACATAATAAAATATTGGTGTATCATATTCAATAACATATTAAGAAGATTATATTCCATGATCAAGTTGGTTTTATTCCAGAGATGCAAGGATGGCTTAATATATGCAAAAATCAATAAATTTAATTCATCACATAAATAAAATTAAGAACAAAAAGCATTTAGTCATCTCAATACATACAGAGAAGGTCTTTAACAACATGTGGCACCATTCATGTTAAAAACACTGAAGAAACTAGGGATAGAAGGAACTTACCTCAACATCATAAAGGCTATATATGAAAAATCTAAAGTCAATCTCATAGTAAATTGGGAATAACTGAAAAATTTCATTTAAAATCTGGGATAAGACAAAGATGTTTACTTTCACCATTACTATTTAATATAGTGGTAGAAATTCTAGCCATAGCAATTAGGCAAGAGAGGAAATAAAAGGATTAAAATAGGAAAAGAAGAAGTCAAATTATCACTGTTTGTAGATGATATGATCTTATATCTAGAAGATCCACAAAAACTCTACAAAAAGACTGCTAGAATTAAACAAATTCAGCAAAGTTGCAGGTTACAAAAATCAACATATAAAAATCAATAGATTTTCTATATATCATCAATGAATTTTCTGAGAAAGAAATCAGAAAAATAATTCCATTAAAATAGCCTCAAAACAAAACAAAACCAACCAACCAACCAACCAAACAAACAAACCTCCAAACTAACAATAAATCTAACCAGGGAAGTGAAACACCTCTACAATAATAACTACAGAATACTGATGACAGAAATTGAAGAATACCTCATAGAATGGAAAGACCTCTCATATTTATGGCTAGGCAGAATCAATATTGTCAAAATGGCCATATTACCTGAAGAGGAGTCAATGCAATCTCTATCAAAATACTAATGACATTCTTCACTAAACTGTAAGAAACAGTCCTAAAATTCATTTGGAAGAACAAAAGACCCAGATTAGTCAAAGCAATTTTGAGCCAAAAAAGCAATGCTGGGGACATCACAATACCTGACTTAAAATGATACTACTGAGCTACAGTTAAAAAAAAACTGTATGGTATTGGCATAAAAATTTACATAGATCAATGGTGCAGAAGAGAAGACAGAGAAAAAAACCACACATCTACAGCCTCTGCTTCTTGACAAAGGTGCCCCAAACATACATTGGGGAAAAGACAGCCTTTTTAACCAATGGTTCTGGGACAACTGGTTATATCTGTGTAGAAGAATGAAATACACTCATATCTCACCCAGCACAAAAATCAATTCAAAATGCATCAAAGACCTCAGAATTATACCAAAAACTATGTAACTCCTAGAAGAAAATGTAGGTCAACACTCCAACTTTTAGGCACAGGCAACAGATTTCTCAACAGGACACCCAAAGCTCAGGAAATAATGCAAAGAGTCAATAAATGGGATGGCATCAAATTAAAAAAACTTCTGCATAGTGAAGAAAACAATTAGGGATGTGAAGAGAGAAACTACAGAATGTAAGAAAATCTTTACTAGCTACCTTCTGACAAAGGGTTAATATCTAGACTATATAAAGAACTCAAAGAACTTTAAACCAAAAAATAATCAAATTACCCAATTAATAAGTGTACAAATTAATTAAACTGGAACTTCTCAAAAGAAGAAATGCAAATCCCCCCCCAAAATAGGAAAACAGTTCAATATTAACAATTACAGAAATTCAAATCAAAAATTACACTGAGATTTCATCTCACACCAGTCAGAATGGCAAGCCATCAAGAATTAAAAAAAAAAAGAAGAAGAAGAAGAAGAAGAAAGAAAGAAAGATTTCAGAGAGAATGTGGAGAAAAAGGAACACTTTTACACTGGTTGGTGGGACTGTACATTGGTACAACCACTGTGAAAATTATTCTTCAAAAGACTAGGAATGGAATCACCCTGTGGCCTGGGTATACCACTCCTCAGTATTTATCCTAAAGAATTAAAGTCACCATATTACTGTATATATGAATGCCCATCTTTATAGAAACACAATATTCACAATAGCCAAATTAGGACACCAGCCTAGGTGTCCACCAACAGATGAATGGATGAAGAAAATGTGGTATTTATACACAAAGGAATATTATTCAGCCATGAAGAAAAATGAAATTATGTCATTTGCAGGAAAATGGATGGAACTAGAGACTATTATGTTAAGTTAAATAAGTCAAACTCAGAAGGTCAAGTGTTTTATGTATCATATGTAGAAACTAGAGAGGAGAAAGAAAGGTGTGGTGGGGTAAGGATCTCATGAAAATTAAAGGGAGATTGGTAGAGGAAAGGGACCGGGGATTGGGAGGTGGGAAGGGAGGGGGTAAGTGCTGAAGAGTGATATAGACCAAATTATACTGTTATATTGTATGCATATATGAAAACACAACAACAAATCCCATCATTATGTATTACTATAATGCACCAATAAAAATGTGGGAAAAAAGAATTAGTAAGATTACCAAAAGCATGTTAATTACAAATAATGAGAGAGGAGCTAGAGGTGGTAAATTTTCTGAATGGAAAACTAGAACCCACAACTGTCAAGAATTTGGCCTGCCTTTCCAGAGAAAGCTAGACAGTTAGGTAGATTTTGTTATAAGTGACTGGGATTATATAACACATTGTTATTTTTTTGCCATATAATTATCACTCAATTTTGTGGAATGTCAAAGCAATATCTTAGTAAAGAAAGTGTGGTCTAATGGGAAAAAATAGATCCATAGAGGACAGTGGTGTGTGTAGAAAATACAAATAGAACTATTTGTTTCTAATGAAAAACTTTGTACATGTGACTTCCCCTGTGGGTGCCAGGCATTTTGCTGACATGGGGTTTAGAGATTTGAAAGGGTTTGGAGTGAGGAAATACAGAAATAGGGAAAAAGAAGCAAGTGGAAGAAAAATACTAGCTTTCTTGATAAGTCAAGGACAGTTTTTAAATGGAGCTGAGTGCCTTGATCTAGTTTTTGTGGCTTAGCCTAATGAAACAACTATCTTCATCAGTGACACTATTAACCCCGTTATCAAGGGTTTTTATCACTTCACCTAATACTGCAATGACCATCCTTGTACCGATATCCACACATTTGCTTTTATTTTATATTGGTTTATTTGTCATTTTGTTATCAATTTTGAGGACCTCTGTCAACAGAGAGATTACATTTTTCTGATGTATATGTTACAAATATTGCTCCCCCAACTTGTTATTTCTTTGCTGATTTTGTTAAGAAGTCTTGTGTCACACAATAATTTGTTTTTATGAAGTTAAATATGCCTACTTTAAAAAATGCTAATGAACAATATTTACAGATGTAGTCTTCTAGATTTTTCTAAGATTTTTATTGTTTAATTTTATTTTGTCTTTAATTCTTAAATTTATTTTTACATGTAAAAATAGATGAAAGTATAATTTTAGGTTCTTTTAGACTGATGGTAACATGGGAATCTATTCTTTCCCTACAAAATTTAAATATCATCTTTTTCAGAATTAAATTTCCATATATGATGGGATCATTTGGATCTAAATGTTTGTATTTCACTATTTATCCTTTAACATGAGAAGACAAATGGATTTGACTATGATGACTTAATAGAATGCTTTAGTACCTGGTATAGAGAATACCTATTCTCTCCTTTTATTCTGTTTATTTATTTTGGTCATGGTGTTATCAAGCTACTCATGAATGCAGTTTAATGGTCAAATGGTTTTAAGGCTTATTTTCCTTTCAAAACCTAGCAGTCTTGTTGACTCTCTTGCTCCATTTCCCTCTTTCAGAGACTATGAATAACTTACAGATTCCATTATTTCATTGAATTCTATATTGATATCCATTGCAGCAGGTGAGGATTCAGCTCTTTGGTCTTCTGTCCCCACCATACATGCACTCCCCATAACCCCCATCTCCTTCATGTTGTTTCAGTTAGGTAAATATTCATGAATTTTATGGCTGTAACTTTAGAGCCCTATTCACAGCCGAGGTATTTAGTATACCATGATCACTTTTCTGTTCTTATATAGCTTTTTATTTTCCCAAGGACTAATAATGCCCTGGGTTTTGTTGGTTTGTTTGCTCAGTTTTTAACATGAAAATCATCCTTTACTTCTAAACTTGGCACCACTTGTCTAACTCTCCCCTCCCCAGATGATTTGATACCTCGGATATTTTATTAACGTCATCTTAGAGAAATCTAGATGTTTACTGATACGCCCCATTCTGGACTGATTGTTCCATGTCACAGAGGCACACCTGTTTTCTGGAGAACTTCCTTCACCATTACTTGGAGATTCTTTTTGTCATTTTCCTGCATTTATTCTATGCTTTCTTGTATTCCAAGGTTTCTTTTTCTTCTCTCTTAACTCCTTGAAGTTGAACACATCCTAAAATAAATTACTCAGAGGGCAGAAGAAACAGATGGCTATTTTGTAGGTACAAAATCTTGATTTTATTCTCACACTCTTTTTGATAGTTTGGCTGTGTATAGAATTCTACGTTGGATATCACTTTCCTTTAAAATCTTGAAGGCATTGATCCATTGTTTTCTAACTTCCTTTGTGGCTCTGAAAGGTTCAAAGACACCCCAAGTCCTTCTGTTTTGTGTGTGACCTGCTTTGACTCTTAGAAACTTGTTGATCATGGATTACTTCTGGGATTGTGAAATTTCAACTTTGTGTGCCTGCGTATGGGCCTATTTTCATCCCATCTCCTGAGAAGTTATTGGGCATTTGTAATAGGGGGTGCTGACCAGGATGTCCTCAACACTCCTCTTGGCTTGACCCAACTTGAGACTGGTTTCTTCCTGATTACAGACTTCTGACTTTTTTTTTTTCCTGACTTTCTGATTTACAATAGAAAACTTGGAATTACAAATTCTTGTTCAAAACGTGTATCTTTAAAAAAAGCATCTTGCCAGTTTTACAACTTAAGTTTGTTTTTCTCAAGGGCTTGAGAGCCAAGCTTTTGATGTGAAATCATGGAAGAAGAGATTTCCTCTGTGCCCATTCTCTGTGGGAAGTAGAAGTCTAACTTGGTGGGTCGACGGCTCCATGTTGTAAAACTACCACCTGCCAAGAAGATGCAAGAAACTTTATTTTCCTTTGGTTAAGACTGATGAGTAAACACAGGTGGCTTGACCTTGCTCTTAAAAACTCCCATGGCCTTTGTTTCCGTGGAATTGAGGTCAGTTGATCGTACCTGTTTTCAGTGGTCTCAGTGGCTTTTCTTCCTTTCCTGTTTAAATTTGTCTTGTACAATTTTTGCTTTGACAGAGCTTATATCCTTTAGTTGTAGCAAATTTTCTTATCTCTTGTTGATAGTCTCTTTTTCACTATTTTCCTTTCT
Organism: Ictidomys tridecemlineatus; assembly: GCF_052094955.1. Lineage (NCBI taxonomy): Eukaryota > Metazoa > Chordata > Mammalia > Rodentia > Sciuridae > Ictidomys > Ictidomys tridecemlineatus. The sequence goes on from NC_135478.1 coordinate 203,717,250, forward strand.
TATGGTTATATAGGGATCCACGCTTTCTGAAGTTTGTTTCATCTTGTGGTTCTGTCATTCCCAAGGGCCTTGGAGCCTGGACCTCTGAGTCTTGCCAAGAGATAGGAAAGAGAGGGAGAATCACCTTGGGAGGTTTATATTGGCTAGTCTTAAAACTGGTGTGTGGCATTACATTTGCATCCTGTTCGCCAGACGAGTTTACATTAAATGTAAACTTAAATGTAAGACATGTTGGGAAAATGTAGTCAAACATGTGCTCAGGAGAAATTAAAAAAAAAAAAAGGCTCTGATGAACATAAAGCAGTCTCTCTACTGCTTGCCTTGCTGACCACTTAGTATCCATGTCACATTCCTCCTACATGCAGGGCATATCACCTGGGCTCAGCACCAAGGTAGGCAACTGATCTGGTTATCACATTCAGTTTCATCTTGGAATTTCAAGGTAAGAGATAAGTCGTCTCTATAAGGGCTGGGTGTGTATAGTTATGGGCCGTTGACTTGAAGCAGGAGTGATGATGACCTGTTTCTTCCTCTTCAGTAATGGCAGTGCAGAGAGAGGAAAACAAAAAGAAAACTATTTGTGGAAGATAAGGAAAGGGAACTTATAGTAATGTCTGGCTCACAGATTCTGAAATCCTCTTAAGCAAGCATTATTAAGTTTTCCAAACCTGGAGGTGGAAGACATTCCTTGATTGTGTCTGATTCTTTTTTTTTTGAAGAGGAACTCTTTTGATCATCATTTCTCATGATGCTTGGTTACCCCGAGAGGTTATTTCTTGTCCATTACCCTTTTATGTTCACATCAGAAATAGATTTTGGTGAGTAGGCTGGTTATCACTCACACAGATTACCCTAGACATTAATTTTTCAACTTTCTTGTTTTATTTTTTTCACTCTCATATCTTTCAACTTAAGAGTGGGCTGCTCTGAGGAGTGGCTTAGTTGGGAAGGTGGAACCCTCATTCTGGTATCCGCTGAAAGGCTGAGTCACTACTTAGCTGAAAAGTCTTATTGGACTTTGTAGCTTAAGCTGATCAAAAATTTGGGTAAAGAAGAGCCAGAATTTTGAGGCCTTGTAAAGCCCTTGAACTCATAACTCTCTCCATTCTCTTCTGTTTTTGCTTGAAAACTAGGCAAATTCTTGTCTGAGCTTCTCCCTTTCATTCAATACCTTGCTTAAGGCAGAACTTAGGAGCCAACACACATATCTCTCTAACACTTTCTAGAGCTACGGCCTCAGTAAGCAATGGCCTTTCAAGTTATCATAGACAGCAATTTTATCAAATGATTTACTTGTCCATAAGATCCACATTCTCCTAGATCCTCACGTTTCTGTACTTGAATGCCACACCAAACCCATATATTTAATTGTTTTATTTTGTAATAATGGCTTCCGACTTCAGAGTAATAGGGTCTATGTAAGCTAGGATAAGAGAAAGTTGTTATAGCAAACAAATTCTCAAATCATAATGCCTTCATTCAATAAAAGGTCGAACCTTGTTTACCCAAAGTCTAATGTGATGTTCAATAGAAAACCTTCTACATAATTATTTAGGGCACCAGATTCCATTGCATCTGGTTGATTAAAAGGGGAAAATGAAATATTTACCTATGGGAGGTTTTGAAGAGAGAAACGCATCACTCTTACCGACATGCTAACGGCTGGAATTCAGTCACATGACTGTACCACTCCTTTGGAGGAGGTTGGTAAATGTAGTCTAGCTATGTGACCAGGAGGAAATGGAAACTGTTTTTTGTGAACACACAGAAGTAAATGCTATTTTTTATTTTTTCCTCTTTAGATACTAAAACTATAGATTCTGCTAGGGTTGAAAAAGATAGTTTTCTCCCTTTTCTGAATGGAGAGGAGATTTGGGATCTAACTGCTACTTAAACAGACTTTTATCCCCCATAGATTTTTGGTGCATTATAATTATACATAAAGGTGGGTTTAGGTGTTACATATTTGTACATGCATATAACAATATAAATTGGCCGATATCACTCCCCAATATTTCTCCTTTCCTCTCTTAAATACACTTTCAACTCATATACTTTACTTGAGCTTCCTATTCTTCCAAAGATATGTTCTGATCCTTTGAGGGGAATTTCAGGGTGTAAATTATTTTCTTGTTGTTTTTCCTAAGTGCTAATTTAGGATTGAGTTTGCTCAGGTCTGATACATAATTTACAAATCATCCATCTCCCTTATAGCTTTCAAAATTTTGTTGCTGTTGTACATTCTTTTGTTTTCCCTGTCATTGTGGGTTTGTGACTTATAAAAATTCTCTGTGAAATACTTTAAGTAAGCCATTAGGAAAGAGAAGAAATAACCACATGTGTTTAATATACTGTCTTTATTTTCCCCTCACTACTTTCCTTTTCATAATTTTTTTTGAATGTAGGTTTCCATCTTTAGAGGGGATGGTTAAATACATTTGACATATCAATAGCATAGATATGACCCAATAAAAGAAGGTTAGCTCCTTTCCATGTAACTTAGGAGATTTCCAATGTAATGTATTAAAGAAAAACCAAGCTAGATCAGTAGTTCAAGGTGATTAAAATGGATTTTATTCAGGAATTATAGCAATAGGGAAAAAGAAATAGAACTGGGCTGAATTCCACAAATAAAATGGGCAAATGGGAATTTATAGCCAAGGAGCAGAGAGGAGACCAGCGGGTGGAAAATTACTAAGGAAAAGATTAGTTAGGGTAAGGGGGGATTCTGTCCAACCTGACTGGACAGGATGCTTGCTGAAGGCAGGCCAAGGTGATCAGATATAGAAGGTAGGGGAGGGGAGTTGGATTAGATATTGAAGAGGAACACATATCAAAGATGAAGATTTTCTCAAAGTTGAATTAATAGAATTAATGCTATAACTGGGAAAACCCAACAAAGATGGATACTAAAGCCCAAAACCCAAGACTGAATTGTAGTTGGGAGAGGGTTTAGAGGAGACCAACTAAAGACTTTGGTCAAGCAGAAAGTCTTTGTCAACTGTTAATGATTAAATAAAGAAATGATGATGAGAGAGAGAGAGAGAGAGAGAGAGAGAGAGAGAGAGAGAGAGAGAGAGATATTATATGACTAAAAAGAAAGATATATTACTGTTTGTTAATTTTGGTTACTTGGACATGTGTCTGGGAGGAGAACAGTAGAGCAGGAGGAGGAGGCAAGTATACAAAAAATAAACTTTTTAAAGAAGAAGGTCCATAAAAAATAGAATTTGGCACATAGTTCCACTTGTGTAAAATTCATAATATAATCACAGCATGTGCTGTATGTCTGTAAACATATTTGAATGGGTGCTTAATTAATTGTAGTATGGAAGACTAAAAACAGCCATACATTTGTTTCTTGACACTCATTCTATCAAGAGGTGAGCATTTATGAACCTGGTGTTTGAAATGGGTGAGCTCTGAGACATGTGAACAACAGAATATATAAGGTGCTTTGTCCTAAAAAGGAGTGGCAGCTTCCACTTTCTTCTTTTGGAGCATCTGTTCTTGGAGACCTGAATCACTATGTAAGAGGTCTGACAACCCCAAGACCTTAGAGGATGAGGAACCATATGAAAAGAGAGAGAGAGGCCAAGGTACTGACATGGGAGTGAAGAAGCCATCGTGGAATAAAAATATTTATGAACACCTGTTTTAGAGAATGTGTAACAAAATATTAATTGTTATCATCTCTCAAAGTTGGTATTTCAGGTGATTGACTTTTCTACTCACCTTTCAAAAGAGTTAGTATAGTGTAGCAATTGAAAAAAAATGGATTCTGGAGCCAGACTATCTGGGTTTAAATTCCATGTGTGTCACACATCATTTATTTAATTTGTAGCCAGACTAACCATATGGGCTTCAATTTCCTCCTCTATAAAATGAGGATAATAGTACCTGCTGGATGAAACTGTTGTAAAGATTAAGTGAACTAATTTATACAGAGAACTTACAAAAGCGAGCTATAATTGTTAAGTATCATTAGCAATAAGTAAAATTGTTAAAATTATTTTCCTTGAGCTTGTGAGAAAAAGACATCATGAATATCAGTTGATATACCAGTGGATATATACTACTGTTTACTTTTAATAAATTCTTTATTAATGAATTCAGTATATAAACTTAAGGGAGGAGGAATAAAATCTTACAGGAGTTTTGAAGTTTATGTTATTTAGCAGAAAGTATAAAGTTGGTATCTCCATTTTGGTAAAATATAGCTTAATTTTACTGCATCTGGAAAAATTTAGACTTAAGCAGGAAAGAGAGTTTCAGAGTTGTAAGAGGAAAATTAGTAAATCCCTATAAACTAGAGAACTTGACGACTAGAAGAATGGTCAGCAGTGGAAGGGAGTTAAAATCTGATGTGCTTCAAGAAGTTAGAAGAGCTTTCTAGTCCTGGTATTTATGTGTGTGTTGGAAGGCTACGGTGTTTAATAAGCTCTTTGGTTGGATCCCATCTCACCAAAGTTTTAACTCTAGTTTATTGGGAAATATTTTTCCTATGAAATGAGACTTAAGACAATAAAGGTAATAAATGAGAAATATAGGATTCTCCCCATGGCTCAATTTAAAATAAAACATTATCTGTAGATTAATTTCCCTAAAGCTGTGCCAATGCAAGTAAACTAAGTGGAGAGGAAATTCTCCTGATGATGTAGGCCAATAAAACCCACTGTTAATGTATTTTGGATTTGAATTATGCACACTGACTTTTTACATTTATTTGAATGCATTTGTTAGCTGTACTATAATCTTAACTCTGGCTATACTGAAATGCCCAAATTATTCAGTAATAAGATGCATATGACTCAGTTCTCAGAAATCATTAAATTACAAATGGATCATTCTCCATGATATTTTAATGTCAAAGGGTAAAATATATTGTTTTAACTTCTTAAGAAGTTTATTCTAGTAAGTGTGGGTCTTGATGGAGGATGAAGGGAATGTAGGAAATGAACACATTTTTTTTTCTGTTCAAGAGAAGCTTCAAATATTGTCTCAATTCTGATTCATTTAATTCAATTAAGAAATATATTTGAGTGTCTATGTAAAGTATTCTGTAGAATTTAATGAAAGATTTAAAAATTCGAGAGGAATTGGAACCTAGTTTTGGAGAAATCAAATGTACTTATGACACATGGTATTATGATATAAAAGCTATATTATTTTATTTAATGCATATATTATGATCTAATTCTGAAAGGATAAGTTCAAGAGTCAAATGAAGTTTGTATTAGACTTGTGAAAACCTAGAGAATAAAATTAATAATTCTACCCAAGAGGATCAGGTGAAACATTTTTCCTGGGTCCTAAGGAGGATTTTGACTAATAGAAAGGGGACTATCTAAACCAGTATGCAATATCTAACATCAATCAGTGCCATAGAGTCTGTTGAGCTACAACATATGGAGATGAGAATTGGGGTCCCAAATGCGATGTTCTGTGGAAATTCAGATATTTGAAGACTTGACCCTAGGTTTTCAGGTATTCCCAAATTAGCCTGAATTAGCACTCTCCAAATTACCTTATCTAGGAAGCAAGTTCAGCAAAGTTTCTACAGGTATTCCAAGGAAAAAGGAATTCCATGATTAAAAAGGTTCTAGAAATCTTAAGCTGAAACATCTAGACAAATTCTTTCTTCCCTCCTTCCCTTCTTTTCTCTCTTGGTGCAGTAAGTATAAGACCCAGGGCTTAACAAATGGTAGGCAAGTGTTGTGATCTACCAATTAGCTACACTCTGAGCCAAACAATTTCTTTATTGTTGGACTTTTTAAGACCTTTGAAATGCTAGTATACCAAGTTAATCTTTCAATGTGAGTTTTTGGCCATGGAATATAAGTGTTTTGAAAATAGCATTGAATTTGCTTTAAATACCTGATTTTAATACTGGATCTCTTTCATCAATGATATTTAATTCTCTGCTCCTTCTGTTTTCTCCCCTTTTGTGTCCCCTCTTCCCTCTTTCCTTATTTTACCTCTTTTAAGAAATTTGCAGTTAAATTATAATTTTGAAAACCTGTCACTCACAAGTCTCTGTTGATTAAAAATGAAGTAGAACTTTTTAAGAAATTGATTCTTAAAGTACCGATGAAAATATATATTCACCACTGTTGAAATTATATTGCCTTAGTTTTTATTTTAGTTTTTGGTACAGGGGATTGAATTTAGAGGTTCTAAACCACAGAGCCACATCCCCAGCCCCCCTTTTAAAATATTTTATTTAGAGACAGGATTTCATTAACTTGCTTAGGGATTTGCTAAGTTGCTGAAGCTGGCTTTGAACTTGCCATCCTCCTGCCTCAGCCTCCGGAGCCACTAGGATTATGGGAATGTATGTGTCACCACACCTGGTTTATATTATATTATCTTAGTTTTTATACTACCATCCTTCTAACAATGGAACATGGTTAGTCTAATATTGTTGATGTAAAAATAGTTCTTTCCAATTGAAGAAGGAATCTATATATTTTTCCTTTCAGTTTGGACCTAGAATGCAGCTTCTAAGTGGTGAGACGAAAAGCATGGGACATTTGTCTGCCAACCAGACCTGTTGGATGACTTTGCAGATCCATAGGCAATATCTCAGCTGACAAATACCCTAATAGTATGTTTTTAATTGCTATCAGGTTTGCCATATGGATGCTCTACAAATTAAGTGTTTTTCTGATTGTTCCATAAATTGTGTAAGAGATAGAGCTAGCATTAGAACCCAGGAATCACTGACTTTAAAATTATTCCATTTTATTGACTGAAGTTATGCAAATTAACTCTTAGAAAACCCACAAAAGCTACCATTATTTATGTCTATTCTGATAAGCTATGGAATTTAAGAAATATACATGAGATTAGGATCCACCATTTTGAAATAATTTCTTTGAAGAAGTGGCAAATAATAAACAATAAATATGTGAACAACATACAGAAACCACCATAATAAACACAGTAATTGGAAAACATACCTTAACATTTTTTGGGGGTGTGTACAGTTGCCCAGGCTGACCTAAAACTTCTGATCTTCCTGCCTCAGCCTCCTGAGTAGCTGGGATCACAAGCATGAGGCACCATGCCTTGTGTGTATTGTAAATAAATGACACCTTTTTGAATCCAGTAAGAATGACATCAATTTGCATATGAATGACAGATAGAAACACCATGAAGTCTCAATTACATGTTTGGATGAAATACAACCCTTTTCAGCTTAACACACCCTGCAAAAAAATTTAGGAGAATAAATTGTTTACCAATCGTGATAGAGGACTGAATGTAGAGAACTTTAGGAAATTTAGAAGATATTTTTTTCAGAAATGAGTATCGTAGAAATCTAATTAAGTACATAAAAGAAAAATTAACAATAGAAACAGCATTCATTTGTGGCAAGAATAGGACACATTTGATAAAAAAAAGAGTGTAACAATGAAGAGAAATCTTTAATCGGAGCCCTGGGAGATATTAAGCCTTTTTTTGCTGTAAATTCAGTGGGGACCAGTGATTATTAAGAGCACAGTCCTCAGGCTGTGTATGGATTGGAGGTGTGAATAAGGAACCAGCTGACGTGTGGAATTGGTTTTTTTAAAAATGTGAAAACGCTTGAGGTTGACATTTGTTAAAACCCATTCCACTAAAATGGTATAATTTTTAATAAATACACAAGCAACCAAAATGTCAAAAGATGAATCAATCTTCTCTTTTAAGATCTTTTGGAGCTGTGCTTTTCTCACCCCTGCTGTGACTCTTTCACTTGGAAATTATTCACAACAAAAGGACAAGTCTCTCATTTTTGTAGCCATAAGGGGATAAGAGAGATGCTATTTGAATTGTAAAAGTCCTTCTTTAAAGTCTTTACTTTAAAATAAAGATGGCACTTTAATCTGAAGAACACTTTTTTTTTTCACATTTGCTGTCTAATAGGCTGCACAGTTCCAATTGATCATCTTGATGACTTTCATTATTACATATGAAATAAATTTTCCTCTTCTCCATGAGGCTACTTAACATCAATTTTCATAATGTAATAGAGTAGGAAAGGTCAAGGGTTCCCTTCCTAAAACCCAAGTAGAAAACTTCATTCGTCTTCTAGGCAAGAATGACTTGAACTTAGAGATCAAGTTTCATCAGTGCTTAAGGAAATAGGTTCCAGGAGGCAGCAGAGGACCTCAGGCTCCTTGGAAAGATTTTCTAAAAATTACAGATTTTCCAGCCTAATTCCATACTTGATTTTCCTTGCCCCTTTCCTTGGTAAATACTAACCCTCCTGCTTCAGAGGGAGGAAACATTTTGCTGTGGGGTTGTAAGAGTGGCAGAACTCTCTTCATCCTGACATGTAACCATGAGTGAGTGGGGAGAAGCCTTCGGAGAGTTGGTCCTGCCTCAGAGTCACATATTTCTTTGTCACAAATGATATCACATAATGGTAAGATTAAAACGTAAGTAATACTTTCAATAGAGAGGAAAGGATTCTTTGTTACTTGGGAACTTCAGAGATCCATATGGAACAGATCCATATAGATCCATATCAACTTAAGTTGATGCACAACTTAAGTATATATCAGAATCATTTGCAGGGTGTGTTAAAACACATTGCTGAACTCAAATCCCAGAATTCCTGATCCAGTAGAAATGCAGTGGAGAACACAGACTGCATTTTTTTTTAAAGAGAGAGAGAATTTTTAATATTTATTTTTTAGTTCTTGGCGGACACAATATCTTTGTTTGCATGTGGTGCTGAGGATGGAACCCTGACCGCACACATGCCAGGTGAGCGGGCTACCGCTTGAGCCACAGCCCCAGCCCAACACAGACTGCACTTCTAACAAGCTCTCAGGTGACTCTTGATACAAGTCCAGGAATACACTTTGAGAACCACTTGAGAATTTTCATTGTTGGATTGCAACTCACTTTTATACTTCAGATTGGTTTCAAATGAATTGAAATATGGACTAATTCATTTTTGTTGTAGCAAGTGGATCACGGAGAGCCCAGAGCCATAGGTCTATTGCCTGTTCCTGAGATCAGCCTTGTCTGTTTACCACAGTGTGTCATATCATTATTTTTATGTTGTATATGGTTTCTGACATGAAAAAGTTGGATGTGCACTCATTTCTATAGACCTTTAAGGTTTCTAGTGATTTAATTCTTTTGGGAAAAACATAATAGGCATAACTTCTTATATTTGGAAGAGAATATTTAAAATGACATAAGGGATCCCTGAATCATTCCCCCAAAACTTACACTTTGCAAGAAGAAAGAGAGGAATGAGAGTACACTTGTACCACATGTGAAGTTTAGGTCCATGACAGATGAGCTTATGGCGGCCCAATCAGATTAAAACAAAAATTCCTATTGCCTAGTGATGTTGTAGCTGTTGTCTGTCATAGTAAAATGTGTTTGTGATGATGCTGGTGTAAACACAACTACTGTGCTGCCAGTTGTAGAAAAGTATAAGCATATATGATTATGTACAGCGTATACTACTTGATAATAAGAAATGGCTATGTTACTGGTTTCTGTATTTACTGTACTATACTTTTAATCATTGTGAAATATACTGCTTGTGCTCATAATAAAGAAAAATTTACTGTGAAGCAGTATGTTTCTCCTGTCTGTTGATTACAAGGAGGTAAATGCAATAGTGCCCACGTAACATGACGGATCACATCAAGAGACTGTGCAGACTGATTGTTCTATACTGTGGGGGGCCACTCCTGAGCTAATTGAATAGCCTCCACTTGGCCTTGGAGTCAAGGAGATTTTAGTCTGGTGTTGCAAGTCATTTAATGGCTCATTATGCAAAGCATGTGACCTAGGTCTTTGCTGGGCTAGAGAGGCTGCTCTGCAGCTCCAGACTTGGGTGTTATCCATTAGGCTTGGACAGCCCACCTCCTACCTTATTTGGCAAAAGAACATTCCATCGAAATTCTTTTGAAGTCCCCTTGTATCAATAAAAAAAAATGTGGGTTCTTGCTCTCTCTCTTCCCAGAGTGGAAGCAGGACCCCTAAGGTTATCGTGCCATCCAGCCCCTGCGCGCACCCCCCCCCCCCGGTTTTTAAAAATTACTTTCTGTGTCGTGTGATTTTTCACTATATTTCTCAGCCAGTACACTTCATGCAAGGGAAACCCAAAATTCATATCCCATGCAGGATGTGGGTGAGACTATACCAATGCATCCCTGTCATTAAGCAACTTGGATTGTCTTTTCTGACCAAGTTCTTTGTGTCAGGGATATCCCAGATACTTAATAAGTTATCACATTTAGTTCTTATCACAACCTAATGACATAGATATTTCTTTGCTCTTTTCTTTCACCTAACTAGGATTTAGAATACATAAGTAATTTACTCAAGGTGATAGGACTGATCAGTGGAGCTAGAGTAAAACTCAGTTCTCTGACTTGAAGTTCCACACTTAATCACATGGTCTCAGGGGTGAAGCAGATTCAGGGACCTTTTCCTTATATCACTTGAAATTGAATTGCCTTCAGAAAAAGTCAAGCCAAGTTGAGGTTATATCCAAATTCCCAGTGAAGAGGCAACTGAAGAAATTATCGCTTTATTGGCTTAGCCAACTGAGATATCTTAAACTTGCAGGTGATCATTTAGCTAAGAGTTTTAGGTGTGTGATTACTGTGCCTCCTCATGAGTGGTGTGTATTTTCCTTTGATGGTTAGCTACAGCTGACACCTGCAGTGTTTTGTAATTTCTTGTTCTATCATGTAGACATATGCGGTGATGAATTGGGCAGTTAGGTGATAATAAGTGAATTCGTTCAATACTGTTTGAGGACCAAAGTTTTTGGTAGTTTTCCACATTGCTTTGCAGCTTTTCAGTTTAGAAACCCTTATCTAGAAACCATCTGTCATTTCTACTTTGGCTAGCCTTCTCTGTTCCAAACTCTTTTACCATTCTGTTTTTGCCTATCTTGTCTTTGAACCACCTTAATTTCTAACTTATAAACACTCTCTCTACTTAATTTGCATTTCTATTTTATTTGAGCTTCAGTTCATCACTTGTAATGTTAAAAGGGCTCATTAATTTCTTTTATTGTGGCTCCACTCACATTTAGTCCCTGTTTGAGATGAGCCCTTTTCACAATGGGGTGCCTTAAATAAGTGCTTTAACTGGATGATTTATTAATTATTTGAGCAGATTTTCTTTGATTATTTTAATTGGTGTTGTGTTGCATTATTTTTGTCTTGACTCTTCACATTAGAAGTTCACCTGTTAAATATATGGAATACAAATGTGGAAAAGGAATTAACTTGAGTGAATTAAAGTTTATGCCTGGGAAATGTTCTGCAATTAAGAACATGTGGGGCCTTAAAAGGTTGCCATTCAATAGAAACTGGAAGGCTAACATCCAGAGAGATTAAGAGATTGGCTGTCAGCACTGCTAATGAAAACAGATTGGAAACATCAGACAGACCTGGGTTTGAATCTTGGATTTTAACATCAGTTCTTTGATTTCAAGCAATTAATATGTTGCCTTGACTAACATGTGGGCTTGGTAATACGAATGGTTTCCAACTTAACAATGTTTCTACTTAGGATTTTTTTTTTTAATTTTATGACAGTGTGGAAACAATAAAAAGTAGAAAGTGTACTTTAAATTTTGAAGTTTGGTCTTTTCCAGTGATATTCAGTACACATACAAAAAAGAATATGGAAAGGGAGAGTTTTGACAAATCTGCAAGGTCTTTCATAAAATGTGAAATTTCTGAAACATTTATATTAATTGTATTTTACACATTTAATTTGAGGAAGGCTGTGTGTCCTTTGATTTGACTATACTTCCTATATAGCTCTTCCAGTATTGGACCTAATTAAGAAAATGTGGAACACATCAAACAAACCTAATTGATTATATTGACAAAGAAAAATTGCATTGTACAAAAGTAAATGCGCAAGGAGGATTTATTCAAGACTACTGCAATGGTGAGAAGAGGCCAGAACTAAAGTCTGAAATCAACTCTGCTGAAGCAAGGGGAGGGGAGTTTGTAAGGAGAAGGTTGGCTTTGGGGTGATCCTAGGCCTCCCGGGTTTGCTAATTGACCCTATTCAAAGGAAAAGTCTTGTATCTTCATTACAGGAAGCAGTTTCACAATGGAGAGAAAGCAGCCCACCCAAGTTAGGCTCCTACCCTCCCACAGAGAATGGCAAGTGTAGAGTGAGCACAGTCTTCCTTGAGGATGTGCATTTCAAAGGGAAGACCCCAGGTCCTTGTGAAAGATAGTTCTGGGTTGTAAAACCAGCAGGAAGCTTTAGAAAATATTTACCTACTGGTTTATCCTGAAGATATTGTGGAGTGAAACTGATCAAACTGTACTATACCAGCACGAAACTCACCATTCTGTATGACTGAGATGCACACACACACACACACACACACATACACACACACAAACACACACACATCTTTAAAGGATATCTTAAAGGATACAAATAAGTAACCATGTGAAGTGATACAAAGGTTCATGTCTGGAAGGGTCCTGAGGGCGGGAGCTTCTGTCTCTGTGGAGCTGGAGTGTGTTGCCCTTCTGGTATGGAGATGTGTTGTTGCTTACCTTTTTGGAAACCCCCACGTGTTTGGCTATTTTCAAGTTGCAAGAGGTTTTTTTTAGAAATGCTTGCATCTTGTCAGGTCATTGTGGCATATACCTGTAATTCTAGTTTCTCTGGAAGCTGAAGTGGGAGGATTGCAATTTGAAGTTAGCATGGGAAATTTAGGGATACCCTGTCTCAAAATAAAAAAAACAATATTTTTTATTTTTATAAATGTGGGAAATGTGGCCTAATGGTAGAGTGCTTGCCTGGCATGTGTGAAGCCCTGAGTTCAATCTCTAGTACCCCAGAATCAGAAAAAATAAATTCACATCTCAAAGGGGCAAAGAAAGGATTTACAATTGCAAGTTTCCTAAGTAAAGTTCAGTCAAGCTGAGAGCAGTGTTGAGGCCATGGTGGTCAATAGCAGCCTCTTTTTATTAGATGAAAGGACAAATCTTTGTGATTTTCGTTCAGTGGCCCTGAGAGAAGTGTCAAAGAATAGTTTTAGATATAGAAGATATCTTGAAAGTTTTGTTTTATTTTATTTTTTCTTAATGTAGAATATTATCTTGGGAAGGTAAAATTAGATGAGATGGTGCCTGAGAAACAACATTTGGTTCTCTGCTTAATCAAAGTGAAATAAGATACATGAAAGATAAGTATGAAATAAAATGCCACAACTATAAGGAAACAGAATATTTTTTCCCTGTTTTTTTTTTAAAAAATCAATCAAGTATATGGGTTATTGTAAAACACCAAAAATTATTGTGTAAGGAAGAATTTCTGTTATCTACAGAGATTTATGAAAGGAGATATCTCTCAGAAAAAAAAGGAAAACACAATTCACTTTTTTTGATTTTTGTCCTTGGCTCTGTTATTCATATCTGGGGACAAAATGACATTCTACTCTTGGATACACATACACACACATACACACACACAATATTATTTTTTCCTCTTGAATAATAGAAGCACATACTCAGTTGTAGTTCTTATCATAGTTAATCTTGGTTGTCAATTTGACTGAATTGAGAGAGAACCTAGAAAATTGGTAAAGCGCACTTCTGCGTGTATCTGTGAGGGTGTTTCCCTCACAGCTGATTGGCATGTGGAGAAGTGAGCTGAGAGGGGAAGACCTACCCTGAATATGAGAGGCACCATCTAACAGGCCCAGGGCCAGGATGGAAGAAAAATAGGAAGAGGGGGAAGGCTTCAGTGCACTGCAAGATCCATTCCTCTAGAGCGGTTTTGGGTGTTGCCATTGTCCATGGACATTAGATTCCAGATTCCCCAGTCTTTGAATGTAGATTTTCACCAGGAAGCAACCTTCAGCTTTGGATAGGGGCTGCATCATCGGTCCCTTTGTTGGAGCCTTCCAGCTTCTAGTACTGAACAGCTACTGGATTCCCTGGCTCTCCAGTCTGCAGATGGACTTTGTGGAACTATCTAGACTTTGATCATGTAAGACAATCTAACAAATCGCCTCTTAATTATGTATGCATTCTGTTGGTTCTTTTCTTCTAGAGAGCCCTGATTTTTTTTCACTTTATTTTTTTTATTGGTTGTTCACACATTACAAAGCTCTTGACATATCATATTTCATACTTTAGAATCAAGTGGGTTATGAACTCCCAATTTTTACCCCAAATACAGATTGCAGAATCACATCTGTTACACATCCACATTTTTACATGGTGTCATATTAGTGATTGTTGTATTCTGCTACCTTTCCTATCCTCTACTATCCCCCCCTCCCATCTTCTCTCTCTCTACCCCATCTACTATAATTCTCTCCTTGTTTTTTTCCCCTTTCCCCTCACAACCTCTTATATGCAATTTTTGTATAACAATGAGGGTCTCCTACCATTTCCATGCAATTTCCCTTTTCTCTCCCTTTCCCTCCCACCTCATGTCTGTTTAATGTTAATCTTTTCCTCCTGCTCTTCCTCCCTGCTCTGTTCTTAGTTGCTCTCATTATATCAAAGAAGACATTTGGCATTTGTTTTTTAGGGATTGGCTAGCTTCACTTAGCATAATATGCTCTAGTGCCATCCTTTTGCTGCAAATTCCATGATTTTGTCATTTTTTAGTGCTGCGTAATACTCCATGGTGTATAAATGCCACAGTTTTTTAATCCATTCATCTATTGAAGGGCATCTGGGTTGGTTCTACAGTCTAGCTATTGTGAATTGTGCTGCTATGAACATCGATGTGGCAGTGTTCCTGTATTGCACTCTTTTAAGGTCTTCAGGTAATAGTCCGAGAAGGGCAATAGCTGGGTCAAATGGTGGTTCCATTCCCAGCTCTCCCTGGAATCTCCATACTGCTTTCCAAATTGGCCGCACCAATTTGCAGTCCCACCAGCAATGTACAAGAGTACCCCTTTACCCCACATCCTCACCAGCACTTGTTGTTGTTTGACTTCTTAATGGCTGCCAATCTTACTGGAGTGAGATGGTATTTTAGGGTGGTTTTGATTTGCATTTCTCTGACTGCTAGAGATGGTGAGCATTTTTTCATGTACTTGTTGATTGATTGTATGTCCTCCTCTGAGAAGTGTCTGTTCAGGTCTTTGGCCCATTTGTTGATTGGGTTATTTGTTATCTTATTGTTTAATTTTTTGAGTTCTTTGTATACTCTGGATATCAGGGCTCTATCTGAAGTGTGAGGAGTAAAAATTTGTTCCCAGGATGTAGGCTCCCTATTTACCTCTCATTGTTTTTAGAGAGTCCTGATTAACACCGTTGTTCTCTGTTATTATTGCTCAATATATCCCAACCAACAAAATACTACCTTTTTTTTTTTTTGTACCAGGAATCGAACTCAGGAACACTTGGCCACTGAGGTACATCCCCTGCCCTATTTTGTATTTTATTTAGAGACAGGGTCTCACTGAGTTGCTTAGTACCTCACCATTTCTGAGGCTGGCTTTGAACCTGTGATCCTCCTGTCTCAGTCTCCACTCTCTCAGTGCCTGGGATTCCAGGCATGCACCACTGCACCAAGCTTCATAGTATTTTAATCAAAGTATTTCACTTCTATTGCACAGAGAAAACTGAGAGGTAAGCAACTAAAAATCTTCATATATAAGCATTTTAGTAGCTCATGATGACGAATACCAATTACTCATGGAGTAAAATGGGGAAAAGTGATACAATATAACATGTTTTAAGAGGAAAGCTATGGATATTGTGCTGAGAATAATAGACGATAGGAAGGTGAAATTAAAGCAGAGAGTCTTGTTGGGAAGTTAATGTAGTAATTCTAGTAAGAGATGATTGTAGCTTGAACCAGCTTGGAAGAAGTGAAAATAATGAGAAATGGTGGGTTCTCTACTTTAAAGGTAGACTCAACAGGCTTTGGGTATAGTTTGAATGTTTCATGTGAGAGAAAGAAAGTAGTCAAAGATGACTGTAAGGTTTTGACCTGAATACATGGAAGAATAGAGTTACTACTGAGATGGGGGAAAGCTGCAGGTAGATGCAATTTAGGCATTGCAGTAGGTTACAAAAAGTGCGGATTCTTTCTCCCCTTGAGTAAGCTTTGCTGAAATATGACATTGCATAAGAGATGTAATCTCTTTCTTCACCCATTTGGATTCAAGGCTTCCTGAAAGACAGGCAGACTGCCAACCTCCACTTATATGAGACAGTTCAACTGACCACAGATGCATGAGATCATCCGGCTGTCAAACATGGAGACCAGAAGAACCACACAGCTGATCCACAGAATCATGAATTAAATCATGAGTTTAAGGCATCGGGCAACTTAAAACAACAGTTCTGGAGGCTAATAAGTAAAAGTACTTCTTAGGAAAAATTATGAAAGCAGAGAGATTGCAAAGGCAGACAGTATGAAGAAGAGTGTTATGTTAGTTTAATTTCCTCCACCAAGAAAGGATTGGGAATGGGATTTATCTCCTTGTCAAAAATTGGTTGAATATTGCCTTTACCTTCAGACACTGACTGTGTTGATATTCTTGGGTTAGAATTTTTATAATTGCTCCAATGACTTCTTAAATGTTATGGTAGAGATGTTAGAGCCCAGACTGATTTTCTTTTTCCTAAGTGAATGCTTTCATCCTTACCTTCCCCACATTCCTAATATGTTGCATTATTATATATTTGGATTTTTACAGCTTTACAAAGCTGTGTATTGATGTTGATTGTTCTGGGTCTATTTTCTTTCCTGGAGAATGGCCTGACATATATATATGTATATATATATAATTTTTTGAATTGTATCTTTTAATAATGGCAATACTTCATTATTCTGTTTTGCTTTAAGATAATTTTATTTATGTCTATATGAGTTGTTCTTAGCAGGATTTTAGATATAGCTAAAGAAAGATTTCTATTTCTATTTTTGTTTTCTTTGTTAGTTTTTCTAGATTTATAAAAAGAGAAAAGGAAAATTCTGACTCTATGCCAAAATATTTAAACTGGATGATTCCATATTACTTTATAGCCACATTTCAAAATATTAAATATATACAATAAGGACATATGAGTGCCCAACTTTGTAATCAGTTTTATTGTTTTGGATTTTTAACTGAAATTATGCTTACTCAAGGATAATGTGATATATATATATCACATTATATATATACCACATTTTATATATATCACTATATATATATAAATTTTATGTAATGTCTCTATGGCAATGTCTCACACTTTATAGGCAAGTGTTCTGCCACTGAGCTATAGTCTCAGTCCCAAAGCAAATATTTTGATCTTAGCATTTCTACCCTGTAAATGAGATAGAAATGTTTTTACACAAATTAAAATAAATAGTAGTCATGAAATGACAAAAAAATGAAAATTGTCAGTAAATGTTAGTTGGCATCTTGATGGGTTTTTTGAGAAGTGGATTTTTTAAATTCTGATTTGTTATTTATGACAGTGGAATGCATTACAACTCATATTATGCATATACAGCACATTTTTTCATATCTCTGGTTGTATATAAAGTATATTTACACCATTCGTGTGTTTATACATGTACTTTGGATAATGATGTCCATCTCATTCTACCATCTTTTCTACGCCCACGCCCCCTCCCTTCCACTCCTATCCCTTTTCCCTATCTAGAGTTTGTGTATTTCTCCCATGATCCCCTTCCCTACCCTGCTATGAATCAGCCTAATGCTGGTTGTTTTAATGAATCATAATAATAGCCATTATTTATCAGTGGTAGTATGTGCCCAATACAGTTAAAATGCTTCACAAACTAGATTTCTTTTTAAAGTTATGTTTGTTGAGATATAATTTATATATGGTACAATTTGCCATACTTAGTTTTACAGTTATATGAATTTTGACAACACAAATATAAAAAATGACTATATATATATGTATGATATGTAGTACTACAGTCAAGATACAGAATATGTTACCTTGTTCTCTTTTACTTCCTTTTTTAAAAAACAAATAGAGAAATTAATTTTAATATATTTTCATGTAACCCAATGGATTACCAACATAATTTGAAAAGAAAGAGATAAAAATACTGAAACAAACAAACAAACAGAAATCCTTGAAATGAAAGAAACAATAAGCCAATTATAAAAAATCAATAGATAGCATCACCAATAGACTAGATTTTTGGAAGACAGAACCTCAGACAATGAAGACAAAATATACAATCTTGAAAATAAAGTTGATCTCACAGTGAAGATGGTAAGAAACCATGAACGGAATATCCAAGAATTATGGGATACCTTCAAAAGACCAAATTTAAGATTTACTGGGATAGAGGAAGGTTTAGAGATTCAAATCTAAGGAATGCACAATCTCTTCAATGAAATAATAGCAGAAACTTTCCCAAGCACGAAGAATGAATTGGAAAATCAAAACAAGTGGCCTGTAGGACACCAAATGTACAAAATTACAATAGATCCACACCAACACATATTATAATGAAAATGTTAGCATACAGAATAAGGATAGAATTTTAAAGGCCATTTATGAGAGAAAAATCAGATTACCTATAAGGGAAGACCAATTCAGATCTCAGCAGATTTTTCAACCCAGGCTCTCAAAGCCAGAGATCCTGGAACAATATATACCAAGCTCTAAAAGGTAATGGATGCCAACCAAGATTCTTATATCCAGTAAAATTAAGCTTCAAATTTGATGATAAAATAAAAACCTTCCATGATAAACAAAAGCTAAAAGAATTTACAGCAAGAAAGCCTGCACTAAGAACATTCTTGGCAAAATAATCCATGAGGAGGAAATGAAAAACAACAATGAAAATCTGCAAAGGGAAGAACTACAATAAAGGAAGAGCCAACCAAAGAAGAAACCAAGTTAAGCTAAATACCACAAATAAACAAAAATGACTGGCAATACAATTCATGTCTCTTTCAACTCTTTTTGACAAATTTTTACACATGAAAAGTTAACTACAATATCATCTAATTTTTCAGGTTTTTGTTTATTTTGCAGATTTTGTTTTCCATTTCTCTTAACAAAGTTACACAATTAAAAAAAAGTTTTAGCATTTTATATCTTATATTTTTAATATATAATTAATCTGGTATGTGTATACATTGCCTGTGATATGAGGTATATTTTACTTACTTATAATTAAAAAACCATTATTCAGGATTCAAGGATGAAAAAGATCAATCAGGGGTAAAAGTTGTTTAATAAGGTATTTATAAAGGTAAGGGCAAGGTTGAGGGAAACCAACAAATTTTGTGAAGCATCTTTCCTTCCATAGACTTGGAGAGGTAGGAGGTAAAAGAAGAGAAAGCCATTATGAGAACCCTGTAGCAGAAGGTGAACTAACTGAAGTTATTCCCACCCAAAGCATGAAGGAAACCAATCGAACAGTCTAATAAAGGAATAAAGTACCTTGCTCTACTCTTGTATATTCTAAATTCATCTCTTTCATATCCCTTTCTGATGGAACTCAACAAGAAACCACAAGGGGACTTACCATGCAGCCTACAGCATGTCTCCACCAAAAGGTGAAAGATGGAGAAAGGAGCCAATATGGCAGCCACTGGTTACATGAAGCTACTGAGCGTTTGAAATGTGTTTAATCTGAATTGAGGTATACTATATATTAAATAGACATTACATTCCAAAGAACTACTAGGACAAGCAAAATGAATATGAAATATCTTAACAACAATTATTTTCTTTGCAAATTATGTTGGTAATATATTGAAAAGTGGATTTGTTTTGGAGTAATCTTGTATAGCAGTGGCACCCAGACCTGGCTGAATATCAGAACAAGTGAAGAAACTTAAGCAAAAAAAACCCCAAATATATTGGGGCTATGTTGGAAATACTGATTTTGTAGGTCTACGGTGGAATTTAGAATTCCATATTTTATTAATTATTATTATTGGTACCAGGGATTGAACCAAGTGGTGTTTAACCACTGAGCTACATCATTAGCCCTTGTTATTTTTATTTTGAGACAAGGTCTCACTAAGTTGCTGAGCCTGGCCTTTAACTTGTGATCCTCTGGCCTCAGCCTCCTGATTTGCTGGGATTATAGGTGTGCACAACCACAAGTGGCAGGATGCTGCATTTTTAAAAATTATCTCATAATTCTGATGTCCTCCTAGATATTTTAAATAATGCTGTATATTCTTAACAGGTATCAGAAATCCCCACCCCACCCCAATAATTGCTCCTTCTAAGCAAGTCTTCATTATGGCACCAGCAGCAATAGTGGTGAATATTATGGGCATGAATTCAAGGAGCAGAAACATTCTATAGATTTGCTTAAAAACCTGTGTGTAGGTGTGTTGAAAAGTCTTGGCCACTGGTAGACTGCAAGGCAGTTGACAATTCCTTATAATTCTTACATAGCTCTCCTCTCCACTGTGACATAATTTCAGTTACCAAAGACAGGAATCCAGTGTGTAGGTAGGAACAGAAATATGAATAACTACATTTTTTGACAAAATATTTAACAACTTAAAAGTTATTCCTTTAAAAGAGTAATAAAAGTAGTTTTAAAAAACACATGATAGTATGAGTGATGTTCCTCTACAGTATTTCATAATTGGATGTGATTTATAAAATTAGCTTTTTGATGTGTATAATCTTTCATTATAGTAAATCAGGTAAAATGTTCTAATGTGTGTGTTTTCTTTTTATTGCTAGGAGACTATAAAAAGGATTCATTTTTGTTGCAAAATGCACCTAAAAGATAATTATATCATTTTATACTTTGAATAAATAGTTCACAAAATGACTCAAAACTGTTTTTTGTGATAAATGTTTATATCTGATGATGCAAAGAAATGGGGCATTTTAAGTAGAAAATAAATAGCTTTATAGGAAATTTTAAGGATTTTTTATTGCACATCCTATTAAAAAGTAGTTTACTTCTTTAAATGTTGCTGATGAAATACATCATATGAGTTTGCTATAATGCTTTTAAAAAAGCAATTAGATTTTCACAGACTTACCTCTGATAGAACATCTTAGGAAATCTAATTATATCTCATATGTTAAACACTTCCTTTTATTTGCTTGAGCAGTAAGGAAATGTACCTTAAAGATATCTTGTATAACACTAGAACATTATAATAAATATAATCTTGGAAGAAACCTCTCTGAAAACAGGGAAGTTATTTGACATTTTTCTTGGCAACTTTTTGCATCCAGTCTCTGAGTCTCTAAGTTTGGACTATCACTGGACATTTAGTTGTAATAATTTTGACTATAAAGTAAATTAAATGATACTTATGCTCCTTCTGGTTTAAAATAATAGCTAAACTTATAAAAATTATAACTGTATAGATGATTTCTTAAATTTCTGTTTATCTTAGGATAAAGAAAAAAACAATGTTGGTCCACTTTTTTTACAATATTGTAATATATTTGAGAGAAGTTAAAAATCATATTGTCTATATGTGAAGTGCTAGATATTAATGTGTTTGAGTTTGGCATGTGTTTTGCATCAGGGATAACTTCATCTTCATCAATGAGACATGGTTAGAAAAATGATTTTTTAAACATTGTTTCTTTAAGAAAGAAACACTGAATTTTCCTGGAGCATTCTTGCCTGCTGATTCTAAGATCAACTACATTTAGCCTAAGTTTAAAAGCCTCCACCCTTGGCAGTTTCTACACTTTCCCTTTTTCTGCCTTTAGCTTGCGCTCTCCACTGGACTGTCTGCTTGCTTTTTTTTTTTTTTTTCAATTTCCAGTGCTTCATTATGTATAAATTTTGTAGTGTAGTTCTTCAGTAGGATCTTTAAATCCTTCATCTTTTCTTGAATTCTTCATTCTTATCAAATCTTTAAATTTTTTTTTGTTCTTTTTAGATATACATGTCAGTAGAGTGTATTTTGACATATTATACATACATGGAGTGTAGGATCTCATTCTTGTGGTTGTATATGATGTGGAGATTCACTGGTCTAGTTTCATATATAAACATAGGTAATTATGTTTGATTCATTCTATTGTCTTTCCTATTCCCATCCCCTCTTTCCTTCATTCCCCTTTATCTAATCCAATGAACTTCTCTATTCCCACTCTCTACCCTCTTTATTGTGTCTTAGCATCTGCATATTGAGAGAACATTGGACCTTTGGTTTTTTGGGGATTGGCTTGTTTCAGTTAGCATGATAGTTTCCAGTTCTGTCCATTTACTGGCAAAATTTATAAAGTCATTCTTTTTTTAATGGCTGAGTAATCTAATCTTAATAAGGTTGGAATGCCTTCTGAAAATTTCCTCAGAGTATTGGTTAGTGAGTTTTCTTCATTTGCTTTCTTGGATCAGCTTAGGAAAGTTTCCTTCAATTCCATCTTTCATAATTGCATTTGTTCTAATGATTATTAAAAAGTTAAGAATTTTTATAAAATTACCCATTTGTCTTCCTTTTGCTCTCCTTATTTTAATTAATTAATTAATTAAAGTTTTGTTACCAGCATTTGAACTCAGGGGCACTTGACCACTGAGCCATATCCCTAGCCCTCTTTTGTATTTTATTTAGAAACAGGGTCTCACTGAGTTGCTTAGTGTCTTGCTTTTTGCTGAGGCTGGCTTTGAACTCATGATCCTTCTGCTTCAGCCTCTGGAGCCAGGGGGATTACAGGCATGCGCCACCTCACCCGGCCTTTTAATTTACTTTTTAATCATCTCCTTCTGCATTCTGTAAATCACCTGCATATTTTCTATAAACTCTGCAATTTTTTTATTGGATTAAAACAACACTTCCTTTTTCCTTTATTTTTTTCTTAATATTCCTTTAAAAATTGATCTGTAAATTTTGTCCTATACATACCTTTAGCCATCTTTACTTTTAACTTCTTTTTCTTTCTCCCTTAGATTTTTGTTTCTTTTTTATAAAGGCTGTGGCTTTTTACCTTCTTCTAGAAAAGTGGAATTATATTTATATATTTCTTCCAATTCCTAGAGTTATAGGTTTTAGAGAGATGCCTTTTCTTTTCCTTGTAAATATGTTGTATGCTTATACTTTTTCTTCAGTATTTTTGCTTACACCCATTCTAATTTTTCTCCCTTTATTTTTTCTTATAATGAACATTTATTGAATGTTTAACACTGTGCTGTATTTTTCTCTGCGTTGATGATTATTCCATTTAACAGAGGAGGAAGCTTAGGCTTGGAGTGGAGAATCTTAGATTAAAATTCATATTTATGTATGTTGAAAGACCATGCTTTCTCTGTAGTCTCTGGAATGAGGAGAACTCTTCTACATAGGGTATTTTTACATAATCAAAATATTTGAATTACATTAGGCCAACTTAATGCTGGTTGTGTTAGTCAGCTTTTCATTACTGTACCAAAATATTGAGAAAAAACTATTTACAATAAGAAAAGGTTTATTTTGGCTCATGTTTGTAAAGGTTTTATTGCTTTTGGGCCTGTGCAGAACATCAGGGTGAGAAGTACATGGTGGAACAAAGCTCTTTACCTCATGGTGGCTGGGAAGCAAAGACAGAAAAAAGATCTGGGTTCCATATCCCCTTCAAGGGCATGTCCTACCTTACTTCCTTCTATACAGCTACACCTTTTAATGGTCTACCACCTTCAATAACACCACAGGTTGGTTATCAAACCTTTAACATATGGCCTTTGGGGGACACTTATCCAAACCATAGTGTTAGTTGAATTCCATGCAAATTCCTTACAAAAATCGGATGACTCTGCAGTTATAAATCTAATTTCCAGTATCCAGCAGTCATATATCTTTGCTGAACTAACTGAAGAGAGGGGTATTCTTTGAACACTTCTGCTTAAAACAACAACAGCAACGACAATAACAACATCACCTCAATACTAAGAACCAGTGCAAAACCTGTAGAGCTAATTGGTTTCTTTCTCTATTTATTTCTTCCTGAAATACTTTATTAGTATCTATACTGTCCCAATGGCAAATCCCAACATGGACTCCTTTTTTTTCTGTTTTGAACTGTTTATTACTGCAGGAATAGAGATCTGGTCACTTTCTACAGAAACACAACCTAAGGAAGAGATAATGAGCATAATTCTGGCAGCTTCAAAATACAGCGTCCACTTGGGATAGGCTATAGTGTACAGCCCAAGCATTTTTAGTGAATGACTGTCAGAGTATTTTCCCTCCATCTTCTTAGATGGGCAGATTATTATTTCTAGGAAGCATAATATTCTTACGTCTTAAGTTATGATTCTCAATGGGTTGATTTTCAACCTTATTTTCTTTATTGGTTTTCATTTTTTTCGAAAATAGTTTTAGCAGATAGTCAGAATGGAGGAGGTTGCACTGGGGAATGAAAGCTAGGTATTTTTTTAAATTAGAGGCTTTGTTTCGGCTAATATATATTTTTCTAGAAGTTTTAGGCTTACACATTAGAACAGAGGGTTCCTTGGGACTGTGACAGATTCTGAATTGCTATTTTCTTTTTTGCTACTTCTTTATATTAGACTAGAAGAGAGTGAGACTGGCCTTTGTTTTTCCATTAACACTAGCAAATGTATATTCCACGGAGAGGGTCTGCCTGCTTTTACATTCTCTCCCTGCAGACCTTTGCCTCATATTTTCAGGGTTGAGTAATTCACGGACACCCTTAAGAATATCTGTGATTTCAGTTTTTTTAAAAATACAATGGTGTTAAACTTCACCCTTTCAATTGTACATTTCTCAAAAGCCTTTCTCCACAAATTGCTTTGAAAGAAATTGAAAAAAAAATACACATATGATTTAGGAGAAAGATGCTTCCTGATAAGTATAAGTAAAATATTCCTACTACAGAATTCATTCACAAGATTATATATATTTCTCAGTATAAGGAGTCAATGAATGGTTCATTATCAATAGAACTAACTTTATATTCAAGGTAAAAAGAACTAATACTTAGAAGAAATAATGATAATGTCTTCTATATTACTTCAACAATTCTATGAATGACAGACAAATTATGTAATCTACCAAATCTGGTAGCTTTAAAGTGCTAAAGGATTGGGGTTGTGGCTCAGAGTGCTTGCCTAGCACATGTGAGGCACTGGGTTCAATCCTCAGTACCACTTAAAATTAAATAAAATATTGTTTCCATCTACAACTTCATTTTTTTAAAAAATAAAGTACTAGAAAGTTAGTTTTTAAAGTGTAACTTGGAATGTTTGGGCTCCTGAGACCCTTTCATGAAAATAAAATCAAATGAAATCAAAATTATTTTTATTATAATACTTAGACACTATTTCCCTTTTCTATTCCTATAATCTCACAAGTGTACAGTGGGGTTTTCAGAGGCTACCTGAGGTATTGCAATAGGTTGCATGCAGAAATAAAGACTAGAATCTGGTTAGTTGCCTTCTTTTAAGCCAGATATTAAATGGAGTAAAAATATCGTTTGTGATAGGCTTAATAGTGGCCTCCCCAAAAGGACCATACATCAATCCCTGTAAATACTTTATATAGCAAAAGGATTTTTAGATGTGATTAAATTAAGAATTTTGGGAGGTGAGATTGACCTGGACTCTCTGAGGCATGTCCAGTGCAATCAATCACAAGAGTCCTTAAATGGAAAGAGGAAGGTCAGATAATACTTAGTGAGAAAGACTCAACAGCCCAGTGGCAGCTCTGAAGATGGATGGGGACCATGAGTGAAGGAATGTGGAGCATCCCAAGAAACCAGAAGAGTCAAGAAAACAGACACTCCTCTAAGGCTTCAAACCCAGCCCTGTTGTCACCTTGATTTTAACTTAGTGAGATGCATTTCAGACTTTGGTCCTTAAGAACAATAAGATAATAGATTTGTGTTGTTTTAAATCAGTTGCTACAGCAGCAATAGAAAACTGGTATAGTATTTGTTAAAGGCTTCTTTTAACAGCTAAATTATTGCTCCATCCTAAACCTTCATTGAATCTCCAGTGCCCTCAGGGCAAAATCAAGCTTTAAGGTTTGACCTATCAGGACTTTGCCTTTTGACTTTAATTTTTAATTCAGAACCTCATCTGTTTTGACTCTGGAGCTTCCATTTTATGGGCCATAACACAAAACCATTGCTGTTTCAAAAAATTGCCAACTTTCCCATGCCCATGTTTTTGGTACCCACTATCTCTACCTTGGTAGATTAATTTCATTAATTTGTCTATCCAATTGCTACTCATCTTTTAAAACTCACCTTTGATATCATCAACCATGCAAAACATGGCCTCACCTCCTTAGTATAGGTTGCTTCTTCCCCAATTCATCTGTGCTACCTTGTCTAACTCTATCTCTGTATCTTTTCTTTATTTTCCATGAATACTGTGCTCTTATTCTACTTCCATATTTTTGCAAGTCATTCCTTTATGCACACTTCATTTTACTAAATGCTTAAACCTTGATTTTTCTTTCTATGTACTCAACGTCTTGAAGACTCCATCTACATTCATGGTTTTACCACCATTTACAAAGATGGCTATGTCTGTAGCCACACAGTCCTGTCCATATAATTGTCCAAACAGCAGCTGCATTGGAAGCCTCTGCCATTGTCTTAAGCAAAGACAGAAGCCTAAGTTAACTGATTCCTCTTATTTGTTTTTCCCTTTCACTGGCCCTTCTATTATGCTCATTTCTCAGGCTAGAAACTTGGGAATCCCTTTTTAAGTATTTCTGTTCATATCTTTTAGTTTTATGTTATCAAGTTATTTCTTCTTCATCCATTCAATTTATCACTTTTGTTGTATTTTTTTCTGTTATCACCACCCTCCTCTAATTGTTTTAAGAGCCACCCAACTGTATTCTAAGATTCTATTATCTCTTCTGTTTAATCAACCATTCATCCTAAAACCCTTCTCTCTGACCTGTCATGAATTCTACTACTGCTCTGTCCTCTAGCACCCAACTCATCCTGTAGAACTTTAATTTCACTCTCCCACACAAGAAACTACAGTTGATATGCATCAATTCTTACCATATTATCCAGGTGGTTTTAGACCTTTCTGACTTAGACTCTCAAAGGCTACTTTAACCCAAGGCAACTCAAAAGGATTAGGAAGAAAGATTGTCATAGGTTACCAAAAGATCTTTCATTTCTTTTGTTGTAGCCATCCAATAGCTCAGAGGTAAGGACCCTGTTTGGTTCAGAAGTCTATGCCACACAGGTGGAAATTGCTCTTGTAACAACCTTGCAGGCATAGTTTCCAAGGTCTTTGCAAAGATATACCAGGTACAAGAGTCAGTATATTTAGGGAGATCTAAATTATGGGGTCCACATCAGTACCTTATAGTTAGCTTATAGTTTCTTATGTTCCAGAGCTCATTTTTACTCTAAGCAGTATTATGCATCATTATGGTTAATTTCCACCCTAATGCTTATCAGGGAATAGTGCTAGAAAGTTAACATAGAATTAGCCTCTCAACAGAAAGAAAAATAATTTTGTTAACTCTTTACCTGAAGTTAGAAATTAAATAGGAACTTCTTTGATTTATTATGGAAGCTTTTCATACTTTGCCCCTCCCACTTATTTAAGTCTCTTCCCTGGTAATCCCAGATGGCATGGCCTCCTCTTACTCCTTTATTTAACAGAGTATGAGCCTAAAATTCTTTCTTCCTTTTTCATTCTATGAAATTCCGTGCCTGCTATAATTCTGGGAAGTAATAACTAAGAAATAACTATACAACAACAGAATGACAGAGTTATAAGAGATCTTTCAAATTCATGACTTGCATTGATTTCAGACTGTTTTGCATTGATATAAACTAAGTACAGAATTAGAATTGCAATAGAATTCTATTGCTGGAGCAATAGAATACTATTGCAAAATTTTTTTGGGGGAGTGAAAAGACTCACAGGTCAGGTTTTTTTTTTTTTAATCACTTTCAACTCAAACATCTATCAGTATAAATCTTAAAAGAAAAAAACACAATGATAAAATATGAACCAAAGTTGAGCCATAAGATTGCTTAGGTTTCAGAAGTGCAGGAAAAGTGTACTTCTTAAGATAGAGGCAGGGGGAAGTGAGACCAAGCAGAAAATGTGGAATGTGAGACATTAGAGATAGGAGGCCAGGATACGGTTCAGGCTGACTGGCTGTATGACTTCCTGCAAGTTAATCAACTTTCTGGTGCATTGGCACAAGTCCATGAATACATATGGTAATATTTTCCCATTATTTACCTGAAGTAATACAGTAGAATTAACGAGGTGGTACTGAAAAATATCTCAAATTATAAGGGAGAGAAATTCAGCAGAAATTTAAGGTATTTTCATTTCCCCCACTGGAGATCAAAGAAAAGCATGGTTTACAAAAAAGCCAATGTAATTATGTCTACATAGGCCAATTAGAAGAGAGATCAACAACATTTTTACAAATTTGATCAATGTAGACAGGCAATTAAATTAACTCAGGGTGATCCATATTATTTTATTCTTTAGTAGAAAGATTTTAAATCCAAATTATTCTTGTAATGGCCCCACTCCACTTGTAACTGGGAAATTTTACCTTTTTAAAAAATTTTGGTTTATTTGTTTTATAGAAAAATCAGGAATGAATTCCAAATCTCTTTTTAGGTAAAAGACTGAACATTTGAAAATTATATTTTAGACAGAGCATACTGAATGAAATTTATTTCATAATAAAGGACAAAATAGAAAATTTTATGAACTACACATCTGATGCTTGTGTGGCCAAGGTAAAAGCCAAAGCAGATGGACAAGTTGAAAGATGTTCAGGCTAACCCAGTGCCCAGCCTAAATTATATTACAAAGTTAAAAATGCTTAAAAAGTGTGCTTGTAGTGTTTTTGAAAGGAAGTAATGAACATGCAATAGGAAATAACCATCCTTTCTAAAATAAAGATTTCCTCAACTGATTTTAAAAGTACAGAGAAGAGAGGTTCTTAATATTGCATTCAGCATTTACCTGCTATAGTCACAAGAAAGTAATTAGTCCAATTTTCTCTCTGAGGAAACCTTGAACTCCTATTATCCTTTCTCTTGCTCACTGCTCACATCAGTCTTAGTAAGTAAAAGTAATAGCATAGATAGAAGTACTTTCTAGATTGCATTTATTCAGTCTGTGGGATTTATTATCACAGAAGGTCATCAAGCCAGTTATAACAGCTGGATTAAAAATGAGGTTGAGAGTATTTTATAACCAATAACATTTATATAGTAAAGTGACTTAAGAGTTTTATGCTTCAGGTCATAAGACCATACTTCAGTGCATAAAATATAAAACCATAGAGTCAGAAAATTTTTTTTTCTTGCAGAATATCCTTGGAGACCTTTGATACCAGTTCTGATAGTTTATGATAGACAAAAATGACGTAACAACATAAAGAGGACATCATTGGATGGCAAGTCCAATACTTATAAAACACTGCAGGAAAATACAACAAAATGTCAAACAAAATCTGAAATTCTGTGTCCACACAGTGACACAAAGACTGGTAGAAAAGGATAAAATTTCAGTAGAACAAATTATTGATATTATGGGAACATAAAATTTTTTTTGCTGTTTGTTAAATTTAGCTTAAAAAGCACGAATTCAGGAAAACCTTGCTTGTACATTTAGATGTAGCCTACATGCATCTAAACACAAGCAAACTGATCCAATTTTAATATAAAAACTTCTCATTTTTATTGGTGGAATGGGGGACAGTCAGATATAACTTTCTAGTTAGGATTGTTTCATGCACCTTCTCTCCAACATAAACCTGTAATGTAAATCTTCTTCCGTCAGAATAAGTAGGTTGGCCAGGAATTCAACAATTTTAAATCTAGTATAATGTAATTTAGTTCTCAGAATTCCTGATTTTTAAAGAACATTAAGATGCTGTCTAGTCTTTGAGGCTGTGGAAGTTAGTGTTGCTCTTGAAGAAGAAAAGTTTTTTTTTTTTTCATAGACATTGACATTCAAAATTTTTGTTTTTTAGTTGCACTTCAGGTAAAAAAAAATGTTGTGGACCAAAATCTGTAATGTGAGATTCTGTATAAAGTATTTTAGTTTGAACTTCAATACCAACTTACATTCTTTGTTCTACACTTGCTCTTCATTCAGAATATGAAGATTGCTAAACAGAGGCATGGTTTGGTGGCTGATTCTTTATAATATTTTCTTTCTTCATATTTGATTTTTATGTTGCTTATATTGCTTATTCTTCTGAGATTGATTCTGAAACATAAGAATATATATTCTGTTGACTTGATTTAACATCAGGCCAGTACCTAAGCTTTAAAATTGGTTTTTGAACTCATAAATGCAGAGGACAGAATGAAGGTTAGTAGAGGTTGGGGAGGGTGAAATGGGAAGATGTCTGTCAAAGGATACACAATTTCTGTTGGATAGAAGGAATAAATTCAAGAGATCTAAGGCATGTCATGGTGACTAGAGTTAATAATAATAATTGGAAACATTTTCTCTAAGATCGGGAAAGGACAAGGATATCCACTCTTGCCACTTGCAATCAGTATAGTAGTACTGGAAGTCCTAGCCAGAGCAATTAAGCAAGAAAAAGAAACAAATGCATAAAAATTAGAAAGAAAGATGCTAAATTATCCCTCCTTGAAGACAACATTATATATATATATATATCCCAAAGACTCTTCTTAAGCAACTACTTAAGATGTTATTTAAAATATACTCCTCTGTAAATTGAAGTGAATCAAAATCATAAGAATTTTTGAAAAATCTTTTTGACTTCCTTTAGCAATAATATAGTTACTTTAGTATATCATTGATATATTTAGTTTTTATTAGGCTTGGGTTTTTTCTGCTTAATGATACAGTCAACATTTATTATAAAATTCAAAAGTTATAAAGGTACATATCAAAGAAAATAAAAGGATCTCATAATTTATACTAAAATTTGAGTTTTTTAAAAAACATTTTAGTTGTAGATGGACACAATATCTTTACTTATTTATTTTTATGTGGTGATGAGGATCAAACCGAGTGTCTCACACGTGTGAGGCAAGCACTCCATCACTGAACTGCAACCCTATTGCCCAAGATTTGGTTTTTGTTTATCAAAATGCATCTATCATGAAGGTGTGCTATATTTTGTAAAATATCTTTTCTGCATCCTTTGAGATGATCATATGATTCTTGTATTTAAGACTATTAATATGATGAATTACATTTATTGATTTCCGGATGTTGAACCAACCCTGCATCCCTGGGATGAATCCCACTTGATCATGGTGCACTATCTTTTTATTATGTTTTTGTATGTAATTTTCCAGAATTTTACTGAGAAGTATTGCATCTATATTCATCAGGGATATTGTTCTGAAGTTTTCTTTCCTTGATGTGTCTTTGCTTGGTTTTGGTATCAGGGTGATACCTAGCCTCATAGAATGAGTTTGGAAGGGTTCCCTCCTTTTCTATTTCATAGAAATAGAAATACTCTGAGGAGTATTGGTGTTAATTCTTATTTGAAAGTCTTGTAGAACTCGGCTGAGAATCCATCTGGTCCTGGGCTTTTCTTGGTTGGTAGGCTTTTGATGGCATCTTTTATTTCATTACTTGAAATTGATCTGTTTAAGGCATGTATGACCTCCTCATTCAATTTGGGTAGGTCATATATCTCTAGAAATCTGTCAATGTCTTCAATATTTTCTATTTTATTAGAGTATAAATTTTCAAAATAGTTTCTAATTATCTTCTGTATTTCATATGTGTCCATTGTGTTATTTTCTTTTTATCTTGTATTTAAGTAATTTGAGTTTTCTCTCTTTTTCTCTTTATTAGCATGGCTAAGGGTTTATCTGTTTTATTTATTTTTTCAAAGAACTAACTGCTTTGTCAATTTTTCAGTTATTTCTTTTGTTTTTATTTCACTAATTTCAGCTCTGATTTTAATTATTTCCTATCTTCTACTGCTTTTGGTGTTGATTTATTGTTTTTCTAGGGCTTTGAGATGTATGTTAGGTCATTTATTTGTAAACTTTTTATTCTTTTAATGAATGCAATCAATGCAATAAATTTTCCTCTAGAACTGCCTTCATACTGTCCCAGAGATTTTGATATGTTGTATCAGTGTTCTCATTTACCTCTAAGAATTTTTTTTAATTTCATCTTTGATTTCTTCTATCTATTCATCAATTGTGTATTATTTAGTCTCCATTTGTTACAGTAGCTTCTAGAAAAACTAGGAATAGTAGAAACATACCTCAAAATTGTGAAAGCTATATATGCTAACCCTAAGACCAGCATCATTCTAAATAGAGAAAAACTGAAGGCATTCTTGCTAAAAACTGGAGCAAAACAACAATGTCCTCTTTTGCCACTTCTATTCAACATCATCTTTGAAATTCTAGCCAGAGCAATTAGACAAAAGAAAGAAATTAAAGGGATACAAATATGCAAAGAAGAACTCAAATATCACTATTTGCTGATGACATGATTCTATATCTAGAAGATCGAAAAAATTCCACCAGAAAACTTC
Organism: Ictidomys tridecemlineatus; assembly: GCF_052094955.1. NCBI lineage: Eukaryota > Metazoa > Chordata > Mammalia > Rodentia > Sciuridae > Ictidomys > Ictidomys tridecemlineatus. Next base: position 203,749,651 of record NC_135478.1, read on the forward strand.
TAGAACTAATAAATGAATTCAGCAAAAAGTAGCAGAATATAAAATCAACACCCATAAATCAGACACATTTCTATACATTAGTGATGAATCCACTGAAAGAGAAATTAGGAAAATTACTTCATTCACAATAACCTCAAAAAATAAAATACCTGGGAATTAATCTAAAAGAGATAAAAGACCTCTACGATGAAAACTACAGTACACTAAAGAAAGAAACTGAAGAAAACCTCAGAAGATGGAAAGATCTCCCATGTTCCTGGATAGGCAAAATTAATATTGTCAAAATGGCCATGCTACCAAAAGCATTATACAGATTTAATGCAATTCCTATTAAAATCCCAACGACATTCCTCATAGATATAGAAAAAGCAGTCATGAAATTCACCTAGAAAAATAAGAGACCCAGAATAGCCAAAGCAATCCTTAGCAAGAAAAGTGAAGCAGGAGGCATCACAATACCAGACCTTAAACAATACTCTAGAGCAATAGTAACAAAAATGGCATGATATTGGCACCAAAATAGACTTGTAACCAATGGTACAGAATAGAGGACACAGAGACAAACCCACATAAATATGGTTATCTCATATTAGACAAGGGTCCCCAAAACATTCACTGGAGAAAAGATAGCCTATTCAACAAATGGTGCTGGCAAAACTGGAAACCTATATGTAGCAAAGTGAAATTAAACTTCTATAACTCACCCTGCACAAAAATGAACTCAAAGTGGTTGAAAGACTTGGGCACTAGAACAGAGACCCTGTGCCGAATAAGAAAATATAGGCCCAAATCTTCACCATGATGGCCTAGGATCTGACTTCCTTAACAAGACTTCTAAAGTGCAAAAAGTAAAATCAAAAATCAATAAATGTGATGGACTCAAATTAATAAACTTCTTCTCAGCAAAGGAAACAATTAATAATGTGAGGAGAGATCCTACAGATTGGGAGAAAATCTTTACCACATGTACCTCTGATAAAGCATTAATCTCTAGGATATTAAAAAAAAACCCAGATAACCCAATCAGTAAATGGGCTAAGGAACTGAACAGACACTTAACAGAAGAAGAAATACAATTGATCAACAAATATATGAAAAAGTGTTTAACATCTCTAACAGTTAGAGAAATGAAAATCAAAACTTCTTTAAGATTTCATCTTACTCCAGTCAGAATGTCAATCATCAAGAATACAGGCATCAGTAAATGTTGGCAAGGATGTGGTGAAAAAGGTACACTCATACATTGCTGGTGGGGCTGCAAAATGGTGCAACCACTATGGAAATCTGTATGGAGATTCCTTGGAAAAATGGGAATTAAACCACCATCTGGCCCAGCTATCCCACTTCTCAGTCTATATCCAAAGGACTTAAAGTCAGCATACTCTAGTGATGCAGCCACATCAATGTTTATAGCAGTTCAATTCACAATAGATAGACTATGGAACCAACCTAGGTCCCCTCAATAGATGAATGGATAAAGAAAATGTGGTAGGTATATTCAATGGAATATTACTCAGCTTTAAGGAAGAGTAAAATTATGGCATTTTCCAGTAAATGGTTGGAATTGGAGAATACCATGCTAAGCGAAATAAGCCAATCCCACAAAACCAAAGGCCGAATGTTTTCTCTAATATGCAGATGGTAATTCACAATAAAGTGGGTGGGGCATAGGGAAGAATAGCATTACCTTAGATTAGGTAGAGGGAAGTGATGGGAAAGGGAGAGAAGGGAATGTGGAGATAGGAAAGATTGTAGAATGAAACAGACATTATTACTATATGTGTATATGTGACTACATGACCAATATGATTCTGCAACATGTATACTCAGAAAAATGAGAAATTATATCACATCTATGTATGATACATCAAAGTACATAAATGCATTTTACTGTCATGTGTAACTAATTTAAAAAATTTTAATAAAGCATCTATTAAAAAATTCCACCAGAAAACTTTGAGAACTAATAAATGAAATTAGCAAAACAGCAGGATATAAATTCAACACCCATAAATCAAAGGCATTTCTATATATCAGTGACAAATCCTCTGAAAGAGAAGCTAGGAAAACTACCTCATTTACAATAGCCTCAAAAAAATCCCCAAAAATCCTGGGAATCAACTTAAAGAAAGAGGTGAAAGACCTCTACGATGAGAATTACAGAACATGAAAGAAAGAAATTAAAGAGAACCTTAGAAGATGGAAAGCTCTCCCTTGTTCTTGGATAGGAAGAAGTAATATTGTCAAAATGACCATACTATCAAAAGCACTGTACAGATTAAGGCAATTCCAATCAAAATCCCAATGACATTCCTCATAGAAATAGAAAAAGCAGTCATGAAATTCATCTGGAGAAATAAAAGACCCAGAATAGCCAAAGCAATCCTTAGCAAGAAGAGTGAAGCAGGTGGTATCACTACACCAGAACTTAAACAATACTACAGAGCAATAGTAACAAAAATGGCATGGTAGACACTAGTATTGCTGTATGTATATATATGACTGTATGACCAATGTGATTCTGCAGCCTGTACACTCAAAATAATGAGAAATTATACCCCATTTGATTCAAATGTATGATATGTCAAGATCATTGTACTGTCATGTGTAACTAATTAAAACAAATAAAAAAATAAGAGACAAAAAAAAGTGGCATGGTATTGGCACCAAAATAGACTTGTAGACCAATGGTACAGAAGAGGGGACACAGAGACAAACCCAAATAAATACAGTTATCTCATATTAGACAAAGGCACCAAAAAACATACATTGGAGAAAAGATAGCCTCTTCAATACATGTGTGCTGGGAAAACTGGAAATCCATATACAGCAAAATGAAACTAAGTCCCTATCTCTCACCATGTACAAAACTCAACTCAAAGTAGATCAATACTTAGGAATTAAACCAGAGACCCTGTGCCTAAAAGAAGAAAAAGTAGGCCTAAATCTTCATCATGTTGGATTAGACCCTGACTTCCTTAATAAGATTCCTATAGCACAAAAAATAAAATCAAGAATCAATAAATTGTGAAGGATTTGAACAGAAAAGCTTCTTCTCAGCAAAAGAAACAATTAGTGATGTGAATAGTGAGCCTACAGAATGGAAGCAAATTTTTATCACATGCACTTCAGAGAGAGCACTAATCTCTAGAATGTATAAATAACTCAAAAAACTTAACACCAAAACCCCCCTAAATAACCCAATAAGTAAATGGGCTAAGGAACTGAATAGACCCTTCTCAGAAGATACTATACAATCAATCAACAAATATATGAAAAAATCTTCAACATCTCTAGCAATCAGAGAAATGCAAATCAAAACTAGTGTAAGATTTCATCTCACTCCAGTCAGAATGGCAGCTATTCAGAATACAAACAACAATAAGTGTTGGTAAGGATGTGGGAAAGAAGGAACACTCATATACATTGCTGGTGGGACTGTAAATTGGGGCAATCAATATGGAAAGCAGTATGAAGATTCTTGGAAAACTGGGAATGGAACCACCTTTTTTTTTTTAAATATTTATTTATTTTTTTAGTTATCGGCAGACACAACATCTTTGTTGGTATGTGGTGCTGAGGGTCGAACCTGGGCTGCACGCACGCCAGACGAGCGTGCTACCGCTTGAGCCACATCCCCAGCCCTGGAACCACCTTTTGACCCAGCTATCCCACTCCTCGGTTTATTCCCAAAGGACTTAAAAACAGAATATTATAGTGATGCAGCCGTATCAATGTTTATAGCAGCACAGTCACAATAGCTAAATTGTGGAACCAACCTAGATGCCCTTCAGTAGATGAATGGATAAATAATCTGTGGTATATATACACAATGGAATATTACTCAGCATTAAAAGAGAATAAAATCATGGCATTTGCAGGTAAATGGATAGAGTTGGAGAACAGAATGCTAAATGAAGTAAGCTAATCCCCCAAAACCAAATGCTGATATGAAGATGCTGATCCATAATGTGGGCAGGTGGAGGGGAGCATGGGAAGAAACTTCAGATAGAGAAAAGGGAGGTAGGGGAAAGGGGGTAGGAAAGATGGTGGAATGAGATGGATATCATCACTCTAAGTATATGTATGAAGACACGAATGGTGTGACTCTACTTTGTGTTAAACCGGACATGAAAAATTGTGCTCTATATGTGTACTATGAATTGTAATGCATTCTGCTGTCCCATATAACAAATTAGAATAATTAAATAAATCAAAAAAATTTTCTAAATGCTTGTATGTCAAGCCCCACCCGAGTGATCTGTTCCTCTACCCCTTCAGTTTACAAAGGTTAACAGTCCCAGAGAGACAGAAAATTACTTGCTCATATAAAGCTTGTGTCTTGCTGTCTGATATTATGTTTCAAATTGACTAGAACATGGGATAATCAGATATTTGGCTAAACATTATTTCTGGATGTGTCTGTGAGGATGTTTCTGGGTGATCTTAGTGTTTGTATCCATAGATTAAGTGAAAGAGATTAATTGCCCTTAACAATATGCATAGGCATCATTTAGTCTGCTGAGGCCTGAATAGAACAAAAGGCAGAGGAAGGGAAGAATTCACTTTGCTTGATGGCTTGAACCCAGACTTTGGTCTTCCTCTGCTCCTGGACTGGAACTTACATCATCGGTACTTTTCTGGTTCTCATTCCTCCCAAACTGGATCTACACCACCAGTTTTTCTGGGTATCCAGCTTGCAGTAGATCATGACTAATCTCAGTCTTCATCATCACATAAGCCAATTAATTCCTTATAATGAGCCTTTTTCTCTATGTCTCTCTCTCTCTCCACACACAAATATGTATTTACATTCTATATATGTATATATATATGTATATGTATTTCCTCAGCAATAATGAGGCATTAAACAACTCAGTGAGACCCTGTTTCTAAATAAAATACAAAATAGTGCTGGGGATGTGACTCGGTGGTTGGGTACCACTGAGTTCAATCCCCTGTACCCGCCCCCCAAAAAGGTGTGCAATAAATGTGTTTGAAGTGCTGAATAATACTAGTTTAAGAAGGCCTTCTGACTTTGTTTTGCAAAAAGTAGATGGTACCTGGTAGTAGTTGCAAATTTTCATTTTCCATTGCTCTTTGCATATTGAAAAGCTAAGAAAAGTAAGAAAAATTGAGGAAAATTGAAAATCAGACACCAACACATATTTTTCTTTTGCCTTTGGTGTTAATTTGCTTATCATAACAGATTATGGTTTCTGTTGAGCCTTTTATTGGAACTTTGTATTTATGCTTATATGTGACCAGTTCTTTGCATAAGTAAGTAGGAAATTTGAAAAACTGACTCATTTAATATAATGACCGCATCCTGAAGCAGCCTTTAGGCACCCAAGGTTTATTGACCACATCTGCTAGATCTTTAGAGGTAATAGGTTCAGTTAATCTAAGAAACATCTTGTCAGGAGCACAAGGGCTAGAGCAATGCTTCTAAACTGTACTGTGCATACAAATTACCTACAATCTTGTTAAAATGCAGATATTCTGATTCATAGGTCTAGAATGGGCTTTGAGACTGAATTTTTAACAAGCCCTCAGATGCTGGTGAAGCTTCTGGTTTGGGCTTAACACTGAGTAGGCAAAAGCGAGCTGCCAGAGATTTGATTACCTGACCCTTGTGTCTGATTCTCAACTTTTGCTCTGGCCTTCTTGGTACTTAGCCAAAAATCTTACATGCTGACAGTGGGAATTCATACCCGGTTAGCATTTAAATAAAGTTAAGGACTCTTACTGTCTTAAAGCTGCCATTTTTATCCCCTAAGCTATATGAATAATGACCTTAATCTTTTAAAAATTGTTTTTGCATATGTAGATCCAGAATCATGTTTTATCACATGCTATAATTATTTTGTGGTTGAACATCAGAATTTAGAACCTCTTAAAAATGTAGGTAAATAAGTCTGTGTTTGAAAATAGGGTATAGTTTAATTTAGAGATAAAGAGAGTCATTTGATTTAAAATGATATTATTTGGAACATGGGTAGTATTATTAAAAGTTACTATGAGGTAGACTTTTGCCATTTCAGAGAAATATCATCCCCACATAAGACCCACTTGTAAAGGAGAGAGGAAGAAAGGAAAACATTTCAACCACAAGGTGGCAGTAAGATACATACTAAAAAGGATTTTTCTGGTAAAACATGATTTCAGTCAGATCTCTGAAGAAATGATTGTCAAGACAAACAGCTTTTTCTCTTGCAATGGTGTGCAGAAATGCCTTAATCAAGCACTTATTTGTGGCATCCTTGGATAACTATGCTTTCAGTTGTAAGCTGGGTGTTTCCTGGGTCCTCAGTAAACATTTGCTGAGGAAATTTTGGATTAAAAAACATAGTGCAATAGTTTTTATTTATTTTGGTTTCATTTAACCAACAATCAGGGTCATAAGTTATATGTAAATATTCCCAAGATATGAACCCTCAAAGCTTTGAAACATCCTCAATGCCGCATGGCATACGTAGACTGCCTTTTTTGCAAGAAGAAGATTAAAATTTTTAAAAGTTTTAAAGATGTTTTACTTTTCTGCTCCTTGCAACACTACTTTTTTTTTCATCTTGAAAATATACCTCATTTTCTTTACCCTCTTTATCTTTGTCATGAAGACAATTGTATTGTCTTCTAAAAATTGGACTGTGTTGTAAGCAGCCTGTCAACAGAGAATTGGGAAGCTAAGATTCAGTTCACCTAAGCAACATTTAATAGAAAAGGGAGAAAAATATTGCAAAAGTGCAGAGGTATCAAAATGAATGAGACCTTCTTTCCCTTTTGGAAAAGGACCAGAGGAGACTTGGTTGGGGATGTTAAGAGGGGGTCTGTGAAGGATACAGAGACATGGATTATTCAATATCTGTGCTAGTTCTTTAAATAACTTCACAAGTGCAGCTCTGCTCTACTTATATTCAGAACTTGAAAATACCGCAAAATGCCAGCTACAAGCCAAAACTCTTGGTAGTCAGTTCAGGAATGGGAAAATGAAAACTGTTCTGGCTGAAGTAATGGGTGAAATTTTTTCTCATTCCTTCCATTGGCAACGTGCCTGCATGTCAAGCTGTTCTGGGGATGGAAGTCAGCCCAAGCAAGGCTGGGATCAACAGCCAAGGAGAAACACCTGGGAAATTGTGCCTCTTGCCTTTGCTCAGGATTCCCCCATGCAAGGCCACAGGGACTGTACTTCAGTTTTAGACTCTGCTGGATGGTTGGATAGCATTATGTAAATTATGTATGTCTAAATCTGAGTGAGATTCCTTTAAAATCAGTGTTTCAGAAATGAGGGAGTAATATTTTTGGAATTCATGAATTCTGAAGACTTCAGGTTTATGAAGCCTGTCATACTAGGGTGCTCTTTCAATTACTCTTCTTTGGAATCTCAAAACACTGTTTTTTGAAATAGTTCAAATGATAATTTTTAATCAATGCTATGCTAGGAGGCTTATAGAGGTTAGCCGGCATAACTCATAAAAAAATGAGAGAAAAACTTGACATAGACCTAACAAACATTCCAGTGGGTATGATGGCATAATCAAAAGCGGTGCTCAGAGTTGATGTTGACATGAGCTTGAAGCCACTGACAAGGATGGAGAAGTGCTAAACCAGTGTTACTTTGCAGAGATACAGCGATTAATGGAGCAATGAATCCATCAAAACTGAAGCTGCCTTTACATACAGAGCACAAAGATGTAAATACAAAACTTCATTCAGTATATGAGGGATCATATATCTTAGTAAGATGATCATCATCATTTAGTTTGCTAAAGGTGGATCCTTTCTTGTCCCCCTGAACCCCTGATCCAGTGACAGTTTGTTTTACTGCTTTTAAATTAGGTTGGAAAATAAGTAATACATATCTTACCATTTTTCTTCCTCACTTTAGTTGTTGAGGCTAAACTATTATTTTTTTTAAATAGGCTTAATTAAAAATTAAAATCTTTGTGGCAATAGTCCTATATGCCCACAAGGCCACCATCCTTTATGATACCTATATGGGGAACACGGGCAGAGTAACAGAGTAACAGAGTGATTGGAAACAGAGTGGTTGGAAAAAATGGAGGGAGACTCTTATTGACAATTTTAAATCTAGAGACAATGGGAAATAATTTTCTTAGATCAGGTGGAAAGGAAGAGCTGTCAGGATTGTCATAGTTTTCTTGTGGAACTCATGCTTCTCTACTTTCTTGGGAAAGGAGAAAATACTTTATCTCTTTGAGAAGAGATAAAGTGAGTCTACAGTAGTCTTATATATAAGACATAAGGCATAAACTAATCACCCAAGATAGAAATTAATAGATAACAAATGTGTTTATAGAATGTTGAATACATGACTTTGAATTCAATGAGATTGAACATAATGGAGAAATCATCTTTATTTCAAATTAGAATGATTTTTTTCCTTGACTGTGGTGATTAGTACTTTGTTTCTCTACTTTGCCTCTCAGTATTTAAAAACATGAAGGTGAAGGGAAAGAAAATTCACATTTAAATGATTTTTTGAATAATCTTTTTATATTTAATCAATTTAGGGAGGTTTTGTTTTCATAGAATAAAAAGCACCTATTTTAATTGCACAGTATAGATTTTAAGAATTATATATTCATATGTAATCAATTGTATCCCAATCAAGATATAATACAGAGCTCCAAAAAGATTTCCTATGACCCTTTGCAATCATTATCTTTTATTTTCTGTACCAGGCAACCACTGATCTGCTTTCTATCAATATAGATTTTTTAAACTATTTTACAATTTTATATAATAGAGGTTGTACAATACGTATTATTTTATGCCTGATTTCTTTTACTCAGTATGTTTTTGAGAATCATCCATGGTCTGCATGTATCCATAGTTTATCCTTTTTAAATCATTCTTGAGTGGCATTTTATTGTTTAAATATTAATTGAATATTTATCACCAGTCTACTTATTCACTCACCTGTTGAGGGGCTTTGGGGTGTTTTCAGTTTGGGGCTATTAAGAATCTACTGTGAACACTTAATGAGTCCTTGTGTTTTAATTTTTTTTCTGATAAATACCTAGGTGTAGAATTCTTGGGTCACCAGGTGAGTTGATATCTAATTTTATTCTGAAAAATTCTGGAAATCTTTTTTTTTTTTAATAAAGGAGAAACTTCTTGTGTAATTTGTCTACCTTTCATGGCGCTCTTATTTTTATAATCAAGCCACTTCTATTTTGAAGTGATGACCCTAATGTGGTTACTGTACTTACTGTTAGTCATGTTGGCATGTGAATTCACAGATGACATTCAAATAAGAGACGAGAAGAGAAGCTGTTATTTTCCACCAAGCCCTGAAGTAGGTGATGAACCTGTCATGAGGCTCCTGGGAGGATTAATAAACTGAGGCATGTGAAATACTTAGCACAGTGGTTGGCTGTGCTCATGTTCAGTGAATGTCAGTTGTAATTATTATCTTAACTTATTAATAAAATAGGATGAAAGATAGGACCCAATAGCTATAGAAGTTAAACCATGGCTTTGTAGTAGTCTGAATGTATTCATCATTTCTGAAAAGCTTGGTTTACAAACATAGTAGCTCATTCATCTGCATTATTGGTTAATAATGTATTTGGTGTATACTAAATCGATGAAAGCCAGTGCAGAGGCAGAAAACACTGAGAAAGGCAGAATCTAATAACATTCCAAACTGCAAAGTGAGAAAATAAGGGAAGAATTATAGGTGAATACTTATAATAATGTTAGACTGAATATACTTCTTATCAACACCTTCTTTCCCCAGCTAAGAATAATTTTATTAAAACTTATACCCATTTTTAATTTTGCTAGGTTAACTTAGGTGCTTAACCCTTTCTCTGATGAAAGAACCATGCTGACAACATATAGAGAACTTCTCATTTTTTTTTTAATGCATTAATCTTTAAGGTTCCTTAACCTGTGGGTGGCATCTGTGGATTTCCAGAGGTGGAAAAAAGAAATAAAATATTCAGGTTTATAAGGAAGTTGCATTTTGAAAAAACAGGGAACTCTTTCTATAATGTATGTTTTACTCAGAACTGTAAGCCATTTAGTTTTCTTCCTTGGCAAGCTATCTTTGTGAGATCTTTTTGCTGATCTACAAACTCAGGAATCCAAGGAACTGTGGGAAAGCTCTGTTCCCAGTCAAGAAGAGTTATGTGGGACACCTCATTTTCAGCACCAGTGAAGATCTTCTGTGTAATTAGTTTTAATTTTTGATGAGAAATCGAGTTGGCATTAAACTGACTTGGTAGAGATAGGTGTAGTGATTCTGTCCAAAATGAAATTGAATTAAGATCAAAAGTACTACAGTGGTTAACAGCCTCATTAACCAAATGCCATTTGGAAAGGTTTTATTTCTGTAGTGAACTTTACTGAAGATTGTCAACTGGTAAAATGTACACATTCTCCAGAAGTGTTCTTGAGCCACATAATCTGACTAAAAGTGAAATAATTAGAGAATAATAGTTGCCCAAGAGTCAGGGATTGGCCTGAGATATTCATAAAGGTTCAAGCAAGAGAAGATGTCATCCTCCAGTGAATTAAAATGCTGGACCTTCAGTGAGCAAGGCAGGATAGATACTGAGCAAGTGGAAAAGAATTTGCAACAAGAGTGTGTGAGTCAATATAAAATCTTTATACATCATATGGTGGTTTTTTTTTGTATTTGTATATCCCATACATTATCAGTATATTGACCTATGTGTGTACTTCATCTGTCTGTGTAAACCAATGTAAAAATCATGCATTTCCCTTTGTGCCCATTTAAAAACCAATGCTATGAAATACAGGGGCAGGAAGAAAAGTCAAGATTTTATAGGTCTTGGAAATCCCACTGGATGCTACTAATATGATTCATATTATTTCATATTTTGTGCACACTCTTGAATGTTGGTGTGTCCATTTATCTTACTTATGTGGTTTTCCTAATAAAAATGCTCATATAACCATATGCTCATATAACCATAAAATGAGTGTTAACAATGTCCATGCTTCTTATCCTGGTTTCCATATACCCTAAGGAATATGTAGTGAAGTGCCAGAAACTACAGGGTAAATCTGAACACATTGTCCTCAGAGGTGTGGGGGAGGGTATGATAGACACTATGCAAAGAAGACCATGGTAAGTCATTGAATCCCATGAACACACTCCTCTGAGTATGATTGGTTGCTTCACTTATCAGAAGAGGAAGTATATTTCTCTACTCCTAGATTCTGGTCTGGCCTATTGGCTCACTTTGACCTACAGATTGAAGAAGTAGTGACATTTTAAGATTTCTGGGATTCTGAGCTTCAACTATTTACAGTGTCTGCCTTGGTATCAGTCCTAAAATCAGTCCTCGACTAGTCTCCTTAAGGCTGAAAGACCATGAGGAGAGTAAAGTCCAGATCACAAGGGGTGCCTACTGCTCGACAAGTGAGCAAGGCCATCTTGGACAATCCATCTCTAGCTGAGCATTAGATAACTGAAACATGCAGCTACAAGAGGGAGCCCAGCCCAGTCCAGCCAAAGAACTGACGTGCAGACTCATGATTGTTATAAATCACTAAACTCTGATGAAATTTGTTGCACAGTCATAGATAATATGGGTCCATTATAGAGTAGAAGGCAATATTTGCTTAAATTTTAAAGTAAAAGGAAATGTTATAAGGAAGTAATGGCTATCTCCCAAACCTTCTTCAGGGTAGCTACTCTCTGATCTGTCATTTGGGAGCACTGTACTGGAAGAGTTTGAGACCGACTACATCATGACTATAACAACTCAACTTTAAACCAGTACCTTGGAAACCCGACATTCCTGTCACCCCCTTGCTCTGTGATAAAAACAGTTGGGGTTTTCTAATTTTTAATCTCAAACCTCTCACAGTTATTAGAGTTCCTGTACTTTTTTTTGTCTTCATTAAAAGCATTTGAAAAATTACTTTCCAATCTTTATAAGATTTTTCTTCTTTTCACTGAAATAGAATTGGTAGTAACATGCCATAACTATTGCTAATTAGTTTAAGAAAGAAGTGACAATAGTTAATTCAAATTAATTTCAGTTCAAATGAAAAATTTGATTACCTTTTACCTCTCCCTGCAATCATGCTTCTGTGCACACAATCATCTGTTTTATCACCTGCTATTCACCCCATTGGTGAGGGAAGGATTCTTGCTCTAGGATAATGGGGAGAGCTGAACAGGCAACTCTCAACACTGAACAGATGATATCAATGGCTAATTAGAATCCGTGCTGTCATGAGGAAGCATGGACTAGCCTCTCTGAAGATGAAAGGTCCAAGAGAGAGTAAGGCCCAGGTAGAAGCCGGCACTAGCATCAGACAAGGAGCCACATATCCACTGAAAGCCCAGCGGGAAAGGATCTCACATGCAACACAGGGATTCATAGGGGCTGCATTCAGGAACACAGCAAACCACCAGGGACTGTCCCAGGCAGGCTTTGTAGTAAAAAGAGGATGAGTGACTCCTGGTTGCTGCAGGAGGCTGTGAATAGCTTATTTGAGTAAAGCCCCAGATGGGTAGAGAACTGAATCTTGATATTTAAGGATAAGCAGGAACTATACCTGGCCCATTGATAAGGAAGGTTTATTGTCAAGGGGGCCTTATTGGCAGGAGCAGAGTGGGAAGGGGAATTTGTGACTATGCCATCTGAGCCCTTTCCAGTTTCACCAGATATGAAGGCAGCACTTACTATTGGAAGTTGGTTTTCAGCCCTCTGCTCTACCATTCAACAAATATTAAATGAGTTTCCACATGGCCAGACACTTGCTAAAAGCTAGGAATAATTAGGACCAATAATATATCTCTTATACATTTGAGGAGCATAAGATTTAGCAGAAAGAGCCAAACATGTAAATAGGTAGGTGCTAAATGATCTGTAGTAGACATTTAAATAGAGGACCAGGAGAAAGTAGTCAATCTTCTGGAGATACAAATAGTTTCCCCAAGCAAAGTACTTGTTTTCTGTCTCTTTTTATGAAAAAGAAAAATCATACCAGCAGCTCTTTGAGAAGATAACTACATTATATATACAGCTGGCCCTCCCTGTCTGCAGGATTCAAACCAACTATGGGAAGAAAATATTTGGAAAGAATTGGAAATGCATTGAATATTTACAGACTTTTTATTTTGTCATTATTCCCAGAACAAAACAGTAAAACAATTACTTACATAGCACTGTCATTGTGTTAAGTATTATAAGTCATCGAGAGATGAATTAAAGTGTGTGGGAGGATGTGCATAGGTGTATCCAAATGCTGTGCCATTTTATGTGAGAGACCTAAGCATCCATAAATTTTGATATCCACACAGGTTCTGGAACCAATCCCTTGCAAATGCAGAGGGATGACTGTGTATTTTTGTCAAGGTGTATTATATGCTCTTACCTAAACCAGTCTTTGATTGGGGGAATTTTGACAAATGATAGACTGAGACAAGTCATCATTCAACTCCTGGAGTTGGAGAAGGGGACTTGAAGCACATGGATGCTTAAAGAGGCAAAAAGTAATTTAAATTTTAATTAGATTTTAATTCTTCTTCTACACCCTATCTCTTCCTTTCTCTCTATTTCCTATTCCTCCTCCTTCCTTTCCTCTTATTTTTCCAAGATGGGAGGGACTCATTGTTGGGTAGGCTTTTGTCCCATCTTCCCATATCTCACCTATTGTTGAGTCCTGCCAAGTCCTGCTAAAATATTTCTAAAGTCTTTCCACTTCTCTTCATGCTCACTGCCACTATCTTAGTCGAGGTAAAATGGAGCTTTTGTCCAGGGTCTTGAACTTCGGAGGATTCTTGTGTACCACAACCAATTGTAAAGAGCATCTGGAGCCTTTGTTAATCAACTCTGGAGCTCTACTTTGGTATAACATGACCCTTAATGTTAGAGTCTGTAAACAAGTCAGGATGGCGCCTGGCATTTTGCCAGGGGAATGTTAGAGTCTGTAAACAAGTCTGGATGGTGCCTGGCAAAATGCCAGAGGGAGTGGTTTGTGAAGTAAGGCCAGCGAGCCATTAAGTGTGGAGATTCCTTATTGGTTAACTGATGTATCTAGTTTATGCTAATTAAGATAAGCTGTGTGAAATGTATAAATACCACTCCTGTCCTACAATAAACGGCTCTCACTCCTGCTGTATCAACGTACACAAGTTGTTCGTCACTCCCCCGGTTATTTTGCTGCAGCCGGACTGCGGCACCTTAACATTAAATATTTAATCACAGGATTTACATTGTGCTGTTCTCCGGGAACTGCTGCACTACAAGTATTACCCTATATTCTTTATGCCAATGACAATGACTTAAACAAAAAGCTATGCAGGCTTGTGAGTATGGTAGCACCAATGTTGGAGATTTAATATGTTCAAAGAGTTGCATAACCAGTTTAGAGGATTCCCATCACCATGAAAAGAATCCCTGTACTTACTAGCCATCATTTCCCATTCTCTCTTCCCCTTCTTTGCTTAGGTAAACAGTGAGGTAAAAATATGCCTATTCTGGAGACTTCATCTGAATGTGATAACAAAATATGTAGTCTCTTGTGATTGGCTTCTTTTGCTTAATTGCAGTAGATTCTTGCACAATATTGTATGGTTCTTTAGTCAGGCTGAGTGTACGCTTTTTTGTTTATTAAGCAAAAAAAGTTTTCTAAGTATAGAAAAGGTATAAAAAAAGATACTAAATAGCCCCAAATATGAAAAATGTCCAACAAATATGGCTAGCTTTTTATTCTTAAGTTTCAGTTTAAATGTTCCCCCTGAGACCTACCCTCTATTTAAAGATAGTTTATCCCCATTTTCTACCTGTCAGCCCCTTGTTTGTTTCCTTTAAAGCATTTATGATAACTTGAAATTATTTTGTCACTCAATTTTGTTTTGTGTGTACTTATTTTATCTTTCTTACTGGAATATATACTTCAGAAGCAAATGAACCATGTCTATTTGTTCATCATTGTACCTCCAATATTCAACACCATGGGTCAAAGTAGGTACTCCATTTTTTTTTGAATGAGTGAATAAATGAATGAGTTATTCACTGGTCAAAGGGATGAGGTAGGAGGCAATGCCTGATGGGGAATGATGGTGACAAACTCAGTATGGAGATTTTAAGGGTGAGACATACAGGTGCCTCTTTTCTGGGCATCTAATAGACATAGTATATATACATTATTGATGGAGATATTTTAAAGTTAAGTAGTGCAGAAGGCCCTACAAATTATAGCAATATTCTCTTGCACTGTTCCACCTCAGTCCATCTTACCAGAGGTCAACATTTTTAACTGCATTTAATCCCTTTAGTGGTCACTGCCATTATCTGTATTGTTAAATATTCTGCTATTTTGTGATTTCTCAATTTATCAACCTCTGGATTATCTATTGGTATGCTACATAAAGATTTAATCCATTTATCCCAAATCCCCATCTTCCCACTTCCTCCCAATATAGTTAGGTCTTTCAAAATTTTCCCAGTTGAATACATGTGCAAATTTAAACAAATTGCTTAAATCTACTTCTGCAAATGATAAAGTACCTCTTGCCTTTTCACACTGTAAGATGAAGATGTTTATGTGTGTAGCCTTCCTCCTATCTCCATGTCTAGCTTCTGGAAGTTGTACTCTGAATGGCACATAGTCAGGATTGATAACGTATGTGCTTCTCTCATGCATTCTAATGGCTGCTCAAAATCATGTCACATTTGAATTAGTTTCATGTTTGAACTATGTTGCTTTTGTCATTTTTATTATTATTCCTGAAGTACTTGATTCCTTTTTTACTCTTGATGGATAAAAAACCATTACGTTCTTTATACTTTCTTTGAGTTTCCTTCTTATTCTCTTTATTTTTAGAATAGATTATTTTCTTTTCCTTAAAGACACTGATTCCTGTTTTAATTGAAGTAGTTACATAAGCCATAGCTTGATTATACTGTGTTCTATTTTCCTGGAGTCTTCAATTTCCTTATTTTCCTCTTGATTCTAGTAAGAGCAAAGATATATAGTGATACAAAGTTCCCATGAGAAAATAACATTTCTGTTAGAGATGGAGTAAATTCTACAGATATGTAGATTAGTTTATGTTATATAGGTAAAATAGTGGACTTCAGAATTTGACTATGGCTTATAATCAATATTTTATTATGTAATAAACTCCATAAATATGGATAATATTTTACAGCTTACCTGGTTCTCGAACAAACAAGTTCCTCTGTCTCTTATCCTGATGTTTATTATATTATAATCAAAAGAAAAATTTGAGAATCTTGATAAAAGAATCAGAGAATCAAAGCCATAGATGAGGGAGAGAACTAGGACCTTAATAAATGCTGTTTTCTGCTGAGGTGTCTTTCTGAGACAGTGTCAGTCGTAACCTGATCTTTATCATTGATTAAATATATGAAAATATTGGAGGTTGCAAAAATGGCTGTTGAGATGATGCAAATAAGAGTTAAATGTTTGAAAATACAACATATTTCAAGCATTTGACTCTTATTTGCATCATATTTCAGGTAGCTTTTATATGTTTAGAAGCAAAATCTGAAAAATTAGATATCCTAGAAATAAACAAATTTCTGAGAGTCTGTTTTATTTTGGCAAATACTATTTAATAAAATAAACCATGAATTTATAACACACACACACATACACACACACACACACACACACACACACACACACACACACGCCTGATTGGCACTGAGACCAAACTGACATAAGGCTCAGTAATTGCGCCAGCGTAACCGTCCTTATCACATTAATGTGCCCCATTATGTGATGATTAAACCTTTCCATTTATCTAGTTTGCCATAACGTTTGCATTCCAAGCAGAAATGAGAATTACAAATTATGCTTAGGCAAGGGAAAAGCTTGCACTGAAATAGTTACGACAACTTATAGTATAAAGTGCTAAAAACTTTGCAAAGTGTTTTTCACATAGATTTGCTCATCTATTTTCCATAACAACCCTGAGAAATGCCTGCTGCTGTATTAGCTCCACTTTATTTCTGACAAAATTGAGGATCAAAAAAAAAAAGTTGTTATGTTTTTTAAAGGAACTGCTGATAAGGAGAATAGGAGGATTCAAACTCAGGAAATGTGGTCTCTTTACTAAACACAAAATGAACTATCACCTGTTAGTGTTTATTTTTTAGACAATGTCCGAATAATAAAGGAAGGACACAAGATATTTGTGTCCAAATTTTTCATATGAGGTACTTTTTATATCCCACTAGTCTTCATAAAGTTTAAAGTGTAGAAAGATCAGAAAATTTGAACTTCAATTATGACTATTGCCAGGAAAGTTTGCGATTAAGGAGAACAATACTGTGTGTAACACTTTCTACCATGTCCTCCAGATAAATTCTGGTAAAAATTAATATCCAGAAAAGCTTTGAGATGGGAAAGAAGTCATACAGTGATTAAAGAATATTCCCATTGCTTTGCCTTAGTACTGATGCTTATGAGTTCTTTGAAGATATTATTTTATTCAACTGTATGTTTTTGAGAAATTATCAGATGTCAGCATGATTCAGAATATAAAGAAGTAAAAGCAATTAACAAAAGGATCACAGATTACAGTAAGCAGTGTAAAAGGAATTGCAGGCTGTGTAAGGGGAGTGGATTTCATTTCTTAATGAAATGGAAGACCACTGATGTTCTTTAAGCAGAGGTGGCATAATTAATTTACATAGAAAAAAATATCACTATGGAGAATGTTCAGAGCATAAGTGGAAAAAACCAACCCCAAATTCATTCAACTTTTCCACCTTCAGTTTTGTTTCATTTCAGCTTAATACATTCCCTTTGATCCATTATCCAAGTGTACATTTACCATTCCCAACCAACCTCTTATCAAATCTTGGTAATGTGTTTTAAGATTCTGAATAGTGTTGAAGTTGACTGCTTAATCATTGTGATTTGGATGGCTGCACTGTGAATTCATGTCCAATATAATTATGAGACTTAAGGATATTAAAAACCCAGCTGATTCCTTGATCTTTTAATACCATTTTGATATCAAATCCAAGACTACAAAACTTTTGTACTAAGTATTTTTTTTTCCAGGATAGTTTTTTCTTGTTTATCTGTACTGTATTTTTTTTAAGGACTTATTTTTCTTTGTTTTGTTTTCTTCCAGGGATCGAAACCAGAGGCATTCTACCACTGAGTACGTCCGTAGCCCCTTTTAAATTTTCAGTTTGAGACAGGGTCTCACTAAGTTGCCAAGACTGGCCTTGCACTCTGCCTCAGTTTCCTATGTCTGGCCAGGGTCAATTTCTAATGCGGTTTTTGTATTTAATTGTCACAATTTTAAATATTACTGAATCCTTAGAAAGTAACCATTTAACAGAAGGTGCTGTGCTTTTAAAAAATATTTTTATTTATTTGTGTTTGACTTTGCAAGTAGCTAACAATTGAATGGATCAGCAATCTTAATTTATATGCTAAATTTTCATTGAGAAACACTTGATATGTATTTAGATTTTAT
Organism: Ictidomys tridecemlineatus; assembly: GCF_052094955.1. Taxonomy (NCBI): domain Eukaryota; kingdom Metazoa; phylum Chordata; class Mammalia; order Rodentia; family Sciuridae; genus Ictidomys; species Ictidomys tridecemlineatus. The sequence goes on from NC_135478.1 coordinate 203,768,132, forward strand.
AGAATTTACAGTTGAAAAAGTAGGTTCATATACTCAAGTTCTAAATATTTTTAAATATTTTCTAATAAGGGTATCAAGGATCGGTTTTTATATTTAAACTAAATTAAGATTAAATCAATTAAATATGGTTTAAAATAGGAATAAATTTAATTTAGAATTAGTTACATTTAATTGAAATTAAGCATTTGATTTCTTAGTTGCACTAACCATGTCTCCATATCCACATGTGGCTGGTGACAGCACAGAAAGCATAGGTTTGAATAGTTTGTTGTAATTCTGAAGAACCCCACCTGTTGTTTCCCTAGAAACTTCTTTAACTTCTATAGTACTTTAAAAAATATTTGGTATGTAATATCACTTTCCTTTCAAGTAATTTCAAGTCAGAATGATCACACTCTGGTTCAAGCAGTATTATGTTCCTTGCTTTTTATAGTTTCAGGGTCCTTCAAGCTGCTGTATGAGAACGCATTCACGGAGCTGGCATATATTATCAATTGCCCATGAAAATGTACTTATTCTAGGGAACGACATTTTCATCTACTGACTAGATGACTAGTTATACTTCCAATTTGGGTGCATACAAGCCTGCATTGTTTGCTTATATATTCCAGTGTCAAGGGCATATTCATCATTTGCCAGAAGAATTTAAAAAGTCAATGTTAGATAATTTTTATAGATGCCATTTTTCAGGTCTTCAGGATTCTTGATATATTTACTTATAAGAATGCATGTATGCTGATGGAGATTTAATGTGGAATTTACTTAGTATATTTATATTGGTATTCTGTGAAATGAGTTCAATCTACCTGTCATGTTGATTATTGATTGAGGGTATTGTGTGTGTGTGTGTGTGTGTGTGTGTGTGTGTGTGTGTGTTTTAAACTTTGTATTATTTTAAATTTAAAACTACTTCTTATGATCTAGAATATTTTTGGTGTCTGTATTATTGAAACCTTTGGGAGGTTTTACTCTAGCAGATGATTTAAAATTCTTATACATTATAAAATTTTATTTTTTCATTTATTGTATCTTTATGGAGTACCTACTGTGTTCAAGGTAATGCACTCTCTAGGGGAGAATTCTTGACCCCTTTCTGCAACTAACCTATATTTTCAATCTCATATGCCATTTTACAATAGTTAATATGTTAAAATATTAGCCATGGGACTCGTGGCACTAAACTAGTTTGTCATTTTGGCTGAATACATCTGTCTGCTCTTGTCAGAATATAAAGGAAATAAAGTAGTGTAGGTTCTTTGTTCATCACTCTGTTACTAGTTACTAAATATCCAAGGAAAATATCACTTAACCTTCTCCCATGACTGTTTCCCCATTGACAAGTCAAAGAGTGTATGATAAATGTTTTATTATCACACTAACCAATTTTAAGGATCAATGGTAAGGATCAAATGAGTCTTGCCAGGGTTGAATGGTTTAACGTCAGGAGAAAGAAAATGTGGAGTCTGGATGTGAGGAGACGATGGGAATCTCTACAGGTTGGGTGATTTTACACCATATTTACAGTGGATGAACCAGTCCAAGAAGTAGAAGGAAAGTAACCATGAAGAACAAGTCATAAACAATATTAAAAGGAGAATAATAGAATTTTAGATATCCCGAGCTCCTGTATTTCTCCTGTATTTTTTTCCTGGTCTCAGTCAGGTGCATGTTGAATGTTGTTCTTGGGCTCCCCAAAGACAGAGCCTCTGGCAAAAGTTAAGTTTGAGTGCTTCATGGAAGGAGCATCATCCTAAGGAGCAGGAGTGAGAGGTATAGGATTAGTAAAGCAGGGAGGAGGATGCATTGTGGAATTAGTCATGACTGTGGGTAACTGCTGCCTGATCCCATGGGATCACCAGAAAAGACATATGATGTGTCTCAGAACCTTGTCTGCCATTTCCCATCAGCTCTTCTCTAAAAACCATCCTATGGAAGTGTTTAATTTCTCCTGTATTTCTGGATACACACACACACACACACACACACACACACACACACACACATTTAGTGCATTTCTACTCAAAGGCTAAACTGTGGATGAAAGACTGTCACTAGTCCATGAAATGAGAAGTACAGAAACCAAGAGTAAGTTTTCAGAAATATTTATAACATCTTGACTGAGGAATTTTAGGTCTTTTGAATTGGATAGTAGTAATAGAAATTTGACTTGTCTTTTTGTATACTTTTTTTTTCCCAGTTCATTTTTCTGGTAATTCTTTTTATTATTATATTTTACAAAGTGTCTGTCAACAGTGGATAGGATTAAAAATGATCTTTTATCAAAGATAGCTGGAAAATGACTTCCTTCATTTAAATAGGGGAGTCCTAGGTGGAAGGTGAGAGGTGCACTATTGGGTGGGAGTTAAAGTAATATCAGACTTTTACTTGGTGATGATAGTCAGAACCTATGCACTGGTCATTGCACAGGTGGCTGGAACAAATGGCCAAAATCCTCAAAGAAAAGTGAGTTTGAGTGGATATGAAGAGACACCATAGAGGTGCTGATACTCACGATTTTCTGGATAATATATAGTAGTAATTCTCAAAGTTTGGTCTCAAGATGCCTTCATAGTATTAAAAATTACTAAGGACCCCAAAGAGACCTTATTTATGTGGGCTATATTAGAAATAGAATTTAAAAATATTTATTCACAAATTTATTTAACTATAGTAAATGCATTACATGGCACACACAATATAGTATTTAATGAGTATATTTACAAATATATTTGTTAATGATTATGCTTTATACAATGAAAATTATTTAGTAAAAAGAATGACCTTGTTTACATTAATCAAATGTTTTTAGTGTTTGGCTTAACAGAAGACAGCAGGATCTCCCTATTTGCTACTGAATTCAGATGTTGTGAAAAAATGTGTTCTATATTTATCCAATAGATACTCATTAAACATTTGCTATGTGCTAGTTGTTAGGGGTAAATGCTAATGGTGTAGGTTTCAAAGAAAAACAAATAAACTTAAGAACCAAGAAATGGCACTATGATCTGGTCAGTGACCCAATGTAGGCAATGTTCTGAAGAATTAAGCGTAAATGGTCCTTTACTGATGGGAGGAATTGGGTGTGATACATGGAAGACTGTGTCATAATTTAGTGTGACGGCATTTAAGTTTTATTTATTTGTTTTTTTTAAGATATATAAGACAATAGAGTGTATTTTGACATATTATACATACATGGAGTATAACTTGTATGTAAGTTTTCAGGAGGTTGCAATTTTGGTGGTGAATGACATGCTATACACATTTTGCTAGACTGACACAGGTGAAATGAGTCATGAATAGGAAATAAAAAAGAAATGAAAAAAAAAATCTATTGGAAGGAAATGCTGAGAAAAATGGTGGAGTAGAGCACAAAGAAAAGATAGAATACGATAACCAGAAAAGCACCACATAAAGGAAGAGCCAGAGCCAGCCTGGCTTCATGATGAGGACATTAAGAACACTTTTAAGAGGCTACAGGGATTTTTAAAACTAGGACAAGACAGATGTCATGTATAATTTATTACCTAGAAAACTGTTAGTTAGAGTGGATATAAAATTGCAGGGTAGGAGAGTCAGGTGTGGGAAAAAAAGGTGCCCTAGCAAAAGTTAATGTGCTAAAGCAATATGCTTTCAAACTCAGTTAGTCAAGATTATGGAGAATAATGTGAGATAGAGTGGACAGCTGTAGTTAGAATTTATGAGGTTGCAATAAAAAAGAAGAGAAAAAGAAAAGCCAGAATTTTTTTGTTATAGCAAAAACATTAAAGCTTATATATGTTTGAAAGAATGTAGAGATGATCTGACATGAAGGGAAAAACACATAGAAAAGAAGAAAGGAAACCAGGTATAAAGAAACAATTACCATTGAAGACTGTCACTTCTAAATTTATTTTTACTTAAAAAATTCCATTTTGTCATAATATGAAATTATATTATTAGGAAATTAATTTTAAATGCTTTTATTATAAAGTAAAACATCATTATGAAACATTTAGGACATATAGGAAAATCAATCATAGTTCCACTACTGCAATATTTAATATATGTTTTTCAGTTTTATTTTCAACGTGTGCTTTTCTATGTTTTTTGGCTTTGGTAAGATGTTGATAAAACTATCTAATTCTAATCATGTTCTATTGACCAGAAAGTTATAAATACAAATACCTTGTAAAAAAATTCTTTTATAATCAAAAGCTATAAGAATCAAAGGGAGTTGTGCTTACGTTACCTCTCATATTTTAACACTATTTGTAGTAATCTTTGTGGAAGCCATTTCAGAAATCCGATCTAAAGAAAGGGTTAGTAGTGGAGAAAACTATGTTATTGTATTTATGAATATTAGTGTATTTATGAATATATCATAGCAAACCCCATTATTGTGTAGAACTATAGTGAACTAAAAAATTAAAAAAATTTGCAGATTAAAAAAAAAGTTGTTCAATCTTGAGCAAGCTTAGCTTATTCAAACAAGGTGAGAAGAATATTCCAGTAGGTTTTGGTAGTGTATGTGGAGTGGGTAGAATGTCTGTAGCATCTTTCAGCAGAGTTCATGGATACTGCATGGAAAATCAACAGCGATTTATATATCATCCTTTTATCCTCTCTTCACGACCTTGTTTGATAACAGCTTTTAGATCTATGCTTCCAGAGAAAGAAAGAACAGATCAAAAGTTCATCAACTCTCTGATTCAAGAATAAAGAACTGACTCAGGGTGGGTTGGGAATCATCTCTAAGCTTTGATCTCATATTTCAAGAGACCTTTTTATTTTAAAATAGTCACATGCATGTCTCTTCACCCCTTCACACTCTGCTTTCCCCAGAGAGAACAAGTTGCCCTTAACTGTATTCTATATACACTTTTGAATGCTTATATATTTTTAGACAGTTTCATTTTAGCAGAAGTTTACTTTTTCCCATGAATCATCATTTTAGTTCCAAGAGATATACATACCCTAATGTGGGCGATTCTAGACTGATTCTTAAAATGTTTTTGTGCATTTTATTTTCAAATCCACTCTATCCAGCACAGCATCAAAATATACAGGAGCTCAATGTGATGTTTATTAAATGAATGCAAGTTTTACTCTTCTCTTGTGAAAAATATCCCAAATAAATGGAAAAAAATAAATTTGTATAAATTTCCATTTGAGCTTCTTAAAAACTCACTTTTCCCAGTCTAAATTTCTAACAGGTTCTCAGCCCATAGTTCACATAGAATCACCTGGGCTATGTATGTGTTGATCATGAAGAATTCTGAGTCACACTCCCTGGTGTTCTCATCTGCCGGGTGGGGTGTAGTCATCTGCAATTTTAATGAGTGCTTCAAGCGTTTATTTAGTAAATAGTCATAGAACCATGCTTTATTGACATTGTTAAACACGGAGTTTCAGGTACACTAGGGCAGATTCTAATTAGATCTGCATTTTCCTTATCTGATTAGGGTTTTTCTACTTTAGGCAGATATTCTAGAGTTCTGATTATAGGAAAAGAACCTATGGCAGCACTTAGATTATCACTCTACGATGATTTCTAAAAGACTGTCTTGACTTAGTTTCATGTGCAGAAATTAACAGCTTGTCATGTATTATCTTGTCACGAGTAAATCTCCATGACATCAAATCTTATGTGATTAAACAGTTGGCCATCATTAGAAAATGGAATCCCTTAGCGAGATTTCATTACCAGGGCCTTATAGAGGAAGGGTTAGCTAATTTCTTAGAGAAAAGTATCTTTGGCTGGCTGAGAAAAAGACTGACATACTCTTGACATATTTGATGTTCCTCTTTTAAAACCTGTGACTTGCTTCTTGTGATCACTCTCAGAGTCACCTTCAATGTTTCTTTGAGAAAGTGGGCATCTCTGTGGCTGCATTTGCTTTCTGGGCTCTCTGAGTGTTGCTGAGATTTTCTGATCTGAGTTTTAAGTCAGTCCCTATTTTGAATAGCTGCCCAGGAAGCTTCCCTTTTGTGGAAGAGGGCTATTAGATAGGATCCAGAGGTTCATGGCTGAAAAGGGAGTGAGGATGAAAGTTTGGCTGCTGAGTTGCCACTTTACCACAGAGTGATTGAGATCTATACTAGGGTGTAAAGGAATGTAGGACAGAGGATCTAAAGCATGCTAATGTTATTTGGGACTTGGTAAATAAATCTATTCTTTTGCATGTAACTATAACAAGAATAAAATTCAACCTCCTATTTCCCAAATAGCCAATCAAACGAGCCAGTTCCTTAGTCACTAAACTTTCAAGTGGAATAATACTCATGAGCATGTAGAACAATGGTACTGTATACATGAGAGTTTGAAACTGTATATTTGGGAGACCTAGGAATGATAATAAGCATCACTATAGTGCTTTGTACTGACTGTCAAGTTCTGAAACTCGATAAAGGATAAAGGGGGACCACTTACCTCTCATACCCTCCATGTTTCCTGCCACATGGTGGGTCACTGCTAATTAGCACATTGCTCTTGGCCTGTTTCCAATCACGGCTTCCTCTCATGCAGCAACATTCTAATGAATGTGGGAGCAGAAATTGGGCATATATATCTCACTCTTTTCCCATTCTTAAAGAGCTAGCTGTCTGGCTGTGTATTTTGAGTCTGCATCTCTGTGCTATAAATTTCTGGTGGACCATTTATATCTGGTCTGTGGTTACTCAGGTCTTCCTGTGTCTGGATGGGAAGTTTAGTGCTGGGTGTCATATCGGGAAGCCCACAGTTGCTGAAATTCTTAATTGTGTTCTACATGGTCTGTGGTAGACCTAAATGTGTGCTACTCAGAGCCACATCAGGAAAGAACTTACTGTCCAGATGAGAAGAGGGTAATCAGCCAAATGTCGGCAGCTGCCTCAACTGCAAAGAAATAGATGCCTTTGCTCAAGGTTATGCCCTTTCCAGAGCAGCCCACCTCACTGGTGACTGAACCAGTGATAGGATGACACAGCCCAGCAAAGCTCACTCCACAGCTACCTACATGGCTGTTTGCTGTCTGAATCCCAGTTTGACCTGTTCTGCTTTTCAATATTATTTCCTCTCCTTCCTTTGATCCCTTATATATACATCTTGAACCCAGACTAAATCTTAGTGTTAACCCTTGGAGAACTCAACCTGTAACATGACTTTTTTTTTTTTAAACATTTTTCTGCCTTAATGTTTAGTTTTCTTAGTTGGTTCAGAATTCAAGAAAGGAAACAGTGGGACCATTTCTGGAATTCTTTAAACCTCAACAGTGGATATAACACAGTCTAGTTGGTGGGGTTCCCTGTGAGTAATTAGCACCCTTGATATACATTGGAATTAATGTATTTTCTCTCTCTGATAAAGAAATAATGACATGAATTCATGTATTGACACATGTAAAATGCTGAAAGAGCCTTATTTTCAGGCAGGCATGAAATAGAGTTAATCATTATGTAGGTTTCCTAAGAGAGCAAACTTATTCCAGATCACTGAAGAAGAATTAAATACCCCAATTTCCACTGAAACTACTCATTCATTCTTGGTTTAAAGCATAAATAATTACCAACACTTTGATTTGTCATAAAACAGAGCATTAGGTTTTATTAAAATATTGTGAAAAACATTTCTGTAAGGAATTCCCACTCTTTTTTTTTTGGGGGATGCATACAAGAGATTGACCTCAGGCACTGAGCCACATTCCTAGCCCTATTTTGTATTTTATGTAGGGTCAGGGTCTCACTGAGTTGCTTAGTGCCTTGCTTTTGCTGAGCCTGGCTTTGAATTTGTGATTCTCCTGTCTCAGCCTCCTGAGCCACTGGGATTACAGGCATGTGCCACTGTGCCCAGCTGGAAGCCCCCACTCTTCATGTGTAATGCCATACTAAGATGGCTCTGAGCTAATGATTGTAAAAAATTAATAGTGGCTTGCATCAAAAACAGAATAAATGGAACAGGAGTTTTAAACATGGCATAATGAGTGTTTGAAAGGTGATGGTAACCAAAGGGGATTGATTCACATCAGAATTTTCTTTACAATGTGGTCTGTATTCTCTTTATGCTTCAAATTAATCTTGTGATTAAAACTGGGTATTCAAAGGGATAGATACAGAGAGTTTTATCTTACCAGGCCCGGCTTTGGGGAACTTTCACTTGGAAAAATTGGAGAGAAATCCAATGCATGCCTAATAAGCCAGATCTAGAATGCAAAAGAAAGACAGATGTCACAACTGGAGAGCACTCTTATTTGAGTTTGATTAAATCAGTGGTTTTCAACCTTGTGAGAATATGAAAACAACATATTGAACAAACACAGTGAAAATTGGCCTTGCTGAAAACCAGACTACAGTATTTACTAAAGACCATAAATACCATGTTTAGATAGGACCATGGCTCGACTACACCTTAACCACAAAATTGACTTGTACCCAGTTCTTGTCACTAGCAGCTTTGTCTTGTGAGTGATCTCTGCTTCCTTATACAGTGAGCACCGCTCTAAGCTTTCTGACTCTTAGATGAAGGCAATTGAAATACCTAATCACTGAATTTTCTTGATGTCATCCAATCCAGAACTATTCTATTTCCCTAAAATCCCTCTTTAAAATGATCCAACCATGTCCTCCTTTTGAAAAGCCTTTATGGTTCTCCTGGGGTCTTCCTTGCTTCTACAAACCAAGTAAGCCCTACTTTACATGACTAGATGCATTTTCTTTGTGGTCTTTGTTTGATGGGCTTTGACACTTGGTTGCACATGAAAAACATTTGGAGAGGTTTTAAATATTTTGAAGCTCAGGTTACATCCTAGACCAATTAAATTAGAATTTCAGGAGTTTAGAGATAGGCATTAGAATTTTTTAAACTTCTCAGATGACTTCAATGTTCAGCTAAGGTTGAGAGCCACTGGTTTGAATGATTGTATCAGAGGTGCCTAAGGCATCATATAATTGCTGAGTTACTTGCAGCGCTGTGATTGTAACCCTGATATTGTTTTACATTGACTCTGCTTGTTGAGGCTTGTGAATTTGTCTTAAGCTGCTGAAAGGAGGGAGATTGATGAGCTGGAAGAAATGTTTTCATGATGATATTCATGATTAGACTGCAAGGAGGTGAAGTGAGATATTGACAACATTCACATTTGAGTCTCAGAGTAAAAGGGAATGAAGTTATTTGAAAAGCTCTTTCAAGGTGATTAAAATGGCAAGAGGCATATGTTCTCTTTTTCATATTACCTAGCTGGACCATCTAAATGTTAATGTTTTGATTTAACTCTCACTTCTTTTAATCTATTCTTTTAGAACTGATGATTAAATACTTAAATATGTTTGTTTCTAAGTATTTCTGTTAACAATGTAAATTAATTTCTCCTTCAGGGCAATAGTAATTATACCATAGAGGTTTAAGAGAGAGCATTTGAAACATTTATATTAATACTCTGTAATATGATGGTTAATTAATTCATGTTTGTCATGTGTGGGGTTTAATGTAGTGGAGAAGAATTGGTAACAGGGGCAGAAAAACAAAGCAATCAGTTCTACAAAATGCGCTGCAAGATAGAACATTATGATAAAATCAGACAAACTTTGACTTTTTCCCTTTTGGTCCTGTTAAAGGCTGGAGTATTGGACGACAACTCAGCTTAGATATATGCAACTTTAGACACATGCCCTTTCTTTAATAGAAGTTCAGATTTAGAATACGTAAGCCAAATATTTAACATTTGGTATTAACCATGATCTAAATTAATATTTGACCCTAGAAAATTCAGCCTGTGCAAGGAGGCAGATTGAAACATGTTGGGCCTACTGGTTTTTTTATATGGAATATTCTACTTCCATTTCTCTCCAATGTCACAATATCTAAGTCATATGCTGTAATTTCATGAACTTGTGAATAGATGAGCATGTCTGAGTGGTTGAATGATATGATGAAATGAATCCATGAACAATCTTGTATATATGATTGTAAACTCTGTTGTTTACACAAATGCGTGTACTACAATATTACTTTATAAATCAAATCCACATTTTTATATTGTTAGTTTTATATCTTGTTAGTTCCTATGTGTCTATAGTTAGTTTCACTGACAAGGCATGTGAACTTTAGTCATTCCCTACCTTAGCCTTTTTGTTTCTCCACTCCAGGGGTCAAAGCTTTCAGAATTAGCTTCCTCTTGTCCAGGTCTAAGGAGAGTCAGTAATTGGGAAGAAAGACTGTGACTCAGCCTGTTAACCCTGAGTCATTTAAGGGGGGTAAGGATGAAAAAGACAAACAAAAAAAACCCCCCAAACATCTCAGTGATTCCCAATCAGAGCTGCATATAAGAATCTACTAGGGAGTTTTTATGAATTGTTAATGCTCATCTCTAGTGAATCTAAGTTCATGAGACAGGGATAGGGCTGTGGCTAAAGGCTAACAAGAGTTCTGTGCTCAGGTATAGCAGCTCCTGGATTCAGGATTTGGGGGCACTAGACCCTTCCATTCATAGGGAACACAAATTCTGGTGGAGAGTTCAGGAAATGGGATTCTCAAATTAGCATCACCACTAACAGGACTTTGGTCCCAGGCATATCATTCCAACTCTTTGAATTTTAGTTTCCTCATATATAAAGTTGAAAAGTTTAACTGTGGTTCATTTTAGAGCTAAGATTCTAGGATTTTAGCTTTTTGTTTAAAAAAGCTTTACGTATTTCTTGAGTATATGGTTTAAAAAAAATCTTCAAATAACAGTATGTTTGAAAAGAGGTACTTCCAGTGCTAAATTAATCTAGAAGGTTTAAAATAATTTAATTTTAATTTATAATCAATTTTTAAATCAATCCTAACTTTAGTGAAACTAGTTATCTAGCCTTAAAAATGAGATTCTAGATGTGGGAATTTGTGAATTTTATTTCTTCCAAGAATAGTGCCAGTTAAAATAAATGATCACATAATCCGACTGACTGCTCTATGAGGTATATGTTTCTCAGTGACAGTTTTTGCAATTACAGATATTCAACTATAGATGACTTTTAGAGCTGGTTTCTTCTTTTGAATCTGAATATACTTTAAGAAGTTTTAGATCTTATGGTTTTCATTGTAGACAAGGAGATGAGGAAGATGTTATTTAGGGTACTATATTTATACTTATTAAACTTTTGTACCAGATTTATTTTTTTTAGGCAGTGACTTTAAAAACAGAGAAGAAGCAATTTGACCTTTATTTTTCAGAAGAACGGGGTGGGGGTGATAAGTATAGTTCTGCCTTTCCTTGTCAAACAGAAGAAAAAAAAACTTTAAAAATAACCCACCAATTTTCAACCATTATATTTTAAGCCACAGGAGCTTGTGAGTTATCTTTCATCTTGGTTCTATCACATAACCAGAGAAATTACACAGCGTCTCCCAAAGGAGAGGTCTAGCTGGGAAGCAATTCAAGCAAAAATATATTATAGAAATGTGATTGTTCAGTGTGTCATTATAACAGTTATTCATCTTCGCCCCTTCATCTACAGTTTTCTCACTCCTCTCCTCATTTCATCTTTGATATGTCTATGTTTTTCCATAGATGTATGTGGCAGAAAGAGTGGTCAGTGGACAATGACACCTGGGGAAGAATGTTCAAGGAACCTATTAGACTTGAACATTCTGTAGTATTATCTACAATATCTCTGCACATAGAATGTCACTAAATTTGATTATCCCTGTCCCCCAATCTTTTGATTTGCTTGAGAGCAAAGGAATATAACTGTGCTCAGGATTGAAAGAACTTTAATACTAATAGTAACAATAATACAATAATAATATAATAATTCACTTTCTAGGGCTGGGGTTATGTCTTAGTAGTGGAATGCTTGTCTATCACCTAGCATGCACTGGGTTTGATTCTCAGCATTGCATTTGAACAAATAAATAAAATAAAGGTCCATCAACAACTAAAAAAAATTTAAAAAAATTTACTTTATAGAAGGTAAGCAGTGTTCATTAGGTTAAGTATCACCACAGAACAAATTTAATATGTCAGATCACTTGTAGGGTCATATTTCCTATTTAAAAAATAGCGTCCATTTGACACATTAAATGATAACAATACAAAATACTTAAAATCTGCAATGTGTTGAGACATTAGGAAATATGTTACTTAACTGCATCAAAAATGACTATTAACATGAATTGTTTCTCCTGGTCCCCACTTGGGTGCAAAATAATGTGTGCTGGGCTCAGCTGTATGGTTCTGCTGATCTCCTTAGCTTTGTTCTTGTGGCTATGTTCTGTTGCTCTAATGGAACTGGATAGTGTAAGATGGTCTTAAAGACAGGTGTGACAGTTGATACTGGCTTTTTTTGTCTAGGGGTCTAAATGGGATGACTCATCCCTATTCCACACAGTCTCTTCTACTCTAATGATTGTAGTAGCTTCCACTTGGCAATCTCAGGGCAGCATTCTAAAAGGTCAAGAAAAGAAGATGAAAAATTTCTTGAGTCCTATAATTTGGATTTTCTACACATTGGGCTTGCCAAGATTCAATGGTGGGAAAATAAACTCCCATTTCCCAAGATCATTGTTCTTGATTCTTGACTTAAACCTCTGAAATCCTTCTTTTTCTATAAGAAATGGCCTTTGTTTGTAGCTAACCTTTTTCTCAGCCTAATTCTCACCAGTAGGAAGCTGAAGGCCCCAAATTCTCTTTTTATTTTGAGTTACTCAGCTTCTTTGAGTACATTCCAAGAGTGCTTTTGCCAGTAAAGCTGTCTCAAAAAAATTTGTGAATTTCCCATGAATGTTCCCAGGGTTTACTATGTGCCCACAAAGGCATATCCAGAATTCTTTTTGAGACAAATCTTTCTGTATTTGTTTGTCAACATGTTAAATGACAAAGTCCTTAGAAGTTCTTTATCTATCAAAGAGATTCTATTAAACACCACTTTATATATTTCCAAGGTCACAATAATGACTGATCTTGGGAAAGAAGATCACAAGAACAATGATCTTGGGAAATGGGAGTATATTTTCCCACCATGGAAATACACTTTTGATTTGATATTGGAGGTAATTTCTGTATTAGGTAATCTTTTGCCAGTTGCAGAGACTAGGAATCACAAATAGGTTATCTTTTAACCTAGCAACTTCCTGAAAATTCTGTGTGTAAAAAAGCTTCTTCATTCATTATTATTTTTTAATTTTCTTATTGCTTTGTTGTATGCATTTAGAAACATCCAATGTTTTGACTTACTTTGGACATACTGACTAGATCTCCTTAGCCAGGGAAATAAGTTAATTTGGCACATTTTAACCTTCAAGTTAACATGTATTTTTACCACCTAATAGTATGATACAATGCCACCATTCAGTAGTATTTTCTCTGTGTTACGCTAACAGTTACATTATTCATTTTCTAGACTTGGTTTACTTCTGGTCCCCAAACCAATGCTAAATGTTCTACATTTTGTTGCAACACCCTACTTCCAATGCTAATTGATTCAGTTGTCTACTTCAGCATAACAAATCACTCTCAAAATAGTACATAACCCAACAAACATGATGTGTTCATTATAATGTGGATAATCAGTTTGGGCTGGATATAACATAATGGCTCTTCTTGTCTCATTGGCATCTTCTTGTCTCATGGCTTCCCTTAAATGCTTGTAGCATGAATGGGGTTGTATGGTCTGAGATGGCCTCAGTCACCAACTGGAGGTTGACTAGCTGTTGGCGGGTTGGTTTGGGGGCTTTAGGCAGGATAGCTAGGTCACGTGGTTTTTCTGGACTCTGGTATTCTTCCCACAGAAATAGGTGTAACAATCTAAGAGGAGAAGAGTAGTCACCAAAGGGTTTCTTGAGGCCTACACTTGAAAGTCACAAACTGTCACTTCCACTCCATTCTATTAATCTAAGTAAGTGAGAAAGACAGCTCAGAATTAAAGTGTGGGGGAATATTTTCTACCTCTTGATTGGATAAGTTACAAAGGCACATTGCAAAGAGATGGTGTCCATACAGGCATAGGAGGAATTTTTGTGGCTTTCATTGCAAACAATCTACCATAAATATTTAAAGGAATATTTTGACTCTTTAAATAAAAATTCTACAGGATGTTCCACTTTTTTTTTCACAGTTTAAAAAGATTACTTAACAGTGCACACATAAAAAAGAGAAAATTTTATTTCTTTGAAAGATGAAATATGCAAATAAATGACTCAAGCCAGTATAAAACCTGGATTAGAAATAAACAAGCATGTATTTTACAGTCCTTCTTTAGACATGGAAAAGTTATAAAAAAGTATCTCTGTTTTCCCCTAAAGCTAAGACTTTTCACCTGTTCTCTAAGTACATAGATTTAAATAGCAGTTTCTGATTTTCCCAATGACTGTCTTTCTTCCCACTAGCATAACATAATAGACTTACTCATTTTCTCTTCATTTCTTGGTCTAGGATTGCATGAAGCCAAACCACCTTCTTCTAGTGTTTCAGGACAAGTATACCATTTGCTTTGGAATAATTTAGAATTAAAAACAACTCCACGAGACTTCAAAATAATGATATGGATATTTGCGACTTATTATATGATTTAGTTTTTTTCATCACTCTTGAGAAACACCAATTGAAATTTGCTTGTTGAGGTTTTTAAGGTAATGAATTCACTGGTTTAGTGATAACATTGTATTTTCATAGCTAAAGAGAGGGGGAAAACACACTGTTGAGAAATATTTTTGTTTTGGAGACACATCTGCATGGCCCATTCAGCAAGGAAATTCTAAATACTTATTGCTTTTTTTTAGGAGACTGAATTGGAAATGAAGAAAGCCTGCAATCAAAGGAAGTTTTATAGAAGGCTGAAATAAGAAGGGAAAAAAATGTGTCAGGTAATGCTAAAAACTGGTGATAGAAAGTGGTAAAAATTCTGAATATGGTGTTGTGATTATTTCATGGAAGTGCTAGAGGTAGGGTGGGGGGATAAGTACTTTTAATTCATGCTGCTTTGATGATATACATGGTTTTAAAATGCTCTTGGTTTTGAAGATGATTAAAGCAATTGCTATTGAATTAAATACCTGATGTTACCTTACACATCTTGGCCTTATCTGGGTTAGTCTTTGTACTAAAAGTCTTCAACTTGGCATCAGAGAACTGGCAAATTATGTTGAGATGAGAAACTCTGAAAAGTCAGCTGCTATTTTCACTTGGAATACACTTAATCCTTCATTTTATAACCTTGAATTTTAAGAAAAGTGTTTAAGAAAGGTGAGAGTAGAAAACTATAAATTCTAATATTCTAGCACAAGTAGCATAAAGTCATTGTTACAGTTCTAGAAATGGTTTATTTGGATCATTTGTTATGTCTGGTGAACTCGATGGAAATCATGAGAGGTGTACACTTTTTATTTTCTCACCTTCCATAATGATATTTACTGTTTGCACAACCATCATTCAATTTTCTGAGATGCTCACCACCTTCTCTTGCTGATTAAATTCCTGTTTGGTCTCACTGCCAAGTCTGTTGGATTAAATTAACAAATTCTGTTTGCTTCAGTGGGAATGACCTGCATCAACCTTCAACTTGTACAAAATAATAATCTCTTCAGTGATATATTGATTCAGTGTTCTTTATCCTCTTTTAAAGAAATGTGAAGTGAAAATGTTATCTTCAGCTTGCTAGAATTTGCAGGACTGCATTGCTTATTTTAATATGTTGGAGACCTTGATCTTCCACATCTAATAAATCCTTTCTCTTTGCAGTTTTTAATGATTCTGGTTCTTCTAAAGGATCACCAAATCTTGATTACTCTAAGGAAAGACTTTAACATGATCTTTTAGTCTATAAAATGTCCCACTTTTGAAAATTATCTACATCAAAGGGCCAATTTAGGAACATTAAACCTTTCTTTTAAAAAAGTAAATCCAATTTTTATTGAATCACTTTCTTCTACTCCTCTTTTATTTGCCTTATAACTAACAGCTAAAAGGTACTGAGAAGTATTTGAAGAAAATGAATTAAAATTTTTGATATAAGATGATTTGAAAGTATAACAAGATTTTATAAATTTTACACGAGGCCTAAGCCACTGCAAGCATAACTAAATTAAAGTGATATTTTCCGAATTTCAATAAAAACTGAATGGCAATAGTAGACCAAGGAATAGAGAGTATTCTTGAGGGGAGAGTAGTGTGGAGAAAGAAATTGATAGTTGCTGTGATTGGGGGATTAGTGATTATGAACTATATATAGTTCATAGTTTGTTTATTATTTCAAATATGTTACTTATTTTATCCATTCCTGATGTTATAACTTTTCCAAAGATGAGATAAATAAGAAATAAAGAGATTCAGTCCCTTGTTGAAGATCGTGCATATATTACACAGGCAAACTGAGGTCTCCCACTTGACATCATATCAATTTAGCACTAAAGCCATTCTCCTTTAACAAAACACTCCATCTTTGAGAAGTAAGCTCTCCAATTTCTCAACCCTGAGTTCTACCTTCAGCACAGAAACTCGGCCAATGATTCTGTACACCACATGATAACCACATAATAACATAGGTTATTGGGGAAACTTTCAAGAAACCCACAGAAGTTCTTATTTATTTATATTTTCATGTAGTTGCAATATTTCCTGTATTTCAGTGGATTCAACTCTTTGTTGTCAGAGCAAAAGTAAGAAAAAACAATGAGGGAATTCCACTCACTTGTATGGAGTTTGACAAGGTCCATGAAGAAACAGCCTGAAATGGAAGCTGTGTATCTGCTGCTCCAATATTTACTTTCTCTTCTCGGTGTGAGCAAGTGTGAGCAGCTAGCTAATCAGAGTGTGCTTTTTATGGGTATTTCTTGCACAACCTCACCCTCTCAGCTACTTAATCTTGGCCCAATGGAAGAAATAACGTTTACAATGTTGAAGGAAAGCCAGATGACTTGGATTTACTGAGTTCATACATTTGTAGACTTTACCTAGTGGGTAATTAAAGGTGTGATGAGAATATTTTTTTTTTACTTTGGTGCTAATGGAAGACCTATTGTCTCCTTCTGTCTAGTCCTTCCTGCCTCTCCACTCATTCCTCTACTGCCTCAGTGAAACCCAATTATGATGTTCTTGGATGAGGCACCTTATCCCACAAACTTTTAGCTTTTCCTTCTGAGGTTCTGTCACAATTTTAGTGATTTGGAACTAGGTCTCTGCCTCTGAAAATATCCATATACTTCTTGTTTTTTTCCAGCTTGGAGAACCTTCTTTGTTAGTTCAGAGAAAGCAGAGAAAGTTCTACCTCTTCCTTTGATTTTTTTGGTCTCCACTGGATCCTACTTTTTTCAAGGAATCAATGCCACACACATTTTGGAGAAACAAAGAAGCACCAGGTCTGCTTTATCTTTGGGGATGGGAAAGGTAGAAAGACAGGGAAGGACAGAAATTCAGATGTCAAAAATTTGCCTGCCAAGATATAATGGTCAATTGCAATGTCTTTCCATTCAAGTTATGGGGTGTCTAAGATCAATATTGTTTTGCTTCTTTTTAAAAATTTATATATGACAGCGAAATGCATTACAATTCTTACACATATAGAGCACGATTTTTTGTATCTCTGGTTATATACATAGTATATTCACACCAATTCATGTCTTCATACCTGTACTTTGGATAATAATGATCATCACATTCCACCATCATTAATAACCCCATGCCCCCTCCATTTCCCTCCAACCCCTCTGCCCTATCTTGAGTTCATCTATTCCTCCCATGTTGCCACTCCCTATCCCACTATGAATTAGCCTCCTTATATCAAAGAAAACATTTGGCATTTGGTTTTTGGGAACAGATAACTTAGCATTATCTTCTCTAACTCCATCCATTTAATGTAGTTTTGCTTCTTGTTTGACATTATCCACGATGAATAAAAGCATCTTTTCTCTTTTAACCCAAGGAAGTGATGTCCTTCAGTGATATGAATCTGTGGGGAGATTCTGTATAAAATGGAGCTGATTCAAAATCAATCCTAGGAAGATAATGCTGATACCAACTAACAGGACCTTCAAGTTGTGGCATATGCTGCAGTAATAGTTAAGTATGGATTTAGAGATAGTGGTAGGCAAGGGGATAGCTCTTCTTTTATGTCCTTCTGAGCTGGTCTAGAATTTCTGTGATATCTTCATAGCTATAGTTATTGACTGGGATGGATTTCAAGTTCTGGGTTTGTTTTTGGTTTGTTAAGTTTCTAATAACTATTTATTTCATGTTACTGGTATTAACAACCTCTCAGTACCTAAGAATAAAAGTTTGTATTCATATACTGGGAGAAAGCACTGAGGTTATTAGGCTAACACTTTTCTAAGGCCCCATTTATTAGTATTCTTCCAGTATCCCTCAGGTTATCTACCAAAGAATTTCAATCTTTCAACCTTTCTATTGTACTTGAACATAGCTCTTGAGCATATTTCCTTTTTTTCCTCAAGTGAGTAGTATTTTTCACTGTCATTTTCATTGACACTACATCGATATCAGAGAAATGATTTCCAAGTGGTTGTGCATATTTTGAGGTTTCCAATTGATCGTTGCAGTTCTCTTCCTGTAAACCGAGGTTGCAAACAAACAAATGAACAAACAGAATGGCTGTAATACATTGAGTGGAAAGCAAAAAGGGGGGTTTATAACTGGTGCTGTATTCTAAGCAATTGTTCTGGGACTGACACTGATGAAGGACAACATGCTGTAGTCAGGAGTGATGAGGTAACCAGCTATTACTCGGATAGCACTGTTTTTGTACTTTATCGCTGTCTGTGAGCAATGATAAGGATTGAGGCGGCCTTCCAAACTAGGCCACAGCATTTGTAGTGATTGCTAGGCCTTGAACAAGCCTTATTATGGGTTGGCTATTCATCTCTTCACAGAGCACTAAAATGTACCTGGACAGTGTCCTGTGATTAATTTTTGGTGAGAGATCTCCACATTAAAACAAAGCAAAAAAAAAAAAAAAAAAAAAAAGAAAAACTACTCAATGTGTGGGAATATTTAAAGGAGCTGTGATGCATTTTTTTTCTCTTTCTTAAATGGAGAAATGCAGTGTCAGAATTCGGAGATGGTGTAATAGACTGTGATGGTTTTGATTTGTGTACACATTATTTTTTCATCTGTTTTGAGATAAGAGCTTTCTATTGGCAATTCAATAGAAGGTCAATGGTAAAATGCCAAAAAGCTATTAAATCTCTTGCTCTGGCAAGGCTAGCTGGGATGGGCAGATGGATTCATTGACATTAGACCCTTTTCCTCATTATTTCTTGGTCTTTGCAGTCAGCGTTTTAGTTTCAGCTATTTCTCTCCTTTTCTTGTTGTAATAATTTTTTCCATTTTTGTTTTTTGACGTGCTCATTTCTCTTGGGAATGATGTTGCTCATTTCTCAAGAACAATGAATTTTACTATGTCTTCTAGTACTATAATATTGAAAACAAGAAGCCAGTGGCTAACTAATGTGTGTGCAGTATGTTCATAGTATTGCCTACATTTTATATATTTGTGATTTAATGAATGATAGGAGAAGCATTTTTTCCTGACTTACTTTTAAATATTTTATATATTCAAATTGTACAACACAATATTTTGATATATATAATGAAATTATTTTTACAAGTAAGCAAGTTAACACATACCTTACCTTGCATTGTTAACTCTTTTTCAAAACGTAAAATTATGATTTTAAGTGATATGTTCTATATAAACTTCTTGTAGTGGTGACAAATAGAAGAAAACTGTTTTTTTCTTTTCTTTTTTATTCTTGGTAGGGAAACTGGGAAAAATATCATAAAAGTTTTCCATAATTATAATAAATTCATTGACAAAATTTGAATTATAACCATCTCCTGATTCTTATGTCCACGATTTGAGCTCATGTAATTTATAGGAATCAGAGTGTGAAGTGTGTAAGCAGCAATATCTCTAGTGATTTCCTATCTGGAAAGATGGTAAAAGTATCATAGGGGTACATGGAGGTACCATGGAACCACAGAGTAGAGTCTACTATTTTAAACAGATGGAATCTTCCTCACAATAGCAAGTTCAAAAATCCCTATTCTGTTTTGGAAGTGTTAGACAAAATGATAATTCTGCAGAGAGGATTTCACTGCCTATAAAGAATACAATAGAACCCCTCTATCTACAAAGTCAGAGATCTTCAACACCATGCAGGGCCAATAAACACAAAGGACGTAAATTATCTGGTGTAATGTCCTTAAATTTCTCCGCTCTACTCATTTAAAAAGCATTGTGGTCTGACTTACTTAAAGCCTTCCCTTCCTAGGGTATCCAGGTTATTCCCTTCCCAGGTCTTCTGTCTTGGTCATGCCCTGGCCGCTGCAGGTCCTTCTGAGAAAGGTGCAATGAAGCCATTTCCAGGAAAGCCAATGACTGCTGCTGAGGGGAAGAGCCAGTGCTAGGCAACAAGACAGACCAGGAGGGAAGGAGTAATTCCTTTCTGCTTTTCTGTTTCCCTCAGAGTCCCATCCTGGCTGTTTCTAACAGAGCCAACTGACAAGGGACAAGAGTAGTTTTCAGGGTCTCAGCTTCAGGATCAAGGAGCTGAGAAGTAATATCTTTATACCCAGCACAATATTTTGAGCACTTAAAAGTATTTCTAAGTTTAGAATGTTTGGCTTTAGATCATAGCTTAGAGCTAGAAAAAGCCTTTATAAGGGCCCAGCGATTTGAGAGAAAGTAGATAGGAGGGTGAGGAAACCAATTTATTTGTGATATACCTTTTACCACTTGCACCGAAACTACGGCTTTTCCAAGAAACTGTGCATCTAATGCATTTCATGGACCTATTTCATTAGCAGTGAAAGTGTGTCTCCGTCTTAGAGTTAACTTGCAATGACTTGAAAGACACTAATTCTTATTATAATGACTTGAGAGACACCAATTCTTATTATCAACTTTAATGCTAAGTTTCAGAACAATTTTAACACATTATATGCAGTAGATAATTAACACAGTGATATTTAGTAGGATTTCTGTTCTCATGGGAGAGAACAAGGACCCTAGACTCCCATTTCTATTATCACCATTCAGTGTCCTACCAACAAACATATATATGGTTCAGTGTTTCCCTAGATGGCTAAATTACATTGTGATTGTCTTACCTCAACTTGTAATGTTAAATCAGTATAGCATTAGTATTATATGTCAGGAATGGCCCTAATTGGGAGAAGCCTCAGAGGAACAGAGTATGTGTATGGCATTTTCCTATATGAGAATTGGAACACTTTTTTTTGGTTACCCTCTTTCTATATTGCTGCTTCCTATACCATCAGCTTTTTAGTATAGATACAATTGTGTGGGGGAAAGAGCAAGAGAAGGAGCAGGGGAAGGACCTATAGGATCTTGATTGCCTTCCTTGCTGATTGTATGAGTCATCATGGCCTGTCATATAAAATACCAAGGACTTGGTGGATTAAACAACAGAAATTAATTTTATCACATTTCTGGAGGCTGGAACTTCAAGACCAGGGTACTAGCATAGTTGGCATCTGTTGAGGACTTTCTGCCTGGCTTCTATATAAATACCTTCTCATCATGTCCCCACATGGCCTTTCCTTATTAGAGAGAGAGAGAGAGAGAGAGAGAGAGAGAGAGAATATACACATGCACACTCTAACTCTAGTGTACAGCTCAGTGTTCTATCCTATGCCCCCATTTAATTTAATTACTTCCTTAGAGACCCCATCCCTAAGTAAGACCACACTGAAGGTCAAGGTTTCAACATAATTTGGGGACATGAGCATTCAGAAAATAACACTGGTGAGTTCTACTTCTTTGATATTCTCAGCACAAGTATTGGTAGCTCAGGTCCTTTATTTTAAAGGTTAAGAGAAACACTTTAAAGTATCTTGAGAGCTAATGATGAAAGTTATATCCCCTGGAGTTAATTTCTCTACTGATAACTGTGATATCTGCTCCTAATCTTTTTCTGGTATAGCTTAATTTTACTGGTAATTCTTATTACTGAATTTAAGTGACACTGAAAAGGTAAGCCCACTTTTAGCCATATAATATTTTCTTGGTGCATGGCATCATTTTACATAAAACATTTCCAGCTTAGAATTTTAAAAGGCATTGCTATTTTCATTAAGTATTACCCTAAAATTTAATAAATTAGACATTAGTTAATGTTTCATAAGTTAAACATGAATATTTAAATAACAGTAATTTTATTTTTAATAAGTATCAAAAGTAAGTTTAACTATTTAATAAATATTCAATATTAACAAATATTAGTTTCTTTCTGGGTGCTAGGAAACAACTGGACATTTACAAGGAGTCCAGGAGAATCCTATGTGTCTACAGCCATTTAAAAAAAAATCTAACTTGGTTTGTAATCACAGGACTGTGCCCAGGGTGCTTTGCGAAAGTACATCAGCCCCACTCCAGAGTTGTGGGAAGCTACATATCGACATTTTTATCTACCTACCACACTGTAGTGAAGACATTATTGTGAGTGGAACATAAAAATGTTATTCTAAACCTTATTTGAACATTCTTTTGATACTTGGTCTGTTTTGGGGGGGGCATAAATTCAAATTGCTTGCTGTGATTTTACTTGTGAGGCTTATAAGCATGCCTGGAGGTTATTGAACACACTACCTAAATGAACTATACTGTAAATAAGTGCAGTAAAATACCTGATTTTCTATTCCCAGTTGGGAAAATCAAATTGATTTCTGGAGAGTATAAGTAAGAACCAGAGAATTTCAAATTCATATCTTAATTGAATAGCATCCTATTATTTTTTCTAAGAAAAAGAGAAGTTTCTAAAACAGAGTTTTAATATAAGTTTTAATAAGTTTCTCCACAGAGTTGAATATCATCACTTTCAAAAACCATGTTTCTCAAATGTAGTAAAAGAGGAGATTGAAACTGAGAGTTTCACTTTCAAAGTTAGTAAAAGTTAGAAAAGTAAAGTGCTCTTTAATAAATTTGGTAAAATAAAATATGTGAGGCATGTTATATGGCAGAAGCTATGCTGGTCAATAGGGATTTATAAAAAGAATGAATAAAATAATAGCCAGGTATTTATAACATGGGAAGTATGGTTGTGTCCTTAAATAGTCAAACCTGGAGAACTGTTAGAAGTATATGTGTGATGAAGCATGAGGTGATACAGTGGAAACAATGATTAACCAAGATTCTTGGGGAGTGGAAAGACCTGAAAAGGACTTAAGAGAAGACATAAAGCCTGAGCAAGGGAGTACTAGATATTGTCTATCTACACTCGGCACCTATTTCCTCTTATTGAATGTTCCCACATCTTTACATAAGTTGGAAGGCTGAAAACTATGAGATGCTCTAGCACAAATTTTGCAAGGCAGGAGGGCGGTGGAGTTTATTTTTTCTTTAGTGGTGATGCATCTAATGTATAAACACACCAAACAAAGTGTTTTGCAGCCATCGGACTCCTCAATTCACCATCCTTGACTGCAGTGGCAGGTGTGATAGGCAGTGTTTCCTGCAGCATAATGACTTCTGGCTGTCAGCAGTCGTTCCCAATTTCTGGATCACAGTTTCTGGATCATGTTATGACCTAAAAACTTATTGGTGTTCCCAACTTGTGCTCCTCTGGTCCTTTCAACAGTTCTGTTGGCACTTCATGCCCTACATTAAATGCCTTTCTGTCTGACATAACCAGAGTGGCTTCTGTTTCCTACATTAATCCTGACTGGTACAAAGGGTTGGGAAGATGAATAGGAGTTCACCAAAAGGACAAAGGAAGAAAGGCACATGCTCTTCAAAGCAAATAGAATGAGCAAATTAATAGGGGGTATAAAACTCTAGGATGTGCTAAAATAAATCAAAGTAGGTCATTATTGCTGGAATGTAAGGATGTGGGAAGACAGGAAATGAGGTTGGCATATCAGAAATAAAGGAAATTATGAACTGAGTTGTATGCTTTTGCAAAGGAGGCATTAGGTGGTTGTTGAAATAATTTCAACCAAGGAATGGTGCTAATAAGACTGTATTTTTTGTAGTTTATTCTCTTGACTCCATGAAGGATGAACTAGGAGAAAGCATTCAAAAAGAGAAGGTTCAGGCAAACATGTGGCATAAGCCATCACCACAGAAAGAAAATTCCATTCAGGGTTAGGTCTTTGAATTAAATCATGGCTTTTTTCTCCCCTACAGAAAATGTTCTTAAAACCACATATTGTGCTGTTTTGATTTTTAATAGTTTTCCATTTGTTTTAGTGAGCTTTTTTGCTGCTATGACTGAAAGACCTGATAAGGACAATTTTATAGCAGGAAAAGTTTGTTTGAGGGATCATGGTTTCAGAGGTCTCAGTTCATAGACATAAGGCTGAACATCAGTTAATTCACTGATGGGTTAAGGCTTTCATAACCTAGTCATTTTACCTCTAAGCCTTCCTTCATTGTCTCACACTTGAGCCTTGGGGGGATACCTCACATCTAAACCATAAAAGAGAAGAACTTTCTCTTTTATGTTGAGTATACATTTTCTTTTCCTTTTTTGTTTTAACTAACCTAAAGAATATCCAGTCTCAATATTTTAGATTTTCTGGGAAAATAAGAGGAAAAAAGGCTGGTGATATTTATAGAAAGGAAATATTTTGGTCTGTCCCTGACATCTGCATCAATTTAAAGTAAAATTTAATTTTAAAGCATAAATGAATTTATCCTCAACTTTTCTTTGTATCAATCACAATCACAATCACAATTCTTTTCCCTTTGTAGCACAGGGAAAAAGAAGCAAGATAATGACAAAGGAAGTGGAGATGCTGGGGAAGATTGCATTTGGCAAGAAGAACCAGGGTTGGTGTCATTGTTCCCAGGCTTAGAAAACTGCTGCCAAGCTGTTGGAGAAATTGTGACAATGGCTTCCTTTGCTTACTCCATAATGTTTTCACATGGTACTCTTAGAAACCAGCCTCTGACTTCCTGTGTCTAGCCTATGAGAACCCCAACAAACAACAAAGAACACTGGGGTGCCTAATGTTTGCAAAAAAAGTAGAAAAATTAGGTGTACCTCTCTAAAGGCAAATAAAAGCAAAAGAACTGTTTTCCATTTTAGATAGCCAAAAGGTAATGTGATTCTAACTTCTAAAGAGAAGTCAATAGGAGATGGTTTATGTTTGGGTAAGTTTATTTCTGCCCCCTTGCCAAAGACCTTAGAGACTTCCTAAGATAATCATTCTTAAGAAAGTGTATTAACCACTATGGAAAATAATACAAAATGTTTTAAATGACTAACTCAACCATAAATAGGTTCAAAAACAGTTATTGTAAAGTGGGGCTCTGCTTTTAATTTTCAATCCTTTCTAAGGAAGGCTGAGAACCCATGAAGCTACATTATCCCCTCTCTCATCATTCTAGGTTTCTCAATACGGGTTCTCTGTGGATTGTGTCAATTTCTGGTAGAATGCTTATGTATCAGAACTTTGAATATTAAGGGAAAAGTTTTTAATCTGATTCATAAAGTTGAGGAAGTCTCTGCACATTAACCAATGTAATATTTTTTGCTCTGTTTCAGTTAACTGCCCTAATCTAGGCATTTTGGGACTGCAGGATTTTAGTCTCTTTCATGATGCTTCTTGAGAAATGTCAACTTCTAGGGGAATGATTTCCTTTTATATTGGAGCTCACTGGATATGTGCTTTGCTCCTCTCTGTTCTGTGACCTCAGATCTTTGAAATCCCTGAATCACTCCCTCATTATCTACAGTAGTGCGAGCAATGTTGTAGCTCCTGGATATTTAGAAGAGAAAAACTTCAAAGCCGAGATGACCCTCCTCCAATATGACTTCTCTCTTCACAATGGCAAAGCTATGGGCTTTATAATTCATATGTCACGTTATCAATAAGTTCCAAGCTAGCAACTTGGAGGGCTGCTGTTTAAACATTTCAAGGGTACTTCTGAGTAGGCTATAACCCTTCATGCCAACAATTCGCTGTTATCAAATCATTGCACTTTATTTCCTTCCTGCCTAAACACACAGTTCTGTGTACTTGGAGTGCCTCCTTTCAACCTCAGTTCTTACTCTTCATACTGTTACCATACTTTGAAATCAAGCTAAAATGTCTCTACCTTGGTGAAGCCTCTTCCAGTACCTCTGGACTCAAGTGAACCTGTTCTCTTTTTGCAATCCATACCCCTTAATTTTACTATATGGGTAATAGCCTAATTTTGGTTACTTGCCTTATCACCTTTATTATTTCATATAAATACATCTAATTTTAGCTCCAAAAAGATTTGAAGGAGATTTCATTCTTATTGGAGATGGGCTCCAATAATTACTCTTATTGGAGATACTTTACATGATTGTATTAATTTCATAACATAAATCCCCAAAGTGAAATAGTTCAAAACAACCAATTTGATTCCTCCTCTCATAACACTTCACTGAAGTTTCCAGAAGGTGACCTTCCATGTGGTGATGCAGGGACACAGGCTCTTTCCTTCTTGGTGCACTGCCATCTTCAACATGTGGCTTCCAAGAGAGAGTGGAGAGAACACAATTGCTTCTTATCCATGTGGTCCCAGAAGGGATCACATCTCTTCTGCTTACATTTGATAGCCACCTGGCCACATCTACATGTAAAGAAAGATCAGGAAATTTGGCATCTGGAGGAAGGCCCTTGGCACTGTGGATAGGAACATAGATCTGAGACATGTTTATAATGCATGAATGAATGAATGAGCATTGGGTGCCAGGTCAAATGTAAAGGCAATTAGAAGGGAAGGGACACAAGTTAGCATATTTTGTGGCTACTGAATACAATTATTCACAAGCTTAATGTGGGTGGGAGAGCAGCTATTTGTTCTAAGGGAGAAATCATAAGTTGGGGTCTTTTTTTAATGCTCATTTTCTGAACCAAAGATCAAAGTATATCCTATAGAAATCCAAAAAAATAGTGACTATTCTTATGAAAAAAAATCTTTTAAAAATAAATTTTATCTTCTAGTCTCCTTAACGTAATTTATTTGTACTAAGAACATTCTAAAAGGAATGTTTCTATTTTGAAAAATGATCGTTCTCCTTGTTGGACAAATATCCGTTTGTTCTAATGATTAAAGAGTTATTCTATCACCTTGGGTAGGACTCAGATATTTAGTAGGCAGGGACAGAGTCACCTAGTTTCTAAGGGATGAATTTTTCCATGGGAAAAGATTCATTGGCACACTGCTTTTGCTTTTTTCCCCCTCCTTATCAAGAGGCAATAGATAAGGTATCTATTCAAAAGTGTATAATGTTACAAAGTGACAAGATGTCAAATGCATAGACTAGGAAAGAACATCTCTCAACGCAACATATTTTCAGAAGCCTCTAGTATCTTTTAAAGTGTACTACTGAACAAAATTGATAACCGTTAAAAGAAAATCAAGGCTTCAGTTGTGGTATGTTTAGAATCTGCAAGTAAAACAAAATACTTTAAATCTGAACTTCCACTTCATTTAATATGTGTGTTTACTCAGGAATTGTTATGCCTTATCACTTTTATTGTTCTTTTATCACAGCTGTGTGAAAAATTACAGTTGGTGCACTGTTCATGTTTTTACTAAAATACATTTTATTTCATGCTATGAAGCAGATTGCTAACGTTTGCTACTTTTATTATTACTGTTGCATGGCTCCCTCCACTCCAGTTAAGGTTGTGTCAGTATTTCTATGAAAAAAATAATCCTTTTTATTTATGTATTTGTTTTTATTCTGCGATTGCTTTAGCTAAGCAGAGGTGAATCTCAGAAGGACTCATGCTAAGTTAAAAAATTGGACAAATAAAACCTAAGCACCAAACACTGCCTATAAATTCCACAAGACAAATATGCATCGAAAATCGAGATAAAGTTCAAAGAGGATCATTTTTGTAGGATTTGATAAGAAGGGAACCTTTAAATTTTGACTCAATCTCTCAGGTTCTTGAAATCCAGACTGACACTCTTGTACTCTAGATTTTAAGAAGTCAAATGAACTATTAGGAAGTATATGTGGAAGCTAGAGAGGAAAAAGGAAAAGAAAGATAGGAGAGTTCTCATGAAAATTAAAGGGGATCACTAGAATGGGGGAAAAGGACCAGAGGGAGGAGTGGAGGGAAGCATGAAGGGCTGGGGAGTGAAACTGTGTTGTTATATTGTGTGCATGTACAAATATATACCAACAGATCCTACCACCATGTGAAACTATAAGGCACCAACAATAATGTGGAGAAAAGATAAAGAAAATACGCTCTGGGTTGAAACTCGGTATACAGATCTTGACCCGGAAGCATATATAAAACTTGAAGTGGGGGGTTTCCAGCTGTGTAATACACTTTGGATGGGGAATCGAGTCTTCTTCTCACCTGTGTAGTTTAGGAAATATGCTGCTCAGTTAGTCGCACCAGGATAAAGGACACCATCAGTGCTTGGATCATCATTTCAATTTCTACATTTGACATAGAAAGGGTAATTGCAGTTTTTCTTTTGCAAGTCACCCCACTGGTAAAAACAAACAAACAAACAAAAAAAAAAACCAAAACCAACCAAACAAACAAACAAAACAACCTGGGTAATATAATCTGACAAACATAAGCATTCTGTAATTTCAGATTTGAAAATAATTTGTCTTTGGTAATAATCCACTCATCTATAACATGGCTAGGCACATAGTAATGAAAGTGAAAAAAATGTCCCTGACTCAATGGGCTAAGGCATGTGAAAATCACCAGGGAAAATTTCCTGATAGCTTTGTTAATATTCTACTTCCTGTCATTCTTTTCAACCAAATTCTCTAGTTTTGTTTTTTTTTTTTAAGGCACAGGATAGAGAAAATAAGTATGGAGTGGACAAGGCTTAAGTGTCACTCAGATTCTTTAACTGTTCTGACCCTTTGGGGGCCTGATAAGGAATAGGAATAGGAAAAAGAAAAAGAATAGAAATTCTGGGATTGGGGCTCAGACATCTTTGCAGGCTCTGCTTTCACAGTCAGGAAGTCTCAAGCTGCTTGCTGTTTCCTCCACAAGCACCCCCACATACCTGCCATCAATCATTTTGATACCTATTTGTTGTCTTGGCTGACCCAGTGACAGCACATCCTATGCATTCCTTAACAGTATGGGATACTGTATTGCTACCCTGACACAGTTGAAACATAGAGTGGAATTCTAAACCAGACCCCTGAGATGTCTGAGCAGCCTCGTTTCCAAAGCTAAGTCAGGCTGTCTAATTAAAACACTCCCCTCTTCTGCCATGTCAACAGTGCAGTTATTCCATTATTAATTTTTTTGGGGGGGGAACCAAAATAAGACTAGTCAGTGAAAATGTGTACCATATATAAGAAATTTTGAGTCCCTGTGGTTACTTATAACCATTGTGGTTTGAAGTCTAAAACAATAAACATTTCAGAGCATTAGAGGATAGTCTAATAACTGTGATCAAACAGAAGAGTCAGTTGGGGACACTTGTGGCACAAATTCAATTGTTTTGTAAGGCAAGAGGAGGTAATGCAGCCTAAGGCCATTTAGGAAAGCACTGTAGCAAATACAGATAAAGGAAGAAATCATCATAGAGGCATGAAACGCCTTAATTTACATGGGAGGAAGGGGAAAGAAATTCTGTTTGCATTTCCAGCCCAACTCTCTGAGATTTACTTGCATCTACACAGTAAACACATTGCATATGAGATTTGCTCTGCAGATTAGGGAGGGAAATTATGCCCTCCGCCTCCAGGCTGTGAGCTGAACATTTACAAATAGACGCATCTGGGCTGTTTTGGAAGAAGTTACACCCAAAACTGTCCAAGGAGACAGAGAGAAGCCCATCTGTGTATAAAAGCCAGAATTGGGCTGCTTTTGCTTTTGTTGGTGTAAAAATCCATTCTGTTCAAATCCCAGCTAATGAAAATGTGCATCTGTAAATAAAAAATAAATCAAGGGAATGTATTAATCCTGCAGCTGCTGTCCACTTAGCTTTCCTTATAAAAAAATAACTCAATTTTCTGGTCTGAATGTTTGTGCTATTTAGTAATGTAGTGGCAATTTGAGGGGGACAAAATAAGTATTGAAATCTATTTATGTATAACAACCTTGGCAATAAAAGCAGCTAAGCCATAACTGTATAGTCATTTGCTTTTGTAAATGTGTGGATACTTAAGGTTCAGGATCTGACCCTAGAAATCCATTACCTGGCTCTTTAAATTGCTACTTTATTTGCCCAGCTATTAATTAATTTGTCTCTCTAACCTAGGACTGGCAACATGCATAGGTCAGCTAGGCAAATTTCCATGTTTTATAATTAGGGAAGACTAGAAAGAGCCCATGGCCAAAAATTTTTTTCCCACTTGCATTCCATGGTGAATAAAATATTTGTCTTGTAAATTGTTAGACATTTTATCTGGAAAAGATATATCAGCCAACATTATATAGAAATTTATCTCATTGATTATAATCCATTATAACTAGAAATGAGGTAAGATCGAAAAAAAAGGAAATAAAATCTTTAATTTCTCTTGAAGCAGGAGGAAAATCTGGGAACAGTGATATCTTTGAAAGATCATTTCCCCTTGATGAATGAAACTTTTTTGCAGATCCTGGCATATATCTCAGGATGACCTGGAATGAGGGTAGGGATGGCTGCAGCTTATTCAGAGTAATTTTATCTAAGGGGAGAAGAGATTCACAGATAGAATGACTAGAGTACAGCAAAAGCCAGCATGATAGAGCCTTCTTAAAGATTCTAGAAGCAGCAACACAAGGTCTAGAACAAGTCAGAGCTTGTGGCTTTTACATATCAACAAAAATAAGTGCAATTTTGCAATTCCTGAGCCTTCCCCCCCCCGTTTTGGCAATTTATTTGTATTTTAGTCTTTCTTCATACTAATAATGCTAGCAGACTCTCTTAATAGGCAGGATGCTGCCTTTTAATCCTCACAGACAAATCTGAGGGGAAGATATTGACCAGGTCTTCTAATTTTTCAAGATGTAGACTGACCGATCTTTTGTGCTGTTAGCCCATATTTTGTTTTGACCAGTACTAGCAGAAACCTATCGAGGAGGAAGACTAGAGCTCAATAAACAGCTCATGTCACAGGAGCAGTCTGTTTTCATTTCCTTGTTTTTTTTTTTTTTAAATCTTCAAAGTAATCAGCAAGCCTCTTATTGAAATGGCTCTTGTAACAGGCAATTGTAATCCTCATGGCTTGGAGAGTTTGTTCTGGGGAAATTTTGGAGTGTTTAGAGAAAAGTCAAGGGTTTCTCTTAGCATCTTTCCTCTTAATCCCTTTACTTACAATTTCAGATTTCCTTGGAGATATTTTTGATAAAGGAAGTGCATTAACTTCCTTGTGCAAAATTGCTGCCTTGTTCTTTGCTCTCTCATTTTTCACAGTGGCCACAGCTGAAATATTTTTTCTTCCCTGTTAAGCCTGATTGTACTCACCATGCCCATTGCTCCCTGGAACAATGAGATTGATGGCAGTGTTTTGTGTTCACCTGCCTGTTCCTACCATCTCTACCAATCCATTTTCATTTTTGTGTCTTTCATGAGTGGCAA
Organism: Ictidomys tridecemlineatus; assembly: GCF_052094955.1. Lineage (NCBI taxonomy): Eukaryota > Metazoa > Chordata > Mammalia > Rodentia > Sciuridae > Ictidomys > Ictidomys tridecemlineatus. The sequence continues at coordinate 203,799,584 of NC_135478.1, forward strand.
GCAGAGGAAATCAAATAAACGTGCATAATTGCACTTTTGCAGTAATCAGCTGATTATTCTCAGTCTGAAGGGTGGCAACTAGACAACAGGAGGCAACTGGATGAAGTCCAGGGTGGATTTTGATATGTCGAGTAGTTTCTGTGGTTATTTCCCTAGATTTTATTTGATAATGGTAATTAAATTTTAGATGGGTACCTTGAATGATTAATTGCATTATTTTCCTCATAAGAAAAAATTATTGTTATAAAATGGGCTTGTGATTAATTGTGCTGTTTTCTTTTGGAAAAATATCCTTATGTAAACAGAGACATTTCCCCTACCATGCTATTATACGAAAATGCTAATGTTGATGGGCATTCATAGTTGACTTATGTATTGAGAACAAAAATTATACTGGATTTTATCTTGAATAGGCAGCACGGTCCTTGTTCATCATCTAAGTGTTTGTCTTTTCTACTAATTAGAAACTCAGTTATATAAGCAGATTTATACCTTGTGCATTGAACTATTTCATAAGACTTTTAGGGTTCTTAGAAAACAGAGCCTGGGCAAAGCTTAGATGCTGATGCTTTATTGGTAAATCAAATCCTTGGACTTTGAGAATGAGCAAAAAGATAAACTGGATAAAGAAAGAAGAAAGCAAACTTAAGGTGGTACTTTACTAAGTGATTGTTCAATAAAGGTACAAAAGATAGCCTGGCTATATAAGAGGTCGGGATGTTTAAAAGCATCTTGGCTGCAAATGCATTCATTGACCATGTAGGGAGGAATGCAAAGTGAACTCCTCTACTGGCTCCTTGCAAACTCCCATTTCTCACTGATCAAAGGAAACCCTGAGGAGTTGACACACCCACATTTTGGTTTATGTCACTGAATAGCACAGCTGTAGAAGCAGATTCCATGTCCTGTAGCTGGGTACTTTATCTGAGTTAGGAAGTAATGGTAAGCGATAGAGTTTACAGGTTTTGTCAATGCAGTGGGTAACCCACACAGCTCTCTGGGTCTTACAGATGGTCTATAAGGTAGTAAATACAATGGAACAGGCTGAGGGCCCCCAGGTAGGTGACAGAGAATCTGAGGCTGTACATTTGATGTACCAATACGAGCAATGTTCCATCCTCAGTAGATGTTCTTTGTAATATAGTCAGAAAAAAAGATTATTGATGGCTCCTATTAATGCTTACTTTGCATATTAATTTCTCTTGCAGTTTTTTAACTGTACTTTTGATGTTTTTATTTTTCAAGTGTGATAAAAATATCCTTTTCTTCCTCTGGTCTTTCAGAAGTTAAGAACTGTGCCACAGCATGAAGAAAGGCTACCACTTGATTTTAAAAGTATCAAATTAGAAGATCCTGTTCAATAGTTTTTAAAGGATTTTTTCAACATTTAATAAATGTATAGGTAATTATATTAAATTGATTTGTGATTGAGAGCAAGTATAAATGTCAACAATTTGATTATTCATAATTACTATAAGTGCTTTGGTATCTTCTATACAAAGGAGCTAGAAAAATTATGATAGTAATTTATGGGAATTAGATAGTAATAATATGGGAATTAGAGCAACTGGCAATAAGCCCTATGTGAGTCAGCTTTTCATTACTGTAACAGTATGCCTGAGGTAATCTACTTATAGAGAAATAATTTGTTTTTGCTTATAGTTTTAGAGAGGTTCAAGTGCATGATGAGTTGGCTCTGTGGCTTTAGGACTATGGTGAGACAGCACATCAAGGTGGGAGTGTGTGTGTGGGGGGGAGCAAAATGACTTACTTCATGGACAAAAAGCATAAGAGAGTCAAAAGGGGACTAAGGTATCACAGTCCCCATCAAAGGCATGTCCTCAGTGGCTTGAATTCTCCTGCCAGACCCCACTTCTTCGAGGCTTTACCACCATCTAGTAGCAACATCTTGGAGACCAAGCGTTTCACACAGGTATCCCCTTTGTGGGATACCCAAAATCTAAACTGTATCAGTCCAGACCCAAATCACTGATAGGGGAGAGGTAAGATGATTTGTTTCTGAAACATTTTGACTGCATTGAATAACGGACTCAAAATTGACCTTAGAGTATCTTTGATATCTTAACTAGCCTTCCTAACTTGTATCTTCTGAGTCAAAGCCCAATTCTACTTACTAGTTTCGTAACTTTAAGCAGTTATTCATTCTCTTTGTCTTCCTCATCTGTAAAATAACAGTGATAGTAACATTTCATTGTGATCTGTAAAACTTGAAATTTTTGATAGTTATATAAAAAATTCGATGTCTTAGGTATATGGAGATATTTTAATACATACCATTCAATATTTAAAAAAATAAGTAGGTAGTCTCAAATTCCTTATGAAGTTTGGCTGTGTAGTTTTCTTCTTTTCCACTCTGTTAAGAATCGAAATTTTCAATACCAATGGAATGGAAGGCTGAGATAGGAGGACTGTGACTTTGAAGCTAGCCTCAGCAAAATTGAGGCTCTAAGCAACTCAGTGAGACCCTGTCTCTAAATAAAATACAAAATAGGGCTGGGGATGTGGTTCAGTGGCCAAGTGCCCCTGAGTTAAATCCCTGTTTCCTCTCCTCCTTCCCCCCAAAAGAATTGCAATTTTCAAATAATGCTGTATTCAATTACTCTTTGAACTGTATCTTGCTTCCGTTATTATGTAGCTGGATGGTCACTATGGGCATGCAATTCAGATTTTCATAATTTCTTTGGATGAGATTCTCTTACACCTCTCTGATCAGTCTTCTTTTTGGTTCATGATTGGCTTTCATGTTAAGAAGTACTCTACTGAATATGTTAGTCATTCAATAGAAAAAAGTTTCATTGAGAACTACTACATGCTAGGCACAGTTTATAGCATTAGATTGTCTAGCAGTGAAAAAGATGGAGTTCCTAATGTCCATTTGTTTATTCTATAGTAAGACAAAATACATGAAAAAATGGGGAATGAATAATTTCTAGAACTGAAGGTTAACAGAAGTGGTAGTAGTGGGGAACCCGGGTGAGACTGAAAACTTCAGAAGGAGGATTGTGCTCCCAGGAAGAGAGGCTGACTTGCTAACATTGTTCTGCTCTCGAAGGTAGAACTGGACAGGCTGTTTGTTTGTTTCTTACATCTGAAGATTTCTCAATCTTAATTTTTTTTAACACCTACCTCCAACATCCTTAATTTACATGAAGTCACTACAGTGATTTTTGAAAATAAGATCATTCCATTTCTCTCAGTTCCAAGCATTTGATATGTATTGCACAAAATTCAGGTATTAAGGTCAATTATTTCAGCATTGAATGTCAGTGTATATTGTAAGTTGGTGAGTCTCAGAAGGTCAACTTTTGGTATACAGAGGTATCCACTTAATGATTCCTTATCAACTTTCCCAAAGTTTTCTATTCATAACATTTAGGAAAAAAGACAGTAATTTGTTTTAACAAGTTAATAAATCATTTGGGTTGTCTATTGATATATCCTTTAGGTTTTCCTTGGAAATATAGCCTTTGGCTATTATAGTGCATAACTGAATGATGTTTTGAATCAGTAAAATTTTTCTCTTATATTTTCTACTTTCCCATCTCCATATTTAAGAAATTAGCTGTTCTTTTTTTTTCTAACACAAGTATATGTATGGGACATGTCAGAAAGTGAAGTAGCTTGTAATTTTTTCAAGCACTCATCTATTTAGGAAATTTTAATGGGACATTCTAACTGCCAGGCACTGTTCTGGGTGCAGGCAATATGGGACTGAATTGAAAAGATTTTAAAAGATTCCCTGCTCTGACAGACTTAGTGGGAATTACTATATTTTTAGAGTTCCTTAAAGCTTAGAAAAAAATGTTTCTACATGTTTTAGAGAGGCAAAAGGAAGAAATGCCTGGAACAAAGCATTTAATCAGAAACATAAAAGGAGATGGGTTTTGGAGACTAAAAAACTTCCCTTGGGTAGTTGAATTGTGTTTTTCAGAAATATATATTGACATCCTTACTCCAGTGCCTGCCAATGTGCCAGATAATCCCTATTATTTGGAAATAAGATTTTTGCAGATGTAACATGTTAAGATGAGCTCATTAGGATGGTCCCTAAATCCAGTATGACTAGTGTTCTAATGAGAAGAGGAAAATACCACAGGAGGACAGAGAAACACAGGGAAAAAGCCATGTGATGCAGAGTCATCGACTGAAATAAGGTAACTGCAAGTCAGGGAATGCCAAATATCGACAGCTACCATCAGAAGCTAGGAAGAGGCAAAGGAGTCACTAGAAATTAATTTTCTTGGTTATGGAGACTGGAATTCCATAATCAACATATTGGTAGGGTCAATTTCTAATCAGGTCTCTTTCTTTGACTTGCAGATGGCCATCTTCCCATTGTCCCTCATATGACCTTTACTCTGAGAATGTCTGTATCCAAAGTTTCTCTTCATGTAAGGACATTAGTCAGGTTTGATTGGAGCCTGAAGACATGACCTCATTTAGATGCCTCTTTAAGTGCCTGTCTCCAAATACAGTCACATCCTGAAGTACTGGGCAGAACTTTAACATGAATTTGGGGTGGAACACAATTCAGCCCATAATGATCAGGAATGGCACGTTTGCACATCCAGAACATACATGATAACTGGGTTGCAGATTTTCCAACTTTCCTCACAAACAGCCCATCTTTGCATGAACACATGAAGTACAACAGCTCTTGGTGATGGTTAAGCTTTCACTTTACCAATATCTAATACCTCAGTGCCTACTCAACAGGAGCAATCTCTGTCATTGCTTGAAACTGCTCAGTTTCCATCTAATTTATCCTATATTCACATCTCTCCTTAGAAACCTCCAGGGCCCATGCCCAAGAAAAGGATAGTCAATGGAGAGGTTATGGGCAGCAGTCTTCTGTATCTGTACTGAGGGAAACTAATTAACCACTTTGGGGTGCATGATATGGTACATTTATTAGTGACACACCAACTTTGAACCTTTCAGGATATTTTGTTATGAACAAATGCACCAACAAAGGTGCCTAAGCTCCTCTCTAAGACAATGTGGGATATTAGAATATGCTTGAAGGAAGAAAGACAATTATAGTCAATGAGAAACATAAGAGATTAGAGAACAGTCAAGGATATGAAAAGCAGAGTACTCACTGTTTTCCACTTTTGAAAAGTGCAGTGTACTAGACTTTTTTCATTCACTGAAAACATTAATTTGGCATTATTTTATAAGAAATAGGACAATTTTCTTCTTAGATTTTTTTGGGGGGGGTCAGGGTAGGTGGTATAGTGGTATAGAGATGGTTCCACACACACAGCCTTGAAATGCAAAGTCAGGAGCCATGGCCAAGGCCACAACTAGGACTGCTTAGATGGTGTCATCATGGATAGAAGTTTAAGTAGTCTGTCAACCCATATTGTATTTGACCAAGTCCTTCAAATCTGCATGTGGTAGGGAATAAGAATCTACATGATCTGGGCAACTTTGCTACTTTGAAATATTGGGATATCTCAGGAGTTACTAGGATGGTGCTGAGTGGTCCCCATTGGAGGAACGTGGAGGAAACTGAAATTGTTAGGAACACATAGTATTCCCCTTTCTGTGTTCAACAAATCTTACCACCTCCACACATTGCTGGCTCGTATTTTTTAATCAGCTTAAAATGAATTCTAACATGCTCAATGTTGGGCCTGGTGTAATTGGCTAGCAGTGAGATGCAGGCTTTTAGATTTACAGTCAACTCTTGACATTCACTAGGATGTTGTAGGGTTATTTAGGAAAAGTTCAAATTCTCAGCTAATAATATAGCCATGAAATTTGTTGATGAGTGAAGACTGTAGATCTGTGTCAAGAGGCATCTACCTCGGGGCTCACTCACTCATTATCATAAAGTTCTCATTGTGGTTTTCAGAATCATCCACAGGCTTGTTAAAAATGTAGCTTTCCTTACCCCACACCAGATCTACTTAATCAAAATCTCTGCCTATTTTTTTTTTAGACAATTTGATTCTTATCTACAATTTAAGAAGTACTCTACATATTATTCAAATTTCCATCTGAATAAAATTATGAATGGTTATAAGTCATGGACCTTCTTGAGCTTATTTTCAATTATGGTTGTAATGCAGAAGAATGCTGAGAGATTCTAATGACTACTACGTCAGCAACCAGAGCCGCAAAAAAGACATGGGGAGGTTTCTTTATTTGCCTGTGTGTCTCCATTCTCTTCCTTCCTCTCTTTACCAATGCACGATGAACATAAGACATAGTCGTAATAGGAAAAAACAAAGACTCCTTTAAATATAGTTCCCCTTTCTCTTCAGGTCAGCCATGTCACCTCTGACACCCATCAAAATTCCATGTACAGAACGGGCTTATTTATAGATGATTCTTTTATTTTCTGTTGGTCAATTTTTCTTTCCTTATGCTTATATCATATTGTCTTTTTAGATAGCTTTATATGGTGGGGCAAATCTCCATCCTTCTTCTTCTGAAGTTTTATTCTTGGTACTTCTATTGACATTTTAAAACTATGAAAAGACCCGATAATATTTTGATTGAAAATGCATTAAATATATAAGTCAATTTGGGGAGAACTGATATTTTTATATGAAATAATATCTATTAGCATGTGTATCTCTATTTATTTAGATATTCTTCAACCATTTTAATTAAAGTTTTATAACTCATTATTTGTAATTTATTTTATGTTTTGTTTTGTAATATTTTAAATATTGTACTTAAAACATTTTCTAATTCTTTGCTATAATACTGGATAGATAATGCTATCTCCTCAGGGTTTCACACACAGAGGTACACATAATGTACCTGTCCCTCATAGATGATATTAATTTTGATCACTTGGTCAAGATCATGCCTGATTTATCCACAGTATAATTACATTTTTAAACTCACCTTTCAACTAATAAAAAAAATCTGTGGGGAGACATTAAAATCCTGTACATATTCTACTCCTCATTAAGTGTTTGTGGTAAAAGTGAATCTCAGATCCAGCTTACTCTGCTCAAGGACCAATGTGCAGCTGTATTACTGTGACTTTGTGGCAACTCTGGTTAATTTTGCCTTTTTCTGGGATGTTGATCCAATCTGGCTGCAGATTACATTGGCCTCTATTCACTCAGAATCCCAGCTGTTATCTCAGGTGTTTCATAACCCTGGGAAATTCTGTTTAGGTTTCAAGATGCCTAATCATCTCTGCTCTTATAGTTTGTTGCTTGTAGCTCGGATTGGATAGTTTGTGTGTTCATATTGTAAGGGTCCCGCGAATGTTGGAGGTAGAGACCACCAAGAGACTGACTCATGCAATCAGCAGAAGGGAATTTATTGGGGTTCCAATTCAGCGCGCTGGGGCTCTGTGCTCACTCAAGAAGGGAGAGCAGCCCAGAGCCCAGAGCCGAGGTTAAGCAGTGCTTAAGTACACTTTTTGAGGAGGGTGGGGGCTTGCATACATCAGAACGAATCATCATGAGGCACGGGAAAATTGAACAACAACTCTGAGACATGATTAGCACATTCATTGGTGGGAACAGGTCGGGTGGGAGTGATTGGTCATTCCTAAGCGGGGTATACATTCAAACTGATTGGTTTGGGCCCTGAATGCCTACGTGCCAAGCTACACAGGGTCCTAGATTATTAAACAACCAGAGGATCAGGGGGAATATTTACTGGGCAGTTCTGGGTATTGTCCTAACAGCTACAGGAATTTCAGCTTTTGTGTGCAGTTCAGAAACTTTACAATACCTAGTCCTTTACTTTTAAACTCAGGCTTTGCAGCTTAGAAACTTTACCCTTTCATTATGTTGATTGGTAAGGGTACTTTGAAAGCTTTTCTGCTTCCTATGAGACCAGAGTACTATGTTAAGTAACGTCTGGTGGCAATACAACAGGAAGATCTCTGAGAAATTCTAGCCAGTCTTGGCCACTGAGGTCACTGACTTCTAACTCTTACAGTATACACCTGTGAAATATTGTCATTTTGTAGAAATATTTTCTCAATATTAAATTAACATTCCTTTTAGATAAAAGTATTAGGCATTAAAAATGAAAAGCAAAGTTAGGCTATTTACTTTCTCAGCTGACATTTTGAATTAGTTAGGAAAACCAAGATGTTTCTGAAATGTTACAATGAATCAGAATTGAAATTAGCAAGGACATTCCATAAAAGTTATGAAAGACAGAAAACTGGGTGGTTAGATAATTTCTAGGCATAAGTCAGTTTAATAATATCTAATTTCTCTAAAAATGTTTTGAAACAGAAGTATAATAGCTTGCAAGATGTTATAAAATGAATTACTACTTAATTTACAATTTACTTTTAGGAAAATTACTTTTTTCAAGTATTTGATGAATCAAAGAAATAGAAGACAGTTTTATAGGATTTTAAATTATTGTATACAATGAGTACTAGATTTCCCTCCTTCTGTTTTATTGAGGAGACAGCCATATCTCAATTTCTTTTATTTATTTTGTAACGGGCACTGTCTGGTTTGAAAGATTTCAACCTGAAAATCTATAGGTAGTGAAAACAAAATACCTTTGGAGTAATTTGGATGGCTACAGGCTGGCATTCTTTAATTTTTAGAAAGACATCACTCAAGTGAATGACAATGTAGCTGCAGGTTGTTTTCTGGGGTGAGACTTAGTCATTATTAAAATGCATTGATTAAGTACATAAATCTAACAATTCACTCGTTTAAAAGGGGCTTTGTGATTCTTGAAAATCTCATACAATACCAGTAGTTTAAAATACCAAACAATAAAAACTTTTGTTCTTTAGAAACTATTTTGAAATAAACCAAGTGGGTGTATACCCATTTTCCTCTCTCTCCCCTACCTAGAGATGGAAATTTAAATCCTATGGCTGCTAATCTTTGTTTTTTTTTCCCCCTTCAAATCTGGCTTTGTTATAACAATGTGTAACTTTTTGCAACTATATGACTTTTAAATTTTTTCCCCCCGGGGGTTTCTGTAACTAATCACAACTTAGTAAACTAAAACAACAGAAATGTGAAGTGATATCATCAACATGGTAGAGCTCTGGGCTCTCCTTACTCCCTCAAAAATATCCTATAAATACATCAGTTCTGCAAAAATTCACAGACACATTCTCCTTATTAGAAATTAGGAACAAATTGGAAACTCCTGAACCCTGGAAAAGCATGAAACCAGACTCATTGATGCTGGTAGAGAGATATAGGACACCCTCTCTCACCAGAGTTTCCGCTCCCAGCAGAGATCCTATTAGGAGGATTAGGAGAAGATGCCCTACATCACAACTTCACTCAGGCCAAGGGGTTGTATTGTGTTCAGCACCCCAACATTTTCTATGGCAGCTCTGGCATCTCTGATGTCTATAGCATCATCTAGCAATTCAAGGAGACAAGAGATGTTAGATGACATTGATCTTTCTTCCTTTCCGGTACAGATTGAGTACAGTAAAAATCTCAGCTTTTAGCTTCCCCTGGAGAGGAAAAGAGTTAATCTGTTTATTAGTGCCCCAGCTTTATCAGGGCTTCCTAAATGATTAGTACCCCTCTCACCAGTCTAGAAGCTCTGACAGGTCTGGTGTAACCTAGCTGTCTGGAGAATGGAGATGATGGCTTGAGTTGGTAGACACCTGCAAAGAGTGAATAGAAAAAAAAAAAATCCACAGCATCTTGAATCTACCTGTGTGGGGAAAGAGTTGGGAGAGGCTCCTAGAATCTCTGGCTGCACTAATTGGTAAAGGCCTTCTCCTTTCCAAACCCAGTTTATATAAGAACAAAGAGATCTTTATGTGCTGACACCAACATAATATGTCAGTACAAATGAAGACCAGGCAAAGGTGTTTCAAACAAAAGAACAAGATAAATTTTTCGACACGGATCCTAATGAAAAGGAGTTATATGATATACTGACAGAGAATTAAAAATAATTCTCAAGAAGATGCACACTGAAGTATGGAGATTCCTTGGAAAACTTGGAATGGAACCATCATTTGACTCAACTATCCCATTCCGTGGTTTATATCCAAAGGACTTAAAAACAGCATACTACAGGGACACAGCCATATCAATGTTTATAGCAGCACATTTCACAATAGCAAAATTGTGGAACCAACCCAGATGCCTTTCAGTAGATGAATGGATAAATAAAATGTGGTATATATACACAATGGAATATTACTCGGCATTAAAAGAGAATAAAATCATGACATTTTCGGGTAAATGATAAAGATAGAGAGTACAATATTAGGTGAAGTAAGCCAATCCCCCCAAACCAATTGATGAATGTTTTCTTTGATAAGAGGATGCTGGCTCATAATGGCCATGGGCAGGGGGAGTATGGGAGGAATAGAGGAACTTTAAGTAGGGCAAAGGGGAGAGAGGGGAAGGGAGAGGGGATGCGGGTAGGAAATGGTGGAATGAGTTAGACATTATTACCCTAAGCACATGTATGAAGACACGACTAGTGTGAAAATACTTTGTGTACAACCAGTGACTTGAAAAATTGTGCTCTATATGTGTAATATGAAGCAAACAGCATTCTGCCATCATATATAACAAATTAGAATAAATAAATAATTTAAAAAATGCTGACCAGAGTCAAGAGAACAATGGGTGACCAAAGTGAGAATTTCATCAGAGATCGAAAATATGAAAAAGTACCAAAAAGAAGTCATGGAGCTGAAGAACATAGGAGCCAAGCTGAAAAATTCACTAGAGGGGTTTAGCAGCATAGATCAATTGGAAGATAGGGTGAGTGAACACAAGGACAGATTTATGGAAAGGAGAAAGAAAACAGAAAAAAAGAATGAAAAAGAGAGGAGAAAGCCTAAGAAAATTATGGGACACCATCAAGAGGATGAATACGTGCATTTGATTCTAGAAGAAGAAAAAGAGCCAGGAAGCTTATTAAAAAAAAAAACAACCCAAATCTGGGGACATTCACTTCTAGTAACCCTAAAAGATAACAAAAAAGATTAATTCAAAGAAATCACACCAAGACATGTAATCAAACTGGTAAAAGTCAGAGACAAAGAGAGAATCCTGAAAGCACCAAGAGAAAACAGATTTGCCATACCTTTGGAATGAGACCACAGTGGACTTTTCAGTAGGAACCCTGCAGTCCAGAAACAAGTGGAATGATATATTTAAACCGCTGAGACAAAATCCTGCCAACCAAGAATGCCATACTTACTAAAACTCTTTAAGAAATGAAGAAGAGACAAAGAATTTTCCAGAAAAACACAAGCTAATGAGTTCATCACCATTAGATCTGCCTTCCAAGAAATGCTAAAAATGAAATAAAAGGATGTCAAACAGCAGCATGCTAGCTTAAGGAATGATAAAAACTGTTGTTCCAAGTAAATATATAGATAAATACCAAATACTATTGTGCTATAATGGTGGTAAATAACTTAATTCTAGTATAAAAGTTAAAAGAGTAAAGTATTAAGGTACCTATAGCTAAAAATGTTCAAAGATGCAAAGTATAATTAAGCTATAACTTGTGACAAAAATAATAAGAGTATTAGGAAAGACTTTAGTGCAGGGTTTTCACATGCAATTGAACTTAAGTAATCAGCTTAAAATAGACTCCCATAGCTATATTTCATGTAAACCCCAAGGTATCCACACACATGCATGCACCTACCCACACTATAGCAATTATGGAAAAGAGAAAGAGAAATCAGCAAACATGAAGGGGGATGGTAGGAAAGGAAAAAACAGACAAAGGAACTACAGGACTAACAAAAGAACTAAGTGGCACATAGCAAATCTTACACTATCAATTAATTACTTTAAATGTAAATTGATTAAACTGCCCAGTCAAAAGACATAGAAGAGCTGAATGGATATAAAAACAGGCCAAACCATATGCTGTCTATAAGAAACTTACTTTAGATTTAAGGTCCTACACATAGGCTGAAACTGAAGGGAAGGAAAAAAGATATTTCATGCAAACTGGTAACCAAAAGAGAGCATGTCTGGCTATACTCACATCAGACAAAATAGAATTTAAATCTACAGTTGTCACAAGAGTAAACAAAGGACATTTTATAATGTTAAAGATCAGTCCACCAGGAAGATGGAACAATTGCAAATGTATATCAGTCAACATCAAAGTACCTGGATACATAAAACAAGCTTTGATAGAACTGAAGGGAGCAATAGACTGTAGTGCAATAGCAGTAGGAAACTTTAGTACCTCACTTCCAATAATAGAGGGAGTATCCAGATAGAAGTCCAGTTACAAATTAGAGGACTTGAATAAAGCTATAGATCAAATGGTCCTTATAAACATATGGAGAAGAACATTCTACCCAACAGCAGCAATGTACACATTCTTCTTAAGCACACACAGACCTTTCTCCAGGATGGATGAATGTTAGGTCAAAACACAAGTCTTAAATTCAAAGATTGAAATCATGCTGAAGATGAATTTTGACCATAATTGAATTCAATAAGAAATCAGTAGCCAAAGGAAAACTGGGAAATTGACAAATATGTGGCAATTAAACATCATACTCTTGAATCGTACTTGGGTCAAAAACTAAATTTTTAAAAATTAGGAAATATATGAAAATGAAATCACAACATCCTAAAACTTACAAAATTTCAGCAACAGCAGTACTAAGAGGTATGTTTGCAGCAATATATGCCTATATTAAAAAAGAAGAAAGATGTTAATAAACAACCAAACTTTATATCTCAAAGAACTAAATAAAAAGAGCAAGGTAAGCAGGTAAGCTTACAGTTAGCAGAAATAAGCAAGTAACAAAGATTACAGCAGAAATAAATCAAGTAGAAAAGAGAAAAACAGTAGAAAATAATGAGTGAAGCTAAGTGATGCCATCTTGAAAATATAAAATCAGCAAACCCTTAGCTGAACTAAGATAAAAGAAGAAAACTTACATAGTAAGATTATAAATGAAAAACATATACAGTGTATATTTACATATAGAAATAAAGATATCCCAAGAAATTATTATGAATAATTATATGCCAAAAAACTGGGTAGCAACCTACCGAGACTAAGTCATGAATAAGTAGAACGTATGATTTGACCTATAACTAGTATGCAGATTGAATCATTAATTAAATACTTCCTAACAGGGAAAATCCCAGGAATCAGGAACTGTACTGCTGAATTCTGTCGAACTTTGAAAAAGAAGCTAACACCAGTCCTTTTCAAACTCTTAAAAAATATAAATAGAAGAGTAAGGAAGACCTTCAAGCTTTCTTATTAGGCCAGCATCACTGTGATACCAAAGCCAGGCAAAGATATGACAGGGGGAAAACAAAACAAAACAAAACTACAGGCTAATAAGCCTAATGAGCATACATCTAAATTCCTCAATAAATACTAGCCAACTGAATCCAAGAGATCATTAAAAGGATCATAGAAATGACCAGTAGGATCTACCCCTGGGATGCATGGATAAGGTTTAGCAATATAAATGCCAACAAAAATGATAAACTATATTAAAAAATAAGGTATAACAATCATATGATCATATCAAAAATGCAGAGAGAGCATTTTATAAATCTCAACAGTCATTCATGATAAAAACTCTAAACAAACTAGGAATAAAAGGAAATTAATAAAGGCCACAGATGACAGATCTAGAGCTAACATCAAACTCAATGGGGAAAGTTAAAATCTTTTCCTCTAAGATTAGAAACAAGGTGATGATGCTTCTCTCATTACCTCTCCTCTCATCCTCTCTATTCAGCACGGTACTGAAAGTCCTAACCAGAGCAGTTAGGCCTGAGAAAGATATAAAGGGCATCTAAATCAGATAGTAAAAGTTCAATTTATTTCTGTTTTAAATGCATAATGTTATATATGGAAAGCCCAAATGATACCATAAAGCTGCTATAAGTAATACACAAATTTAATAAAGTTTTAGGATACAAAATCAAAACACAAAAATCCATTGTTCCATTATACAATAAACTTTCTGAAAAGGAAATTCAAAAAACAATCACACTAAATAGCACAAAAAAATAATATGTCAAGGAATAAGCTTAAATAAGGAAGTGCTATAATTGTATACTGAAAACTACAAAGCACTGAAAAAAATTGAATCACATACAAACAAAAGGAAAGACTACCATATTCATGGATTGGAAGATTTAATATGGTTATAATTTCTACACCCACTTAAAGAAATCTATAGAGTTAATAAGCCTGATGACTTCATATCCATATGCCAATGCCACTTTTTTTTTACAGAAAGAGGAAGAATGTTCCTAAAATTTGTATGAAATCACAAAAGATCCAGAACTGCCAAAGCAATCCTGAGAAAGATGAGTTATTATTGAAATCACACTAGGAAGTGTGAATATGATTGAAATTATGTTACAAAACTACAATAATCAAAACAATAGTTCTCACAATAAAGACAGACATGTAAACCAAGGGAACAAATTAGAAAGCCCCAAAGTAAATCCAGCATATAAAGTCAATCGATCTTTAATGGGGGCATTAAGAATATACAAGAGGAAAGGAAAGTCTTTTAACAAATGGTACTGGGAAATCTGGGCTGGTGATGCACCTGTAGACACAGCTACTTAGGAGACTGAGACTGGATGTTGCATTGAGCCCAGGAATTTGAGGCCAGCCAAGGCAATATCATGTGACCCTATCTCAGATAAAACAAAAACAAAAGTGTGACCCTATCTCAAAACATAATAAGAAATGGTGCTGGGAAAACTGGATATCCACATGTAAGAGAAATGAGAGTGAGCCTATACTGCATACAAGAATCCAAAAAAGGTTCAAAGACATAAAGATAAGTCCCCAAATTACAAAACTCCCAGAAGAAAAATAAGGGAAAAGATTCATGTTATTATTCTTGATAACAATTGCATGAGACTACCACCAAAAACATAGGAAAGAAAGCCAAAAATAAAATAGTGGGTTTTTATCAAACTAAGAGGCTTCTTCAGAGCAAAGAAAACAACCCACAGAATATAAAGGGGACCCATGGAATGGGAGAAAACATTTGAAAACTATCTGTTAAGGATTTAATCTCCAAGTTATATATTCCACTCATGTAATGAACAGCAAAACCCCTCAGAAAACTAAAACCATAATTTAAAATTGTATTAAGGACATGAATACAGCTTCTCCAAAGAAGATATACAAATGGTCAATAATCATATGAAAAAGTGCTGTACATCACCAATAAAGAGGTACTGCAAATCAAAACTATGTAAGATATCACCTATACATTTTAAGTTGGTTAATGTAAAAAAAAAAAAAAAAAGGAAACATGTGTTGGCCATGATATGGAAAAATTGGGACCCTTGCCTACTGTTGGTGGGAATGCAAAATGGTGTGGCCACCATGGAAAAATAGTAAAGAGATTCCATCAAAATCATAAAAATAGACTATCATATAATCCAGAAATCTCACTTGTGAATATTTATTCAAAAGAACTGAAATAAGATCTCAAAGAGATATTAGCACTCTAATATCCTCTGAGGCACTATTCACAGAATCCAAAATGCAGAAGCAGACTAAATATCCATTGATTGATAAGTGGATAAAGAATATGTGGTATACCCATATTATGGAATACTATTCAGTCCTAAAAAGAGAAAGAAATTTTGCCATGGGAGAATATGTTCATAAGAATGAACCTTGGAAAAAAAAAAGAATGAACGTTGAGCACATTGTGCTTACAGTTCACATCAAGAAATAAGCTAGTTATATGAGAACAAGTATTATGATTCCACTTACATGAGGTATTTTGAATAGTCAAGAATAACCAAAGAATGAAAGAGCAGAATGGTAATTACCAGGTGCTGGGAGAAGGTGGGAAAGGGGATTTACTATCCAACAGGTATAAAGTTTCAGTCAAGTAAGATGAATTAGCTCTAGAGATGTACTATACAGCGTTGCATCTACAGTAAACAATATCGTGTTGTATACATAAACATTAGGAGATTGGATCCCATGGTAAGTGCTCTTATCACAATAAAATAAAATACTTCCAAACCAAAGAAAGCATCATAAATGGACTCTTTGATAGTTCTGGGGACCAGAACTCTGAAACCAGGTTGTTTTCAGGGCTGTACAACTTCTGAAGTTTCCAGCCTTTGCTAGTTGTTAGCATTCCTTGGTATTCCTTAGTTTGCAGCTGCATCAACCCAGTCTCTGCCTCCGTGACCACTTTGCTTCTTCCTCTTTGCTTGGCTTCTCTGTGTCTTTCTCTCAACACTCCTCAGCCTTTCTCGTATGAGTAAATCTGATTGCATTTAGTGTGCCCCTGAGTAATCTAGGATAATCTGCTGTTCTCAAGATCCTTAAATAACATTTTCTGCCACAGAAGGTAATATTTACAGGTTCTGCTGATTACAATGCAGACACTTTTTTTTTTTAGTAGCACATTATAGTTACACACAATACTTGGGTTCATTTTGACAAAAATCATACATGCATGGAATTTAATTTACTCCATTTCAATTGCCAGTGTCCCCCTTTCTCACCCTTCTTTCCTCCCCACATTCCCCTTCCTCTACTCAATCGGTCTTATTTTCACTTATTTAATTGTTTGTTTTTAATTGGTGACTTATAGATATACACAAAGGTGGCATATTTATACATGCACATAGCATAATTGTGTCAAATTCATTCCACATTTCCTCCCTTTTCCTGTCCTATCTTCCTCACCCTTAATAGCTCCTTCTTCTACTCCACTGGTCCTCCCTATATGGTTGTAAAATGTTATGCCTGCTCTCCTCCCCTTACTTTGCTCTAGCTTCAGTATATGAGAGAAAACATTAGATCCTTGATTTTCTGAGCTGTCTTATTTCACATAGCACTTTCTCCAGTTCCCTTCACTTACTAGAAAACGCCATATTTCACCCTTCTTTATGCCTAAGTAAAACTCCATTGTGTATATGTACTACACGTTTTTAATCCATTCATCTATTGATACATACCTGGGCTTGTTCAATAATTTGGCTATTGTGAATTGCAGTGCTATAAACACTGACTTGTCTGTGTCCATATAGTATTCTGATTTAGTTATTTTGAATAAATATCAAGGAGTGGGATGGTTGGGTTATATTGTGATGCCATTCCTAGTTTTTTTTTTTTTTTTCGGATTCTCCATACTGTTTTCCAGAGTGATTGTACTAATTTTCAGTCCCACTAACAATGCATGAGTGTACTTTCCCCCCCACATTCTTTCTAGCATTGAGTATTATTTGTAGTTTTGATAACTGTCATTTCTGATAGGAGTGAAATGAAATCTTAGTGTAGTTTCGGTTTGCATTTCCCTGATTCCTAGAGACGTTGAACATTTTTTTAAGGATTTTGCCATTTGTGGTTTTTTTTTTTTTTTTTTTTGAGAAATGTCTGTTTGGTTCTTTTGTCATTTATTGATTGGGTTATTTATTTATTTGTTTGCATTGAGCTTGTTGAGTTCTTTATATATTCTGACTATTAATTCCCTGTTAGAGGAGTATATAGTAAAGATTTTCTTCCATTCTGGTCTCTCTCTTCACACTCTTAAAACACTTTCTTTGCTGTACAGAAGCTTTTTGATTTGATGGTCTCCTACTTCTTTATTCTTTATTTCTTGAGCTTTAGGAGTCTTGTTAAGGAAGCCCATGCCTGCACCAATATAATGAACTGTGGCCTTATGTTTTCTTTTATTAATTGCACAGTTTCTGGTCTCATTCCTAAGTCTTTGATTCATTTGGATTTTGCTTTTGTGCATGGTGAGAGATAGGGATCTGGTTTCATCCTTCTACATATGAATATCTAGTTTTCCCAGCACCAGTTTTATCTTTTTTCCAAAAAGTGTTTTTGGCACCTTTGTCAAGTATCAGGTGATTGTAAATAGATGGGTTTGTTTCTGTGTCTTCTATTCTATTCCATTGGCCTTTGTGTCTATTTTGATGCCAATGCTATGCTGTTTTTGTTATTATACCTGAGTAGTAAAATTTGAAATCAGGTATTGTAATGTCTCCAGCATCTCCCTTTTTGCTCGGGATTGCTTCTGGGTCTCTTATTCTTCCAATTGAATTTTAGGACTACTTTTCATAGTTCTGTGAAGAATATCATTGATGTTTTGATGGGGATTGCATTGAATCTGTATAGTGCTTTTGGTCAAATGTTCATTTTGATAATATTAATTCTGTCTATCCAAGAATGTGGTAGGTTTTCCCATCTTATACAATTGTTCTTCAATTTCTTCAATGTTCTATAATTTTCATTATAGAGATCTTTCACCTCCTTGGTTAGATTAATTTCCAAGTATTTCATTTGTTTGAGGTTATTGTGAATCGGATAGTTTTCCTGATTTCTTTATCAGCAGATTCATTATTGAAATATAGGAAAGTTATTGATTTATAAATGTTGATTTTGCTGAATGCATTTATCAGCTCAGGACCAAAGGGAAGGAGTTGAACTTCTCAGATCTGAGAAGCTCAGAGGGAGAACCCTATCGGTAAGTATCTGGTACCTCTGAGGTGACAGAGGTGATTTGTTCTTAGAATATGGAAAAAAAACACCCTAGAATCAAGTATTATTGAACCCAACTACTGCTGTTGAGATGAAGTAACTGTGCCAGGCGATTCTTACCAGAACAGTGAGGAAACACAGAGGAATGAGGCCCCTCACTCCTCCAGCCTCTGGCTGTCCTCTAGCAACCTTTACTAGCAACATCAGAGATTCAGGTAGCAGAGGTGAGATAGAGTTTGCTGAGATCCTGCTCCAGCATCACAAGTCTCAGTGTAGACCGGTAGATTTGGAGGTGAAAGTCCATAGCTTAATAACAATCTCAGACTTAGAAGATTTATGTTAATAGAAACAAATAAAGTGACCTGAAGTTATTTTTTACTGTAAATTACAGAGTTCTATTTCCTTTCTAAGTTCTGAAGCACCACTTAATTCATTTGGAGCTGGTGAAAGGCAGACTGCTGAGAAATGGATGTTACTTGTTTTTATGAAGAGGAGAATGGACTGTTGATCTAATTGCTCACGTGACTCCGTTGATTCACCATTCAGATAGAGCCATAACATTTTAGAGAAGAGGTACCAGCATTTTGGAGGCCTGTTGTTGTGGATGAGGGTAGCTGGAGGGATGCCATGCAGTGTTAAGGATGTGGTGACTGCATTAAAGGAAGATGATTTCCTACAGAAGAAACCAGCACTATGCTTACTCTTGGGAATCATTCAGAACGGCTGCCAAGTGCCCCACTTAGTCATAAAAATGGATGCAATTTGAGAAAATTATGCTCCTGGCAAGCTATTTTACTGGAATCAGAGGGCAGTTTGATATTTGTCATTTATGTTTTCTCTTCAATGGGGACTTCTTTTAGTTAAAAAAAAAAAATCACTGCTGACACATTGGAGGATTGATGGTATTCTGCTTTCCCATAATGCCCTTTGCCTTTACACAGATGTCTGGCATGCTGTAACTCTGAGCACATAGTCTCAGAACACTACTTTTATGTTGATTTGGTATTTTGACTTGAACGTTTTGCCTCTTCCCCCTTCGTATGTTTAGTTAGGAAAGTGTGTAGCTACAGCCGCACTCAATTTCCTTGGCATCTCTCCAAGGATTTGGAGGGACTTAGAAGAAAGTTCTGACTTTTGGGGACCTTTCAATTTGCCTAGGTGGGGGTGGGCTGGTCAGGTGTCCTGGTATGGCTCTGTCAACTAGTCTCAGAATCATTTTCTTCAAAATTGCTGTCTCTCGCCATGCTGTTCAAGACCATCTCACGCAATGAGCATTTGTACTCTCCCATAATTGTAGCTCCTTCTTCCCTTTCATATTCCCACTGTGTCTGATTTTGACTGGGAGGACAGGAGTATCCCTCACAGATGTTGCTCTGCTCATGTACACTACAGGATAGGCAGTAAAATGCAATTATTTGAAACATGGTACCATGGAGTTTTGATTAAATAAAATTAAAATAGTTTCTGGCCACATAGCAAATGGTTAACAAGTGTTAGTAATTATTTTTGGATTCCAGCTCTAATAGTGAGATTCATGGATTCCTTTTTCTATTTGATTTGGATTGAGGTTCACCTTTTAAGGGCATCTAAAGATGAACAACCATCTTGGCTCTTTTTCCAGAAAAAAAAGGGCTTAAGAGATAAAGAGATAAACTATCTCTCACATGAAAATCCACCTATCCATGATTGGGCAGGAGTTCTACAGTTGACAGAACTGCACTGCAGCTGCTGGCTTGACTCTGCTTGGAACTCGCCTTTGAAGACACAGGAACAAGTTCCATTTGACTGTGCTTTCATGCTAGACTCCAGATGCCTACTTCTAGGGGCAAGAGTCAGCCTCAGACATGGATGTTGGGCTTCCATATCAAATAGCACCCTGGCCAGCGCATAAAGTTCCCCAGAGGGCAATGTCTGCTGCTGCTTACATAAATCCCAATGTGTAATTCAGAAAGAAGGTTGTAACGGTTTCTGGCTGTGGCAGGACCACAGAGATAGGGCTGAAAAACACAGCTAAAATCAGTATTAGGGGTTTGGGGGATGGGAGAGAATATAATAGAAGTAGCACTGGGTGGCTGTGAACTGCCATTGACCTTTCCTCTTGGTCAAGAGACATCAAGGTCAGCAAGAACAGTTTAATCTGTGAAAGAGAAGTTAACAATATTTGTATTCTTAAGAAGAGTTGAATATGGTCTAAAGGAGGGTCTTGAGGCTTTCTTTATTTCCCTTAGATAAGGCTAGACAGTTGAGCCCTACTTTTCTGTAGGAAGATTAGTTTTCCTAGGTAAGGAGAGCATTTATATTAGTGTAGCCAAACAAAAAAGACTCAGTGCAGCAATATTTATTAAATACAAGTGCCCCTCTCTACCCATACCCACTGCACCTTTTCTACTCCAGGAAGGAGAAATAGGAGTCTATAATCTTCATAGCAGAATTACTAGAATAAAAAGAACTCCTTGACAGCCTTCATCAATTTTTACACCCAATGACATATTAATTGAAGGGGAAGTTCCTCTGAATAGAGCAGAGAACTTGAACATCTTGTGTGCAGAAGGGAGCCAAAAGTGAAGCATCTTCTGTTTACCTGAGTAGAAGCAAACAAACTACTGGTGTTACATAGAAAGCCCACCTCCCTTCTATTAACTTATGCCTCTGCCTCAGATTCCTTGGATAATGTTATGGTCAATCCTATGAAAGAACCCTTAATTCTCTTGAGCCCATTTCCCCCCTTATTTATGTACTTGACAAAAACGAATGCTGGTTGAACCTGATTATTCACCCAGTTAAATCTTGCACTCAAAGCATTAAGATAACTTGAGAAAAACACACAGTTGTGATGGGCCTCATTCTAAACTCACGATCTCTAATTGGTAAACAATGCTGACTAGTAATTCCTCTACACTTCTCTTGAATATTTGTTCTCTACTTCTTTACTTTCTCATTTTAGGTCAGTACATGAGCGTTTGATATTTGAATAAGGGGAAAAATAATCAGATTGGAACCTCTATAATCCCATCATTAACTCTATCCCATCACCTGTGTTGTTTGTGCCTTGCTTTTTGCTTTGTAGTCGCCTGGAGATTCCATGTTCCCACCATAGCTACTCATACCACTGCCCCCTCCTGTGTTCTGAACGATCCCATTTCTTTACATCTTCTCAAAATTTTGCTTCTCTAGTTCTCCTCTGTTTCCCTTACACAATCATTTTCTTTCTTTCTTTTTTTTAACCTGTTCATACCCATCAGCCCACCACATTGAAATCAACATAAAATAATAAAATACTCCCTTCAAATATCTCCCAGACATCCTTCTGTTCTGTTTCAGTGAAAAGCACGATCAGTCCTGCGGTAATCTGTATCTTGACACAGTGTGATTTTACAAGATGCAATGTGTGTTGCAAATAATCTGCCACTAGTAATTGTTGATGTAATAAAGTTGGTGATTGATTTAGTTATACAAGTGGAGGTAACATCTCTAGTGAGGCCATTCTTATTCACTAGCACTCTCATGGGAAATAAGAAGGTGAAGTGAATGCTGTCGAACTTAGATGAGGGGTGTGCATGCAAGGATGTAGTTGTTAGACTGAAGAAGTTTTCATAGTTCCTCCCACTCCTCAGGGCTCTTCAGTGGTTTTCTCACAACTTCATAGTTCATGTGGGAAATTCCTCCTTTCACCAAAAAGTTTGTTTCAGAATTTTATATGTTTTTCCCTTCAAATATTTATAGAGTCCAAGAACACTGATTTGCTTCTTGCCTGGCATGTGTGAGGTGCTGGGTTCGATTCTCAGCACTGCATATTAATAAATGAATAGAATAAAGGTCCATCAATGTCTAAAAAATATTTTAAAAAATGTGACGTTACTAGGTGAAGTTGCAAAAAAATGTTGTGAATATTGCACCTTACTTACTTACATACTGTAATGATTAATGACTTTTATCCAAACCATGCACCCTAAAATAAAAATAATAGCTGGAGCTTAAACAGTGAAGCCGCCATTATTTTTTTTACTCAAATACAGATCATAGTAAGTAAAAAGTAAACAAACTAAGGGAAAAATCCTAAACCAGGATCTAATTTTCCTTAAAAAAGTCAGACTATTAAAATGTCCTATGAACTGAGCCAAGATTTCATTCTTTGTGAAACCTAGATTGGAACCAGTGGCTTAACAGTGACACAGATTCATCTGATGTTTGGAGTATAAGAGAAGCACAGTACAGGTTTAAGTTCCCTGGTGATTTGTATATTGTAAACTCTTGAGGACAGGGGCTAAGATAATATCTGGGCATTTATTATGTGTTCAATAAATGTCATCTAATTGATTAAAAATATCCAGTCTCTCATGTTTGGCTGTATTCATGATCACTTCTCAATCTCAAAGTGTTATCTGTAAATTATGGGTAGAATTCATCATGTGAAAATTAGGGTATCTTTTATGAACTCCTTTCACTACTATTTTCCATTTGCCTTAGTGTCTCTTCATTCTGAGCTCCCCCTTATGCCTGAGGTTGAGACTGGAATTTATAAGAATCTTCTTCCCTGTGCAGCACAGATGTTAGTAACTGTATATATTCCTTTAAATCTGAGCTTTGGTTTATGGAGAAGAAAGAATGGCAGGACAGAATTGCCAGAGTTTTGAACGGGCCTGAATTGCTCTTATGTTCTGTGGCTTAGTGTTTGGGGTGAATTATAAGCTTTTTAGTGAATCCTCATTTCATTATGGGTTAAATGGTCTGCTATAAACTACTTCCATGCTCCACTGATGTGCCAGGAATGATTTTTTTTTTTCTAAAATAGAAGGACCAAAGTTAAATGTTGATCAAAAGGGATTTGGTTCTCCTTTCTTGTTTTTAATTATTCTTTAGGTCACCAAGTACAAAGGAGTCTTACTTCCTACTGGTCCATTTGTTTTAATAGCAATTGTGGGTAAATTTTATTCACAACTAATTTCCAGTTCCACATAGAGTGGATGGTATCTGTTGATGCACAGGCAAACAGTGTCTTTAAAGGAACACATTTTCTTAAAATACTAAAGCTCTAGCAGTAAAACACAAAGTGTACAAAGAAAAGCTAAGTTGCTCCACTGGTCAACACCCTAGAGTTAAACTCCTTGAGCTGTGAGGGCTGGTGTCAGTGAGTCTAGGATTAGCCTGAGGTGTCCTACTGAACTAAAGAAAGTATTGACTGCTGGTCTAGGCATAAAGCATACTGATGAAGAGCGCTGCTTTGTAAATGTGGCCCATGGAGGGTTTTTTTTTTTTTTTTAAAAATATCAGTTTGTCAGGACTATTTTTATTACAAGTTTCAGTGAGAGTCAAGGATTCAAGGAGTGCACTGTTTTTGAGGCTGATTTTATAGCAGGAGTATACCTGTGTGAACAGCAAAATTCAACAAACAAACAAACATCTGAGAGTCCATTTTAGGTCCTTTGGTGCCAAGATGTTCTGTGAACATATTGGTGGTTCCTGATACAGAGAGACAGTCTTTGGCTGAGATGCAGAGTCTGAGTCTTGTTTTATTCTTGTTGCTCTATCGTATACTTTTCTTGCAAAACCTGTAACTTTTTAAGCACTTTCCTTCTGGGTCCCTGAATTTCCTTTCCATCAAAACTTGTGCCACTGTTAGAGCACTAGCAAGCATCGGCAGTTTCTTTTGTATCCTTCTCTCTCTTCTTGCTCTCGCTCTGTGTGTGTGTGTATAAATTTCAAAAATTTTACCAAGTGAAATTATACTTCTCATAATGTTTGACAACTTGCTTTTTAAAAATCATGTATTACTTTTAGTTTTAAACTAAATTGAAAAATCAAATATCCTGGGAGTAAATTTTAAAATAACCTTACAACTCTGTAAAAGTCGTTTTATAAGCATTTCAAATTTACAACAAAGCATAGTTAAATACAATTCGTGGCAATATTGGGGGTGCCTCTAATGGTAAAGGGTTTTTTACCAGAGATGTGTAGAATTTATGAGAACCCAATTGATAGTCATATTTAGAACCCTTTGAATCTCTTATAGAGTACTTAGTGTTTTTTTTTTTTTTTGTGACCATGTGTCTTATTTTTTCCTTCATGTTTAAAATCCTCACAGAATTCTCTTTCAAGATTATGTACTGTCTTGAAATCAATTCCCAAAGATTCTATTCAACTTTACCACTTAGGTGAGGTCCTGAGCAGTTGTCCATTTGTTCTGTTTTTTAACAGATTGTATGTATGGTCGTGCAGGTAGCTCCATTCTCATGACTCTCCATTAGATTATTTAGTTTTGTGAGAGCCAGAGATATTTGTCTCTTAGCAATTGGGGTTGAGAGAAAGATAGGACAATCCTAGCCCTGAAGAATTGTGCAGGATTTAAATGATAGGACAGACAAAAGGTAAGGAAACAGAAAATCACCCTCTATGGGGCATAAAGAGACAAGTGTCAGCCTCTGTCCCTGTGGTCAGGGATGGTGTAGTAGAAGCTCATCTAGTTGGGGTCTTCTCATTATTCCAAGGCAGTCATGTTTCATAGCAAAAGGGAAAAAAAAATCTTCCTTCTAATATATTCAAAAGTCTCTCATGTGGTATTATTTTGGACTTAACAAATAAGGACTTATTAATGAATAATTCTGAAGAATCTAATTTGTAGAAAATAGAGGAGCATATGTGGTATGTGGTGGTAGTGGTGGTGGTAGTATGCATGTGTTTGTGTGTGGGCTCCCCCCTTATACTGTGGAATCTGGTTTTCACATCTGCTATTGTCTATGAAAGCAGGCCCAATCAATTTTCCCCATCATTTTTTATAATTTTCCATGGGATTAGCTTGTCAGTTTTAAATGTTAGAATGCATTCATGGTTTAGTTGGCTTCCGACAGAACTTCTGTCCTGTGGATCAAGGGAATGATCTCTTCTTATGTGTATAATAATATCTCTTACCTTTAGCAATCCTTTTAAAATGTCTTTCTGATATGTCATCTGGGCTACTTAATAGTGTCTATTGTACTGCTATATGCATGAACATGCTTTCACGAAAAGAGCTAGTCTGACAGAAGCATGAAGTCAAGACCCCCTAAAGAGCTTTACAATACTGCTAGAAACTGAAAGGGCAGAGAGGGTCTTAGGGCAAATGTGGGAGTCGTCTAGAATTCATGAATATGATACAGTGGGAAATATCAAAGACTGTCGGGTGGAGGAATGGTGATTTTGTTCCATGGAGTCCTTGTTCACTACAACTACACTGAAGTTCCACTTGAACATCTGCCATCAGTTCCCGCTCACTCTGCTCAGGAGACAGTTGGTGAAATGCAAGTGAAGGGAGGTTATATTCCCTCTTCAGCTGCTATCAGTCCAAGTTTTTCAAGAAAGAATATACTGCTAAGAAGCAGAAGAAAAGCAGAAAGGGAGTGAAATCTGCATACTTAGATAACCAGAAAATGCCCAAATCATTCAGTAAAATCATGTTTTCTCTGTAGGTCAAGAGACCTCAGTTGGTCTGAAATGCAAGCAATTATTTTTTCCATGAATATTAACATTTGTTTTTGTGTTAGGAGAAATTCTTTAAATGAGAATACTTAAAACCAAGAGGACTTTTAAAATAAGAAATATGGAAAACGGACATAGAATAAGTCAGTGTTATATTAATCCATCTGCTTTATAACAGATTGTATAAGGTCAAGACAAATAGGAAATTCATAATTTTGAAATTTACTAATATGTCTTAGTGTAATGCCTTTATATTTAATGTTTGCTCTTTTCTCTTCACAATTATAGCACAGGTAAAGACTTATAAACACCGGATCCCTGATATAAAGTGTATGACATAATATTTAAATATCCTCAGAGAAAACATGCATCTCTCTCTCTCTCTCTCTCTCTCTCTCTCTCTCTCTCTCTCTCTCTCTCTCTCTGTCTCTCTCTCATACACACACACAGCATTTAGCCATGGTCACCAACATCAAAGATACTGAAATAAAAACATCCCCCAAGAAACAATAAAATACGTGTCATGTGTGAATGACTGATATTTAAAGTCTCGTATATTTGATATCAGTGTTTTAGAGTAATAAAAATGAAAACTTGTGAGTTCTTATCACATGTTTGGCATTGGGCTGTATGTGTTTTACTTACATTTTTCTACTTAATTCTTTTATTAGCTGTTGGATCAGTTGTTATTATCCTTGTTATACCCTGGTGAGAGAATGGGTAGAAAATGTGAGTCTCATTTCATCAGGAAGATAGAATTCAACATAGTCTTAAAAGATAAATTTAAATTATGTTTTCAAAAAATAACTTCACAATTATAGTAGGAAATTTTAAAAAACCTCTTTCAAAATTTTATAGAACAAGCAGGCAAGGAACCCAGGAAAGACAAAAGAACACTGTGCCAAACCAGAATATATATTCTTCTCAATTACTTAGGAATATTTAAAAAACTGAACAAATTTCAAAACATTTAAATAATATAAAATATGCTCTTTAGCAATATGCCATTATGCTAGAAGTTAATAGCTTTCCAGATAACTGGAAAGTAACCACAAATTTGAAAATTTAAAAATGTGTGTGTAAATAACTATTGGGTCAAAGAATAAATCATAATGGAAAATAAAAATATGTTTTACTGAATGTTAAGGAAAGCATTAAGTATAAAGCTTGTAGCATAGGGTTATAGCAGTGCTCACAGGGAAATCCTAAGTGATGCATATGTTGGAAAAGAAGCAGAAAAGAATGAATAAGCTTTGCAACTATCTGAAGATGTTGGAAAAAAAATGAAAAAGATAAAATAGAAAAATCTAAAAAGCCTATAAGTAAACCATTGTAATGAAGAAAGAAAAGAATCACTTGCATCTCTATATTCCAATAACTGTAAGAAAATAACTTATTTTAAGGTCCTATTTACAATAACATGTATATTATCTCACTGACTGCTATTGCAATTGAACATCTTTTCAAGTGCTGAAATTTGCCTTTGTGGATTCTCCTCTGTAAATTGCCTTTTCATAGCCCTTGTTCATATTTCTATTTTTGAAAAACTATTACTTTTAGCTTTTCTTTTTATTTCAAGGATACTAAGCTTTCACATTGCAAATATTTTCTCTCAGGCCATAGCTTACTGCACTTTGTTTATGGTGTACACTTGACAGAGAAAATTACTTAATTTTTATTTGGCCAAATTTACCACCATCATTTTTGTATCATTCTTTGGTTAGAATAAGAAAATTTTACTATCATCTTATCATACAGAAATCTTTCCTTCTCTATCATAACTTTTTTGAAACCTTCTAAACTTTAAAAAAAATTTCCTGTGAGATATTTATCCATTTGGAGTTTGTTTTGTTTATGGGTTTTAGAAAATTTGAGTATTTATTTGGGGTTTATCATGATTTTTACAGTAATCATTTTTATTTCTTTTTGTTTTTTTCATTGAGTTGTACATACTGGACACCGTTGCCCATTTTTATAAAAAGTGATATGTCTTTCAAGTTTCCTTTTAATTTATAGGTTTCTCTTCTATACCTTTCTTCTTCCTTAGTTTTTCTGTTACCAAACCTGGAGTCCTGAACCTATAGTTTCCTACAGGCTGATTTTTAAAAATCTGCTCAAGAAAGGGATCAATGTATTTCTCTATCCTCTGAATTTCTCACATATTGGCAGCTGATTTCAAAGCTGGCACAACTACATGTGGGGTTTCAACTCTTTCATCTGGAAGCACACACTGTCTAGTCATTTCCACTGAGATATAAGCAGCTGTTGATGGTTAATGCCTAGACACTTTAATTTATTGGGATGTGAAAAATGATAGTATTCTATGCCTATTATTTCTTTTTTATTTTTAGTTGCAATACTTTTAATGATGTCTACCCTCATCTATTGTTCAGTTAGTTACCCAATTTTATACTCAGATAGGATAGGCAGGATAGATGGTAGTTTCTTTCCATTTGTTTTGCTTTCAAGACAAAATCAATGAACTGATTTCTTTCATTCTCCAAAGAGGGACAATTATTTTTGTTTTTAATATCATAATAAACTCATGGATTTAGATATACTTGATGGACTTTAATTCATTGCAATTATTGTTTTTAATGTTCAAAGTCTCCCAATTTTGACCTATAGGCGCCTCCGAAAGTGAGATTCCAACTTCTTCAATATGACACTGTTAATTTCTGATGACTATTTTACTATTTGATATGATAACAATCTTACACATCCATCTTTCCTCTATACTGACTTTCCTCTATACTGAGAATCCTGGTGCTCAAAGACAAAGAGAATAAATGTAATTAGAATATCCTATAATTGCTCATTTACTTTAATACATAGTGCATATACCACAGTCTCAAGGTAGCTATGCTAATGCTATCAATATAATTACTGATAATTTTTAACATGCTTGTGTTAGCTTTCTGTCTCTGTGACAAACTACCTGAGATAATCAACTTAAAAGAAGAAAATTATATTTTGGCTCATAGTTTCTGAGGATTCAGTCCATAGTCACTTGCTCAGCTGCTTTGAGCCTATGGAAGCACAGTACATAATGGCAGAAGAGGTCTTTCACCTAATGATAGTTTGGAAGTAAAGGGAGAAAAGGAAGCAGAGGGAGAAAACAAGAGGCCAGCGTCGTCCCAATATCTCCTTCAAGGGCACATCCCAACGACCTAACTTCCTTCCACTAGCCCACCTCCTAAAAGTTCCTCCATCTCCTAATAGCACTGTGTGCTGGTGACCAAGCCTATAATACATGGCCTTTTCCAGATGTTGAAGATCCAAACCAGAACAATGCTCTTCCATTTCTGGACCCACATTTTTTTTATAATTGTTCTATATTTTCACTCTTTGATCATATAATCATTTGAACTCTCCCATTCCTATTTGGTCCTCATTGTCTTGGTTGTAAAAGTAATCATAAGTTTAAAACCATCAGCTCCTGTTTTGGTGTCTCTCTAGGCATTTTGGGTATATTAATATTTGTCCCTAGTAGATATGCTCAGGAAGGGTTCATGAGTCTAATAAAAGGTTGTTTCTGCCTTTTATACTTCAAAGCTAATTTGGGGCAATATAAGATTCTGGGTTCATATTTTCTTCTTGAGTATCTTAAACATTATTTGATTCTCCCCAATCATAAGGCACCACTCTCTTAAATTCTAACTTATTTTTCTCTCCTCTAAAAGGCATGTCCTCAAAGGATATTTTCCTATTCTTGGGAGGCTTGTGATATTAATAGAGTATATCCTTGAGTTAATCATTATAGGTCCATCTTTTTATATCTATTGTTTGCTATATTATCATATGTAATTTCATTTCTTTTGTTTATTTCAGGTTAATTTTCTTTAGTTACAGTTTTCAGTATTTGTTTTTTCTTCTTGGCTTTGGTTTTGTTCTTTCATGGCTTCCATTATTTATACCTAGGATTTTCTCTGCTGATCAATATTTGTCACTTTCTCTTGAACTTATTTTACCTCCTCTCCTATTTATTTTGGATTTATAGAATTTTCCTCCTTTTCTCACATTTCTCTTAAGGCTTTATCTATTGTGTTTATTCATTCTTGTGCTCCTTTTAGTTTGGTGTTCATTTTTGAAATTTACTTTTTTTTTTGGCTTACTTTTCTGAGTTTTTTTTCACTTAATTTCTGTATTATTATGATTATAGACTATGCTGCTTTTCATCTTGTATAGTTTTATTAATACCTTTTATCTTTTCTGAAATAGAAGATTTCAGCTTTGATCTGTTTTGTGGGCATATCTTTCTGGCATCTTTCATTGTTCGTTGAGATTTTATTCAGCTTTTATTTCTCTTTTATGTTATAATAACTTTGTATGGGATTTGACCTTAATAATGATCTGTTGTTAATTATTATGTGCAATTAGTTTTCATGTACTTCTAATAGGATACATGACTAAAGGTAGCCTTTCTTAGCACACAAAGCTTTTGGGGCTCTAGCTTTCTTTCAATAATATGTTCATAGCTATAGGGAAATGCTTACTGTGATATTTCTTGATGCTTTTCAATTTTTGGCACTAGCTATGTCTATGAGGATGAAGATTTAGCTCTCTTATACCACCCCAACATTATATAGGATCGCTACCTACCACACATTCTACTTGTGTAAAGTATTGTATTCATTTTCAGTATTTATATTATGATTACTACAAAATGCCTGTTTGCATCTGTATTAGAGTTCTTCATAGAAAGAGAACCAATTAAGGTATGTATTTCATAGAAAGAGATTGATGAAGAAGAATTGGTTCTTGTAATTAAGGAGACTGGCAAATCCCAAATTTGCAGTGAGAATCGGCAATCTGGAGACCAGGTAGATCTGATGGTACAGATGAAGTCCACAGGTAGTCTGCTAGAAAATACTGTCTGGCTTAGGGAAGTCAGTCTTTCTATTCTTTTCAGGTCTTCAATTGGTTGGATAAGTCTCACACTAAGAAGGGCAACCTATTTTACAGAGAATTCACATATTTTTATATTAATCTCATCTCAAAAAACTCATCAAGTTTGCACATGAAATTGGTCATTATAACAGCTGAGCCATAGGTAGAATTTGATTCCTTTCACTTTCATGCACACTTTGTTCTCCCTAAATTGGAATTTACTCTTTTTTTTTCACTCACTATGTTTTCTCTGCATCTTACAGCCTCCCTAGTTATCTATATTTCCTCAGTACATTAAGCACTTATCAGTTATTCTGTCAATTGTCTATTTGTACCGTTTTCCCAGAGCTGTCTGACCTGCCCCTACCTGTTTTCTAAGGTGGCTGCTATGTCCCTGTCTCCCTAAGATCTTTCTTCATCATCTGAAACAATTTCCTAGGGCTGTTATAAAAAGTACCACAAACTTGTTTATAAAGAATAAGAAATTTATTCTTTTACAGATCTGCCTGAGGAAGGAAGTGGTGGTCACCAAAGCTGAGGGTATCCTGGAATTAATTATGCCTTAAACTTTCAACCACCACTTTTTGTTGTTGTTGTTGTTTTTGTTTTTTGCTTTAATTAATTTTTCTTTGCTTGAGTCCTAATCTTCACTCTAATTCCACTATCTTTTTTTTTTATTGGTTGTTCACAACATTACAAAGCTCTTGACATATCATACTTCGAACAATAGTTTCAAGTGAGTTATGAACTCCCATTTTTACCCCAAATACAGATTGCAGAATCACATAGGTTACACATTCACATTTTTACATAATGCCATACTAGTGACTGATGTATTCTGCTACCTTTCCTATCCTCTACTATCCCCCTCCCCCCCATCTTCTCTTTCTATCCCATCTACTGTAATTCATTTCTCTCCTTATTTTTCTTCCAATTCCCCTCACAACCTCTTTTATGTAGTTTTTTAATACCAAATGTCTTCTTTGATATAATGAGAGCAACTAAGAATAGAGTAGGGAGGAAGAGCAGGAAGAAAAGATTGACATTAAACAGAGGCACGAGATGGGAGGGAAAGAGAGAGAAAAGGGGAATTGCATGGAAATGGAAAGAGACCCACTATCTTAAACCTTTTAAGAATCTGTGGTCACAAATTGAGTGACACATGAAATTTCCATAATGCTCATTTCAAATATGGCTTTCCTTTGGGTGCTGAATCACTTAATATCTATCCTTCTGCTTTTTCAGCTTCTTAAATTTTGCTAGTGTAGTCTTCTTTCCCATTTGCTTTACAGTTAATTCTGTAATTTAAAAATTATATTCTATTGCCATTATTGTTACTTCAAAGAGAATGGAACTTAATGTATGTGTTCAATCTGCCAAATTTACTCTTATATTCACTCTTTTATATTCTTCAAGTTATGTGAAATATACCCCAATAATTTTATGATGTAGACAGGCAAGTATCTGTAACACTTAACAGGTAGGAAAAGGAAAGCATATAACACCCACAGAATTGTCCACTATCCCTGGGATTAACCGTGATAAAACTGGATAAGAATCAAGGGTTGTAGACTTTCAGAGAAATTGATGTTCTCTCTTTCCATAGTGTATTTACAAAGTTCTCCATAGCAACAAAAACCTACAGGTGTCTGTCTGTCTGTCTATCTATCTATCTTATCATCTATCTTCCTACCTATGTACCTGTCTTGCATCTAAAGGGATTTATTATAAGGAAATGATTCACATGATAATAGAAGCTGGCAAGTCCAAAGTCTGCAGGTCTAATGTCCTAGTTCAAATCTAAAGGCTAAATACTTCTGTATAAATCACTATATCCCAGGTTGAAGGTCATTAAGTAGGAACATTATGAAGGCAGTGTGCTTTCTTCAGTCTACCAATATAAACCTGAATTTACTAGGAAACACTTTCACAAAATACCTAGAATAATTTTTGACTAAATATCAAGGTACCCCATGGCTCAGTCCAATTGACACATTAACCATGATACACAATTTGCAAAACACATAGATGCTTGGTAAAGAATAACAAACAAAATCAGATCTTGTCTCTCATTCTTTAATTACATTGTTCTGATACAACTGTATCATGTTCCCAAACTGCATCAAAACAACATGAGGTGTTTGCTAAAACTGTATAATCCAGGACAATATAAGAGCTCTTTCAATCAGAATCTGAGGTGGAGGGCCCACAGGGGTAGATTTGTTTCTTAATAAATGTTTTCCAAGTGATCTGATGTACAATAAGGTTTGAAACTCATGGAATAAGACTTCCCTAAAAAAATGATTCAATGAATTTCTTTTTCTTTAGGATTTTTTCTTTCTGTTTTAATTCTTCTCTAATCCTGTTGTCAATGGATAGTAGAAATTTTTTGAATGTGTGACTTTATCTTCAATAGCTATTTATTAAATCTAACAATATCAGTAAAACAACATTTATAATATTCTTCCAAATTAAAAATTGGAAGATAATTTTCAGACTCTTACATAGAGTCAGTGGTCAGCACACATTGGACTCATAATTAAGTAGTCTCCACTGTTAAGACATATGAAATTTACCAAGACAATTTAAGACTCTCTATTCATTGTAAAAAGGCAATAACTTCTGACTAACAATCTTAGAATGTTTTTAATACAAATGTATTATGCATCCAGTAATTTGCTTTACTTTTTCAGTCTATGCAAAGGTCAAAATTTACTTATCTTTTATTTGATAGTGATTACTTCAAAGTTTTAGGAAGTGAAAAATAAGATGAATTAAAATAAGACCAGGTGTGAGATTCTCTCAGTAAAATATACTGCATATTTTAATCAAAATTGTAATCAGAATTACATGTCTAGAGGATCACACTTTAGGGCTAAGAAGAAAATTCATGCCAGGTCTGGGGCAGGTAAAGGGACAGGTGAAACATTGAATGCTAAGGAGTGTCTTGTTTTGCTTTAGATTTTCAGCCATTTGGTTCAATCTGAACACCACATCATCTTCTCAGTTTTTCAGTTTTATTTTTCTCACCGTGGAAGAACCCAGGAAGAGCCAGGATGGGATGTTGTGAATGTGAGTGTTTATGACTTGGAATTGGAATGCCCCTCAGAAACTTCTGTGTTAGGCAGTGGTGCAGTGTTCAGAGGTGAGATGATTGGAGGGCAAGGACTGTAATCTCATAATCAGGGGATTAATCTACTGAGAGCTGAAAGGACCATAAGGGTTGGGACTTAGTTGTAGGAAATAGGTCATCAGGGGTATGTCCTGGAATGAAAAGAAAAGAAATTTCCTTTTTCTCTCTGCTACTTGGTTGACATGACCTGAAGAGCCTTGCACATCTAACACAATTTTTCTGTGTTGGAGCCAGATGACCACATACTGTACCTCTGAAACTATGAGCCAAAACAAATTTTTCTTTCTCTTAGTTGTTTTTTTCTTTTTCAGATATTTTGGTTATAGCAATGAAAAGCTGACTAACACAGTTAGTTTGAATTTTTTTATTAGACCGTCAGTTGGCAAACCTTTTCTTAAAGGGCCAAATAATAAATATTTTAGAGACTTTATGAATTTTCTATAGCAATTGCTCAACTTTCTTGTTTGAAATCTGCCAAGGACAATATTTGAGCAAATGGACATGGCTGTGTTCTGATAGCATTTTATTGTCAGAAACTGGCAATTGTTCAGAAACCATTTTGCCAACTCTTGCTTAGAAACTTCTTAATAGAAGGATTTTTTCCACATATATGCCTTTTTTTTAGGCAAATTTAATTTTTAGTTTAAAATTAATTAAATGTCACTAAAATTTTTTCAGACCTTAAAATTGATCAAATTTGACTAAAAGGAAATATTTGTTCTTTCAATCATATAGCACATAAGGTAAATTTCTGTCTGTGTTGTTGATAACCAGTTTCCTTATATTACTAACAGGTTCTGAGACTGAGGCCCCAAAGTCTCAAATTCTGTGGCTAATTGCAACTAATAACGCC
This sequence comes from Ictidomys tridecemlineatus, assembly GCF_052094955.1. Taxonomy (NCBI): domain Eukaryota; kingdom Metazoa; phylum Chordata; class Mammalia; order Rodentia; family Sciuridae; genus Ictidomys; species Ictidomys tridecemlineatus. Next base: position 203,834,368 of record NC_135478.1, read on the forward strand.
TGTTTACTGGACTTTGGGATGGTAATGCTTTGATCTTTATCTAGAAAAATTAAACGTAGAAATTTAATACCTAAGTAATGTTTTCTAATATTAGTTTTATTCACATTTGTTATTCAAATGAGTTAAAGGTAAAATAGCCTCAAAAAGTTTAATAATGAAGTTGTGTTTTCCATTCCTGAATTTTAATGTTATTTCAGTCAGTTTAAAATTTCTGTGGGAAGAAAATATTGTCAGGAGGAAGCTAATCATCAATTTGCTACAGCTGAAACCAGCACAGCTGGTGGATGAGTGTTTTAATGTATTTCTAGATTAAGCAAGGCAGTTTAAAGAAAACATCATGCAAAAATTCAATCTGCTATGGGTTTAAAATAAAGTCTTCATCTGTGTTGCTGCAGACAGAATAGCTACCTTATGTTTTGTCATATTGTAGTGGATTATCTTTAATGAAGCGTATATCCCCCAAAGCATTATTGTGATATTTCGTGTTTGTCTTGGTCTACACTAATGCAATGGTTTAGGTTTAGTGAACAGAAGAATGGATTTTACTCTTAGTAATGCCCTGGCAGGTTTTCTTTGCTGAAGTTGTAAATGAAAGCAATTCACACACATTTGGAAGGAGACCTTTGCTATTGATTTCAGTGGTTTTTCACGACAATGAGAATGCTGATGTCTAGATCTTGAAAAATTACAAGTCCTCAGAAAGAAAATTCTCCATGTAGTTTTTTTTAAAAAAAAAAAAAACCCAAAATCCATGGGATGGTATGATTCAATTAAAAATAGAATCTCTATCACTTATTTATCATCATCATCATCACCATTTTCATATCATGTATCTATTTGTATATTGATCTATCCAATTTTTATCATTATTATTTTATCTCACTATCTAAATTTCTATCCTTCTGTCTACCTCCCTCACTTGCTCCTTCCCTCCCTCCTTCCCTACCTAGTTACATACCTACAGGAAGACATGCTCCAAAGAGCTATTTTGTCATATGATCATGAGCGTTAATTATTTTATTAATATCTTTTGCTTAACAAAATTTCTGATTTATTGTTTTTGCAATAATAGCAAATTTTATCCAATAAAACAAGTGCTTTGTTAGTTGCTCTTTGGAAGACAAAACACAAAAACATTTATTATTTATTTAGTTAGGAAAACATCTAGAGAGATTAATTTAAAAAAGCAATGCATATCATTAAGGGAAAGGCTGTGATTTCTCTTGTCAAATCCATTTCTTGAAGCTGAGTCTTTTTTCCCCTTCCTTTCCAAAATATTTATACCTTGGATTTTTAAAAAATTTTGAATTCAAAGATTTTGGTGTTTTTCATGTTCCTGTTGCCCTACTGTGGGTTCTTCTATGTTCTCTCTGACAAACTAAGTTATAATCAATCTGAGGACATTCAGTGGTTCTGTCCAATAACCTGTCAACTCTCTTTATTTCTTTCTATCTTTACAAAGGCAGTAATATATTGTGCATGCTTCTCTGTACCTTTCATTTGTAACTTAACCATGATGTATGTGGTGTCTACCGTATGTGATGCAAGATGAGCTATGATTCTTATAGTTTCTTCCTTGTAAGTAATATCTTTTCCTTTTGTCTGCTTTTAAATATTCTCATAAATCCTGTTTTCATACATTTTATTTATTATGCCAATAAAAATTTTGTTAATATTTTCATTTAATTTCTAAATATTTGGCTATTAACACTTAAAATGTATTTTCAGTTATATTTTTTCCTTTGCTTCTGAGCTTCCCATTATATACATATTAAAGTACTTAATGTTTTCTCAGATCTCAGATTTTCTATGATTTTTTTCACTCTTTTTTTTTTCTGTTTCAGTTTGTATGTGTTTGTTCACTTTTCTTAAAATTTTATGATTCTTTCCCCTCTTTCGTGTTCAGTGTGCTTGTAAAGTTGACTGAATGTACTGCTTATCATTTTGTAATTTTTAGTTTTAGCATCCCAAATTAGTTTTTTTGTTTGTTTGTTTATGGTTTACTTTTATCTACTTAAATTCCCTATTTTCTACTAGGTTTTAAAGTAATATATATGTATTAATTAGCTATTAACCATTTTTCAACATACACATTTTTAAACAATATGTTGTACATGATAAATAGATTTGTTTTATTTGCCAATTACAAAATAAAAAATGTTAAAAATAAAAATATGTTTATCATGGTTGTTTTACCACATCTTATCTAATAATGGTAATTTCTGTCTTATCTGGCTTACTTCTGGACTAATGACCTATGGTAGGCTTCTATTGACTATTTCATTCTCTTCTGTTTTCACAATCTTGTAGTGTTAAGAGTGTGTGCTGAATATTACGTGTAAAGTCATTAACCCAGGTAATTCTTTGCTTGTGGAAGAGGCAACTCTCTTTCCCCATAGTGCTGCATGTGTGTGAGGCTTAAATCATGCTAAACTGTAGTTGGACTACGTTTGGGTTGGGTTTTAGCCTTGCTTTGATTTAGTTCCTCATTGGTTACAAATATTTTGAGGGTGGGTTCAGTATTGTTTCCTTCTGCAGAGAATTCTTTCTATGCTACTCAACCTCAAGTCATCAACTTTCTGAAATTTGGGAGTGGTCCCTCTTTGTCATATTCTATGGTGCTAACTAGTTTTTGGGTCACCAAAGAAATGTCTTTTATTTTCTACACTTTATGCTGTGCAGTTCAGGATCTCTCTGTACTGTCTTTCTTCCATTCTGCAGAGGCCTATCTCATAGCCTTCTGCAGCTTGCTGCTCTATCCTAAGAAGTTCCTATGCACCTCAGGGGAGATGTCCCCCAATCCTCCTGCTCTTCCCACAGCCTTTTGTCCTGTGTACTCTGCAGAGATCTGATGCAACAAGAGCTTAGAGGGTCAGTGGGGCTAGCACTCTCTGTTTGGTATTCCTAGTGATTCTAATTGATCATATGGCTGAGTAATATTCCATTGTGTGTATATACCACAATTTCTTTATTCTTTTTTTTTTTCTGCTGATGGGCATCTAAGTTGGTTCCATAGCTTAGCTATTGTGAATTGGGCTGCTAAAAACATTAATGTGCTTGTGTCACCGTGATATGCTGATTTAAAATCTTTTCGATGGGTATTGAGTCAAATGGTAGTTCCATTCCTAGTTCCTTGAGGAATCTCCATGCTGCTTTTCAGAGAATTAGCATCAATTTGCAGTCCTACCAGCAAAATATGACCATTCCCTTTTCCCACATCCTCGCCAACTTTTGTTGTTACTTGTATTCTTGATAACTGCCCTTCGGACTGGAGTGAGATGGAACCTCAGTGTACTTTTAATGTGCATCTCTCTGACTGATAGAGATGTTGAACATTTTCTCATACATTTGTTGATCACTGATATTTTTTCTTTTGAGAAGGGACTGTTCAGTTCCTTTGCTCATTTATTTATTGGGTTATTTGTGGTTATGTTTTTTGGTATTTAGCTTTTTGGTTTCTTTGTGTATCCTGGAAATTAATACTCTATCTGAGGTGCAAGTGGCAAAGATTTTCTCCCATTTTGTAGGTTCTCTCTTCACACACTTGATTGTTTCTTTTGCTATAAAGAAGCATTTTAGTTTGATATCATCCCGTTTACTGATTTTTAAATTTTATTTCTTGTGCTTAGGAGTCTTGTTCAGGAAGTCAGTTCCTATGCGAATACGTTGAAGTATTGGGCCTATCTTTTCTTCTAGTAGGTGCAGGGTTTCTGGTCTAATTCCTAGGTCCTTGATCCACTTAGAGTTGATCTTTGTGGAGGGTAAGACACAGGGATTAACTTTCATTCTATTACTTATGGATTATTTACTTTTCCCAGCACCATTTTTTGAAGAAGTTATTTATTCTCCAGTGTGTGAGGTGACTGTTATTTTGAGAAGGGTCTATTCTGTTCCTTTTCCTGTTTATTGGTGGTTGATTTGTTGCTGGTGGTGGTTTTTTTTTTTTTTTGGTGTTAAACTTTTTGGGTTCTTTGTATATCCTGGAAATTAGTACCCTATCTGAGGTGTATGTCTAGTATGAGGTAACTGTATTTATGTGGATCTGTGTCTGTGTCTGTGTCTTCTATTCTGTTCTAGTGGTCCTCTTACCTATTTTGGTGCCAATACCATGCTGTTTTTTGTTATTATAGCTCTGTAGTATAATTTGGGGTCTGGTATTGTTATATGTCTTGCTTCATATTTTTTGCTAAGAATTGCTGTAGGTATTCTAGGCCTCTTATTTTTCCAAATGAATCCTATGACTGCTTTTTCTATCTCTGTGAAGAACATCATTGGAATTTTGACAGGAATTGTGGTAGATTTGTGTAGCACTTTTGGTAGTATGGCCATTTTGAAAATATTATTTTTGCCTATCCAAGGTCATGGGAAATCTTTCCATCTTCTAAGGTCTTCCTCAATTTCTTTTTTAGTGTTCTGTAGTTTTCTTTGTAGATATGCTTTACCTCTTTACATTTTACCCCATAGTTCCACTATGGAGGAACAAAGCTGGGAATCTCTTCTAAGAAGAGCGCATCACTTTCTGGAATTGTCTTAGATTTCTTTGCATACTTAGCTCTCTGGGTTGGAATTTTAAATTAAAAAAAAAACTATGATGAAAAATGTAGTTTATCCAACTCATTCCCATTGTGAGAGAATGAAATGGTCTCTGTATGAGTTTGTTAGGTCTGCTGTAATAAATACCACAGACTGAATTATTAAAACAATTTTTTTTTTTTTTTTTACAATTCCGAAGACCAGAAGTCAAAGATACAGGTGTGGGAAGGGTTGGTTTCTTCTGAGGTCTTTTCCCTTGGTTTATAGATGGCTTTCATCTTCCTGTGGCTTCTTCACATGTTCTCCCTGTGTGCATGTCCTAATCATAAAGATACCAGGCTTATTGGTTTAAGGTGTCCTTATGACCTCATGTCATCTTACTTCCCTCTTTAAAGACACTATCTCCAAATACAGTCACATTCTGAGGAAGTCTGTGTTAGGACTTTAATATGTTAATTTTTCTTGAAACACGGTTTTGCCCATAACCGTCTCTTTGCAATCTTCTTTAATTTTAATCTTTCCAAGTCACTTTGCTTTAGGCAATTCTCTCTTGTACATCATAAAGTTGTATCCTTACAAGTTGGATGAGTTAACCACATTTACATTTTTTGATTTGAATGCTAAATTTGACCATAGGTCTATAATATTTTATATTATGTATTTTAGTAAATATGTGAATGTATATATTAGAATATATATAATGAATATATATAATGAATATATATATAATGAATATATATATAAAGAATATATATATAAGAACCCTGCTTTGCACAATGCCATTTATCAGCTTTCTATCCCTCTCCTTTTTTCAATTTTTGGAGTTCTAGGATATTTAGGGAAGTTTGTGTTTTCATTCTAGAGGTTATTTTTAAGTTAGTATCCTTAAATAAAGTAAGTGATGCTATTTTACTTTTGCTGTCTATGACAAGAATAAATGTAGACTAGAAACTATTTTTTTCCTGTCTCCCTTTTTGATTTTGTATCATCTAATTTTGTCCCATGGTAGGTATTTACTTAGTGTGCTATTTGTAGTTTTAAATATGCTAAAGCTTTGTCGATTGAAACAATATTTCATTCCAAGACATAACTTAGGAGGTAGTCAGGGAATTTATTATGTTCTCTCTTCTTCTTCTCACCCAATTTTGATTTTGTGCTAGTTTCATATTGCTATATCATAATCTCTTTACTATTCTTTAATCCTATTCTCATTTTTTAGTCTCAATTTTATTCTCACATATAATTGTTGTCCACTATCATTCCTTTCAACAAAGTTTCTTCAACAATTTCTTCATTATGTGGAGCTCATCCTATAATAAATACCCAGAAAGGTCAATTGAATTATTCCCTGAGCTCTTTAAACTTAATGGGGAGCTTACATTAAAAGAAACATGTAGCTGGATGAAGTAGGTCAATAGAGGTTGTGCCTTTGGGGTTTATAATTTGTCCCTGGTTCCTTGCTTGCTTTCTCTGCTTCCTGGCTACCCAGGGTGAGTAGATTTCCTCTGCCAAGTTCTTCTGCCATGATGCTTTGCCTCAATTTGGGGCCTGAAGTGATGGAGCCAGCAAACCATGAACTGAACCTCTGACACTATAAGTTTAAAATAAACTTTTCCTTCTCTGATTGGTCTAATCAGGTGTTTCAGACACCATGATAAAAACCTAACTAATAGAATTCTCCACCCCTAAATTTTCAGATAGTTCTTTCTCAGGTGATCTAGCCAATTCTGCCATTGTGGGGAGTCATTGGCCATGCTTGCAAAGTTTAGTTAATTTTATATTTCCTCTATCTCCTACATTTGCTTAAAAAAGTAGTACTTTTTCCTCCTTCATTATTCATGTTGATTCATATTATTTTCTGGGGATATTGAAAAGATTTAGTTCTAAGAGAACATCATAGTTCTTATGGAAAGCTGTCACCCTTTGAGCCTTCAACTTCAATAGTGATAAAACAAATATTTGTATAATGTAAGTGACAGAAGATTGTGCACAATTATATTCAAAGCCACCTAATGTCCTTTAAACATTCATGTTTTGGTGTTATCCTGTAGAGCCACTTGGTAATTATTAGCTAACCTTATACTATTTTTAAGCAGTGTCCTAAATCTTCCATGAGTTGTAAAGAATATTCTTTGTACATTGTTTGGCTTTCATAGTGTTCTTTTATTTTAGTGTCAGAGATGTTTTGAAATATGATACAGAGGGCTAAATAACAAGTGTTGAATCTCATATTCTAGTTACAGCATTGTTATCCTTGTTGCTTTATTTGGTGAAAGTTGTTTGATCTCTAGGTCTTTGAAATTTTTTTGAAAAATGTTGGGTTAAATTTTTCTTATTGTGTCCGATTACTAATGACAATGAAAAAAGGAAAACTCTTAAAAAATCGTATCATATTGTAATCAGAGAGATGATGAATGCAGACATTAGAATCAGACCATCTAGGTTTCAATCCCAGCTCTGTCATTTACTTATGACCTTGAGAAAATTAGTTAACCTCTCTTAGCTCATTTGTAATATAAATATAATAATTACTATCCCCTGTGTTGTTAAGATTAATGAAATAACAGATAACACAATGCATGCTAACTCCTTTGGGGCTTGTGATGCATCAGAAAGAGAAATCTTGGCTTGACATCTTTGAAGATTTTAGCCACAGTGACACAGACAACATGAGGACTGGATATGATTTCAAATATTTATTGAATGCCTCCTAGGTACTGAGGCATCATGGACATTGCTATGATAGCACAGTAAACAAAATATCCCAAATCCTGTACTCATAGAGTTTACACTGTGGGGATTACGTGTATCATACCTTTTCTTAGTAATTTCTCTCTCTTTTCATATATATATCACACACATACACACATATGTATATATATATGTATATATCTACATATATAGTATGCATATATCTATATATCTACATACATACTATACATATGTGTGTTCGCGCGCATACACACACACACACATACACACACACACTGGCCCAAGTAATTGGAAAGTCCAAAATCAGGTGTAAGTGGATCCAGCCCCAAGTTCTGTTATATCATTAGGTTTCTGTCTTTGTGTTTCTCCATCTTTCAGATTTTCTCTTTCAACTTTTCTCTTTGCTAACTTGACTTCGATAGGCTGTCCTGCTCTACTTGACAGAAAAGATCACAGCCAGTGGCTTCATACTTTTGAGTTTTCATACCTCAGAGGAAGAATGAACTTCTCTTTCAAAGGTGGTCTCTAATGGGTCGTTTTCAGTCCACATCACATGCCTTTGTGAACCCATTTCTGAGGAATAAAATACTTCGAAAGACTTTTTGGGATGTGGTCTCTCACTGCACACAGGAAATGGAACCTGGTCTCATATCAATCACAAGAAAAGAATTTCCAATAGGAAAACAGAGTTACTTTAGTTACAATAGGAAAGCAACCATGACATAGATTTTCAAGCTATTAAAGTTTAGTTAACATACTGAACTAAATGTAAAAAACTTAGGCAGCTTAGATTGATAGAGTAATTTATTTGGGCACTCTTAATCTTTAATACTAATTCGTTTGTATGTGTGGAGCTCTAGTTATACCTTCATCTGAAATACCAAGGCTATTTTTTTCATTCAAGATTGAAGAAGGTCATCAAACTGACTAATTTTATGGGGGAAGAAAGATGATAAAGAATGAATGATACTCTTCATTCTAATTCACAAGTGTAATTGCTCTTTGCTGGAACCATTATTTTCACTGACACAGTTTTCATAAATGTTTGCTGCATGTTCATTTTATATGTGTAGTTTACTGGAAGATACATAAACCTGGATATTTGTGTTTTTTTCCTGGTAGAATAACTAAATTTTATGACTTTTGAATAAATTTTTCTCTATTGGTGTTTGTTTGATCATCTTCAATAGGGAAAGGGTGTACTGCACTATTTGTTAATTCCTTCAGCACATAACTTCATTATTTATCTATCTGGACGTATTCTATGTGCTGGGCACAAAGTAATAATACACAAAATGTTCCCAGCGTGTTGAACATACTATTGAAATATAATGTTGAATGGTGTAAGTACTCTAAACAAGATGAATGTAAGGCCCATGATGTGAAGGACCTTCTCTATCTCCTCTACTTCTACATTGCCAGACACAGAAGTAGTGCCCAGGACAGTACCAGGTCAGCAGTGCTCAGTAAGTATTTGTTGGCTTACATGAACAAATCAGCAAATTGACTTGTTTTCAAACACCCTAAGCTATGCTATGATTTTGATATTAGGTATCCCAAAAGCTCATGTGTGAGACAATGCAAATAAGTTTAGAAGTGAAAAGATTGGGTTATGAGAGTCTTAACCTAATCAGTGCATTAACTGATTAGGGATTAACTGAGTGGAACCTCTAGGCAGGTAGGGTGTGGCTGGGGAAGCTGGTCAATGGGGGTGTGCCTTTAGGGTTTATATTTTGTCTATGGTGAGGAGAGCACTGTCCCCCTTCCTTCTCCTTCCCCTTTCTGATGCTGTATCCTGAGCCGCTTTCCCCCACCACACACTTCTGTCATGATGTCCTGCCTTACCTCAGATCCTGAAGAATGGTGTTGGCAGTCTAAGAACTGAGACCTCTGAAACCATGAGCCCCAGAATAAACTTTTCTTCCTCTAAAATTGTTCTTGTGAGGTCTTCTGGTCACAGCAATGATAGAGCTGACTAAAACAACCTGTTTACCAAGGATTGAAGAAATTCAGTGATTTCAGAATAAATTGGTAAAAACTCTTTTTTTTACTAAATTTTAAAACAAAGAACCCAAGTCATAATGGTTATAGTTTATGGGTCAAGCTCACTGGGCTATGATGCCCAGTTGTGTGGTCAAACACTGGATGAGATATTTTTGTGAAGCTGACTTTAAGTAGAGGTTATTTTTGATACAGGCCTCATCTAATCAGTTGAGGATGTTAAGAGTAAACAATGAGGTTTCCTGTAGAGGAAGGATTGTTCCAAGATTCTAACACAGAAATGTCACCTGATTTCCAGCCTGCTGGCCTACTCCACAAATGTGGAACTCAAGACTCCAACATCAACTCTTGCCCAAGTTACCAGCCAATCTGCCTGCTAACATGAGTGGCAGTCCATACAATTTAGTGAACCAATCACTTAAAATAAATTTTCTCTTTCTCCTTTTCTTTTCTCTCTCTTCTCTTCCTTTCTCTGCATATAATTTATGCTATTTCTCTGGAGAACCCTGATTGTGTGAAATTGTTTTAAAAACTTTTTAACTTCCTGCAATTCAATGCATTGTTAGTGGATAGAGGATATTTTGTTTTGTTTTTAATTAATTTCAATTTTCTTTAAATTCTGAGACTTTCAACATACTTGGTCAGTTTCCTCTGCTAATTTGGAATATGTAGGTAAAAACAAATGGAAATTTTAATGGAAGATGCAGTATGATTAACCTGAGGCTAGTTGAATTATAGCTCTTGCAACATTATTTTCATCCATCCCTTTAATAATTTTCTGAATCTAGGTTAATATTACAGACAAGCTTGTGGGAAGCAACAACACAGCAGAAAGAATTCTCAGTTGCAAATATAAACAGCTTTGGGGACATGGAAGGAGGAAGAGAAATAGAGGTGAAGAGTCATGCTTTGCTAGAATCCTCAGGTGAGAAGGATAACAGAAATAAATTATAATATACTCAAACATTTTATTGCATATGTTCTTGCTCACCTTCTCCCTATGTTTAACACTCAAATAAATATAAGAATCATCAAAATGACAGAATCTTAAGGTGGTTTGGGGAGAAAATTGGAATACAACCACATACTCAAATTATTCTTTCAAAATAGTTTGTCTTAAGCAAAAGAGGGAATCAAAAAAAAAAGAGAGAGAGAAAGAGAAAAAGAAAAAAACAGATTTTTTTTTCTAAAGGGAAAATGAATTTAAAACTTTCAACATGAGACATTGGAAAGTAACTTGTGGGAGGTTGAGGGGAGGGGGGATCTAGTGATTGCTTTACCTCTAGGCAAGTTGCATGTTTTGAGGCACATTTTGGAGCTTTCTCACAGGGAACAAGAGTCCACAGGTCTCCTCAGATACCCATTTTAGAATTAAATAATTCCTACTATTTAGAATTCTTCCTTTTATCTAACATAATTTTTCTCTTGTTCTGGTCCAAATTGGAGTTGGAGAGAAGCTGGTGATTATTCCCTGTGTGAGAGCCCTTTGTGTATTTATAGATTGTTATTAAATTGGCTCAAATCAACCTTTAATCTTCATGCTGAATAATATCCATTCTCTTGACCTCCCTTAATAGTTCTTTTTTTTCCAAACCTTTCAATCACGATTTGGACCTTTCTACTAAACCAACTCCTTTTTCCTCTCCCTGCAGAGCTGTGGAACACTGAGCCAGAGAGAGTATTTTTGGAAGAGTAGGAGTTTGATGAAAAGATTTCATCCTTTGTATTTATGTATATGTGTACCTTTCTTTACACAATAGATATTGAAAATAACATTTTTGCAAATCAAATGGTATTTTAATAGTCTATGAAACTTACTATTTAAAGGATGTAGTGAATCTTTTTGAAGATGAATATTTTTGTTTAAAAAATGCATAAAGAGAGATGATTTATAAGAGTTAGATTTTTTAATTTTTTTGTTTACATAGAACTTTCTTAATGCAGGGCTCATTTCCATTCTCATGTCATCCTTGTCTTTTTGTTAAACAGCAATTCTGTAACCAATTTCTGCTTGTGGATCATTATGTTGTAGTTTGTTTTTGAGTGCTGCATTTGCACAAATAGCTCAGGATTTATTTGGCACCTATGTTAATGATATTTGTAAAAATGTGAAAAAATAAATTGCATTCTGCTCTTAAGGATATTACAATCTAGAGGGAAAGATAAAGCACACACAAACAATTAAGATATAAATTGAGAAGAATTGAAGTGTTTTAAAGTGGGACACTAAGAAAGGGAGAGAGATCTGGAAACAAGATTTTTGGAAGAGGTTGCATTTGAGGGAGTTCTTGAATGTGGTGTAGCATTTATTCAGGTAGAAATAAGGAAGGTAATTACTAGCAGAAAGAACTGTCTGAGAAGAGCAATGCACCAGGGAATGCCCGGTGAAGAATCAATTTTTTAAAAGAACTGAAGAAAAGGCCTGAAAGAAAGTTCAGGAAATTGCTTGATGTTCCCTAGGAGAGTAAATTTATAGTATAGGCAATATGTACGATATGAGCAGTTTTAATGGGGGTACAGTGAGGCTAATGTAAGAATGCAACTAATATATACATAAAATGCAAGTTTTATGTCTACCCAGAATCTAATCACCAATCCTATTTGGGGGGCATCCTCTATTTTATTGTGTTAATTAGAAGCTAAGTTCAGCCTCCCACTAAGAAAACTAAAAACAGGACAGATATTTCTTCTCTTAAAGAAGAAGACACATGGTCCTAATTTGGTCATTAGAAATACCTACACAATTCTTTGGTTTATGAGATTAACACAGTAATATAGTTACATATAGAATCCCATCACATTGATGATGTAACCAACTAGGGTAGTTGTGGGTCAGGGTCCAGTGACAGTGATTGTGTCCTCCTCCTCTGACTTTTCTTGTGACATTACTTTGTGTCCCCCAATTCTCTGGCCTTCTTTGGATCTTCCTGAACCTGGTTCTATAGATTTCTTGATATTCTGTGCATGATTCATTTTCTGCTTACATTAGCTCACATCAGTTTCAATGGTTTGTAGTGACTGAAACGTATTCATCTAGAATCTCCACAGAGTGGAGTAGAATGGATAAAGACAAGAATGTCGCATGGCATTTCCATCACCCACGTAGAAAGTGATGCCACTCATGTTAGGACAGTGTTGATTAGGATGGAGGAAGGGGTGACATTTGTTAAGATATGATAATGGAATAAGAGATGAGTTTGAACAGCTTGCTACCCGTCACCATTTCATTGCGGAGACTGGTCATAATCTGGCTAGTAAGGTGAACATCCTGGCTGTTTTTCTGCAGAACATGTACTATGCTCAAGCAGGGTTGACTCACTTAGTATGTTGTATAGTAGTATGTTGCTACTAGCTGGAATGTGGAATAATAGAGTCGTAGAATGTAAAATACTAGTAACATCTAGGGGGAAGTGACTGAGCAAGCAGCAGCAGAATGTTGAAGGAAGAAGTTGTAGAGAGAAGATGATGATGATTGGATATCATGTAGTTTTACTTCTAGCCCTAGTTTATTACAGGGTGCCACATATTGGTGTCTTGATCTGTTTAGTATTGACAAGAAAGAATATCTGAGATGGAGTAAGTTTTAAAGAACAGAAATGTATTTATCACTATTCTAGAGCCTGAGAAGTCCAAGTCAAAGATGTGGCAGGTTCAACTGTCTGTATACAGCTCTCTGTGCCCCTAAGGTGGCACCTCGATGCTACACTCTCCAGAGAGGGGGATCCCTTTGTCCATACATGGCCAAAGGCATAGAAGGGAGGAAAGCAAACACTGCCTCCATCAAGCACCTGTATAATGGCATCAATCCACATGTGAGGACAGAGCCCTCACATAACTCCCTCTCCTTCCCCAGGCCACACTTCCCAACACTGCTGCATTGAGGATTCCGTTTCAACATGAAATGTGGAGGGGACAAAAGCACTCAATAGTGATCTATGTCTTTATCCCTCCCTTTTTTGTTCCCTCCCTCTCCTTCTACTCTCCCTCGGTCCTTCCCTCTCTTCCCTTTCCTGCCTTCCTTCTACTTCATACAGTAGTAATCAACTTTTATAGTAAGAAAACCAAAACAACCCCCCAAACACAAGCACCTACAACTCAGGTATTGGCTAGGGTCCTGTGGTCACTGTGAGAACTGGACAACATGGCTTAAGAACTCCACCCCATGCTCTGTCTCCACAGCTTTCCAAAAGATTTCTGTGCAGGCAAAGCACCTTCTTATTGTCTCACCATACTTGTTACCAACTTTTTTTTTTTTTTTTTGTCTAGAGCTTTCTTCACTGACAACTATTCTGTCCATTCTCCAGAGGAACAGCCTCTCCTTCTGGTTTTAACAGAAACTTAATTCTCATAGAACATTTATATTACATTGGAATTTTTTCCCCTGAATGAGCTGTATGTCATCTGAAAGGGTTTTTCTGAACTGTGAAGACACCTCAAGATTTCTCTTGAGATTTCCTTTTTCAAAGTACTTCTTAGCCTCTCAAATTAAGTTTTATCTCCCTCCCATTCCACCTCTCCTCTTCCTCCTATTCTCGTCATTCTTCTTTCTTCCTCTTGGTTCTGCTATCTCTAACTTCTTCTGGAATATTAAGCTTCTTCTCCTCCTGGAAAACAACAGTGATGTAACCTCTTGGTATAAACTGACTTATATCCTCCGAGTCTTACTTTTATTTCATATACATATCAGGTAATTTTTTCCCCTATTTTTTTTCTGTAAAACAGATCCTATTGTCAGCTATTAGGTTTTTTTTTCTTTCTTCTTATTGATTGCACATACTATAGAGATGTCATTTATTCATATATTTACATATTACAAATGACAAGTCTTTATCTAGTGTATATGCAATTATTTCCATATTTCTGCATATTTTTTAAAAAGTAAATTAGATCTTACTATATATATATATGTATTGTACCATAAATACCTTATGATATCAGTAATGGGATATCCTAGACATTAGTAACTCCATGTTGGTTCTGGAACTCCATCTTGACCTGAAAATGAAATATAAACTGCCAAGAAAAGGATACATAAGATTCCTGTTTCAGTAATCTCCCCCATGGTCCCTGAAACAGAAAAAAATCATTGTTACCCAACCACTTGCTCCCAAGGTCAATTCCAGCTTGCTTTTGTTCCTTGTCCAAAGATAGATAAGCTTCCATTCAAGTGATGCTGGCTGCTGTACCACCCGACTGGGCAGCCTAGAAATCTATTCCTGTCAATAAATTTTGCTTATTGAGCGTGAGACCCTGTCTCAAGAGATTTCTTTGAGTGTTCCATCCCAACAATATGTTCAATACATGTATCTTCCTTATATTATAAATGTATGCAGATTTTAACCGCTTATATATTAATGACCAATGAAATTATTTAAAAATTTTCATTTAAATGAACAATGCTTCAACAAATATTCCTGTCTCTATATATTTTTGCCTTTGAGTGTTTCCAAGGGCTGGATTGCTAAAAATAAAACTACTTGATTATTAACTTAATCCTCCCAAAGAGTTGTACTAATTTATACTCCCATCATAACTCTGAGATTTCTATTTTCTACATCCTAGAAAACATTTAATCATTTAAACTTTGGTTAAAATATCATCTTTGCCAGAAGATGATATATTAACTTCATTTTTATTATGATTTGAACTGAAATGTCCCCAAAAGCTTATGTGTTGAAGGATGCTTCTCAATGGAGTAAAGTTCAGAGGTGGGGATTTTAGGCAAGGATTGGATCATGAGATCTCTGAACTCATCAGTGGATTAGTCCATTTGATTGATTAATCAATGGATCTATCAAATGAATTAAACCATTGATAGCTAAATGGACTACTGGGAGATGGGTCTTATTTGGAGGAAGTAGATTACAGGAGGTATGACCTGGAAGAGTTTATCTTCTCAGCCTTTTCCTTTGTTTCTATCCTTCTCTACTTCCTGGTTGTCATAAGCTAAGCAGCTTTCCTCCGCCATGTCCTTCTGCCATGATATTTCTACCTCGGAGACAGCAGACGGTAAACTGAACCTTCTAAAACTGTGGCCAAAAATAAACGTTTTCTCTAAGATTTTCTTGTTAGTTATTTTGGTCATAGTGACACAAAGCTGACTAACAAAATTTTAACTTGTATTTTCTTAAAAACAAGAGTTTAATTTTATGTAAATATTTATTGTGTCCTCCCACACAATAATGTCTCTCCATTTATTCAGAATTTAAAAATTATTTTTCAATAATCTTATTTTTTTATGCAAGTCTTGATTATTCTGTATGCATATCTTCCTTAAGTATTTAGCAATTGCTAGGGAGCTGAAAAGCTATGGCCGATAGGGGAGTCAATCTTGTTTCTGGCTATTTTGCTGGATTCTTTTAAATGATTTTAGTCTAAGTGTTTTTCTGTAATTTTATCATTTCCTTGACAATGATCCTTTTATATTATAAAATGTAATTTGCATACAAGGATGTTTACAGCATAAATATACAATGGATTGAAATTTTATAAAATATAAATGTAACCATTTCACAAGTTAAAAAAAAAATGGGTTTGAAAATTGCCAGCATCCAGACCCCTTTTGTGTCATTTCCTGATTACATGTTTTACTTGTGTATTTACTATCTTGAAATATAATTTTTAGATCATTTTTTAAAATATACATCTTGACCTTGAATTTTATCCATGAAATTTGGAACTAAAAACCAAACCAACAAAACCAGATATTTTCTTTCTTGTTTCAGATGATTTATTAGTTTCATACGCTGGAAATATGTTACCATGGAATTTTTAGCTAAAAATTTTACATTTTTTCTCTACATATCTGCATTTATGGGCATTTTTGCACACATTAAAAGATATACAATTATATAGAGAATAATGTAAATATAAAAATAATGTAAATAGCAGATATTTGTAAGTTAATTTGATAAATTATTTGTTTTTTAGCACACATTTTCAGATTTTGGTACTGACTGGGTACTTATTTTAAAAGTCTTCCTATGAGGGGTGAATATTCAAATATTTTTCAGCTCAGTATACAAGGTCTTAAGTATATTAGGTTTGCATATAATTCTCAAATATTTGTTCTCTATAAAGTTTATATTTTATTTGCATAGGACACAGGTATTTCAAAGTTAAAATTTTCTTTTTTATTAGCAATTTCCAAAAATAAATCACTGTAAACCACCCGCTGTTAGTACAAGGTCATTTGGGTTAATCAGATTTAAATGGGAAACAGAGCTCAGACACATCTTGTGAATTGTGAAGAGGCTTTGTAATCAAGATGTAAACACTAAATTCTATAGAACTCCCCAAAACACCAAAAATCATTATTTTGATTTCCTCCTTTCCAATATTATCATCAAGATGCAAATATATGGAACTTAGTATTTTCTAATTATAACTTATTAATCAAGAATTCAAAAGCAGCTGTATTTGGGGAGTTTGCAGGTAGGTCTTAGTCAATCTTGGATCTGCAAAGCTCAAAGTAAAGAGAGCACAATCACAGACACAAGGATTAGCTCAGGTTTACTCCCACCTGACTGAGATAGCGGGCCTTCCTGGGTGATGAGGGCAGCTAGGAAGAATCTTGGCCCAGGAAAAGCTGGAGAGAGCAATGTGCTGAGAGTTCATTCTCCATCTCCACAGAGTGGGAACAGATATTTGCATGTCTTCATCCGTAGATACAGAGAGGTTGTTTCATGAAGCATTGTTGTTAAAGACTTTCCCTCCATCAAAGTATTCCTAAGAGGAAGAGATAGAGCTGGGTCTTTAAATGCAACCCTAAGCTTTCCTCCATGAATGGGAGCATTTCTTTAATAGCTGACTTGTTATTTAAAACATTCATTCAAATGTTGTGGTAGAGGATATCCATGTTTATTTTAATTAAAAGGCTTTGAATTATTTGATGCATTTTTTTTTTTGGCCAGGAAGAAAGTGGTATTCTACATAGATTTGGGTTTTCCCTGTAGTTTTCAGAACCACATTTGAATATCAATTCATCTTGATGGTCATTTTTCAGTTTCTGATGGAACTACTCTCATAGCCCAATGTTGTAATAACCAACAGTTGTGAAATGTTTGTTATGTTCTAGACCCTATTCTGAACTCATTAAATATATTAACTTATCCTACCCAGAGGTGAAGGATAGGTCTACTCAATTTTTATTTTGTGGATAGAGAGAATTATCCTTATGTTATGGAAACTTGTACCAATAAAATTAGGATAAAGTATTTTGAGGACTTTCTTTTTTTTTTATGTTTGTCAATTCTGTCCTTGGCCCTACTCTAAAAAGAGGATTTGTACTGCTTAAAGCAATTCACATTGCCTAATACCAGTGAATATTCTGTCACAGATTCATGTGCAAATTAAACCTTACATGGCAGTTTTGAGTTCACATCTCTTTTCAATTTTGCATGTTTTCATTTTTATTAAATATTTTGTATCTTTTACTCATACAAATCATTTAGGTATAAACTTAGTAACTACTGACATTTGGTAAATTTCTGCCTTTTCATCACTTTATAATAGTGCTATTTTATTTTTGTTTTTTAGATTTGGGGTCAAATGGATTGGATTGGTAAGGTTCGAGACAAGTGAAACCTAATGTGATTGAAGTGATATTCAGTAACTTAGATCTCCCATAACAAGAAGTGTACAACTAATGTAACCAAATGTATAAATGAATACTTTTTACAGTATATGAAAAAAATTGGTATATAAATGAATTGACTTGCATGCCCACTGCAGATTTAGTCTAGTTTTCATCTAGGTCTTTATTCAGGGTCAGTGGATATGTATGTCCTGCTAGTGGAAAAGGTGGCTTTCATACTAATTGAGTCTTTAAAAGTAATATCAAGAGATAGTAAATGAATGGTTGGTTTACTTGACCACTTTTGCATATGAGTAAAAGTGTTTAGTAAGACTGGCTTAATGAAGCAAAAATCTGAGTTGAAGATGTAGACTATAGACTATAGCTGAGACAGTATGCCAAAGACAGTAATAGTTTGTAATATAAATGAATACTTTCAGCATCTTAAAGACATTAGTATGCATCCTACACTTTCCTTTTGCTTTAAATACTTAAAAACATTACTGTTTATTTCTGTGATATCTGCAAATTTCTTTATAAAACCTCTAAAAATTTAACATTGGTATTTATGGTAAATTTTGTACCGATTAGAATCCAAAATAATTTTTGATAAGACCATGTCATGGTTGAATATGTTTTCCTTGATTTTTTTTCTTTTGGTGGCAAATAGGTATTGACCCCAAGTTAGCTCTACTACTGTGCTACATTTCAGCCTTCTCCTCTTAAGATTTGTCTTGAGACAGGATCTCACTATGTTGCTGATGCTGGCCTTGAATTTTTGATCCTCCTGCCTCAGCCTCCAAGTCTCTAGGGTTGCAGTTGTGTGTCACCACACCTGACTTTTCCTTGATTTTAATGGGTTTCTTATAATAATGAATTTTAAAGGGACATTTAGAACATGGAGATGTCAAACAGGGATTTGGCAAAGAGAATCTAATACTACACTCAGACACATAGTAAGTGCCCAAGAAACTAACCAAGTTCTAGATGATGTCTGAGGCATTGGAATTTTTGCAATGAATGAGCAGATAAGATTGACACTTGACACTTGCATACTGGGGGAGAGAAATGTATGAGAAGCAAAAAAGTAACACATATCACATTTTAAATATTATGAGCATAATGGAGAAAATAAACTAAGAAAGAGAATAGGGAGTTTTGTTAAGTGGTGAATTTTGAAATTTCAAATAGAATGTTTAGGAATGGCCTTTTACAACTTGCCATTTTAGTAAAGACCCAAACAGGTGAATGATTCTTGTAAATATCCATTGGAAGGGCATTTCTGTCATGAGAAACAGCAAATTAAAATGTCCCGAGATCAGAACTCCTACAGCACATTCCCAAAATAGCACTCTGCCTTACAAGTTGAAAATAGTCTATGGGTTAGGGTGGCAATAAATCAGGTGAGAGATGATCTTGGAGAGAAATATATGATTTGGAATTTGTTTTAGAAGGAAGTGCTAGTAAGATTTGCTAATGAATCAAATGTGAGATGTGAGAGTTAACCATGAGTAAGAGGTATGGCTTATGCCCTCAAATGCTTCATGCTGCACTTACTGAGATGAAAAAATTTCAGGAAAATATTCATGGAAGAGTGCTAGATAAGCAAGCTTTGATTAGCCTGTTGGAATTTTCCAGGAGAGAATTAGAGTGTGGAAATAAAGGTGTTTTAGGCAAAGGGATTATTATGTGCAACAAAATTGAAACCTGACAATAATTATTTGGGGAATGCTGAGATGCTCAGTGTGTTACAAACAGAGTTTGGATCAAGGTGAAATCCAGCCCATTGCCTGTTGCAGTAAGGCCCATGAGCTATATAAAATGGTTTTACAAATCAAAAGAAGAAGAGTATTTTGTGACACATGCAAAGTATATGAGATTCACATTTCAGTGTTCATAAAGAAAGTTTAGTTCAAATACAGCCATGTTCATTCATTTAAGTATTATCTATGGCTGCTTTTGCACTAAAATAAGAGTTAAATAGTTGGACAGAGACTGCAAAAGTCAAATTATTTGCTAACTGTCCTTATAGAGAAAAAATATTATCATTGTTCTGTGCACATAAAGGGAGTCAGAGTAGTAAAAATGAAATATTTTTTGGGGGGCCAGATTGTGTTGTACCTTGTGTGTCTTTCTAAGAAGTTAGGTATTATAATTAAGATCTGGAATGTACCCTGAAAAAATCGTGATTTGAAGGCATGATCTCCAATGCAGCAAAGTTCAGAGTTCAAGCAAAGATTAGAGCTCTGATCTCATCTGTGGATTCATCTATTTTCTAGATGAATCCTGGGTGATAACTATAGGCAGATGGAGTAAGTAGGTCACTCAGAGCGTGGGCTTGGACTATATCTGTTCCTGGCCCCTTACTCTTTCTCTCTTTCTGTCTCTGCTTCCTGGCTGCCATGAGCTGATCAGCTTTCCTCTGCCAAGCCCTTCTATCATGCTATTCTGCATTACCTTGGGCCCAGAGCAATGGTGTCAACAAATCATGGTCTAAAACTATGAGCCAAAATAAATCTTTCTTCTTATAAGTTGTTCTGGTTAGATATTTCAGTTACAGCAATATAAAACTTGATTCCATAGAAAATAGAAAGCCATTAAAAGTGAATATATTCTGAAAACACCACAAATAATATGAAAAAGTTTCTAACTCAACTCAATTTCCAAATGGAGAAATAAATACTGAGAGCTTGCCGAGAGCTTCCCAGCATTTCAGCATGAAGACCAGGCAAGGATTATAAGTGTCTCCATTCCCAGAACCATAAATTTACTCCTGTTTCTGATCACCTATTATGAGACTTCTCCATGCAAGAAAGACTCTGCAAAAATTTCTTTTTTTTTTCTTTTAGTTGTCAATGGACACAATACTTTTATTTTATTTTATTTTTATGTGCTGCTGAGGTGCCTCATGCATGCCAGGCAAGCACTCTACCTCTGAGCCATAACCCTGGCCCTCCTCCAAAAATTTCATAGACTATGTATGTCTTTTATAGAAATTCAGTAAAAACGACTTGGATATTGATGTTTTAGACCAGCCTACATATTTATTTCATCATCAATAAAAAGAGATTTAAGAAAAGAAACTTTGAGTAAAATGAAAATTGAGCTATTATTTTATTAAGCTTTCAATTATGGGCAAAGCAGATTGTTTTATTCAGTTTCTTGATGCTGTGACCAAAAGACCTGACAAGAATAATCAGAGGAGGAAAAATTTATTTAGGGGCTCACGATTTCAGAGATCTTAGTCTATAGACCATTTACTCCATTCTTTGGGACCTGAGGCGAGGCAGAACATTATGGCAGAAGAATGTGGTGGAGAAAAGCATGGTACCAGGACCATGGTACCAGAAATCAGAGAGAGAGCCTAAGCTCACCTCACAAAATGTATAATCCAAAGTTGTGCTCCCAATGATCCATCTCCTCCAGCCACATCCTACCTACCTATAGTCACAATTTAGTTAATTCCCAGGGGATTAACACACTGTTTGGGTTAAGGCTCTCATAACCCAATAATTTCACCTCTAAACATTCTTGAATTATCTCATCCATGAACTTTTGGGGGATGCTTACTATCAAAACCATAATACAGATTCAACCTGAAATTTGGCCTTCTGCCTTTTCTTATTGAATTATTCTCATTCGACTCATTCTTGCTTCATCACACCCTATTTCTCTTAAGCATTGGAAAGAAAAGTGTTAACAACAACTTCTAATAATTCTATCATTGTTGTGGGTAATTAAAATTAATTATTGAGGACATATCATTAACTCTAAGTTCTATAGAATGGAAAAATTTTACAGTTTGACAAATACAGGAAGTGAGGCCAAAGGGGAGCACGAGGAAGTATTCTGTTATAGTGGTATAGTTAAATAGTACAACTGAGTTGGAAAACCTAAGCATAGGGGAAGGGACTGGGAGTGGTGGCAGATGTTAAATAGAAACAAGAGGATATCATGGCAAACGGAGATGGATATATCCCAGGGAGTAATTCCAAAAGAGAAAGGAATAATACTCCTAGCTATCTCCCTCAAATCTGGTGATGACTAATGATAGATGCTGGGAGAAGCTCCTTCTCTAAAGAGGTGTAATCGGACTCCACTTGTGTAATTTGAAAACAGAAGTGACAGCATTCCCTGATGAATCGACTTACTGACAGCTGACTACATCTATCATTCAGTTTATTGTTTATAGTCTGTATTTTAGATATTTTCTCAGTTGGCATGAGAGAAATACCACCAATTAATCTTATAGGGCAGAGAATTTCAAACAGTAGAGCTTTAGGATTCTGTATGGGCAGAAGTCATAGTGATAATTTATGTTTCAGTTGCCTGGATATGAAAGGAAGAAGATAGCTGCCATTTGCCAACTATGTTAAAGACTGATTTTCCCTTTAAGTGTATCAACATGAGTGTGATGGGATTCATTGAAGAAAAAGTGAAATGGAACCCAGTAAGTGTCTTCTGGAGGCACACAGTATTTTTTTATTGTAGAGGGGCTTTCCAAATTTCACGAATACAATAATTGTAAAATGTTAACAATAGATGTAATCACATGATCAGCAATGGTACAGTCATTTCAGTCTTCTGTGGAGCTTTTAGAGATGACTCTTGGGTATTGAGTCAGTCTGAAATAATGTTCTGTGTTGAATGCCTTCATGAACAAAATGATTTGTTAACTCAAAAAGAAGAATAAGAGATTGGCCATAGAAATCTCTGTGAGGGGGGCTAGGGAAATAGCTCAGTTGGTGGAGTGCTTGCTTTGCATCTAGAGGCCCTGGGTTCAATCCCCAGCACCATAAAAAAATTACAGTGAGAATATAATAAAGCTGTAAGTAAATGAACTAAATGAATAATTATTCTATTGGAGCACAGTAATCACTGACAACTCTGGGAGAGAGTTTGTACTCTAAGGAAGGATTATCAGATATTCTAGTCACTACTGAATCTGATGTCTTGAAAGGCCAGTGGCTAAGAGTGTTCAGAGTCACTCATAAGTCAGATACACTTCTGAGTATACCATGTTAATCCCAAATTATGACAGGAAGCCACTGACCAGTGAGGCTTTTATCATTGCTTTCTAATGACCTAGCAGTCATCATGGATACATGATGTCTACCTTTGGTTACTGTTTTTGATAGAACAAAAGATGCACACAATGTGTCATACCTATGGGAAGCAGAGAGTTGATATTAGAATATGTTGTATGGAAACATATTGCTATAAATATCTGTACACTGGAAGTTGGGATATGGTTATATAAAATCCAGGTAGAATTCAGGAAGTCCTGAACAATAACTTCTAATTCATTGGGAATGTGTGGTACTTGGGGAAATGTCATTTCAATGGGGAAGGAAAGAAGAATGACACCATAATTTTAACAAATTTCATGGTGTGTCACATGTTACTTTAGTTTTTCTGTCACAGCTATATAGGGCAACAAATAGCTGTTAATTAATATAATTATACAACAATTAGAAAATATTTTTGAGGTTAATGTGAAGATGACAAATGGAATATGTAGAATCTAGTAGGCCAAAAATAAAATTGAATTTGGCTTTGTTTTAGAAATAATTACATACACGATTAAATGCCTTCATTAACAAATATGTATGGTTCAAATAACTACAAGTGGTAGGGAAAAACAAATAATCACACTTGTAAAAAAATGTCAAAAGGCTTATAAAAAAAGATATGGTCATAATTAAGATATTTTGTAGAGAAATTCAATACTCCACACTGGATATTTAAAATTATAGTCGTTGTCAGGATACTGGTAGACTTATATTTTGCATAAAAAGCTGTAAGACAATAATGAAAAGATAGTTGAGAAGTATGTATCAAAAAAGTATTGGCTAAGTTCTGAGTATAGATTAGAAAGAAAAATGTTAACCAGAAACCAACAAGTCATTTCCACCCTCTTCTTGTGGGAGGCCCTTGGAAGGAAAGTTAGAACCATTTCAAACACTTGTAAACATTATTTTAAAAGATCTTTTGTCTTTTACTAGTTGGGAAATTCTTATATATGGAATACTTTGGGCACATGTCTAGGATTGCTTATGTTAAATGGATCCAGAAATGTGAATGTATGGGGCATGGCTACCCACCTGTACAATATCACACAAACCATGTGACCATATGAATATAAAATGGAGATATTTTACCACACAAATAGGTCCTTTTTTTTTTTTTTAAGTAAAGTGCAGTAGTAGTTAGACTCATATTAAACCTAGATCAAGGTAGTCACCAAAGACCTGGCTACTGTAGACTCCTCCATCCTTCCATTTTCTCGTGATTCTTTTCTCTTTGAGATTAGTAGTATAGTTTGGTTTTGGGAAAAATCACTGATCCTTGAGATCTGATATGATAATCTAATCCTTTGTTCAACCTTTAAACTGGCCTCCTAGATTTTTGTAGATCCAAACTTTTCCTCTCTAAATTAGAGCAATACCAAAACTGCCTATACTTTAATCTGAGTTCTCTAGACTTGAGTTCAACTTAGAAATTGTAACATCATTAGTAACATATACTTATTTTAAAAATTCATGTTCATGACTAAAAATAAATTTACATGTCTGAAGACAGAACCATATTGACAAGATATGTCATTTTCTGGTTCTCTTCAAATTCTCTTTCACCTTGAGAATAATCCATGTGACTTTTTAAATGCCTCTCTTGACACATTAAGTCTTGAAATGAAATTGTTTGTAAACATGTCTTATTTCTACAATTAGGAAAGAAGCATGTGTCACTATTTCCTAAATCTCCTGCAGTGTTTAGCAGAATATGTTTTCTCTAAAGGCACTCATGAATATTTGACAAATTAAGCTGAGTGGACTGATAAGGCCTTTTGGTTTTCCTCAAAGCAGGGGAGATTGTAATGATAAGATTATTAGCATAAATGCATTCTACTCCAATTTATTTTCTGAGTTCTGACCCTAGAAGAAAAGATGAAACATCCTTTGCACACTTTGCTTATTGTGAGGAAAAAAATGAAGAAACCTGAGTTAATGTTTTCTTTGATGAGGGTGGGGAACAACTTCAAGGAATTCTCAATCTGTCTAGTGGGTTTCAGAAAATTCCTGAGTTTTCTAGCACTCAAAAATAATGGAGAAAGGAGGAATTGAGGAAATTAGAGAAATCAGGAAGCTCATTGTGAATTACTGATGTACTGAATCAGCCTCCAAGGTTTAATGAAAAATCACTGAAAAAGCAACAATTAGGAAATTGATCTTTAAGGAAACATCATTTATCCATAAGATACACTCATATTGAAGTCCAATTAAGATAAAAACAGTTTTATTTGATGGTTCATTGAACTCAACAGATGGTCAATGGTTTCTGTTGAGGGTCTTATGGTTTACAAAGGAGGATTACAGTGAGTATTCAGATGCTTGAATGCTTGGAGAGTAGCTCCGGTTACACACCTTCCTAGGGCTATCATGCATTCTTGTGCAAAGCCCAGTCACATGTGACTCAGAGATGCTTGTACACCTTCATTAAGTAGGAACATGTTTGAGTGCTATAGTTTAAAAGAGGCTATCTTCTTATTTTCTTTTGAACTAGTTTATTATGTGGATCCGATGAATTTTTTTAAAAAATATATTTTTTAGTTGTAGATGGACATGATACCTTTATTTAATTTATTTATTTTTATGTGGTGCTGAGGACCGATCCCAGGGCTTCACTTATTCAAGGCGAGTGCTCTATCACTGAGCTGCAACCCCAGCCCATGATGCATTTTGTAAAAGCTGAAATTAAATCCAGTTCCATTTTTAATGGATCCAGTAGTATCAATAAATCCCTCTGGAAGTACTTGAAGGATGTTTCTGGAACTCATCATGGACTGCTCAGATGGAGCCATATTTAAAAGAAAAATATGCCCAATTGATGGCCTCATGGCGCACATAATACTTTTCATCATAGACTATTTTTCATCAACAAAGTAGATTGTATTTTCTTCATTCGTGTACATTATCAGTAGTATTTATTAAGTATTGTTTTGTTGATTTCCAGGGAAAACTTTCTGAAATTGTTAGTCCCTCTGTGGCCATTTCCCAGATTAGGACATTTTTCTTACTTTAGAAAATTATTTTTTGTTAGGGTCATGTTTGAAAGGATAATGAAAAGTTTAATGATATGCTCTAGTTTGCATTCTGGAATTTAGAATTTTGTGAATTACACAGAGTATTACACTATTGTGTAATACTCAAAAACCCTTAACATTTAGTCTCAGACTAGTGTTGTGGTAAAAACTATTTTTTAAAATTTCATAAAAATTTAACTTTTTTTCCCCTGTATTTCTCGAGTACCATTAAAAACTGTAATTGTGCTCCTGTCAGTAATAACTCTTAAATT
The DNA here is from genome assembly GCF_052094955.1 of Ictidomys tridecemlineatus. Taxonomy (NCBI): domain Eukaryota; kingdom Metazoa; phylum Chordata; class Mammalia; order Rodentia; family Sciuridae; genus Ictidomys; species Ictidomys tridecemlineatus. The sequence goes on from NC_135478.1 coordinate 203,860,544, forward strand.
ACTTTCCTTTCATTTTTATTTTCCATGAAAAGCAATTGCCTCTGACTGAGGCAGCCTTAGAATTTCCCTTACCTTGACCAAAGGATTAAATAGGCTTCTGACCCCTGGGCTTCTGAGCTCCTTTCTAAATGAAAGCATTTACTTTAGATAACTTGTAATTATATATTATTTTTCTGCTTCTTTGAGATGTAAATCTTTTTAAGAGTGTCCAGTCAGTTTTAAAGTCTAGAAATGTCTTTCTCAAGGTCCTGACACCCATACCAAGGAAGGTAGCGCCCTATCTCCTGTGTGCCTGTTCTCCTAGGTCTTTCAGGAAACGTAGGAACCTAACTTTGGACTGCTTTGTTTCAATCTAGAAGGTCCAAGTCAGGAAGATACGACAAAGTTTACTTTTCCTTTGGGTAAAGTCAATTAGCAAACAAAACAAAACAAAACAAAACAAAACAAAAAAACCCTTGGGGTCTAGAATCCTTTCAGGTCTAAAAATTTTAGCTTTGTTTTAGCAGAGTTGAGCTCAGACTGAGTTCAGAACTCTTCCATTGATCTTGAATAAAATTTTCCTTCCATATTGTTCAACTTTGTTTAGTGCAAAGTTGACTTTGACACCTTATCCTTACTCTGACTTCTCTTGAATCTGTTAAAATCCTCTTCTTCAGCTGTAGACTTTTTCCTTATCCCTCCCCTCAGTTGAAAATTCCCCCACAGAACCCTTCTGATCACTCCAAGTAGAGGAGGATGGAAAAACCAGAATGGGCTAAGCTAGAAGTTTTTAAGTAGGTAAGGGGGTGAAGGGCTGGGCATTGACCCCATAATAATGAACTTCTGAGCACCTTCATTTATGTTGTAATACTCTCTGGGTGATAAATCTCTTCTCAGAGGGTTGCATCATGTATTGGCATGCACTCAGAGAAAGATAATTTTCCAGTAACCTCTCAGAACTTGATGGCTGGGTGGTTGTGTCTTGCTCACTGGTTTCATTGTTTCTAGGCACACCAGTTCAGTCTCTTCTTTAAAATAAACAAAAGCAAATAGCAAATAAGAGCAACAAAATGCTTGTTTAATATTTTTTTTTTTGTGTGTGTGTGTATCAAATGGTTTCTAGCTCAGAAGTTTTTTATGTCTTGGTGGCATAATTTGTTGTGTAGCAAGCACATTTCTCTGCTTGTCATTCAGGCCTCTCTACATTCTGGCTATATTATTAGCTCTCAAATTCATTTTTTCCCCCAGACTGGTCTCTTTATGGTCTTATAAATCTGCCAGGTGAGTTTATTCTTCCACATGTTCAACAATGATGCCCCATCTTTGCTCTTATTCACAGCTCTTCCAAGGGGGATGCAGACACAATGGGTTTTGGAATCTTTCCTGACAACTGCAGCACTCTTCCAACACTTTCTTTAAGTTTATAGATATTTACAGGGAGTTATCCAAAATGTTTTAATTAGTGCAACATTTCATTTATTTGTTATTTTGTAAATGATTCTTTTCATAAGAGTGAATTTCCTAGATAATGAAAGCATTGAAAACACATGAAGGCATTTTATACATTCATGTGGAAAAGATTTCTATCAGATATTACAAGCATTTCTGCTAATTAAAGAATATAGGACATACTAACAGCTATTTATGATGGATCATTATTGTGAATATCAATATTATATTATGCAATAATACAATATATACCAAGGTGTATAGGGCCCTCTATAAACATTTTTTTTTCTGAGCTCTCAGATGCTTCAGTTTCTTTTCTTTTTTATACTTATTTTTTTAATTTGGTGCAAATTAATTATATAGAACAGTGGCATATTGGGTTTCCTGGTAGCATATTTGTATATTCATACAACATAATTTGATGAATTTCACACCCCCAAACTTTCCCATGCTTCCTCTCTTCTGATTTTCTTACTCCACACTAATGGTCTCCCTTCTATATTCATGATGATCTTTGTTCCCATCTCTAGATTCCACATAGGAGAGAAAACATGAGATATTCATCTTTCTGAGTTTGGCACAACATTATCTCTAGTTACATTCGTTTTCCTTTTATGGCTGAATAATACTCCAATGTATGTCTATACATTTTTTTTAAAAAAAATCATTTATCTGTTAATTGATACCTATGTTGATTCTGTAAGTTGGCTTTTGTGAATTGTGCCATGATCAACATGGGTGTGCATGTATCTCTAAAGGATGCTGACTTTTTTTTATTGGTTGTTCACAACATTACAGAGCTCTTGACATACCATATTTCATACATTAGATTGACGTGGGTTATGAACTCCCATTTTTTACCCCAAATGCAGATTGCAGAATCACATCGGTTACACATCCACAATTTTACATAATGCCCTATTAGTAACTGTTGTATTCTGCTACCTTTCCTATCCCCTACTATCCCCCCTCTCCTTCCCTCCCATCTTCTCTCTCTACCCCATCTACTGTAATTCATTTCTCTCCTTGTTTATTTTCCCATTCCCCTCACAACCTCTTATATGTAATTTTGTATAGCAATGAGGGTCTCCCTTCATTTCCATGCAATTTCCCTTTTCTCTCCCTTTTCCCTCCCATCTCATGTCTCTGTTTAATGTTAATCTTTTCTTCTTACTCTTCCTCCCTCCTCTGTTCATAGTTACTCTCATTATATCAAAGAAGACATTTGGTATTTTTTTTAGGGATTGGCTAGCTTCACTAAGCATAATCTGCTCTAGTGCCATCTATTTCCCTGCAAATTCCATGATTTTGTCATTTTTTAGTGCTGCTGACTTTAATTCTTTTTAATAAATCCCAAGTACTGGTATAGCTGTATCATATGGTAGTTCTATATTTAGGTTTTTGAGTAAGGAACCTCCAAAATGATTTTCACAGTGGCTGCACTAATTTAAATTCATACCTACAATGTAAAAAAAGTTTGTTTTTTTCCAACATCCTTGCCAGCATTTATTGTTATTTTTATCCTTTATGATTGCCATTCTGACTGGTGGTGAGATGGAATCTCAATGTAGTTTTGATTTGCATTTCCCTGATGGCTAAAGATGATGAACATTTTTTTCATATGATTTTTGGCCATTTGTACTTCTTATTTTTAAAAGTTTCTGTTTAATTCATTTTCCCATTTATTGAACAGGTTATTTTTCTTCTTGGTATTGAGATTTCTGAGTTCTTTGTATATTCCATAATGAATTCTCTGTTAAAAGAGTAGCTAGCTTGTACAGATGTTTTCCGATTATATAGGTTGTCTCTTCAGATTGTTGTTTCCTTTGTTTTATAGATGCTTTAAAATTTAATTCTATCCAATTTATTGATACTTGCTATTATTTCCTGACCTAGAGGAGTCCTATTCAGGAAATCACTGCCTGTACCTGTATATTGAAGCATTTCCTCCATGTTTTCTTCTAGCAATTGCAAAGTTCCTAGTCTTATACTTAGGTCTTTCATTCATTTTTCTACATGTGGATATCCAATTTTCCTAGTGCCATTTGATAAAGAGGTTGTCTTTTGTCTTATGTATGTTTTTGAAGAATCAAATTAACTGTACCTATGTGTCTTCTACTCTAACCTATTGATCTCTGTGGCTATTTTTGTTACTATGGCTTTGTAGTATAATATGAAACTGAATACTCTGATTCCTCCCTATTACTCTCTTTACTCAGGATTGCTTGGGCTATTCTGGATTTTCTATTCTTTCATATGAATTTTAGGATTTCACCCCCTAATTCTGTGATGCATATCGTTGGTATTTTGATGAGGATTGCATGGAATCTATTGATCACTTTGATAATATGGACATTTCAGCAATATTAATTCTACCAATCTATAAACATCAGAAATCTTAGCATCTTGCTAAGTTGCTAAGGCCGACTTTGAACTTGTGATCTTCCTGCCTCAGCCTCCCAAGCTGCTGGGATTACAGATGTGCACCACTGCACCTGGCTTTTGTTGAAAGTTTTTCTGCATCTATTGAAACAGTCCTGGGACTTTTCCCCTTCATTCTATCTTCCATCTTCTAGTGTCTTCTTCAATTTCTTTCTTTTTTTTTTTCAGTGTTTTGTGATTTTTTTTTCTTGTAGAAGTTTTCTTTTCTTTTCTTTTTTTTTTTTTTACTTCTTTGGTTTGGTTTATTCTTCAGCTTTTTTTGCAGCTATTGTGAATGAACTTGGTTCTCTGATTTCTTTCTCAGCAAGTTCATTATTGGCATATAGAAAAACTCTGATCTTTGTATGTTGATTTTGTATCCTCCTAATTTGCTGATTTTTAAAAAAATCAGTTAGAGAGGTTTCTGGTGAACACTTTGGGGTCTTACATAGAGTCATATTGTCTGAAAATAAGGATAATTTGATTTTTTTCTATTTGTACCCCTTTCATTTCTTCCTCTTGCCTAATTTCTTTGTCTAAAATTTTAAGTACTATAGTGAACAAGAATGTTGAGAGTGGACATCCTTGTCTTGTTTATGCTTGTAGAGGAAAAACATTTTCATTTTACCCAGTCAGTATGATGTTGATTTTAAGTCTATCATATATAATCTGTATTATGTTGGGGGAAGTTCTTTTGAGACAGGGCCTTTCTAAGTTTCTTAGCACCTTGGTAAGTTGCTAAGACTGACTTTGAACTTGTGATCTTCCTGCCTCAGCCTCCTGAGCTGCTGGGATTACTAGTGTGCACCACTGCACCTGGCTTTTGTTGAAAGTTTTTCTGCATCTATTGAAACAGTCCTGGGACTTTTTCTCTTCATTCTATTTATGCAGTATATTATTTTTATTGATTTGTATATATTGAACCATTTCTGCATCCCTGTAATGAAATTAATTCAATCAGTTTGTATGATTTTTAAAATCTATTGTTGAATTCAGTCTGAAAGCCTTTCATTAAGAATTTTTGCATTTATGTTCACCAAAGATATTGGTTTGTACCTTTCTTTCCTTGAGTGTGTCCCAATCCAGGTTTGTAGAAAAAGTGTGGGAATATTTTTTCCCTTTCTACTTCATGGAATAACTTGAGGAGCACTGGTATTAATATTTCTTTGAGTCTAGTAAAGTTTAGCATAAATCTGTTCAGTGTGGCCTTTTCATTTTTGAGGTAGTTTTTGTTAGTGCTTTGATTTCATTGCTTATTATTGGTCTGTATTTGTTTCTATGTCCTCTTGGTTCCATTTTGGAAGATCACATGTATCAAAATTTTTTGCTAATTTCTTATAGACTTTCCAATTTATTGGAATATAGCTTTTCAAAATAGTACTCAGTCATCCTCTTAATTTCAGTGGTGTCTATACATTCCCATTTTGCCTCTGATTTTTATCAATTTGATCTTCTCTTTCTTTTGGTTACTTTGGCTAAGGTTTCCTCAGTCTTGCTTTTCATTTCAAATAACCAACTCTTTGTTTCATTGATCCTCTGTATTTTTAATTCTCTATTTTATTCATTTCAATTCTTTTTAGGGGAAGGGTGTCATGGATTGAACCCAGGGGCACTCAACCACTGAGCCACATCCTCAATCCTATTTTGTATTTTATTTAGAGATAGAGTCTGACTGAGGCGCTTAGTACCTCCCTTTTTCTAAGGCTGGCTTTGAATTAGCAGTCCTCCTGCCTCTGCCTCCCGAGCCACTGGGATTACAGATGTGTGCTTGGCTCATTCATTTCAATTCTGATCTTTATTATTTTTATCCTTATGATAATTTTGAAAGTGTTTTGTTCCTATTTTTCTAAGACCTTGATATGTATCATTATTTATTTGTGATCTAATTTTTTATATAGACACTCATAGCTATAAACTTCTTTCTTCCTTCGAACTCCCTTTCCTATAACACAAATTCTAGTATGTTGTTAATCTATTTTCATTTTATTCTAAAAAAATTTAGTTTCCACACAATGTAAGAAATTATTCACATTTCTTTTTGTATTTGCTAAGACTTGCTTTGCAGCCTAGAATATGATCTATTATGAAGAAATTTTCATAAATAGCTCAAAAGAAAGCACGTTAAACTGTTGTTGGGTGAAATATTCTGTAGATGTCTGGCTAAGTCAATTTGATCTATAGTATAGTTTGATGCTCTAGTTTTTTTGTTTATTTTTTTTCTGACTAATCTACCTATGGGTGATAGTGCTATATTAAAATAACCCAGTATTATTTTATTGAGGCCTGTTTGTCCTTTTCCATAAAGTAGTATTTACTTTATGAAATTGGGTACACCAACATTCAGTGCATACATATTGACAATTATTATATCTTCTTGTTGGATTGTTCAATTTCCTAATATATAATGACCTTCTTTTACTCCTCTTACTATTTTAGTCTTGATATCTGCTTTGAGGGGCATGAGAGTAGCTACTCATGCTTGCATTTGGGTTCCACTTGTATGAAATATTGATTTCCATCTTTCCATTTTCAATTTGTGAATATCTGGCAAGGTATGTTTCTTGTAGACATATGGTTTGGCCCTGTTCCCCGCCCCCCCATTATACCAGTCTGTGTATTTTAATTGGAAATTAAGGTCATTTATCTACAACATTATTATAGAGAGGTATGTATTACTTTTTTGTCATTTTTCTTCTTTTTATGCTTAATTCGATCCCAATTCTCATTGATTTTCTACTCTTCTAATAAAATTTATTTTTTTCCTTTCTCTCTTGGTTATTTTTATCAAATCAAGACATAAGAAAACTATTGACATTTGCAATGAAGATTTATCTTATGATATAGACCTTGGTGTGTGTAGAATTTGGAAAACAGAGATGGAGTGGAATAAGAATATAGACAATCTCAGCAGCGGAACAAAGAATTGTGCAGTTTGATACAAAGTATACATAAAAGATTTGTAGGTAATAAGTGGAATTTGTGATGTGTATACCAAGGATGGCCTTCAGTACCATGTTGAAAATGGATCTTGAAATAGTTTTATATTTATGGGAGACTGGGTTAGATACTTGATTGTGAAGTGCGAATTAGCTATAATATAAAAACGAATGTAAGTTTTCCTTGGAAATTTAGAAATTTTGGAAAAATTGGGGTTAATATGTACTTTTTTGAATAAGAGGATTATTTTTTTTAATAAGTTGCTATTGATTGATATTCTGGGCAGCATTTGTTTATATGTTCTTGAGTGGGAAATTTGGAATATATTAGTATTTGTGTAAACCAATGTTCTTGTTTCTGCTCCAGATATGTACTCTTTAAAATAGTCACTGGGGAAGGGCTCAATTTTGCTATAAAGACCCCTCACTGGGATTTTAATTAAAGGTAATACATTTATGCCTAAAGAAGTAGGTTATTAGAAATTAATGGCACAATTTAAACTTCAAAGGAAAAGTTTTATCATTTTCAGTAGTCTGCTTTTTAACATGAGTTTACACTATTTTCAGTTTATTATTTTACTAAAGCTTTGGGAATGCTATTTTCTTTCTCTTAACAGTGATTGTATTAATGAACTGATTACTTTAGAAACTTTTCTCTTTAAGATAAATTATTAAAATCAGTTGCTTGATTAATACAACCACTAAACAGAGGTAAAATGAAGGCTTTAATCTCTTATAAGGGAAAATGTCTATGATATTAAGTACAGCTAAGCTTTCTTTTTCTTTTTTTTTCCATTTTAATGGGTACTCTTGATTTTTGCCTTTGGTTTATCTTTCTGTAAGACTCATGGTTTGAGCAATTCCTAGTGAAAAAACAAAAGCAAAAATTCCTGTCCTTCAATAAATTCTAGTGAAAATAAAAAAATGCAATATAAGTCCAGTACATTTGGCAAAAACTAATTTGAGATCACAAAAAGCAATCCATGTTGTAGTGAATAATTCTGTGTTATAGTGAGTTCAAGTTGAAAAAGCACTCAGAATATTTTGATTTTTTCAAAAGAAAACTGTCAAATACTGAAGCTTTCAAATTTATTTACATATACTGAATAAAAAATAAGAAACATGTGGGTGGGCCTTTGAGAAATAAAATTTGGAAGCACTTTATTCAGTAGAATTCTTTCATAATCAGATTTCCCAGTTGGAATAAACATTTTGGAGATAAACTATTCCTTTTGACTTTGATTTGGTCTAGTTCTGTTGGTGCCTAATATTTCTAAGGTCTAATGACAATATAAAGCAGCTTGATTTCCTTTATGTCACTTTAAATTTTGAGTCATTGTTTTTAGTTTTTCTAAGAGCTAAATTCAGAAAATACATCATATGTCATTATAATGCCCATCTATCCTTATTTAAGAAGATTTACACAAAAGATATATATATATTTTGTCATTACAGCCAGAACTACCATGTTTGCAAATAAGAAATTATATTCGTGTCCTAATATAAATTCATAGTATGACTTCTTTCTAAAATATAGTTTTTTTTTAAAGTGAAGGATTTTTATCTTAATTCTTGGGTCTTTTATAAATATTCAGAAAAATATTTATCTGTGTTTGAACATTTTCTCTCCAGTTCTTGCAAATATCAATGACATTTTAAATTTTTTATGTCATATATTAAATAATAATCTCAAATTTGTATCTTCAAATCAAATTACTCTCCTGGGCTCCAGATTCATGCATCTGATTTCTTCTTTGATATCTTCTTTTGAAAATCTATTAGGTATTTCTAAAGAATTATAGGCTCTCTAATCTCTTCTATGCTAACTCCAAATCTAATTTTCTCCAAGTCATTATATCTCAATAAATTATAGCAGTTACTCAATCAAAATAGGAAGAAAAAAATCAAGAAGCTTTTTTTTTACTATAATTATTAACATAATAAATGTACAAATTGATGGGTCTTATGGTTTGGATAAAAGGCATCTGCTAAAAGCACTTGTGTTAATGCAGGAAATGAAATTATTAGAGTTTAATAACTAGTCAGTGGATAAACCCACTTGATGGACATGTGGGGTGTGACTAGAGGTAGAGGTTATGCCCTTGGGGATTATATCTTCTGGTTTCTTCCCTCTCTCTCACTCTGCTTCCTGGCTACCACAAGGTGAGCAGCTTTTCTCCTCCATGCCCTTCTGTCATGATGCTCTGCCTCATCTCGGACCCACAGTGATAGTTAGCTGACAATGTACCAAAACTTCTAAATCTGTGAGCCCAGATAAACTTTTCCTCCTCTAAATTGTTATTGTCAAGTATTTTGGTCACAGCAACAAAGAGCTGACTAACACAATGAGAAGCTCTTAATATTTCCGTATCATGCATCAACTTTGTCTATCCATTCTTCTTCCAGTCTTGAGTTTTCCTTTTCTTTCATACTTGCATCCGATATGTCACTAAGCTCTATCCTACCCCTAAATGACTCTATTCCAAATCTGACCACTTGTCTTTATTTATTTTGTTATAACCCAGTCTAAACAACTATAATTTTGCCGAGTTCTATAATAGCCTCTGACCAGTCTCTCTGACTGTGCTTCTGCCCATAATTGTCTAGCCTCCACATTGTAGGCAGGGAAATCAGTCCAAACAAAATAAGATTGTATTACTTTTCTGCTTAAAAACTTCCAATGACTTCTCATTGTACTTTAAAGTCCATTTATAGGTTATGTATATGAGATCTATGCCAAAGAATGCTAGGTCTTACCAATATTTTGTTTTGTTCTCTTCTCCTTGAGCATACAGCTAAACATTTCCTATCCCTCTTCGACTTATAGAGATGGGCTGATCTGGGGCAGTGGAAGGTGGGTAGAAATACTGGGCATCGTTACCAGGCCTGGCCCATAAAACATTTCTCATCTCTCTTCCCATTGTATGCAATGTTAGAGGCTGTATTAGAGACACTCCTACAAGATGAAAGGGAAGAAGAGGGAAATAACCCACTCCCCTTTCATCTTGTGGGAATATCTTTATAGAAAGCCTTATGATTTAGAGGTAGAAAGACACAATTCAAGTTTTGAAACTATTGTATGATTCTAGGAACTCAATATTCCTGAGGATCTACTTCCACAATGAAATACTACTCACCTTCGTCTTGTGGTGATCTCATGAGTTAGAATGTTTGTGAATAAACAATACAAACTGTATACAGTTTACATTATTTAAATAAAACTGTTTTTAAATGCATAAAAATACCTGTGTGTAGATAACTTGTGTTCATCTAAATATTTTGTGGGTACACAGGGCTGATAAGTGATATACATATTAATTAGAATCATTATATATATTAAAGCACAGGTTTCTCTGAGATTTAGAACATTCTCTTAGTCACAGCTTCTCTGTGCTTCAAAATAAAGAAATTGCTTTCCATTCAACATGTAGTTCTATAGCTGACAATTTTCTTTAACAATTTTTTTTTTCTTGTCGGAAGGATACATGAAGCAAATATCAGTATACATATGTGATGATTTGAATTTCCGGTGAGGTAGAAATGTGAAGTTTCCGTTCAGTGGCTCTATTTAGCATTGTTGTGAGAGACCATACTCAATGCCCTTGGCCTAAATTTGCCCCAAATCACCAAACTGTCCATAAGCAAGTTTCACAATCAAGGTATAATCAGTGTATGCTGTCTCCAGGAAACAATAGTTATTATAATAAATAGAACACACAGTGCTTATAAAATTTCTGTGAGAAATGCTCTCTTGGAAATTAGACTTCGTTGCTGTTTAATATTATTATTGGAAAAGAGGGAGACTTGCCCTCTGAACTTGTGTCAATGAGGAAATGATTTATGACGGGCTATCACCATTCCTCCTAGTTCTACTTCAAAGTGTGAAATAAAGTAATAAGCATGTCCCTTGCTTTTGAGACATCCTTTCATTGTATATTTAAGTGAGGTTTAGTTTGCAGGAGATTCTGTGTCTTTTCCCTAAGATTAAGGCCATACCAGCTCAGGGTTGGGATTAGAAAGGTCCTAGATGGCTCAGGATTTTCTCTTTTCAGCAGAGGGCTGAAACACCATGCGAGATATGTCACAATTGAATTTTTTTAAAGCATTGCCTTAGGGGAAGGAATATGGGGAAAAACAGAGTAATTCTTTGGTTTTTGTCTCATGTTGTGTAGAAATATCCTTTGATTGTCTACTAAAAATGTTCGAAGTAGGCCTAGCCCTGAGAAGTGATCATATCTAATTTTCACAAGGCTCCCAAAGTTGTTTTTACATGCCATTATGCAAGTTTTCATAAAGCAAACATTAGCAGCTTTGTCGCACTCTGTAGTACCAGCAAAAGGAAATTTTCTTGATTTTTGTTAATGAAATATACAAATCAAGAATCATTGAAATAGAAACCTAGGAGAACACTTTTTATTAATGTTTTATGATACTTATTTAAAAAAACAATAGAACCTCAGAGATTTTGTGTCAGGATGGAACTGAAATGCATTATTGCTTACCAATGAGAATATACAGGAGTTTTTTTTTTTTTTTCACAAATTGGATTCCAGCTAACCTAATACTCTGCTATAAAAGGTCTCTCACCTTATGGATGTGTATTATTAGCAAACTTTATAGTACTAAGTATTTCATTTATAAGTCTATTGGGGCCTGATCCAGCTTTTGAAAATTGTACTTAATTAAACACTAGTGCCTCATTGAACATGATTACTCTGGAGGGAGGAAGAGCATCAGATCACATGAACCATTGTTGTAGGTAAGTTATAAGCATTTGTTTATGCTTCTTTGTGAGCAAAGGAAACTCTTCTATGGCTAATCTGACACTTATCTTTCATATTTGACAATTCCTGCAAAAAAATATAGCATATCAAGGGGAAAAACAAAATAAAACAGTACAAAATGGTTTCACATTCCTGCTGTGAGTATAAATCTTGCAGAAATTTTGGAAAATGTTGAATATGCACATGGTCAGAAAAATTTAAATGGTATAGTAGACATACAACGGAAGTGAAAAATTTGCTCTTCCTTTTTCTTTTAGATTTAGACCTAAAGTCTTACACTTTTGAAACATTCTTGCTGTATAAAAAAATTGTATGTCTGAATATATGCATATACATATTTATGATCACAAAGGCAACTATCAGAGTATAGCCTATTGATTTAAAAAATTTTAATTTGTCTTTGAGAATTTTTAGCAATGAATTCAGTACTACCTCAATCTTTTCAATATTCACTAATTCCATTGTAATTTAATCAGCCTTTTATAATAGGTGTTTATTTTTATTTTTTGTGAGTATAATTAACATTGCTCCAAATGCCCAAGAATTTGGCCTTTAGTAACTATGTACGGAGACTAAATTCTCAGAAATTGAATTGCTATGTAAAAAGTAAATAAATTTGAAATTTTGGTAACTGCCAATTTGTGCTGTAATAGATTGTATCTGGTTTATAGTCACAGTGCCCTCCCTCATCCTTGTTATCAGAACTAGCTTTCAGTACACTTTACATTTCTGGTCCTTTATGATGGCAAGCTTAAAGTTTTGGACAAGAGAGTAACGTGCCTGGTGAAGTTTCTGCAAAGTCAATTAATGGTAAGGAAGGTAGTACCCCTACTTCACATATATGTGGGTGAGGTTGGACTATAGAGAATTAAAGCAGAATTAAAAAATTTATCTCTACAGTCATTCAGAACTGGTAAATTCATGCAAACCTGAGTTAGCTTGTCTTTTTAGAAGCAATTTTTCTTTTTTAGAAGCTTTGAGATGGATTTAAATGTGTCTTTAGTTAGTCTCGGGAATTTTTTCTCTAATTTCTGATAGAATTTTTGAAGTGTTGCCCCGTTTTTTATTACTATTATTATTATTATTATTTACTAGGAATTGACCCCAGGAGTGCTTTATCACCAAGCTAGGCCTTTTATTTTTTATTTTTTTTATTTAGAGACAGGGTTGCACTAAGTTTGCTGAGGCTGGTCTGGAACTTAGGATCCTGCCTTAGCCTCCCAAGTTTTTGGGATTATAGGTATGTACCATAAAGCCCAGCTCATTTTGTTTTTATTTTTTTTTAACCTTCTTCTGTAAAGGAAATAGCTGGTTATTATAGCTATTAATGCTTGATATGTTTTCTTGTCTTTTCTTCACAAACTATTAAACAAAATAAGAATGTCTCTATACCAGTGGCTAAAAAATAAAGAATTTTACAAAAAAATATTTTGTTCTGTGGTTTTATTTATTTCATTAGTTTGAATCAGGCATACAATCTTCCTCTTTGTCTTTGAGATGCACCTACCCTCAATGGGAAATCTGATTATATGGTTTTAATATGATTCATCATCTCTGGAAGTTTTTGATTTTACTTTTATTATTAAATTTATTTTATTTTTTTAATTATTAGGAAAAAGCTACAACTATTATGACTTTCATCTTTTCAAAAATTTTCATTAAATCCAAGGAACTAGCATAAAATGATTGCTCCTTAAACCAACATGAGTTTCAGGGAAGCTTTTGTCTGTAAATATGCTGTTATGAAAATATTCATTTTGTATTTCTCTCCCTGGAGAAGACTGCTTCCATGGAAAGCATTTGCATTTCAATCACTGGTAGGGTTGGCCTATGAGAGCAACCTTTTTTTCATAGTTAATTTTAGTGGGCTCTTTCATTAGCTGCTGTTTAGGCAGGGTTTCTACATGGTTGGCTTCTATCTCTTCCCTTATCTTGTCTTTCATTAGACTGGGTTGACCTGAATTGGCTGTGTTCTCTGTCTTTTATTTGACACTGGCTCCTGTGACTCCCTGTCAGTTTGTGTTGGCTGTGGGCATTCATTTTGTTCTTGGCAGAGTTCCCCTTGTGGAGTTGTCTGGTGTTCATATCTTCTGATGACAATGCTGTATCTCCTTCTTTATCTATTCTGCTACCCTTCAGTCAACCTTCATTTCAGTCCAACAAATGTTTACTTTTTACTTAGTAGCAACTGGGTCACTTTATAGCAGCAAGTGTTTTGGTTTTGGTTTTTTTCTTTTTTTTTTAATTTTGAAAGTCAAACCTGGTGTTGAAATGTAAGATAAAGCTGCAACTGGTCAAATCTCCATAGTTTCTAACATACTTTGCGTGCATGGAATTTAGTATTGTATCTAGTCTTGGGCAAAATGAATAACTCTATTCTCTTTGGAAATAACATTTCCTCTAAATATCAGATATCTATTTTTAAAAAGTTAGTTTAATCTGCACTGAAATCTCCTCTATAAACCATCTATCATCTATGTGTCTAAGTATCTATGTATCTATTTTTCATTTACTAAAATTCAACATAAGGCAACATTGGCTTTAACCCAGTTTTTTTTTTATTAAAACTCTAAAAAAAAATCCTTAAATTAGACTTTTTTTTTTTTTTTTTTTTTTTAGTGAATTGATTTAGTTTTACCTGAGTCTGAATACCAATCGTGTTACTTAGCAGATAATTGAGCTTGGGTAAGCCATTTAACTATATGTTCTTCATTTTCTTCTTTATAAAATGGGGGAAATCATCCTTATTTCAAGAGCTTTTGGAAACTGTGAGTTAAAATTATCAATATGGGCATGTTTAAATTAATAGAAGTGCTATATAAATGTTAAACATTATTATTCTTATTTGGGAACAGATAATAGAATGTTAGAGCTCAAGGTTGCAACTGGAAAAGATGTTTGTGTAAATTCTTTTGAGCACTTCAGTGACATTCAGTGATATTCATGGACCAATAATCAGCTGTTGAGAAATTTTAAGGCGAGTGACATAATTGATCCTATGCTTTTGAAAAGTGATTCGAGCTACAATGTGGGAATGGAATGGTGTAGATAGAGTGGGGAGAGCCTGTAGGAGGCTGTTGGAGCAGTCACACAAGGAGAAGACCACAGTTGGAATTTAGAAGAGGTAAGAGCAAGACTGATGGAACTGTCAACTTCGGAAAATTTTGAGGAGATAGAATAACCAGAAGAAGAATAAAACGAGTTAAACTGTTTTTTGGTTTGATCAAACTAAAGGGAATTTTTCAGCTTCTCCTGTGATGGGAAACATAGTAGGGTTATAGTAATCAGAATTTTGCTGCTTCTTCCTAAAATGTGAAACAGAAGGAATTTAATCGGCAGGAATCTGCTGCTGTTCATGGGGATAAGAAACAGAAAGGGAACACATTTATGGGAGCAATTATGGGCTTATTGATCTAAAAGTGATGGATGAGATATTTATATGGATAAACATTCTTGCAATTACAGATAATTAAAAAAATTGTTTTTCTCTTTGGAACTCAGGAAGACACTGAATAGTGATGGCATTAGAGACTATGGGAATGAATGAAGTTTTTTAGGGAGAAAGTTTTTATACTGAAAGAGGAGAGCTTACAAAAATATCTTTTAAGCAATAAACAACAGGTTGTTCATCCTCTGAAAAATAAAAGCAAAGAGCATCAAAAAATATATGGCCCTGTCTATAAGGATGGAAAATAGAATTTCATATAAGAGGGAGTATCCAACAGCCTTACATGCTTCAGGTCCATCAAATAAATAAGAACAACCCTGATTTTATTGAAAATTCCAAACTGGAGTTCATTAGTCCCAGTAATTAAATTTGTGTTAGTAAACTTATATTAGAAACCTGGATATAATCAGGCTGAGAAGTAAATGGATAGTGAGAAGACGACACAAAAAGAATGGGCAGTTTTTTCAAAGCATTTTGACTCCCATGAAGTATCGGTTTAATAGTCAAATAAATGAAAGTCAATGAGAGTGAAGGCAGTTAGGGAGGAAGAGAGAGGGTCATTTAATTTTTAAGAGAGCAGAACTTTGAGCATGTTTAAACTTTCTTTGGATGAATAATAGAACAAGAGAAAAAATTAACAGGAAAAGGAGACAGGGGCTGCACAATGGAGAGAGCCCCCCAAGGAGGCAGGTATGGATGGATCCAGAGCATTAGGGGAAGCACTAGCCTTAAAGTTGACATCTTTTCTCTGACAGGAAGAACGAGAAAAGAATAGGCAGGGTTTCACAGAATTGAGTGTTTCCTTCTGCAATATGTATATATGGAGGGAAAGCTACTTGCTAATGATGAAGGAATTGGTAGAATTTGAATTTAATGGCATGATTAGAAATATAGACTTTGTAGAGTGAGTGAGAAAACTAAGGAAAACAACATTAGAAAGTTTGTCAAAAGTGGCTGATATGATGAAACCTGAGCCTAAGGAAAATAGATAAGCAAAGGTGGAAGTTAAGAGGAACCTCTTTGAAAGCTGCCAAGGATTAGTGGTCTCAGAGAGGTAACAAGAGAGATGCTGTAGGAGATCCTGTGGGAAAGAAGATGTGGTCAGGGAGAGGAATGTTTTAGGTAAAAAGTTTGTGGTGGATCAGAGCCTAGTGAGTGAACCCCAAATAAGAATGATGTCCAGCATGTGGCCGCTGGAGTGAAGATGAAGTGGGAGACACTGGAACTGAGACTGTTAAGAAATGGAGTAAAGTGATGGGTGAGAGATCCTTTCCCTGTGGAATGACGGCAATGCTTGGCATATAGAGGAAGAAGGCCATCTGAACTCTAAACTATTACTGTGTTAAGACCAAGTTGCCAGGATGGTAAAAGATACACAGAATTGGGGAAGGAAGGGATGGTATAAATTCAAAGTGTGGAAAGTGGCAGTCTAGGACCAAATTTGGACCACAAGTGTGTTTTATTTGGTTTATGGTGTTTTAAAAATCAGATTAGATTGCTCCTATTTAAAAGTGTACATGTGTACATACAGGCAACCTATGTGTAATACATTTCTTTTTTTCCCTCCAAAGGGAAAATATTTTTAATTTGTTCTTTTTAGATATACATGACAGTAACATGTATTTTGACATATTATACATATATGGAGGATAACTTATTTTAATTAGGATCCCATTCTTATAATTGTGCCTAATGTGGAGTGTCTACTTATAAATAGGATTATGTGACAACAAGAATTGCAAATTCTTCTCCACCTGAAGTGTGTGAGGTAGAGACTCAATAAAATTTGGATAAATTAAAGAATAATTTAAGATTCAAGGGCTGGTTTCTTCTTACTATTTTTTTTTGTTAATCAAAGATAAATATACTACAATTTTAAAGTTAGGAGAATCTCATGGATTTGGAATAAGATATGACATAGGGTCTGCTGAAATAGAAGTAGAATTTTTAAAATACAATGTTATTTCACAATAAAAAGAAATACATGTTTTAGTGTCTTAACAGACTATTATGGGACTGAAAATAAAATGCTTCTCCTTCAATGCCTGATAAAATCCAAAAGTAATTTTTTTTCTCTTAGCTAGATTTTCTACTGTGCTACTTTTGAAAGATCATAGCTACTTCTGGCCTTGATTTCTTATAAATGAAGAATTGAAAAAGAGTTGTTTTCTTTTTTTCTTCCAAGATAAATGAGACATCTTCCATCAAGAACCTTACTATAAAAATAAATTTGGTGCCTGACATAGAATTTTCTTTTGTTTTTCTAACTCTTTTCTCTTAAAAATATGTATTTCTATAACTTCTCCCTGAATTACAGATCTGATCTTTTTTTTGCCTAACACCAGATAAAACTTGTTTATAAATTTTCACAGGGAAATATAAATGTATTCACTAAAAATTAAAAAGTTGTCTATATTTATTTGGAAAGATGTTGTGAGGCTTAATGTTATGTATTAACTTCATTGGGCCAATGTTTGGATAGACTTATTCTAGGCGTGTTTATGAAGGTATTTTTGGATAAGATTAACCTGAACCAGGGGACCATTTCTCTCTGCCTCATTCATTCAGTTGAAGACCTGAATAGAAAAAAAAGACTGAGTTAGAGGGAGCTCCTTTGCCTGGCTACTTGAGATGACTCAACTTTGACTTCCTTGTGACTGAACCTCCAAATCAGCACTTTTGGGGTCTCAGTGATGTCTTTCAGACAGGAAAGACACTGTTGGTTCTCTTGGTTTTCCTGCTTGTTCACTGTAGGTCTTGTGGTTTCTCAGCCTCCACAGCCACAGGAGCCAATTCCTTACAGTAAGTATCTCCCTCCATCTCTGGTTCTCTCTTCCTTTTATCTTTCTACTGCTTCTGTTTCTCGGGAGAACCCAAACTAATACAGATGTCAAATGAATAATAAGTATTTAAATATCATATTATACCTAACAAATATGTGAAATTATTATGTGTCACTCAAAATAATTTTAAATATTGAAGGAGAAGGAAAAGCTAACCTCCCCTTCGGATTATTACACATTGTATATATATATAACAAATGATCACAATGTAGATCATAATTATATAGAATAATTAAAATAATAATGAAGAAATTTTTAAAAGTACTCTTTAAAAATGTGATTTTTCCCCCTTTGAATTGGGGGCAAGGAAAACCAGGTATTCCTGGAAACAGAGCCTGATCAAAGGGGCTATTTTTCAGAATCAATTCTCAGCGTATGTTTTGAGTGGTCTACATTAAATTACAGTAGATGCTTACCTTTTAAATTTTAACTTTGACGTATTCATTTGATATGTGGAGATAGCTATCTGATATGTTCTAAGAATTTCCTATTGATTTATTATTATTCAGTGTATCTTATTGTATATGAATTTTTCAGATAAGTAACTAGAAAATTATTTTGATAAAATCACATTTTCTCTTTTCCAATCTATCAAATATTTATGTCTTTTCAAAAAATCATGCCAAACATGAGATTTAATATTCAGATTAGATTGCTTCATCTCTTTTTGGATCAGATGGTCATGTGTATGTCTTCCTTAAAAAAAGTGCTTTTATATTTTATAATCTGATTTGAATCTAAATACTCAGTAAAAGCCTTGTAATATATTTATTGCAAAATTAATACACTTATTTTTTAATAGGTAGTCTGACAAATTAGAACTTTGAGGGTCAATGCTAAGATTTTTTTTGGTGTGTGTGTATGTAGACAGATAATGCTTTTGTAATGTTTTCAATCAGACAAATCTTTTTCTTGAAATAGTCAACAAATTTCAAGTTGAATTACTATTGATATCTCAAACATAAATTTAAAAGGGATCATGGTGCTTTATTTTATTTTTTTCAGTTTTGTGGGAAAGTGCACCCAGTGTTACTTGATTCAAAAAATGGTGCATTTTCTTATTGCGTATATCATGATTTGATTATATCTTCCTTTCCTACCATCTTCTTTATACTTCTCCTTTTTAATCCCTCTATGCAGTTCACTCTCCTTCCTTTACAACTACAGGTTGTCTTTCTTAAATTATTGTTCTAGATTCCACATATGAGAGAAAGCATTCAATAATTGTCTTTCTGTGTCTCGCTTATTTCACTTAGCATGATCCTTCCTATATTTTATATTTTATATACATTGTTTCATAAGCTTTTTCATTACTTCTTAACATTCTTTCCCATTAATTCACTGACTAGTGTATTAATCAACTGATTAGGTTAAATCTCTAAAAATTATAACATTTTACCTCTGAACATTTTTGCATTATCTCACACATGAGCTTTTGCAGCATATCTCATATCTGAATCATAACATTCACACCTGTCCCCCAAAAGGTTATTCCCATCTTACAATACAAAATACATTTAGTCCATTTCCAAGAGTCCCCATAGTCTTAACAGTTCCAGTATTACCTAAAAGTCCAGGTCCAAAATCTCATCTGGGACTCAAGGCAAACTCTTGGATGCTGTTCCCTATAAAGATAAAAGCAAGTTAAATATATCATTATACAATGACACAGAGTAAAGCATTTCCTTTCTGTAAGAGAAAAATATGGGAATAGAAAGAAGAGATGGGACCAAAGCAAGATAAAATTTAAGCTGGTCAAACAAGTCCTGTATCTCCACATCCATCATCTGCAACATGTGGCATCATGATGTTCCAAGGGCTTGTGTTTCTCGGTCCCTATGGTTTTGTAGCCCACATAGCCTCTCTCAGTTTGTCTCTGTTCAATTCCTGAAGCTTTTTTGACAGACATTCCTTGTTACTGGTATCTGGTAATCTCAGGGATCTCCACTGCAGCTTTGACTTCCTTCTCATTTCTTTATTCATCACCCATTCAGGATTGCCTGAAGGGATTGCAAACTGGCTACGCTTTACCTGATCTCCCAGACCTTCTTTTGAAATCTCAATATATGCCTCATAACACCCTAACTCCAGTATCCTGCATTCCTGTAGAACCAGCACTATATAGTTAATGCCAAGGTGTGCTGCTATCTTGTTCTAAGCCTCCTGGGACCTTGGCTGCAGCACCCTCTGGAAGCCTGGGTGGCTGAGCACAAGCTCCCCACCATGCAAACGGGTTCCCTAGATCTCTTCTCAAAGGAATATTTGCTTTTTATACCCTTAAAACTGAAATGGGTGTGGTCCTTCCAATACCTGAGGTGTCCTCAAGCCATCTTTTCTATTGTTTCTGGGTACAGTACTTAGGAGAGTCTCTTTAGTGGCTATAATCTCTTTAGCAAACACAACTTCCTTAGACCCTGTTTTACTTACACTTTTCTGGCCAAACTGCAAATTTTTTATATCTTCCAGCTTTACTTTCTTCCCCTGATTCCTATGGGATAAGCATGGCTAAAGCCACCAGCAATATCCATGACACCCGCCGAAGGTTATGCTGCTTTGAAATTTTCTCTGCCACTTTAACTAATCCATCATCTTTGAATTCAGTCTCACAGGAGGTTTGAGAACATGGGAAAAATGTACACAATTTCTTTGCCAGTATAACATGAATGGCCTCTAGCCAGTTTCAATAGAGTCCTTCCTTTCTGAAACCTCATGATCCCAGTCCTTATTGTCCACAACCCTATAGCATTTTCGTCTTCTGAGCTCCCACAAGAATTGCCCACTAATCTCTGCTGACAACATCCTAAGGCTTCTTCAGCCTGTACCACAAACCTTTCCAAAATTCCTACCACAAATATACAAAGTCTTCTGAACCACGTGGTCTTGTCATTCTCAGGAATAAATTCACTCTCAGCATTAATTTCTGTTTTAGTCAGCCTTGTGTACTCCTTCAACAAATATGAATAAATAAGAAAATAATTAGTATTCAATTTTTTAAAAGTGACTAAGCTATAGGAAGGTCACTTACACCAATTTATTAGCAAGAGTTGAATCATGTTATGCATTTTAATATTTATGGCTTGTTTTTACAGATTTTTATAATTTGAAAAGAAGGAAAATATTGCAGTGATGCAGCAGTGATGGAAGTAAAACTATGTTAAATAAAAAAGTACAAAATATGAAGACATTTATTTCCAAGTTTTTAGACAGAATACCAAATGAAGATTTTTCTTGCATTCTTCTAATTATTTTCTGTAACTGTGTAAAAAATCAGTTCCAATTATAAATGTTATGGACTGAATTTTGTTCCCTGAATTCATATTGATGACCTAATAATCTTCAGTATGAATGCCTTTGGAAACAGAGCCTTTCAAAGGGTGTGTATACCATATGAGTGGGGTCCTAATTCAACATGACTGATGATGACCTTATAACAAGAGGAAAAGACACCAGAAGCCTACACAAACAAGTGTGAATGCATGTGCGTGCACATACACACAAACACACAGAGACACACAATGTAATGTGAGGGTGGCGATCTGCAAACCAAGGAGAGAAGCTTTAGGAAAGCCTAAACCTACCAACATCTTGATCTTGTAATTCTAGCTACAGAACTATGAGAACATAAATTTCTGTTGTTTAAGACATTCAGTGTGATATTTTGTCATGGCAGCCTGAAATGACTCAGACTAGGCAAATATTTTTATGAACCATCTCATAAGTAAAGTGTAATGTTCTTGGCTAATTTTGTATTAGGACAGGAGAAAGAGAGAGCATTGTTGTTACAATGTCTTGGCTGTTAGCATTGCAAGATTACAGATCTTGTTGCCTCTGCAGATTCCTGACACCATTTATTTAATGCTGGCTACACCATTAGTTATAATTCTGCATCATCCATCACCCCACTTGTGAATGTGGTGTTCCCAAGACTCTCTAAAGAGTGTTACTATGCTTCCTTAATAATCACTACAAATGCAAGGCTCACCTGGGGCATACAGGAAAATTTAAAGCATATCATTTTCTGGATATACTAATTTTGTCTTTCAAAGGTTTTTAGAGTAAATATAGAATAACACATCTTCTAACCATGTCTTCCCTTGAATTCTTTGGGTGACAATCACTGCGTTTCTTGAATGTGATGTATTTTGCTAGTGACCTCACTCCTATTTTCTATGCACTCTTTTCTTTCTTAAACTGCCACCTATGATAGATTAGCTGAGATGCTGAAGGGAGTAATCCCAGATATAAGGAATGTTTTTCTTTTATTTTTAAGATATGGCACAACTTAAGACCTGCAAGGGAGAGTATGATGTCACCATGATGAAAGATCTGTTGGTGTGGAGGAACAACAGGTCAAAAAGCCTTCAGTGCAGTGGGTACTTCTTTCTGTGGTTCAGATTCGGGAGAGTGAGGTGTTTCCCCATTGCATGGCAGATATGATTGAGGAGCAGCGTTCATAATACCTACTAACACCTCACTATCTTTGGATACTTTAGATAGGCAGTCTGTGTTATTGGAAGGCTGACTGGCAAGAGTGGATGCGTAAAAGGCATGTGTGGCTCAAGACTGAGGTAGGTAGGTCACTATGCAATCCATTATGACCTGAGGGAGACACCCCAAATAATCAATTATAATAGTCAGTTGTTTCAATTCTGGAACTGTTAGTTCATGGGATTGTGGGATCACCCCATAGGTATGAGCCTTACAGGTCATCTGTATGAGGAACAGCGTTCATAACACCTACTAACACCTCACTATCTTTGGAGATAGATATCAACCTCTGCAGTCCCAGATGAAAGCAAAGGCCCCATCCCTATAGATCCTTGTGATATCTGGGAAGAACATTCTGATTTGAAGGCACTTCAAGCCCCCAGCTCTCTTTTTGATATTGAAAGAAATTATAAAACTTTAAGCAAGGTACTCCCAAACTCTGGAATTTCTGAGGCAATGGCTTTCCTGGGTCTAAGGGTGATGTTTCCCTTTAAATGAGAGTCCACATCTGGCAGTCAGCTAAGCAAGGTTCCCCTCTTTCTATTTCCTTCTGTTACCTTCACCTCTTCATAGATATTTTATCAGCATCATCGACCTCTTGCCAAATTAAGCTTCTTTTGAACTAGAGTTTAACAGAGATGATGACCCTTCCTTGACTAAAGAGAGCTTCTCCTGCATAATTGTTTGAGCTGGAACATCGTTCTTTTCCTGACTTCATACTTGACTGGAACTTAACACTATCAACGGTTCCGGTTCTCAGGCCTTCAGACTCAGACTGGAGCTCCAGCATTGTCTCTCATGGGTCTCTAGCTTGCTGACTGCAGAACTTTGTATTTAGCCTTCATAATCATGAGATAACTCTTTATAATAAATCACGCTTACACACACACACACACCTATCCTGTTGATTTTGTTTCTCTGAAGAATTTTTGACTCATTCCGTAGATTTTTGCATTGAAAGTAATTCTACAGGTTTCTGAGTTGGTTCTGGGTTTTCGAATGAGATTTATAGCATGATTAGATTTAAATTGGCTGATGACTCGATTTCTACTTTATGACCCACTAAGTCATGAAATCAGCAATGCATAAGCAGCTCTGTATCATCAAGTGGAAGTGGTTAGGCTAAAGAAGGTTCCGTGTAGGCAAGTAAGTTACATGAGAAAGTGGCCCAAATGCCTGTGGTCCTCCCTGAACCACACTGCATTATCTTTCTGAACCTACACATATGGCAGCATAGGGATTTTACTATGATCCAATGACAAAGAAAGAGAAGACTTGGGCCTAGTTTACTGAGAATCCTGCATAATAAGCAGGTACCCCCCTCCTAAGAGTAGACAGCTGTAGCTCTACCATCCCTATCTGGGACATCCATGAAGGACATGAAGGACATAGTGGTGGAAGGAAATCCTCTCAATGGACAAAACTTCAATTACCAGGTTGTTCACTTTTTTTTTTTGAAAGAGAAATGACTAGATATGTGATTATATGCTAATCATAGACTGTGGCAAATCATTTGGCTGAATTGTCAAGTACTTTGAAGTAATATGATTGAAAAATTGGTGACAAGGAAAGATGGGGAAGATATATGTGGATAGACTTATCTGAGTAGGCAAAATATGAATATATTTGTGTTCCTTGTGAGTGCTCATCAGATGGTGTCCTTAGCAGAGAAGTAGTTTAATAATCAACCAGGTAGGATGACTGGTTTTTCTAAGTTTTACTTGTTGCTTCCCAATTCTCATGAACAATGTGGTCATGACAGCAAGGATGGAGGTTATAAATGGGCTCAGAAGCTTGAACTTGTACCTACCACAACCAGCCTAACAATAGCTACCAATGAGTGCTCAGTCTACCAGCAGCAGAGATGAACACTGTGTCTCTGATATGTCATCAGTCACAAGGCTGATCAGCCAGGTACCTGGTGATAGGCGGATTACACTGGACCACTGCCAGGGGCAATGCTCTCTTCTTGTATAAACACTTACTCTGGTTTTAGATTCATCTTCCGTGCACACAAGTCTTCTGCCAAAACTATCATCCATGAACTTACAGAATGCCTTATTTACTTTCACGGATAAAGCATTACTTCTGATTTTAAAACACTCAATTCACAGGAAAAAAAGTATGTCGATAGGTTTAGGTTTATGGAATTCACTGATCTTATCATGTTTCTCAGCATGTTGAAGTTGCAGTTTTGACAGACCTGTGGAATGGCATTGAAAAGCATTTGCGATGGCATCCCAGTGACAATACCTTGCAGGGCTAGGGAAACGGTCTCTAGAAGGCTGTGTATCTGCTGAACAAATATTCAATATATGGTACGAGTCTCTGATACCTGGAATTTATGGGGTCCAGGAAATCAGGAATGGAAATGTGAGTGGCACCATTTAATATTACCCCTAGTGACTTAGTAGCAAAAGTTTTACTTCCTGTTCTCATGATTTGATAAGTTTGTTGGCCTGGAAGTCTTAGTGCCAAACAGGAAAGTGCTTATATCAGGAGATATAACATTATTCTATTGAAATGAAAGTTAACACTGCTACCAGAACATTTCTTATACTTTTGAATCGCCAATTAAAGAAGAGGGCTACTGTGCTGGCTGAGGTGATCAATCCTGAATATCAAGAGGAAATTGAACTGCTACTCTATAATGGAGGTAAGGAAGAGTATGTCTGAAATTCAGGAAATACCCTTGGGCATCTCAAAGAATTACATGCCTTATGATTAGGCCAATGGGAAAGTATAACGATCCAATCTAGACAGGATTACTAATAAAGGTCTGGGTCACTTTACCAGCTAAAAATACATCATCAACTGAAGTGCTTGCTAAAGGCAAGAGGAATAAAGAATGGGTTGTAGATAAAGGTAGTTTTAACTAATACCTTTGACCATGTGATTCATAATGGCTTGGATATGGTTTGAGTGTGTACCACAAAGGTTCAGGTATCACAAGCATGGTCCCCAGTATGGTGATATTGAGAGGAAGTAGAATATTTGAGAGATGAGGACCAGTGGAAGGTAACTAGGTTATTGTAGGGAATAACCTTTGCAAAAGACTAATGCTGGTATTATGGAATGAGTTAAGTCTCACAACAGTGGTTGTTATACAGAAAAGCCACCCCATATGTTAGAACCCCCCTGCGTTTTGAAATTTCCCTTTCAACTCCTCTGCCATATTTTGACCCAGCCAGTGTGCCTTCAACAGAGCCTGAACAAATGGAGCTGCAAAATCTTGGACTTTCAGCCTAAAAACTGTCAGCTAAATAACTTTAGCTTCAGGCTTTTTATTACAACAACAGAAAGCAAATGCATGACAGTTAACAGAAATGAAGATCATAATTATCATGACTATTTCCTTCTCATTTTGTTTTGAATACATTTGTATGCACATATCTTATTTTTCCTTCCTCTTTCCTTTATCATTTAACATAAAATACATTAGCTTTATGTCATAGTATTTGAGTATAATTAATTTTCATCATAATATTTCAGTAATGGGAAACGAGTAAATGTCATTCTAGAACTTTACCTCGCTTTGGAGGAAGAGTAAATGTGTCTTTGCTTGAGTACAGTTTAGTTGTTACGTATGTTAGGTGTCATATGACTTTCTTTTCTTTATTTGGGGATTAAGTATGATTTAAGAAACTGTAAGAGGTACTAAGGTGTTAGGGGAGCATGTGGAGGTTAATTTTATATGTTCACTTGACTGGGATGTAGGGTGCCCAGACACAAATATTCTGGAGGTATCTGTGAGAGCATCTCTGGATGGGATGAACATTGAGTTGATTGAGTGAATAAAATCAGATTACTTTCCCTAATTAAGTCTTCTTCCTCTAATCAGTTGAATACCTGAATAGAACAAAAAGACTGAGCCTTCTTCAGTATGGGAGACCATTCCTGCCTGAGAGCATGAACCTGTCATGTGTTCTAGCCTTCACATTCAAGCTGACAATTGAACCTTGGACTCAAACAGGAGCTTCACTATATATGTGTGTGTGTGTGTGTGTGTGTGTAGTGTATATACTGAAGAAGGGACAATGCATACCAAAGGTTCTCCAAAGAAACAACCAATAAGGAATATCTACATACACAGACACTTATTCCTTAGTATTCACAAGTGGTTGACTCCAGAACCTCCCTCAGATGCCAAAATTTGAGGATGCTGAAGTTGCTTATGTGAAATGGCATATAGAGTTTGCACATAAATTGCACATATCATTCTATATGCTTTAAATCATTTCTAGATTACTTATAATTTTAGTGCAATATAAATACATGTAAATGATTGCTATAATATAGATTAAATGAAAATAATTACAAGAAGAAGAGTTTCTAAAGATTCAATATAGATGCAATCACCACCCCCACCCCAATATTTTAATCTATGATTAGTTGAATCTGTGATTCAGAACCTGCAGATAAGGAACAGGAACACCACTGCATTTCTATCTCTCCATTCATTATGTTTATTTGGTCTGAGTTTCCCTGAATAATAATGAAATCTTGTTAATTTGAACTGTAAATTGCATGGAGGAGAGAATAATGATGGCCTCACTTTGCTAAATCAAGACTTCTTGGAACTGGTTGACTGTAAATGTAGCCCTAAGAGTGTGGCAGTCTTTTGCTAAGAAATGCTAATGTCTTCAAGAACCTATAGAGAAAATACTCTGATATCATGAACATTTTCACAGTCATGTATCACACGGGATGTTTTAGTCAAGGACAGTCTTCGTGTACAAAGATAGTTCTATAAGGTTACATTGTCTACTGACCCTGAAGTCACCTCAGTTTGTGTAAGGACACTTTGTGATGTTTGCAAGTGGAAAAATCACTTTCCTCAGACTGTATTGCTAGATCAGCATTAAGTGACACATGACTGTTGCTATGATGCAATACAATTAATAAATTCCCCCAGCACTGGAGACAAGAGATTCTTGTCGCAATTCTTATCATTAAAAGTTGTTTTATTCCAGCTTCTATTTCTACCTAGTGATAAATGAGAAACACGAGATAGATTACCTCCAAGGTCCCCTTGGCTTTTAAATTTTATAATTCCCTATTTTAAAAAATTAAAAGATCTTACAATGTACTTTACACTAAATTATTATTTTTAAAGAAATAATCTCAACTCAAAATTCATCTTCCTTCAAACCTAGTACATGAGTGCTAGATTTTTCCCCTTCACATCAGCACATCTGCTTGCCTGTTTGTCTAGAAGAGTAGTCACTTTGCCTAATAATCTGATTATGGACATAACTCCCACTTCCAGGTACCCTGCTTCTCTGGGCCAGGTACTCAACCTCATTAGACATCATGTCTTTGGAATCTAGAATAGGACTTGTAATAGTAGGTCCTCAATGAATATTTTTGAATAAATGTTTTTATATACTTGGTGTTGCGTGTATACCCAATAGTCTACTGATATACTCTCCAAAAGAGTTTAATAATATAATGCTATGTAAATAGTACCTCTCTTTCTGTGTATGAATATTTATACTTAACTTGAACATTAAAAATGTTTGAAAGTTCTATAGAAAAGGAAGTGATCTAATTCTGTTTAAGCTAGAATTCAACATACATTGGGTTATGAAACAGTTTAAAATGAAAATGATGGTCCATACAAGATGCTCTGTGAAGGGGTACGTTAATGAATTAAACATAAAATACTGTTATATGGATCTTGGGTAAATTAGAAGGAATTCTATGTTCTTAAGAAATTTATTATATCAGTTATGACATGTTCTATTACTGCCTCATCTTAAATGCTTCCTGTGGACATTTTTACTCTAGTTTCACAGGTCTTCTCACACTGGCAAATAATTTCCAGCTCAAGGTCTTTTATATAAATTTCTCTATCTTCTCCGACTGCTTTTTGTTAAACATATCACGTTTCAAATACCCATTCATTTTAATTTCTTTACATATAGGTCACTTTCTGAAAATTCTTCTTATTCTCTTCTCGAAGCATGTCATTTTCTCTCTCGAATCTTGCTATTGTTCTTGGCTTTGTTTAATGTTTCTTTTCCTCGTTAGACTCCACTGGTCATGTGTATTTTGCTCACCATCTTTACCCCACTTCTAGTCTATGGCAGGAACACATAAATACTTTCGGAGTTGAGATAATGTGTTTATGTTCACATAACAAATATGTCCTTACCTTCTAGATTATAATGCACATACAATGTTTTCACATTGTATTTGTTTATTGCTGTATAGCCAAAAATATGAGTGTAGTAAACAGTGTTCAACAACTAATGAGTCAATTAGTTGTTTAGTTAACCGATAAACATTTATTTCTTAAAATACTATTTGTCAGAACAGTTTCACTGACACAGTGTTAAAAATACAGGGCTTATTGTTTTCCCCAGGGTTACTTTTGTGGTATAGATAGGAACATGAGAAGAGAGAAACGAAGGAAAATAAACTGACTGCTTTATCTCTCTGGTTTATAGCTTAGCAGAATGGAATTTTGTCACTAGAACAGAATTTAAATATAAATCTAAATTTTAGGAGCCTCTTTTTATGCTATTTCTATAATCAGAAATCCTGATATGAAGTTGAATGTGCAGAAAGTAGAAAATAATTCAGAACTGTGAGAGTTTTTATTATTTTATCAAATATTTATTGAGACTACCAGGAATTTTATAGAGTGTTCGAATAGATTAGATATGAGTGTGGGTATCAGAGCTATGAAGGACCACAGTTTGTTTTTCATTATTAACAGTGATAACAATAAAAACATAGAAGTATCGAGGGACCATAACAATGTTTTCAAATCTAAGCCTCAGGAAACTCACCATCTCTGAAGGGGCAGGAGCATGAACGAGGTTAGCCCCTTTGAGCAGAAAGGCATGGTCCCAGAGGTCCCATTGGAACTGTGACTCAGTTCTTATGAGCAGTGTTAACGGGCACAGCTGGAAATAGCCCCGTATTTGCTGATCTCTGTGTTTTTCCTGTTGTACTGATGAGTTTCTCTCTGTCCTTTTTCTCCCTCTTATCAGCTTGTTTCTTCAGAAAAGACTTTAGCCTAAAATTTTAGGTGTGGAAAGCTCTGGAGCTTTTATTTTAAGATTTATTTCTTGGGAGAAAATAAAAGGCATCAGGTTGTTTCTTTCTCCAGGAACATCTTTTAAGGCAGCTGAGAAAATAGGGGGTAGATGAGAGTAGAGGTGGCTGCCATGTTACGGGCTTAAAAGCAATCATGGCAAATGAGTGCACCCCCATAAAGATATGTAATGCAATTTCTAAGACTCAAGATGAGTGAATTGTGAAGGGGATATGAAGATATATATGCAAGAGAAGGTAAAAATCTATTTCTCACTTAAAATTTCTGGAGGGTTTTAGATATTTGGTATTCCTGATAGTTTTGAATGCTCTGAGCAAAGATATAACCTTTTCTCCAGGGGTTCTTTTGTCTAAAGCCTGAAATACAGACAGTGTATCACTGTGTTGCTGTAAAATTACGACTTCTTATCTGAGCTGTTTTCATTTAAATGGTTTTGGTTTAGAATGTGCTTGATGTTTATGATCACAACCAATGTCCCATTATTGGCTCTTAGATGCTGACTCAAAGCTCTTTAGCAGGGTTTTCAGTACTTGAGGAAGTCATTTGTTTATTGAACAAACATTTCTTAAGCTCTGGCTGTGTGATAGGCACTGTTCTGTGTGTTGGGGACACCACACTGAATAAATAGGCAGAAAGTCCTGTCCTTGTGGAGCAAAAGAAAGGAAGAAAACATGCTGTATGTTGGAAAGTGAATATTTCTTGGAATACAAATTAGGGAAGAGAGGTATGAAATGTCAGGGGTGGCCAGCAAAGATGTCACCGAAAAGTAGACTTTTATAATAAAGACCTAAAGTAAGTGAAGGAGCTAGCTATCTCAGGAGGAGCGATGAAAGAAAATGGAATAGTAAGTGTAGTGGCTCAGAGGTGGGAATTTGTCTGTTGTCTTCAAGGAAAAGACAACAGGGCCAGTTCATCTGGGGTAGTGTGAGTGAGAGATTATTTTAAGGGAGAAAATCAGGTAATGTGGCCTCAAGTTGGGCTTTGAAGCCAAAATATCTGTATATTACAGTCACCTGCAGAGCTGAAGGCACTCCTCAGACCATTAAATCAGAATCTCTAGTGGGGAGCCCCAGCCACTGGTAAGTTTTTAAGCTACCCAGTGTGCAGCAAGATTGAGACATCACTGTAAATAATGAAATGGATGATATAAATGACAGGATGGGTGTCCATTTTATAAGGTTCCCTCTAGCTGCTAGTTTTAGGATTTTCTGAATGGGAAAGAAAAAGAGCAAGGATTATCCATTAGAAGATTATGGCAAAAATCCCAGGTAAGAAATGGTAATGGTCGAGGATAGCAAGAACTGGTACAGTTTAGGATATATTTGAGCTCATCAGTGTAGAGGTTCCATCCTCTAAAAGTTCTGCATGTTACTCTGAAACAGTGGCTTATATAACTCCAGTATGTGAACTGTATTGTGCTGACACCCAGATAACCAACACACCTAGTCAATTAAAGGGAAGTGAGAGTCAGATGTTCCGGTAACTAATGTGGATAATGATCACAGGTATTGTGTTAGCTTTTCATTGCTGTGGCTAAAATACCTAAATTTAGAAGAGGAAAAGTTTTTTGGGGGGCTCATAGTTTCAGAAGTTTCAGTTCTGGGTTGGCTGATTCTGGACTTTAGATGAGGCAAAGAATCGTGGCAGAAGAGTGTGGAGGAGGAAAACAGCTCAGAACATGGTGGCCATGAAACACACAGAGAGAAGGAGGAGCCAGGGAGACAAGATCTAATCCACAAGAGCCTTCCCCAGTAACCCACCTCCTCCAGCCACACCCACCTAGCTACAGTTACCATCCATTTAGTCCTTTGAAATTATTAGTCTATCAGATGGGACTAGGTTATAGCTCTCATAATCCAATCATTCCACCTTCTGCATCTACATAGGAATTTGGGAGGTGGGGGACATCTCATATCCAAACCATAATAGGTATATTCATTCAGCTTGTGGGAATTTATCAAACCATGCACTCATGAGATCAGCACTTTTTCTGTTATGTTTTTTCAACACAAAACAAGATAAAGACTTACTCTAGAATAAAAGAGACTAAGGGGATTTAAAATATAGGTGTGTTGGTGATATGTCTCTTTTTTAACAGCTGCAGGATGGTATAGAGGATTATGAACATTTGGACGTCCTTGCTCTCTGACCCCCTGATGAGCTATGTCTTTCTGTGTGTCAGTTTTCTACAAAGACCTTTGTTGACCTCACCATATTAATGAACTTGTAAGATGTGTGTCCTGTCAGGACAAGGTTACTTAGATGAAGGTCTTTCCTGTCTCCTCAGTATTTGACATGGTGGGATTGAGGCATTTGTGGAAGTGAGATAGGTCTTTCACTTGGTGGGAGGGAAGAAGGGGGCAAGCCTAAGGTCACTAAAAGAGGAAAGAAATGAGTGATCTTGAGAATTTTTCTCTCTTTACTACTGACTTTGTAACGTGACCTTGCACTTCGCTAAACCTGCAGTCCTAAAATGTGACTATGTACTATGAGAGTTCAGCAAAAGTTAATGTTTGAAAAGGTTGAATACTCCCAAAAGACAAAACTACTGTAATTGGAACACTTTCTGGAATGCACTAATGTGATGTGTGTGTGTGTGTGTGTGTGTCTAGCTGAAGCAAAGTTTACATTTATAAACTAAAATGAATTGAATGAAAGATTCCTACCTTGTAGAAAGGAATTTGTGTCAGATAGAATTCATTGGTACATTCATTTGTTGGGAATATAATGCATTAAAAGTCTGCAAGGAGCCAAGTCACAGCAAACATATTGGCACTATTTCATGGATCTATACCTAGAAAGAGTAAGCTTAGTAGTGCCTGCCAGTATTTTCTTGGCACCATTAGTAGGGCACTTGGAGGTGCAAGTTGGATGCTAGCACCTTGTGTGATATTAAGGTAAGCATCATTTAGATAAATACATACAGTTTCATTTCCCATTTAAATACTTTAAGAGTGGGTTTTGAAGCTAGAATTTTTCAGGACATGAGAAAAGATGCCTCTGTATGCCCAATTACCTTCCAGTGCACTATCTGATAATCATCAAGTGTCAGCTAATCAGCTTAAAAGCAATCTCAGAGAGGATTTCTTTTCTACTGGCTTTTTTAAAAAACCCTGACTTTAAAAGCTTGAAAGAGAGTGGCACTATTTTCTATACTGAAAGGGATGCAAAGATACCAATCATTGGCTTTTACCAGACTCACAGTGCACTTATTTCTGCTACAAATGCATTTTATTGTAATAGAGTGATGTGAAAAAAGTGTTTTGCCATACACGAACAAATATTATACCACAGGGCTTGTATTAATTGCCATATAGACCATATGCTCTGTTTAATCAAATGCATTGCCCTTGTGAAAATTGCTTTCCTTAATAAACCTAGTATATCCATCTTTCATTTATTTCCTTTATTTCATTTATTTTAGTCTGGGCACTCAAGCTAATCAGTAACATTAACATTTAATACATTAAAAACATTATCATTTTCTTGTTCTCTCTAGATTTGAAACATACATTGAGAATATTGGAATTTATGAGAGAATATTGGATTTTTTGAACATTGTTTGCATTTCTGCTTAATTGACTAGAATTGTGTGGGTTCCAAGGATGTGTTAAAATCTATAACTTGGAGGTTTAAATAATTTTGTTTGTTTGTAACTAACCACAAGATCATTCTGAATAAAGTTCAAAATAGAAGCAGGCCCTTTTACTTAAATTCTTACTCAGATGCACCAATATTTTTTAAGCTTCCATAGGAACAGAATCTTGAGGATGGGGGCTCTCTGTTTTGGTTCTGGATTACATGGAAGTTCTCTTCTGAGGTGATGAAATTTGGAAGTATTAATGACCCAGTTTCCAATGGTAAAGAGGACACTGGTAGTACACAACATGACATGCATAGCAAAATAATATCTTAAATAATCTCCTGTGGACAACTGTAATCAAGTATCTATAAAAGTCAAAACTCTGGATGACCTAGTACTTGTAACCATTGATATTTAAGTGAAAGCACAGTACAAAGCCACTGCTTAGCTATTTGTAAGTGTAATTCTACGAATTTAAAGAAAGAAAAGGTGACCTCAAGTCTCAAGACTCAAGGAATCAACTGGAACGCTTCTACAACTGCCTTAAAGTTAACTTTTATCTCCTACAACCACAGGGCTGAGTTTCTGAAAGTCGGTTCTAAATTCTAGTTCTACAGTTGCCTGAATTTCAAAGTAAATTCCATTCACAATTATTCAGAATTCTTATGTTCAAGTTGAAACCTTGATTTGGAAGAAGTGAAAAAAAAATGTTGGTGTAAGGGAAATATGACCAGATCCTGATAAAGCTGAGAACAGTGGGCCCTGAAATTCTGCTGAGTCTCTTTACCAGAAGAAGCAGCTCTTCCTCCCTTATCTCCGGAGGCTAGTCTCCATTTGTCTGAAGAATGTGCTTTGAGAGAGAAGCCTTACAAGGCTTCTCTTTTCAGGGCATCCCATACCTACTAACTTCTAGATCTATAACCAGAAAAAAAAATCCTGGGGCAGGCCCTGAAGATTAGGTACAAAATGGTTACATACATACCAAAATAACTGCAAGATTTTACCAACTTTTATTGATAGAAACCTGGGAGCCCTATATGGGAATGGATCCTAAAGTACTTAGAATGGTATGGGAAAATATAACCTTGGGTTGGGCTGAATTATTTGATATCAATTTGATGTTTGAGCTTATCAGCTAGTCTGAGCTCTGAGTTTACTTGGTTAATTTACTAAAACATAAGCCTCAAGATGACTTTCAATATTGAAGTTAAAATTTCACATGTGTAGAGCAAAGTATCCAAAGGCTTAGGAAGATTAGGATACAAGAGTGGATTTTTTGTGCAAAACTTTTGTACCCAACCCTGAACTGTATCCCTTTAAGAAACATGAGACCAGTCCCTTCACCAAGCCATAAGATATATTTGTAAAGGAGCTCAGTATTTTGGAGAGCTCTATGGTTGGGCTATTCTCTGTAGGTCAGGATTGACAGTGGAAAAACTAGGCTCTTTGAATTTAAAAGGGATGATGGGATCTCTGGAAGGCTGGGACCAAAATATAGCACTTAATAGCTAGAGGCAATTGTCTGTGGTAAGCATACTAGACAGCAGAACAAAATAGTCATTGGAATTTGACCTGCTGAGAGAGATCTTTGATGATCATACTATCAATAAAACTAGAATATTTATTCAGCCTCTTATAATCTTATTTGAATTTAACTTGATAAACTCTAGGCTTTGGAACAAAAGTCCAATATGAATCACAGCAATAGAGTAATGTCCTTTTATTTATTTATATATATATATATATTTTTGGTACCAGGGATTGAATCCAGTGAGGATTAATCACTGTGCCACTTCCCCAGTCATTTATTTTTTTTTGTTATTTCTTACATACATCACAATAGAGGAGTGCATTGCATTCATATATATATATATATATATATATATATATATATATATATATATATATATTTTGCATGGATGGTGGAAGGAGACCCCAGTCATTTAAAAAAAAATGTTTTACTTAGAGACAGGGTCTCACTCAGTTGTTTAGTGCCTCGCTAAGTTGCTGAGGCTTGAAATGAATTCATGATCCTCCTGCCTCAGCCTCCCAAGCTGCTAGGATTATAGGCATGTACCACCACACCCGGCTGAGTTCTATCTTTTTTAAAAAAAATCAACATTATTATTATTATTATTACTTTTTAGTTGTAGATGAACATAATACCTTTTATTTATTTATTTATATGGTGCTGAGGATGGAACCCATTGCCCCACACATGCAAGGCAAGCATGCTACCACTGAGCCCCAGCCCCAGCCCCAGCCCAGTCATGTTCTTTTAAACAATTCTCAAACTTAAATCAATTTCCAGACCCAGAGTTACTTGAATGAAGGGGAGGCCAAATCATTTTGTGTTACAGATAATGGAAGAGGACACTTTAAAAAGCCATGATTTTATATTGGAAATTTTAACATTCTTCAGAGCAATTAATTGCCCTTTACCAGAGTGGGTAAATTGAATAAAGGGAAATAACCAGTGTTTTGGGAATAACTTGAAAATGGTCTCAAACTGTCACCTTTTCCTTGAAACCCCAAATGCCACTGTGGTCCATTAGAGAAAGGGCTATAAATATCAGGTAGTCAGTAGAGTTTTGACTTGGATCTGAATGTAGCAATGGGTTCATTCTATGATTATTTCCCTGTTTGGGAATAGACATAGTTGGATCAGGCTTACTCAGCAGCTAGCAGAATACCCATATTGATTCCCTGACCCATGAAATGTGATTATTTTTGTAATAAAGGTTAAATGGACGCCCTTAGAGTATTTATCTTCCAAAATAATCTCAAAGACAATATCAGAAAACTTGAAATGATTGTAGAGATTGTGGTCAACATTGTGGACTTGAGAAATGGTGACTTTCACTCCCAATCAACTTGCCTCTTGGCTTGGACAGCAGAACAGATGGATTTTGGAGAAGGTCAGTGGATTATTATACACTTGACCAACTGTTTGTTCAAATTCTAACTGCTATTACAGATGTGGCTTTGGTTTTGGAGCAAATCGATATACTGAAATAAATCAGTATGTAGTTACTTACCTGGAAAGTGCCTTTTGAATATCTACAATAGCTGACAGAGACCAGATGGAGTGGTGAAATGGTCTTTTGAAGAATTTATTACAGTTACCAGTGAGATGACAAAACAATTTGGGGTAAGTATCGTCCAGGATGTGGTATAGGCTCTAAATCAGTGTCTAGAGCATGGTTTTATTTCTCCGATAGCCAGGATTCATGGTTCCTAGAATCCAGGAATAAAACTGGGAGTGGGTCCTATCACACTTCCCCTGCTGATCTATTAGTAAAATGTCAGCTTTCTGTTCCAGTGATTTTAGGGATCCGAGCTCCCAACAGAAACATGCTTCCAGCCAGTGATACAGAATTGATTCTATTAATCTGGAAGTTGAAACTGACCACTCTGGGCTTCTCATACTGGTGAATCAACAGGCAAAGAAGAGAACATTGTGCTGGCTCATATGGTTTCTCTTGATTATCCAGAAGATAATTGTGTTGCTACTACACTATGGTGGGGGCGGGGTGGGGGAGTTGGAAAGAGTATACCTGAAATGCCAATACACCACCACTTTTTTTTTTTTTTAAAAAAAACTATTAGAATCTAAAACCAGTGGCTCAAAAACTTCAGAATTGAAGTTTTGGGTATTTTCACCAGGCAAAGACAGTTGAGTTACCAAACTGCTTCAGAAGCCAAAGGGAGTGTGTTACAGATACGGGAAGAGGAAAGTTATAAATACCAGCTACAGTTGTGTGACCAGACATGAGAACAACAATGGTTATGATAATTTCTTACTGATTTTTACATCAATATATTTTTGTATATAAATTTGTATGAATATAAATTAATCAATTCTTTCCCATTCTATTTTTATCTAACCTAAGGTATATTAATTAGTGGCTATCTTCTATGACAAGAACATCAAGTGGGGAGTACGATGTTGATCTGGTGGCTCATCTAGATTGCCTCTTTGAACTTCTTTGACTTTAACACCAGGCAGGTGTGCAGCTGTGTGATGAAGGAAACCACATGCATCTCTAGGTCACTGAGTTAAGGTTAGATGTGTTCAGACACATATTTCAGTGTCTTTGTTGATTTAACTTTATTTTTGTAAGCTTCGTTTTATTTTTCTCTACTTCTTTCTAATTGCAATTTTTTTTTGTATTATGAGCCCTTGTTGATTGACTAGAGTGATGGTGTGCTCACCAAGAAATACAGAATCAACAGGCATCAATAGGGCTTCTTCATCAGGCCCCCTTCCTCTTCAATGGAGCTGATCTTCCAACCTGGTCTTCTGGACTTTCGATTCTCTATCTTCTACAAGTTGGGCGAAGTCTGATCTCTATAATAAATTCCTACTCTATAGCAATTGGATTTCTGGAACTCTAATATAATAGTCATTCTAATCATTAATATTTACATTAATATTGATTATATTGCCAACATGGTTTACTGTTTAAGTTTTTCTAGATGTTAAATCTAAAAATGTAAAAAAGTTTTGAGTATTATATTAGGATTTTGGTTTAATTGAATAAAATAGTGTTGGGTTTCAGGAAACAGTGTTTATAATTGAGAGTCTTAAATTAGATTTTTACCATTTTTTCATCACTGAGCCAAAACAGATTATTCTGAACAAAATTCAAAATAGAAAAAAATTTGTTGTTGTTATTATTCAATTCTTACTCCCTGGAGTCAACTGTGGATTTTAATATTCTTCTTAGCAATACTTTTGCCTTTTAGGTGAACATATGACTCCCATAAACATATTATTCAAGGGTTGAAACTAAGAGTCCAATATTTCAGGATACTAGAAAATGTTAGATATGCTGTGGTGGATTTTTGTACCTAATTTTTATAAACTATTCAAATTTCAGGAGTTCATTTTCATTGTGTCTAGAGAATATACTTTTGCTAGGCTATGATTAGAAATAGAAGTTAAAAGAGAGAATTTGCTATGTTACCCTGAAGGATTCTTAAATTTAATAGGAAATAATTGTCCCCTTTCACTGTATCTTAAATCTAGGAAGAAACCTAATAAATAAAACCATTTAGATTCTGGAGAGAGAATTCCAGGTAGATTCATAGCAGCAGGTAGCTTCAAGTCAACTTTTGACTTAAGACTATTACATCCACATTATTTTACATTAAAATAATTGTGCTATAAAGAAGCTATAATATAAATAATATAATTTAGAGATCTTAATATTTGATCATTATTGAATATATATCAAATGTGAATAAGTATATATTTTCATAATATACTAATGCTTTATATTTTCTGAATGTCACTATGAATCTTCTCTGTTCATATGAAAGGTAAGTTTTTTAACAATCACATTATAGTGTCTAGCTTTATGTAACATTCTTCTTAGTCTATAGAAAAGAGATGGAAGATTTCTTATTTCTTAAAAGGTAAAAATTGAGAAAATTTTTAGGAGGCTTAAAAATTTTACTTATTTTGCTATAGAGATAGGAGGATGAAATGTGTCCTTTTCACATTCAAAGTGGCAATCATTCAAAAGACAGAGGGGAAAAGCACTTCTTGAACTGTGGCTGGATCAGATGCAACTACATTAGGTTCAGTATTCAACTAACCATTCACCATGAGAATCTGTCTGGGCTGTAACTCCGCTAAAACCAATAAAAGTAAAATGAAAACTGTAATAATAATTGTCTGTAATGTTTATTAAATCGGTCAAGGACTTAAAAGTAATTTCTTGTATGTCAGATCATAAATTCTCAAAATTTGACAGCTCACTTAAAAGGAAAATGCAGGTTTTCAGATAGCTGCCAGCTGTTACAGAATTTTTATCACTGACTAATCTCACCTTGTGATTTAGGAGATGGCAGGGATTACAAGGGGCTTAAGTTAGGCTGACTTCCATTACTCTATCTTCTGTATCCTCTTTTAAGTATTTTGCTGCCATCAAGAAGTTACATAAATATTCCCAGGGTATAATCAGTCAGGCATCCCACTGTGTCTTTTCAGCTGGCTGTCAGGTCACTCTTGGAAAATGAAAGCTTTATGGGGCAGGATAAGGCTATGCATTGCAGGAAGCATAGAAAAGTGTTTGGTACCAAAATATGTTTCACTAAATTTATAAAAATTCTTTCTCCAAGTGAGGATGTTAGGTTTTATCCTCTTTGGGCTAAGACTGTGAAAACATAATTGAATTTTGTGCAGATTCTTGCCATCCACTGCATATTTGCAACCCCCCAAATGAAAGAAAAATGAAGGGCTTTTTGCATTTTCTTCCCATTTCATTCTTAAAAATGTCTTTTTAGCTGCATCTATATTCAAATCTTCATCCTTTTTTTCTCTTTTTTAACATAGCAACTTACTTTTATAACATTCATTTTACATCTAGATTCTTTTTGCTTTACACACACACACACACACACACACACACACACACTCAGAGAGAGAGAGAGAGAGAGAGAGAGAGAGAGAGAGAGAGAGAGAGAGAGAGACTCATTTGCTCTCTCTCTCTCTCACACTCACACTTTTTTCCTTAAAAGCAAGCAGATGAAAATCTAATGTGTGCTATCTTCTTGAATAGAAAAATCAAATATACATGGACTAAGGAATAGTACCAGAGCTTATTGCATCCTTCTAAAGATTCAAATCACTTCATAGGTAGACAGAAGTGTTAACGTAAGCATTAAGAATCCATCTTTATTTCCTGCAAAAAGAGAAAAAAAAACACATAAAAGGAAACTGACAGGAAGTTTGCATAGGAAGGAAATCTAGCAGTTTAGAATTGGAAAGCACCTTTTAGAGGTGTATCAAAATAGGTACAGTTAGATGTTTATCTTTTTTATTAGTTGTTCAAGACAATGCAATGATCTTGACATATCATACATTTGATTCAAATAGGGTATGAATTCTCATTTTTCCACGTGTACAGATTGCAGGATCACGTTGGTTATACATCCATATGTATGCATACAGCAATCCTAGTGTCACTGACACAGTTAGATGTTTAGATGGTAGTTTACAATTTTTGGTATTTGTTACAGTAATAGGTATTTGTTATAGTAATAGTAAAGATATTGCATTTCAATAACACTATAATTGATACTTTGAGATTTATTGACATACTTAATAACAATTCCCCTTAAAATTTGATGCCTAATACAATGTTTGCTAGAAATTTGGATAACCCTATAAGTAGATATAAGGCTGACCAAGTAGATGATTCCCAATTAGATTCATGTTTATTATAGCCTCAGTACCTCTCAGAAGCAGGATGAGTGCTCAATAGTTATATATTGAACGTATTGTGTTAGTAGTACCCATTAAGGGACATGTATTTGTGTTCAGGGCTCCTATTGTCTGCTGCACAGGAAAGAACTTAGGTCTAGAGAGTTGTGACCTACTCAGGCTAACAGAAAGTCACAGTGAGAAGCCAGGTCTTCTGAAATAAATTTGTGAATGCTCACTTAAGTCTTCTTATATGATTCCTTTCTTATGAAAGCCAAAATGATGGCAAAAGTACATGCATTTCATGCTACAAAACTACATTTGAATTTCTTTAGCTAATAACATACTATAAGAAGTAAATACTATACCACTTGTTATGGCCCTCAGGAGAAAAAAAAATTATAATAATGTTAGCCTATTAGTTCATGTTTTATATATTCTTATATGTATTGACCATGTCAAACAAATACTATGCTCTAATTTTCTCTTAATCTGATGGCCATCTTGGATTTTATTATAGACGACATAATCATGTTTTCTTGGACTGAAATTTGGTAGATCTCCCATTGCAAGTTAAGCCAAAATAATGATCAGTGATCTGAATGGTCATTAAAAAGTGCTTTTCTTCTTTAATTCTAGAAAATCTCCCTTCTTGTCAATTTTTGTCTACAAAATTTTGCATTCTTCCCGTAAAGAAACTTCTCCTCCAAATTATACATGATTTAGGCCCATGTTATCCGCCTATGTTCAGAAATACTTTCTTAGACACAAAATGTCAATGACAGCCCACAATTTTCCCATCTCCTTAAGTTTCCACACATGTAGTTAACATTTTAGAACTTTGCATTACAGATATTTTCAAACTTATAACAAAATATTAATGAGCTTACTTCTCTCAAATTTCCTCTACATTCTTCAAATTTATTCTCTTTGACTCAATATATTAACAATGACTTTGTATGACCATTTTCTATAGAAAGAATAAACGATAATTTAGTTTTACTTTTGGAAAACAAGAAAGCATTTTTAAAAGGAATCCCTGTTTTTATTTTTGGAGACCTGTGATTTTCAGAAAAAAAGTCTGTAGAGTGATGGTAAAAGTGTTGTCTAAAGCTGCTGTCAGCTTCATTCTTTTCTATATGCTTATGATTGAACTTGGCCTAAGGAGTACTCTTTCTTTCTTTCTTTCTTTCTTATGCTTTATTTATTTCATTTCATTATGAAATGAAACTTATCATTAGTCCACAGACTTGTACATGAATTTTGAATTTATTTATAGCTCATATTTTCTGAAGTAGCAATAATATATAATTGCATGATAAATTGAATTAACAAAAGTAAGAAAAATGAGACATAGTAAAAACCAAGGAAAGAAAGCAAAGTGACTACAGGTAGAAAGGCAGATTTCTCCCCCATAGTTACAGGTTTCTCCCAATAGTTAGTTCATGCATTTTCTTCAAGGTTAGAAATGTATGCTCTTAAATCTTGCATGCAATATGAGTGATGCTGAGCTACATTTGTCTTTAAGATTTCTAGTAGTGAATAATAACAAAAAAAAGGCAACAGGGCTAGTCTTGCTTTCTGAGTCATAAATTTTGACCAAGAGAGATGCAACTGTATATTACACTGTGAAAAGAGATAGACACTGTGTGCCAAAGTAACAATGTTCTTAACAAAAACATTGAACTTCATTGAGCTCTTTCTTATAACCTTCCTCTATGGAGGTCTTCATTGGAAATTCTGTCACATCAATTTGTGGAACCAAATGATGTTGTGTAGGAGACTGTTACCTTGGATAAACTATTTTTATCTTAGTGATAAATTTTAAAACTATCAGAGAGAATAGATCATACGTGTTTGAGGAAACCCTCCATAAATGTTGTTTTTCCATTCAAGCTCTTGATAGATCTTGGGCTACAGTGGATTTGGGGTTCTGCTCATGACAGGCCTGATGTTCTTTGGAAGTGCAGACCGTGTGCATGGACCCTGTTCTCATACTCAGCCACATGGTGGCTAATGTTGAGATTTTATGACAAATTGTGAAATGTCTATCTCAGGTGCTGTTTTGGTCAGCTTTT
This sequence comes from Ictidomys tridecemlineatus, assembly GCF_052094955.1. Classification (NCBI taxonomy): domain Eukaryota; kingdom Metazoa; phylum Chordata; class Mammalia; order Rodentia; family Sciuridae; genus Ictidomys; species Ictidomys tridecemlineatus. The sequence continues at coordinate 203,902,832 of NC_135478.1, forward strand.
TTGCTACAGGGACCAAAAGATCTGACAAGAAAAAGTTTAAGAGGAGAAAAAGTTGATTTGGGGTTCATGGTTGCAGAGGTCTCAGTCCACAGAAGGTTGACTTCACTCCCAGGGCCTGAGGTGAGGCAGAACATCATGGCAGAAGAGTGTGGCAGGTGAAAGCAGCTCAGGATGTGGTACCAGGAAGCAGAGGGAGAGAGAGAGCCCTCTCTCACTATGGACAAAGTATATACCCAAGGACATGCCCCCAGTGACCCACCTCCTCCAGCCACACCATACCTGCCTACAGTTACCACCCAGTTAATGCTTATCAGGGGATTCGTGCACTGATTAGACTAAGGTTCTCATAACCCAATTATTTCACCTCTACATTTTCTTGCATTGTTTCGCACATAAACTTTTGGGGACATCTAATATCTAAACTATAACAGGAAAATTGCTGAAGAGAAGGCCATATACCTTTGTGCAATGTGGGCTGAGGTGAAATTAGGGCAGCCAAGATTTTTCTCTGAAGAGTGCTTTAGGAACTCTTCTAACAAATATTTGGCCAGTAGAAGCTTTAAAATTTTGTTCTATACCACGTACAAAGGAATTTAACCTTAACTTATTGTAAATATAATTTAACATCTACTTTATCAAAAACATTCTCAATAAAATACAATAAAATAACTTCCTGGTATACAGCCAAAGTCCAACCAGGAGACAGACTCGACACTAGTAATTTGAACAGGAAAAACAAATTTCTGAATCTTGTGTTTATTTTATTTTAAATTAATGTATTCTTTACACATAATAGGATTTGCTGTTTTTAGTGGGCAGTTTTGTGAGTTTTGATAAATATTTTCAGGCATGCAACCATTGATACCGCTGGTTATTATTGACGAGTCTTGCTTCCTCACTTGTATAACATTAGAAAAGCAAGCATATAAAGCAGGGTTTATTTAAAAAGGGCAATACAGACTTCTCCCTGAAGGGAGAAGGGGGCCATAGCTGGTATCTTGGTATCCCAAGAAGTGAGCATGTTCTGCCTCTTTTATACATCCTAGATTCTTTGTTCTTCTGTTATTTTCCTCCTTATCTCTCTCCTTGCTGTGTATATTACTAGGTCCAGGAGATGGCCTAGGTGGGATGGCCAAAAGTTGAGAAGCAGATGGGCTGGAGAGGCTAAGATGGAGTGATCCTGGCAGAAAGGGAGACCAGGACTCATTAATAACAACTTTTATCTTCTGTGCAATTCCCCTTCTCCTTCCCTTTCCCTCCCACCTCTCTTCCCTATTTAGTGGTAATCTTCTCATGCTCTTCTTCCCTATCCCATTTTGAGTCACCCCCTTTATATCAGAGAAGACATTTGGCCTTTGTTTTTTAGGGATTGACTAACTTCACTTAGCATAATCTGCTCTAATGCCATCCATTTCCCTGCAAATGCCATGATCTTGTTATTTTTTAGTGCTGAGTAATATTCCATTGTGTATAAATGCCACACTTTTAAATCCATTCATCCATTGAAGGGCATCTAGGTTGGTTCCACAGTCTAGCTGTTGTGAATTGTGTTGCTATAAACATTGATGTGGCTGTGTCCCTGTAGTATGCTGTTTTTAGGAAGATAGAAGGAGACCCTCATCGTTATACAGATTACACGTATGACGTTGTGAGGAAAAAAAAAGAAGTGTGTCACATTAGATTGGGTAGAGAGAACTGATGGGAGGGGAGGGCAGGAAAGCGGGGATAGGGAGGACAGCAGAATAAAACAGCCACTAGTATTGCTGTATGTATATACGTGACTGTATGACCAATATGATTCTGCAACCTGTACACTCAGAAAAATGAGAAATTATACCCCATTTGATTCACATTTTTGATATGTCCACATCATTGTACTGCCATGTGTAACTAATTAAAACAAATAAAAAAAAAACAACTTTTACAACTCCCTGTAGAGAGGGACAATTCCTGGGACAGGTTACTTTAGCAACAGGTTGGAGCAAGGGCAGGTATCTTGATAAGGGTGGAGGAAGGGATCTGAAGGCATTAACATTTAAATCACTCAGGTGTGGTGCCCAACTTCTTTAACTCAGAGCTGGCCTTCAATCTTTCAATCTGACCTTCAATCTTTCAATTTACCTATCTATACTGACTGCCTGTCTTTAATTCTGGCTTCACCATCTCCATTATCCATCTATCTTCTATCTATCTATCTATCTATCTATCTATCTATCTATCTATCTATCTATCTATCTATCCTATCATGTCAAAAACTTCTGCCAAGCCACTCTGCCATGAATTCTTCTTCTCTTCCAAGGGCCTGGAAACCAATGACTTTTCTGTCCCTACAATTTTGCCTCTTATAGAATGTATGTACAGACTGGCTGTTTCACTCAGCATGATGGATTTGTGACTCATCCATTCTCTTGCTTGTACCAGGTGTTTCTTCTTTACTGATCAATAGGATCCCCTGGTACCAAGCTGCCATATCTTTTGTCCATTCCATATGTGAGAGACAGTTGGGCTCGCTGCTTTTTTTGGGTGAGGGGAGGGCCTATTATGAATAAAGTCACGAAAAATGTTTGTGTTCAAGTTTTGGTATGTATATAAATTTCATTTCTTTTACCATAGAGTTATCTTCAAATAATGCCATTTCACTTCATGCGGAATGTAAACACCTTAAAAACAGTGTATTCCTAATTTTCCCTTCAATCTTTCTGTGCTAGTTTTGTCACAAATTATATTTTAGTTATGCAATAACCCCATAAAACATTGCTATCATTTTTGCTTTAGATAATTAAAGAACTTTTCAAAGACATCATTATGTACACAGTTCTGTTGACAGGGTTTTTTTCCTCCATTACTTTAAAAAATACTCCTAGAGAAAACATAAAGGATAATCTTTGTGAACTTAAGATGTACAATATCTTTTGTTTTTTGGTGGGATATAGAAAACATTAACTATGAAGAATTATTATCAAAAATTTAGACTTCATCAAAATTTTAAAAAAATATGCCTTTTACTATAGATCAAGGTGGCCTTAATGTTTCCTTCTTTTTGAATAAACTTTAGACAAGCTTCTTCAGTCTGCTAGACTTCTGCGCTGCCTTTTACTCTGGACTTAATAGAATCTTCATGGTCTAAATGCAGAGGTCTCCCCACCAGTTCTTGGAGCACTGACTTTAGAAAACTTGTCCTTAAAAATCCTCTCTGTCCCTTTGAGATATAATCTTTTCAAAAGGCTATGGCCAGTTTTAAAACCCAGAACATGGTTTTATGGACCTGAGGACAATCCCTTTGACATGTAATCATTAGAGAAGACAATGCCTCTTCTGCCATTCTGTGCAGCAGAGTAGGAGCCTAGCTTTGGTGGGCCAGCTTGCTTCATGTTGTAAAGGCACCTCTTGTCATGAAGGCATGGGTCGGTTACTCTTCCTTTGGGTCAGACCAATTAGTAAACATGGCCTGTTTTTTTTTTTTTTTTTCACATTGGTTCTTAAAATCTCTCTCTCCCATTGTTTCAGCAGAGTTGGGTTGAGACTTTATTTTGGTCTTTCATCCTATTGCAGGATCCTTGAACAAGGTCTTACTTACCTTCTTAAACTTTGTTTAGTGCAATATTTACTTTGGCAGTATGTGCTATTAATGATATTAAAAGGCAAACCATAAACAGGGAGAAAGCATGGATAATGCATATATTGACAAAAGATGTCTATCAAGAAAATACAAAGATCTCTTACACTCCATATTTTGAGGACAAATGACCCTATATAAGGAGCAGAGTTTAATCAGATAATTCACAAGAGAAAATAAGAGTGGTCAATGTGTACATAAAAAGATGCTTACTATCTTTGTCATGGTAATATAAATTAAAACTATAATGAGTCATCAACTAAAATAAGAACAAAAGAGTTCTTGTTAAGATGTGAAGCAGTTACAACTTTTATACATTATTAGTGGGAATGTACAGTATTACAACATCTTTGGAGGGCCATATAAGCAGTTGTCTAAAAGTTAAATATGCATTCATCATATAGTCCAGAAACTCCACTCATAATGGGAATGAAAATGTATGTATACATAATGACTTTATAGAAGAATGATCAGGACAATTTTATTCATAGGCTCTCATGAATGAAAAGAAACCAAACATCCCTCTTCAGGCAATTTGATAAACAAACTGTAGTGTACCCACATGATGGAAAACTACTCATCAACGGGAAGACATGAATTATTGATAGCAGATAACACAAATGATTTTCAATATCATGCTAAATGAGATGTCAGGCATGAAATATACAAACTTACATAATGATTCAATTTACTTGATCTTCTAGAAGGTATAAAATTAATCTATAAACATCAAATTAATGGTTACTTGGGGTGAGGATGAGGATGAGAATTGAGAGTAAAGGGACATTAGGGAGTCATTTTGGTTGATGGAAATGCTCTATAGCTAAATGGTTATGGTAGTTATACTAATACCCTTGTGAAATCTCATAGCTCCATGTGCTTCAAATGAGTGCATTTTATTTTATGTAAAATTGATTGCCATGTAGTAGGTCAAAACAAAACAAAACAAAAAGTTCTAACAAACTGAGAATGATTTCAAACCCATGTTGAGGACAAAGGCCAGGCCGCATGTATTTTGCAAGAAAAATGCAACTTGAAAAACTAGAGAAAGGTGGATTTTAAACTGCTTACTAGAGAAATGTGACAAAGTAAATAGGACTCAAGTTTGGGTGATATGTGTTGAATTTGGTGACAATGGAAAAGAAACTGACTGTACTTAAAATTCATATGGATTCACAAAAGACCCAAAACAGCCAAAGTGACCTTACGAATGAACAAAAGATGGAGACATTACACTACCTGCTCTCAAGACAAATTGTAAAAGCATGGTGATTAGCACAGTAGGGCAATGGCAAAAAGAGACATAGATAAATAACAGAGAACAGAATGCCGACATTAACCCATGTGTATAGAGTCAACTGTCTTTTACCAGGGTGCCAAGAAAACACAATGGGAAAAACGTAGTGTCTTGAACAAACGGTGTTAGGAAAACTGGTCATCCATATCTGCTGAGGGCCATTGCCAAGTAGGAATGACGCATCGAAATCTCCTTGCCAGTGTACCCCATGCTGCTTAGAGGACATTCAATGGGACATTGCATGTATGCTTTAGTAAGGTGACCTTGCTCAAAGAGCAGGGCGGATCCGGGTTTAGAGCTGATCAGGTTTGAGGAAGTTTCCCACTCCTTGACTTTAAGGCGTTCCCGGTTTAAGACAATAGGGGTTTTAGGGAAGTTTGAGGTTGAAGATTATTGCTGCTGGGATTAGGGTGTTCCTGCTGCTTGTTCCCGTTGAGTTCTCGTGAGATTCAAATGGGATTTGGAAAAAGCCTCGTGGAGTAGGTGAATTGGGCTGGCAGAACTGGATTTTCCCCAGAACCTGTTTGTGTAGAGGCCGGTGTGAGTTCGGGAATAAAGGATTGCTGTTTGAACCTACAAGGTGTGTGGTGGCTCTTGATTCTGTGCCCAGCCGAGACATTGGCACACATCCTCCTCTACTGAAAAGCACGCACCAAATTGAAACCATGAAATAGGACCCCAGAATGGACTAAGACTTAAATGTAAATCCCGTTGAAACCTAAAACTAGAATAAAAAAAAGGGGAAAACTTCCCTTGGGGTCTGGAGAGGTCCAAGAAGGGAATGGGAAGGACACTTTCATAGCTTCTCCTTGGTGTGGAGTAGTGTGCCAGGCATTTTACAGTTCCCATTTTTGGGTTTGGGTAATGATCTGTTGGGTAAGACATCAAAAGCACAGGAACAAGAGCAAAGATAGACAAGCAGAAAAGCATCGAACTACAAAGGTTCTGCAGAGCAAAGGAAACAATCACCAGAGTGAAAAGACAACCTAGAATGGGAGAAAAGGTCTGACAGCCAAGTATCTGAAAATGGGTTACTTCTGAAACATACTCTTAAGAGCAATAGCAAAAACTCCAAGCAACCTAATTTAAAAACAGGCAAAGAATTTGAACAGCAATTTCTCTAAAGGGGATACAAATGGCTAATGGGTATTTGAAAATATTGCTTAGAATCTTAATCATCAGGGAAATGCAAATCAAAACTATGAGATTCACCTTACACCTATTAGGAAGCTTAGTATAATCATAAAAAAAAATTTAAAAAAAGATGTGTTGGTGAGAATGTAGAAAAATTGAAAACTTGTACATTGTTTATGGGAATGTAAAGTGGCACCCAATCTGTGGAAAAGAGAACAGCAATTCTGTAAAGTATTTAAAATGGAACTGCCATATGACCCAATGATCCTTCTTTTGAGTTTTTATCCAAAAGATTGAAATTGGGCTCTTAAAAATATGTCTATACTTCTGTGCTGATTGCAGCATGATTCAAAATAGCCAGGCTATGGGAGCAACCTAAGTTGTCTAGCAGTGGATGAATAAAGCGGCATATATACACAATATAACAGCCTTAAAAAGGAGATTCTGATATTTGTGACAACGTGGCTGGGTCTGAAGAACATTAGGCTAAGTGACAGGAACCAGTTTTAGGAGGGTGAATATGGTACCATTCAATTTATATGTGCTATCTAAAATAACTGAACTCTTAGAAGTAGACAGTGTACTCATGGTTGCCTGGGGTAAGGGAAGTTGTTTAATGGGTGTAAAGTTTCAATTATCTTTGGTGACTAAGTTCTAGAGATCTGTTGTACAACATGGTGATTATAGTTAACAATATGGTTTTGTGTATACTTTAAAATTTTTTTAAGAGGATAGATCTCAAAATAGGTAATATAAACACATCAAGTAAGTAAAAACAAACAGGTACCCCAGAAGAGAAAACAAATAGAGGACGCAAGGACACTTTGGAAGGTAATAGATAAGTCTGTTACCTTAATGGTCATGGGTGTCTACATAAGTTCAAACTCATCAAATTATACATGTTAAATAGGCACAGTTCATGTTTTTGTCTATCAATGATTCCTCAGTAAAGGTTTTAACAATAAATCATACTAATAATTGTAAAAATATGAAAACAGGCTGTGCCTATCTCCCATCTCTTCCTTCTGACCTCATTTGGAATTTGCTGGAGCAAGTTTTAAGCACTGATTTCTGGTAGTTGAGCCCACTCCATAGTGTGCCCCGAGCTAACTGCCCTCCAGGACGACCTTGACCTGATCTCTCTTTGAGGACTGGAGAGGCACAAGAAGGGAGTGGGAAGGACATTTTCATAGCTTCTCCTTGGTGTGGAGTATTGTGCCAGGTACTTTACGGTTCCCATTTCATTCAATTCTTAATGGAGCCCTAGTGGTAACATCATGGTTTTCTGTTTTAGAGAGAGAGAGAGCAATACATCCTCTGCACACAGCTAGTAAGTGGCCCAGGCTGGATCTGAAACCACTCTGGAGCAGGGGCACAGCTTTACCTCACCACTGTAGGTATAGCTCCTTTTTCCAGATTCTTCTTGCACATTACCTTGCAATTATTTAGATCTCTGTTCCCCCAGGCTGTGAAGAAGTGTTTCATTTGTCTCTTATCTCAGGCACCCAATGGCTGGTGCTGGGTCAACATCTGAGAATGTAACAGCTCACAATGAGACGAACTGTGCTTGGAATTTCAGATTTACAGCTGTAGGACCTACTGGAAATATCCCTGCATTCTCATAATATGATTTTCTAGCAGAGCTTTCAAGTCAAGTTGAAATAAGAAAGAAAGTAACAAAGGGTAAATTGTTTGAATCTCAGGCTGAGTTATTTCTCCATTGGTTTTAAGTTCAAGGAGATGATGTTTATTAGTTCTTTGATATAATCTAAAATGGGCATTCCATTTGGGGGAACAATCAGTGTTTAACCTGCCGGTACAGCAATCCTCTGCTGCAGTTAGCCTCACCTTTGGTTCTTTTTGATCAGATTATTGCAATGAATTGTGCTTAGAGCTGGAAACTGCTCAGAAGTGGAAGGCGGTAATATGCATTTGCTCTATTTAGCTGTGCTTTCCACTGTAACTCCTTTCTAGAGACTGAGTAAAGGTTTATTTGCTTTTGGGGAAGTTCACAGTGCTGACAGTAATCTACTGAGTCTCATGACTGCAGATCTAAACAGCTTGAAAAGCACACCAGAACCTATCTCCTTGTTCTTTATTGTGCCAGCATTGAGGTCATCCAGGGAACTGCTGCTCACATTTATAAAGTTGAAGCTCTGCACTACTTTGGGAAAAAAGAGAAATTACTTTTTTTGAAATGTCCGATGGAACCAAATGTTTCGACCTCCAGTATAAAAAGCATAGTTGTGGTGGACATTTTCTGGTGTCTACAAAAGTTCTCTTTTCTTCTTTGCTAATAAAAATCTGGTTTTATTTGGGGCTCAATTATCCAGGCCCAAGGGGTGAGGCTAGATTGCATGATTCAACGTGAAAATCCCATTCCCTTAGCCATTGGTAGGTTTTTGTTGGAGCATGTGGTTTAATTTCAACAAATGGGAAGTAATGGGAAAGCTGCTGGGAAGAATTCTGAAAGACCCTTTCCCCCTCCTCCTAAGAGCACTGCGTGAAGGAAAGATGCTCATTTGCTCTTTTCTCTCTTCCAGCTTTGGTTGCTGTTATGGTTTGTATGTGAGGTATCCTCCAAAAGCTCACATGTGAAACAATGCAAGAAGGTTCAGAGGAGAAAGGATTGGGTTGTGAGAGTCTTAAATCAATCAGTGAACTAATCCCCAGATGGGATTAACCGAGCAGTAATTGGAGGCAGATGGGATGTGGCTGAGGCAGTGGTTAATTGGGGGCGTGGCCATGAGGGTGTATAGTCTGTATCTGGAAAGTGGAGTCTCTCTCTCTATCTCTGCCTCCGGATCATGATGTAGGCTGCTTCCCTCTGCCAAAAAGCCACACTCTTCCGCCATGATGTCCTGCCTCACCTTGAGCCCCGAGGAATGGAGCCTGCTGTCTATGGATTGAGACCTCTAAAACTGTGAGCCCCTAAATAAACCTTTCCTCCTCTGTAGTTGTTCTGGTCGGGTCTCGTGAAACACCTCCCTGCCCTGTGCTCTCAGAGGGCGTTCATCTACTGGCACCTCTGCTCTCAGGGGTGCACTGCTTGAGGCTGTGAGGAGAAGGCTAAGCCCGCTTCCTCCATCCAGACTCGGGCATAGTTGCAGTAGGGAACCTATTCTGGTACTGCGAGAGGAAAAGGAATGATTTTATCACCTGGCTTGAGATGATCAGGGACTTCATTTGCTTGGAAAGCATTCTGACCACCGATTCACTGCTTAAGGCAGAAGATGAGCTCCCTTCCCTCCTGCCATAAACCAGGGCGGGGGCATCAGCATCACTCAAGTGCTATTTTACACTAGGGTCTCACTGAGGAGTTACAGTTGCTTCATTCTTGATCTTTTAAAGTTTTTTTTTTTTTTTAATATTCTTGGAAACCTTTAGAAGATAGAGGCAATACAAACTAATCATCCAATTATGCATTTCTTGGGTGTTTGTAATCACTCAGTGAGATTTGTTAAAATGATGAAGTCTTAAGCCCTGGCCTATTTTCAGCACTTACCTTTAAACATTGCTATTCATGTCCTTTGAGTTTAAAGTGATAAATAAGGAAGAGAAAATGGAGTAATTAGAATCTGTTTCATTTGGAATTGGCAGGAGTACAGTTGTATGTTTTCTAATCAGTATAACCGTGCATACCTACAATATGCCTTAATCTAGCCACTGTGTTCTATCATGTTTGTTTCAGGATTTCATTTTCCTTACTTTTTTTTTTCCTAGTAAGGATATGCACTAACTTTCCACTGTAAATAAATTTACACCATGGCAAATTCCTGCCCAGGGTACAGAGTGCAAGGCATTTGTGGGGTCAGGCCACACATTACACTGACTTGCTGGCAGTTCAACTGCCCCTACGGGTGCCAGGGAAAAACAAGCTTCTCCCTTATTACATATACTGAAAACAGGACATGTACCTTTTGAATATTCTGAAGATTTATCCTTCTTCCAGGAGTAGATGGCCCCCCACTGACATCTTAAACCTTGGCCAGAAAGTTACATGACCCTTGGTATTGCTATTAAAATACAGTTACTTATATAAAAATGTGTTCTATTTTATTTTCCTCCTCTTTGGTATGCATGCCCTTTCTTCAGGTGACTGGAGAATTTTTGCAATATGTAGTGTATCTATAAATACTTTATTACTGCAAACAAAAATATCCAGGGCTCTTTTTGTGAGTTGGGGTAACCAGTATCTTTTTACAGATCCCCAAATTGCCCAAGGATAGTTGGTGACTGAAAGTCAAAATAGAGTTCACAGTGATATAATTTGCTCTGATGTTATTTTGGGGAAACAGATCCAGAATCATTCCATTCTAGTCTCTGATCACATGACTTCAGTATTAATTTTGACTTGGAGGCATATGCTTATAGATCTTACGCTGACTAAAAATACACATTTTTTTCCTTAAGAGCCATTTTTAAAATTACTCAGTAATAAATGCCAATTAATGTCCCAGGTAAACTTTATTTTACATTTTGTTTCTGGTCTTTTCCCCATAAGGAATAAGTAGCTTGATTATATTGAGCATTTGCAATTTGAATATCATAGTAACCTTCTAAGGATTTCATTGACTTTAAACTTGAATAGTGCTCTTTTAAGATAAAATATACTGAGAGTCTTTAGTTCTTACATCTAGAATCCCCATTGATGTCTTTTTTTTAATAAGTGTTATCAGGATTGAAATGAAGTGGCAGTAGAGACTGAGATTATGGGCCAAGATCTCTAGTAACCCAAATATGATGAGTCAAAGAGGCTATAACAGTGGTATTGGAAGGAAAATGGGGAGTTGGATTTTACCAGGAAGGACTAAAGTATATAGTAAAACAGGAGATATATTCAGAGTTATATAATCATGATACAAGCACTTGTACATTACATTTACTCTTATACAATCTGATGCTAAAACAATATTTTATGGGGGTCATACATAGAGGCTATTTACCAGAGAATATGGAAGTAGTTCAATATTTTAAAAGTGGCTACATTCATTCCTGTAAATACCTTGCCTTCATCTAGCAGGTGACCTTCAATGCAAGCAGATCAAAATTGGCTCTTGACAAAACACAGGGAGTTGGTACCTGTTCCCTGCATTGGTTTCTTTTGATTCGTAAGCCAGTAAATGTATTGTTAGCCACTCTTATGGTTGTGTTTCTGTTGGCCTTCTGGCCTACACAAAAGTTTGTCTTATTTTCCTTTTTTTATGATTATAAATTCAGAATACCAAACTAAATGGAAATCTCCTTGACTATAACTTTTTATTTCAAAAATCATACTTCTCCTATCAGTGATGCATGGTTAGGTACAGAAAGGTGTCCCAGTCCAGAGTCAGCTGAAGTCCCATTCTCCTTTGATGCCTCCATCTTCCTTCCATTCTTACTACATCACAAAATCTCAGGCCACCCACGATTCCCTGTCTCCACACCAGTGGGAGTTTTAAATTACCTGCCTTGTACATGCAGCAGCATTTCACTGTTGGGCTTCCATTAATCCTCGAAACACCTCCTGCTCTTACCTTTAGGGACCCCACGAGTACACTTTTCCTGTACTTCCCTAGCCACTTCTCAGTCCCAATTGTCAACTTCTCCTTTGTTCTTGACCTTTAATTTTTGGAAGGCTTCATGGCTGCCCCTTTGCTATTCATACTATGTTCATTCCTACATGGTTTCCATTTACTTTCTTGGTTTTACATACTATATTCTGGTGACTCCCAAATTCATATAATATAAGTCCAGTCCTCTCTCTTAAGGTTCATGACTTAAATTCCCCACCTGATGTGTTTGTTTAGAAACACCAAATAATTTGATTGTAACATAACTGAAACTGAACTATTAATCTTTTGGTTTTAGATTTACTATTCTTGAAGTCTTTTAACTCTTACATTTGCTCTTGTTATAAATGAAGAAATATGCCTTAATATTAACTTTCCCAAACTGTCACATAAATCTCTAACCAAGTTCCCTAAGATTTATTTACGGTCCCAGTAATTGAACCCAGGGGCACTTAATTACAGAGTCATATTCCTAACACTTTTTTTTTTATTAATTTAGAGACAGGGTCTTGCTAAGTTGCTGAGGCTGGCTTTGAACTTGCAATCCTCCTGCCTCAGGCTCTGGAGCTGCTGGAATTATAGGCATGTGCTACCATGCCTGGCTCTCCCTAAGTTTCAATGCTAGGGTATATATCTCAAAACTGACCACTATGTTCTGATGCCACTAGTGTAGGTTAAGCCACAAGCTTAATTAGCCACCACATTACCTTCCTTTTTGATTTTTCTACTTGTAATCTTGCCAAACTCTAATCTACTTCCCTTAAATGAGGTAAAAATATACTTTTTTTTGGCAGGGGAGTTGAACCCAAGAGTGTTCTACCACTGAGCTACATATCCCCAACCCTTTTTATTTTAATTTGAGGGAGGGTTTCACTTAGTTGCTAAGGCTGGCCTCTAGCCTTAGTCTCCAGGATAGCTGGCTGTATTTTTTTTTATTTTAAAATAAAAATTATATTTTGTAATTCTACTCTGGTTTACTCTTAAGAGGTAGACATCAGACACAATTAAATGTGTATGGATTTTATTAGGGAGTCACTTGTAAGAGAAATTGGGTAAGTTAGAGGCCATCAGACCATGGTGCAAAACTGATTTCAAGAGAAGAGAGGGCAGGAAACTTGGTTGTTAGTGTCTCACACAGCTCAGTCTAGGGACAGTGTGGGGAGACTGTGGAAGAGACTTTGAGTTAAAGTTGGTTGTCAAAGGTGTCTGTGCATCTGTTGTAGTTAGTCACTGGCAGCAGAGCAGCCTGTATGAAGCATGGCTGAGTCCCACTATGGGTACCAGTGCAGTAGCTAGAGTCTTTAGACAGTTACAGCCAGTTGTGGTACATGCTTGTAATTTTAGCTATCCTGGAGGCTAAGGCTAGAGGCCAGCCTTAGCAACTAAGTGAGACCTTATCTCAAATTAAAATAAAAATTAACTGCAGGTAGTTCTCACAGCTATTTGTAATAGTTTGAAGAGCTGTTCTAACAAATTACCAGAAGCTGGGTTGCATTACAAAACCAGAAACTTATTTATCTTACAGTTTAGATGGCAAGAAGTTCAAAATCAAAATGTTTGTGCAGTTGGTTCCTTCTGGAGGCCCCAAGGAGAGCTAATTCTTGCCTCTCTCCTAGACTCTGGTGGCTCCTCTCAATCCTTATATACCCCAACTTGTAGCATGAGTACTACCTCTGCCCCCATATTCATACTGCCTTCTCCAGGTCTGTCTCCACTGATGCATTTAGAACAACATTAATGGGTGTTAAGTCCCACCTAAGTACAACATCAATTTAATTACATCTGAAAAGATGCTGTTTCTGAATAGATCAAATTCTAATGTTCTGAATGGATGTGAATTCTGGGAACCTATTCAATGTTCTACCTTGATACACCTCCTTAAACCTTAAATAAATAGAACACAAGTAAATTTAAATGAGTGAGGTGTAATAAAAATAAGAAGTATATAAAATATGTGATTGGGGTGGTATAGGGAAACCTCAATTAGTGGGGAACCTGAGAGACCTTGGGGTAGAGTATGATGCTATAAATGGAATGGAAGGGAGAGTAAAATAGATGTTTCAAAGTAAGAATCCACAAAACCCAACTGACTAAATACAGATATGAATGCCTGATGTGGCTGACAGAGTGGTGGAACAGGCAAAGCATTGGGAAAGACAGCTAATTTTGGCAAACTTAGGAGTTACAATTTGGCTAATAAAAATTCATAGCAGTAGAATGATATCTGGGGGAAATATCTATGCTTCTATGTACCTGTTAGCATTTGTCTAACAGATACATAGAAACAAAGGTTAAGGTTAAAGTGGTTGAAGACATAATGAGGAAGCTTCCCAAATAAGAAAGGGGGATATATACCATGCATTATTAATCATATAAATCTTGGACTAGAGAATAGTGTTTTCTTCACTAGTTCTTCAAAAAATGGGCACATTTTTGAAGGGAGAAACTTACCCTTGCCCATTGTGCAACAAAACAAAGTGGCTAATGTTAAATAGTAACTTAGCTGGGCATGAGGTTCAGGTTTCCTACAAAACGGTCAACTATTCCTGTCCTTGGAATTTCATATCCTGTGCAGGGAGTCAGAGGAAGCAGAAAGGTAGGCACTTTAATTCCTCATTCTTCAGTATTACAGAATAATGTGAACTCTGATGGATAGAATAAGATCCTTACATAAATATGTACTTAGATTTCAAAAGAAGAAAAATTCTTTTGCCCTTCCTATGCTCATGTTGCCCCAAACAGCTATTTTTCAGCATTTTCTTCAATAGTGTGTCTCTATTCTTAAGTGAGGTCTAAATCAAAGTTTCCCATACTTGGCACTATTGACATTTTGTTTGGGGGAGTACTTTTTAAGTTGTTCTGCAACATTCCCTATCCACTAGATGCCGTAGCACCATCCCTATACTAGTTGTGTTAGACAGCAGTGTCTCATGAGGACAAAATCACCCCTGATTGAGACCCACTGGTTCAAATCATGGCTGTCTCATGCAAGATAAACTTAGTCTTCAGATTAAGAACCTAATATGATGACATGATGAAAAAATTTCTTAAACTAGTTGTACATCAGATAAAAACCTGGCTCTGAATGTAGCCAGGTTTGCTGATGACAGCTATACTGCAGGCAGACTACCATAGGTACCTTTGAGGAATCCTTCAATCACCTGCCAAGTTTTGGAAGGAAGCTACAACAAGAAGTGCTGAATTCTTCCCTATCCCCTGGTCTTTAGACTCCATTGAAGAATTTTCAGTAGGGAGATTATCTGAGTTCTATCCATCACTGCAAATGAATGCCTAAGAATTGTCATATTAGCCTATTTCATGTTATCTTGTTTGTAGTTTTTAAAATGTCTTAGTTAAAATCTCCTAAGCTTGGAAAAGCCCAGTAAGACTCCTTTAGTTACTCTCCTTTTAAAGCTCAGGCTCATTAATGTCAATGTAATTGTCTTCCACTCCTTACAGGTATAGAATATCAGACTTTAAAAGCTTTTCTGAGTTGCACTTGAGATTTCTTGGTGAATCTTGTTGATATTTCTTTTCTCCAACCAGGATTCTCACCCCAGCAGGTCTTCTCTCCCTCCCTGTGAGTTTGAGAAGTTACACCCTGGCAAAGCAGTCTCTCTCCTTCCTAATTCTCTTTAGCTTTTATTTGTGGCTTTGTTCTGTTGGGGGACTCAAACCTACAGTGAGTAAAATGTGGCGGATATCAAAACTGCTGACATTCTTTCAAAGCAGATTGAAAAAGCAGCCAAGTTTCAGGGTTGTGTTTAATTTGAAAAATTAGTTGGAAAGTCTTGCATGCAGGGCGGCATCTGGATGTTTGAAAAATGACATTGGTATTCCTAGTTGGAGAGTGGAGGCTGATCAGTATGAAATAAAACAGGCATGCTTCTCACCATTCAAGCTTCAATCTTTTTTTTTTTTGCATGTGTCTTCCACTCCCTTTATCATCCAGGAGCTTTAAAATATCACCATGCATCTCCTTATCTCTTGGGCCTTGATGAAAAGAGTGTAACTAAAGTGGATCATGATGTGACAGTGCCTGGCACACAGTGCCTATCATACATCACGCTTATTCCCCACTGCCATTACAAATGCTAAATGGCAGCCTTGGAAGAATTTTCCCTGTGGTGTCTCCAGCAGGAGTTTCCTTGACTGTATAATAATCAAATCTGACCAGATGGTGATGAGTCTGGGAATGCTTTCTGAATAGATGCCTTTTAATCATTCCTGTAGGTTTCCTAATTCAAAGTGGACCAATCAGCTTTAGGCTGTGCTTGTTTTATGATATCTCACAATTTGACCTAAAAGACTTAGAGGTTTCTCAAAACACTAGAAATAGAACTACCATACAGTCCAGCTGCACCACTCCTGGTCACCATACTAGAGAGAGAACTGCACACCCATGTTTATCATAGTAGTATTCACAATAGCCAAGTTTTGAAATTGGCCTGGATGCCCATCAGTAGATGATAAATGGATAAAGCAAATGAGATACATACACCCAATATTATATTATTCAGTCGTAAAGAAGAATGAAGTCATGCCATTTGCTGGAAAATGGATGGAACTGGAGATCGTCACGTTAAGTGAAATAAGCCAGACTCAGAAAGAAAAATATTGCACCTTTTCTCTCATGTGTGGGATCTGGGGGAAATAATAGAAGGAAGACTATTAGAGGAAAGGAAGGAGATCTAGGAAAGGTAGGGGGAGAAGGGAATAGGCAAGATGGGTACTATCAAAGTATCACAGTATGTTATATGCATGTAAAAAAATTATCAGAATGAATCCCATTGTTTTGAACAATTGATATGCATTAATAATTTTTTAAAAATATTTTGTTGTCGATGGAACTTTATTTGTTTATATGTGGTGCTGATAATCAAACCCAGTCCTTCACACATGCTCGGCAAGTGCTTAACCACTGAGCTATGACCCAGCCCTAATATTTTTTTAGAAAACAAAAAAAAGTGCTATTACCAATCGTGGTTTCCCATAGTTCTGTAGGAGGTTACTTTTCCCTATCTGCAGTAATTTTATTTTAAGAGATTGAAGTGACAAATTGTGGCAGATTGACAGCCACAGAAGCTGCAAACCTGATTACATAGACTTGGACTCTGTCAGTGCTTTTGTGTGTACTTAGCTTATATTGGAAAGGTTATTGCTGGTCTCAAGTTTGTACATTATTGTCATACACTTGAGGTTTGAGCTTTTGAGTGTCTGACCTTTATGATTTGGGCTGCTGTAGTGGTGTTGCGAGGCACTACCCGGATCCTCTTCAGGAGCAATATGGTCATTTGCTCAGTTGTTGGCTGCCCAGGGCTTAGTGCTGGGTCCATCTTCAGTAAGAGTTGGCCTCAGCAGAAGGTAGCTGCTTCTCTCCAGTTCAAACCTTCCTGATGTGCTCATTTCCATGCGTGGTCTGGGCAGGATACAAAACACACTCCTTTGCCTTAATGCTTGACAACTCTGAAGGGACGTGCTAACTCCAGAGTTCAGGATTGACTGAGGCCTCTGGTGATTGTTTTGCAATTCAACTTCTCTTTTTGCCCAATTTACTGCCTATAGTCTATCACAGATGTTATCTCCCAAGGACACAGGTAAATTTCCTGTACATAAATTCTCTTCTGAATCTGCTTATTGACCCAGATTTAGGTAGTTACAGGGAGAGGAAAAAAAAAACAGCAATGAATATAATGTTGTCTACTAATATCTTTCAGTACCAACCTAGGAACATTTTCGGAACTCGGTAATACATTTCTTTAAATGCTGAAGGTAGAATATTTTTTTTTCTAGCAAGAAAAAGTTTATATGGTAGTCATACAACATGAACATTTTATTCATGCCAGGTATTGAATCAGATGTAGGTGCCATTAAGATGACAGGATCTCTGATCTGAGGATCTCAGTCTAGGGAGAAGAACCATACCTTCATTGCCAAAGCTATAATGGACTATAGTAGTCCAATGAATAATCAATATTATATTCCATTGGTGAAAAAATACAGGGCTATGATTCTTATGAGAGTCAGAAAAAATTTCATAGGGATGAGATTCCATTTGGATAACGTTTTAGAGCAGGATTGTTGAAAGCAGGGTTGTTGAAGTTTTTTTTTTTTTTTCCAAAGGGCAGTTAGTTATATTAGGCTTTTCAGACCTTATACTCTCTTGCATTTATTTTGTTGTGTAAATGTGACTGTGGATATTTTCCAATTTAATGTTATTTACAAAAATAGACAACAAGCTGATTTTTACCTGTGATCCACAGTTTACTGATGCTTGTTTTGTAGCGTAATTAAGAGTTCACTAGCAGGCAAGGGCAGTGGTGAGGAAGGAATATATACATAGCCAAATGATAAAGTCACAGATTGCAGCCTGACTGGCTCCCTTTCTTCCTGACTTCCTTCCTTCCTGACTTCCTTCCTTCCTGGCTTCCTTCCTTCCTTCCTTCCTTCCTTCCTTCCTGACTTCCTCTCTTCCTCCCTTTCTGCCCTTTCACCTTTCCTGCTTCTCTCTTTCCTGTAACTGTTCAGGAAAGTGGTGTTACCCATATTCTTTTAATACTTTTTTATTGCTTAGAAATATACTATTTTTGTGATTGTTGGCTTTAACTTACTTTGGATTACAAAAGCTCTACAACTTTGTGGAAATTTTGCTTTCAATTGGAATGAACATTTCATTTTGCAGTTTTATTGCTCTCTATCTGGTTCTTTATTTTGGTTTGGTTGAAAAAACTTATTCCCTGTTGATTATGCACAACACTCAAGTCTTTATGAAAATAGTTGCCTACATTTTTGTATGTTTTTTAAATTGAAGTTTGGACGTTTGGAAGATATAATGTCTTGCAGAATTCTAGTCACTTTACTCACATCTGTCTGTCATCTATTTTATATCATTAACTTTAGGATGTTTACAGTTGAAGTGGGTCTTAAAAATATAAAGTCTATTTAGGATGAAAACTGTTGAGTCTAAGAAATTATAACTCTCTTCATATTCTACACAAGTCTAATCCTAAACTAGTTATGTGAGTAGATTTGAAATGAAATTTTGTATATTTAAGATATTTAATGCAAGTGACACATAAGGTCTAAAGGATTTGATAATGTTTTATAGTAGAAAAATATTTTATCAGAGATTAGTGAGGAAAAAATAAAAATGCAAATGAAGTCCTTCGACTTGCTAAACCAATGATTTTTCCCCAGTGTGTTACTTGATGCTAACAGATTATGAATTAAAATCATTTTGGCCCTATATTAAAATGAGTTAGGTGTGTAGAGCTCATGGAATGGAAGACAATCAATCATCTTTTAGAATGGAAAACATTGTTAACATTTTCTTAATGCAAGGACATATGCATTACAAGGTCTGTATAATGATCTAAGGCTCATACTTTGTAGGCAGAGCAGTGTGGAGTCGGAGTAAGTTAAAACCCCTGTATTTTTACATCATCTCCCATATGAATTTTCTTCCCATTGCTACATGATATGTTGATTGCCTAGCTTCTGACTTGCTATAAATGGGACCTGTTCTGTGCATGAAACTTCTGTTGCAAAAGATGTTCTGCTGATTGGGAGGATATAGTCCATGAGAAGTGGTAATGTGAAGGTAAGGAATTGGACATCATATGTTCATGGTGGCTTCATTACTAGAGGAGCAGGCATAGCAAGAGAATGGTAGGTGAGAGACAGGGCAGAGAAGAGAGGAAGAAAGAACTAAAAGAACTATGTTCAAATTAGTCATCTGATGGGCAGCAACTATGAAATTTTTAAGCTTCACTCAACTGCTTTAGCTGTAACTCAAGAGCAAGTGGTTCTTTACTTTCTTTGATTATTATGTGGATGCTTGAAGACCATCCTAAACATGCCTCTGTAAATCCCAGAGCTAACCTTTTAGCCACCATTTGATACTATTCTAAATAATTTGACTGTTAATTTTGTTCACTGATTCAGTTATCTTCCTTTACCTTAATCCACCCCAGAACATATATTGGGCTCAGTTCTTTTGTCTTTCCTGTTAAGCATAATTTTTCCATATTATGGGTCACATTCTAAAGGTAGCTCACAGAAAAGACATTAAGTAATATATAACCACATAGTGAAAATCCAAGTGTATGTCCTAACCTACTTTAAATTCTTATTATTTTATAGAGTTGCAAGTTTCTCTTATTTTGGATTGTGGTAAGTCTTTCTAAAAAAACCTTTTTTTCTGTCAAAGAAAGGACAGCTGTCAGGAGCTAAAGTAGGCACTGAAACCTCAGATAACTGCATCAGGTTGCAATGTAAGCATTTAATATTGTATTTATGCTTATAATCAGTTGTAATTTATTGTGTCAGGAAATACTGGTTTTATTTTTGCAGTGGTCATATAAAGGTTTATTTTAAAGTAAGTTTAAGTGAATGGCATGTGAGTTGAAAGTAAACAATTAGATCACAATAGTATAGGTGGCTTACTAAATTGATGAAAGTCCTCAAGATGGTACTTGCACAAATGAAGTTTGGAAAACACTGATTTTAAAAATAAATGTTTATTATTCCACAAAGGAGTTTTTTTTTCTTTAAGTAAATCCCACATAGTTCTATGGCTTTAACTACCACTAGTTTATCTATCCTTCTGTGGTTTAGAGTCATTAGAGTGTCCATAGGCTCACAAATGTGAACTAATTCTCTTCATCACTGAACACTTCCTCTCCTACATTTCCAATCCCATTAATGACAATTCTCCAATTTCTGGAGCTTATTCTTCTCGAATCTCCTATCTTCTATCCATATCTTTCAATAGGGCCGTAGCTCTGACCTTCAGTCTTTCTTAGACCAACACAGTTGCTACTTAAATCAATTCTCTTCCTCCTACATTGATTCCCTCCTGTCTATTCTGCTGATCACTGCCTGGGTTATTTTTGTACTAAATTAATCAATGTCCATCACTCCATTATTCAGAACTGTTTGTTGTTTTGTACTTGCTTATACCTGAAATGGTATTAAATTTTACTTGGTATGTGAAGACCTTCATAGTTCACCCTCTGAAAACCCATCTGTCTTCTCTCATTTCCTGTCACACACTCCTGATTTTCTACTGTACGCTAGGTATCATAGCAACATTTTTAGTTTCCTAACATACTACTTATGTTATACCTCTTTGCCTCTGTACACACGACTCCATCTACTAAGGAGGAGGTTTGTCTAGTTGATTTGGTTTGGTGACTAGCAATATAAATAAATAAATAAATACACACACACACTCATATTAACCTTTCTATCACTCAGTTGATTCATCTGTAAAATGGAGATGTAGTAAGAATAATTCATGTCTCAGAGGTTTATTTTTAGGGTGTAATGATTTAAATACATGAAGTATCTAGAACTGTGCTTAAAGTATGGTAAGTGCTACATAAATATGATTTATTATCAATGTCACTCATGATGGTTTTTCTTCTGTGTCAACTGGGTGAACTACTGTGCATTCTTAAAGACAGGCCTAATATCACCTGCTCTGTGAAATATTTACCCATTCCCATGAGTGGGTCTTTTCCCTTTCTATGTGCCCTCACTGTAACATTGTAATTGAACACTTTATTGCATTTTGCACCCCCCTCCCACTACTAGACTGTGGGATTATTTGGGAAAAGGATTGTTTTCCTTATTTTGTCTGCACATAGTAAGTCCTCAATTTGTTGAATAAATGAATATAAAGATTTATGTGATCTGTTAAAAACATACACCATGAAAATGTTAAATACCCACAAAGGTAGAGATATCCATATAATGAACTATCATATTAGCTTCAGATATCAATAGTCTGTCATTCTTGTTTCATTTACTAATTATTCTCACCCAGTTTTTCATAAGGTGTTTTAAACAAATCCAAGACACTTTATTTTTCCATTTGTAATGAATTAGTTTGCATTCCTAATAGATAATTATTTTAAGCATAACCACAATGAACAAATTAATACTAATTCCTTTATATCATCTACTACCCATTCCACATTTGATTTACCTCAATTGTTTCCAAAGTGTCTTTGAATTTTGGGTCCTCATCATGTATTACCATTAGTTGTGTGTATCAAAACTCTTATTAATTTTAAAGAGTATTCCTTATGTAACTTATTGTTAATATTATTTATTTATTTTTAAGAGACAAGGTTATTGTCCCTTAACATTTTCCACAGTTTGAATTAGCTGATTTACATCACTGTATCCCTATTTTCTGTAAAATTATATCCAAAGGATTGATTAAATTTGGGTTAAACCTTTTATTAGAATACATCATTATTTTTTTCTCTAATACTCTTTATTAGTACACATTTTAGTGTGTACTTTCAATTACATCATATAAACAATAATGTAATGTCTGAATTTGATGTTAAGATTTATCAGTGAAGTTCAGGTAGTTTCAACCTCATTCATTTATTGATTTAAAAACTTACTCATCATCCTTTAACCTGAAGTTTCATAGCCCATACCTGATCACTGCATTGAGCCATTCTGTCATTGGGAATTGCAAAATTACCATTTCCTAATTCTTCCATATTTTGTATAAATAGGGTTTCTCATAAATTATTTGGTTAACTTGGAATATAGTTCATAAGAGAAAGGATAAACATTTCATTATTTATTCCCTTCATAAAATTTCAGAAGGATGCTTAGTGCCTTAGCAGTGTTTAAAGATTATCAGTACATTCTTTTGACTATTATTTTGACTGCATGAAATTTTATATATTTCACAGGATTCAGGCATTAGTAGTCAGCATACTTTATGATGCTCAATTTTTTTCCAGCTGTGGTCTGTGGAAGCTATTCAAGGTTTGTGGGTCCTTTTGACATGTGTTCGGAAATAATACCTAGAATCCTTGATTTTAGGTGAAAGCAAGGTCACATCTTGTTCAATTCTTGCCTGAGACCTTTATTTCTCTAAAGAACCCTATTTCCTGTAAGCACAAAATGGTATTTAGAGTTGATAATCTGGATGTGAGGGGTGGGATAGCATTGCTTCTAAGCCTGTCAGTAGAAAAAACTAGGAAACACACATTTTGTTAAAAGAGAAAAATGGAGATTATACCATTATAGCCAGTTCAAACGAAAGATTACAGAGTTTCTCTTTAGTTGTTTTTTTTCAATAAATATCTTATTCTGAAAATCATGGCTCATAGCTATATTAATACCATTGTGTATGTGTTCTAATTTAGTATTTTATAGTGATTTCACAGTAATGGGTCTACAATACTGCATACATGAAAGGAAAACCAGAATTAGACAATGGTTAAAGTAGTAAAAACAGGTTTTATTCAGAACAATTGCAATAGGGGAAAAGAGATCTTAGAGTAAAAGTAGTCTCAGTTCTAGAATAATGTGGACAAATAGTCAAGAAGCAGAGTAGGGACCAGTGGGTAGAAAATTCCTAAGAGAAGACATCAGGGAAGGATTCTGGTTTAGCCAACATGACAGGTCTTTTGCTGAAGGCAGGTGAGGGTGATCAGATCTCACCTGGTAGGCAGGAGTTTGAAGAATTTGGCCAGATATTGAGGGCAATATGATATTAAGGGTGGGAACTCTCACTAAACTGACTTAAAGAGCATTTTTGCTAAAACTGGCTAATACAGGCTGACCAGGACTGACACCAAAGCCCAAAGCAGAAGCATAGTTGAGAAGAGGGCTTCCAGGAGCCTATCAAAAGTTGGCCTGAGATGGGAGCTTTTGCCTCTGATTAAAAAAAAAAAATCCATGTATATCATTAACATCCCCCCCACCCCAAGTATGTGTGTGTTTCTGTTTATTTGGTCTTTAGGGTATTCAATCAAAATTCTGTATTTTAAAGTGGCTTGAAATAACTCTATCTGGGGTTTTGCCATTAGCATCACAAATAGGTCAATTTTTAGTTGGATTATATTTTTCATTTTTGGTGAGCATAGTTTCTTTTAAATTAACTTTTCTGAAATCATGTAGAATATTTTCATGGTTTAAAACTCAATTCTTTAAGAAAACCATAACATTTAGAAACAGGTTTTATTCTTTCCCCTTTCTCTGTCCTCTAACTCTTCTGCTAATAATATGCTTTTGAAAGCATAGGTAAATGTTTATATATTTACCTACTCTCTCTTTTTGAAAGTAGCATAATGCATACTTTAAAAATTAATCATTATATTTTCAAATAATTGTAGATTGGCATGCATGTGTAAGAAATGATATTAGTTCTTGTGTAACCTTTATTTTTCTTTCTTCCAATGGCAGCATACAGTAAAAATGATAAAATAAGACAACTAGGATACTACATTGATACAATGTTTCCATCAATACAAGCATCCTTCAGTTTCCCTTTTAAATAAGTATAGCATACCCAGCTATCTTCTGCCCCTACACACACTCAGCCTCCCAATATCCTCAATCATAATCCATTCTCCATTTTATATTTTAAAATACTGTATAGATGAAAGTATAAAGTTATGTAATGCTTGTATATCATCTTTTTTTCCACTCAGTATGGGTCTCTGCAAGTAAACTCAGGTTGTTGCATGTGTCAATTGTTCATTCCTTTTTATTGCTGAGCAGTATTCCATAGTTTGGATGTACCACTGTCTATCCATATATTGCTGAATCCTATGAGCTAACATTTTGGTAAGTGTTTTGCATCTATATGTCTAGTGTTGAGGATCTAACCAAATGTCTCATGCATGCAAGGCAAACATTCTACCACGGAGCTACAGCCCAGTCCCCAATATGGTTTTGAGTACCAAAATACATGCTGGCAAAATTTTGTTCTGAATTCCAAAAGTGAGACTTTCAATTTTAGCATCCTCAATCACAGTTACCTAATTCTACCATCCCCAGTTCTTTTATTTTTAAATTTTGAGACAGGGTCTTGCTAAGTTTCTTAGGTCCTTGCTAAGTTGCTGAGGCTAGCATTGAATTCATGATCCTCCTGCCTTAGCCTCCCATGCTGCTGGGAAAATAGGTGTGTATCACCATGCCTGGCCATTGGATCTATATTCTTGAGGGATATTGGTGAACTCTGTGTGTGTGTGTGTGTGTGTGTGTGTGTGTGTGTATTTTTCACTCTTTAGATTTGGTATCAGAATTGTATTAGCTTCATAAATTTAATTGAGAAATATATCCTCTATTTTCTGAAGAGACTGGATTAAATTGACATTATATCTTTAGACATTTGTTACAATTCTGGAAAGAAACTATATGGGCTTGAATATTTCTTTTTTGGGGGGAGTTTTAAAATTACAAATTCAAACTCCTTTAGCAATTCTTGTAGGGTAAATATGCTGGTGACAAGTTCTTTAAGTTCCTCCACCCCTCATTTGAGAGTGTTTTGATTTCTTTATTCCTGAAAGCTATTTTCATTGGATATAGGATTCTGGGTTGATAATCCATTCTTTAAACATTTGAAAAGTGTACCAATTCATTTTGGTGCCCTTGATTTCTGATAAGAAATCCACTCTCATTATAATGTTTCTTTCCCACCAAAATGGTATCATTTCTCTCAGTTTATTGTGGTTTAGATATGGGGTGTCCCCCAGTACAAGAATGTTCAGAGGGGAAATGATTGAATTAGGAGAGCCTTAACTTAATCAATGGTTTAATAAATTTAATCAATAGTTTAACAAATTTCACAATTTGAGTGTCTCCTATTTTTAGATGACTTAGCTTTTTGAATATCTAGATTTATATCTTTTATCCAATTTTTGAATTTTTCAATCATTATTTGAGTCTGATTTTAGCCTCATCCTCTTTCTCTTCTCTGAGTTCTGCTTTTGAGTGTTCAGTGTTTTATCATAGTCCCAGCTTCCTGAATCTCGCCTTGTTAGTCCTTTCTTTTCCTGTTGTTCGGATTGCATGATTTCCTTTGTACCATCTTTAAGTTCACTGGTTCTTTTCTTTGTTGCCTTTGTTCTGCTGTTGAACATGTCTGTTTAGTTTTATGATTTTGGATGTGTTTTTCTGATCTAAAATTTATGTTTGTATATTTATGTGTGTTGTTGTAGTCTGTTTTTTTGTTGCTAAAAGCACAATACCACAGAGTGGGTAAATTCCATAGAGAAAGGTTTGTTTTGGCAAATGGCTGTGGTCTAAAGTCAAGGGGCCACATCTGGTGATGTCCTTCCTGCTGACAGTCACAAGGAGGTGTAGGGCATCATGTGCATGAGACGGGAACTGTGCGTTTGTGTGCTTGGTCATTCTCCTTCATAAGAAGCCACGGGAATTCATTTATGGACCTCTACCTAACTGACCATATCTCGTCCTGAAGGCTCCACCTCTCAAAACCACAGGTAGATTAAGGTTTCTATTCTTCATACCTCACAGTGGAGATTAAATCTCAACACAGGAAGACTTTAATATGTCCTTTAAATTCTCTTTAAGAAATTTCTTTGCATATTTATTTTTAGGATTTATTAGTTCCACTGATTGGATTTTCTTTTATAAAAATTTTATTTATGTGTGTTGGATTGTTTTTGCCTGTCTTCGAGACTTACTAATTTTTGCAATTTTAAAAATTTTTAATAATTTCCAATTTTTTTCTTTTTCCCCCTTTTTCACAATAGTGCATTTTGTGGTATCTATCTCTTCTTGTATTCCTTTTAATTAAGTCTTCATTTATCTCTTTTCATCTATATCTATTGCTATATCTATCCACAAGGGCCAAAACATGTTCTGGGGCCAGGAGTGAAGGTAGAGCATGTATGTTGTCTCTAACCTCATCATGTATGATTTACAAACCCTCCTTCCCTGATAGAGTAGTGCTTACTGAACAAGCTGACGGGGGAAGGAGCAGACAACCCTTTGCCCATATTGATCTTTGCTATCCCAAATATAAGCTTTTGTTATAGCAAAGAAAACCATATTTGTATGTAAAATGAAAAATAGATACCCCCAAACCTCAATTTTTTTGTAAGAAGTCTGTAGAGTAAAATGAGAATTGATAAGAACAATCTTCATGAAGAGTTACTGAAATTAGTAAATGTTTTACTCAGTTTCTCATTTTCTTCATTGATATAACTAATGATCCTAACTACTAATAACAATAACTAATAGCTTAGTGCTTACTTAGCATTTTCCAGGTACTCAATACAATATCTACATATATTATCTACTGCAGTTCTTATGAGAACCCTATGATTTTTAATCTGTATGTTAATCAATAAATGCTACTTAAAGAGATTAGCAATTTGTAGAGGTCATGTTTTAAAACTCAGATTTATCATTTATTTAAGAGTTTCTGTAATTTTATATTTTTAAATACCCTTATTTTTATGTGGTGCTGAGGATCAAACCCAGCACATCGCATGTGCTAGGCAAGTGCTCAACCGCTGAACTACAACCTCAGCCCTCTATAATTTTTAGTCTTTTTTTGTTAATATTAGATTCCAACTTTGTTTTGTATTTTCTGATGTGACTTCATTTTCTGATAGTATATAATTTACATTTTTCTTATCTTTGATGTCTGGCAATATTTTTAATGGATTTGGTTGCAATCCTTTCAATGTTCATTTTAAGTAAGGAGTTTTCTGCACTTCAGAAGAAATTGCCTGGTTAGCAGAAGTAAAGGTTAAGATTGCTTTCTAGCTTCCTCTTTGACTTAACTGTGATGAAAAGATTTATCTGCATGGCTATATCTACATGTTTCTAATATTTGAGATCCGTCTCTCTTGCTCTTCTCTTTCCCTTCTCTCTCCTTGACACCCAGGAGTTTTTACCCTACACAAGTGATCTTCAACATTCCCAGAACTTTCTGTACCCCCTTGTACTTATTTACAGACTGGACCCTGAGAAGTCTCTCAGGACTGTACGAAGTTTGGCCATTTGAATCCTCTTCTGTGTGTATAGACCTTGTTTTATGTAACTTTGTATTAATTTCTAGGTTCCTTGAGCTTTAGAACCTGCCAGATTTCCCTTTGTATCCCTTTACTTATTCTTACACAGCTGCTATTCTTCCTAGGATTTTGCTGCTGCCAGTGTTTCAAAATTTCCTGCTCTTATACTTGGATTTATAGGATAATTTTTCAGCTTGTTTTGTCATATATTTTGTTTATTGCACATAACAAATGTGCCCGGAGATTACTGCCTTAGAACCATAATTTATCATTATTGCAGTACTGGGGATTGAGCCCAGGGGTGCTGTAGCACTGAACTACATTCCCAGCTCCCCCACCACACCCTCTTTTTTTTTTTTTTAAATTTGATACAAGGTCTTACTAAATTATCTAGGATGACCTCACACTTGTGATCCTCCTGCTTCAGCTTCCTGAGTTACCAGTATTACAAGTGTGCACCACTGTGCCTGTCAACAATATTATATCTCATGAATTTTTCTGGTGTGGGATCATGGTTTCAGCCATGACATGGTGTTGCACCTTAGATGAAATGAACTTGAATGCTTCAGTTGAAATACGTGGGGGCTGGATAGCCATCCTTTCCCCACCTCTGTATCTCCACATAGTTTTCTTAATTATCTTTAGAATGACTTGAAGCTAGTTGAAGTGTTTACAAAACACCTGAAATCTCCAAGACATCAAGATGATAAAAGCTGGTTCTGTTAAAGGATATGCAAATCAAACTACTCTAAGATTTCATCTTGCTCCAGTCAGAATGGCAGTTATCAAGAATACAAACAATAAGAATTGGTAAGGATGTTGAGGGGAGGGCACATTCATACATTGCTGCTGGGACTGCAAATTGGCACAACTAATCTGGAAAGCAGTATGGAGATTCCTTAGAAAACTTGAAATGAAACCACCATTTGACCCAGCTATCCCACTCCTTGGTCTATACCCCAAAGACTTAAACAGCATACTATATTAATGCAGCCACATCATTTATACACACACACACACACACACACACACACACATACTATGTGTGTGTGTATATATATATATATATATATATATATATATATATATATTAGCAAGTTCTCTATATTAGATACAAAGTAACATTATGATGAATGTATGTAATATGAACTGATTAAATCAAGCTAATTAACCTATTACCTTAAATGCTACTGTGATGAGAACATTTGAAATTTACTCCTTAGAAACTTTGAAATATACGTTGACTATTGTCATCCTGTTGTGCAATAGTACAATGACACAAAAAACTTATTCTTCCTAATTAAAACTTTGTACCCTTTTATTAAGAATAAATGCAAAAATGCAATTTTGAAAATATATCACTAAAATGAAGTTTTATCTTCCCTATTATCTACCAGATGTTATAGGGAGCAGAAGAAATGATAAAAACAAAAACAGTTGTAAAAGTTTGAAAATCCATTTTACATGTATTATTTATTATTATTTAAATATTAAACAAAAAGAGGAAAGTGAAGCATTTTGGGAATATATTACCATAGATTTTGTATATTTCTCAGTAGCAATAGTATCAGTCTTCCAGTATTAAACTTTAAATACACATGTTCCTCACATTTAAGGCAGAGTGAATTCTAAAGTATTTTTCAATAAAATGAATGTTCCCCTATGCAGTTCTGTTTTCTCTTTTGAACCCATCTAGAAATCTAGAAAATATAGAGAAGTAAATTTGAAGTGTGGGTTCTGCAATAGTAACTCTGTGGTAAGAGCCACTTCTGTTCTGCATTCTCTGCACTGTCTTCCATACCCTGGCCTGGGGTTCTGCTGCAAGGCTGCCTGGATTGCATGTGCTGATGAGGATTTGCTGATAACTTTTCTATACAGGGGGTCCTACCCACAGATGAGGGTCTCCTCACCTGTGGTTAAGATGGTCCATCATATATTCGACACATTGTGATGTTTTGCCCTGAAGAAATACTAAACGTTACAGGTTACTGGGCTATCAGGGGTCAACTGTGTCACTCCTAAGCAATGAAGACTTGTCCCTATCTAAAAAAGATATTATTGATTTTTCTTGCTTTTAAACTGCCTCTGAGTCACTTGGTAACTAAAGAAGTGGATGCTTTTCTCTGGGTAACTGGGTATATCTTTCACCAAAGGCAATAACAATTTAGGGAAAAAGGGGGGTTTGTGGGAAGTTAGTAACATTACCACTAATATGTTATGTAGATACTGCACATATGCAGATATTATTCACTCAAAGATAAAGAGTAGGTGCTGTAGTCATTAGAGTAGACAATAATTTAACCAGGTTTGGAAGTTTTATTTTTGTTAATGGATTCACATATAAGTTATTTTTTGTTTGGTGAAATTATACATAAATTATCCCCCCCCAAACCAGTGAGTGTCCTAATGTATTATCCATATCTCTACAGTCAAAGATGAGTTAGGGCTCAGTTCTTCATTTAAATCTTAGTTTTATATTCTGAAAAATGAGAATAATGCTAGTGCCTACTGCATAGAGTTGTATTTAGACATATAGGTGAGGTATGCAAAACCCTTTCTATAAACTTATTCTATATAAATACTGATTGCATGGGTGATATTGTTCACATGTGAAGCATTTGGAGCCTGGAATGAAGATTCTTGTGCTTAAATTGCTGTTTCACAATTATTTGGTGTGTATTACAAATTTCTTACTGTCTTTAAACATCACTTTTGTTGATAAAATAGGGATAAAACCAATGCTGGTAGTGTTCTTACAAGAACTGTGGGTGATATCATGTAGGTATTGTAATTGAGTACCTGGAAAATGCTAAGCACTAAGATATTAGTTATTGTTATTAGTAGTTAGGATTATTAATTGCATTAAAGAAGTAAATAGGAAATTGAATAAAAGCATTTACTAATTTCAGTAAGGCTTCATTAAGATCGTTCTCATTCTCATTTTACTCTATAGACTTTTCAAAAAATTCAGATTTTGTGGGGGAGGTCTATTTCTCTTTTTACAAAAATATATGGCTTTCTTTGCTATAAAAGAGTTTGTATTTTGAGTAGCAAAGGATCAGCATGGATAAATAGTTGTCTGTCCATTCTCCTGTCAACTTTTCAGTAAGCACTACTCTATCTGGGGAGCCAGGATTGGGAATCATACATGATCAGATTATAGACCATCTACTTTCTCTATTTCTACTCCTGGGCCCAGCAGAATTTTTGGCCACTGAACCTGTGAGAGCCTGGACATTTGGCCCAAATAGGATACAATTCCCAGAATAAAGAGGTGACTTCCTGTTGCTGACCTAGAATAGTGACATTGTAATGTGGTACCGTTTGATCTGATTTTTCTCAGACACTTTGTGCTCACTTCATGTTCGACCTTTATTACCGCAGTGTGGTTTTGTGTTTAATACCACTGACCTAAATCCTCTTCAAAACAGACCGCAATGTCAGAACTTAGTTTTTAATTCCAGATTTGAGGCTGATTTCATAACTGGTTTGAAGCTAAGCCTTCTATCTGTAAAAGATTCTGCAACTATCTATAGGTCTTTATTTTACTTTTATTTCTGTTTAACCACTCAATGTAGATGTTCCCAGGGAAAGTACATTCAGGCATCTGAAGAAACAGCTTGTTCATTTCTTATAAATGGCTCTTTGTCACAAGTCACTGACTGAATTCAAACAGTTCTCTTTGGATATATGTTAAATTTTTCAGAATTCTGCCTCCTCCTCGTATTTCTTCCCAGGAAGACGTCTGAGTGTACCAGGGAGTTCAGCGTCTCCCCTGGCTTCAGGGAAGAGGCTTCATCTCTCTCTGTCTTTGTGCTGCTCTGTGGATCTTTACTGAACCGTGCAGCAATGATGTCCTTCATCAGCTCATCATAACTCGATTCGTGGTACTCTTGGCTGAAGTTTGAGGCTAAAAAACAGTCTCTTCTTTCTTAGAATCCCATCTGCTGTCTTGACTCCACCTCAGTTGTCTCAAGCCCAGTGATTGTCACTGAGGTCAGGCTGTGACTTTCTTTGGACCTCCAGGCTGAAAGGCCTACAGCCCTTAGGTACAGGTGTTGATCCCTGGATAGGCAACCCATCAAATACCTTGCACAGCCTTCCTTAGGGCATATGAGAATTCTGGATTTGTTCCATATCATCATTGCCACTCTGAAGAGCTAAGCTCTGGCCTTCTCTGCCTAACTTTTCTACTCCATTGGCATCACACACAAAGAGCTTCTCTAGACGGCTGGTCTCCTTCCTAAGTGCCAAAGCAAAAGCGGGAAGGAAATCTTTCCAACTGTGTGAAATGCAGGTGGAGTAGGGTTTTTCTTAGCTTTACATCAATCATTTATTTTCTTTTTCTATCACCTAAAAGAAAGCAGTCCTGTGTTTTGAATTTCCTGTTAGCATACTCTACCACCCACCTTTTCTTCTGCAGACATTCTCTATCCATGTTTCATTTTTCTTTATTTCCAGAAAAATTTGTCTCTTCCTTTGACACCACTACTATTCTAATTCCTGGTGATGTAAATGTCTATGAGATCTTCCATCCAATATCCTGGACTCTTATCTCCTTGAGCTCATATCTTTTAATGACATTGGTCCTATTTAAATCACTGATTCCTATTTATAACCTAGATTTTGTCATTGTTGGTAACTAAGTTCCTTCTAGAATTATAGTTCCAAGCTTCCTGTTCCCCAGCTACCACCCGCTATCTTTCCAGCTGGTTCCCACTAATGATTCAACTCCAACAATCCATTTATACATAGGGTCCTGGATTTAACTTATCTACCACCTTTTTCTTGTCCCTAACTTCCAGCATATGCCTTCACACCATGTAAAAATTCCATATTTCATCCTTGTAACGATTTATTTGTTATAAACCACAACTATCTTGTAGTTCTCTTGATTCATTTTGCAGCCCAGAATATTTACAACCTTAAATTCAAATGTCCACCTGTATCCATGCATTCGAAGTTAAACATAGCTAGAGAAAAAACTTATATTGATTGGTCTCACTTTGAATTTATAACAACTGATCTCAAGTGGCCCTAACGATGTCCAACAACCATATAATATTTACCTGGTTTATTCTGTCCTTAGATATTCTGTCCTTTGTCTCTCCTCTAATCTTTCCATCACTTTCTCCCTTCTCCTCTTTTCCTCCTGCTGCTGATAAAATGAAAGCAAACAGAACAGAATTTGCCCGTCTATCCATTCTTGTATCTCTGCATATGTGTGTTTTGTTTAAATCCTTTTTATGAATGAACTATCTAAACTCCTAGCAAAGGAAACCTTTCTGCCTGTATACAAGGTCTCTTTCTCTCTCATCCTCATGAGAACTTCATTCTTGTAGTTCTTTCTCTTTATTATCAATTCTCTCTTCCACTGACCATTTGCATGATAAGGTAGTGATTTCTCTTCACAAACAACTATGTCTACTTCTGTTACCTCCATTCCTTTTCTTTAAATCTCTTTTTATAAATCTATAAAGCCTATTTTACTATATTGTTTATTATTAGTCATTATCTAATGGCTAATTAATCTGTCAAGTACTGAGAAAGAAGTATTAACATTTTCCTAACATGAGAAATCCTCTAAAATGATTAGGACGGAAGTTAATCAATTAATCAAAAATGCTCATTAAGAAAGAGAATAAAGAAATACAATTATATAAGTACTGAGATCTTTTATTTTGGCTAAAAGCATGTGGATAGATAATTTGATAATCGTTTGATGCAGGACCAAAGGTTTTCTCAGAGTATGGATCCTAAATTAGAGTTCCATTATCTATTTGGCTTAAACCACACCCTTTATGTGAGTTCTGTTTTGTTTAATTGTGGAATATCAAAGTGGGGTGAGAATTTAGAAAGGCTTTTGAGAGTGATCTGAATGTGAAAAAACATGTCTAGGTTTTTATAGTTAACATCTTTTTTTCTGATAATTTACATTTGTCCCACCTACACGTAATTTGACAGGACATTTTTTAGATAGTCACATTGAGACTTTGAAAAGTGTTTAAGTCTCTGGGCATAGTGCTGCATGCCTGTAATTCAAGCAACTTGGGAGGCTGAGGCAGGAGGATCATAAGTTAATGGCCAGCCTTGGCAATTTATAGAGATCTTGTCTCAAAAGATTAGAAGGGAGGGCTGGGGATGTGGCTCACTGGTAGAGCACTCCTGGGTTTAATCCCCAATGCTGAAAAAAAATATTTAAAAGATATTTAACTTTGTATTAATTGAGTGTAATTTTTGCACATATATTTTATATAATACATAATATTTTATATATAAATGAAGCCAAATATAGCAGATGTAAGCATATTTGGGAAACAAAACTGACCCTTGGTAAGCGTACAACCCAATTGATGGGGATAGCAATGTAAGGATGGATGGTAAGAAGAAATGTATTGGCTAGTAACTGAATGACAATGTCAGTATATTTTACAGCAGAACAGACATTGTCAGTTAATCTAGAAAGTCAGTTTGTTGAGTTCTTACTGCATTATTATGTTTCTGTTAATGTCAACTTTTATTTCCAACCTTTTTTTTTTTTGCTCCACATTTTATGGTTTATTTGATGCATATGAGTTGATGACAGTTACAGCCTTTGAACATCATCCTTTTATCTGTAAGGGGAGCATTCATTGTTTCTTTGAAGCTTTTACCTTAAATTTGATTGAGTCTCTTAGTGATATTGCAACATCTTTTATGTTCCTTACCTCTTTTTTTTTTAATGGCACAAGATTCTTTGATATTTTTCCTTTTTGTAATTTAGAAAGGTTCCACATTGCTAGAGATTGATTTTAAGACTTTAAATTTGATTTCAGGATTCTGCATTGAAGGTATAAGCTTCAATAACTATTGACTTCTCTGTAAGTGTAGACTTAGAAACCTTCCAATTTCTTCAGTTTCTCTTATTTAATTTATATATGCACCTGGATTTTCCACAATTACTAACACACACACACACACACGCACACACACACACACACACAAACCAAAATTTTCATTTTGGGCTGTTTAAGTCATGTCTTAGTTTACTAGTGTATATTTTCAGTTTCTTTTCCCTTGAAATGGCACATAAATGATGTAACTTCTACAGCATTTTTAAAATAAAAAATTTCTGTCCTTTGCAAATTTTCTGGAATGGTGATTTAGCAGTCTACAGATTTTATAAACTATTTTATTCAAAAGTTGGTAAAAGATATATAGCATTTAGTTGAGTCAAGGAGGTAAAACATTGTAATCAGATTGCTTTTCTTTGTTGAATGAAATATCTCTTCTTCCTAGATGTTTGCAAGTATCTTTCTTTGTCCTCAAAAATGGAATAGTTTCACCAGGTTGAATTGAGAAGGCAATTCTCATTAAACAGTTTAATCTTTTAAAAAATTTTTTAAATTTAATTTAATTTAATTTAATTTTTTATTAGTTGTTCAAGACAATACAATGATCTTGACATATCATACATTTGATTCAAATAGGGTATGAATTCTCATTTTTCCACATGTACAGATTGCAGGATCACATTGGTTATACCTCCATGTGTATACATACAGCAATCCTAGTGTCAGTTGTATTCAGCTGCCCTCTCTATCTCCCCTCCCCTCCCTTCCCCTCCCCTCCCATCCCTATTGTCTACGCATTCTATTGACACTTATCTCACTCTCTCTCTTTTTTTCCCCTTCCCATCCCCCTCACACCATCGTATATGTGTTTTGTGAACCCATAAGGGTCTCCTTTCATCTTCCGTACATTTCCCCTTCTCCCTCCCTTTCCCTCTCTCCTCTTTTCCTTATTTCGTGGTAATCTTCTTCTCATGCTCTTCCTTCCTACTCTGTTTTGAGTTACCTCTCTTATATCAGTGAAGACATTCAGCATTTGTTTTTAGGGATTGGCTAACTTCGCTTAGCATAATTTGCTCTAGTGCCATCCATTTCCCAGCAAATGCCATGATTTTGTTATTTTTTAATGCTGAGTAATATTACATTGTGTATAAATGCCACATTTTTTAAATCCATTCATCTGTTGAAGGACATCTGAGTTGGTTCCACAGTCTAGCTATTGTGAATTGTGCTGCTATGAACATTGATGTAGCTGTGTCCCTGTAGTATGCTCTTTTTAGGTCTTTTGGGTATAGTCTGAGAAGGGGAATAGCTGAGTCAAATGGTGGTTCCATTCCCAGCTTTCCAAGGAATCTCCATACTGCTCTCCAAATTGGCTGCACCAGTTTGCAGTCCCACCAGCAATGTACAAGTGTACCCCTTTCCCCACATCCTCGCCAGAACTTGTTGTTTGATTTCATAATGGCTGCCAATTTTACTGGAGTGAGATGGTATCTTAGGGTGGTTTTGATTTGCATTTCTCTGACTGCTAGAGATGGTGAGCATTTTTTCATGTACTTGTTGATTGATTGTATGTCCTCCTCTGAGAAGTGTCTGTTCAGGTCCTTGGCCCATTTGTTGATTGGGTTATTTGTTATCTTATTGTTTAATTTTTTGAGTTCTTTGTATACTCTGGATATTAGGGCTCTATCTGAAGTGTGAGAGGTAAAAATTTGTTCCCAGGCTGTAGGCTCCCTATTTATCTCACTTATTATTTTTCTTGCTGAGAAAAAAAAAATTTAGTTTGAATATGTCCCATTTGTTGATTCTTGATTTTAATTGACAAAACTTAAAGTTGGTTCTTCGAAAAAATAAATAAGATTGACAGACCCTTAGCCATGCTAACGAAGAGAAGAAGAGAGAGAACTCAAATTACTAGCATACGGGATGAAAAAGGCAGTATCACAACAGACACTACAGAAATACAGAAGATAATTAGAAATTATTTTGAAACTTATACCCTAATAAAATAGAAGATAGTGAAGTCATTGATAAATTTCTTAGTAGTCAAAGGCCCAGGAAGAGCACCTACAAGGAAGGCATTTGACTGCATCCCCAGGGGATGTCAAATGGAATATTCCCACACTGACCAGGCTGAAAGCCCAGCAAAAGTGTTATATATAGTCAAATTTTTTAGAGTTAAGGGCAAACCAAAAAGAAAACAAAATAAGAAAAACTGGTCTTTAGCTTGGAAGTTTGAACGGTTGTTACTAAGAATAAATTTTACAAAAAAAAAAAATATTACCACAAATGCAAATAACTCTGAATTTCCTCAGGCTAGTTAATAGCTAAACTCATAACATTTACCTGTAAAATCTTGTATTTCAGTTAAATTTTGGAGGGCATAATTGTGAGACCTTAGTAAACAAAAGAACCAAGGAGAATTCACCTCCAATTAGTCCTGCAGGGTCTGCCTAGCGGGACACCTTCAGTGCAAAAAGTGAGTTTTAATCCTTTCTCCCTCCCAGGTGTTTTTCTTGTTTCTCTGTCCTCTCCATCCTGAAAATACTTGCTGAACAATTCTCCTTAAACAAATCTCTTAGTACTTCAAATTCATGTTGGTTATGCAACCACCAACAACCTATGTAATAGACAATTGCTTTTCTGTTTCTTGTGCATTTACTTGTTTTCTTTACACATTCCTAGGCAATAAACAGTGAGGCCAGTTGCAAGAACACAGAAGATTCTCAGAAATGGAACTAATTAATAAAATGAGAATGTTCTTTTCTGTCTTGATGTTTACTCTATCATTAAGTTTGGACTCTTTTTTCCTTCATGGGATTTGTCTTCCTTGAACTCTTACTTTGGCCCCTAGCGGGTTGAGAATATGTTAGCAATACTGAAACTGTTTTATTGAAAGGAAACCCCATGAAAAATGAAATTAATATCTGCTTGGCATTTGGAGGTTTTAGCTGAGTTTGGTTTTATTCCTAAATTTGAGCAAAATATTTTCTTCCAGCTTTAAATTATCAATGGAAAGAAATTAATTTATTCCTTTAAAAGTATATGAACTCTTTTAAAAAATTCTTGTTTATGCATAAAACAACTGAAGTCATATATTTCAAATTTGCTTCAAGAAGGAAAATTAAACTAGTGTTAAAGAGAAATGGTGCATTATTTTATAACTGGTGTAATAATGTCTGTGTTAGTAGAGAGGTACATCTTAGCTTAACACAATCTCAGTGCCCTAGTTTGTTTTGATGTGATTGTAGGAAATCTAAAGATTCAACTGGGCTCAGAACAAATCATACAGTGAATTAGAAAAAGGAGCTTGTTTTACTAGGCAGAAATATATGTATATCAGACTAGAAGTAATCTTTCTCCTTTTTTAAATTATTTTTTAATCTTTCTTTTTAGATACAAATAACAGTAAAGTATATTTTGACATATTTTCTATACATGGCATATATTCTAATTAGGATCCCATTCTTGTGGTTGCATATGATGTAGAGATTCATTGTGGATTATTCACATACAAACACAGGAAAGTTATGTCAGATTCATTCATTCCACTGGTTTTCCTATTCTTATCACTCCTCCCTTCCCTTCATTCCCCTTTGTTTAATCCAAAGAACTTCTATTCTTCCTCTCCACCCTCCTTGTTATGTGTTAGCATCCACACATCAGAGAGAACATTCTACCATTGTTTTTTGGGGATTGGTTTCTTTCATATATCATGATAGTCTCCAGATCCATCCATTTACCAGCAAATGTCATGGTCATTCATTTTATGGATGAGTAATATTCCATGTGTATATAGGCCACATTTTCTTTATCCATTCATCTGTTTAGGGGCACCTAAGTTGGTTCCATAGCTTAGTTATTGTGAAGTGGGCTACTATAAACATTGATGTGGCTCTGTCATTGTAGTGTGCTGATTTTAACTCTTTTGCATATATACCAAGGAGTGGGATAGCTGAATCAAATGGTGGTTCTATCCTATTTTTTTTTAAGGAATCTTCACACTGCTTTCCATAGTGGTTGCACCCATTTTCAGTTCTATCAGCAATGTATGAGTGTACCTTTCCCCTCCACATCCTCACCAACATCTGTTGTATTCTTGATTGTTGCCATTCTGACTGGTGCGTGATGAAATCTCAGTGTAGTTTTAATTTTCATTTCTCTAATTGCTAGAGCTGTTGAACATTTTTTCATAAATTTGTTGACCAGTCGTATTTCTTCTGTGAAGTGCCTATTCAGTGCCTTTTCCCATTTGTTGATTGGGCTATTTGTTTTTTGGTGTTAAGTTTTCTTTGTAGAATATTATCTTTTTAACAATTTGTGATTGAATCTAAACTCTTTCTGCATTTTAAAACTTTCCCCTATTCCATTGTATTTAGTGGAAGTGCAGACTTCATTTGAATTTAGCAGGTGCTCTCTTCCTAATCACTGGATGAATTTAAAGGAACCTGAGAAG
Organism: Ictidomys tridecemlineatus; assembly: GCF_052094955.1. Taxonomy (NCBI): domain Eukaryota; kingdom Metazoa; phylum Chordata; class Mammalia; order Rodentia; family Sciuridae; genus Ictidomys; species Ictidomys tridecemlineatus. The sequence goes on from NC_135478.1 coordinate 203,941,526, forward strand.
AATACTGCTCAAAATGAGTTCTCCTATAGCAGCCTAAATTATTCTGTGTTTGATATAGTTATGCAGGATTTTATTACTTCCTTCCTATACTCCCTCTTATTTTGTAACCTCATTTCTTACATAATTTAATATGGATAAATGAATCTGAACTCGAGAAAGAGTTGAAATTCACAAATGAATTATTTTTGCTATAAAGGTGGACTTTAACCATTCCTGGATATTGACCATTAGTTTTTTTTTTATTTTGAAGTATATCTTTTTAGTTTGTTTCTTATGAAACATCTGTATGGACGTACTGATAAAATCCTACATGGTTGCTATTAAGATTTTATATCAGATGCATTTTAGAAAAATATAAGAAAGTGACAAGACTCAAAAATCCAGAAAAAATCAGCTGTAGTTTTCACCAATATTACTGCCTTTGAGTTTAGAAATTTCAGACGATAAATATTGGGCCTACTGGTGACAAAAGTAAATCTAAACTTGTGTTTACTCTAGTATGACCACAAAAATGTAAAGAACACAAGCTTATGTGTTTTGTGTGAAATATATTAGAAAATATTGAAATTAATGTTTAGAAGATATTTGTAGTTATATATCCAGTTTTATCATTGTATGATATTTTAAATAATAGATTATTGTTTTCAAAATAGACTAATTTTGTACATCTGCCAGAATTTAATGAAAAGAAGTCTTTATACAAACCTTGAACTGTTTCTTCTTGCCCAGCACCTTTCTTATTCTTATAGTAAAAATATTTTTAACGGGAGAAACTCCATTGTTCCAAAGGAAGTCATTGAGTACCAGCAACTACAGCTTGGATGGATCTCAGATCTGGCCAACCAGAACACTGTATTCCTCCCTCTTTCCAAGCTACAGTGATTAATTCAGTGATAGACATGTGGCCCAAGTAGAGTTCTCCATATTATAGAAAGAGTTTTGATATTAAATTATCTTTGATTCCTTTAAAAGGAACAGAAAATATGCATAGTTAGTTTGTGGAAAATGCTGAATTTTTTTTTGTTTTGTTGATTGAAAAATTGTTTTTCATCATGATAAAATTTAGGGCCAGCAAAATAATTAATGCCCCCTTTTTTTTGTACAAAGGATTGACCTCAGGGGCACTGGACCACTGAGCCAGATGCAGAGCCCTATTTTATATTTTATTTAAAGACAGGGTCTCACTGAGAGGTTTAGCACCTTATTAAATTGCTGAGGTTGGATTTGAACTCGGGATCCTCTGTCTCAGTCTCCTGAGACTCTGGGATTACAGGTGTGTGCCACGTTGTCTAGCAGTTAATGATCTTAATGAATTATCAAGTATCTTGTTTTAATTTTTATAATTGTGATTATAATATTATTTTATTATTTTGCTGTACTGGAAAGTGAACCCATGGTGTTGTGCATGCTAGACAAATATTCTTTTTTGTGGGTGGGGGGAGGGTGCAGGGAGGGAGTGCACTTCTAAGTTATTCATTTGTTGAAGACTAATTGCTTTACAGCAATTGATTTATTGTTGACTTTGGGGAAATTTTCATAAGCCAAAGAATGTACATATTTATTCTAAGATTTTTCATTTGTTCTAATTAGTTATACATGACAGCAGAATTCACTTTGATTCATTGTACACAAATGGAGAATAACTTTTCATTTCTCTGGTTGCACATGATGCAGAGTCACACAATTCATGCCATCATACATGTACATAGGGTAATAATGTAATTAATTCCACCATCTTTCCCACTCCCATACCCTCTCCCCTCCCCTCACCCCCGCTACCTAATCCAAAGTTCCTTCATTTATAGCTTGCCCCCCCTACCCCCAATTATGGATCAGCATCCACTTATCAAAGAAAACCTTTGGCCTTTAGTTTTTGGTATTGGCTTACTTTGTTTAGCGTGATATTTCCACCTCCATCCATTTACCTACAAAGGCCATATTTCATTCTACTTTAAGACTGAGTAATATTCCATTGTTTATATATACCACAGTTTCTTGATCCATTCATCTATTGAAAGGCATCTATTTTGATTCCACAGTCTTGATATTGTAAATTGAGTTGCTATAAATATTGATGTGGCTGCATCACAGTAGTATGTTGATTTTAAGTCCTTTGTGTATAGACTGAAGAGTGGGATAGCTAGGTCAAATGGTGGTTCCATTACAAGTTTTCTAAGGAATCTTCATACTGCTTTACAGAGTGGTAGTACCAATTTGTAGTCACCAGCAATGAATGAGTGTACTTTTCCCCTGTATCCTCACCAAAACTTATTGTTCCTTGTATTCTTGATTATTACCATTCTTATTGGAGTGAGGTGAAATGTTAGTGTAGTTTTAATTTGCATTTCTCTCATTGCTAGAGATGTTGAACATTTTTTCATATGTTTGTTATCAACTATATTTCTTCTTCTGTAAAGTGCCTGTTCAGTTCCTTAGCCCATTTATTTATTGGGTTATTTGTTTCTCTTGATGTTGAGTTTTTTGAGTTCATTGTATATTCTGAGAGCAGAATCTGGAGAGCAGAATCTGAGCAATCTTGATTGTTTCCTTTGCTAAGAAGAAGCTTTTTAGTTTAAATTCATCCCATTTATTGATTCTTAATTTCTACTTCTTGCACTTTGGAGTCTTGTTAAGGAAATCAGTTCCTAAACCAATATGGTAAAGATTTGGGCCTACTTTTTCTTCTATTTAAGCACAGGATCTTTGTTCTAGAGCCTAAATCTTTGATCCACTTTTGAGTTGAGTTTTATGCAGGATGAGAGAGAGAGGTTTAATTACATTTTGCTGCCTATGGATTTCCAGTTTTCCAAGCACCATTTGTTGAGGAGGCTGTTTTTTCTCCGGTGAATGTTTTGACATCTTTGTCTAGTATGAAATAACTATCTATGTGGGTTTGTTTCTGTGTCCTTTATTTTGTACCATTGTTCTACATGTATATTTTAGTACTAATACCATGCTGTTTTGTTACTGTTGCAATATAGTATAGTTTAAGGTCTGGTATTGTGATGCCTCCTGCTTCACTCTTCTTGCTTCACTCTTGTTTAGCTATTTTGGGTTTCTTATTTTTCCAAATGAATTTCATGATTGATTTTTCTATTTCTATGAGGAATATTGTTGGGATTTCCAGATTTTATAGATTTAATGCAATTCCAATTTAACTGGAATTGCATTAAATCTATATAATACTTTTGGTAGTATGGCCATGTTGACAATATTATTGAGAATATTACTTCTGCCTATCCAAGAACAAGGGAGATCGTTCAATCTTTTAAGTTTTTTTTTTTTTCTTTCTTTAGTGTTCTGTAATTTTCATTGTAAGGTCTTTCACTTATTTTGTTGGGTTGATTCCTAAGTATTATTACTTTTTAGGCTATTGTGAATGAGGTAGTTTTCCTAATTTTTCTTTCAGAGGCTTCATCACTGATGTATAGAAATGCATTTGATTTATGGATGTTGATTTTATATCCTGGTACTTTGCTGAATTCATTTATTCGTTCTAGAAGTTTTCTGGTGGAATATTTGGAATCTCTAAGTATATAATCATATCATTTGCAAATAGTGATAGTTTGAATTTTTCTTTTCCTATGCATTTCCCTTTAATTTTTTTCATCTGTCTAATTGCTCTGGCTATGGTTTCAAGGACTATGTTGAATAAAAGTGGAGAAAGAGGGCATCACTGTCTTGTCCCAGGTTTTAGAGGGAATGCTTTGAATTTTTCTCCATTTAGAATAATGTTGGCCTTGGGCTTATCATAAATAACTTTTACATTATTGAGGTATGCTCATTCCATCCCTAGTTTTTCTAATGTTTTGAACATGAAAGTGTGCTGTTTTGTTAAATGCTTTTTCTGCCTCTACTGAGATCAACATTTGGTTCTTATCTTTAAGTCTGTTGTTGTGATGAATCACATTTATTGATTTCCATATGTTGAACCAACCTTGCATCCCTGGGGTGAACCCCACTTGATCATGGTGCACTATCTTTTAAATATGTATTTGTATGTGACTTGCCCGGATTTTATAGAGTTGAATCTGTGTTCATCAGGTATATTGGACTGAAGTTTTTTGTGTCTCTGGTTTCGGAATCAGGGTGAAACTAGCCTCAGAATGAGTTTTGAAGGGTTCCCTCCTTTTCTATTTCATGGAATAGTTTGAGGAGTATTGGTATTAATTCTTCTTTGAAGGTCTTGTAGAAATTGGTAGAGAATCTGTCTGGTCCTGAGCTTTTCTTGGTTGGTAGACTTTTGATGGCATCTTCTATTTCATTGCTTGAAATTGATCTTTAAATCGTGTATGTCCTCCTGATTTAGTTTGGGGAGATCATATATCTCTAGAAATTTGTCGATGCCTTCAATATTTTCTACTTTATTGGAGTACAAATTTTCAAAATAGTTTCTAATTATCTTCTGTATTTCAATAGAGTTCATCATGATATTTCCTTTTTCATCACAAGTTGTAGTAATTTGACTTTCTCCTTCTCTTAGCATAGCTGTGTTCATCAATTTTTTTTCAAAGAACCAACTTTTTATTTTGTCAAATTTTTCAATTGTTTCTTTTGTTTCAATTTCATTGATTTAAGTTCTGATTTTAATTATTTTATGTCTTCTGCTTTTGGTATAGATTTATTCTTCTTTTTCTAGGGCTTTGAGATGTAATGTTAAGCCATTCATTTGTTGCCATTTTCTTTTTAAGGAATGAACTGTATGCAATGAACTTTCCTCTTATCACTGCCTTCAGAGATCTTGATATGTTGTATCAGTTCTCATTTACCTCTAAGAATTTTTTATTTCCACTTTGATGTCTTCTGCTATCCATTGTTCATTCAATAGCATATTATTTAGTCTCCAGGTGTTGCAGTAGCCTCTGTTTTTAATTTTATCAGATTTCTAATATCATTCCATTATGATCTGATAGAATTCAGGGTAGTATCTTTTTTTTTTTTTGCATTTGCTAAGAGTTACTTTGTGGCATAGTATATTGTCTATTTTAGAGAAGGATCCATGTAATGCTGAGAAGAAAGTGTATTCCTTCATTGATTGATAAAATATTCTCCACATATCTTAAATTATTGATCATATTATTGATTTCTTTAGTTTCTTTGTTTAGTTTTTCTTTGGAAGATCTATCCAGTGGTGAGATTTGTTTAGTTTTTGTTTGGAAGATCTATCCAGTGGTGAGAGAGATGTTAAAGTCACCCAGGATTATTGTGCTATTGTCTTTTTGATTTTAGATATTGAGAAGAATTTGTTTGATTTATGTAGATGCTCCATTGTTTGGGTTATATATATTTGTGATAGTTATGTCTGGTTGATGTATGATTCTCTTAAGCTGTATGAAATGTCCTTTATCCCTTCTGACTAACTTTGGCTTGAAGTTTACTTTATTTGATATGAGGATTAAAACCCCCTACTTGTTTATGCAGTCCATGTGAATGGTATATATATATTTTTCAACTTTTTATCTTCAGTCTGTGGATGTTTGTCCTAGAGATAAGCCTTTTGAAGGAGCATATTGTTAGGTCTTTTAAAAAATCAAATCTGCCAGTCTGTCTTTTAATTGATGAGTTTAGGTCATTCACATTCAGGGTTGATATTAAGATGTGATTTGTATTCACATACATTTTGGTTTATTTTTGGTTTTTAACTTGATTTGGTTTCTTCTTTAATTGGATTTTCCTTTAGTATAGTTCCTTCCTTTGCTAATTTTCATTGTTGTTTTTCATTCCCCCCCCCATAGAATATTTTGCCAAAGATGTTCTGTAGTGCAGTCTTTATAGTTGTAAATTCTTTTAACTTTTGTTTAACATGGAAAGTGTTATTTTGTCATCAAATATGAAGCTTAATTTTGCTGGATATAAGACTCTTGGTTGGCTTCCATTTTCTCTCAGAGCTTGGTAGATGTTGTTCCAGTATCTCCTAGCTTTCAGGGTCTGGGTTTAGAAATCTGCAGAGAACCTAGTTCGTTTCCCCCTTTATGTAATCTGATAATTTTCTCTTGTGGGTTTTAAAACTCTCTTCTTATTCTGTATGCTAGATATTTTTATTATAATTGCCTTGATGTGAATTTGTTGTAATTTTGTACATTTGGTGTCCTTTAAGCCTCTTGTATTTGATTTTCCATTTCATTCTGAAGGTTTGGGAAATTTTCTGATATCATTTCATCGAATAGATTGTTCATTCCTTTGGTTCCTATCTCTGTGCCTTCCTCTATTCTGATAATTCTTAAATTTGGTCTTTTCATGTTATCCCATAATTCTTGGAAGTTCTGTTTGTGGTTTCTTCCTATCTTCACTGTGTGCTCAATTTTATTTTAAAGATTATATATTTTGTCTTCATTGCCTGAGTTTCTTTCTTCCAAGTGAGATAGTCTGTTGATGATGCTTTTTATTGAGTTTTTAACTTCGTTTTTTGTTTCCTTTATTTTGAGGATTTCTCTTTGGTTTTTTCAGAATCTCTCTCTTTGCTGACATAATATTTTGCTTCCTGCATTTGCTCTTATATCTCTTTATTGAAGTGATCTTTTGCTGCCTTGTTTGCTCTCTTATATCATCCTTTACTTCACAGATCATTTTAATTATTTACATTCTGAACTCCTTTTCTCACATTTCTTCTACTGTGCTATCAATGGATTCTGTTATTGTAGCAACTTGGTTTGAGGTACTTTCTTCCCTTGTTTTTTTTTTTTTAATTATCATGTGTCTTCCCCTCAGCAGTACAGATCTGAGGTATTACAGTTTCTACCCTATAGACTTATAGTATCCCTCCAGATTTCTTTTAAGGGGGAGATCAAGATTAACAACACTCAATGCAAACAATATGCAGCCTTAAACCAAATATCTCCTATTAAGATGTTTACAGTTTTGTTGCAATAAACAGAAATGATGTGTTCAATTATTATCTATAATACCAATAGTAGGTTTGTGAAAGGGTCTACAGTGGACACTGAGAGAATCAGGGTGTGGGATGAGATGTTATTGAGGTAGGAGGTGAGACTTTGAAGGCATGAGATCATGGGAAGCATGAAAGAGGAATCAAAAGAAGTTGACTATGATCAATAGAAAAGAGAAAGATTCTCTGGGGAGACAGATAAATAGGAGGAAAATAGTAAAAAAAATGTAAAAATAAAAGATAAAAGAATGAAAGAATATACAACAAAACTGTAATACTATTTAGACATTCCAGTCCTCAGTAGCCTGATGTATGGAAAGTATTTGTTTTTTACAAATATTGGGGATGTGAGCATGGGAAAAGAAAGAAAGAAAAATTTTGGAGGAAAATGAATATATATATTTTTTTCTGTTGGAGTTCAATATCTTTCCTGCTACCCTTCTCATCTGATAGGTGGGGTTGTCTGGAGTTTTCTGTATCTTGACCCGAAGGATGGTGAAGGTTACTAGGGTGGGAAGGTTAGTCTTAGAGGTGTAACTCCTGGATGCAGGGTACAGCAATTGTTGGTCCCCATTGGAAGACTGCACCCCAGGAATCGCCTTTGGGGTCCATTTGTATGATGTGGGAGTCTGGTCTTAGCCCATTACATCATGTGTGGACCCTACAATTTCTGGTCTCTAATTTAGTCTCCAAACTGTATTTCTCTCACCCCCACCTTTTCTACTTTTCTATCAGGAGTCTCTCTCTGGAGATCCTGAGGGCTGAGTGTTTTGACCTGTGTGCCTGTCATTGGAGAGCTGTTCTGTATTGGGAAGATCAGGACCAGGCATTGAGGGCTGGAGGCTGGCCACATAGCTACAAGTGAGGGCCAAGTTGGTAGTTGAGTGAGGTTGGGAGACTGTAGGTACATTGATGTTGGGCTTCCAGGCTCCAGCAAGTGTCCCAAGATGGAAGCTTCCCCAACTAAAGATGGCCATAGCGGTAGTGGAGGTAACACAAGATGGCAGCAGAGGTGTCTCAAAATAGAGATGACAAGTTACAGAGATGGGGTAGTCGGTGCAGGTTGTGCAATGGTGTTGGATGGCCTGTTTGGAGATGCAGTGCTTCGGCGGGCTGCTGCCTCTAGACCCTATCTGGTGTTCCCAGGTGGAGGCTACCACATAGAGGGGTATGGCAGCAGTTACAGTATTCCAAGATGGCAGCCAGGGGAGACTTGCATTGGTAAATTGTGATCCAGCATAGGGGATGGAGTTCTGGTGCAGGCACCACTAGGCAAGCATTCTGCTACTGAGCTAATCCCAAGTATTCTATTTTTAGAGTATCAATTTCATGTTACTTTACTGGGCCATTTGGATATAATATTTTGGCTACAAACTAAAAGACTATTTAATTCTCATCAATATTAAATTTCTCAATCATCTGAATTAAAGCAAGTTTCTTATGGACCTCAAATCAGGTATAGATAATTTTCAAAAGTTAAAAGTTAGGTCCTTGATATATAACATGTTTTAATATAAATAGATACTCCCTCTGTTATTAGTTTGCCATAGTTCATTTGCTCCTCTGTGTTAGGAAGAATTTTCTCAGGCATTTGAGAAGTGCAATGTGGCAAAGACTTCCAATAATAAGCTACCTTTCTTTCAATATACTTTCTGGAGTTAATGTTTATGCTTTCTTTATTTCCTGCATATCTTTTGACTTTACAACATTTTAATATGCAAAAAGAAAATGTAATTATAATCTTTCAACTGAGAACTCAACGTGGTTATTTTTCTTAGTTCACTGTTTTTTTTTTTCATGGCTTCTGTTGAAGTATTTAAAATTTATTTAGTAAAGCTTGTAAAGTCACACTCCACACATCTAAGAAAATTAATCATTTTGTGTCCACGGGTAGGAAGTAATGTAGTTTTGAAGACATTAATCATTGCATTTCATGTCATGAATAATACATTTATGTTCTTTGCTGTACTTTATCTGATAATGCATGTACACAGCATGTTTACTCTTTTGCATGCATATGGAAGCTCTTTGATGTATTATGTATAGGCAGTTCTTTTATTCGCTTTATTCTTTTAGAGTCTATGATCAAATCATTCTGCGGTGAAGTTAAAGTGATTGTCCTACTTATGGACATTGATATCTTTATTAAATAAACAAGTCTAATCTTTATTTTTTCTGGGATAGGAGTCCAATGAAAAATAGTAATTTATATAACAAGCCTAAGTATTTAAAAGTTATAAATAAAGCTAACAAAGTAATTATAAAACCCATGCTATCCTCCTACTTTGATGAATATACTTTTGTAATGAACTGGAAGATCATGTTATAATTTGAAATTCTTGAAGTACCTGGTTCTTCAAAGGGCAAGCCAACACATGTCCTGTGGATTCTTTCTTCTCCCACTAAACTCCATTCTGGATCATAAGGTGCTTGGTGCCTTACAAACACATGTGTGCAGATTCTAGTCACCTCATATTAGCTTCCTCCATAGTTGCCTGCTTGCTAATTCCAGGGTCCTAAGGTCTCATTTTAACCCTTCAGGGACCTTATCTGTGAGAAAGGGCATGCCTGGAAAGGGGCAAGGCAGACTAAGAATTACCTTCACCCAGTAGCCCTGGTATCCAGGTGATGCTGCTGCAGTCCAGATTAGAAATTTATCTTACATGTGGTTTACTTGATAGTTGCGTTGTTTTAAAAGTTGCCTTTCTATAGTTTGTGCAATCCAAAGTATGTTATAGTTATTTGTAGTCACTCTACAGTGCAACTCAGAACCAGGAATTAACTTCTGTGTCCCTCCTTCCTGCATTCTCTAACCAGCTTCTCTAACTACCTTTCTACTCTCAACTTTCATAAGATTAATTGTTTTTATATTTCACATGTGAATGTGATCATAAAGTACTTTGTCTTTCCGCCTGACTTACTTTTCCTTAACCTAATAATCTCCAGTTCCATCCCTGTTCTTACCAATGATAAAATATCATTTTTTGAAAGGTGGGATAGCATTTCATTGTGTATATGTACCACATTTTAAAAAATCTGTTCATAGGTTGATAGACATTTAGGTTCTTTCTTTCTTTTGGCTATTGGGACTAGTGCTGCAATACATATGGGAGAACAGATGCCTCTTCAAGATATTGATTCCATTTCCTTTGGGGATATATATATATATATCCAGTAGTAGTATTGTGGGTCATATGGTGGTTCTATTATTTTTTGAAGACCTTCCATACTGCTTTCCACAATAATTGTACTCATTTCTACCAAGAGTGTGCAAGGGTTCCCTTTTCTCTTCATCCTTACCGGTGCCTACTGTCTTTTTGATAATAGTCATTATTTTATTTTAGTGTTTCTTAGTGCATTATAGTTATACATAGAACTAGGGTTCATTCTGACATTTTGTAAAAGCATGGATGATAGTTTGCTCCACTATAGTCCCCAGTGCTTCTCCTTTTCCTCCCCTCTTCCCTCCCCCTGTTTCCATTCCTCTATGCTACTGATCTTCTTTCTATTTGTATTTTTTCTTAAATTAGGGCTTTATAGATATATTCAAAGATGAAATTAACTATGGTATAATATCATACAAAGCATAGTTTGCAACTATTTCATTCCATTGTTCCTTTTTTTCCTGTCCCTCATCCTTCCCCCTCAACCTCCTTCTCCTTTACTTATTCCCTTTCTGTTTTCATGGAATTCACCCCCTGACTTTATTCCCCTTATTTAGGCCTAGCTTCCACATATGAGAGAGAACTTTTGGTCCTTGACTTTGAATCTGTTTTATTTCACTTATCATGTTGTTATCCAGTACTGTCCATTTGCCACCAAATGCAATAATTTTATTCTTCATTATGACTGAGTAAATCTCCACTGTGTGTATCCATTCATCTGTTAATAGGCATCTACACTGGTTCCATAGGTTGTCTATTTTGAATTGCACTGCTAAAATCATTGATGTGGCTGCATCATTATAGTATACCGATTTTAGTTCTTTTGGATAAATACCAAGGAGTGAGATAGCTAGGTCATATGGTGGTTCTATTCCAAGTTTTTAAAGGAATCTTCATGCAATTTTCTAGAGTGGTTGTACTAATTTTTCAGTTTCACAAATAATGTGTAAATGTATCTCCCCCCAACAAGTTTGCCAGCATTTATTATTTGTAGATTTGATGATTGTCATCTGACCAGTGTGAGATGAAATCTCAATGTAGTTTTGATTTGTATTTCCCTTATTGTTAGAGATATCGAAAGCATTTTCATGTATTTGTGGGCCATTTGTATTTGTTCCTTTGAGACTGTTTAGTTCTTTGGCCCATTTATTAATTAGGCTATTTGTTGTTTAGTTTGTTGCTGTTAAGTAAGTTGAAGTATCAAGCCTTTTTCTAGCAGTTGCAAATTTTCTGGTCTAATTCCTAGGTTTTTGATCCACTTTGAATTGATATTTGTGCAGAGTAAAAGATAGGAATCTAGTTTTATTCTTCTACATGGCATTTCCAGTTTCCACAGCACCATTTGTTAAAAACATTATTTATCTTATAATATGATTTTAGTACCTTTGTTGAGTATCAGATGAATAAAACTATGTGGGTTTTACTGTATCTTCTATTCTATTTCATTGGTCTTCATGTCTGTTTTGATGCCAATACCAAACTGTTTTTGTTACTATAGCTCTGTAATATTATTTGAAGAATGGCATTGTGATTCCTCCTTTATTATTCTTGCTCCACTCAGTATTGCTATGGCTATTCTGGGCCTCTTTTTTTTTCCAAATAAATTTAAGGACTGCTTTTTTTTTCTGTAAAGAATGCCATTGGTACTTTGAGGCTTGCTTTGAATATGTATATTGCTTTTGACGGAATGGACATGTTGATAATATTAATTCTGCCTAACCAAGAACATATTTTAATTATCTAAGATTTTCAGTTCCTTTCTTCAGTTTTCCATAGTTTTTATTGTAGAGGTCTTTCATCTCCTTGGTGAAAATTAATCCTAAGAATTGCTTTTTTTTTTGGAGGTTATTGTGTATGTGATCATTTTTTTGATAATAGTCATTCTTACTGGGGTGAAGTGCTATCTCATTTTGGTTCTCATTTGCATTTCCCTGGTGATTAGTGATCTGCTAAGCATTTTAAAAACACACCTATTTCTACTTGTATGTCTTTTGAGAATTGTCTATTTAAGTTTAGTGCCCTTTATAAAACTAGGTTACTACATACTTTTTATTGAATCCCTGAATTCCTTATATGTTCTATTATTAACCTTTTCCCAGATGTCAAATGTACATGATTTTGTCATTATGTACCTTGTCTCTTCTCTCTGTTGATTGTCTACATTGTGGAACAGAAACTTTTTTAGTCTTTTTCCTGTGCTTTTAGAGTCAAAGACAAAAAAATAAAAGCTCTTGCTCATTCCAATATCCTGATGCATTTTCCCTTTTTATACTTTCATAGTTTCAGGGCTTACACTTCAGTCATTAATCCATTTTGAGCTAATTTTTGAACTGGTGAGAGAATAATTTTATTCTTCTCCATGTGGATATCTAATTTTCTCAGAACCATTTATTGAAAAGAATAATCTTTCTTCAATGTGTGTTCTTAGCACCTTTTGTAAAAATATAAGTTGGCTCTAGTTGCATGGATTTATTTCAAGGCTCTATTCTATTCTGTCGGTGCATGTATCTGTTATGCCAATACCATGCTATTTTAATGACTACAGATTTGTAATATATTTCAAAGTTGGATACTGCAATGACTCCTCTTTTGTTCAATATGCTTTGTTCAAGATAGCTTTGGTATTCGGGGATTTCTTGTGTGTGTGTGTGTGTGTGTGTGTGTGTGTGTGTGTGTGTGTGTGCAGATTTTTTTTCTCCCAATTCTGTGTTGAAAGTAACAGAATTTTGATAGGGATTAACTTGAATCTGTGGATCACTTTGGGTTCATCCATGTGCATGAGATATCTTTCAATTTTTGTGTATGTACTCTTCAATTTATTTCAGCAATGTTTCCATAGTTTTCATTATAGAGCTCATTCACCTCTTTGGTTAACTTTATTCCTAGGCATTTTGCTTTTGGGTAACCATTGTAAATGAAATTGCTTTCTTGAATTCTATTTCAGATAATTGGCTATTGGCACATAGCACTGCTATTGATTTTTATATGTTAATTTTAAACCCTGATACTTTTCAGAATTAATTTATTGGCTCTGTGTTTTTTTGTGGAGTCTTTAGGCTTTCTGAACATAATAAGATCATGTCATCAGCAAACAGTGACAATTTGATTTCCTCTTTTCCGTTTTGGATATCCTTTATTTCTTCTCTGGCCTGATTGCTCTTGCTAGGACTTTCCTGTACTACATTGAAAAAAAAATGGTGAAATTGGGGATCCTTGCCTTGTTCCATATCTTTGAGAGAAATCTTCAGTTTCCCCCATTCATTATATCATTAGCTCTTGGATTATATATAACACATGGCTTTCAACATGTTGAGTTCTATTTCTTCTGTAATTAGTATTTTCATAGAGATGTTGAATTTTATGAAATGCCTGTTCTACATGTATTATCATGTGGTTTTGTGCTTTATTCTACTGGTACGCTATGTCACTTTCATTGATTTGCATATGTTGATCCCTTCTTACATCCCTTCAAAGAATCCTCCTTGATCATGAAGAATATTTTTCATATGCTATTGAATTTAGTTTGATAGTATTTTGTTAGGATTTGTCATTTATGTTCATTCAAAGTGTTTTCCTGTAGCTTTCACTTTTTTTGTGTGTGTGTGTCCTTATCTAGTTTTGATATCAGGATAATGTTTGCCTTATAAGAATGAGTTTGGGAGAATTTCCTCCACTTCGATTTCTTTTGGAATGATTCGAGAATTGGTATTCTTCTTTAAAGGATTGGTAGAATTCAGCAGTGAGACAAACTGGTACTACTATCTGGTACCACATTTTCTGGAGATTGAAGGATTACATATTTATTATAAACTTCATAACCTGGCTTTGTTTGTGATTGTATTCCAGAAATTAAAGCAGGCTGCTCATTTTTATTTAGCCTGTAGCTGCTTCTATTATTTTTGCCCTATTTTGCTCCCTAAGCTCATGTTTGCCATAGGTAAACTGATGGTGTGTTGTCATGTTTTTAGTACTAGAGGGTGATCTGAGCCTAATTTTGGTCCAAATGTGTAGTTGGTGGGCTTTTAGTACGAACTAGGGGAGGACCTAAAAAGAGTAGTGTATCCCTGCAAATCTCTCCCTAGGGTCATGGTAGGCCCAGAGGACTTGAACACAGTCACTGGCTTATGGTCAGACACTGCAGAATTCTGCCTGGCACTGTGCAGATTTGCCATGGAGGAGCTATTCCTTGGCTACTATGCTATAACTCTGCCCACCACTACTCTAATATTGAATCATTCCATGAGCTCACAGCCTAGGCAGGACCAAGGTTCACACTGCTGTGGGCTCTCAATGGCTGAGGTTATTTTGTGTCCCAAGACCTTGTAATCAGTCACAGGGCATCATGGCTGGAATAGAAGTGCAAAGAACTGGGGCCCCATGTTTCAGCTTAGCAAGGTTATTCCAATGCTTTGTCTGTTGGCCCTTGCCTGGGAATGGGAGCCGTTAGGATCTGCCTGTTGTTAGGTTTTACCAGCCCAGTACTGTTACAAGGAAAAATTCCATGCTTAACACTTTGTCCTACCTCAGTGAATGTCGTCTTGTTCCATGGTGTGCTACCTGAAGTTGGGGTAGTGTTGATGCAGGGAGACTTAGCCACAAAGGCTGATACTAACCTAGGCATACCTAAATATCATAGCCACAAAGGCCTGCCCAGTATGAAGGGTGTACACAGTCCTATGCTACACCTGGCAATGATGACGGCTAAAACACAAGAACATCCCATCTGGACACAGGTCTTTCCTTGGTGCCAGTGCAGGTCTAGAGGTTCTGTTTTCATGTACTGAACTGAGGATAGCTTTGCTGCCCTGAGGTTGGGAGATGTATGGTGGAGACAGTTTTTTGGCCACCAGGGCTGATACTATCATGGGTCACACTTGAGTTCCACAGCTGTAGGGGCCAGCTGTACTCTTGTCAGGCTTGGTATGTGTGTCCTAGGCCCACTTTGAGATTGGCAACGATGCAGGCCAAAACTTGAATCTATCTTCTGGACACACATGTCTGTTTGAGGTCCAGACTTGTCAAAGGGCTGTATGATCTCTGTCCTGAGGACTTTCCCCCACCCCCACCCTCCCGTCTGGTACTGGATCTCACCATGGCAGGCTCAGTGCTGGCAAAGTCCTGTGCTAGCTTTTGGCTGGACCCTGCTTCCCTGAAAGTAGTCTTGAATTTGATGGAATTGTAGTAGCTATTCCTTGGCTACTGGGACAACACAGTTCCAGCGTCTATGGGTACTGCTCGGTTTGGGGGATTGTGGGTCTCTCTCTACCTGTTACTGGGTTTCACTGTGAAGGGCCTGGTTTTGGATTTCAAGTAAAGGCCTGGACTTAATTTCTTTTCCTTCCTCTAAGCACAAGGCAGTTCCCTCCATGCTGGACTGCTTGGAGTTGGGGAAGGGTAACAAGGGCAATTTTTTCCTCCTCTTGTCTTCAGTGTGTCTTTTCTTATTATAGTAAAACTAGGTGTTGTGGTCTCCCACCTAGCTTCTTTAGCCCTTGAGAATGCAGTTTGATATGTGAATAGCTGTTAAAATTGGTGTATCTTTAGGGAGGTGTTTCCCAGAGGATCTTATTCAGCTGCCATCTTTCTGTGCTTCTAAAACCTGTGTTTTTACTATATGCATGAGTATATGTATTTGTTTGCTTGCCAATGTTTTTCAAGTGGTCTAGATATTAATCTGTTGAGAAAATATCCTTTTATGTGTCATTAAAAAATCAGTTCCATAGATGAGAATAAGTAACCAGTAGAATTAAATGTATGTACATTAAGTTAGATATTTGATTTGCTTATCTTCAAACCCAAACAGATAATAAAGGAACTAAAGATAATAAATCAATTTTTCAACTGCCAGCAATTCTGAAAGAAAAAATAACGAACTTCTCCTGGGAGTACATGATGGGAAAAGGCCATATCCTTCCTTTTTTTAACTTTGCTGGAATGTTCTATCATCTCATTAGACAAAATACTTAAATATTGGGGCTGGCGTTGTGATTCAGTGGTGGAGTGCTCACCTAGAATGTGTGAACCACTGGGTTTGATCCTCAGCACCACATAAAATAAAGGTCTTGTGTCCACCTACAACTAAATATATAAATAAAAAGATACTTAAATACTGTTTTATAGTTCACTCATCTTTAAAATGGAATACTGGTAATCATACCTAATTTGTTTTGTTGTTCCAAGGGTTGTATTACATTGATAAATGTAAAACCTATCACATAGCAAGCACCAAGTAAACATTATTTTTCACCATAATTTTGAGGTTCCAGGATGCTATTTGATTGTTTTTTTGTTCTTTTAGATGTGGCAAAAGGTAGATTATCTTGCAACTATTAAAAAATATATCACTGATTTTCTAGTTCGGATGTAAAAAGTCACAAAACCCATCAGTTCTATATTAGAAATAAAAACAAGTCAGATAAACTATAAAAATCATTGTTAAAAGGACACCATAAAGTTGAACATATAAAAAACCCAAGCAAACAAACATCCTGTAGTGAGCAGATCTTTATGGGAGGAAAGAGACTTATCACTGCTTCTCATCCCTAAGAGAACAATCCATAGACAGGGTGGAAAGAAACCAGCTGAAATGTGACTGTGTGTTCAGTAGCTATGGGTGGGATATTAAAATAGATTAAAATTATAAGGGCCACCAACCATAGAGCAAATCTTCCCTCTATCATTGATTGGGCAGATAGACAGACAGACATCCACAGACAACGGTGTTAAAAAAAATTCTCAGGCTGGGTAAAGTGGCACAAGCCTGTAATCCCAGCAGATTGGTAGGCTGAGGCAGGAGGATTGAAAGTTCAAGGCCAGCCTCAGCAATTTAGCAAGGTCCTAAGCAACTCAGCAAGAAGATCCTGACTCTTAAGTAAAATATATAAAGGGGCTGGGGATGTGATTCAGAGGTTCAGTGCCCTTGGGTTGAATCCCTGGTACCAAAAAGAAAAAGAAAAAGAAAAAAATCCTCACATAAGAAAGAATACATTTAATGAAAGATATTTAAGATCTCTACATTGAAAACTACAAAATAGTGCACTGAGAGAAATTAAAGAACTCGATAAATGGAGAGATACAGATAGAAGAGTACATTATTGTTGGAAATATGAAACTATAACTATGAAAAGGACAACCCAATTGAAAAGTGTACAGTAGATTTATACGTTTCCTAAAAGGTAATCTATGAATGACCAATAAGTACATTTAAAAAGTTATTAACATTTTCAGTTACAAGGTTATGCACATTAAAACAAGGAAATGTTACTAAACAACTATGGGAATGTCTAAAATTAAGACTGAAAACATCAAATTTTGGTGAGGCTGTGGAGTGACAGGAACTTTCATTTATTGCTGAGGGACTGTAAAGTGACAAAAATCATTAGGAAAACTATTGGCCAGTTTCTTATAAAGTTGAACATATATATCTTCTATGGCCCCCAAATACTTCTCATATAATTTAGCATGACTTATGTAAAATTTTTTTTAGCAGTGATATTTGTAATACCCCAAAACTACTAACAACCCAATGTCGTAATATATTCATACAATTATATGCTATTTGCCCATTAAAACTATTGTTATACTGAACAACAGGGTTGCTTATAAACAACCTTATAGTAAGTGAAAGAGTCTGTACCCCAGAGAGTACATACTGTGGTATTTCACTTATGTAAAATCCAAAATAGGCAAAAGTAATCCATGATGATAGAAATCCTATAGTATTTGTAGGGATGGGGACAAGAATTTACTGGAAAGGAACAGAGGCAATTTTTGTTCAGCATATTTTGTTCTTTTTTTTTTGAATGGTGGTTATAATTTTTGAATGGTGGTTACACAGCTGTATGAATTTTGAAACTCATCAGGAGAAACATTTAAAATTTGTGCATTTTGCTGGGTGCAGTGGCTTATACCTGTAATCCCAGTGGTTCTGGAGGCTGAGGCAGGAGGATCCTGAGTTTAAAGCCAGTCCTAGCAATTTAGCAAGGCTCTAAGTAACTTAACAAGACACTGTTTCAAAATAAAAAAATAAAAACAGGCTGGGGATGTGGCTTAGTGGTTAATCACCCTGGTTCAATTACCTGTTATGAAAAAGAAAAACTGTTTTGTCATATAGTAATTATATCAATATAAAAGTGAAAACCAGCAGAAATTAACAAAATAAAGAAGTATCATATCATTGACTAAAAGGAAATCTCAGAACAGCCAGGAACAGAAATGATCTCCAAATGGTAAAAGGAGAATTCAAAGAATAACACATAAAGAATGCTGAAATAATCATTTGCTCCATTTGTTTGTTGGCAGAATAGAATCATCTCTACTACAAAATCCTTTTGTCCTGAAATATGTCACACTGCCTGAGTGTAGCCATCCTGAACTGTGTCTCTAATCCCCAGTGTATTCTAATCTTTAGTGCAGTCAATTTCACATGTCTAAATTGACTACCATTTCTGCTCTCTTTGTTGTAAATAAAACAAACTTTGCAGTAACACAACATTTTATGTGTCTTAGATATCATCAGAAAGCAATTCCTTGCAATGCAACCTCATCATGTTTTTATTATTTGACACCATATTTTGCCAAATACGTGATGAGGATATATGTGGGGATGTTTTAGAGGCAGAAAGTATGTTTTGGACTTCAGTGGGGTTGGGTGAAGGGTATTTGAGTCCATACATAAAGAAAAGCTTGATAGAAGCAAATTCTCTACTTAATGTGACAAATTATGAGCCTATAAATTTTCTATAATGGGTTGATAATCTTATGTACTCCCCTAATTTAGACATTCAGTTTCCTGACGCATTTTTAAAAGCTGTAAGTCTGCTACCTTCAAAATGCGCCTCATATTGTTAGCTTGTTTAAGAACATAGGATTGTTCAAATGCTTTGGAATGATTTTTATTGCTACTGAATCTCCTTGTAATTATGTCAAGTGATGAAGTCAAGAGCAACAATTATTAAGGAATCTTAGTCGATTTTTTTTTAAATACTACTGTTATTCCAGTTCAACCTTGAGCCTGAGGAGAGGATGTATTCCCTCTCCTAGATTAGCTGAAAAGTATCCAAATAATTAATTCCTGGTGTTGTGCTCATTTTAATCAGATCACCTTGGAATTCAAGTTATATATAGCTTCTTGCAAAGTTCTTGCTAGAACTTTTAGGAAAAAACACAATGAGCTCTGATACCATTGCTGGACTAAACTCCTGCATTGACTTTGGACATCTCAATTAGATATTTTGGAGCTGCACACATTCTGAGAACAAATTCTTAGATTGGTAGAGTATTCTGTTCTAGAACCATGAAATTTCAAGAAGTGTCTTTTCCCTTCCTAGAGTGCCTGATGCTCAGTATTCGAAGGTGGGCAAAGGAGTATATTGACATAAGTGGCTTTTCTTCTAGTTTACCAATGTTGAATGGTTTATAATAGCTCCTGGATAGAAAAAAAACGTTTATATGTTAATCTCTCTATTTAGGTTACATACACATATACATGTATATGTGCACATACATGTATATATTCACATAAATACATACCCATACACATATATAACACAAATATTTCTTCTTGCTCATTTGATATATTAAGCTACCATAGAAGAACATAACCAGTTGACCAGCAAGAATGATATTTTAGTCTTAATCTGTTCGTAGAGCATTTGGGAGAAGGCAATTTAATAGGTTTAACCAAATTGGAACTGTGCATAACTTTGACAAAACAATTTCACTTCAAAATTTCTATCCCATAGAAATTCTTATAAACATTTAGATATATGGCAATTGCAACATTTTTTTAACATCAAAATTTGAAAGTAACTTAACTATCCATCAATAAATTATGATCCATTCTTTTTATCAAATATTGGAACAGTTACAAAAATGACAGCACAGGTCACTGTACACAGAGAGACATATTGAAAAAAGGAAAATTCAACTATGAGAAATATGTGCAGCATCATCACATTTATAATAGAAAAAGCTAACAACTATCCTTCACTTATGCACAAGTTCTGAAAGAAATCTCTGACTTATTTGCGGAAGAGAAAGGCAAAGAATTTTGAAGGAGAATAATTATTTCCTCTATATTTTTGGATTGAATTTTAAGATTATATTTGTGTATCATTTGCTTAACTAAACAGAAGGAAATGATTCATTTGTAAGATTTCTTTTTCACTAATTATAAAACATTTAGGAAGTAGCAAATTCTCAAATTAGAACATGGCTAACAAAAAAATATATGATAATGTAGGAGACACTGATGTATTGAAAAAATTTTAACCTGTAGCTTCACAAAGTACATTAAGATATCCGAAGTCAAATTTTCATTAAAATATTTTTTTTTTGTAAATAGTTGAAACACTAATATTTGACCATTTCCTTTTCAGAGTGTCAGATATCTATACTATACTGCATCTATTTTTATAAATGAATGATCATTTATGTGGCTATCTCTCATGAGTGGATTCGTTGGTGACGCCCCAGAAGATAGAACCAAATCCTAACCCCACATCCCATGAATGTGATTTTATATAATAGAATCTTGCAGATGTAACAAAGGATCTTGAGATAAGACCATCCTAAATTTGTGACAGATGTCTTCAGAAGAGACGGAAGAGAAGGGGAAGACACAGAGAAGCCTGGGTGAAGCTGGAAATAGAGATGCAAGTGATACAGCCACCAGCCAAGTAAGACTTGGAGCCTCTGGAAGCTGGAAGAGGCAGGAAGTTTCACCTGAAAAGTGGGGGGGAAAAAAAAGAATTATTTCTCCCATCGAGCCTTTAGAGGGAGGGTAGCCCTGCCAACACTGGCTTTTAGATCTTTGACCGCGAGATCAGTGAAAGAGTAAATTTCTGTTGTTTTAAATCACTGTATTTTTTGGTAGTTTGTCAGAGCAGCCCCAGGAAATGAATATACCACCTACACCCTAATGATAGGTTTAACCTGGAGAAGAGATTTAAGAATATTAAAACTAAGATTCTTTCAAATTTCCTCTGACATTGTGAAATAAATAAAATCCTAAAACCTACTGCGTCATCATGGTGTTCATTCCTCTGGTAGTCGGCACTCTTCCACGTGTTGGTCCACTGTGTGTTGGAAGATTCCTTGGGGATCATCTGACTCAGTGGCCAAGCGAGTGAGACATACGGGGATCTGGCTGAAGTAGAGCGGAAGTCAGTGGTGAATGATAGAAAAATGAAGTCTCAGGTCTACCCAAAGGCACTAAAAATCCAACAATTAGAAATCCAATAACACCAAAAGAAATAGAGCTCTACCTGGATACCCATTATAACCTAGGGGATTCTATCACAAAAATTGAGAAGAAGAAAATAGAAGGCAATTTGCTATTTCTGCTGCAACATATAACTAGCCACTGAACCAGGGCAATAATCCCAGGCCTCTTACACCTACACTCTGGTTTGGCCTCTTATTCTCTTTACCGCTGCTAAGCAGAATGGAAGGAGACTTAGATGTATTGACCAGCATGTGTTGGACACCCCACCAGCTTCCTTCAGGTTGATAATCTCATTTTATTCTTATGGCAGCCCCATGAGGTTGGTACATTTCCTCCAGCTTCAGTAACTTGCCTAGGGCCACTCAGCTAGAAAGTGGCTCCCACTGACTGTGGTGCCTCATGATATTTCCAAGACACAATCCTGCTTCCAAAACAGGATACAACAAGCTGTGAGGCTTTGGGGGCGGGGTGGTGGTGGTAGGAAAGTGTTCTCTTGCCTAAGATAGGGCAAGTTGTTAGTACTCTTATTAATTTTAATATGCTTTAGAGAAAATGATGTCCCCTCATTACTTTCACCAATTTTTTCCTGTTACTAACATTTTATGTAGGGTTTTCTCTTACTTTTTTGGTTTTACTTTCCCTCAGTAAGTCCAAACAACAGGCTTATTGCTTAATTTTTTAAAAAAATTATTCTCTAGCTGCTGAAATTATCAAATTACTTTTGAAATGTGATCTGATTCCCTCTGCACTTGCTAAATGAAGGAATTTCTATGTATCTGTCCCTTTGTTTAAGCAAGTGTACTCTTTAACAAGCCTGACATTTAGAGTTTACAAGTGCTTTATGAGCTAAGACTGGCTGTGCTAGGAGACAGTGATTTTTTTTCATTGATACATAGGGAAAATGTACTTTTAGATAATGTATTTGGTGAAGGACTCTTTTGTTTGTAGTCATTCTGCCAATTGCCATGGAGATTTTCTAGTTGTTTTTCCTATTTAGTTAGCCAGTAAATATTTTTTCCTAGTCTATCATGTGCTCAGCTTGTTAATTTCAGATATTGCATATGTTTTAAAGGAAATCCAAGAAGTATAAGACATAACTCCAGCTTTTAGAAACTCACAACATAGCTGTGGAAGCAGGACTAACAATGAAGAATCAAGGAAATAGACACTTCGTTGAGCATTAGGAACACAAAAACTGAAGGCCTCGTGTGAACTAAAGTAGTTATAGTAGAGGACATTTCACTGAGATTGTAGAATTTGAGCCTATAAAACTAGTAGAGTGGAAAAGATGAATAAAAGTATTTTTTGAGAAAGAATGGGATTTTAAAAAAGTAAATGTGGAAATTTGGGTTGTGTGTTTGGAGGACAGTGAGTGGATTAACCTCACTGAAAAGAAATAGGAAAATAAGGAATATGAGATAGGATAAGAAGTTATGTATGGTAGTCAAATAGGAAACCACTGTTTTGAAATAAGTCTGAAGAGTTTGGAAACAATGGATGACAATGAATATTTTGTTCCCGAAAATTCAGAGTTAAAAGGAGTATCTGAAGAATATTTTGAATGAATACATGACTGTTGCAATCGAGAGAAGGCAAGGTCAATGTGGAAGTCAAGTAAAATATTGCTGAGGAAATCTGGCTGTGAGATGGGAAGGGCTTATAGTATTTGGAATAGATAGGATGAAGTATTTCTTCCAAGAGACATTGAAGATAGAAATAATGAGACTCTCTTACAGAGAATAGAGATGTCTAGGCAGCTGGGAAGGACATACTATGATGGAGTCAGGAAAGAAACAGATTCATTAGTGGTAAGATAAAAGACCTCATAGCTGAAGCAGAGTGCATACCAGCTCAGTTGCACTATGGCAAGGAAAACAGGGCTTAGATTAAAGAACACCCTGCAGTTAGGATCCTAGTGAAGAAAAGGAGAGAAATGGTATCAGACACAGAAGTCCTTAAGTGCTAAAGAGACCAAAGGGATGAGAGAATGTCACAAGCAAGTGGTTTGCAGTAGCAAACACTAAAAATGTTGAAGAATAAGTCAGAGGAGAAACCAAGGACATACATTGGCAGGAAGTGATCACTGGTAACCTTTAAGAAGCAGTTTCTATGGATAGCATGCACTGAAGTTGATGGTAAGGGGGATAAGAGGGAATTAGAATAGTTAAGAGATTAAAAACAGATCAGATATTTGAAGAGCTTGGCAGCAAAACCATCAAGGATATTGGTAATTAAACAGAATAGATGGACAGGAATACAAGGTTATTAGTTAACTTCCAAAATGGTACCATTGACCTCTGCCTCTGGTATATATGGTTCACTCTTATGTGGAATAGTGTTGACTTGTGCAGGCAATAGTATATTAAAAAAAAATAATGGTACATGATTTTTGAAACCAGGTCACAAAAAGTATTGTTTTTGACGTGTTTTTTTTTTTTTTTTTGTAGAAGGTCCTTACTGGAGGAAGTCAGCCATTGTGTAATATTATCATTACACTCAGGCAGCTCGTGAAGAACTGAGATTCTTCCAAAAGCCACTACTATGTTAGTGAGCTACCTTGAAGCAGATTTCTAGACCCAATAAAGCCTTTAGGTGTCTGCAAAAATGGCTGACATCCTGTCTGCAACCTCATTAAAAAAAATCTAGGCCAATACCACTCAGCTATGCCTCAACTGAATTCCTGACCCTCAGAAACTATGGAATAATAAGTGTTTATTATTTTAACCCACTAAGCTCAAGGGTAATTTGTTATGTGAAATTATAGACAACTAACAAATTTCTCCAGATTCTTTCTGTTGCACATGCTTATTGTTATTATTTTAGTATATGAAAACCTGAATGTGTTTTAAGAATATTGGAATGATTCAAGATGACAACAAGAATCAGAATTGCAAGAATAAGCACCAAGTAGCTAGAAAATTAGGGGAACCAAAATACAGCTGGAGAGATTTTCCAGAAAGCAGAAGTGTCCTATTTTCTGAGAGAAATGCAAAGTCCAGAATAGATGTAGACTCCATTCCATTTTGAGATGAAGACAGGAGTGCCTGAAGTAATTCTTGCATTTTCAATTTACTAAATCTTCTATGTGTACATAACCCTAAGCTTTTATATTCTTACCTAGATAGGCTAGTAGATAATCTGCTTACTCACAGTAAGACATAAGACATTTTCTGTGATGATTTACTTTTTTTTTTTTTTTGATAACTAGTATTGAACTCAGGAGTACTTAACAATGGGGCCACATCCCCAGCCCTTTTAAAATTGTTTTATTTAGAGACAGGGTCTCGCTAACTTGTTTAGGGACTTGCTAAGTTGCTGAGGCTGGCTCTGAACTTATGACCCTTCTGCCTCAGCCTCCAGAGTTTCTGGGATTACAGGCATGCACTACTGCATCTGGTTTTTAAAACACTGAAATTATTAACTTTGCTCCTCATAAGAGTTGCACTCCTACTAAGTGATTCATTAAATGTACGTGTAACATTTTATAATCAAACAAGTTTTACTTCTGGTTACCTCTTTTTTTATCTGCAGGGACTGTTTTTTTTTTTTTTAAATCTACATGTCTCGTGGCATCAGGGAGCTGTGTATGTAGCTCTGTAGGTTCTTTATAGTCAAATAAACTTTTGGACTTATGGCTACATTCTAAAAGGTTGGCTTGGGTGTAGGGATATAAAGCAGTTGTAAAGCAGTGGAAATGAGCTTATATAGACTTAGTTTTTGAATGGATTTTGGCCATGTATAGGTTCTAAGATTTTGCTGTGAGCTGTTTGATACGTGTTTTCAGGGAGGAAACATTCACTTATTATTGCCTTAATCAAAAATGCCAGAACATAATACATTTGTATGTTCCTATATGAAGACTTGAAAGGCTAAGAAGGTCAAATAGAAGATTTTCTGAAGTAAATTATAGTCAGACATCATTGCTGTAGGCAAGTGTAATCTGGATGTCAGAAAAGATAGGAATGAGAGCTTGTGCACCCTGAATGCCTGAGCACAGTATAACTGAGTTCCTGCAAAGAGTTCTTACAGTGCATTTTAGAATGGGATGAAAAGACCAAGGCATGTATTTGCATGCTAACATGAATTCACAAGAAGCACTTTGCATATGAGATATTGTTCCTAGTGACCTAGGTGGTTTTAACATTTTTTCTCAACTTGACTAACTAAATAGATTCCTTCCTTACTAGAAGCCCTTGATTCCTTTTTTTTTTTTTTTCCTGGTACACTGACTTTAGAAAATATGAAGTTGTTCATTCCTTACTTGTTCCTTTGAAATGTATGTAAATCTTCCTCTAGCTTCTTGCCAATTTTACAACCTATGGAATTTATTTTGTTAAGGTTCTGGAACCATCTCTTTAAGTGTTGGTATCAAAGAAGATAGCACCTTTATCTCCTAGTCTCTGCAGCTGGGTAGAGGTCTACCTTTGAAGTTGTTTTAATCAGCTTTTTCGCTACTGTGACTGAATGACCTACCCAGCACAATAGTAGAGGAAGAGTTTATTTTAGGCTCACAGTTTCAGAGGTCTCAATCCATAGACAACCCATTCCTCAGGATTCCAGGTGAGACAGGAACAACATGGCAGAAGAGTGTGGCAGAGGGAATCGGATTACCTACTGATCAGGAAGCAGAGAGACAGTCCACTCACCAGATGCAAATATAAACCCAAATCCACCCCCAATTCCTATCTCCTCCAGCCCCCCTGACCACTTCAGTTACCACTCAGCTAATCTCTATCGGGGGACTAAACCACTGATTGGGTTAAGACTCTTATAACCAATGATTTCTCCTCTGAATCTTCTTGCACTATTTCACATGTGAGCTTTTGGGGGACACCTCACATACAAACCATAATAGAAGTGTAACAGCAAACACAAATGAACTTAGAGTAAAACATTTGAAAACTCAGAAATAATGCAATGTGCTCCATATGTCCTTTGATTAACCTCTGACTTATTTTTGGTCCTGGAGATTGAGCCCAGGGAAGCTTAGCCACTTAGCCTATAACCAGCCTTTTTTATTTTTTATTTTGAGGTAGGATTTCTCTAAGTTGCTAGGACCTTGCTAAATAGCTGAGGCTGGCTATGAACTTGTGATGCCTCAGTTTCCAAGTTGCTGGAATTACAAGTGTGTAGCATCATGCCTGACTGTTTTAATTCTTTAATCCTCCTGGAGGAAGTTCTTCAGATTTATAGAGATGCAGAAGTTTTCATCAGAGGTCACTTTTATGAATGCATAAAATAGGAAGTTATAATTGCAATAAATTGGTTAAATAATAAAACTATTAAAGATATCAAAAAATTTTTCTTTGTGTAGGTAATATCTATCAGCATTTACTTTATTAAAATTGGAACTGAGAAAATTCATAGGTACTTATGTATTAATTCATTAAAAGTAACACTAAAACTATAATGTATTCATTTAGGACTGTAATGAAAATTAAGTGGTTTTTTTTTTCAAAATAAAACTCAAAAGTTGTTTGCAATGAGAATTCTGAAATGTCACTGTGTTAGTTTTCTATTATTGTCACAATAAATTACTACAAATCAGAAGGCTTACCATGGAAATTTATTCTCCCATAGTCTGGAGACCAGAAGCCTGAAATCAAGGTGTCAGTAAGGCTGGCCACCCCTGGAAGCTCTGGAGAGATCCTTTTGTGTGCATCTTTCATCTTCTGCCTGTTAGCATTACTCAACTCCAACCTCTGCCTCTTCTTCTGTTAAAATAATCTGCCTCTCCCTCGAATTTATATGGACACATCTCATTGGATTTAGGACCTATTCAAATAATCCAGAGTGTCTTCTCTCAAAATCCTAAGTTTACTTACATCTTTTGATTTTAATTCACTTGTTTATAATATAAGGTCAATATAGGATCTGGGATTAAGACTTGCACCTATCTTTTGGAAGGCTACCATTCAGCCCACTATACATATCAGGGACCAGGTTTTACTGAATTAAAGTTCACTTCTTTATCTCTTATTCTGAATGGTTTTTATGCACAATTTTATCACATCATGTATTTGTTTTCTGAGAAATCCTGACCCACCATGTTATGGGGGAACTTCCAAATATTGACATATTTGGTTATATAAGGATATTAATTAATATCAGGGCAAAACTTGTTAGAAAAGTCTTTAAAGATTGAGAAGGTGCATAGTGGCAAATAAAAGTTTTCCAAAATCATGATTTTCACTTGGAAACTCTAATTTTATCAGTGGCAACAAATATAGACTATTCTTTTCCTTGAAGTGGCAGGCTTTTTTTGTTCATTGTTAAGACATTTTCTACCAAATACCCAAATCGGAATAACTTTTATTTGCTTGTCTGTCATTCTTTCAAGTAAAAATAGTTTCTGTGAAAAATTAGCTCTTTCAGCTCACAAGTCAAACAACTGCATGAGCAGTTTTCCTAGAGGCCACCATTCTGTTTCAGTATGCAGCAAAATACTTTGCACATGATTCTTCTTTGTCAGAGACAACTTAAGAGTGTACTCAAAGATTCAGTAATATTAGTAATTTCTATTGCTTCATCAAGGATATTTATTTTTAAGTAAAGTTGATTTTCCTCCTTCATTTTTCTGTACTATGTGGTCATAAAAATATGATTACTGCTACAATTCAGTACCACTTGATTCATGTGAAGGTGCCAGCAATTTTACCCACAATGGCTTTTGAATCATTTTTGCAAATGTCAACATAGTGAAAGAATGCAAATAATATATTAAAAATTATGAAAAGACTTTTGATTTTGCAGATACCCAAAAGGTGTCAGAGACCTTTGAGTACTTCTGGATTGAGGTATTTCCAAACTTCTTTGCCAAGAGTCTGATTATTGTAGCTTGGGTTTTTGATGTCTGTGTTTTTTCAAATAACATCGCACTCTGCATTGTTAAAAGTGTTAATGATACAGTGCTGCTTTGAAGGATGCTCTACTGTGGATTTTGAGATTTTTTTTTTCCTCCAAGTCTGTGATATCCATTCAGGATGTTTTGACATTGACCTTTTCACATTATTTCCAGAAAGAATTTCAGACAATAAGCAGGATGTCTATTCTTCCTCACATAATCCCCAGTGTTGTTTATTAACCAAATTATTAAGGACTTGCAATTTTCTAGATTTGCAGGTAAGACTGGAAATTTGAATTCATACATATGCAGGCAATGATTAACCTTTGTATAATATTGAATGATTTATGCACCAATATGGTATATTTTCCCCTTTGTTCTAATTGCTTTTGGGCCTTTTAGGAACATTTAACAGCTGTTTTCACATAGGTTTAAAACATTTCTAGAGTTGTATGCAAATATTTTTTTTACCATAATTGGGTATGTTCTCATTATAGCCTCTTATTAGCTTGTTTGTGTGTTTATATACCATAGTCCTTCATAGGAAGATTAAATATCATATAGATGTTAATATTTTCTAAATTAGTAAATAAGTCTGATGAAATCTCAATTGAATTGTCATCGCTTTGTTTTTTTTTTTTCCTCCCTAGATATTTCATTTGAAAGAACAGATAAGCAGCAATATTCATGAATATGCTGATAAAACTAGTTATCTCCATTAACTATTATTCTATCTGATTAAGAGATATAGTGATTAAAATAGCATAGTACTCAGAGCTAAATAGACATTCAGACAGAGAAGAAAAAACATCTAGAAATAGTTGTGTATCTTTGTCAGTATCCATAGAATTATAAATTCAATATATCAGTGGAGAAAAGATGGACAGATGGACTTTTTAATAGTTGAAGTTGGCAAGGGTTAAAAGGTTAAATTATGCAAAAAAAATCACTTTTGGAGGTTACACCTATATCTAACAATACTATATTGTATACTTCAAACTTGAGAGTAATCTTCTGATAAGTGTCCTTACCATACACAAAACCTGGTAACAATAATATAGGAGGTGGGAGGATTTATTTATGAACCTGATGGTGTAGTGGTTTTTCAGGTGTGCATTTGCCCCAAATTCATTGAGTTGTTATCATTAAATATGTACAGTTTTTACATGTCATTCGGACTTCAATAAAGTAGTTTAAAAAATAAGCAATGTTGGAATGATTGGTAAGAATTATGAAAAAAATTCTCATCTATTCTCACATTATACTTCAAGATAAATTGCAAGTAAATCAGAAGTCTAAATTTTAAAAGTGAAATGTACAGGTACTAGAAGGAAACCTGACTCTGTTCCTTAGTAAACTGAGTATAGAGAAAGCCTTCTTAACTACAATTAAAATAAGTAGGCAGGAGAGAAAATACCAGCAAATTTGAACACTTAAAAAAATACTGAAAGAGCCATATACAAAATCAAACATAAATGATAAACCAGGAAAATATTTGCAATTCATTTCAAAAATAAAGTGTTAATAGGCTATATGAGTTCTAAAATTAGGGAAGGGAAATTACAACCTCAGAGAAAAATGAGCATTTCACAGAAAATGAGAATCAAATGATCCTTAAATATTATGAAAAGTTTCTCAATTTTATTTAAAATAAGTAAAATGCAAATTGATACTACAATGAATTTCCATTTCTACTACAATTGGATAATATACTCTTTGGTCAAGCCTGAGGGGAAGCAGGTGCTGTCCTATGTTACCAGTGGGAATACAAAATGGAATAAATGTCAGGAAGGGAAGCCTTACAATTTCTAGTAAAATTATACATATCTCTACTTTTTTAACCTGGCAGTTCCTTCGATAGGAATCTATCCCAAAGATATTCTTGGAAAAATACAAAAAGATATTTAAATAAAATTCTTTATTGAAGAACTAGTTATTTATCCAGTCTCCTTTGATATTTAAATTTGAGATTATGTAAATAAAGCGATTATATCTACAAAATTGAGTTTTATTCCACATGAAAAAATGAAGAAATTCTCTGCATACTGCCACAGAGCAAAATAATAAGGTAGAGAGACTATGTATAGCATTTTATTGCTTCTATCTAATTAGATATGTGAATATTTATATTAAAAATTAATAAATAAAAAATACCAGAAAAAAATTTTAAAAGGTGAACAATATGTAGAGGGAGCATAAATAGAAGCTGAAGCACTCTGAATATATCAAAGTTTAAGGATTTGATTTTGAAACCATGTATTTTTTACATAAATACATGTTTTGAAAATTAATACAAGAAGCAAAATAGTATCTAAATCCCAAAACTAAATAATATAGCTTTGATTCATATGGTCATATAAACTACATACAGAGTGACTTTCAATTCCAGTAAATTTATGATAAGTCCCTAGTGAGCTTTACTTTAAGGACAAAATTATGTACTTGAAAATTTTTAACTTTTTTTGTTTTGTTTTTAGTAATTACACTACTTGTTATTATGTTGGTGTCGCTATTCTCTTATCAGTAGAATAAAAGAACTAAAAAACATGTTAATGACATTAGGAACACGAAATTTCAGAGTAAGGGAAAGGAGATAAAAGTAATTTAAATCTGATCAGCAACACTTGATATGAACTCATACTTCATGATACATTTTCTCTCTTAAAAAAATACATTTTTCTTGCTTCATCTACTGAAAAGGGCTAAAACTGTAAGAAACTCTCTAGCAAGAACCTCCAGAGTACTGAGATATCAGTCTCTAAATACTATTCTCTGTCCTTTTTGGAACCAAAACACCTTGGAGAAATGGAATAATTGAATCTACAGCAAGGAAGCAATCGGAGACTGCTGTGGTCATTCCAGAAGCTCAGAACTTAATTTGAAGCGTCTCTTGGTTGAAAATGGGAGGTTGCTGAATGGGAATACAAAACTAACTGCAATTAATTGATATAAAATACGTTTGCTAAGACCTTTTCTGGTAAGCTGTGTCAATACGAAATTCAGCTCACTTAAATTTATCATGGATATTGGTCTATTTGACTTGCTTTTTATTATCTGTATTGTTTCTATTTTTGCTTTTCTAATCTTCCTTTTATAATTATTTTTTTCAGAATGATTTTTTTGCATATTTTCTTTTATTTTACTCCATCCAACTCATTAGTCTAGATAGGGCAGAGGGGTGGGAAGGGAGGAGGCAGGGTGTTAGCAAGGATGGTGGAATGTGATGGGCACTCTGTTCTTTAAGCAGTTGGCCTTGAGGATTTTCATACATATTTAACTTAATAAAATCTTGAGATTGAATAGTACAATCAAGTTGCAACTCCATAGACCAGATTGTTTGTTGCAATCACAAATAATAATCAATACATCCATAATATCTTCCAAACTTTTTCACATTTTTCATCTCTTTATCTCTCATTTCATTCTGGATAATTTATTTGTATGTTTCTCCTAGCTCAATAATTCCTATTTTTTTATTTTATCTTTCTTTCCATTGTAAACATTGAATCATTTATTTTGCATTCATTTCTAGAATTTCTATTTTTTCATTTCTTTTCTATTCATTACTAATAGTTTCTGAATTTATGCTTATGTTTGCCATTTAGAGTTTTCACATATCTCATACGTAGTCCTTCTGAATGGTCACAGATAATTTCAAAAATCTTCAAATTTTTATAGGTATTGATTATTAATATGTTTAAAGTGCCTTTATTATTGTAGCTAACTTTGTTAAGTTATGTGTGATTTTTTTTCTGCATATTTTGCAAGTTGACCCTATAGGATTTTATGCTGTGTTCTTGGGGTTCAGAGTAGATACTTCAGACTTGCCTAGTCTCCCAAAAGACAGTGTCCCCAAACAATGTTGCTAGAAGACTTGGCCTCATAGCTTCCTTACCCCTTTCTGCTGCTATGCAGCCCATCCTAGCCTACGTCTCGCTTCTCTGAAGCACTGGTTCCGCTTTTTACACATTCATCTCTGATGCATAGCTGCTTCAGATTCTAGCTACTGAAGCCTTGATTTTAGAATTTTAGGACATTAGGATATTTTAGCTCCAATTTTTATTTTTTCCCATATTTAATATTTTATTTATTAACTCCATAAATTAGATGACATCATCACCATCATCATAATCTTTTTCTGGACATTTTACTTTCAACATTTTACTTGCTCATCTTTCTTTCTTATATTTGTCCTGACTAAAAGAATGTCTAGATTGAGATATGCAAATTTTTAAAAGGTTTTAAAAGACTTTAGATCCTTATGTAGGTTATACTGCTTTAAACATTAATATAAATTTCTAGAATACATTGTGATAAGCAAACATAGTAAAATCTTCTTGCAGTGTGTCTGCAAGGGACAGAAAAATTGTATGCTTGATATAGGATTTAGCTTCATGCCAGGGGACTCTCCCATAGACTATTTCACTGAGAAGTCATGGTCTGTAGCTTGAGCCAGCAATTTACAGATTAGTAGACAAGAAGATTTATTGAGCCAAACGGTAAAGGGGAAAAGGCATTTTATAATGCATGATAGAATAGTCTAACTAAAAAATTGTTGTCTTCACCAGTCTATACATAAATCAGTGCCTTATCATTTTTGTGTAGTCATGCTTAACATTTTTTATCCTGGAATTATGAGTAAAATCTTTGTACTGCAGGCCTTGGAATACATTTTTTATGTCATATCTAATAAGCATTTCAAAAATGCCATTCTCCTATTTTTTCCTCACTTTTATTCAGACTCTGTTAGAAATTCCCAATCTTGGGGCTGGGGATGTGGCTCAAGTGGTAGCACACTCACCTGGCCTGCGTGTGGCCCGGGTTCGATCCTCAGCACCACATACCAACAAAGATGTTGTGTCCGCTGAGAACTAAAAAATAAATATTAAAAAAAAATAAAATTCTCTCTCTCTAAAAAAAAAATAAATAAAGATATTGAGCCCACCTTAAAAAAAAAAAAAACTAAAAACAGAAACTCCCAATCTAGGAACTCACTCTGTGTATTAAGTACAGGTCCTGAGCATCCCTGTGCAGCTAGCTCATCCTCAGGTGCAGTATACATTTGGCATGGAGAAAACAAGAAACTCAAAACTAACAACAACAAGAAGCCTTCAACTTTTATGTTACCATGGCTTGTTCGGTTATAGGAAGTATGGTTTTAGAACTTATTATTACTAAGGACTTAAGAGGCTGGTATGGATTTGCTATTTTCAGTTTTATAATTAAGTGGATTTTTTATCTAAAGTCATGGCCTTATTTTTGTGTGGTATGCTAATAGTTTCACAGGTTTTGCTTTCAGTTATAAGTTTATATCTAATAGTTTTCACAGATTTTGCTTTCAGTTAAGCTTTTTATTTTGTGGGGTGGTGGCAATCGACTTTTCATATGGTAAATAATTGGCCCAGTACTATGTATTGAATAGTCCATCTTTTCCCCATTCATCAAGAGCTCATATTTCTATTATCAGTTGAAAATTCTGTGTATGTGCAGCCATACATGCATGTGTGTTCATGGATCAATGGTATGACTTTCCCTTTATTTATGTTTTCTTTCTTTTTTTTTTTAATGGGGATTGAACTTGAGGGCACTCGACCACTGAGCTGTGGGAAGCCATTCTAACATGTGATTGGGTGACTCCCGTTAAGGGCCTGAGGTGCTTTGGTAGTGTCGAAGCTTTCCCGACCCTATCCTGATGAGAGAGCCCATCCATGTGGGGGTGTGCCTGACCACTGACCCTGAAGACCCAATCACTGACCCTGACCTTGGAGTGCAGCCCCCCCTCAACCTTCATTGGATGGAATTCTCCCCTGAATCTCTTGTTCCCCAATAAAAGGCTAGTCCCCGGCATGTTCTCTCTCTCTCTCCTGCTAGCCCTGAGTAATCCCTGCTGCCCTGCTGGGTGGCTAGAGCAGCGAACCAGAGAGGGGAGCCTTCTCGGACCTAGCAATAGAATTAAGGTAATTGAGTCTGTGTTTTTTATTTCGATGTCTTCTAACTAACTTAATGCCTAGAACCTCATTAATGAAACCATTGCGCAGTACGCGTGGTAGACTGAGCCACGTTCTATTTTATACTTTTTTATTTAGAGACGGGTTCTCATTGAGTTGCTTAGTGCCTCACTTTTGCTGAAGCTGACTTTGAACTTGCGACCCTCATACCTCAGTCTCTTGAGCTGCTGGGATTTCAGATGTGTGCCACTGTGCCCAGCTTTTATTTCCATTCTTAAAATTAATATTTTTTTTCACAAGGCTTAAACTTATTTTTGGTATTTTTCTTTGTTGTAAAAAATGATACAATTTTGAATATCATAGCTTTTAACTGTACAACTTGATATACAGAAATGCAAGAGTATATTATGTTTTGGTTAAAAATATTTATATTTTGGTACATGAAATATCGTGATACTGTTATTGAAACAAAAATTACCTGTAGATTATTTTGTGTGTTTTAGGTAGACAATTACATCATCTGAGAATAATGGCCTATTTTCCTTTGTATCATGGTAACCTTAAATTTTCTTTCTTCATTCTTGTGGTCAGAACCTTTAATGCAATGTTAAACAGATGTGTTGACAGCAACCATTCTTGTGTCATTTCTAATCTAAAGAAAATTATTTTTTACTGTAATCATAAAGATTTTCATAAAATTTATTTTTGTAGTACTGGGGATTGATCTCAGGACCTCACTCCTGCTAGGCAACTGCTATATCATTGAGCTCCATCCCTGGACCTTCATAATACTTTTGATCCGTTTGAAACAGTGTCTAGTTTTCTTCTTTTTATGTTTACTATTAATGACTTTTGAATATTATTAGCTGATTATGTATTTATCAAAAATGTCATATTATTTGTAATCTGTAAAAGTGGTAAATTACATTAGTCATTTTTTATAATATTATCCTAACTTGCATATTCAAACAGTATATTTCATTTTCTCCAGAACAATTAGTATAGGGTTATCAGATAAAATATAGGCAATCCAGTTACATTTGAGTTTTATATAAATAATGAATATGGAATTTATCATTTGATAAATCTATCAACCTTAAATTCAGGAACATAAAAATACTTTGACTTCCATCACTCTCCTTATAACTATGAGACCTATAATTTTTTGAGCCTCTTCTCAACCCCCACGCACTCACCATTCTTATACTTTGTTTAGTTTTGCTCACATATTTAATAGTGTCTTTGTCTATTATTTTTCCTTTCACCTAAGATTTCTACCTGGGATTATTATTTTCTTCCTGAAGTGTAGCTTTTATAATTTGACTCTCTTGGTCTGAAAATCTTCTCCTCTCCCTCATCATTCTTGGATATTTTTGATGACTGTATAACTTCGAGTTGATAGTTATTTAATCTTAGCACACAAAGGCAATATTCAAGACATCTATTTTTTCTTGTCTATTTTTTCTTGTCCCTTTACAAAGTCTATTTTTGCTGTCCCTTTACAAAGTCTTTTCTTATTGGTTTCTTGAAAACTTTAATTTTTTCCTATTCACATTTTTTTCTTTTCTTTTTCTTTTTAAATTGGTACTGGGAGTTGAACCCAGGATGCTTTACCATTGTGCTATATCTCCAGCCCTTTTATTATTATTTTAATTTTTTGAGAAAAGATCTGCTAAATTTCTTAGGGTCTTGCTAAGTTGCTGAGGCTGGCCTTGAATTTTGATCCTCTCCTTCCTAAGTCTCTGGGATTATAGGTGCATGCGACTGCATATGGCTATTTGATAGTTTTTCTCTGATGTGTTATCTTGCAGGTTTATTTGCTCCATTGATATTCACTGAACTTCTAAAAACATGGATTAGTGCTTTTTTTCCCCTTAATACTCTAGATCATTCTTAACTATTATCTCTTTCTCTGGCTCACTGTCTTTTTCTTATTGCTATCTCCTTCTGAATCAACTATATATTGCTCAGGTATTTTCTGCTATGCCCTTTAATCTCTCTTATTTTCCATCTCTTTGTCTCTCTAGAGTGTTTTCTGGACAGTGTCTCTTCTAGTTCAAAACTTACCTTTGTACGTAATTCATCTTTTGACTTTGAAACTCTAGATAGTGTGGATATATTATTTATTTGCTTCCCTTTCATATTTACATATTCATTTTTATAGTCTCACTTACTGATCAATTTATCAAACTTCTCTTTTGTATCTTTAAACATGTAATTATAAGTTTGTTTCTGATAATTACTTTTCTTGATGTTTGCTAGCTTGTTCCTGTTGTTATTTTTGTAGATTTTTACTTACAATGCCTTGTTTTCTTTTGTGTGTTGTGATTTTTTATTGTGAGTTCTTTACACTTGAAACTTCATTTGTGGGAATTATTTGAGGTTTCTGTTGCAAGTAATTTTCTCCAGAAAAATTGCA
Source organism: Ictidomys tridecemlineatus (assembly GCF_052094955.1). Lineage (NCBI taxonomy): Eukaryota > Metazoa > Chordata > Mammalia > Rodentia > Sciuridae > Ictidomys > Ictidomys tridecemlineatus. The sequence continues at coordinate 203,978,014 of NC_135478.1, forward strand.
TTTGCTTCTGCCAGTTTTTGAAGGCCAGTATCAATCCAAATAACTCTAAATTAAACTTCCTTTTAGTCTTTAAAAATTTTGCTGGAAGCATTGTTTAGCACTAAACAGAAACAGCAGCAAGAATAAAGCCCCAGTAAGTAGTTTTCCAGCTATCTGGTGAGTGTCATCTTGAATCCCTATAAAGTGAGAGCACTAGACTGTCTCCTATCATTGAATATCAAGGTCCCTCAGATTCATCTCGATTGGATGTCAGTTCATTATTTCTTACATTTCAGTGTAAACCGGCATGCTTTAATTTTATTTGGAGGCTTTTTGGTCTCACAACTTTCATGTTAATTCAACAATGCTTTTAAAAGAAAATGTTCTACTTTGTCTGGAAGTTCAATTGAGACAGTTGATTCAATTGTATCTAATCAGCCATATTTTTAGGGACAAATATGTTTGAAAATTTATTATGATATTCATTACAACTAAAATGCTAACATTTTTTACTATTATGTATAAGTATTAGACATTATTTAATTACTCTTTGAATTAATATAATCTTTGCAACAATGCAAAATATATTATTTTTATCTCAATTACCAGTGATTAGACTGAGGTTCAGTCAGATAGCCTCATTTGGTGGAGCTGGAACTCTGACTCATGTATGAATTTAAAGCCAATAGTTATAACCATTATGATATATAAATTGTACCATTTCTGATGTGCCAAGGAAGTATTGTACATTGCCTTTGAGAAGAGGAATCTTAGAAAATCATCTTTCAAATGAATTTGGAAAAAAAGGTAATGGCTTAAATTTACAATCTCTTATATTTGGAATACTTGTGCTCCTGAATGACCACTTATTTGTCTAAACAAGTTTTTTGGTGTTTTCTTAAAAGTTTTTACAATACTACTTTTTTTTTTACATATGGTATTTTCTTCTAAAATGATTTCAGGAGTCACATAGTGTGAGAGGGGATTCTGAAATAACATAGATTATGTAAGGGCTGAATAGAACTGGTGATTAAACAGAAAGTAAGTTTAGTGTGTATTATGGTAAGAGTTCTTGGATGGAACTCTCATATTGTAAAAACAATTGTTTTAAAGACACTCTGCAATAATGTCATTCTCTACTTTAGTAACTTGGTTAAGTATAATTTTCTTATTTGTAGTTTGTTATTTATAGAAAAGACATTAAATATTGGGAGGAACTTCCTGGCTGGTATATTTGTCTTTTTCAAAGCTCATATTATGAAGAATCTGAGTATAAAGTCTTGAACATAGAGGTTTCTGAATTAACTCAAATAAAGCTGGAAAAATTTGATGATGAGGGTTCTCAGACAACAGAGTGAAGATAAATAATTAATCTTTCCTTCTTGAACTCCTCATGGAGAAGCAAACAACAGCTTATCCAAAGTTTGAATTAGAGCTTTTACCCTCTTCTTTAAAAATCTACTTATATACTGTGAATTTTTTTTTATCTCTGGGCAAAATTTGAATTCTATTGTATATCTTGCTTTTTTTTTTCTTTGAATACTATCTTTTTATTTCAAGTAAAACTGATGGTTAGATTCTGTTTCATTTTCTAACCATCAATTCAGGTAAATGAAGGGAGAAGAAACTATGTGTATCCTGGCAGCTGTGGATTGACCAAGTAGCTTCTAATAGGATTAAAAACATTAACTTCAGGAGCAGTGTCTGGGGCTCAGTGGTAGTGCACTTGCATGGCATGTGTGTTATGCATTGCCGCTCACCTCCTTCCTCTTCTGGTTCATGCGGTTTTCATGCCATCCTGTTTGATGGCTGCTGTGTCTATGTCCAGGAATCTCCTAAATAAATAATTATGTTTGTTCTTAAGATTGTATCTTACCGATGCTTCTAAAATATTTTGGTTTCTATCCCTTTCATCTTTAGTTTTTAACAGTTATGAACAAACTTATTTTTTACGTCTAGGCTTGCAATAGGCTTCCATACTTGCTCGTTTGGAAGCAGTACCATAATGTTGCTTTTTTTTCTTATGGTGGAGCCATTTATCATTAGTCAAATCATTAGTTAGTTTTAAAAGTGAGTGTGAAATGAGCATTGCAAAGGTCTTTATAAGACTTTGCATTTATTTATGAAGAAAATTTTCCAACTAATTTTATTAAACATATGTCCTTTTGCCTTGAAGAAAGTAAGTATTGGTACTGTCAAGCTGTTCTCAGCAGAAATACGTGGTGCTTTTACATGATTTCTTGAAAAGAACATATGGATATAGTTATTTATTAGAAAATGATTAGAGAAAATAGGGACTGTTGAGGTAGAAATGTTTTAGACCTTTTAAGCCTTGGGTCCTAAATTGTAGTTTGTGTTGTATGTGTCCTACCTATGGTGAATGCTCTGTTTTATACCATAATTATAGAAGAAAATGCTGTTCTCTAAAGAGATAACATCCATTGTAGGTTTCTCTGGGGCATCCTTATTTTGGTGGCTTTAAAACTAGTTGCCATGGATTTTCTCAGTACTGGCCAAGAAGGTGGAGGTAAAAAGAATTTTATTTATTATTTGTTTTGCATTGAATAAAATATTTTTGATTCAAAAGAAATATTTCCCTTGACAGATTCTTTTTTCATTTTTAACCCACCCATGGTATAGATTTCTTAATTTAGGACAATCAAGGTTCCCAATACAATACAGATCATTGACAGATCTGTGAACAGAAAATTACATAATTATTCCCTTTTAGTTGGACAACTAGGCACTGTTTTGTGTGTGTGTGTTATTATTTAGCAGAGCATTAATTATCTGTGCTGCTTTCTGGAGAAGAAGAAAGCAACCTTGTGCCTGGAAATGGAGGTGTGATCCATTTGGTCCATTCTTACTATTTTGCTTCTTTGAGTCAGAGGTCAATGGCAAATTATCTGAATTCAGGTATCAGAGTGGATCCTTAATATACATACTGAAAGAATGATCTCATGATAATTTCATTGAAGGGGTATAACCATATAGGTGAGAAAAGAAAGCTATCACAATTTTTTCTTTGTGAAATACTGAGGAAAGAAAACATTTTAAAATATAACATGGCATAATATGTCTCTACTTTGTTATCACATTATGCTGGGCAAAGATTTTATTATGCCACAGAAATTGTCAACAAAGTCTCTAAAGACTAGAAAAACAGAGAACAAAGCATATTGACTAGAAGGCAGAAGCAGAAATGATAAAAATCCTGCAAAATGAATGTACTATATTTGATACTTCTTTCTATGAAAAATTTTGGAAGGTGAATGATTTTTGTTTGGGTTAGTTTAGATTTTGGAGGCAAACTAAGGCCCAGATTTAGATACACAAATCAGAAAAAAAAATTAGGGGAAAGAAGTGGAAAAATGTGAAATTAGAACAAAAGAGTTTGAAAGAGATGCATTTTGAATTTGACTAGTTCCCTGTATTCTCTGGGTCTCAATCTTCATCTGTGTTTAAAGAGCTGTGTTTATCAATAGAGCAGAGGCTACTATGGTAAGGTCTATTAGGTAGAGGCAATAAAGTAGTACACCATCATTTTCCAATTGACCACTTGCAGGTTAGGGGAAGTAAGTGATGAAAATGGAACTACAGATAGATAGGATATAACCTGTTAATTGTGATGGGTCTTGTGTTCAGTAACCAAGACTAAATTACTGCTGAATTCCACTGCCATGGGATTCTACTTTAATGAAAAGTGGAGAAATACTGTGATTATTTTGTAATGCAATATTAATAGAGACAAACAGGAAAATGCTAGTATCCATTTTATTCTCTCTGACCATTTTGGTTCACAATATGCTCTGTGGCCCCTGAGGAACGTAATAAGTTAAACTACAAGTTTAGGCCATTCTTTCAATACCATTTTGCATTGCAATAGGTTAGGCATCTATGAACAATGATTAAATGGTGATTTTATAATGAATATTTGATGTTACTGAATAATCATTTAAAATTTAATTTTGCATATTTTAAAATGCTCTACATAATTAAAGAGGTTATATAACTCGTTTTGCATTTCTTAAAACTGGTAAGTTAGAACTCCATTCCCCCATCAGAATAGTGATTATTCAAAAGTAGTTTTAGCTTTTTTCCCAAATATTTAATCATCACTTTTAGATCTTTACAAATGGAAAAATCCTAATTCTTTGTGCTATCATTGTCATGTGAGCCTGATTATCCACAATGATGGCACAATCAAAATGTATAACCAGATGAGATGAGGAAATAAAGCAGGCACCAAAAGGCATAGAAAACTGTAGTCTGCATCCTGGGCTATATGTTGTGATACATAAAGCAACTTAAAGAGGGCAAACAACCAGTGTAATTCAGAAACACAATTACATATATGCTAATTTCATTAATATCTATTATAGGGAGCTATAACCCTTTTATGTTATTTCACAATGCATAAGAAGATTAGACCCAATGCAGTATTTCCTGGAGGCTGTTTCTCTCTCTCTGGTACACACACACACACACACACACACACACACACACACACACACAATCTATATCTATCCATTTCTAGTGTTAGGTTAAACTACTTCATAGATAAGAGAGTACTACATACATTTACTATAGGCTACAAAGTACTAAAAGGAGAAAAACATTTTTTTATATAAAAATGGTATGCATATATTTGTATGTACTAACTGCCAGAAAAGACACACATATATCTATAAGCAAAGGAAGATGAATGCAGACTACCAGACTGGAAACCATACTCTGTCATTATTTCCATGTGAATTTGAGGGTAAGGGACACTGTATTACTCCTCATTTTTCCACATATAAGGTTCTGCTAGTCTGGTCCTACTGTTTCTTCCTGGCCCATCACTCAGTTTTCCTTGCTGATTACAGGTTGGGAAAAGTCAGCATGACCTTTTTCTACTTTTAGGAGAAATTTCCTCCACTGTTGTTTTTTGCTGTCATGCATTTAGATGAACTCCTAGGGATGTGAAAAGCCTACAGTCCTGTGTGTCACTGGGTGTGTCTGTCTGTTTTAGGGATGGAGTGTTGGGAAGGCTTTAGGTGCAGACTTATTGCCACATTTTTCTAATCTGCTTTATCAGTAATAAAGCTGTTATTTAAGTCTCCATTTACTTTCTATGCTTTACTTAAAAAAATAATACATATATACACACATACTCCAAGGATTGAACTCAGGGGCACTCAACCACTGAGATACATCCCCAGCCTATTTTGTATTTTATTTAGAGACAGGGTCTCACCAAGTTGCTTAGCACCTTACTTTTGCGGAGGGCTGGCTTTGAATTCATGATCCTCCTGTATTAGCCTCCCCAACCACTGGGATCACAGGAGTGCGCCACCACACCAGGTTTCTTTGCTTTATTTTTAATCAGTTCTGAACCAAGCCTAGCAGAAAAGAGTATTATTTACTGGCCCCATAAGATCCTAAAGGTGATGCAGAAGTCTCTGGAGCATATGTTTCTATGGAATGTGAAATATAAGGCCACTCTGTTGCAAATTCAAATGAAGTCTGACTAAATTGTAGCCAAGTTAACACCCTTGCATTTTTAAATGGAAACCCATTTAAAAAACTATAACATATGGACTAATTAAATATCAAAATCTAAAATAACTTCATTTTGGTATACTTTATCCAGATCGGAGACAGAGAAACCATTCAATCCCAATGTAAAATCCCTGTAATTTATTAATTCAAAAGTAATATTTTAGCATGTGTTGTAGTTTATTATATACTTGGACCATTCAAAAAAAGCATCCTTAATAAAGTTATTCCCTTTAGATCAGTCTTGTTGTCTTTCTCTAGTATCAATTTAATCTAAGACTTAGTGCAAAATTCCAAGTAAGAAATAAATATTTATCTTAATAATTTTAAGCATCTTTATTGATTAAATTTTAAGTAAGGAATATGTAAGATCTTGAGTATATTTTTGACAAATTTCATGTCTGTAATACTTTAGAAGCATAAGACAAACTTATTAATGTTCTTCATTTTAGTAAATTTCTTCTCCAACTTTATGTTACCTATTTTTAGCATTCTGGAAACAAAAAGAAAATTTTACTTTTTTTGTCAAAGATTTGATAAATTTGGTAATTGGGTTGTCTTGCTTTAATTTTTTTTCAATATATATATTTAACATTTCTCTAAGTAAAGAGAATACTTAAGATGCCAGATTTTGCATTTTGGTTTACTAAATTATATACAAAGTATTGCAAAATTGTTCTGTCACTAAAATCATAATGAAAATACTAGAGGGAATTAGAGTCCTCTTTATAAAAGTTGAGTTTGCTTCATTAATTTGTGGGTAAAATAAATTGAACCATTACATTCTCAAATGCACGCAGCAACAAATGGACAGTCCATGCTAAAACATTTTATTGTGTTTTTTTTTATTTTTCCTGATGGTTAGGTCTAGGAGAAATCAATTGATACTTGTTAATTGAAGTCTCCGAGAAGCATTTTTAACTTGAGTTTAAATCTTTGTGCTTTCAAGCCAGCAGGTTCCTGTTAAAGGTCAAGGGAGTTTAAAACAAGTTTTAAAGATATATATCCTAAATTCTCTTTGATAATAAAAACAAGTTACCAAATCTTTTTTAAAAATTTTTTTTTAGTTGTAAATGGACACAATACTTGTGTTTTATTTATTTTTATGTGGTGCTGAGTATTGAACCCAGTGCCTCACACAGGCTAGGCAGGTGCTTTCCCACTGAGCTATAACCCCAGCCCTAAACCAAATCATAATATGAATTTATTTGACAGATTTGTAGCATAAATCAACTTTTCTGGGGTTTTATGCTATTCATTTTGTGAGATTAGTATAATTGTGATTGTTAAAATTGCCAAATTTTCACAAAATAATGTGATTCCTGATTGAAGAAGAATTGGTGATTATGCTCATCCAAACTTCCTTTTGTGCATTACTTTGAATTCTCTTAGCACTTATTTTCTCATAGGGTGATTTTTATCTCCAGAATATGCTATCTTACCATACCTATCTGTAGCAGAAAGAACAAAAGATTTTGATTCAGACATCTAGGGTACATCTGACACTAGTGAGCCCTAGGACTTGTGCAATTTCCTCTTAGCTACTCTAAATCTCAATTTTCATAGCTATTAAATACAGTGATCAATAAATATATCACAAAAAGTTGGGGGGAGGATTTAAGAAATGATGTGAGATGTTCTTTGCAGTGAAGTGGGTGTCCAATACATTCAAAGATAATAAAAGCCTTCTATTCCTGACAGAGGGAGGCATCCTGTGCTCTAGGAAAGGGTCTGTGCTGCTGGTTTTAGTGCGGGAATAAATATGTGCTGTCACTGCTGCTGCTAAATTGTCTTCACAAGGATTTCTTTCCTGGCATAGTTAGAGCTCTTACAAGGGTTCTCAGTGACTGAGGAGACAGTACAAAGAGACTTCAGAGTAGAACTGTCTTGTGCTCTTTGGTTTGCCTCCTTTGGTTTGAGATGAAGAGAGATGAGGTGAAGTTTCAGGAAAATTCTCAAGAGTTTTGGGCTCCCTCTGTGCAGCTTGGAAACCACAGTTCCTGGACTCCATTGCCTGCAGGATTCTGGTTACATTTTGCCAATTAGAGTCTGTACTGAAGGTTCAAAATGGGGAAAGAAGACATGCATTTATTTAGGAATTCGGGTATGGGCAGATGGTGGATGTGAGTTTTGCCTTCAATTTGGTGACATCTTCCTTAGAATCCCCACTGTGATGATGCAGGCAGATGAGAATCCTGCTGGCAGTTTTCCTTTTAACCTAGAAAACTGGATTTCCAGAGAGACCTCAAAATGTCTAGAGTACCATCCATTTTTCTGACCAATCTTTATTTATTGATTTATTTTTGGCAGCAGGGATTGGATGCAAGAGTGCTTAACCACTGAGCCACATTCCCAATTTTTTTTTTTTTTGAGACAAGGCCTTCACTAATTTGCTGAGGCTAGCTTGAATTTGTGATCCTCCTGCCTCAGCCTCCCAAGCTGCTGGATTACAGCTGTGCCTGGCCCCTGATCAAACTTTAAAGAACACCTAGCAAAGGCTTCTTTCAGTTTGAACATTTGCCTTAGAAAACTTGTTACCCATTTTTGTGAAGAAACAAACTAAATCTAAGTCTAGTGTAACTGCTCAATTTCATTCAAAAGACAAGGTAAAGCACAACCACTTTTTACCTTTATTTTTGAACTGATTATTTTGATAGTTATTCCTTATGTGGTATGAAGTAAAATCTTAGCTGGGCCAGGTGGCTCACACCTGCAATCCCAGAGGCTGAGGAGGCTGAGGAGGCTGAGGAAGGCAGACTGAGAATTCAAAGCCAGCCTCAGCAATTTAGCAAGGCCCTAAGCAAGTCAATTGAGACCCTGTCTCTAAATATAATACAAAAAAAAAAAAAAAAAAAAGGCTGGGGATGTGCCTCCGTGGTTAATCACTGGTTCCAAAAAAAAAAAAAAAAAGTCTTGAGTCAATTAAATTATTGAAAATAATTAGCTGAAGATTAATACATCATTTGACTTTAATGTCCTCTGACTTTCTGATAACTCATTCTTAATGAAAAAAAAAGGAAAAATAAACTCTTTTAAAAAAATTTAGTTGTCAATGGACCTTTATTTTATTTATTGATATGTGGTGCTAAGAATCGAACCTAGTGCCTCAAATATGCTAGGCAAGTGTTCTACCACTGAGCCACAACCCCAGCCCAAAATTAAACTCTTAATACAAGTTTGCAACAATTATCTTGGTAAACCAGACTTTTTGTTTGTTTGTTTGTGTTTAAAAGAGGGAAATATAATTATGGATCCTATTAATTATGAATATTTTTTAAAAGCACTCTAAAATGTGCCGGAGAAATAGACTCATACACTTAAAAATTAACAGAGATGGCTCTAGTAATTCTCTTTCTAAGACTGTCAGGTAAAGTTAGACATTGGTTGATATAGGAAAATCCATATGGCCTGTAATTCTGAATTGCATATCTATATGCAGCAGGTGTGGCATTTCAAGTGAATTTCTACCAGAGTTGAGGATACAGAGATTAATTGATCAAAAGCTCTAGTCCTAGAAGCTACAATCTGTTAACTTAAATTGTGTTCATTAACTTTAACTGTAGCTTCTAGTATCATATTTATGAAGTTGTGTTTAAGATATTTTGTTTGGTGGTAATGCCTGGTTTGATATTTCAAAGTTGAGCATTTAAAAAAAATATCTAATTTCCTAAATTGTTCATATTACTCAAGAGTTTTTAGATCAAAAAATGTATAAGCGGGGGCTGGGGATTTGGCTCAGGCGGTAGCGCGCTCGCCTCGCATGCTTGCGGCCCGGGTTCGATCCTCAGCACCACATACCAACAAAGATGTTGTGTCTGCCGAGAACTAAAAAATAAATATTAAAAATTCTCTCTCTATCTCTCTCTCCTCTCTCACTCTCTCTTTAAAAAAAATGTATAAGCAAATTTTATATGATTGTAGAGTAGATATGGTTCTAAGGTATATTGCAGATTGGAATATGAGCTGGTGAGAGTCCTGGGTTCATGATATCCATTGTCCTTCAATTCTCGTCTGTCTCTCACACAGCCAACAGAGGGGTGAGAAGGCATATCTGTAAAAACTCATGCTCATTTAAACATTCATACCTGTGAGAGAAGGGTCAGTGTGGTATTCATCATAATAGTTAAACTTTATAAAATTTCATAATACTTATTTATCTCACATCTACAAATTCATTATTTTATGTTTTTAAAAATCACCTTGTGACATAGTCAAGATATTTTCATCCTCCTGTAAATGTTGCAGAATCTAAGTGTCAAAGCACACCATATGTTTTGGTTTAGATTACTCAGAAAGTTCTAGGCAGAACTGAGACTAGAATCTGGGTGTCTTGACTTTTAACCCACTGTTCTTTCTAATGTCTTTTAACATTATTAATAGCAGTGTTAATCGTCTTTTTATAATTCCAGGCATTGGGGAATCTGAAGGGAGAGAATGACAGAACTCCAATAGGTTGTGTTAATATTAGAAAAGATATTAGTAGCAGAAAATAAGTATAGTTATTGCGAAGGGTACAAAGCCCCAGTTTCCAGATTTTCTTTCAGACTTCAATTTCTTTCTGTTTGGCCAAGGATATGCTGTTACTATCCATTGTAGCCAGAATGAACAACTTCAAAGAAACCATCAGCAGTCTGGCAAGGCTTTTCCCCAACACTGATCCAGCGAATCCGTGCCAAGCTATTTGCACCATCTGCTGGGCATGAGTCATCAGAGGGAGGATGAGTGGACAGCTGGAGCTGTCATCTTCAAAATGCCACTTAGGGGGGAAATACCGGAATTCACATCAAAACATAGTCCCCTGCAAGTCCACAAAAAAAAAAAAAAAAGTCTGGTTAAATATGGTGGCATTTCTGAGAGAGGTCCCTTGCCAGTCACTCCACCACATACACCCACTTTCTTAAGCTCTGTTAGAAGATTTTGCTGTGTCTTATGAAAAAGACATGAACAGAGACTTTTCAGGTGAGAGAGCAGTAAGAAATTGAGGGAAAATAATAAATTCTGCCATGTCTTTCTGGTCAAAGACCTGACGGCAGAGTGTGAAAATTTGTTTCATTTTGCTTTAGAGGTAGAGTTATTTGTTTATTCCTAAATTCATTCATTTATTCACTTTCTTATTTGCGAGTGTCTGCTGTATTCCAAGTACTGGCAGATTAAATAGAATGATAAATACCATTTTGAATGTTATTATGTGATATCTGAATTAAATATGGTACCTTGGTGCTGGCAGGGATCAATGAGACAAGAAATGATATCCAGATAATCTCTCTTCCATGAGGAAGCTGAAGCACAGAGAGGCTGTAATAATTTGCTCAAGGTTACCAGATAATAAGTGGAAAACTAAGGGTCAAAATCCTGATTTACCTTCAAAATTTATTATGTTATATGAATGGCTCCCTTTCTTTTTGTCCATGAAACATGGCTCTTCATGATTGTAGGAATCTCTAGATATGGAAGAGAAGTCAATGCTAATCAAAAGATAAGGAGAATCTGTCAGTGACAGAAGTTGGTATAAAATCTCAAACTTATTCTGGCATAGTGCTATTCATCCAAATTTTAGAGATTTCCCTTCATTCTACATATCATTTTACATTAAACTGAGGATTATGGGAGGAAAAAAAATAAAACTTAAAATGCTAATGAGATTTGGATTTAAGCTGTTTGTTTTCTTTTTTTCTATTTCCTTTAAATATATATTCAATCAAGTCCTAAATGTATGTGAAATATGACTTTAGATGTGAAGGTATGGGATAAGTGGATGGTCTCATATATTGCTGTTATACATTGGTGCAAAACTTCTGATAAATAGTTTTAGCATTTTGTGCACAGTATAACAATTCATCATCAATGACACAGTAACTTCACATCTACAAAATTATCCAAAAGAAATAGGAATTTCTGTTATAAGAAGTCTTATTTCAGAATTATTTATGACACTAAAAAGGGATAAAATATATGTGATGAACAGATCAAAGAGATGAGTTAAATTGGGAAAATATGTCATTTAAAGCAATAACTAAAATATATAATTTTAAATATAGAATATTCCTACTACGTCAAACAGTGGCACTGGAAGGGTAAAGCCCAGGCTAGCAGTGTTGGCGTCACCTGACACCTTGGTAGAAATGCAAAGTTTTGGTTCCCCCCCCTTAGACTTACTACAATAGAATTGTTATATGTGGGAATAGGTAGCCTGTGTGTTGATAATATTCCCTATGGTTTTGATGCTTGAAGTTTGATACTGTGGATAGGAGTTTTGAAAAAGAACTATAAAATAATCACAAAAGACTACATTTTAGAAAATTCAGATAATTCAATGAAGTATATACATTATCTTTAAGTCCATTATGTTCCAAATTCTAAAAATTAGAAATTGAATGTTCCTTTTCTACCCTTTAAACTGTACCCTCCAGAAGTAACTATTAACTATTAGTTTTTATTAATATATTATAATTATGCATAATAATGAAATTCACTATTACATATTTGAACATGCACACAATACACACAAACACACACATACACACACACACACACACACACATCCATCCCACAATTTGATCAGTTTCATTCCTTATTACCTCCCCCTTTCTCTTCTCTTCTCCCTCCCTCCATCATCTCCTTTATCTCTACTCAATTGGTCTCCCTTCTATTTTCATGAAATGACCTTCACATTTTTTTCCCCTTTGTTCTCTCTAGCTTCCACATATGGGAGAAAAAATATAACACTTGACTTTCTGAGTTTGGTTTATTAAACTTAATGCTCTCAAGTTCTATCCATTTTCCTGCAGATGACATAATTTTATCCTTTATATCTGAGTAAAACTCTATACATCCACCATATTTCCTGATTCATTCATCCATTGATGAACACCTACACTGGTTCTATAATTTAGCTATTGTGTATTGTAAACATTGTTATGCTTGTATCTGTATATGCTGATTCCAATTCTTTAGGATAAATCCAAGGATTGGTATAGTTGGGTCAAATGGTGGTTTTATTCCTTATCTTTTGAGGATCCTCCATACTGATCTCCATAGTAATTTATGATGTCACCAGTGGTATAAATGTGTTACTTTCCCCCCACATCCTTTCTAGCATTTATTTTTATTTGTATTCTTGATGATTGCCATTCTAATTGAAGTGAAATGAAATCTCAGTGTAGTTTTTGATTTGCATTTTCCTAATTGCTAGTAAAGATGTACAATATTTTTTCATAGATTTGTTAGCCATTTGTATTTTTCTTTTTAAAAGTATCCATTTAGTTTAACTGCCTATTTATTGGTTTTTGTTGTTGTTGTTGTTTTTGGTGATAAGATTTTTTGAATTCTTGATATATTTAGAAAAGTATCTAGCACAGATTTTCTCCCATTTTGTAGGTTCTCTTCATGTTTTTAATTATTTCCTTTACTGTCCAAAAGTTTATTAATTTGATGTCATCACGTTTTTTAGGATTCCTAATGCTAAGGAAAAATACTGTCAAGGAAGCCTGTGCCTGCATCTTTAGGTTGGAAAATTGACCTTACGTTTTCTTTTACATTTCAAAATTTCTGGTCTAATTCCTAGGTCTTTGATCCATTTTGAGTTGACTTTTATGCAGGGTGAGAGATAAAAATCTAGTTTCATTCTTCTACTCTATCTATGAATAACCAGTTTCATGCACCATTTGGTAAAAAGTTTGTCTTTTCTCTAGTGTGTGTTTTTATAAAGGATCACATGACTCTCTGGGTTTCTTTGTGTCTTCTATTCTGTACTACTGGACTTTGTGTCTGTTTTTGTGCCACTGTTATGCAGTCTTTGTTACTATAGCTCTGCAATATAATTTGAAGTCAGATATTGTGATGCCTCCAGCATTGCTTTTTTGGCTTAGAATTGCTTTGACTCTTCTGGATTTTTATTCTTCCAAATGAATTTTATAACCTTTTTTTCTGGTTTTGTAAAGTATGTCATTGGTATTTGGATGGGATTGTATTGAATGTGTTTATTACTTTTGGTAATATGGCCATTTTATGACTATTAACTAATATTGTTAACTAATAATGATTAATATTAGACAATATTAATATTTTAAATGGCCATATTATCAATGGTATCTACTATTAATAATATATATCCTATAATAAAAATTTTAAATTAAAACAAAGTATTAAAATATAATGAACTAGTGTTTATTTTTTTAGATGAATAATATATCATAGACATCCTTCCAGATTAGTAGATCATATCTACTTGTTCTTTTTTATTGTATACTTAATATTCTATAGTAGGGATATGCTATAATTTTTACTACCATTTCATTGTGATGGCCATTTAAACTAATACTAATTTATTTCTGCCATAAAACAATGCTATAATGAAATCCAATGACCTTATGATATTTGCAGCAATAGATCAAAATATAATTGATAAAAATCCCCAATATCCTAGTACCAAAATTGATTGTTTGCTCAATAAACATTTATTCAGTACTGTGAATGGTTTGTTCCCCTCCTTTCCCTTTTATAGACTTTTGCCAGTGTTTTATGAAGAAAAATTAGGTCAATCTACATTGATGAGCAGCTCTATCTAATCACAGTGCTTCATAAAAAGACAGAGGACTGTATTCCAAGCATTAAGTTCATGAAAATAAATCACCCTGTTTTATTAATTCAATTTACCCTACTTATATTAAAATGAAAGCTGGTCATAATGAAGGGTAGACAGAAGGACTGTACAGTGCTGTTGGCATTCTTCTGTTTGTTGATATCATTGAGAATAAAATAATGAATTCAATCACAGGAAAATCAAATCCTTGTAAAACATCTAAACTTATTGAATGATTGCTTATAAGAAGAGAATTTTACTGAGAGGATCTGTTTTCTAAGAAATATTGTGATTATAATGGGAATTATAGTACTTTTAATTTTTCAGAAAATCAAAATATATATTAGGTTAGAATGTTTTTGTTGACTCAGTATAAATGCCTAATATCTCATACTTTTGTAGTCTCATCTCAATGATTTTTCCTTCTATAACATGCAATTAATATTTTTGTTATATGTTTAAAGTTGATAATATACTTTATATAGTTGATAATCATGATTTTTAGGCTAGTATATTTTTGGGGGGTGAGGGTTGTACTGGGGATTGAACTCAGGGGCACTCGACCACTGAGCCACATCCCTAGCCCTATTTTGTATTTTATTAGAAACAGGGTCTCACTGAGTTGCTTAGTGGCTCACTAAGTTGCTGAGGCTGGCTTTGAATTCATGAAACTCCTGCCTCTACCTCCTTAGCTGCTGAGATTCCAAGTGTGTGCTACCACACCTGGTCTAGGCTAGTATATTCTTATAAGTACTGTGAACTAAGCAATTGCATCACTGGGGCTGCTGTAGGCTAGTACATTTTATGTGACATCACATAGTACAATGTCATTGTAAAAATGTGTGTAAACTTAATTGTCACTTAAAAAGCTTACAATACAACTTCATTTAGTGTAATTAAAATGTACTTGTAAAATAAGTGTACATTTATAAAAATAAAATGAAAATTCTATCAAAACTTTTAACTCATATTAATTCAATCATCTCTAATGGTATTTAGGTCAGTAAGATTCGAGGTTAAACAAAAAATGTCTTCAATTTTGAGTTAAACAGAAATAAAACTATTTTTTAGTCATTAAAACTAAACATTGTAAATTATAAAAAGAGCCATAATCCTACCATTTTTAATCTTGTTGCAGTATCTCTGTCTTTTTCAAACATGTCTTTTTATTCTCACTAAATGAGCAGTTTCATACTCTAGTTTTTCCTTTATGTTTATAGCATAATTTGCATGGCATACTGGTTTATAGTACTCATAAGCATAATTTTTAATTACTGCAAATGCCAAACTTTGTGTTTTTCCATCATTAACTTGTCATTCTTTCATAGTAGGGCGTTCATTTTGTATTTCTTTCTTACTCATAAATAATATTGAAATGGGAATACTCATGTATATATTGTTTAATCCACTGTGTTATTTTCTTAGGCTATACTATTTGAACTTAACTTTCTGGATTAAATTGAGAAAACATTGAATAATTTGCTTATTTAAAAATAAAAATAAAGAATATTTAAAATTCAAAAACATTAAACTGTGCAAAAATCAAAATTATACACACATTCACATGCATATTTTATTTTTAAAAATATATTTTTTGGTAAATACCCCAAATTGACTATGTGGCTTAATATTGAGCTTTGAATAAATATAATACTAATAAAGCCAAAATGGAGAATTCTAGATGCAGATTTATCATAGGAAAAATCAATCTTTCTTGCATAAACATTTATCATAAAAAAGCATTCCAAAGAGTGAAGAAATTTCCATGTAGTGGTATGTAACTGACTGACCAATACTTAGCTGTTCTTATAACAAATGCTTCTCTACAACAAGTGTTCCTGCTTAGTAATTTTATGCCTGTCCACTTTCACTAACCATGTCCAAATATTCTATTTGTATTGAAAGAGGGGAGGTGAAAGTTTCTAATTATTTTGTACTGACAAAATTAATTAATAATAATGTTCATTTTTCTTCCTTCCTCTTATAAATTATAGTTCTCCTGATTAATTAAAACAAACAAACAAAAACAATCAAACACATTATACTTCTATTCACATAGGACTTGAAACATGGTCTAAGGATAAACTAAAGAGTCCAGCAACAATTGGAGAACAGAGAAGAAAGAATGAAGAGTGGTGAGTTTATTACGCCTTTTTCTTTCCCGGTTAGAATCAAAATATTCCCTTTCACTTGTTAATTCATTCCAGAGTGGCTACTTATCAACTGGGGTTCTGATTAAGCTTCTATGGACTAGGGATATGATTTCTAGCAATACAAAGTTTAATTAGAGCAAAAGCAAATTACAGGTCCAGTGGAGTTCATTATAATGGGATCTTGCACATATTTGTATTTTATTAATACTATAAATCAACCTGGTAGAAATTTCTTTCACCCATCTTTGGAAGCCATCTGCCAATTTAATTTATATATTTGGCTCACAGAAGAGAATTACTTGTAAAGCTAGAAATGTCTTTTTGTATGAGTATTTCATGACAGATATGGAGTGTGTGTTACTAATTTTGCAGGAAAGATATTATTAAATTAAAGGAAATATATTGGTATAATTTTTCTATCATAATGTGGAATTATACTTTAATCTAGAAAAATACTGTCAGAGTCTAACCTTTGTCTTCAATGAAACCAGTTTAGCCTTCATGAGGGCTTCAGCATGGATTTGTTTTTCAGAAGGAAGATGATATGTGAAATAGTCTCTAGTAAAAGAGTATTTATGTAAGTTCAATCTTCCTTAAATAATAATGAACAAATATAACCCTTAATATATTCCATATAGGTTTCCAAGCTCTTCAATACATATTAGTCCATTCATTTTCTACCTCAGTCATCTGAGATAATACTTTTATTACCTATCTTTTATGGATGAGGAAACTGAGGTACATAAAGGTGATATAAATTACCTGAGGTCACACAGCTACCAAATGTTAGAGCTGGGAATCAAATATTGGCAATCCAAGTACAGAATGCATGCTCTTATTAACTCCTGCCACCTGTGGGGCAGGTGAGGAGCTAGTGTAAGGAGAGAAGGTACTGGAACATACAGGTTGGGTGCTTTCATGTTTTCCAAATGTAAACCACACCTAAGGAGGGACCAATATCTATGCCATGGGCCAGTATTACAGAGGTGTGTGGTTTTGTTCTTCTTAGTCGAGAAGATAATTCTATGCGTGAATTATCTGAAGAACTTGATAAAATCATATTCCTGAGGCTCATTGTCAGCTGTTCTGCTTTCAGAGACTGGGCACAATGGCCTGTATTTCTATTGATGATGCTGATGAGGCCCAGGGATCATGCATTGAACAGCATTGGCTTAAGGGACACCAGAACCCTAAGAAAGAGAAATGAGTCAAATCCTCAGTGAGATGAGATGCAACTTTGACTAATAAATAAAGTTTGTCCCGTGAATTAAAAGTCAGAATGGCAACTGCTGACATTTTGGCCTTCGTTATTTCAGCAGAGGTTAATTTATATGGCAATCTTTACAACTTCCCCAGGGCTTGCAAGAACCCGAGGGATGAGGAGGTCATAGCCCAGTAACCAGGCAATTGGGGCAGCACCAGAGAAGGGATGAGGATTTGAGGTGACAGAGAAGAAAAGGAGGTTGTATGCTTTTTCAACATTTAAAGCAGGCTGAGGACGCCTAAGTCTTGCATTCTTTCGCAGGAAATAAAAAAAAAAAGTGTCAGTAGTTATGGTTCAAGGTGGTTAAATTTACCTACAGTTTCAAAGTGGTCTAGCTGCTGAGTGTTAAATATATTAGAGGACTTTTCTGTTAATTATGCCTAATGTTTTATGACATTAATCCTCTTCTTTCTTTTCCATCCTTCTTTCATTCCATAAACAGTGACAGAACAATTACCATGTTCTAGACTGTGCAAGTAGGTAATGGCTCAATAGGGATAAATAGGCACTAATTAAACATGCAGTATGAAGCAAGTACTCCATGAATTAACTGCAAGTCATAAATATTATAAGGGAGTGATACTCTCCAAGCTGAGCATTGGGGTGGTCATGGTGGTAAATTTGTAAGAAAAACAATATCATTGCTTACAATGCTATATCTAACACTGGGAAATCATACTGGAGAAACTGTGCTTGCCTTTCCTTGATGACACCACATGATTATGTTAAAAACAGAAATATCTCTACTTTTTCATGCTTATCCTAAATACCCTCCGCCTCAACCCCACTGAAATCATTAGAAGTGAAAGTCTAAATTCCTCAAGGATTTGTATTACTCTTTTTTTGACTATATGACCTATGTGGACACAGGTCTTTCCCATTGTTTGTCTCAGGTTGTAAAACTACTATAGGTCAGGGACTTGGAGCTGTGCAATTAATTTTCTCAGCACTGGGAGCTTCATGCACCATTAGTTGCTTAAATGATCTTTTCATTCTAGGGATGATGCTAGTGAAGTTTTCCTGTGAATTTGATTGATAGTCTAAATAAATGCTTGAATTTACACAGATTATAATAATGGCTGTGTTTAATACAGTGTTAAGAAGATTTTGCTTGTGAGCCAAAGCTTCAAAAACTACAGAGAAATCCACTGATGACACACATTGTCCTTTTGTTATATCACAGGACCATATGTTTATGTAGAGTTAGCTATTTGGGGCTAAACTTCTGCACGGAAATGGGACAGGGGTAGGTTAAATGTGAACTTTAGAAAGATGTTATAGTAGAATTATTAAACAGACATTAACATTTTATAGTAATAAGTGCCACAAAAAAAGGTGAAATAAAATCATGTTCTCTGTGATCTGATCATCTGTATAGACATACTGCATCTTTTCTCTAAAGGTTTTCAATGTAAGTAATAAAAAAGTCGCAGTCATTTTTTTATGACCCCTAGCTCTTTGATGTGCTAACATAGAATCCAAATGAACTTGTTAAACCTCTTCCAAAGATACTTTTTTGTTTCCTAGAATTTCATATACTTACCACTAATTTGAATCTGTATATTCTTAAAAGTGATGGTGTTTACTTTCAAAGATTAATTTCCCTATGCCACACAGTTCCTGCTCTTAGTCATCCCATAGAGTTCTGTTGCCAGAGCTGTGCACCAGTAGGGGAAGTCCCCAGATGCAATCTGAGGTTCTGTTGGTATCCATCCTGGCATGCACAGTCTCTAGACTTTGGGAGGGAAACATCATTTAAAATGTAAAGATTGCAGTCGGATCATTTTTCGAAATAACGTTGGAATTTAGGGAGAACTGGTTTCTAGATCTTAAGCTCACTCTGATATTTGATGGCATGTTGGCATCAGCTGTGGCTGCTTTTTAGAAGGCCTGTGGGCCTTCCACAACCATCTCTTTGAGATTTACTGTTTGATATTAAAATTTACAATTCACATTGCTGACAAAAGGTGGTGAGTAAGCCTTATAAATCAGAGCCTTCAAAGTGTGAAGGAAAAATAATGTATTATCTGTGTGTGTGTGTATATATGTATATATAAAGATATATACATATACATGCAAGCACATACATATCATACATACATATCGCACACACATGCAAACCAGACGTATATGCATATATGTATATGTGTGTGTACACACACACATGCACACGCTAAAATCAACAAAAGGGAAAACATTTATCTAGGAAAACAAGCAAATGTACTACTTTGACCAAGAATTAGATAAATAGAAACATTTTTGAAATATTGAAGGTGTTCTATAAATTTTAGCCTTACTTAACTGCAGTTTTAGATCGTGTTTTGTGTGTGAATTATTTAAAATTCCAATGAGGTTTTTCTGGGACTTGTGAAGCAAGTCTTGGCATTGGCTTAACTGGAAGCTGCTAGCAGCCTGGCATGTGAGGTATCAAGCTGCTTTAGTCCACAATGGCTTAGAAGGGTCTGAATTCCAGGCTTGCTGTTTTTGCAACATAAAGCCCTGTCTTGTCTGGCTATTCAGAAGGTGTGAAAGCTGATCCATTCAGTGTTTCTCTTTTTCTTCCAGCCCTAATTTTTTTCCTTCCTTCTTCATTCGACTTCTAAGCTAACACCCTTATCTGGGACTATTTTCTGTTAAACTTGGAAAACACTATAGCTACTTTACTTAGGTTAGTGCCTAAAATACATTTGTTCAAGCTTTTCCTGAAGGATGAATCCAGCTCAACCAAACTTAAACATTGTGGATAAACATTTTCTTCTTTTGATGATTCTCTCCTTAATCAAAATCCAATACCAGGTTGTTCCATGCTTGCTGTGCATTTACCTGATTTCTTTTTGCCAACATAAAACATATTATCTTTGATTAGTTTTTTTTTTTCTGCAGCACTATGGTTTTTACATTTTCTTGAGTCCTTTTGCTGAAAACATTTAGTTTGTATAATATGCTTCCTTGATTCTAGGTTCACTCATTTGTAAAAATGTTAAATTTTCTTAACAGCCCTGTTGTAAAAGTTAAATGAAATTAATGTATAAAAAGATTTTAGTGTAACTGTTGCTGCACAGTGTGAATATTTGGGGAAACTTTTCTTTGTAATTAAAGAAAATGTAGATTGAATCATAAAGGGTATATCCAGATAACTACTGAAGTTTCTATCTTATGGAGTAATTAAGAATCTTATTACTGAATATTTCTAAATTATAAAGAGAAGCTAGATTTGGGACATTAGGTAGAATGAGAAAGCTGATAACAGTTTGAAGAATAGTTGACTAAGGATTCAAATCATATATGTACATAAGGTATGTGGCATTCATATTGTCAAACTTACAAGTGGGAAGTTTTTCCAATGCATTTCATTTTTGAAGGAATTTTCAAATTTTAATTATTTCAATAATACATTAATAACTAACATATTATTCTATGTACATATTAAATATTATAGGTAAGGTTAAGAATTGTCTTTATTCCCAATGGATGTTTATTACCATTTCTAGAGGTAATAATCTTTTTGCGTTTCATATGATCCTCCCCTTCCATTGTATGTGCATGTGTATGTGTGTGTGTGTCTATATATATAGTACATAGAAACCTGTTATTTAAAAAATATGAAAGCTATTATGCATATATTTTGAAACATTTTTCACCCAACAAATGTCTTTATCAGCTTTCCATATCTATAAACTGTTTTCAACAGTTTTTTAAGAATCAATGTACTACTGAATTCTGTTTTTTCTTTTTTTAGGGAGACCTTGGCCTCACATATCACAAACTCAAATAATAAATTGATTTAGCAGCTTAAGGGCTCTCATCGTTCTGTATCTGATACTTGGGACAAGAAAAGAACAACTATAACTGAACATCTTTTTCATGACTAATCCAACTCAGGCCCCAGGGAATGGTCTTTCCACAGCTCTTGACCTGTGCCCACAAACAAAAGGTGGTTATTTTCTAAGGATGTGGCACAGTGAGAGATGCTACCAATATCAGACAGGGACACTGCTCCAGACTTGTGCAGAGGATTTTATCCATGGATATCTTTTGTTAAGAGAAGACATATTGACTAGTATGTCTAATTATTCTTTGCAGGTAGCATATTAAATAGATTTTTACAAATAAATATTATTTCTAATAGTCTTGAGTCCATATTTTTTGCTTTTGTAGTTTTTCCTGTTTCGATTCAAAGTAACCATAAATTAGCACAGTATTCACAATCATCCCACCTGGTACTTGGAGAATATTTTAAACAATTCATATTTCTATTATGAAATCCAGATGTATTATGTGTTAAGTAGGATACTGATTTTTTACATTGGACCAATAGAAGGATGTTAAACTGTAAAATAAAAAAGATTATTTTTCTAAAAGTACTTAATAAGATTTAATTAAACTTTCAAAACCCAAATTTAAATGTTAGTCTTATTTAAATAATTTCTATCTTAAACTGTTAAATTATAATTAATATTTGTGTTTTAATATTAGTATTTAATTCTGAATATTTTTAAAGTATAGTCACCTTTTAAATATTTTGGTTTTTAAATTTTCATCTTTTAAAATGAGTCTTATTTTTTTTCAGTTAAAATGGTGAATTTTCTATTATGTATATATATATTTTTTTATTGTTGGTCGTTCAAAACATTACATAGTTCTTAATACATCATATTTCACAGTTTGATTCAAGCGGGTTATGAACTCCCAACTTTACCCCGTATACAGATTGCTGTATCACATCAGTTACACTTCCATTGATTGACATATTGCCTTTCTAGTGTCTGATGTATTCTGCTGTCTATCCTATTCTCTACTATCCCCCCTCCCCTCCCCTCCTCTCCCCTCCCCTCCCCTTTTCTCTCTCTACCCCTTCTACTGTAAATCATTTCTTCCATTTATATTATCTTGTCTTACCCCTCCTTTCCTCTTATATATCATTTTGTATAACCCTGAGGATCGCCTTCCATTTCCATGCGATTTCCCTTCTCACTCCCTTTCCCTCCCACCTTTCATCCCTGTTTAATGTAAATCTTCTTCTCAAGCTCTTCGTCCCTACCCTGTCCTTGTTTACTCCCCTTATATCAAAGGGATCATTTGGTATTTGTTTTTTAAAGATTGACTAGCTTCACTTAGCATAATCTGCTCTAATGCCATCCATTTCCCTCCAAATTCTATGATTTTGTCATTTTTTAATGCAGAGTAATACTCCATTGTGTATAAATGCCACATTTTTTTTACTGTAAACATTCAGAAAGAAATTATATTAAAATTTTTATTCTGAATAAAATTGCATTTCAGTTTTAATTCTTTCATAAAGAATGAATAAGAGACTCTTGACTGACTAGAGCATGTGTGAAAGATAGAATGTCTGAGTTTGGGCACCATGGAGGGTGCAGATGGCAGAGGGATCTGGGATAGGTGTCAGGCCACACACCTGGGAGGTAGAGCCATAGGGCTGAGGATCAGAGTGGGTGAGGATGGAACATGAGGGGATGTACCACCTGTTGGAAGCAGTGTTCGGTACTGATCTGCCATTTTCTTATATTTTTTTGTTTATTATAATTTTTTAGTTTTATAGATAAACATTATGGTGAGATTCACTGTGTGTGTGTATCATTGAAATATATATATATAGAGAGAGAGAGAGAAAGAGAGAGAGAGAGAAAGAGAGAAAGTGAGTTTTCTATCAGGTCATATTCCACAGTTCTTCTCTTATCCTACTCTCTCCCCCTCAATCCCCTTCATCTAGTCCACTAATCTTTTTCCATTTTGATGGAATCCTGCTCCCCCACCCCCACCGCCAGTTTTCCCTCTCTTCTTTCTCTCTTTTCCCCTTATTTGGGACTAGTTTCTGCATCTCAGACAAAATATTTCATTTAGCATGATACTTTTTTGACTCTGGCTTATTTCATTTAGCATGATACTTTTCAGTTTCATCCATGTGTCAGCAAATGCCATAATTTCATTCTTCTTTATGTCTGAGTAATATTACATTGTGTATTATTTGAAAACCTCGAAAAAACAGAGGGAGAATTTTTTTCACTGGTAAGCCTGAACCACATAAAATTTGCAACTAGAACAACAGATATTTGTGATTTATTGAATATTAATTACTCATCAAAACAATTAAAGTGAGAAAAAATTTAGCCTGATCAAATCCAAACCTACCACTTTTGCAGAAAATCTCTGCCAGTTATACCTGAATAATCTCTGCCAGTTACACCTAAATAAAGAATTTACTGATATAAATCATAAGAATAAAAAATTATTCATTGATTTTTTTCCCCCAAATCATAATAGCACAACTCTCTAGCCATTGGAAAGAGAATTACCATCACAAATTGCCAAATTGGAGGAAAAAGATGGGGCCATTTCTTTTTCTTACTGGAAGATGATCCTGGAAAATGGCCGTTACATCTGTCTCAAAGTATGAAGATATTTATAGCACAATATATCTGAGTCAAAAATATTTACTTTTCAATTCATTTTAACTGATACATTAATACATAAAAATTAGACACATCTTAGGATACCATGTGATGTTAAGGTACATGTATATATTGTGTAACAGTTAAAACAGGTTAAACATCTGTATCTCCTTGGGTTAGCTTTTCTTTGCTGTGACCAAAAAACCTAACAAGACCAACTAAGAGGAGGAAAATTTATTTTGGTACATGGCTTCAGAGGTCTCAGTGCATAGTTGGCCCATTCTACTGCTCTGGCCTCGGGTAATGCAGAGTCTCATGGCAGAAGGGCATGGCAGATGAAAGGTCCTCAGGTCATGGCAGCTAGAAAGGGGAGAGAGAAGAAGAGAATGAGGAGGAGGAGCCAAAGCCACCAAGTGAACAAGGTTTAAAGATATAATCCCAAGGAGTTGCCCTTGTGACACAACTCCTTCGGTCATGTCCTACCTGCCCATAGCTACCACCCCTGCAATAGTCTTTCAAATGATTAATCTATCAAGTGGACTAATTTACCAATTAGATTACAGCTCCCTTAATCTAATCATTTCACCCTGTAATTTTCCTATATTAATACAATAACTTTTGGGGATACCTCATATTCAAACCATAATACCCCTCAAATGTTTGTTCATTCTTTATTGTGAAAACTTTCAAAATTCCATCTTCTTTCTTTGACACGTACCAAGCATCATTGTCATTTATAGTCACCCTTCTACACAATGGCACAACAGAATTTCTTACTCCTAACTATAACTTAGTACCTATTGATCAACATCTCCCATTCCTACCCCACCACTCAATTTTTTAGGAAATCCACTATTTTAGATTCCATGGATGAGTGGAGTCATGCAATACTTGTCTTTCTGTGCTTATTTCACCTAACATAAAGATCTCCAGTGTCACCCATGTTGATGCTTTCATTCACTTTTAGATATGAGAGTATTTCATTGTGTACGTAAACATTTTCTTTACCCATTCATCAGTTAATGGACACTGAGGATATTTCTGTTTCTTGGTTACTGTGAATAGTGCTACAATGAACATTGAGGTACGGATGTCTCTTCAACATACCAATTTTATTTCCTTTGGATATACACATAGAATAGGGATTATTGGGTCAAATAATAGTACTATTTTAACTATTTTTAGGACTATCCATACTGTTTACATTGTGCAAGGGTTCCTTTTTCTCCACCAACACTTTCTATCTCTTCTTTTTTATAACAGGTGTGAGGTGGTATCACATGGTGAGGTGGTTTTGATTTACGTTTCTGTGATATTAGTGAAGCTGGGCACCTTTTCATGTACCTTTTGGCCACTTTCATGTAATATTTGGGGAAATATCTATTCAAATACTTTGTCCATTTTTTTTTAAATTGGGTTATGTAATTTTTGATATCTAGTTGCATGAGTTCTTTATAAATCTTAGATATGAATCTCTGATATGTGGTTTACAAATACAATGGAATATTATTCAATGTTAAAAATCAGGAGATTTTTCCATTTTCACAACATAGATAGACATGGAGGACTTTACATTAAGTGAAATTAGCCAGACACAAAAAGAAAAATACTACATGATTTCACTCAAAGAGCGGGCGTGCCTGAGGCAGCAGGATAGCCTTATTCCCAGCAGAATACACCTTAAACCTGGAACCACCCTAAACCCAAGGAGAGCCCTAAACCCTGATCTGCCCTAAACCCGGATCCGCCCTGGTCTTTGAGCAAGGTCACCTTACATGCAATGTCACTGCAAATGACCTGGGTCATGCCATGCATCAGCATCTCCCCTCTTCTGATTAATTAAACAACAAGCAATGTGGCTTAAGGACCGTGCCTGGTAGGTTGTCCAATTCAACATATGGTTCTTACCCGTCATGGGAAAAACTGACCTCTAGGCGTCAGCCTCCTGTCTTAGGTTGATACCACTGCAATTGAATCATACCCGTCACTGACTACCGGTCCAGCATACAGCCATACTTGTGGATAGGCCTATGCACCAGTAGGGGGGTGAGGTTCTTGCCTCACCTCTGTTGGCCCCCAAATTTGGCCTTGGTGCCAGTGGGTGGGTGAGGTTCTTTGCTTCACCTCTGTTGGTCCCCAAATTTTAGACCATCACTAGCAGAAGGGAGGAGGATACAGAAATGCCACAACACCAAGCCAATTGACAGCTCCTTTGGAAAAATTGCAACACTGGTGACACCATCAGCAAAGATATGCCAGCACTACCACAATTTGCTGCACCAAACGATAGTTCACAACGTATACAAGTGATACATAGTCCAGGCAGGTCCTTGATTGAGCATTACTTGTTGAGTTATATTCATTGATGCATCAGTTTATACAGTATACTGTGATAGCTATCATAGAAGCTGTAGTTTGGTTTTATCGTTGTCTTCACCGGCACTGGGATGAAGATAGGAATTCTGGCAATGATGCTAAAGAGACATTATCCTGAACAGAATTATTACATATGATAAAAAGGAAAGGTGAAAGTAAACAAACAGATCTGATAACCTCCTTTAAAAACAATCCTTAACAGCTGTTTACTTAATTTAAATTAAACCATTTAAATCATGTGAATAAAAAAAATTCAGATCCATTTTTTCATGAGCGCTCCTCATATATGATCTATGGACATACACACATATAGACATACAACACAAAACAGAAGTGTGCACACATGACATACAACACATAAGACAATAGTAAAGGCCTTGTAGCTTTACCTAGGTGAAATCTCCATTGCAATGTTTAAAAACTCCACAGTCAAAAAATAAAACTGATCAGAAAAACATTAACCTAGGTCTGTATGAGCTCAAAAAATAAAATAGAACTTTATGATGTGGGAAAAGGCAATAATAAAATAGATATTGAAAAAAGAATCCTGGTTAATCACTGTCGCAGATGTAAGAATAGCCAAGCTGGAGCTCTGGATATCAGCTATTATGGATTTGAGTCAAATCATCTTCTTTTTGGTCTGTAGAAATTGCTTTAGTTAGTCTCTCTGGAATCCAAATCGGCTGCTGTTCTCCCTGTGGAAACACACAAACAGAACCCCGACTCCAGACAATCACTGAGTCACGACCTTTCCATTGTCCTGTTAGAATATCTTTCCAAAGTACCTTAGGCTTATGTACATTTTTTGGACACATATGCCTTTCTGCAGCACTAAGTCCTGATGAATCCAAATTTAAAAAGTTTAGAGTAAAAAGGGTTATTTTAAGTTTATCTTTGGGGGATATATACCCCTTTCCAATTCCCTCTTTTTGCTTTAATAAGTATGTTTTAATAGTTTGATGAGCTCTTTCAACTATGCCTTGTCCCTGTGGATTATATGGGATTCCTGTTATATGAGTAATACCAAATGATGAGCAAAATTGTTTAAAAGAGGTACAGGTATAGCCAGGACCATTATCTGTTTTTAATTGTTTTGGAACGCCCACAGCAGCAAAATTTTGTAAGCAATGAGCTATAACATCTTTAGTTTTTTCTCCAGCATGAAGGAAGACCATCAAAAATACGGAAGAAGTATCAACTGTAACATGCAAATATTTTAATTTTCCAAATTCTGGCAAGTGTGTGACGTCCATCTGCCAAATATGGTTAGGTATCAGTCCTCTAGGATTGACTCCAAGATTAACTTGTGGTAAAAAGGTCACACAATTTTGACATTGTTTTATTATATGTCTGGCTTGTTCCTTAGTTATTTAAAAATGCTTTTGTAAAGTATTAGCATTAACATGAAACCTTTTATGAAAATTTGTAGCTTTTTCTGGTGTAGAGAAAATATTTATGTCATGTGTACTTTTATCTGCTAAATCATTGCCCAAACTAAGGGCTCCAGGCAATCCTGTATGTGCCCTAATATGTCCTATAAAGAATGGATCTTTTCTGTCCCAGATTAGACTTTGTATAGTGGAAAACAAAGAGGAAACAGTAGAGGAAGGGGAAATCCTACCAGCATCTTCAAGGGATACAATAGCATTAACTATATATTGACTATCAGAAAGTAAATTAAATACAGAATCTTTAAACATCACAAAGCTTGTAATACTGCATTAAGCTCTACCTTTTGAGCTGATTGTTCGGGTACTAAAAATGTAAAAGTTTGATCAGGGGTAACTACTGCTGCTGTACCATTTTTTGACCCATCAGTGAATATATTTGGAGCATTCATGATAGGTGTTTTTCTTGTCATTTTTGGAAAAACTACAGGATGCTTAGACCAAAAAGACAACAAAGGATTAGATGGTAAATGATTATCAAATGAAACATTCAATTTACACATGATTATTGCCCAAGTATTTAACTCATCAGCTAACTCATCAATTTGATCCATAGTATATGGAGTAATAATTTTATTGGGAGAAATCCCAAACACTCCCTTTGCTGCTTTTATTCCTTTGAGTATTAATTGTCCTACAGCCTCAGGATACCTAGTAAGAATAGTGTTAGGAGAATAAGATAAATGTATCCACAATAATGGACCTTCTTGCCAAAATACTCCTGTAGGAATATTTTTTGTTGGTAGTACAATAAATAATACAGGCAAACTTATATCAATTCTATCCAAATGCATATTTTCCATATATGTTTCAATAATTTTTAATGCCTTTATAGATTTAGGAGTTAACATGCGGGGTGAATTTGGATCTGATGGACCTTTTAGAATATCAAATAAAGGTCCCAACTCTCCTGTTGGTATGCCTAGATAAGGCCTTATCCAATTTATGTCTCCCAATAACTTTTGAAAGTCATTAAGTGATTTGAGTTGATCTACTCATATTTGAATTTTTGGTGGATGGACCATGGTTGAGGATAATAGAACTCCTAAATAATTAATTGGAAAATTTAATTGTACTTTATCTATTCCTATCTCTAGATTATAATTTTTTAATAAGTTGTAAGTGTGGCATAACATTCCAGCAATGTGTTTTTTTTTCTTTATGTGCTAATAATACATCATTCATATAGTGAAATATTTGTAGTTCAGGATTTTGATTTCTAAGTGGCTGGATTGCTTTGTTAACATAGATTTGACACATAGTTGGACTGTTAGCCATCCCTTGAGGGAGTACTTTCCATTCATATCTCTGATCAGGACCTTCATGATTTAATGCAGGGATAGTAAATGCAAAACGTGGACTATCCTCAGGATGAATTTGAATCGAAAAAAAAAACAATCTTTAATATCTATAGCTAAAACATTCCATGTTTTAGGCAAAGCAGACAATTAAGGAATCTCTGATTGAGCAGGTCCCATAATAACCATCTCATTATTAATGGCTCTTAAATCTTGCAATAATCTCCATTTACCAGATTTCTTTTTAATGACAAAAATGGGAGTATTATTGGGAGATATGGAAGGTTGTATATGTCCCTCCGCTAATTGTTGTTTGACAAGATCATGAGCTACTTGTATCTTTTCTTTAGTCAGGGGCCACTGAGGAACATACACTGGTCTTTCTGATTTCCAAGTAATTTTGATTGTCTCAGTGGCCCTTTCTGAAAATTCAACCCATGTCTGTTTATTCCTTGATCTACTTGAATTGGTGCTGCTATACCTTATTCTTGTTCTCCTAGTCTTTTTTCTTTCCTAAAACCTTGTCTAGCCCTAGTAGTGGGTGCATTAGGATTGATGTTATTTGTTAATGTCAAACCTAATTGATCTAGGACATCTCATCCCCATAAATTTATAGGAAGATAATCCAATACATATGGCTGCATAGTTCTTTCACATCCTTCAGGATCCTTCCAATCTAATATCATTGCACTTCTATGGTGATTAGTTGCCGCTCCTAGGCCTCTAAGCATTTGAGTGGCTTGTTGTAATGGCCAATGTTTTGGCCATTCTTGACGAGATATGATGCTAAGGTCAGCACCTGTGTCCAGTAGCCCATTAAACTCATGTCCTTGAATATTTAGTTTTAGCATTGGGCGAGAATCTAAATTTAAAGACAGCATAGCCCTATCTACATCTGTGGAGCCTAATCCCCTGGAACCTCTTTCTACACTATGGCTGGAGAATTTATCATGTAGGCTGGGTATTATTAAAAACTGTGCTATTCTATCTCCTGGTGAAATTACTGATATACCTCTTGAAGAACTAGCTATAATTTTTATTTCACCTACATAATCGGGATCAATTACCCCAGGACTTATCATAAGTCCTTTTAGTGTAGATGAACTACGTCCCAATAATAAGCCTACTGTTCCTTGGGGAAGAGGTCCTTTTACTCCTGTGGGAATGATTTGAACTCCCACCTCTGGAGTTAGTACTGCTCTGGCAGAGGCCCAGATGTCCAACCCTGCGCTCCCTCAGGTTTGTCTGATGAGGGATCTGATGGACAATGTGTCCTGGGCACTACCCTGATGGGGTTGCTGGGTTCCTCCACTGCCCCGTATATTTGTGGTTATGGGCCCCGGAGCATTGGGCCCCCAAGTCCGTTTTTTGGCAATGGAGCCTGATGCCTTTCTCCATGATATCGTGGGTAAATACCTGGTCCTTGTCCATTTTTTGATAAGGGAGTACCCTCTATGGTGGTTTGAGAACGGCATTCATTAGCCCAATGTCTCCCTCTACGGCATCGTGGGCAAATACCCGGCATTCTATTCCTTTGAAACTTAGTTTTGTTAAACTCTCCTCCTATGGGGCAACTCCTTTTAAAATGTCCTGTTTGTTCACAATTATAGCATGTTTTTGGCCTGGCATCTAAAGCCTGTTGTACTGCAGCTGCCAAGACTTGCCCTTGTTCATTAATGTCTCTACATAATTTAATATATGTGTTTAAATCTTCATGTCTCCATGGTCTAATGACCTCTCTGTAGCAATGATTTGCTTGGTCAAAAGCCAGTTGTTTTATTAATGGCATTGCCTGTTCTGTATCCCCAAAAATTCTGGAAGCTCTTTGAATACACCTATCTACAAATTCAGCGTAAAGTTCATTAGTTCTCTGTATTACCTTAGATAGCTGACCTTGTTAATCTCCATGTCCTGGTAAAGTCTTCCATGCCCTAACTGCGTCTGCAGCAATTTTTGCATATATAGCAGGATCATATTCAGTTTGTTGCCGTTGACCCTCATAAGGTCCTTTCCTAACAACATATCTAGATTTCTTCGAGGGTACCCGGCTGCTGCATTTCGCCTAGCTATCTCTGTGCAAAATTCCTCATTGGCAACCTTCCATAACAAATATTGTCCTCCATTTAGCACAGATTTACACATGCTAGCCCAGTCTGCTGGCATCATGTACAAGTTAGTAATGGACTCGACCATGCTTACCGTGAAGGGTGCTTGGGGACCATAGGTTGTTACAGCCTCCTTTAACTGCTTCACTGTTTTAAAATCTAAAGCACAGTGAATTTGCTGCCCTCCTACCTGTTCAAGTACAGGGCATGCTAATCTTTGAGGTCCTGTCTCAGGATCCCATTTATCAACTATGGGGTTTGAGGGCCACTCAGCTGTCTCCATAGGTGGGGCTGTTGGTTGAATTACGCCCTCTGGTGATAAAACGGAGTTAGTAACAGCCTCCTGTTGTAGCCTTTTTCCTAATAGCCCCTTTTCCTTTAAATTTTCTTCCTCTGTCTGACTAGCTCGAGAGACCTTCTCTTTTGCTTGATCTAATATGTCTTTCTCCATGGTCTGAACCTCTAACAATTTAGTTAACACTTTTTCAGTTTGTTTTTTACTAATTTCTAATCTACTATAAAGATAACACAACCCAATAAGATAACACAAAACAAAACCGAAACTGAATGAAACAAAAGCGGGATAAAAAATTGTTGTATCAATTTTTTCTTTCTCAGGGCTGACAAACTTTAAAACTTTAGCCAACCATTTTTCCCAGTTTGCCTGAGAAATTTCTAGGGATAGGCAGCTTGAAACAAAAACAAAATAAATCAAAACAAGAACACATTGTTTTTTGAAATGGTCACCCATTCTTTCGCTCTTCCTCAGGGGCGAGCAATTTCACTTACCTCCAAGTTTCAGGCGTTCCCCGTACGGGCCACCAAATGCCACAGTCTGGCTGGGCACAAAATCACGAGCCACTCACACCTTGTAGATTCAAACAGCAACTCTTTATTCTCGAACTGTCACCGGCACTCTACACACAGGTTCTGGACAAAATCCACACTCTCTACCGGGCTCTGAATCCCAAATACTCTCTGAATCCTGCGAGAACTCAATGGGAACTCAAGGAGCGGGCACGCCTGAGGCAGCAGGATACGCCCTATTCCCAGCAGGATACACCTTAAACCTGGAACTGCCCTAGACCCACGGAGCGCCCTAAACCCTGATCCGCCCTAAACCCGGATCCGCCCTGGTCCTTGAGCAAGGACACCTTACATACAATGTCACTGCAAATGACCTGGGTCATGCCATGCGTCATTCCTACTTGGCAATGGCTCTCAGCAAATTTTTTTTTTTTTTGCTAGGTGATATTATAGCCACTCTTGCTGTAGGAGAGAAAAATTGTATAATTATATGATGGGTATGTTGGTTTGTTCCACTATAGTAATAGCCATTTTACTATATATCTTATAATATCACATTATGTACTTAAATAAGTACATAATGTGATATTATACAATTAAATTATGTATACAATTGTGATATTATACAATTAAATTATGTATACAATTAAATTTATTTGTAAAAAAACATAGTATCCACATTTATTCCTTATACTGAAATAAATTTAAATTTAATATTTTTATTAGAATATGCTCTCATTAAAAATTACTTCCAACAATTCATATGTATGCTTCCATCTGTATAAGTGTACAGAAAGGTATCTGGAGTAAACTTATTTCTGTATAGTGAGGAAAAGATTGAGACAAAATAATAACATTCAACAAAGACCAGTGAATACTGATAATAAACATTTGTGTGATGTTCCTAAAAGATTAGTGTGCATCTGATGTTTAGTCAAGAATAATAATACTTTTTTTGTGTCATCAAGAAAGAAAAAATGGGTATAGTAGAAATAATATCAAAACACAAAAATACAAGTGGTAAATATGTAAGGTGGCTAGAAAACAAACATAATAGAACAAATGATAACCATTTAGATTTAAGAAATTGAAATGAGATTGTTAATTTAATGAAAAATAAAGTGAGAGACAAAATTAAAGACAATGTTTATAAAGCACATATTCAATCAGTGTACAACAAAAATTATGCTGAGCAACTAACTTATGAATGAACAGGAAAACAAGGGAGTAGAAATCAATGAATTTTTCACTGATTATACATCTGTTGTAGAAAGTTCAAGTTTCAATTTAGCATGAAAATTACAGAATTATTTTGAGCATCAAACATTAACTTAAAATATGATAAGTACTTTGTTCATAAAACAATGTTAGCATGACTAGTAAAGAAAATGTGTATGAGCCAGAATTTTGGTCAAAATATTTGTAAAAATTTTATAGCTTATTTGGCAATGTAGTATAAATGTATTCTCATTATGCATTGCCACAATCATGCCAGGAGCAATATTTTTCTTTGGAACAAGCTAAATATCTCATTGTATCTTTGTGCCCAAAGACTGAATGTCTTGATGAATCATGAGTCAGATTTGACGAATTTCTTGGTTGTATGATAAGAAAGTCCTCTGAACACTGTTCAAGCAATTGTATTTAATTTAGCTTAGTTGTAATCGAAAAGCAGCAAAAGAGTTATGTGACATAACAAATTGTCAGATAAATGCCAATCATGGTCCTTGATGGAAAAATAAACTAATTTTGTATTTTTCCTGTTCACAGACATTTGATTATGACCTATTTCCTATTAATAAAACTGTTAGCCACACTTAGATGCTTGGTATACATTTGCTATTTGACATTTTAAAATATTAGAATATTTTCAATTCAAAGAAATATTCAATACGATTATTGTGGGTGTGTGCACGTGCATGCATGTGGTGTTTTGCTTTACTTTGTCCACTGAGAGGGCCTGGAAGCAAAGACATGCTCATACCAAAGAGCATATTTAATGTTCCCATATTGGATTGTAGATATTATTTTGCACTGAAATAAAAATTGCATCTCAGAGAAATGACTGATTCATGTACTAAAGCTGGAAAATACACAAAATAAGCCTGGAACATCTTGTGCCAGAAAGCAAGGAAGTAATCAATAATTGGGCATGTCATGTGACCTCCAAAGTATCAGGTTAAGTATCAAAGAGTGGTGAAAGTTGGTTATAAGGTATTGAATAAAATTTAAAACCATAAGTCCACACCAGTTAAATAAAGGAATGAACACATTGAAAGTTTGATT
This sequence comes from Ictidomys tridecemlineatus, assembly GCF_052094955.1. NCBI lineage: Eukaryota > Metazoa > Chordata > Mammalia > Rodentia > Sciuridae > Ictidomys > Ictidomys tridecemlineatus. The sequence goes on from NC_135478.1 coordinate 204,012,265, forward strand.
ATGAATGAGATATTTACATTAGTTCATGGTAATGTTCCCCAAAATATTTACTAGCTACAAAGTGATAAAAGTAACTTTTTAGTGAAGAAGCCTGGTGGACATCAACTATAAAAATAATAATTATTGCACCACTAATTAGAAGAATCAAAGCATACACAGCTTATAGGATGCAATGAGAATATAGCATCACTTCTTTAATATTCCTGCCAAAGATTAAAAACCAGAATCTAATTGTGAAAAATAAGTCACAAAAACCAAATTGAGGGACGTTTTATAAAACAATTGGACTGCAATATAAAATGTGTCAAGGTCATGAAGGTAATAAAAGGCAGAAATGCTTTTTCAAATTAAACAACAATGAATACAAATACATCATTCTGAACTAGCTCCTTGGACTGTACAGGACCCTACTGAAGCAATGTAGATATTTGACTACATTGAAGGTTTAGATGGTAGCAGCGTATCATTACTTGTTGAGGGCCACAGCCAAGTCGGAATGGCCCCTGGCATTTTGCCAGAAGTAATGGTTGAGAGCGAGCCATTAAAATGATGATAATTAAGTTAAGCTGTGTCAATAGGGCGGCCCCTGCTGCCTTGGGCGCCTGCTACTTTGGAATTCTCTCTAGATTTCCTGGGGAGTTCATGTTGGTTGGTGAAGTTCCAGTAGAGGGATTTCCCTTGTGGTGTTCCTGGGGGCCGCATGGGTGGCGTTCAGGAGAGTTCCCGGGGAGCGTGTGGAGTGTGCTGGTGGTGTTCAGAAATAAAGTTTGTTCTTGCTTGAGTGGCTTGTTATTTGTGCCCAGCCAGACTGCAGCAATTACTAATTTTCTGATTTTGATAGTTGTATTATAGTTATGTGGAGGATTATTATCTTCAAGAAAACACACTAAAGATGTTTAAAAATATTTTAAAATACACTAGAAGATTTACTTAGTATTCAGGATAATGGGACATCAGGGTGGCGATTTATTCTCAAATGACTCAGGATAATAAAATTTATATCTATTTTATTGAAACTTTTGTATATTTTGGGGTTGTGTTAACATAAAAATGAATCCCAATGTATTCATATATCTTATAATTAGGAGCTAATATTTACTGAATACTCTTCTCAGAGATTACCATATATTAGAGCATTTAATCCTTATAGCAATGTTGTGAGGAGCTTTTACTTTCATAATGCATAAAACAAGAAACTGAGTCACAGAGGAATGAAGCTATTTCCTTCTATTTACTTGACTGAGAAGTGGTATAATTGTATTTTTAACTAAGGTATTCATGTGACAAAACGCTTCCTTGTGATAAAAAGCTTCCTGCCTCCTGGAAATTCAGACTTTGTTTCTGTAGTCATGTATGTCTTTTGTATTTTGTGTAATTCAGATCTGGGGAAATTTTCCTGGATCTATCCTTTTTATAAAAACTTGTATTTATTTTTAATGTTTTTATTGATGCCTTATAATTATATATAATATTGAGATTCATTGTGATGTGTTCATTCTTACACATGACATAATTTGGTCCATTTCTCTTCCAATTCTGGATCCCTCCATTACCTAAATCAGAGCTTTCTCATCCATGTGCCATCAATGGGTAACATGTCATGAGATGGTTACCTCTTATCCCCTGGGATGGGTGACCAATGGGACTTGTGACAACTGTAAATTCCTGTGGCTTCTGAGGAGTAGAGGAAATATATCTGATCATTTTTTTGTTAACACCATGATCTAGTAGAAATAATTTTAATATAATTACTCTTTCCTTCAGCCCTTTGCTATGCTAGATTATAAAAATAAAATCAACTCTCTGCCATAAATTCACTGATGCATCTATAGACAAATATTTTTTTAGGAAATTTACACCAAGTGGAATAGAAAATTTAAGGGAGAATCAGTTTTGATTTCCTATTAGATATTCTGCTTTCTTTTCATTATATGTTTTGATGCTAAACAAATTACTTTCATCCCTAGTGTTGCTGTATACACATAAACACTTACAGTACAAATACTTGCGGTGTCTTCTGTTTAATCAAGTCAAGACATAGTTTTATAGTTGTAGCAGGTTGAATTATGATGCAGTTTCCAGTTGACAAGTAGCAATGTGGTACTCTGTAGAACTATAAAAAGCACTGTAAAATACTTTTTTTATACATAGAATTATTTTGTAGACTAGAAGATGTATTTCTGCATTGCAGTGATGAAATGATTGCCTTTCCAAAGTATAATTTGGTCGATAATCATAATTTCTATTAAACAAATGTTCAGACAGTCCTGCATCCATCACCTTAAATCCATTTAAAAAGCTTTCTACTGTTCCAGGATATATGAATAACTTTTATGTTTAACATAGAATCTAATGTTGATGTCTCCCCTGATATGAAAATGAGAAGTCTAATTTTAACTAATAATTCTGTCAGTATTATAAAGTGACTAAAAAGACTTAGTGCTGCTGGTTTATAATGAATGTATTACTCAGGGCTGCTTCTGAGCAGGAGAGCGATAATTAGCATAAAGAATCTTCTTTTCCTCATAACTTAAATGTTAATGTCTTCCTTTTTTGCCCGAATTTTCCAGGAAAGAAGGGCAAGCCAATTTTAGAAGGGTTATATTACAACTATAGAGAACACAAATACATGAGCAACTTGAGACAAGTGTTGAATCAAATATTTTGTTGATGACTTTGTGTGATCATTGATCTGCGACTGGCAACTGTCTATAAATAATGAATCACTTGCCTTAAATTCCTTGCCACAAATAATTTGTCCTTCTTTTCAAGCAAATGAGAGAGGTAGGGGTTAAACTCATTCATTTACAGTCAGTATGTCTGTTCAAAGGCAACAGCCAACTCATTATAATAAATCATGGAGAAATTAGCAAGGAATAGAAATGGATACGTGATAAGAAGATTATAGATCATTTTGTAATTTCTTTCCCAAGTGCCCCTTATAAATAATATTAAGAGAACTGTGCCATTTTGTGGTTTCCTTTCTCTATAAAGGCTGTATCTTCAATCTAGAGTGTGGAAAAAAAAATCAATTTTCTGATTTGTTCGTGCATTACCTCCTTAGCCCCAGCCATGCATCAGGTGCTGGGAAGTAATTACGAGCAGGACAGGCACAGTCCCTATGCTCAGATAGCCTATGGATTGGGGGAAGATAGAGACATATAAACAGACAATTGATGCTGAAGAATAAATGCTAGACCCAGACAGACCTGAGGGTCCCTGGAGGGCAATATGACTGGCAGTGTAGGAAGTGTCCTGATGGCCACCTCTGAAGTCTTTCCTTGGAAAGTGATGACTGAGCCCAATCCTCCTGTATAAACTGGAATGAATTCAAGAATAAACAGCATGTTTGATGGCCAGTAGGTGAGAAAGCACAGCTTATTTAAGGAACTACAATAGTTTGGTCAACTGTATTTTCCATATCTTGAATGCTCTCTACCACTTTTCCTTTTCTTTTTCTTTTCTTTTCTTTTTTTTTTTTTAAGCCATAGGCAGGAATTTATGCTCTCTAAGGCCTCTTCATTTCATGGAAGATATTTAGCTCCTGTGAGATCATAGAAGATTCCATGGCTCTTGAATATAACTCTGGTGCCAAGAGGTCAGGTTCCTGTTCATCTTGATGGACATTTTAAACTTCTTTTTCTTTTTAAAAATCATTATTTTAATTATCCTTCTGATTCTCCAGTACACATCAGGGATCCCTGAAATGCCCACTGGAAATGTGGAACACTTACTCGGCAGTAGTTGAACAGTCCTCCTCCTCCTTCAGCCTTAGAAATGATCCCGGGAGGAAGCTAAACAACAAAAGGGCTGGGAATTATGACATGAAATAACCATGTGATCTCCCATTAAAGTTTAATTCTTTGACATGGACTTAAGAAAGGACTCTTCTAGCATGCCACGAGTCAAACTTGACTATTGCCACAGGACCTCTGAAGACTCCTGCTGCTAACAGCAGTGATGCTATCTCTGGGTTGGATTTTAACATCTCTTGTTTTTTGCCCAGACATTTCTGGGAGACTTCATAGAAGGAACTCTCTTCTTCACAGGTCTCTTGTTGTCCATATGCAGCCTACGCACTGTAGTCTGTCCCATGCCTTTGTCACAGTATTTCCTGACTCTGCTCTGGTACCAAATATGAAAACCATGACACAGATGTTTGTTGGAGACACTCAATACCCACTGACATCTGTATTGACAATTCCCAGCTGTTTGTCACTTATCATAGCTAAAGCTATGAGAGTTTTCTTCCATTGATGCCTGAGGAGGAACTATTGCAGTATCGTCTTGATCACTTTAAATATTTTGGTTGGCCTCATCAAACTTTTGACTAAGGATTGGTATATTGTTATTTTTTGTCATTTAGGTGAGGTAGCTTATCCCCGTCTCTGTGATGGATTTGTGCTGATGTTTGTTTTCTAGTGACACAGGGCCTTTTCAGAGACTCTAGTACATTTATTTATTTATTTATTTGTATTTTGGGGTCTTGGGGGGTCTTCTTTCAAAATTAACTTTTAAATTTGTTTTAACAGTTATACATAACAGTAGAATGCATTTATCATATATAGATGGGGTATAATTTCTCATTTTTCTGACTGCACATGTTGTAGAATCACATCAGTCATGCAGTCATACGTACACATAAGGTAATAATGTCTGATTTATTCTACTGTCCTTCATATCCCTATGTCCCTTCCCTTCCCCCACTTCACTCCCCTCAACCTAATGTAAGATAACTCTTCTTCCTTAGTGCCCACACCCTTTATTGTGAATTACCATCCATATATCAGAGAAAGCATTCGGCCTTTGTTTTTTGGGGGGGGATTGGCTTCTTTCACTTAGCATGATATTCTTCAACTCCATCCATTTACTGTCAAATGCCATAATTTCATTCTTATTTAAAGATGAGTAATATTCCATTGACTATTTATACTACATTTTCTTTATCCATTCATCTGCTAAAGGATACCTAGGTTGGTTCCATAGTTTAGCCATTGTGAATTTAGCTGCTGTAAACATTGACATGACTGCCTCTCTGTAGTATGCTGATTTTAAGTCCTTTGGGTATAAACCAAGGAGTGAAGAGCTGGATCAAATGGTGGTTCCATTCAGAGTTTTCCGAGGAATCTCCATACTGCTTTCCATAGTAGTTTCACCAATTTGCAGTCCCTCCAGCAATGTCTGAGTGTAGTATTTTTATCTTGATATATATAACTCAGCATTTTAAGCCAGTCTGATATTTTTGAATAATGAAAGTCAACTAATATCTTTGGTATTCTTTCATTTTGAATCACCTGAAACTTTGAGAGATAAAGTCTTTGACTATATTTATTAAATTCAGTAACACAGGACTGTGGGTGGCACCCTGACCATGGCACCAATTCAGCTACAAATGTCTAGTTCCGCTGGAGGCCAGTGTCTATGTACAACAAGTGACATAGTGAAGAGATTAAATATAGATATGCTGAGTTTCTGGGTTTTGCCAGTGTTCTGTGTGCTTAGAGAGCAATGTTTGGTTCAGTATCTACCAATTTGAGGACCCTAAAATGCTTGGTTCTGCCCAGGATCCTTAGCTAATTTTTTTTTTCCTGAGAATTTTTATTGATGCGTTATAGTTATACAAAATGGTGGGATTTGTTGTTACATGTTAGTATATATACAGAATATACAATTAAAATCTGGCCAATATCACTCCCTAGCCATTTGGGGTAAAATTGGGAGTTCATAACCCACTTCAATCTAATGTATGAAATATGATATATCAAGAGCTTTGTAATGTTGTGAACAACCAATAAAAAAATTTTTTAAAAAATAAATTAATTAAATAAAAGACAACTCTTGGGATAAGGATATCCTTGTTATTAATCTCTTTCCTTGGAAAATGGGATAAATCAATTATCCATAACTTTCATGTGACATTTTCTGTCAGTGTTTCCCAAGGTGCTTTATCATACTAGAGATACCATGAAGTAAGGTGTTTGTTTAGTCACCCTCAGTGAGTGCAACTGAGTACAAGTGGTCTCTTTTCCTTGAGCAAAGTGATGCAGATTTATAGATATAATGTTTCATGGTTTTCTTGGTGAGGGCATCTTGCTTGTGTGACATTCACTATAACCTTGGCAACATGGAACATTAAACAGGATGTGGGGCAGAACACCCACATGTGATCCTCAAAATGTGTATTTCTTAGAATTGTCCAACGAGCAATATTTTCATAAATGATAAATAGGGTGATTGCAATGGCTGTGAGCCAACAAGATGGAAGAGTATGGCAACAGTTTATCCAAGTAAGCCATGAACACTGTTGTCAGAGATGATATAAGCTTCCTAACTCTTCTCTCCACCTTTTTCCTAAGATAGGTAAATCAGCTCCCCTGTTTTTCCGTTTCAAAGGACTGGAAGATGTGACAGGACAGATAGATACCCAGGAAAATTCTTGTCAGGTAAATCAGCTCCCCTGTTTTTCCGTTTCAAAGGACTGGAAGATGTGACAGGACAGATAGATACCCAGGAAAATTCTTGTCCTTTGTGCAAGTTTGTATTCTATGGGCATTAACTTAAAAAAAAAATGATCTCAAAGAACCAAGGTAGTGCCTGGGAATCTTTGTTTTAAAACAGTCATCTTCTTAGACGAGTACATGTTTGTGAACTACTGATTTTTGTATCTAGTTAGGAGACTGTCTCAGATTATTTTTGCATATCTGAGAGGCTTCCTATGGTTTGAAATATATTCTGTGGTCAATAAAGCCTTTATTGTGGTTGCAAAATAATAGTGTGTTTGTTTCAATCCTTTTGCTTTCTTTAAAGAAAATTCACTTAAAGAAATATCCCTTTCTCTACATAGAAGGCTGTAATTGCAACATATTCTGTTTAGTTCGTTTTATAAACAAATAGAATTCTCAAATAAGCCTAGGCTAGCTCAATAAATGATTATCAGCAAATGGAAGTTACAAATTGCAGAAAATAGTTCCCATAGCCAAGAAATTAACACAGACAGTGTAAAGATGTGTTATTTCTATCAGGAATATCTGGATCGAGACGATCCATGACCTATACCTTCAAGGAACTTTCATTGATTTCAGCCCCAAGGAAATTCACATCCTCAGCACCCTGGCCTTTACAGCTATGCTTCTCTTGTCCCCACACCCTGACCATTCCTCCCTTCCTTCACACTCCTTGTTCCCTTACAGCAGGAAGTAGCCAGATGATCAATCAATGCCCTGCTCCCAACACAAAAACAAAAAGGGAGGAATGTTGGGTGTGTGGGAGACCTTGCGTTTTGGTCTGAACCACCAAAGAAGGGGCCCCCCATCAGGCTTCTCCCTGCTGAAGTTTCCATCTCAGGAGAACATCACAGGGTAATCCCTTACCCTCCCCCTCCTCTACAAAGGGCACCAAATTCAAAAGTTTTCTCCACCAATCCCCACAGGACACGGTGTCTGCTTGCCATTCCTGAGTCACCCTGCCAATCAGCACCCGCCAAGTCACCAAGCAACCCTTCTTAAGCTGAAGCTTGCAAGTTTACACGCTCTCTGCTCTCTCCCTCTCCTTTATTTCCCTTTGGCAGCCCCTCGTAAAATCTCTTTCCATATCAGGTGACTCACTCGCCTTTCACTATTACCCCCATGGTTGAGTAATATTTATAATTTTCTCTGGGATAATAAGAATTTCATGACAGCTTTTTGGTAACTTCCCCAAACAATTGTAGCAAAGAAGATTCTGGGTCATGATATTGATTTAGTGCATTCTGAACTAGTCTCACGAGAGCAATACAAAACTTTCTAGAAGGGATATTCTTTCATTTTCTTTTTACTCTCTGGAGGGGAATATAATACCATTTTTACGTGTAGAAGTTGGTCATACTTTTAGTTCTTTCCTATTCCCACCCTTCATGTCAATCTGTTGACAATGCCCCTTTAAATAGTCCCTGAAAATCTTGCTTTAATATAATATTTGAATATTTCTGTTTGCACTAATAAAACATTCTGAGAAATGAAACCACACTTAACTATTGGTACAAATTCCATCATGTTAATTTTGCAAATATTTTTTGGTAAATCTGAGATTATCTCAAAGAATAAAAAAAAAATTCTATGGTGGAAAGAAAGCCATCTTATAATACAATCGGGTGGCATTGATTACTTTAAAATATACTCCCATTATTAAGCCATAAATATAAATTATACACACACACATTACTATAATAGCTATAGTAAACTATATTGAATATGCCCCAAATAATCTTCTGTAGAATACACAAAAAGTTGCAAATTTAAAATAGCTTGTTTTGCATATGTTTTTTGTTTCTTTGACACTAAAATACCCTTGTACTATATTAACTCAAAAATGACAAAATTGTCCCTAATCATCTTTGCTTTGTGGACTTGATGATGATAATAAGTAAATGCTATACAGTTATTTACACTGCATTGACTTCCCAATTAGAATAGAAGGAATGAAAAATACCATTAGCCAAGAGGAAAAAAATTGACCTGGTAGCATAATGTAATTTTCTATTAAAAATTATAATTTTTGCATAACCATAAAATCCATTTCAAAGGTGCCATTATCTTTGAATCACCTGCCCTGTGCCATCAGAGATGATGAGACTAGAACCAGCTTAATTGTCATTTTTCTGCACAATGAGTTTATAAAACAATAGAATGTGGTTCTTTCCATGGCTCCTGCTGCAGGAGGCTTTGGTGTTTGGCAGTAAAGCCCGTGTGCTGAGCGGGGTGGTAACTTGATGTACCGCGTCCACCAGATGTGATGTTCGTTGTGCTCGACTTTTCAGCCAAATCTGGAAGATTATTCATAGGAAATTAGATTGTAAATGCAGATAGGATTTTTAATATTCCTGCTGTCCACATTTTTCCAATTGTATAATGGGATGATAAGTAAGCTTGGGACTGCACAGCTCTTACTCATCATCATATAGACAACCTTGAAAATAAGAGAGGAAGAAATCATTTCTGCCCTCTGTGAGTCCCTGAGGAGAGTAAGGCGGGCACAAATGGATTTACAAAATGGCTCCTGTTACTCCATGCTGGCAGCATAATTGCTTTGCTAGTATTTCTTGCAAAATTGTCTGTCTGTTGCAAGAATAATATCTAGGAATTATATTCTATCTTCTCAGATTCCTAGTGTATTTTTTTTTTAACTCTGCTACAGTTTGGAGAGAAGTAATACAAAAATATAATTGTGGCTGCAGGATGGATTCCAAAGTTGTTTTCTCCTCTGCTAATCCTTTCCGGCCCTAATCCCACACAGATCCTCCATCATACCTTGGCCTCTTGGTGGAGAGATGGGCAAATATTTTCCAGACTCAATGCCACAATTTATGTTAATCATGTAGTCTCTATTCTCACTATCTGCATTTAGCTGCATCCTTTTGAAGACACAGCTCTGTTGAGTTCAACTGTCTTTGCCATAGGGTAAAGGGAAGTACGGAGTCATATTTTTCATACCACATTTATTCTCACATGGTTTATCACAATCTACAAATGCCTAAGTTATTCTAATTATTTTAAAATATATGGATGTGTTATCTGAATGATTATCTCCAACTAGTGAATATTCTTAACTGGATTGAGTATATTTTTGTGACTTCTTAAAATTTATTGTTATGTATGTGTGTGTATGTATATATATAATGTAAATAAATACACACACATACACACACACACACACATATACACACACACATTTTGCTATTCTCATATTGAGGCTGAGAATCAGTGTAGATAATACATAAATGGGGTTTGATTGTGAAGATGGATCCTGAATGGAAATTTGATATTTCCAAAGCCCTTCCCCTCCTCCAACCTGTTGCTAAGGTAACCTGCCCCAGGAATTGTTTCTCCCTGCAGGGAGTTGTAAGAGTTGTCACTGCCTCCTGAACTGATCCCTTCCTGCCTGTACCCTTGGACAGCTTTGTTCCTGCCTTTGGATCACTCCGGCTTTACCTTCTGACCTACCTTTTAGTCATGTAGGTAGCATAGAGAGAGGGGAGAGGCAAGATAAAGGGAGAAGGAGGGCATGAGTTCAGGCAGTTTTAGAACTTTCTACCCCAAAGCAGCTTTTTGTTGCCCTATGGTGGGCAAGTTAACCTTCAAGGACAGCACCTGAGAAGAGGACAGCTTCTTCTCCCCCTTTTCCCCCTCCCCCTGCCAGCTGATACCATGGAGCCCAATTAGTACATCTCTGTGAAGCTGGGGCCCAAGGCCAGAGGCCTTTTAAAGGACCTGTCTTTCTTATCATTCTTTGCAATTGCAAACACACTTCCCACTTGAAAACTTTTACAAATTATTATATTTATTGTTACTATACCAGATAATCCTTAAATGTTTGTGAAAAACTAGTAAAGGAGTGTTCAGCACCTGAAGTGCCAAGTAAGACAGAGCAACAGGAAATAGGAAGCCTTTGTAGAGATTCCTTTTGCTGATAGTCCTAAGATCAATTATGGTGAAGATTTCTGGAGAAGCTTAATTAAGATTTTCTGTGACGGAGGGGTGCCAACTCCAAGGACACCAACTCTGAGATCCCCTTCTTCCTCCAGAAGTCTACTTCTGTCCTATTCTTTAAATAAACTTGCTTTCTAAGCTTGCTTCCGCATTTCTTGCATGTTCAATCTACACATCTGGGGAAATGGAACTAGTCATCACTGGTATCAATATTATGTTTCTTTTCCTTGGCAAATTAAAGGGTTAGAATTGTTTTCCAAATTCCTTCTGTGGTCAAAATGCTAGTTTGTCCCACAATATACTCCTTTTATTGTAAGATATGGAAGCTTCTGTTGAAACTGGAGTTTTAAGATGAGACTAGATTCTCTGCTTCACCAATTTCCTCCGGTTCTTGTCTCACAAATTTTGATGAATAAAATCCACAGACAATCATGGAAGGGAAAAATAAATGGAGCAGGATTTATTTAAAGGAGAAGAGGTAAAACTCCCACCATATTGGAGAGGGCCTGATAACAGAAAAAAAAAAAAAAAACACTTTGGTATTCACCTTGGGAGTTTATATATGTTTCTAGATAAAGCAGGGGCAAAATGGGCATTGAAAAAGAATCAAGGCTATCATCCTGGTTTATCCCCACATTCCTTCCTATAACTTCCATTTGGATTCATCCCCACCCTCTGAGACAAAGGAGTTGGCTTTAAGTGTTCCCAAGGGTTAGCCTCAAGGTCTTTTACATTTGAAATAGGCCTTGTTGGAGCTCTCTAATAGTCTTCCCCTTAGCCTCCAAGTGTGGTTGAATGGGGCATATTATCCTGACTGCCTGGTCATTTTACTATCCTATTTTCTCCTCATCACTATTTTTGGTAGGCATGTAACTGCTTAGACTGAAGTTTATATTTCCTAGACTCCTTTGCATGCAAGTATGAGCATATAAATTAATTCTTGTCAATAATGTGTAAGCAGAAATATTTAGTGTTTTTTAGGACTTTGCTTCAGATTTCAAGGTTCTGTATTTTTTTCCCCCTCATACTATGTCTTTTCCTTTATCCTCTTGCCTGAGAAGTAACTTCTGACATTTAAAACTATGTGGATTAGGTCTTGAGAAGTATTTGAGCAGAGAGCTCAAAGGAACTTGGTTCTTTCACTATTTTAGAAAGCAAAATTTGAGCTACTGTCTGTCTATACTGAGCTATATATGGTATAGGACTGAAACTGAAACCAGGAGTGGAATATACCTTCCCTTCTCTCTAGATTATAGGGAAAATGGTATTAGAAACAGGAGAACAGAGAGGATATGCAGAAATATAGAAATGTAAAAACAATTCAGACATTTCCTATGCCTGACTGACTTACAAGAGAGTTCTGGTCCTGTTCTAGGAGTCTGTAACAGAAAAAAAAAAAAAAAAGAATTCGCATAGTTTTGTGGTTTGATTATTTAAGTATTGGAGAAAATAGTATTTACAGCATCCAAACATTTATTTTGTAAAGAAAGTAAGATTTGCATTTGATAGAATGTTTATTTATTTTACTTTTTTTTGAAGACATTCTCTTTATAAGTTCAATTGGTTGTTTTTTAGGTATGCTAAACAACTGTAATCCTGATACATTTTTCAACATGCTATATTTGCATTATTGTTTCTGGTATTCTGTCTTTTTTCCCCCTGATATTTCCTTTTATTGTGTTGGAGTACTTATTTGAGTAATATCCTAAGAAAGAGCGATTGGAAGAAAAACTTTTTTAAAATTTCTTTTATGACTAAAAGTATCTTTATTTCATCTTCACACATAATTCATAGTTTGATTAAAATAGAATACTTCATTATATGATCAAAATAATTTTCCTCAGAATTCTAAAGATGTCATCCTACAATGTTATAGTATCTAATGAAGCTGGGAAGAAGGCAACTGCTATCCTCATTTTAAATCTTCTCTAGTTACCTCTCTATCCTTCCTCTTCTCCAGAAGCTTTTGCTGTCTTCTTGAGTAGCCTCACATTTCATGACAGAATGTCTACTTTTTTTTTTTTTCTTTTTTCATGTATTCTCCTTAGTACGAGGTGGAGGTGGTACTTTTAATAAAAAGACTCATGTTACTGTCAGCACAAATGACTGAGTCAGGTGCAGTCATCACGGATCAGCACAGCCTTTACTTAGCAGTGGGGTCATGTCTCTGGTGGACCCACTTTCCTGATGGAAAATAAGCCCCAGTCAAAGGGGGAGTCTGTGCTTATACATGTTATGCTGAGAAGTGACTTAATTATTGACAGAGCATGTTGGTTTGGAAACTCAAGAAACAGGTTTATGAGAATTTGAAATTTGTTTTTATTGGACAATATTTTTACTTGGGGAAGAATGGAGAGTCTGGGGTCAGTGTTCAGTGCTTATTGCTTTTTCTTCAGGGTCCCATTGTACTGTCAGTACAGTAAAGGTGCAAAATAACCCGGGTGACAAGCAACTTGTGAAGGCTGAAACAGCAGGATCCCTTTATTGCAGGACAGCAGAGGTATGTATACCCAACTAATTACACTACACGCAGCTTAACTTAATTAACATCATCTAGATACAGCAGTCAGTCATTAAGGAATCCTCATCATCTTAATGGCTTGGTGGCGGTGTTAGCTCACAAACTACCTCTCCTGGCAAACTGCCAGGCGCCATCTTAACTTGGTTGTGGCCCTCAACATAAAGGGTCAATGCTTTGGCTTCCTCCAGGAGACTGCCAGTCTAGGACTGATGGATATTTTCTCCCCAGGTATTCTGTTGCCATTAGATGATGTTTGTTTCTTTCCCAGGGATTGTCCTGCCACTGGGAAAGATGTATTAATGTAATCAATATGTTGCCTTCTTCCTCACTCTCTTTTCCCAGGCTGCACTATTTGGGGATTGTTTTTGTCATTTTCCATACCTTACACTCTTCACCTCTGAGAAAAATCTCTTATTCCCATGATATCTGCCCCTCCTTCTCCTTGTTTCTTCTTACAGAACTCCTGTTAGGTGGATCTTATGGACTGGTCATTCTTAGGTTTCATGTTTGTTTTCTATTTTTGTTGTTGTTGTTCTATGACCTAGGAAATTTCTGATTTTTTCCCCCCCTTTGGTAGTACCTGGGGACCAAACCCGGGGTCTCCTATATGCTAGGCAGCTTCGGCAATTTTATCAGCTTGATAATGCCAGTTAGTGGTGATGAGTCCTGCTTTCTCACATGTTGTAGTATAACATTAGAGAAGCATGCTGAGTCAAGCATATAAAGCAGGGTTTATTTTAAAAGGGCTAACAGACTTCTCCCAGGAGGAAAGGGGGCCATGGCTGGTATTCTGGTATCCCAAGAAGTGAGCAGGTTCTGCCTTTTTTTATACATCCTAAATTTCCTGTGTTCTCCTGTTCTCTTCTCCCTGACTTTTCTGCTTCCTGATACATGACTACGCCACGGAGATGGCCCAGGTATTATGGCCAAAAGGTGAGAAGGAGATGTACAGTAATACAAAGATTCATGTTACTCTTTGTTAGCACAAAATGACTGAGCCAGGTGCAGACTTCACGCATCAGCACAGCCTTTATTCAGCAGTGGGGTCATGCCTGAATAAAGTAAGGCCCAAGGTGGAGTGATTCAGGCAAGAAATGGACCCAGGTCACATTAATTAACAACTTTTATTACTCTGTGTAGGTGGGACAATCCCTGGGACAGGTTTCCTTAGCAACAGTTTGGAGGGGGGGGGGGGGGGGGCTGGTATCTTGGTAAGGGTGGAGGAAGGGCTCTGGAAGGCATTAACATTTCAATCTCTCAGGAGTGGTCTTTAACTTCTGGGACCCAAATTGGCTTTCATTCTCTAGATCTGACCCAGATCATCTATTTATATTAACTGCCTGTCTTCTGGCTTCAAGCTCAAACTTTGTTTCCCAATACTTGTAGTACTTTTAGGCTTTAATTGTTAAGTGATTCTTTGTTGCTTAGCTTGAGTTGTTAAATTTTCTATGTATTTATCATGTTTTTTCTCTTTCATTCTACTGCTTTTCTTCATACATCTGTGATAATATGTAGGGTTTTTTTAAAAACACATATAAAAAAGACATTTTTAATTATTCTAGGTAAGAAGTGAGTTATGTCAACTGACAGCTGCCTTTTGTGGGTGAATGGGGTAAATAAAAAGAATTTGTATTCACCTGGGAAACTCCCAAATGATTGAAAAATACCTTACTGCCCAGGTAGCAGGGGTTAGTCAAATCTAGTTTTAGCTCCATTTCTTAAAATACAAGTCCAATGTTTTAGACCTAGAGTTAAAATACCTATTGTCTTTGGTTTATATTCTGTGGGGCAGAGAGAGAAGGCAACATCAGTTCTTGAATTCTACCTATCATTGAGGTTAAAATGAAAATCCTAATTCTCAAATTCTATTGACTTTATTTCCTATGTCTCTAAAATTATTCTATTGACTTTATTTCCTATGTCTCTAAAATTATTGCCTTTGAATGCTGCTGCTATGATGTCAAAATATCTTTTAATTATCTTCTCTTGTCTGTATTACTTCAACAGCGACCTAATATCATCAACTCTAGCATGTCTGCTTGGTCTGTATATCACACCTGTGAGATAATTCCCAAACCCAAACTTGACCACTAATTAATTTGTCCATTTAGAACATATCGATTAAATCTCCACAATGGGAAGTCATTATTCCATGCACTTGCTTCTTGCCCTCAAAATATTTACATTCTTGTCATAATGGTGGGTTATGTGAAGAGAGAATATAGGTAAGTAAATAAATACTTGCTCATAGGTGACCAAGATGACCAAGACCATAGATGATCCAGTCATGTGTGTCAGAAAACAATGTTGTATGATGTTATCCTTTTAGATAATTATGTATTTCATGAAATTCTAAAACAAATATTAAAGTTATATTATCATGAGAAATTTATTTTTAAAGTTTAAATGTGATAATACTTTCAAATGGTTTAAAAGTAAAGACTAAAATAAATGTTGATAAACCATCTAATACAATACGTAATATTTTTCAGTAGTTAAAAGAATATACAACTTCTTTAAAAATCATCATCCTGATTAATGAAAAAATAGAAGTGTCACAAATTAAGTATTTTAGTATTATAAAATAAAATTGACTTAAAACTGGTAAGGCAAAGATGAATATTTTTGCTAGATGAAGCTGAAATAATTGTCTGTTTAGGAAGAAGATAATGTTCTTGTTGTACACTAGATAAAGAAGAAAGGAAAGAAAGGGGACAGTGGTATAATTAAACAATTTAAAAATATAGAAAAAATTACATTACCTTAGGGATATGGAATCCTTTAAGCAAAACATAGTAAGAATAAAAAAGTAAAAAAAAAAAATGTAAGTATAGAGCTAAAAGGAGTAAGAGACAAGATGACAGTATTGTAACAGAGTCTAACAAGATCCAGTGATGTGTAATAGAAAACAAAGGGAGAGCCAAAAAATGAAGTAGATAATATTTAAGCATCAACTTAACTGTTTAGAAATAAAATAAACGTACATCTACAAAATTAACATGCTTACTATTTTTAGTATAAAGTATAGTTCTTGGACATATCCTTATACATTTTCTGAACTATAGAAATTTTAAAACCATGAAAAGTTTTATGTATTCTTTTTTGCACTTTTAAAATTTTACACTGTTTCAATGGATTTTTTTAAGTACAAAAATTTATTACTAAGACAAATGAGGCAAAGGGTAGTAACCATAACATGTGTCTGTAGGTAAGCTGTGTTCTTATAGTAAAAATTAATCAGTAGCTATGCACCTTCAAGGAACTGATGCAGAGGAATAATTATCATTGACAATTGTCTTTAAAATGAAAACAGTATAGTCCATTATGGAAAAAAAGCATTTCCATGGAGTCTGAACACTGTGTGGTGCTGATATCATTTTCAGTGAACATTTATACTGAGTATGCACTTTGTGTAGGGAAGATTTTGTCCTTATCAGAATTTGCATTGTCAGTAAACTGATAGGAAAAAACACTGGTCAGTGACAGCATTTCTCTCAGTATCTCTCAGTTGGTCTTTCTTAATCCAAGGATAACTAAGAGCGTTTAGAAGGAGGGTTAGCTAAATATTTCTAAAATGTTAACTCTTTTAGTCAACTTTTCTTTTTTAGTGATAATAAGGCTAGGGTGTTTTTTTTTTTGGCAAATTTGTATATATTTATTCATTATTTTATATACTTACTAGCTGCTTTTGTCAAATCACCTGGCATCTATGTATAAAAATGCCCAACTTACTCCCTCTAGTAATCTATTTGGACCATTAAACAATTTTCCATGACCTCCTTTTGTAAAAATATGACATTTGTAACAATGTACCATTTCTGGTTGTGTAGTATTTGATGGTCTTTAAAAAATTTTCTGAATGTCTTTGGGAATAGATGGCATATAAATTCAACTCAAGATTATTTAAATTCTTGCTGTATGAATTTGGTAGTCTTTGCAGTTTTTAAATATACCATTCCTCACCTAACACTTGTGCATTTTATTTTGTAAGCCTTCTGTGTCTTTGCTGATACCCTTACAATGGAATTTGATTGTCTGTATATACTTCTTCAATGGGTTTTGCAGCATTTTCACTTATGCTCCCTCACAGACATTTTATACATTTTATGGCAGTTTATAATAGTCTTTTAGGGGTAGCTAAGTGCTTTACTTATCATTAAAGGTAAAGCCATATGGGAAACCTACTGGCTTGAACTGTGGAGAGTCAGCAGCTTTGGAGTCGATAAGTCAAGATTGTGTTTGAGAGCTCTAAGGAGACCAAATATTTTATTCACAAAGTAATTCAGTGTATATCTGAGGGCTTCTTCAAAAAGTATGCCTATCAGGAAAATGCTGATTATATAGTATTAGTGAAAAGGGAAGCAATTTTAGCTGCATGTATCTCTGGCAAAGTGAGTTGGCTAGCATCCTGTAAAGATATGCATTAAGCACATAGGTTTTATTTTATTTTATTTTTGTTTTATAAAAGGAACAATGTAACTCTTCATCTAAAGCTAAGAGCTAAGCACTTTGACTTCTCTATTTTGCAGTACCCATTTTTTTTCTCCCAAATTGCAGGGCGAGGAATGTTTAGCCATCCAAGTGATCTGATAGACTGTCTGAAATAATTTTAAGTGCTTTGCAATAGCTGTAGGTTCCAGGGTAAATCATATTCATTTTGAAGTTTAAAATATCTCTTTTTCCCCATCCACATGAAACTTTGATTTGAGAATTTAAATACCGTTATTTCTGTTATTAGTCAAACTACTGAAGAATTTGCCTATAATAGCTGAGTGTCTTACATAAGAAAATAATTATTCTTCTGTTCTCAAATCTTTATTACACATGAAGACAATTATTCAATATCAAGGAGAAAAAGAAGGCATTAAAAAGATCTTGTCCTAAAATCAGTACACCTCCTACAGATTTTCAAGTTTTATTCTTAGGATAGTTAGATTTTATTTTTGGGTGTGGAAAAGGGTTCATTCTTACCATTGGCAGCACCCTGGAATCATCTGGGTAGCTTTAAAATATCCTACTATCTATATCCCAGACCCAGACTTTCTGAATTCATTGTTCTGAAGTGTGTCTTGAGTATCAGTTGAATGCTCATGAGAAGAAGCCAAAATGTAGGTTCCAGGTAACCTCTCTAACTCTCATGATGATGCTCCTATTGTTTGCTGTGCCATCTATGATGCTATCTTATGTTGTCCATAGAGATGGTAAACCCAGAAAGATTCTCAGCTCTATCAGAGGAGAAGAGCTGTACTAGAGGAGCTATACTAGAGGAAAGGACTAATAAGGTTTCATAAAATAATCTCTTGTAAACTACGCTACAGACTCATAGTCAGATATCCAGGACTCAATAAGAAAGTTGACGCCACCATGGTTTCTAGGAATTCTTTTGCATCAACAAAATTAGGTTACCAGTATGGAAATCAAGGTAATTTTGAAAAACAATTAAATGTGAATCTCTTTTGCCTCTATCTTTCAAAGTAGAGATTTTATCTTTTGTTCCAGATTATCTTTTTCAAGATATTTGCAGAGTGAATAGCCTTGAAAGATTGAGATAGCACCTCCAGGTTCAGCAAAGGGCAGGTATGCCTATTATCCATTATAAAAGACATAGGTTCCCTAAACTCAGGATTTTTTCCATAAACTATAATTCACTCTGTGTTCAGACACTCATCTGGGCCACCTGTATCATCCTAGTAGCACTTGGGGACAAGAGGAAGTGATGCAAATATTCTGGTGCTCATGCTGCTTATTGTGCCAAGAGTAATAAAGTTCTTTGATTCTGTAGCAGGAATTTCATGTCTTCTGTCAGCATGTGTAAACTAGTAGCTCGTAGCTTATTATCTTTTAAGTAGGTAAAGTCTCAATTTCAGTAAAAGTTATCATGAAGTAACAATGGTAAACATTTTTAATAAATTAAAGAAAATTTGAGTTAAGAATCATTTCCAGTAGTAGTCTTCTCAATGTATTAAGACTATAGAACATATTGTAACCATGTAAATAATCAGGAAATACTGCATTCATGAGCCCTCTTTAAGCCACCTGGAGATATGAATAGGGAATTTGAACAAAATGATTGACTAATCATTTAGTCTCTTTAAGTTGAAATATAAAAATAAATTTTGGTGAGGGTAAGTGTTATAGGCCAGTATGTCATTGTCCTAAGTTGAAGTAATTAGACAAAAATACTGCTAAAATCTAGAAGGTGTATAGAAGGAGAAAGAAAAAGTAGAATGCTAAAAGAAAAGTAGAATGGACTAATTTATTGTCATAAGGATGATAAATTAGAGTAGAAAGAAATATTAGAAGCTTAATTAAGAAAATAAAGGGCGTAAGTCATTGTAAATGTGTTAGTATAACTGGATAACTGCAATAGCAAGAAGACAAAGTTTGCTGAACAGCAAAATGAAACAGCAAAGAAATAAAAGTACATAATTAGAAATAGTGAATATAGTAAAGGTACATGCAGTAAATATAGCACAAAACAGTATGAAAGTTTGATGCTAAGTATGTTAATACACATATTTTAGTAACTTATTAAATGGAAAGTTTTTGAATAGGTGCCTACAATTAAATTAATTTCTAAATAAAATGATTCAGAATGGCTAAATATTAAGTAATGGCACAGCATAAGGAACACGTGTAAACCACAAGAAAGCAGAGGTGGAGGTACTGATATGAGGCAAAGTAGAAAGCAGACAGTCCACAAGTAACAGAGGAGAAGAAAACTTTATCAATTAAAAGTCAAAATGCACTTTGAAAATTAAAAGTTTTTTTTTTTAAAGGGGATCTTTACCAAATAGACAGCAAAATCTTCATAGTGCAGAACAAAATAATAAGTATAGAGCAATGTAGAAGAAACAGTATATTTCAAAATGGCATTTATCCAATATAGGTCAAGTGGACTAACACAAGTAAATATTTAGGAGGTAAATAAATAGATATGCACCAAACTTCTTAAGAGCACATGGAACATTTACAAAAATTGACCACAATATATATTATAGTCAGAAAAAGTGAAAATAACATTCTCATGTTAAAATGTAATAAATTAGGAATTAATGATAAAATAAAAACAATAGTCTCCTTAATTTGAAAATGAAATTTCACTTTAAATTTAGGTAAAAGGGAAATAAATATTGAATTTTCAAATTTTTTTAACAAAAACAATACGCAATATTTTTAAATAACAGAGGAAAATTCTTAGTCCTAATTAATAAAAATTAAAGAATGGTATATGTAAGATACATCTTCCACTCAAATAGCTATTAGACAATAGGGGGGAAAACCTTATTAATACAATAAATAAATAAAAATGCTGACTTTTCACCAAAAATTTGACAACATAGTCAGACTGAGCCCTACCTACCCTTTGACTTTTAAAATTAAATCTTATGATATGCACACTGTGAGTAGTGACACATTCCCATAATCCTAGTGGCTCTGGAGGTGAAGGCAGGAGGGTCATGAGTTCAAACCAGCCTCAGCAAAAAAGTGAGGCACTGTGCAATTCAGTGAGACCCTGTCTCTAAATAAAATTCAAAAAAAATAGGGCTGGGGTTGTGGTTTAGTGGTCAAGTATCTCTGAGTTCAATCCCCAGGACCCTCTCTCTCAAAAAATAAATTATGATATGCAAAAAAAAAACAACACTATTAAGAGATCAAAAAGTCAAGTGACAGAGAAAATACTTGAGAAACATGTTTGATTTTAAAAAATTGTATCTATGTATACAAAAAAGTCTTAAAATTTTACAAATGAAATTTTGTATGAGGTGCTCAGCATCATTTGCTATTAGAGATTTACAGATTTTAAAAACCATAAAATATCATTATACATCTATTAGAGTGGTTATAAGACAAACAACTGATGATACTGATTTCTGATGAGGTTGTAGAGCCCTTGGATCGCTCGTTTATTGCTGGTGAGAATGCAAAATGATACAGCCACATTAAGAGATGATTTGGCAGTTTTCTATAAAGATACAACACAATCTAGCAATTGTGCTCCTAGATATTTATCCAATTAATCTGAAAACTTAGGTCCACACTCCATACAAAAATGGCATGCAAATGTGTCTAGTAGCTTTATTACTAAATCTTGAATACTTGAAGTGACAAAGATGTCCTACAATAGGTGAACGGGTATATTCATATCATGGACTATTATACAAAAGAATATTATTCAGTAAATAAAAGGACTGGTATCAAGCCATGGAAAGACATAAGGGAAACTTAAATATACATTGTTAAGTAAAAGAAGCTAATCTGAAAATGTATATATCATATGACTCAATTTATATGTTGTCTGGAATAGGTATAATTATAACACAAAATAGATTAGTGGTGCTCGAAGGCTTGGCGAGAAGGAGAGGGTTGAATACCTGAAGTACAAGGGACATTTTTAGGTGGTGAAACTAGTCTATGTTCTTTTGCTTGTATCAAGGTGTATCCTGGTGTTCTTTTATTACTAAAGAGGATTTTTTAAAAGTGGACACACAAAGAATGAACCAGCTTCAAATCTATATGAAAGATAAATAAAACTGAATTTTATTTATTCCAAAATACCAAGACTATTTTCTATTGTACTGTAATGTTACATATACCATTATGCAGTTACTAAAATGCATAGAACTTTAGAGTGCACAAAGTGGATCTTAATGTATGTGAATTAAAACTTAGGATGTCAGAGGATCCAGGATGCAAAGTAAAATACAACACAAGTGTCTAACTATTACAAATGCAGTAAACAACCTCACTGAAGGGTGGGGAACAAAGAATGCTGACCTAAGTAACTTTGGGAATGAATAGAAACTGTAAGCCTAAAGTAAAAAAGAGTTGTTTATAAGCATTGTACTTGATTTGCTGTAGTTCTCTCCTACAGGGATATGGGTTAACAATTCTGAAACTACTATGTATGCACACAAATTTAAAAATACTTAGATCATGGGAGCCAGGTTTCTCTTGTTGGTATGAGAGGAACCAGATATGTAAGAGCAAAAAGTCTAGATTGATCCGTGTGGAAATGTATTTAAACTGAATACATCAGTATGAACTCATGTTTACCTTAAGAGCTAATAGAGGATACATGTATTAAGATTTATAAATAGGGGAGTAGTATACACACATGGATTTCTTTTTTTTTTTTACATAAGAGTTTTTAGAAAAGAATTACATTCTAATAATAGTGAACATAGTTTGCACTCAAATCTTGATTTCTAATTCCATTTTCAATAAAAAGGAATCGGAACTCTTTGGAGAAATGGCTAATTATGGAGTTGGAGCTGGGGATATACCCCATGATTTGAAACAACTTGTTGCTCCAAAAAACAAGGAAGTGCTCAGGAAATCATAAAATGTCTTATTGGGGAGGAGCTAAAGAGACACAGGAACCAAATAAAAGCTCTCACAATGATCAAATGTAGAACAATCTGTGCAACAAAATAAAGTGGTTTTGGAGTGTAACTCAAAAGTATGAAGTAAAAACACCCAAGCCAGTTTATATGGTTTCTTTGCTTTCAAGGAGATAAAGTATAACTCTCCACTCACAAAGGGTGGGACACACATGATACCCTGTTTCTGATAAAAATGTAAGAAAGGGAGGAGGCGAGTTAACTTTCCTGTGGAAACGTGGTCAACACTACTTCAGCCAGTGTTCAGGGTTGACATTAACAGCAACAAAGCACATTGATAATGTACCCTGTATCTGATGGTATATGAGAATGGTGTTTGCTTCTGTTCTTCCTCCCTAAAAGCCATAACCCAAATTTAATCATGAAAATAGTATCAGATAGATCCTAAAGGAAAATATGACAAGTACTCTGAAAAATGATCAAGATCCTCAAAAACAAGGAGAAATCTGAGAAACAAGCTGATAATAGCCAAGACAACTATAAGAGCTAAATGTGCATCCTGATGGGACCCTTGAGTAATGGGAGCATGTTAGGTAAAAACTATAACTAGGAATGCAATATGAGATTTAGCTAATAGAATGTATCTATATTACTTCATGAATTGTCACAAAATAACATACTAATGCAAAATCATCACAATAAGGATAACTGGGTGTTGGATATAAGGAAACCTTTTGTACCATCTTCATGAATTTCCTGTAAATATTAATCTATTGTAAAACAAAGAGTTAAAAGATAAAAGAAAATTCACAGAAAGAAATATGGAAACTAATGTGAAAAGACAGGATAAAAACTTGGTTATAACTATTTTGTAGTTCCATTTATAAAGATTTCTTTAAAAATTTATAAAATCAAACATTTTCAAAAACTAATAAAAAATAAAGATGTCAGCTAACAGAAAAATTCCTTTAACATAATGATCCACTCAAATTTACTCCAAAAGAAAGAAGTACCAACTAAAACTATAATCAAATATTATTTTTCAACACTTGGATTGGCAACAATTTAAAACTTTGAAAAAATACTCAGAATGCGGCATTGTAGTATGTTGAAAGATGTACCTACCTTAGAATATGGGACCTTTATACATTGCTAATGAAACCTCAAAATGCTACACATTTATGGTGGTAAATTTGCAACTATCTAACAAATCTACAAATGCAGAGAGTGATGCTGGTGATTCTAATATGCCAAAGATAAGAATGCACTTCCTTTCAGTGGAAAGTTGAAAGGTCTCCACTTGATAAAGAAAAGAAAAATTATCACACACTGAGATTTCTAAGAACAAATTTTCTATCCATGAAATTTTGTGTGTGTGTCAGAGACAGAAATATATGTTCATATGTTTAGTATATGTACATAAATGTACATGTATTATGTGCATAATGTGATATATATGGAAACAGATTGAGAGAGAATGACAGAGGTACAGAGAGACAGGACATGAGAGTGTCCAGAGATGTTAACAATTGGTCAAAATAGTATATGAATTTCATTATCTTGTTCTTTGAACTTACTAGTTGGAAATCCTTCAAAATAAAATAGCAAATTAATTATAACAACAAAAAGACATTCTCCAACCAATTTCCCCACTCTTCTCTACTTTATTGACGTTTCTATGGCAAGATCATAACCCTTGTCATCTTTGATCATTTAGAAACTAATGTTCATGGAAACCCTTCCCCATTAACAGCTTTTACAATTTTAGCTTCGAGTAAATTTTGCATTGTCCTTGAAAGGAAATAAGATAATTGCTAGATAAAAGTCCATTAAAATTGTTCCTTGTTGTAATATTGAACACATTCTGAAAAGTGATATGAAATCAATGAATTGTGGCTTGGTTTGTCATTCTTCACTTTTCTTCAGTTCTGAATCTTACCCGGAAACACTGGAGCATTTGTGTAATAGGTTAAGGCAATTGAATCAGTCATAAGTTGATGTGTTAATTTATCTTCATTATCTTTCCTAATATATTCTGGGTAATTTTTCAAATATTATAAGTCAGACTCTGGAATATTTTAATTTGTAGTATTTTCCTTCAGAAAATTTTTTTCTTAAAATTCCAAAACAGCGCTGAATGTACAAACTGATAATTATTATAGACAATTTTTTAGCCATCAATCATCAAGTCACTTCTAATTAAGAAATTTTATATTTTTTAAAAATAAAATAATTGGCAAGATTTTGTATATTACATAAGAATACATATGTGTAAACTGTTAGGTAAGCTAGATGTTCTCTTAAAAGAAAGAGAAAGGAAAATGAAATATAATTTATAACAACCTAGCTACTGAGAGACAGTTGATCTTAACTTGCCTTGAGATTTTATATCAGGACCAGTTATATTAAAAAGGCTAAAATCCTAAATATTTCAATTCCTAAGATCTGAAATAAATTATTTTTTTGCTGGTATGCTTCCTGACTCACATCCTTAATACTTCTTAATACCATTATTATACTGCTCACCTAGAGGCAGAACTGTAGCATTTGAAAACGATTTGACAGTAACACTAACCATCAACTTAACATTGGCAAGGTTTGTTTTGATGTCTTCAGGGACTTGCTGCCAGCATCTAATATGAAAAATACTTGGCCTTTCAGGGAATCCTCCCAGGAGTTTTTTACCAGGAAAGAAAGGATGAGCTTGTTTTCTGAGACATGTCTGATGAGTCTAATGATTCCAAATGGAAATGTCATTGTTGGTTTTTCAGTGACAGAAATTCCATAATGTATTATGCCTGTGAAACATAAGTATCCTCATCAAATATACATATATACTAGAAGATATATCAAACATATGTAAATATATATTTATATCTCATACACAAACACATGTTAGAGAGAATATACTATTTTGACATATCAGCACATGTTTAGGTCTCTAAAATTTTGTTTTCTTTTTAATTCTATAGAAAATGTGGTTTAGAAATCATCATATTAAGTTAGATTTTAATAATAGTTTTATGACCTTCTGCTGAATAAAATATATATAGCATAATTTAGCAAAAACAGAAATTTCAGTAAAGAAGTACCTTGCTACTTAAGAAGTATCTTGCTACTTACTTGGTGGAAACTATTTATACACTACAACCCCAAACAAGAAATAATAGAGATAAATTAAGTTTGAAACCCAAATTTTATTTTCCACAGCAAGGCTTTCTTGGGAATGCAGAAAAGATACAACTTTGGTATATTATGTACCTTGTTAGTGAAAACTTTTAAAATTGGTTATAATTTGAGCAAACTTGAAAAGAATGTTTTCCTTCCCTATTGAGAGTCCCCTGTGGTACATTTATACTGAGTTTCAAATTGTGCAGTCTTTTAATATTACAACATATAAAATTGTGATTTTTGAAAAGGCTTAAAATAGAGACTTGTCCTGTTATGACAATATTCTCATATTAAATGAACAAAAATAGTTATGTAGAATTGCATTTCTTGCATTCCATTTAAGCTATGGAAAATAGCTTATAATTAGAATCACAAAGATTTGATTTCTTAAAATATTACATTTCTTCATTCACTGAATTTTTATTGTGCTAACTGTATAACAGGCACTTTTCCAAACCAAGTGACACCTAAGAGGAGAATGGAAGAGTTTCCCTCTGATATTAAATGTAATTTTTACTGCACTGAAGAGTCTTTTAAAAATGTCTAAATTTTCATTAAGAATAGAAAAAGAAAAATATGATAAAGAAAAATTTTAAGTAATCATAGCTATTAATGTGTATATACTACCTCACTAAAAATTTGGGATTTATAGTGTTATTGAACTCAGTTGATTTATTTATTTAAATAATCTGTTTAGTCACAAAGTAGTTTAGTAACCTTGAATAAATCACTTCTTTTACTTAAATTCGTTATACATAAAATGAACTGTTTGCTAAGGTACCTTGACCTTATAAGTATTCTGAATTTCTTGGGCTTCTGTTCTAGACTACTGGTTTTCAATTTGACATCATTGTCTAACACAAATCCTAATCATTTAAATAACATTGTAGCTTCTGCTAGAATTATTAGCTTTTGTTTCTTAGGGGTGTTCAATTTTCTGGATTCATTGATATCCACCCTGGCATGAAGGACATCTCTAAAGGGTGTCTACAATTTCTTAATCTTCTGGAGAAATATAGTGATTGCATTACTATCTTATTAGGGAGGTGCCACACAATAACATCTGAGCAATATAATTTTCACTAAATCAATTTTCATATGCACAGTACAGCTGGAAATTACATTCTTCTCATTTGAAATGTGATGGAAACTTGTACATTAAATCCACTCATGAGAACTTTTTAATGTAAAAATTGAGAAAACTCAGACTCTGAACATCTGAGTGGTATAATTCTTCTAAAAGTTTTTAAACTGTAATACTAAGGATGTTTTACATAGAGAATTCTTCAAGGATTTAGGTAGTGGTATTTCATGTTTTCAGCAGGCCCAATACCTGATATTTCAGTCATAGTCAGTGATTCCAGGCATAAATAAATGGTTGAATCTTCTGCTTAATCTCAAAGTACAGTGTAGGCCAATGTATAACCACATTTCAGGAGCTTATCTTCCCTCTTTATAATTAGCCAAACTGGACATGAATGTATTTTTATTGATCTATGATACTAATAAAGGAAAGAATTTGAAGCTTAATAAAGTTTGATTTGGCGGCGGGGGGTGGGGGGGGTCGCTAAACAGTTCTAAGGATGAAGCAGCATATCCCAATGCATTTAGCTTTCCAGAAAACAAATCAAAACAGTGTTATTTCCAAAATCATGGGGTCTGGACTCCTTTGCCAGCACCATGATCCATTTGGCCACCTAAGGAAATGTTAACAGCTTTTTAATGGCTCTGCTAGCTGGGCAAATCTCATATACTAAAGGTAAATGAAAATAAAATCCACAAAAATATCTTTTTCCTGTCAGTCACCTTTTTAGGAAACTTCTTTCACAGATATTTTGAAGAGTCAGCCCTCTGTATCCATACGTTCTGTATCTACAGATTCAACCACTTGCAGATCAAAATTATTTCAGAACAAAACTGCACCAATATTAAACATGAACAGACTTTTCTCCTACCATTATTCCCTTAACAATACAGCATAATGCCTATATAGATTTCTCAAGTCTAGGCTGAAATTGAAAAAAAAAATTTTGCTCTCAAGAAATTATTTGAAAACACTTTTGCATTGAGTGTGGGAGACTGAGTGACTACAGAACAGGAGTAGAAGCTTGCTTCATTATTTTCTTTTTGTGTCTTTTATGGAAAAGTTCTATAAACTCTTCAGTGTTTAAGAGTGAGTGTGTAAGTGTGAGTGTGTAAGTCTAAGAACCAATCAGGAATATGTAAATAATTTGGTTCTTCTGATTCATCCACCATAAATATGTTAAGCCTGATCATCCTGTTTAAAAGAGAACAAAAATGTTTCCATAGGCAAAAAAAAAAAAGTATTGTTAAATGAACTAACCACTATTTGTGCTTTCGAATTCCATTTATTTCTCTCATAGTCAGGCTAACACTGAAAACAATGATTCAATAGTATGTTAGATTTTAAGAAAAACTTCTCCTAAAGGCAATAAAAGAACAGTCTCCTGAATGAGTAGAATTCTGAGTTGAAAAGCAAAATTTACATTCCTAAATGCCACGCATGCATGGAAGAGTGGCCCACTGTCGTCCAGCACTTGAGGCAGGAAGGACCCTTCCCATTCAAATACTTGAACACCCTTCTCATGTCGGAGGCCCCTGCGACTGTTGGGGATCTTCTTTTTTTTCTGTACATGCTATTTTCCCTGCCAGTTTTCTTGGAAGAAATCTCTCTCAGAGTTTTGGGGAGGCTCACAAAGTGTTTAACAAACTCCGTTCCTGTAGTTTCCTAGGTCTCCCAAGATCGGAACCAACAGCTTACTGTTGAGGTTAAAGCTTATTTTTAAGTTTTTGTTTTTATTTACATCTGAATTTTTCATATGTACATTTCAGTGGCTTTTAGTATGGTCACAAAGTTGTGTGACTTCACCATGATATGACTTCAGAACATTTTCATCACCCTGAAAAGAAATCCCATACCCGTTGGCAGTCATTCCTAAGTGCCCATTACCCCAGCCCCTGGCAGTTACTAATATACAATGTTCATGGATTTGACAATTTTGAAATTTCTTACAAATAAAATAACATATTACTGGGCTTTCTGTGTCTCTTTTTTTTCCACTTAGCATAAAATTTTAAGGATCATCTCTATTAGTATATCAGTGCTTCATTCTTTATTATGGCCAATTGATAGTTCATTCTATAGATAGACAACATTTTATTTATTCATTTACTAATTGATGAGCATCAGGTTTTTTTCCACTAAATAATT
Organism: Ictidomys tridecemlineatus; assembly: GCF_052094955.1. Lineage (NCBI taxonomy): Eukaryota > Metazoa > Chordata > Mammalia > Rodentia > Sciuridae > Ictidomys > Ictidomys tridecemlineatus. The sequence continues at coordinate 204,040,996 of NC_135478.1, forward strand.
ATTATAAATAATGCCAATGTGAATATTCACATACAGGGATTTTTTTGGGGGGGGTTCTGTTTTTTTTTGTTAAATTATTTATTCTACTTTGTTATATATGACTGCAGGATACAATTCATTTCATCTTACAAATACAGAGCATGATTTTTCAAGTGACTGTACATGAAGTATTCATGCCTTCATACATGTACTTAGGGTAATGATGTCTGACTCATTCCACTATCATTCTTACCTCCTTGGCCCTTCCTTTCCCCTCTCTCCCCTTTGTCCTATCTGAAGTTCCTCCATTCCTTTCACACTCCCTACCATCTCCATTATGAGTTAGCATCCTCATATCAAAGAAAACATTTGGCCTTTGGTTTTTTGGGATTGGCTTACTTCACTTAGCATTATATTCTCCAACTTCACCCATTTACCTACAAATGCCATGATTTTATTCTCTTCGGTTGCTGAGTAATATTCCATTGTGTATGTGTGTGTGTATGTATATCAAAGTTTCCCTATCTGGAAATCCACATGTTAGAAAATGAAATTACAACCTTATCTCTCTCCATGCACAAAACTCAAAGTGGATCAGGACCTAGGAATTAAACAAGGGACCTTGCACCTAATAGAAGAAAAAGTAGGCCCAAATCTCTATCATGTTGGAATAGGCCCCAGCTTCCTTAATGAGACTCCTATAGCACAAGAATTAAAACCAAGAATCAATAAATGGGATGGATTCAAACAAAAAAGTTTCTTCTCAGCAAAAGAAATGGTGAGGTGAATAGAGAGCCTCCAGAATAGGAGCAAAACTTTACCACAAGCACATCAGAGCACTAATCTCTAGGATATATAAAGCACTCAAAAACCTCAACCCCCAAAACCAAATAACTCAATAAATGAGCCAAGGAACTGAACAGATACTTCTCAGAAGAGGATATACAATCAATCAACAAACATGAAAAAATGTTCAACATCTCTAGCAATTAGAGAAATGCAATTAAAAGATTTCATCTCACTCCAGTCAGAATATCAAGAATACAAACATAGTAAGTGTGGCGAGGATATGGGGAAAAAGGCACACTTATACATTGCTGGTGGGACTGCAAATTGATGCAGACAATATGGGAAGCATTATGGAGATTCCTTGGAAAATGAAATGGAATCACCATTTGCCTTAGCTATCCCATTCCTCGGTTTTTACCCAAAGGACTTAAAAACAGCATATTTCAGGGACACAGTCATGTCAATGTTTATAGCAGAATAATTCACAATAGTTAAATTATGGAACCAACCCACATACAGGTTTTTGTTGAAGATTATCAATTACTTTGGATATCCATCTAGGAGTGGAAGTGCTGGGTTATATGGTCACTTTATGGTTAACTTTTTGAGTACTCCAAACTATTTCCTAAAGTAGCCATACCATTTTACTTTTCTACCAACAATCTGTGAGGATTGTAATTTCTCTATGCCCTCACCATCACTTGTTGTTATTGTTTTTCTTGTGACTTTTAAAATAGCTTTTGTGAAGATTAATTGATACAGTTGAAAGTACACATATTTAATGTACATAATTTGAGTTTGGACATTTATATACACTCTTGAAACCAATATAACCTTCAAGGTAGTAGATGCATCTATCAGTTCTAAAAGTTTCTTCTTTTCCCCCACTTTTTTGTGTGGTAGAAATGCTTAATATGAAATCTACCCTCAACATATAAGTGCACAAAAAAAGTTAACTACAGGCATGATGTACAAAGATCTTCAGAATTACTAATCTTGCATAACTGAAATGCTTGTCAAAAATGAATTATAACAGCAAGGTTATATTTTTCTATTCTGGATTCCATTCTATTCAGATATATGTGTTTGTGTATTTCTACTAGTACTACATTGTTTTGATTATTGTAGCTTTATAGTAAGTTATAAAATTAAGAAATGTGAGTTCTCCAACTATTTTTCAAATTGTTTTGCTTGTTCTGGATCTCTTATAATTCCATATGAATTCGGGATCAGGTTTCAATTTCTGAAAAAAAATATCATATGTTATCTTGATAGGATTATATTAATCCTATAGGTCAATCTGGGGAATATTACTATATTAATAATATTATGTCTCATAATCTATGAACCCTAAATAGGTTATTTTTAACTTATTTAATGTTTCTTAATGAAATTCTTCACCTTTTTGTGTACAGTCTTATAGTTCCTTGACTAATTTATTCCTAAATATTTTATTCTATTTGATGCTATTACTAATGGAATTGTGCCTTGATTTCCTGTTTATTTATTTTTTATTGATCTTTTTAAAAAATAAATGACAGTGGAATGCATTACAATTCTTATTACACATATACAGCACAATATTTTATATCTCTGGTTGTATATAAAGTATATTGACACCAATTTGTGACTTCATACATGTACTTTGGATAATGATGTCTATCACATTCCACCATCCTTGCTAATCCCCTGCCCCCTCCCTTTCCTTCCCACCCCTCTGCCTACCTAGTATTTATCTATTCCTCCCATGCTCCCTTTCCCTGAGTCAGCCTCCTTATATCAGAGAAAACATTTGACATTTTTGGGGGGTGGGGGGTATTGGCTAACTTCACTTAGCATTATCTTCTCCAATGCCATCTATTTACCTGCAAATGCCATGATTTTATTCTCTTTTATTGCTGAGTAACATTCCATTGTGTATATAGGCCACATTTTCTTAATCCATTCATCCACTGAGGGACATCTAGGTTGGCTCCACAGTTTAATTATTGTGAATTGTGCTGCTATAAACATTGATGAGGCTGTGTCTATGTAGTATGCTGTTTTTAAATCTTTTGGGTATAGACCAAGGAGAGAAATAGCTGGATTAAATGGTGGTTCCATTCCCAGATTTCCAAGGAATCTCCATACTGCTTTTCATATTGGCTACACCAATTTGCAGTCCCACTAGCTGTATATGAGTACCTTTTTGCCCACATCCTTGCCAACACTTATTGTTGTTTTCCTTCATAATAGCTTCCATTCTGACTGGAGTGAGATGATATCTTAGAATAGTTTTGATTTGCATTTCTCTAATTGCTAGATATGATGAACATTTTTTCATATATTTGTTGATTGATTGTATATCCTCTTCTGAGAAGTATCTGTTCAGGTCCTTGGCCCATTTGTTGATTAGGTTATTTGTTTATTTGATGCTTAGGTTTTTGAGTTCTTTATATACCCTAGAGATTAGTGCTCTATCTGATGTGTGAGGGATAAAAATTTGCTCCCAGGATGTAGGCTTTCTGTTCATCTCACAGATTGTTTCTTTTGCTGAGAAAAAAACTTTTTAGCTTGATTCCATCCCATTTATTGACTCTTAGTTTTAATTCTTGCTCTATAGGAGTCTTATTAAGGCAATTGGGGTCTAATCCCACATGATGAAGATTAAGGCCTACTTTTTCTTAGACACAGAGTCTCTGGTTTAATTCCTAGGTCCTTGATCCACTTTGATTTGAGTTTTGTGCAAGGTGAGAGATAGGGGTTTAATTTCATTTTGTTGTATATGTATTTCCAGTTTTCCCAGCACCATTTGTTGAAGATGCTATCTTTTCTCCAATGTGTTTTTGGCACCTTTGTCTAATATAAGATAATTGTAATTTTGTGGGTTAGACTCTGTGTCCTCTATTCTGTAACATTGGCCTACCAGTCTGTTTTGGTGTATCAAAATGCAAGTGATTTTGTGTGTATGTGTGTTGACCTTGTGTTCGTTTACCCTGATGATATCTATCTCTCTCTCTCTCTCTCTCTCTCTCTCTCTCTCTCTCTCTCTCTCTTTCTCTCTCTCTCTTTTACAATTCTAATATGTTTTGTGGGAATCTAAGGTCTTATATGCTATAATTGTGCCATCTCTTAGCTTTTCACTATTCCTCAACTGTATGCATGTGTGTATTACTCTAGCCATAATAGATTGTAAATAGAGAAGTTTTACAGCAAAACAAAACAAAATGGAAATGACAAGGTAGTTACAGAGGATGTAGTACCAGAAGTTGCTCATGGGACCAGGTTTCAATTTCAATTTTCAATTTTAATGGGCCCAGGGTCAAGAGACCAGGGATGACAAGGTATAACAAGTGAACTGATAAGTTGTTTAAAAGTGTGGGTCTTGGAGTCAGATTGCCTAGGCTAAAGTCTCCTCCTACTACCTAAAGATTTACAATAGTGTTTTCCATGTATAATATGCTATATGAATATTATTCGTTAATATTACCCAAATATCTGTAGGGATGTAATTTTTTCATTTGGGTAGGAGTCTATCCTGAGGGATAAGCATACAGACCAGAAGCTTGCTGGTTAGTGGAACTTTGACAGTGAGAGATTGACAAGTCCATGATGTTGCCTGTTTATGGCTGAAAGTAAGCTCTAATGGATTTGCTAAGACTTACCTCTTCAGCATTGATCTTTATTGTGTTGCTACATTTTTTCTTTTTTAAAGTTTCTCTAAGACTTTTCCTTTTATTGTTAAAATACAGTCATAGGGGAGATGTTCTAAAGAAGCTTCTCTGCACATGAGGTTAGCAGGATTCAGCAAGAACTCTGTATTATGGGGTAACTGTTAAATAATATTTCTGATGCCTAATTTCAGAGTTTTAAAAACTGAGAAACACTTGGTATGTTTTTCCTCTTTCTCAATAGCATGTAACAGAAACATTTTGAGATCTTTTGTAAGGTTACCTACAAGTTAACTTTTCTTCCCAGGTAGAATAACTCTTAGGTAATATTATGTAAATGTCAAATGCTGTATTGTATTTTCTTAGTTTAAGCATTTCTTTTTCTTACTTACAAAAAGAATAGGCAATGATTTTGGATAAAATTTCTGTCAAATTTTATTTTACTATATTTTAAAGGTATAGAAAATTGGCTATTTGCTTATATCCAGAAGCTATAAATTTGATAGGAATATTTTTTTCAGTGTACTGGGAGTGTCAGCTATTGGAAGAACTTCATTGAAAACATATCATTATACTCAAACAAATCTTGCTTTTTTAAAAAATCAGTTTCCTTAATAATCATAAGCTTGGGTTATTTATATTGGTTCAGTCATTATGTATCATTTATAATTTTTAGGCATAGAGTGAATATAGATTCAAAACTCAAACTAGGGTCTGTCACACTCCAGTTGATGGTATATGTGAAATTAGAAGAGCTAGGTCTGAATTCTTTATGAGAGCTCCTTTTATGATAGGAGGCAACTTTATATAGGTGATAAGATTTTGTATCAAGTTCTTTGCTTTTTAGAGAACTACAAGTGTGCCTTGCCTTGTAATTTTAAAGAGAATTTTCAATGACTATTGAATATAAAAATTAGAATGTAGTTGTTCTATTTAAGATGAATATTTTCCCCCACATAGGGTTTATTGTAAGGTTTCTTTAAACCTTGCCTCCACATTCAACATAATATTTGTTTATAAAATGCAGAACTAATTTAAAGGAGTATTAACACTCTCATCTTAGAATATTGCATTTGTCTTGAGAGCATCTAGTGTGATTTTTACTGACGGTGAAAATTTCAGTTGAATTATTTTTCTTTAGTTATGGGCGAAGAACTGAATGTTTTATGTTTGGGATTTGATAAGAGTTCCTCATCCTTATGTATGTTGAACTTTGGGGCCTGGGAGCCCAAATAACCTAGCTTTGGTGCCTTCTCAAAGGGTAGAGACACGTATCTCTTTTCCCAGTACTTGTACTTAGTAACATGTGCTGGGATGCATCCAGTTTTGTCCCTGAGAAGGGTCAGGGACATAGAGTAGCAATGAGTTTACAAAAATAAAAATTCTTTCAGGAAAGGGGTATCTATACTGGCAACTTGGGGTCACATGAGTTCATTGAGAGGCCTGACTTCAGTGACTGCTTATGTACAAAATTTATCATTTATTACTGAAAATATTCGAATTTTAGCAATGAATATCTTTTAAAATTTTGAAATAGCAGTTAAGTTATCATGGCTAAAACAGCAAATATACTCCTCAAATGTATGTAATATAACATACATTTTATCACATTTATATAAATTAATAATAGTGAATTATAAAATCAAGACTATTGCAAACTATGGAGAGTAAAACTCTTGTTACAGCAAGCTGTATTAGGTGATCAAGAATCTCCCTCTGAGCTCACTTTAGTCAGGTTCCTCTGAATCCTCTTCTCACAGAGTCCTTGCTCCTTGGGCTTCCATTTTAATCTTGGCATCACCCCATTCTAGCATGAATCCCAAGCTTCAGGGTCCTATAAATTCCACTTTTAGGGTATGGGATCTAAACTTTCACAGGGTTTATATTTACTGCCAGGGATGCAATTACTCAGTTTTTTTCCTGTAGTGGAGATGATCCTATCTGATAAATAGTCCTGTCTGGCTGTTGTCGTCATCATCCTGATAGCTCTTATGGGGCACCAGCAACACAGGGAGCCCTCTCTCCTAGGTATCTGGAGTGTGAAATGCCCCGGGCACATTCTTTTTTCATCTATATCAGTCACACTGCTCCAGGCACTTGTTGAGGTTTATAATAGGTGACTGCTGGGTCAGCTGGCAACTTTCTTTATCAGTTCCCAATCTCCTGCCTATCCTTACAGACTTGCAGCACTTATAAATGGTTTCTGCACTGCTCATCCTAGTTCCTGCCAAACTGCCCATCGATTCAGTTATTTTGGTTGCTTTTAATTAAAAAACTTTCTCCACTGACTCTGGATACATTAAGATTTGCCTCCATTTCTATTCCATCGGTTATCCCAAGCCAATTATTTTTCTTTTTCTGCCTCACTTTCCTCTATATTTGTCTCCCCTTTTCCTAGGCAGCAGCACTGATGGCAGTAGCTAGCCAAACTGCGGGGTCTCTAATGGATTATTTCTTATAGTATGCTTGGTTTCTCTGACTTTCTTTGTCTCTGGTTTGTTTTACAGTTCAGTATTGAATTCCAGGAGTTCCCTTAGTTACCCACCTCATTGAGAAGTGGTCTTCCCATTTTTTAAGTCGGGTGCTAAGGGACTGCTGGGAAGTGTGGCCTTCCTCTATTCTATCATCTTTCCTTTTCTCTATTCACTGACCTTCACCATGCTCCTTAGTTATAGCTCCCCATTTGTCCTTGTTGTATTTGGAATAAGATTGTGTGTACTAAACTCCTTTTCCCCCCATATTGCTGTAGTTCCTGAATAAAATCCTTAATTATTGTCCATTTCTATTCTTTGACATAGATAAGCTTGAGAATAACTCAATATGTATTTGCCAAACATCATTCATTTTGTCCTTGATCCGCAGAATTAAGTTTTATTAGTCAGCCAATCTGAATCCTGGCCTTGTCACATTGCACTTACAGGGCTGTATTTGCTTTTGATGACGCTCATGGTACATGCATTAAATATTAGGGAAGGAAGGGATTTGTATTCAAGAAAGAAGATAATCTAGTTCCTTGAATAAACAGTGTTTAGAAATTGGTAAATAAACTAAAGATATTGCTTAAAATAGGTGATGTCAAATCCTAGCAAGTTTGGATGTGCTCTCTATTCATCTGCTTCCTGTCCCCTGGGTTTGACTCAAACCGAGGACCTAGCTAGTCACAGAGCTGTCACAGAGCTGCATCTACCTTAAGAGAGAACAGAAAGCCAGGGGAGGTCAGCAAAAGTCACAAATTGTCCCAGCTCAAAACTGGATAAACAGATGTTCAAGTGCCCTTCTGTTTCTCTGGCTGAATTTAGATCAGGGTCCATGCTGATATAGTACTAAAAATTCTCAGCACAAAATATTTATTTCCAGGAAGGAAAGTTTAAAAATCCAACTGTAGAATGTTTCTGCCATAACAAGAATATTCCTGCTTGGAGGTTGACTAGTGGAATCAGAGGAGCAAAGGACTTAGGGCCTGTGGTCTTTAAGACCAGTTATGTTACCCATAAGCTACCAGAATATAATTCATATATGTACTCTGTGCCTTGATTTACTCATCTACAGTAAGGGCACAAAGTGAAAGGCACCCAGAAAAGTGCTTTTTATTATGCATTCAGCTGATGTGGTTGAGTATATTCTGTGGGGCTCACATGAAGATGGCACTGTGAAACACAGTGTAGCTTATAGTCTGATTGCAAACAGGAAAAAATGAATAAAGGTACAAATAAGTAGCATAATCATTATTTTTTTAAGTAGCTGTAAATCAAAAAGGCAATAACATAGGATCTTAACATAGTAAGTAGAATTCCCCTTCATTAGGTAAGATGGTCGGGCTAATCATGCTCTGAAATTGAGACCTAAGAGATTAGGAATAGCCTTTCACCCTTAACCTCTTGCCTTCAGACTTTTAGGGCATAGGTATCCTAGACTAGGGAAACAATATTCAGACTTTGCCAGGAAGTGAAGGCATTGGGGTCAGATTAGGAACCACCTTGAAGGTTATGAAAAGGAATTTTGGATTTTTACATGAAGTTGGTGGAGAGCAGATTCACATATTGCTTACACTAAACCTATAGTAATTATTATTCCAATTGTATGAGATTTCACTCATATTTTATAGAAGTAAAGTTGGGGATAATTGTAGAGAATGCACACTAACACACATACACCTGATTAAAATTTTATCAAAGAGCCATTGTCTCATTGATGTTTTTGACCACAACTTAGTTAATCAGCTGTTTTCTTCAATTAAAACATAAACTAGTAAGTCACAAAATAGTGCCTCTGTAGAGGTTATTTAAATTTTATAACTTATCTACCAGCCTTTCATCCACTTATTTAAGACAAAAGGGACCCTTTTAAAATATTGTTTATATCTACTTGGGGAAATGCAATGGTTATTGAAGTTGAAGTGCAATTAGGTTAATCTCTCTTTAGATAATACATGTATAATTGAAAGTTTCCAATTCTAAAGCAAAAAGTAACTATGCACTCACAATATAAAAATACCAAAATCAGGTTTAACAATTAATATAGGAACTAATGAAACAGAATGTTAGAGAAAGTAGGCATATTACACACACACACACACACACACACACACACACACACACAAACAAATACAGTTTTCAGAAGTTGCCAAACCATTTTTTTTCCATCCATATTTTTATTGGCTACATGTAAATTTGTGGCTTTCAATCTTCAGTATGGTTCAAAGATTGAAGGATAGATCCAGTCCTTTTTTCTGTATCAGTCAGCCAATTTGAATTGGAATACCATAGAAATACTTTGATTTCAAACCCTTGTGATGTTCTCTGTAAAAACAGTTTGTTGTATGTGACTCTGAAAAGTGGGGGAAGGGACAGATAAGACAGTGTATTTAGAGAAAATTGCAATATAAATATAGATTAAAAAGTCTTGTTAAATTCACAACATTCATTTATAGTTTCCTAAATAGCAAGATTTTTCAAACAATTTTCAGCATTAAGACTATAAGGCTAACCAAGTTTGAATAATTAAAAAAAAATTCCAGCAAGAAGTTTTGGCTTTGTGAAAGCATGTGTGTTGCCTATACCAATTTCTACATTTCATAATTAGCATGGGAAAAAAAAGAGTGGAGGGCTACATTGACCAAACAACAAGGAACTACATCTGAGAAGTACCCCAGGATAAGAAAATTTCCCAAAGACTTCCACTCAGAAAGGGAGTTAGTTATGTTTCTTTTTAAAGAGTCATTTAAGGCTGAGGTGTTGCAAAATTTGCCTTTTCCACATTGTTTCATTTCAAGGACCTGACTTTGAGATCAGGGTCATAGAATGAAAATTTGCAAAACTTGGCATCAGGCTGCTGTGAGAATGTGGAAAAAAAAATTGCTTTACTGGAGTAACCTATCAGGAAAATTTATTCACATTTGACCCTTCCACAGTGCGGGAACCTTGGGAATTTAATTGTGACTCTTTTGTTAATCACTAGTGTCTCCTTGGCTTTGTTCCTTTACTCTTCAGTACTTTAAGTGTTGCCAATGGGGAATTACCAAGCAAAATACACATTGAGCCAGAATGTGCTTCTGACATGCAGTGCTTTCAAATAAAAGATCACTTTCAACAAAGGTCTCTAACTGTAGTAATGAAGCTGCAGGCAGTGACCTTTCTAAACCCTAAATCTGATTATGTTAGTTCCCTATTTAAAACTCATTGAGAGCTTCCAACAGCAAGTCCAATGATGTCCAGACTTCTTAGCATTTTTATGAGGACTTGTGTGGCCCTGCCTACCTTCCCAACTCCTCTCTTACCCTTCAAACCTGGAGCTCTTCCTCCCCAAAGCACCAATTTTCCTTCTTTTCTAGTACGTACTTGTCTCAGCTCTCCCAGCCTCTTCACATTTGATACTCTTCCTTCTCCATGCCTGGATTATTTCCACGTTTGTCCAGGATATAGGTTTCATGTACCTTTCTACATGAATAATTATTTTTGAATTTTATTTCTAATATGTTTTGCCTCTTCTATCAAATCTTAGTGTTTATCGCTCAGAGACAGGCAGAACGTCCAAATTTTAATCTGTAAAATTTTCCTTCTGAGTGAATTCTTGTCAGCTACTAGATGTGTCTTTTGGGCTTTGTCGAATTTCTTGAAATAATATCATTTGATAGCTTCATAAAAAGTCAGCAATCTGACATTTTACTTCCTTATCTAACATCCATCAAAAGGACTTCCTCAGGATTTAACAAGCTAGGTTCTCTTTGGCAATGCCTGCTCTCAGACTTGATGCAACTACATCACACACAAGGAATAGTACACCAAACTCTATTTCCTTGAAGGACCAAATTATAGTGGCACAAAATCCTACTGCCCTTGCTGTCTGAAAAAAAAAATCATCCACTTCAAACTATTCCAAGTTGGTTATGACTATCCCCAAAGGATTTTCTGTCTAGGATGAATTCAGAAAACTAGATTTTATTTTTTTTACTTTGTTTCATCTCTCACTTGTTAGAGTGAAACCAGTTGAAGCTTCTCTGGTTCCCCTGTCTGACAAAGCCAGTGTTCATTCTGAGTTGCTGATTCCAGATGCTCCCAAACTTCCGTCCTCAGAGTACAGAAGTACTGTTTAATTTCAGTAGAAATAAGCAGAACAGGCAAAAATACTTCCCCTCCAAGGCTATGCTTGTTGTATCAAATGGATCTGTATAAAAAGTCTTTCCAAGAACCTTCTCCCTGCTTCTGGCCATCATTCTTTGCCCTTTATAAAAGCTTATGCATCCTTTCCCAGAAAATACTGCTGCTATCACTCCAAGAAATCCCTCTCTTCTAAACACAGGAAGTCTAACCCATTCTCTTGATAAAAGCAAGTTTATATTTTTCACTGAGACTCTATTCACTCTCCCTTTGTCTCTTTCCATCCAACTGAATTTCTTTCTTTCCAAGTAACATATCATACACTGTTATACCAACCATGTGGGTAACCACATATTGTGTGAAGTATAGAGGAAGAGGGATGTGGGGTTTTCACACCAAATATATGTGATTTCTTTCATGTATACAGTGTGTTGAAACACATCTGTTGCACACTAACAAAGTACTGCAGAGATTTAAAAGTTAAGTACAATTATATTCTGTATTTGCAAATTTGCCTACTAAGTTGAATTTATTTGTAACCTCAAATCCACACTCTCAGTGCTTTCACAATTATTTCCATTCATGTACAGAGTGGCAGAAAAAAATTGGTTACCAGATGTGAGCATTGCCAGCGGAGGTCAAACAAGTCAACACACTGCCTTCTTGTTTCAGCTGTTGTGCTTTAAGCAAGTGTCCTTTCTGTGATCTCTTTAGTAGCACATTTTTATGTTTGTTTTTTTTTTTAAGTCACTTTCTAAATCTACTTCAGTTGAGGTAATTAATGTTGACAGTCTGGGATGTAGCTTTCCATGTATTTCTCTATGTTTTTATAGGGACATTCCATAATTTATGATAATGATGTACATTCATTTGGAAGTCACTGTCCTTAAACATATTTGCAATCTCATCTATTGGTTCTTTCATTGCTATGACAGTTTCACAAGTGCATGATAGTTTCATAAACTCTGTAGCTGTCATATCATTTGCACTCAAGCTTCACAGTCAGCTGGCTTCTAGTTCAGCTAATGGGAAGTAGTGACAGGTAAGAGAACTGGAGGAGAGAGAAGTATTCTTCCTCACTCTCTTCCTCCTGTGCTGTGCTTTTGCCCGTAGTCACACCCTTCTACTACCCTGTGTAGAGCCCTTCTTCCTGTGTGGTCCAGTTTCCCCCGACCTAAACCTAAAACTCTTTCTGCCTCTTGTTCCTATAGGCTTAGTGGTAGTAGTGGTTATTGTTAACTATTAGTCTCTGGGAGAGTAAACCTAATAGATCTTAGGTTATGGTAACTGACCTAAGATCAATAATTAGGCAAAGCACATTTTGATAGATTGGGAATCACCTCTTTCCTTCTTTTTCAATGTCGGTGGGGTCATTTTGTAACAGTTAAATTGTGAACTTTTTGAGGATAATAATGACTTATGTATTTAATTCTCTCCATATCTCTCACTGATGAATACAGTCGATATTTAATTTCTATAGTATTATATAGCAAAAATTTCTAAAAGAAAATATGTTGATGTAATGCTGGCAGTGAATACTTCTTAAGCCCAGCATACTAACTGTGGGGACTAAAAAGGATAGTGCATACAATATCTCATTTTTTCTGAGTATACAGGTTGCAGAATCACATTGGTCATGCATTCACATATATACACACAGTAATAATAGTGTCTGTTTCAATGTATGATATGTCAAGGTCATTGTATTGTCATGTGTAACTAATTAAAACAAATAAAAAAGAAAAAAAAATAATTGACAAATAATAGGAAAAAAAATAAAAAGGATAATGGAAACTCCCCAGGGAAAATGGAAGACACCATTGTTTCTGACTTGAATTGGATGGATAGAGAACTAGCTGGTGAGAGTAAAAGTTTTCTTCCTACCTGTAGCTTATGGCCTAAGGCCTGGCCCTCTCTCAGATCTTCACAGGTAAACAGGCAAACAAGGAACAGTGCATCTGGAGAGTCCTAAATGACTGGCAGGAGGGCAGGAAAGAGAGTCCTTGAACTTCCTAAGTGAAGGTGGGTGGTGTGCTGGCTTAGGGTGGTGAGTACAGTGTAGCATGAGAGCTGTCTAGACAAAGCCTGCGACTGCCTCTGAGTCACATTCATCTTCCCTGATGCCCAGACACCAGCTCTTTACAGGTTATGTGTACCCAAGGCAGTTTCTATCCAGGGTAAGGACTTTACTGTGACCTTCTTATCCTGAGCCTAGAAAAAACAGCAGCAGCTATGTGGCAGGGCTCTGAATCTCCTGGGAGGGGCTGTCATCACAGTGAGGAGGAAGCTAGTAAGAGCAGGAAGAGAAAGAAGGGAGCAGTCTTCCAAGGATTTTTCTTACTTTTAATCATTTTGAACCAGGAGAAGGAATTTGAAGACAGTGGTTCATTAGAGATGCATTTTGCTTTTGATCTGCACGCTGCCTCTATTCCAATTCAAAGGGTTCTCTGGAAACTACTTGTGGAAATTATTTGCTCATTAATTAAACTGTTGACTATGTTAGGATAATCCAGATGGGCATATATATTAGACAAAACTCTTTTAGTGACATGCTGCAGAAATCCAATTAAAACCCAAAGTTGTGATTTATTAGGGCTCCTTAAACTTCACATGGCTCAAGTAATGTCAGAGTTCTCTCTTCCTTATTCCATGTCTTGACCCAATATTTCTGCTGACAGTAACATTATTCTGAAGAAAGATTTTTCCAGTTTTCTGGAAAAGACAGTTGTTGGCTGCTTTAAGTCTTTATAGTCCACAGTTAGGACAGAGGCTGGCAATTGGGATAGATGAAGAGATTTTTTTGATAGTTGGCTGCAAAGCCCCAAAGAGAACCATGAAAAGCCTTATATCATATGCCCAATTCTGAGTTTATCTCTGTGGCTGAGGGGTTATACTACATTGAATAATCACATCTGGATCCCATCTTCACCTCACATAAAATTCTGAAGGAAAAAATATCTTATATCCAAAGGAACAGGTAATGTGCGATTTAATGACATATGTATTTGAAGCTAGAAAGATATCCAAATAATAATACTTATAATAGTAATTTCCTAGGAATTACTTCTGAAGTAGTTCTGAAATTTCCTTTGCTTATCTTTAAAATTAGACAGTTTTATCTCCAAAGGATTAGTTTAAATGTAAATTGCATGAAATTAAAACTATGTTCTCTGAAAGTGCCTTTTACCCTCTATTTATTTTTGTATTCTCTTATGTATTTATTTCTTTACTTTCAATTGGCAGATAATTGTGTTTATGAGGTACAAACTGATGTTTTGATCTATATGTACTCCGTATACAAACTCAGCCAAACTAAACAACATATTTATCACTTTACCAACATTATTATTATTATTATTATGGTGAACATGTTAAAAATATATTCTTACAGCAGTTTTTGAAATAGCAATACATTACATTCTGTCACCATGATTGCAAGAGATCACTTTTTCCTTTAATCTACCTGAAACTAAATAGTCTTCAGTCAACATCCTTTATAACCCATTATACCCCCTCTTCTCCAGCCTCTGGTAACCACTTTTCACTGTTTCTATGAGATGGATTTTTTCAGATTTCACATGTAAGGAGGACTATTTGCTTTCTGTTTCTGGCTTATTTCACTTAGCATGATGTGCTCCAGGTATATCCATGTAATCACAAATGACAGCATTTCCCTTCTTTTAAACTGTATATATAGTACTCCATTGTGTATATACCTCACATTTTCTTTATCCATTCTTTTCTTCCATATCTTAGCTATTGTGAATAATGCTCCAATAAATGTGTGAGTGCAGATATATCTTTGACATGACAACTTCAATTACTTGGGGTATATTTCCAGAAATGGGATTGCTGGACCATAAGTTTTTCAAATTGTCTATATTAATTTACATTCCCGCCAATAGTGTACAAAGGTTCCTTGTCCAATGTCCTCATCAATACTTGTTATCTTATGCCTTTTTTGATAATATTTATTCTAATAGATGTGCAGTGATACCCTCTTGTGGTTTAAAATTTCATGTCCTTGATAATCAGAGATGTTGAGTATTTTTTCCCCATTGATCTACTGGTGATTCATGTCTATTTTGAGAAACATGGGTTCAGATACTTTCCTATTTTTAAACTAGATTATTTATTTTCTTGCTATTGCATTGTTTGAGTTTTGTATATGTTATAGATACATCAGCTGTATGTATGGATTACAAATACTTTGTTCTAATCCATACTTTGTCTTTATTTTGTTGATTCTTTGCTACACAGAAGCTTTGAAGTTTGATGCAACTCATTTGTTTATGTTTGCTATTGCTGTGTATGATTTTAGAATCTTAGCTAAGAAATCATTGCTCACGCCAATGTTTTAAGCTTCCCTCCTGTGTTTTCTCTTAGCAGTTTTGCAGTTTTAGGTCTTATATTTGAGTCTTTCATCCATTTTGAGTTGATTTTTTTATATATGGTATATATTTTATATAAGGCTCCAATTTCATTTTTTGCATGTAATTTCCCCAACATTGTTTATTAAGGAGTCTGCCATTTTCCAACTGTGTGTTTTTAGCAACTTTGTTGAAAATCAGTTTACCATAAATTTATTTCTAGGCTTTATATCTGTTCTATTTGATGATGTCTCTTTTTTTCCATGCCAGAATTATTCTACTTTGATTATAATAGCTTCATAATATGTTTTGAAATCAGGGAGTACTACCCTTTAAGTTTTGTTCTTTTGGCTTAATATCATGTTGACTATTCAGGATTTTTCCTGGTCTCATACAAATTCTATGAGAGTATATTTTTTTATTTTTGTGTGAAATGACATTGGGATTTAGATAAGAATTGCATTGAATATGTAGATTGCTGTATGTGGCAGAGGTATTTTTGCAATATTAATTCTTCAAACTGTGAGCATGGGCTCTCTTTTTATTTATTTATGTCTTCTTGAGTTTTTTCTTCCTTCAACGTTTTATACTTTTAAGTGTAAAAGGTCTTTTACCTCCTTAGTTAATTTATTCCTAAGTATTTTATTTTTATGCTACTGTAATGAGATTGTTTTCTGTTGAGATGATCATTTGTTTTTTATCCTTCATTTGTTAATATGTTGTATCACATTCATTGATGTACCTATGTTGAGCCATCCTTGCATCCTCAGGATAAATCCACGCTGATCATGGAGAATTATTCTCTCAATATCATGTTGGATACAGTTTGCGAGCCTTTTGTGGAGGATTTTTGTACCTATGTTCATAAGAAATATTGGCCTGTAGTTTTCTTTTCTTGTAGTGTCTTTGGTGTTAGGGTAATTTTGGCTTCAAAAATGAGTTTTGAAGTATTCCTCATCTTAAATTTTTTGGACAGAGTTGGAAAAGGATTGATGTTCTTTGAATGTTTTGTAGGATTCATCAGTAAGCCATTATTCCTGGGCCTTTGAGGGGAGAGAGTTTTTGATTATGGATTCGATTTCTTAGTCAT
This sequence comes from Ictidomys tridecemlineatus, assembly GCF_052094955.1. Taxonomy (NCBI): domain Eukaryota; kingdom Metazoa; phylum Chordata; class Mammalia; order Rodentia; family Sciuridae; genus Ictidomys; species Ictidomys tridecemlineatus. The sequence continues at coordinate 204,057,470 of NC_135478.1, forward strand.
TATTGTTCTCTTCAGAATTTCTATTTCACCATGTGTGGTGGAAGATGGAGTAGAATGTTTTATGAAGTAGATGTTCCAAAATCCTGTGCTTTAGTATTTCTGCCTTCTGTCTTTTTACTGGACCTGAGAAATTACTCTAATTATTGAAAGCTCTTTAGGTCTTTCCATCTTCCCCTTCCAGATATTCTTATATAACCCTATACATACATATAAACATGCGTACATACTTCTCTGAAGCACCAGTTAATAAAAATTCACTAAGTCAAAGCAATAGACTTCTTAGTATTGGTTTTTGAACACATTTTCATAATTGTCATAGGAAATTGTCATTGTGTGAAATGACATTGGGATTTAGATAATTACTAAATTACTTTTAGAAGTAGACTACCATAATGATAATTCTAGTGGTAGTACAGATAATGCATTTTATAATATCGATCCAACTTTAGAGCCTTATGTTTATTTTTTTGCAACTTATTGTCTTATAAACCCTGGAGCTAAAGTAACACTTATTATTATTTTCATTAACTGAAGACACAATAATGAAAATATTCCTCCCACGAGTCTTTTGAAGGTTTTCTTTTCTTAAATAGGGATTTAAGAAAATCCCCATTTGCTTGTTTGTTTCTGTACCTTTTTTTCTCGAATGTTCATGGATAAATGTCCAGTGTGTGTGTGTGTGTGTGTGTGTGTGTGTGTGTGTGTGTGTATGTGTGTATGTGTGCCTTTGAAACCTAATACCTTTGGAAATGGAAATGAGTTTCACCATCTCAAAAGGGACCTTTAAAGAATATGGGCTACAAATTGTGTAGCAAATTCACTTTCAGATAATTCCTCAAAGATATCTGGGCCTGAAGAATGCTTCAAAGGAAATTTGGAAAAGATAAGATGTTGTTTTTATACAAACCCTTGATCCCTTTTTCACTTTCTTTGGCCTCTAACTGTAGCTAAAGGGGCCTCGGAGTAATAAAATCAGAGACTTTATCTTGACCATTCTCCAGTGTTTTGGAATTACATTTTAAACTATATCAAAAAAGTCCTATCCCTGTAATTTTTTCAATATTATATTAGGATTTTAGTCTGCTTTTTCTTGCTGTGACTTTAGGATCTGACCAGAACAACTATAGATAATGACTAAAATACACCATCCAACCTTCAACTATAGAGGAGGAAAAGTTTATTCAAGGGCTCATGGTTTCAGAGGTCTTAGTCCACACAAGGGTGGCTCCATTTTTCAGGGCTTAAGGTGAAGCTGAACATCATGGTGGGACAGTGTAGTGGAGGGGAGCAGCTCATATCATAGTGATCAAGAAGCAGAGAGAGAGAGACTCCACTCTCCAGATAGAAATATATACACCAAAGACACACCCTAATTCCCACCTCCTCCAGCCACACCCTACTACTTCAGTTACTACTCAGTTAATCCCTATCAGGGGGATTATTTCACTTATTGGGTTAAGACTCTTATAACCCAATCATTTTTCCTCTGAACCTTCTTGCATTGTCTCACATGTGAGCTTTTGGGGGACACTTCACATCCAAACCATAACAATTAGATTCACAGATTATTCTTCTCATCTTAATTTATCAGTATTTTATGTAGCAACTCATTCATGTTTAAGAAATTACTGTTCACTATTCCTGTACCAAGTAGTAATAGGCCTTTAGATAGATGACTAAAATACACCCTCCAACCGCCAAGGAAGTTCATGTTTGGGGAGGACGTTCACAGTCCCAGTATAGTGAAGGGAAAGCCAATTCACCTGCTGATTTGAAAGGACTTTAAAAACCCACATAATCTTAGTGGGCAGTGTTAAAAATGATCACCATAGTGTGTGTCCCTTAGTTTTTCATGGGAGGAATTTTTCAGATAAAAAAAACTAAAAACCAAACAAGCAGCTTATTTCTGATTTGGATTAAAACCTGGGACATCTGTATAGATCAAACCAGTCAGATAATCACTAATTCCTTATCCCTTCCCTTTTTGCTTTGTGTAATAGCCAAAGACAGTTTGTAGGCTGATCAGAGACATTTATTATAGGTTTGTACTAAGATGCTTGTGCTGCATTGCACATCAAAGTTAGGTCAGAGTGTTCAATAAATTGATTTTTCTGTCCCTTCTATTTCTCATTCTAGTATTCTGCCATAACTGAATGCCTGTAGCTTCCGTTCTGTTGTGGGAAATCAGGTACCTTGAGTGAAAGCGGCAAGCTTTTGAAGTTTCAAGAAATGGGTTGTGTTGATTCTTCTTTGTTCAGTTAGAGAGGAGGATGTGTCTGGTTCATCTAATTTAGACACTTGAAAGTCAAATCCCTGTTCTACTTTTCAAAACCATCTGGGTTTCTTTTTATTCTCCAAACCTGGGAGCCCTAGTGAAATCAATGGGGTTGGTAGGAAATATCCGAAGAGGTGAGGTTAGCTTGTTGTTTGCAAGACATTTTTCTTAGATCCAGGCAAAAGAATATCAGATTTTTCAGCTGATATTTTTATGGGTATAAAGAAAGATATTTTGAGGGCTTCTATAGTATGACTAGGATTTACTAAGTGTTAAAAATATGCTTTTAAAATTATGTAAAATTTAATACTTGAAATTAAGTATTTCTTTTAGTTTTACTGGATTATTAGAATTAAATAAATAAATTATTCAAGACCTTATTTCTGTTGTCTTATATAAAAGAGATAATTTGGGGACAAAACGTTGATACACAACTTTTCTTTTAATTTAAAAACAAGGAGATATATTGGAAGCTCACATTGGCAAATTGAAGGCTCAAAAACTGTTAGATTAATGGTGTTAGTCCAAATTAAAATTTGAGCTTGTTATAGTGAAAAGAAATATAGCTTCATAAGGGTCAATGTATTGGGCAAAGTTATGGTATAAATAAGACTCAGGTGCTCTCAATTTAACCTCTAACTCTTGATGTTTATTCTACACCTGTATAACAATTTTACATTCAATGATATAAAAGTATTTTTAGACACTGAACAGGTAAATTCTATTGACCAAATATAAAGACAAAGCATTCATTTACTAAAGAGCAAGAAGAGCAAGATGATTCTCATTAACTGTTTTGAAAAATTCCCTTAAGAAAACAAATAGTTATCTAATGTGTGTTATTATTTCCTATTTATGATGCCCAAATGAATCTCAGATATGTTGATATGGTTGATGTAAAATAGACGGTTAGTTTTCTATCATATTTATTGATCACTCAGAAGATTTACTGTGGAATAATGGAGTCAAAACTTTATGGCCCTTAATTTGCAAAGGTCCACTTCATTTTCATTTCATATCTGATCTTGCATTTATTTAAAAAAATAGGGCTCTTTAGTGTTAATAAATTTTAGGCACAAGACCTGAACTAACCTATGACAAGTATAAATCAGTAGTTTTCTGTGTATGTCCCTTGACCAAAAGCATCAGCATATGACCTGAGAACTTGTTAAAAAGGCAAGTTCTTGGGCTCTAACTCTGAAAGACTAAATCAGAAACTCACATGTGACAGGAGGAAAGTGAGCAGCTACAAATCTCAATTTTAACAAGCCCTTTAGGTGATTTAGATTCAGGCTAGGAATAGAAAATAGTGGGAAATAAAATTTGCATGGATTTCTCAGTGCTCCTGTAAAAACAACAAAAATCCTAGATATTGGAGATTTGTATGTGTGCGTGAGTGTGTATAAAACAAGGAGTGTTTACATTCCTTTCCCTCAGAAATATTGTACCTTCATATACCATAAGAATTAGATTCCTAGCCATTTATCTAGTTAATTTCTCTGATCTCAAATGATAATAAACGTTTTATATTTCTAAGCAGGTTATGTGATTACAGAGACTAGGCCTCTCCGATGGATTCTTAGGCTACGTGGGAGACTGCAGACTGGACAGCTATCTCCATAGGCTCACTAAACATGAAACCCATTGGGGGTATCTAGCTTCTGGAAAGATTTTATTTACCTACTAAAGGGACTGTAGTAAAAGCTCAGCTTCATTATGTTTCTGAGGAAGCACATTCTGGAGCAGAAAGGAATTGCTGTCTCCTTCCCCTTTTATGCAAAGAAAAATACTTTTTTCTTACCTTTCACTTATGAAACATCCATTTGGGTCACACAAGTGACCCGATTTTCAATTTTCAAGTCGCCCTTACCATCATCCAATGGGCTTATGAATAAAGTGGCATGGTGGCAGGAACAGAGGTCATGAATGGCCTTAGCCACATGAACTTTAACTCACCAAGGTAGACGTGGCTGTGGGTGCTGCTGAGTGCTGAATCTGCCAGTAGCAGAGACCATCACTGAGTCCTCAGCTTGGCACTATTCCTCAAAGCAGTCGGCCAGCTACTCCTCACAGATGGGTTTCATTGGACTGCTTACATCACTGGAGGGGCTACATGTTGTTTTTATTGGAATAGACACTTACTCTGAAGATGAAGTTGCCTTCCTTTGCACACCATGCTCCTGCCAGAACCACCATCTGTGTTCTTACAGAGTGCATTGCCCATTATCAGGGTGTTCCACACAGCATTTCTTTTGATCAAGGGACTCACGTCATAGAAAAAAGCATGGCAGCAGGCCCATGGTCTTACCATGTTCCCCATCATCCTGAAAAAGCTTGCTTGATAGCACAGTCTTTTGAAGATCCAGTTATAGTTGGATTACGTTATCTCGAAGGCTTTGGGTAAAGTTCTCTAGAAGGCTATATGTATTCTGAACCAACATCCAAAATATGGTGTGGTTTCTCCCCTAGCTAGGATTCACTGGTCCAAGAGTCCAGGAATGAGAGTGGAACCATTCACTCTTACTTTGAATGACCCATTGGCAAAATTTTTGGGCTCTTCAGGCCTAGAAGTCTTAGTTCAAAGGGAGGAATTCTTCTGTTTGGAGATATAATAATGATTCCATTGAATTATCTTCAATCTGAGTGGGCATCATCCAATCTGTTAAGGATCATAATAGAATAAAAAGACGGAGAGAAGAATTTCCCCTTTCCCAACTGTTTGAGCAGGGATATTGGTCTTCTTTTGCCTTCGAATTCATTTTCACACCATCAACCTTCTTTTTTCTCTCTTTCTCTGGAGAACCCTGACTCAAATATTTCACTGGGTAGGTATTTATGGAGGTTTTGTACACTCTTTCTCTCTCTCCTTCTCCCTCCCCAATACCACTTACTGTTTCACAAAACTTTTACTATTTTGGGAGTTGCAAAAAAATAAAGATGAGACATAGCTTCCCTTCATTGGGATCTTTTCAAGATCAGAAGCCCTTAATTCTCAAGTTTCTCATTCAATACCAAAGCTCTGCTATCTATCTTTGATCTCAGAGCCAAATAACCTCCTCTGCTCAATATGCTTAATTATAGCGGCAAAGTCCCTTTAACATGTAACATATTCACAGGTTTCAAGGATTAGGAAGTAGACGTGTTTGGAAGAAGTATTATTCTCCTTATCATAGGGATTTTAGGGATATTAAACTCTGTACTCCAATTCCTAGGCAAAATAAATGGTACTTTCCATATGATTCTCTTCATCTAAGATCTACCAAACATAGTACTTTAACTTGACCTTTTCTTCTCCCTTCAATGTGAAATAAAGAGAAGATAACTTGAAGTCCTTTCTAGCTCTGGCCTCATAAATGTTTGAGAGCTAATATGTTCACCAAAGTTATATTCAACAATATTTTTAGAGACCTTTCTATTTAAAGTCACAGTCATAAAAAGCAGAATACCTCTAGTGTACAGTTGGCATCATTGAACAGAACATACCTTAAATCTTAGTCGGAAGCATCTATAATTGGCTACTTTATGGTTAAAATTTCTATGAAAACTTTAGTAAGAACTGTCTCCTATAGGCATAACTAAAAATGTTCAAATGATTGATCCCTCCCAGAAATAAAAAGGCAAACCAGATCTCAAAATATAGTCTATGTACCTCTAGAATGTGGGAATAGTTCAGGAGCATTCTATAGCACATGTATTTTTTCCTACTGTTGAGCACTTGAGATCAGGTCTTTAGATCTTGCACTGGGAAAACTCTGCTGATAAATGTTTATTATAGGAATAGAGCTCTATTATAAACTGGACTTAAGTTTTCTGGGAAGCACACCCTATCTGTAGACTCCACTCAAGGAATTCATAATCACAGAAAGTTCTAGAGATGAAGAGACTTGACACCATGTATAATTTGATCTCATCATTATTATAGTTGAAGAAAATGTGATACAAGGAAGTTAAGGAACTTTCCAAAAATCTTGTAAGAAATAACTACTGTTATTTCTAGTGTTGGTTTTCTTACCTTTTGAAAAAAATTCCAAGCTTCAGGAAGGTATAATTGACAAAGAAAATGTATATATTTAAGGTATATAATATTATGATTTGGTATAAATATATGTGATAAAATAATTGTCACAATAAAATTAGCACATCTATCATCTCACATAGTTACACACTCTCTCTCCCTCTTTCTCTCTTTCGGTGTATGTGTGGGTGTGGTGAGAAAGACCACCAAATTTCAAATTTCAGCAAATTTCGAGTATACCATATACTATTATTAACTATAATCACCATGTTGTACAATAGATTCCCAGAACTTATTTCTCATAACTGAAAATTAATACTGACCAATATCTCCCCATTTCTGCCCCTTCTCAGCCCCTGGCTACCAGAATTTTAGCCTCTGTTTCTGGGAGTATAACTTTTTAGATTCCATATATAAGTGAGATTATAATCTTTACTATCTTTATCATGTTTTTCACAAGTGAGTTTCCTACCCTGTGTTTCGGGTTAGCAATGCTGAAATCTGAAGGACTGCCATTGGTAAGGCTTCCTGTTTTTCTTTTGAAAGCCTATTCTAGAATTTCTAATCTCAGGTGTTACTATTGCTTAATATTTCTAAGGACCAAAATATTCTCATTTTGAAATGGTGAGATTTATCATAGTTTTGTAAGGATTCTTGTGGGAGTATGTAAAACTAGAACAGGAGTTCAATAAATAGATTAGAATAAATAGAAAGGTTATAGAACTGTGAACAAAGAAGTAGATAAGCATGATTTTATAATTCTCTTAAATTTTTAAATGTCATATTGTGTATCTGTAAGAGGGAAAAGGCTTAAATAATACAGACACATGATTTTATAAAATGACTGACAATAATACTATTTAAGATCCATTTTTTAGTTCCTCCATCAATTGTAAGCCTTTTAGATGGTATTTTGTGTTTTAAAATAATTTTAGTTCTGAACATATCAGAAGCATGAACTAGCAAGGGGAATGAAATAAGATGGACCCAAGATCCTCAAATTCTCCAAACATAAAAATAATATATAAGCTAAAAGGGTGAAAGTTGCATATAGCCAAAGTTCTATATGCTATAGTGCACCTTGCTGCAGTAGGAAATATTATTCCCTTTGCTATAGAGTTTAGAAAGTAAACAATAGCAGATTTTTAAACCAAGTGGTATAAATATAATATGGTCCAAGAACTGTACATGAAATCAAGATAAAAGCAGTGAAAGAAGGAGCCACTCATTTTTCTCTATTCTAATTATCTTCGTTTCAGTGGATTAGAAAATGGTAAATGTAGAAGTCAAGTCGAAGATGGTCCTGAGCTCTATCGCCTGCCAAGTTAAGTCTGATAAATGGCAAGTGTGTATAATTAATACTGTCATTTTTCCCTAGACCAAAGGGCGACTGCAGTAACTATAGATTGTAATTGTCATCGTTGTCACATAAAATGTGCTATTATTAAGTTCAGGCTGAATTTTATTGCTGGGAATGCTCATAAATTGAGCGGTCAGTCATTTAAATTACCAAGTAGAAAGCTTTGTGGCTTGCTCTAAAACTACTTTCTAAGACAATGTATTTGACTTTGGACCTCCAAAAACTAATTGCATTTTTTGAACAGACGTTAGACAGACTGTAACCTATAAGTGAGGGTATTCTGACAGACATGCCATGTATGCTTGTGAATGTTCATAGGAATCTTACATTTTTATTTCCAATATTTCTGGCATAGGGGAAAGAGAGGAGTAGGGAGTAGGTATGAAATGACATATGAGTGGGAGAGATCATTTTGAAAACATGCTTATTGCTTTTTTGAAAGATGCCTACTTTCCAGAATGTGATGTTGATGAAAAATTAAAGAGTGAAGGATGAAGATTATGATGGATTTGTTGTTACTGTCTTAGAGAATGATTGTGGGTGAGAAATTTGATTGGCAAGAGAAGAGAAATCAGATAACAATATATTAAAAAGGCTAAGTGACTAGTAGAATATCTGATGATTGCATTTATTATTCAGTTTCTTTGTATATTTTAAAGTGCTATAATTAATACAACATGCAATAAACATGCTTTACTATAATATGAAAAGTGCTGATGAGCTACATGAGCTTAATTTTATATTTTCACTTCTGTTTAGATTTTTTACACCATTTTTGACATAAAATAATTTTATACTAAAATACACAGAGGAAAAAACATCCATACTGTCATCATATTGTTACCACTACCCTCAACATTTAAATGAATGAGTTTTATAGTTGTGATAAGTGCTCAAGAAATTTTATGGTTTTTTAAAATTTCAATATTTTTTAGATGTCAACGGACCTTTATTTTATTTATTTATATAATCCAGGACCTCACACAAGCTAGGCAAGCACTCTACCACTTGAGCCACAACCCTAGCCCATCCATGTTATGTTTTTTTTTAAACATTTTTTTGCATGTTTTCTATGAGTATGGAGTATTCTATAGATCTTCATGTAGCATTCTAATTTACTCTTAATCATTTAAATCTCAAATATCACCCTCCCAGACCATTCAATCGGTATTAGGCTATCACCTCTCCCCTCACTTTCAATCATACTAGCCCTCATGAAATTATTATATTCATAGAAATTAGTCCCAAAGTTAGTAGTTTAGCTTATTCATTTTCTATCTTTCCCTTATAAAAATATAAGTTCCATGACAGCAAGGGTTTGTCTGACTACTCAGTGACTGAGACCCTAGATCTTAAAACAGGGAAAGGGGCTGGGAGTGTAGCTCAGTGGCTAGCGCTGAGTTTGATCCCTGGCACCAAGAAAGAGAAAGAGAGAGAGAGAAAGAGAGAATTGAAACTTTAAGTTTGTATAAATATGTATTTATATAATACTCAGCTATATATGTAATGAAAAATTTATTGTTTAATTCTTTCTTCATAATAATTTATTTCCACCTTTGTGTTATTAAAATGTATGCATTGACGGATACCTTCTATGAATGTTACAGTTTTCAAATTTTCAATAAATGGGATGGATTCAAACTAAAAAGTTTTTTCTCAGCAAGAGAAATAATATGTGAGGTGAACAGGGAGCCTACATCCTGGGAACAAATTTTTATCCCTCACACATCAGATAGAGCTCTAATCTCTAGGGTATATAAAGAACTCAACAGGATAAGCACCAAAAAAAAAACCCCCACAAATAATCCAATCAATAAACGGGCCAAGGACCTGAACAGACACTTCTCAGAAGAGGATATACAATCAATCAACAAATATATGAAAAAATGCTCATCAGCTCTAGCAATCAGAAAAATGCAAATTAAAACTACTCTAAGATACCATCTCACTCCAGTAAGAATGGCAGCCATGATGAAGCCATGTTTATAGCAACACAATTCACAATAGCTAAACTGTGGAGCCAACCTAGATGCCCTTCAATGGATGAATGGATAAAAAAAATGTGGCATTTATACACAATGGAATATTATTTAGCACTAAAAATAATAAGATCATGACATTTGCAGGGAAATGGATGGCATTAGAGCAGATTATGCTAAGTGAAGTTAGCCAATCCCCCCCAAAACAAATGCCTAATGTCTTCTTTGATAAAAGGGGGGGGTGACTCAAAATGGAGTAGGGAGGAAGAGCATGGGAAGAAGATTACCTCTAGATAGGGAAGAGGGCTGGGAGGGAAAGGGAGGGAGAAGGGGAATTGCATGGATGGTGGAAGGAGACCCTTATCATTGTACAAAATACATGTATGAAGATGTGAAAAAATTTTTTAAAAAATGCTAGAAAAACTTAGAAAATAATTCCAAATATTAGATAACATGTCAAAAATACCAAAGGTATTTGCATTAGTTAGGATTCTTCAGAGAAACAGAGATACACACATGCACAATTGAGATAGATACAGATGGGTGTGTGTGTGTATGTGTGTGTGTGTGTGTGTGTATACGTATATATAGATAGATGGATCTCTCTCTCTCTCTCTCTCTCTATATATATATATATATATATATATAGATATATATATAGATATCTATACAGATATCTATATATATATATCTAAAAGGGGTCTCTCTCTCTCTCTCTCTCTCTCTCTATATATATATATATATATATATATATATAGAGATATATATATCTCTCTAGATATATATATATATATATAATCTCAATTGTGCATGTGTGTATCTATCTCTCTCTCTCTATATATATATATATATATAAGAAATTTAAACATAGTATATGTAATTGTTAATATGAATTGTCAACTTGATTGGATTATGTTTCCTAAGATTTAGACATTTCTAGATAAGTGGGACAAGGGTGTTTCTAGATATGATTGACATTGGGACAGAAGACTGATGGGGAAACCCACCCTAAATCAGGAAGGTCTGGATGAAACAAAGGGAGGAAGAAAGAGGAAGCCATAATTGCAAGCTCAATTCTTCTTGAGCACATGTTTCCACTGTTGATGTGATCATTTGAGGAGGTCAGACTCTAACTCCTTCACTCTTCCAAAGAGGACCCTGACCAGTGATTCTACAGGGAATTTCCACTAGTCCCTCTTATTCTGAGGCTTGAGAATCTTCGAACAGCTACTGATTCCTTTGACTCTCCAGTCTGCAGACAGCCAAGATGGGTATATACAGCTTCTGATGGTGTTAAGTCAATATAATAAATCCCATTTTTATAATCATGTGACACATATTCTGTTGGTTCTGTTCCTCTAGAGTTCCTTGACTAATAGAGTTTATAATATAGAAATAATTAAGTAGTATTAATAATAATATTATTATATTATTATATTAATTTACATAATGATGTGCATAAACTCTAGATTATTATTTACAACTTATTTTAATGTACCTGTGTCGATTTCATTGAAATATTTGCAAAAATGAAAATTGGGACTTGATGGGTTAAATATCATAGACTTCATGTTTTCACACACACACGCACACATACACAAACATACATACATGATTTGCTTTTAGAAGACATAAGTGTTAAGGATACTACATAGTTTGGGGGTCATAGTTTTACTCTTTTTCATATTATTATTATATTTGCTTATTTAATTTTTTTAAGATTAAAAATATTCTCTTTAGATACACATGAAAATAGAGTATATTTTGACATATTATACATACATGAGTATAATTTTAGAAAAATTTCTATGCTATTCCCAAGTTTATTTTTTTTACTTTCCTTTGATTGAAGTGAGTTTGCACTTGTACTTTTTTTTGTATTATTGGTATGAAGTATTTTCTTTTCTATAAATGGGTTTGTGTTCATTCCTCTATTTTGTTTTAATGTCTTTTCTCTTAATCAGTATGAATTCTTGTGTTTTTTAACCTCTTGAGCTGACAAGCTTACTTGAATTCAATTAAAGTATAATTTAGAAAAGCAGCATGCTATGAGTTTAACTAGTGTAATGAGGAATGAGGCATCATCCTTTAACATCTGTGACATGACACAGTGAAGGAGATAACAATTATGGCTCCCACTGCTAAGTACCTATTTTGTAAGTTTTGTCAGATACTGTGGTCAATGCTTTTATATCAATTCTTACAAAAACCCTGCAAAATCGGTGGTTTATCCCTATTTAAAGATGTGAAACTAAAGCTCAACAAGATAATATGCATTGCCTGAGGTAACACTATTATTAAATGTTGGGGCCATGATTTAAACTCATTTGTTTTCTCCTCTGTCTGCACTCTGTTTCCTACACTGGTATATCATCTGGATATAGATGACTAGCAAGGCAAAATCAGAATTGTCACCGAGAAAAATGTTAGAAATGAAATAATCTAGAAAAACTGATGTATTAAAATGCATGTTTTAAAATTAACTTGAATTAAAGTGCATGTCTAACATAGAAACAAACACATTTACCTCCTCCTTTGTTTGAATTGCAAGTGCTGAGTTTATAGTCCTGTGGTTTAAATTTCAAGATAAAGATTAAAAAATATTCTCTTTAGATATACATTAGAGTATATTTTGACATATCATACATGTTTTAGTGTTGCATATTAAATAAAATATTGAAGAATGATTTAAAGTTCTACAAAAATTTTCACTGGTTCTATTGTTTAGACAAATTTGGACTATATCATATTCTTTACACTGAAGTTTATGAGATATTTTTATATTTATTTTTTTGGGTACCAGGGATGGAACTCAGGGGCACTTGGTCACTGAGCGACATCCCCAGCTCTATTTGATTTAGAAACAGGTCTCACTGTTGCTCAGTGCCTCGCTTTTTGCTGAGGCTGGCTTTGAATTCGTGATCCTCTTGCCTTAGCCTCCTGAGCCTCTGGGACTACAGGTATGCGCCACCGTGTGCCTGGTTTATGTGATATTTTAATAGATAATGTGAACACTGCTGTTTTTAGATGATACTGACAATAAAGAGCTTGCCTTCAGAGCTCCCAGTAGAATTAACTGACTTTCTCACCTTCTCTTCCTGGATAAATCAATTGGGAAAAATATATGATTTTCTATCCTTATATCCACAGTTTGGAATTGTTTGCACATCGCTGGCCTGGGTATGAATAGCATTATTATTGAGAATGAATGCTAATCAAAGAGCCACATGATATGATTCTTACATTTAAAAACGTAAAACCATCTACTTGCACAGAAGGCATGATGCAGAGAAAAGAGAAAGTGAGAGACAAAAACTTCTGTAATAATTACTGATCTCATGCTGCCAAAGGAAAAAAAATGTTTCTTCTTCATTAATTTCTCTAGATTTCTTTGTTGATAAAGTGGCATAATAGTGTTCAATGTTTTATTTACTATGGGAGAAGACAGAAGGGAGAATCTGTCAGAGGAGTCAAACTGATCACCTCCCTACATATGCTGTCTTCTCCCTATTCCTCTGTGTATGTGTGAGGAGTGGGGATATTTCTGGATACATACTCATAGTATTAAGGAGATGATAATTACCTTCTTAAGTATCACTACACTCATGACCTGAATGAATATGTTTTCTATCATGATGCAAAAGAATATGAGAATAGGAAATTCTATAAGTTGTCTACAGGCTACAGCTTATAGAGAAGCTTTCTGTTGAGCTGATATTGTTTATTTTTTTGCTGTAATTCTAAAATATGACACAGTAATATCTGTATTTTGATAAACTTTCAATTGCCCTTTCAACTTCTTCCTCTTCTGTTGGTGCCTGGACTCCTTAATTTATTTTAAAAAAAATTTTCAATTGAGAAATAAAAATTGTATATATTTGTTATATACATCATGTAGTTGACTTTATCAGTACAGGAGTGGTAGTTTGTTTTTAGAAAAGTTTGTCAATATTCTAGAAATAAATATTCTGGAATGTGCTTCTTAGACGAGCTATCTTAACCGAGTGTTGACATGGGCATCAGGTAATGTTTATTTTAGTAGCAGTTCTGTCACTGTACAATTCTGAGATTTTAAAATAAGAATCCAACCTCTCTGGGCCTCTGTTTCTTTTCTATGAAAAAAGTAGGTTGAATCAGGTAACATCAAAGTTACCAGGGAACTCTAAATTTCCACGACTCTCTTTTGAGGGATGTATGTGGAAACTGGACCCAGAGTTCCATAGGGAACCCTCACCTTGCATTTACATGGCGCCTGTGACCTTGCACATCAGTTTTATCTGCAATGGCTCATTGAATCACTAGGAGGGAGATGTTATTGCCCATAGGAAAAAAAAAAGGTGCAGAAACTGACATTAAGGACAATTATGTGAACAATCTAAGGCCATACAACTAATTCCAGACAGAGCTGGATGTCCTGGGTGCCCTAACAAAAGTTTAATAATTTCTAGGTTGGTATGTTAGAATGCCTATTGTCTTCTCACTAAATTTGCTTCCATTCAAAGTGGTAAATAATTTCTTCTTAATCTTGTTTGCATCAGAATTTCCTAACTAGCATGTATTAATTCCATACTGAGGAAACATTCAGTCAGTGGTGATAAAGTAGTGAGAGCCAGTGTCTTTGAACTGTGAGCAGTTCTCCATGGTTGACAGACCTGTGGTATTCTTTTCTGTGGAGACGGTCTGTTTTTTAAATCAATACAAATGATTAAGAAATGTGTGTCTGTGGCCTGCATTCCTGAAGAACCTTTTGTTGGGCAGGGGGAATAGAATAAGGCAAAATGCTAAGAGGTCATCTTCAAGTCTGTGTAGCTGTAAGAGACTGTAGAAGATGAGAATATGGCAATTAAAATGCTCTCGTGAGAGAGATTTCAGATCCCCCAAATGCTTACAAACTATCTCTTAGAGAATATAGTGTTTATAAGACGAGTTTCAATGTACAAATTGTAGCTTTAATCGGGTTTCTGAAAATATGGCAAAATATGACTTCAAAAATGTTATTTTGCTTTCTTCAAATAAGATTAAGTCCTGCTATAAAATTGGACATTTGTCAAATGTGGACTATGTCAGTAAAAGACATGGCTCAAAGCAGTGGTTTGATTTATTTACTACATGTCAAATGTGCACGGCTGACAGGTTTATTTATATACACATGGTTTTCTGCTGTGTTGACTATACTCTTACACTTAACATTTTGTTTTACTTATAAAAAGCTAAACTCTATGCAGAGTTTAAATATAAGCATTACTTATTTATTATGAATTCCTTTGTCCTAGAATAAGTCATAGAAAGTGTTGATGGAAAGGGTTGTTTTATTATGATAAATAAATAGCTGGTATAAATTGTGTGTTTTGGTTTATGAATTTTTACACATCAAAGGCAATAGGAGAGCAATAATCTCAATTATATAAATACTGAGCCACCTTACATCTTCTTGAGATTTGAAGGAGTTAAAGCCTATGTGTGTAAGTCCCTCAGTATAGCACCATTTATATAAATAAAATTTGATGCATCTCTATTTCTAGAAGAATTAATAAAAAAACTTTCATTGTTTTATAAAATAGGAAGAAATGTTAAATTGAAAACTGCGGCACCTGAGTTCTAATGCCATCTGTCCTTAGGCAAATTTCATTCTACCCATGCAGCTGGAACACTTTGTAACAAGGAAACCAAAATCCAATAAAATCTATAGCATGTTTGAGCAACATGGGAGAAAAATGAAATAGAAATTAGGTACCTTTTTACAGGAATGAAAATAGGCACATTAGTATGCCTGTAAGAATTTAATGATCTAACTTTTTTTTTATTTTCCCATTAACTCTGTAGTAATGGTAAAGAATATGAATTTGAGGGAAAAAGACATAAATGATATGTGTGGCCTGGATGGACAGGAGACTGACTGGCATCTCCCAAATCTATATCTAAACAGACAGTTCATCCTGCCTAACTTGATTAAGGAAATAATCAGACCAGCCATGTAGGTCAGTAAAGTTGTGAATTGGTGAGTTGAGTAGTAGTTGTTGGTCTGAGTGGATTAGCTGATAGATTTATTCATTCAGCCAGCAAATATTTTTTGAGGATCAATTATATGTCAAGCAATATGCTGTGGACATAAAGAGGAATAGACATCATCCTTGTCCTTAAGCATTCACAGATTGTAGTTGATTCTGCTGTAATCCAGTGTTTAGAGTTAAATGTCCCCTAATTGAGCCTGTTGTAGGTAGATGCTTGGTTAACTCAGCAGGGTGAGTTGGGGAAAAGTAGACATGTACCTAGAAGATAGGACATGTCTGGTCAAACTGAAGGTAATTCAGGAAAAAAAGTTCTGTAGATTCCCAAGGTATTTGGAGAATTGAGAGCGCTATTTCTTGTTTCCATTCCTCAAGCTCAACCCAGATGGCATTTAACCAGAACTGAGAATAGCAGACTCTAATTCTAATTTTCTTTACATTTACCAGCCTAAACATTGAGGCTAGTATTTTCTTTCCAGTATTATCCAGAGAGTCTTCCTTACCCTGCTCTTTGGTTAGACTGAATGATAAAGGTGTGTACCTAAGTACAGAAGGTTGTTCATGGGTAACTGATATGACTCCAGGAATATGAATACAGAATCCCTGTTCCACCTACTATGAGAATGCTTTGGATGCATGTATCATAAAATGCCTCAGGATGTCAGCAGTAACTCTTAAAGTCCATCATCCCCTTGCACAGTTGAGGACAAGGAATGAGGCTGCATGGATTGTGGTTTGAATTTAGGTCTTGGGTCTAGCCCAGGGATCTTTAGGCCTCAGATGAATGCTGTGGAAAGGATATTTTTACATGTTTTTTTTTTAGTGTTCTTGGTAGTCCCTCTATTCACATGGTATTGAAATGTGATAGAGACATCTGTGTATTTATGATAATTCTGTGTTAAGGCTTTGGTATTCAGTATGCTTATCATTTAAAATCTACACATTTAAGGCTATGTCTAATGAGAGGCAGAGGCTATATTTAAAATTCTGTGCTAACAAAATGCAGATATTTTAGGGATATGCAATCACTCTGGCTTTTGGTCTTCAGGACTTACAGGGACAACAGTTTAATCAAAAGAGCGACTAATGAATTGGAACAGCACTGATGAAATGGCAGCACGGTTTTCCCATAGAGGCAGAAAGATTATTCCTAGGAAAAGAAAGCCTTTGTCTTTCTTCCAAAACAAGAAGAAAGGGTGAGATTTAGATTAAACATTGTCTAGTTCTGACATTTATTTTTAACTGTGTTTTGTATCTGACTTGTGAAAGTATTACCCCACTATTTTTATGTCACAAATACTATAATAATATTAGTTACAGTCTTGTCTCAATCACATCTGCATTCAACAGTTAATTTAGATATTAGAATTATCTAAGTATTTATTTAAATGGATTAATGATATCCAAGTGTTGCTCTTATTGATGCTCTGTCCTGTTACTATAGTTCCTCTGTCTATCCATGCTCCTGTGTGGGTTACATATTAGAGCTGAATTAATTACTGACATATTTATTTAATTATGCTGTTTTCACCAGTGAGTATGATTTCATGTATAACTTTGAAGAATAAGTTTTCATTTAAAACTTTATTTTAATAAAGCCCGTAGGCTTATTTATGATGAATTATTCAACTCTACCTGTTAATTTTAACGACTCTCTAATATTTCCTTCTATGACTATACCATAGGTTATTAATCCATTTTCTTGGCAAAGGACTTTTGATCTGCTTCCAGTTGTTAGCTAAGATAATCATGTTGAAATGAGCATTCTTTCAGGTATCTTCTTGTGTACCTGTGTGAAATTTCATCTGGGGTGAGTTTCTCCAGCCACCTGTAAATTTCAATTCCTCTCTCCTTCCCTAAGCCTGTCTCTTAGAAATTCTTACTAATTTGTTCAGAGGTATGGCTTAAGTGCAAGTATTAAATATACAAAACCAAACAAAAACTTTTTAGGCAAATTTAATATTTAGTTATAATTGAATGCATCCATTACTAAGACAAGTGCATAGTTGCTGGGTCATAGAGTATACATAGTTTAAAATTTGCTGTATTTATTGAAATTTTCTTTCCCCTTTAACCCTGAACTATACCCCTGTTAAACTGCATCATTACTAAATACTCACACTTGTCTCTTTGGATTTTTATTTATTGGTTAATTTAATTAGTTGAAATGATGTACCAAAGGGACTTCAATTTTTGTGTTTCTTGAATTTTTAGTGGGATGAATTTTGCTTTGTTTTATTATACATTTAATTTCCACCATATATATATATATATATATATATATATTTACTTTTCAACTGAGTTCTAATCAATAATAATTCTTAGTACTTAATTGAAGGAAATTTTAGGATGTGAATATTGTTCCTTTTTAATTATAGGTTGTTTTATTTTCTTCAAGTCCATGATTAGTTTTTGCTTTATTTGTGACACATTTTTTTGCATGGAAAATTTTTTTTGATGTAGCCAATTTTATTCATTATTTTCATTATGGCTTGTGTTATTTGTGACTTGTTTTAGGAAATCTTCCCTATACTGAGGTGGTAAAATGCATTTTCCTATATTTCATCTAAAAACTGAACAATTGAACATTTAGATTGTTAATTCTTGTGGATTTTAAAAATAGTGGCTGGAGTTTAAATGGAGAACAGAATCAAAATAAAAGGCTAATGTTCTATGTGCTGTGGGTGTCGGGAGTATTGGAAAGGGGCAGATTGCTAAGTAACTGTGTTGCTTAGAATTAGCTGGAGAGAGAGAGTATATGTGCCAGTTTTCTGGGCTGCCATAAAAAAAAAATAACACAGACGGGGTGGCTTAAACAATAGAAATTTCTTTTCTCACAGTTGTAGAGGCTGAAAGTCTAAGATTAAAGTTTCAACAGGTTGGTTAATTTTGAGTCTTCTCTTCCCGATTCAAAAATGGATGTCTGCTGTCATCATATGTGTCCTGTGTATCTCTCTCTGTGTTAATATTTCCTCTTCTTATACCAACACATCAGATTGGATTAAGACCTACCCTGAGGACCTCATTCTAATTTAATTGTCTCTTTAAAGGCCCATTCTCTCCAAACACAGTCATATTCTGAGGTACTGGGGTTTGTGGAAGGAATGTAAAAGGCGTCTGAATCAAGATGGAGTCACTTGTGTCAACCCCAGAAAAAATAAACAAATAATAAGAAAAGCAAGCAAGCTGAGAGGCTATGAAGGAGGGACTCATAGGCATGATGTCTAGTGTGAACTATCACAAAAGACTGCCAGAACCATCCACTTGTACATAAAACACAATCTCCATACATAAAGTATTTCTAGAAGGGCATCTACCAAGTTAATGCATGTTTAGCTTCAGACTAATATCACTCAATGTGGTCGAAGACTGTTATTTCAAAATAACTGATGTGATCCTCCCTATTTTTGCCTTTTAAAAACTTCCCCTTGCCTCAACCTTTCAAATATGCACATGGTTTACTATGGTATGTGTGTTCCCATTGCAATGCTCTGCTATTGCCAATCAAAATAATTATTCTTTGGAGAATCACTGACTTTTAATTTTTTTAAATTGACAGGATCAGGGCTTCAATATACAAGATACAATGAGGACAGCATCATATCTAAACATCTCTTAGGCAGAGGCCATGGTAGTTCAGGGCTTTCAGAGGGTGAAAGTGGAAGCTGCTAGGTCTCTGAATTATTAGGCCTGGAATTGACAAGAGTGTCACATCTACTTTATTTCATTGGCTGCTGAAAATCAGAGGGCCAGCAAAAACTCTATTGGAGGGTATATAGGCTCCATTTCATGAAGTGAGGAATTGCATGCATGTACAAGAATACAATATTTGGTGGTCCCAACTGCAGACCATCTACCATGGACACTAAGAAGAGGGAGTTACAGAGGTAAGAAGAGAACATTTGGAGAGCCAAATCTCAGATTCTAAGGAAGGACCATCATTTGAGAATCAAGCAAATTCGGTCTTAAACATGGCCAAATGATCAGATAGGATGAGGAAGGAAGGAAGTCTCTGGTTCTGGCAGTCAGTAAATATTTTGTGAACCATGAAATATTGGGGATATAGAAGACTGTAGTGTTGAATGCAATGGGAATAGAGGAAATGAAGCAGTAATCAAAGAGCTTTACCTGTATGCCATTAAGGTAAACTGAAGAGAGGAATAGAGGTTAGGAAAAAATGGAAGTTACAGGAAGACTTTTTTTAGGGATATGAGGAAATGGTGTTTTAGTCAATCTTCAGCTGCTGTGACTAAAAGAATGACAAGAACAATTTTAGGGAAGAAAAAGTTTATTTAGGGGCTCACAGTTTTAAAAGACCCATTCAATAGACTGCAGACTCCATTTCTTAAGGCTCGAGGTGAGGCAGGACATCATGATGGAAGAGTATGGCATAGAGAGGTGACTAACATGATGATGAAGAAGCAGAGAGATTCCACTTGCCAGATAGCTAATATATACTCCAAAAGCATGTCCCCAGTGCTCCACCTCCTCTAGCCACACCCTGCCTGCCTTCAGTTACCACTCAGTTAATCCCATCAAGAAAGTCATTCACTGGTTGGTTTAAGGCTTTCCTAACCCAATCATTTCTCCTCTAAACCTTCTTGCATTGTCTCACACATGAGCCTTTGGGAGACACCTCTCATACAAACCATAATAAATGGAAAAGGCAAAGGGAATAATCATGGACATTTCCATCACAGGAGAATATATAAAACTTGCTCCAAGATCCAGGACCTGTCTTCCATTGGGTTGTCAACTTGTTAGATTTTTTTCTGTTGTTGTTGTTTTAATGAATGAAATAAAATCTGGCCCTATTTTGAAAGACACTGAATAAAAAATTTTCATTGAAGACTTTCACTAAACAGCAGATGACTACAGAGATGTTCCTGTGATGTCTTTTGGTTGGGGTGATATTTTTTCAGATGGAGGACTCACATCAAAGAACTTGCCAGAAATACCGTCTGGCAGGGATCAAGAAATCAATACTCCTGGGCCAAATCTGACCTGCTGCCTGTTTTTGTATATGAAGTTTTATTGGAATAAAGCAAGGTTTCTTTGTTTATATATTATTTGTGACTTTTCTGCTATACTGGCAGAGCTGAATTATTAGTTGTAACAGGGACTATGAACCACAAAAGTGAAACATTTGCTGTTTGGTCTTTTTCAAGAAAAGTTCGCCAACCGCTGGTTACTAACACCGAGAACTTCCTCTAGCATGTTGTTGTCATCAGCAGGCAGCTGTGGCAGTTCAGGGTGCTGGGTTAGAAGAAAGCCTTGGTAATACTCAAGCCACTGCTGAAGGCTGCAGAGATAACACAAGGGATGTAATATTGTTTGGCAAAATCAAGCTAAGATGTTCCTGTAGGATTGTCAGATTCAGCAAATTAAAATACAGGACACACAATTGCATTTGAATTTCAGACAAAAAGCAGTAATTTTAGAATACATAAGTACCCTGCAATATTTGGGACATAATTATATTAAAACCAGCCAACCAGCCAAATATTGTTTTTTTGTGTAATACTCAAAAGTTAACTGGGTTTTCTGCATTTTCTCTGGCCACCCTGGTGCTGAACAGCAGAGAGTAGTGGTTAGAAGCATGAATGCTGAACACCAACTGCCTAAGTTTAAATGTTGGCTCCTCCTCTGCTAGGCTGAGTGAATTTAGCAATATATTCAGCTCTTTACACCTTAGGCTCTTCATCTGTAATATGAAAATAGTAAAAATTTTTGTCTGAATGCTTAAGTAAGGATAAGTGAGTTTACATGTATAAAACTTTTAGAACATTGCCTGCCATAAATATACGTATTTCATATGAGTTTGCTCTTATTAAGTCACATAGCAAAATAAGTCAGAATGAGAGAAGAGCTTTGAATCTTCCTGAATTCCACTGCTATCAAGTAATGCAAAAGAGTAGGTGGTACTCAGGGGGACAGTATTACACTGGAAACAATGGACTTGGCTAGCATCTGTGCAGAAGCAGTTGGCATGGACTGCATTCTCTCCTCAGAGGGTACATTGTTAAGTGCAGAGTTGATCCTAGGCAAAGAGCCCCTTATTCTTAAAGTATCCTGGGATCTCAGAGTGGCATTTTCATTCAAATCACTAAGCAGGAGTTATATAGTTGTTGCATAACAAGAAATTGGTTAGAGTACTTTTTCTTAGTTGATACAGAGAGTCCATAAATCTTAGGCAACTTTACTTCAGCTTATTGCAACAGTCCCAAGTATTTACTATCACGGATCCTATTCCAAAGGGACAATTTCTCCAAATGGAATATGCTCTACAGAGACAAAAGACTAGATATTATATTCCTGTTTCAAAAGTACATATTAACTAATGAAAAAATTTCTGCAATTGCAAAAGTTCATATCTATTTTGGACTTATGACTGGCTTTTTGTAATGCTTTTAAACCTAGAGCTTGCTGTGATAGTTCAGAGCAGGAAAGCAGCATTGACACTAGAGCTGAAAAGACACCCCTGCCTCAAATAGTGAGACTCATTTTGGAGCTTGATGTGATTCTTCTATCAGTCAGCTATGAGAGATAATAGTAGGTTTTTAACATTTGAGCTTACCTTTTCAGGATACAACAAAGGTCTAAATCAGGTTTTTAACAATTGAGCTTACCTTTCAGGACACAACAAAGGTCTAAATCAAAAGGAATCTCAAATACAAATAGTGCATATTCTTTGTAAGCAAAAGCTTAAAATTATTTAAACATCACTTTCTTCCTTATTTACTATTCTCTACCTTAGACCCCACATTCATCTTTCTAACAACATGTTGCTCCCTTTTATACCTATGCATAAATAGAGCTCACTGCACAATGCCATCTGTAACCGTGCTATTTCAGTGTTTTAGGCTTAAGTTGTTCTGTCTTGACTCCATGTGCTGGGAACAGAAGCACTGACTTTCCCTTGGCATAGGTTTCATTTGTATTTTGACAATTATAAATGAAGTTAAGGAAATACTGGATGCTTAGGCAATAGATATTATGAATGAATGGTTCTAGAATAATGCAATATATATGCATTATAAAACATTTCAGAAACCATGAAGAAAGTATTTACAGTTATTTTCAGGACTTATTAAGTGTTTTAAGTGATCAGAAATTTGGAATTATGTGCTATTGTATTGGTACCAACAGATAATGTGAAAACTTGTATCATCTAAATATCTATCTATGCTCTATCTAAATATTCATCCATCCATACATCCATATATACTTTTATCTATCTTCTATTAAACAGATGAATATTATGGGAGAAATAAAGTAAATGAATACAGATGAAAAAATTACAGGGGATACAATATCATGTAAAGATATAAGATGTCTCTGAGCCAACACAATTTAATTTGATACAGGATCCTTTTATTTTACAGTTTTAAAATGCATCTCACAGACAAAATCATTCTTTACTCCTGTCCTTGGGGAAATATGCAAAGACATGCAGTTCCACACAGGCTTGTCCCACTGGAAGGTTTTTATTTCAAAGCTATCAACTTCTATTCTCTCCAATCATTTCTCTTTTATTCTCAGTATTCATTGTTTCCAGTAATTCACTTGAGCAATCTGGGCACTGCTGAGAAGAACTGCAAGAAATCTCTCTGCCTGCCTACTTGAGAATGGCTTTTTGTGAAGAAAGTGTTTTTTTCCTGACTCTACAAACAATTAATAAATAAATGGAATGAAATTAAATTATGACTATCTCACACAATCAAATTGATAAGAAAATACAATTTTGCTTTTTGCTGTACAGAAATGCCCTTAAGCCTTATCTGGTAACCTTCATCACCAGTACTATGTATGATAATAGTGTTTACTGTTACCAGTGTGCAGAGCAGAGGAAGCAACAGGGCAAGCTCACATGTCCCATTTCTCATGGCTTACTTCTTGGTCACTTGTCCAGTGATGCCCTCATTTTATTAGTGACTATTCTATATAAGGTAATGCTTTCGGTACAGTGTGTGAGTGAGGATGTGGGAGAAGCCCCAAGAAGTTGGAAGATTAATTTGTTGTCTAAGCAGTTATACTTTAAATATATCATCAGCATCTGCTGATATTGTTATTATCATCATTGATGACTATTATATTATTTATAAGCTGTGACTCTGTAATACCACTGATATAGATTTATTTCGTCACTCCAAGTCAAATGTACTACTTCATTTATTCTTTCAACAACTTCATGTTATTTTCTCTTCATTTTATAGAAGAGGTTGCTGAGGCAGACATTCCTGAAGTAAATTACAAAATGTACAAAACTAACATGTTATAAAGCTAGAATCTGAACTCAGCTTGTCTTCTTCCAAAGTTTATGCTCATTGTATTTATACTACTTCAGTAACTACCATTCCCTCTTTAAAAACCTGCTCAAATGAAATGTGTTTTTTGCCTTGTTTGGAGAATGACATTTTTATATAACTTATAAATATAGCATTGAGAAACTATGGGTTACATGTGCAGAATGCTGTAAAAAGAAATATTAAGTTAACAGAGGAGAATTAACTGCCTCTCCTTTACCTTATGGAAGTTAAGAACCATAGATGAATACAATTGAAAGTTTTATTTTTTGGAAGAAAAGGCGTGGAGAGTTCTATGGTTTAGATATAGTTTGTCCACCAAAGGTTCATTTGCTGGAAGCTTGGTCTCTAGTAAGGTAGTTTGAGGAGGTGGAACCTTTCAGAAGTGGAGCCTAGTATAAAGTAATTAGGTTATGGGGACTCCACCCTCATTAATGGGTTCAAGTTGTCTTGTGGGAGTCATTCAGGTCTCCTGTGACTGGGTTTTCATGAGTTGGTTTATATAAAGCAAGGCCACCCCCATGCCTTGGACCCCTCTGCATTCTTCCAGTTCCCTTTCTACTTCTCTGCCTTCTGATGCAGCAAGGATGCCCCTCATCAGGACTCTTGTGTCTTCTTCTTTGGTCTTTCCAGCCACCAGAATCTAGAGCCAAATAAACCTCATTTTCTTCATAAAGTAACAAGATGATTGTTTTTACAACAATATTAAAGAGACTAAGATAGGGAGAGAATATGAGAACCTAGAGGAAGCTGAGGAATTGTTAAAGAGGGAGGAGAGAAAGGAAAGTTTTCATTTTCTTCTTCTTTTTCATTATGATACAATTCCATTTTTAACATTTTGTTGAAATTGCATAAAATATTTAACTTATGTTTTATTATTTTTAGAAGCCACACTAAGGTGTCCTAGAAGATAAATGACCCTAAAGTTATAAAAAGAAAGTGTAACTCAAATGTTTTACAAATATTTTACAATATTACAACTATTACTAATAATAAATATAACCATTACAACTTTCTTGTATCTAAAATGTAGTAGTGCCTAAATTTTAACATTTCTTATGTTGTCTTCATGGAAGACAAATACTTGATTGTCAGCATTATCCCATGTTACCAATGCCCCTTTTACAGACCGAGGTACATATATCTAGTCATAGCTTTAGTTAATTGCAATATTATTATTTGTGTCAAAGTCGAACACACTGATGTGCTTACTGTGTAATGATAAAAAAATATCATTTAATAGCTTTCACCTTCTCCTTCTCTACCTGTCTCCCTTCTTCCTTTTGTAACTAGATTGTGCTCTGCTGCAGGTGAGACATAGTATACTGAGTCATTCACACAACCAGAATCTTTTGGACAACTGTATTTAGAGAGTATATAACATGAAAGGCCAAGGTTTAGAGTGATCTATAATTATCTGAACAAGTCTTCAAGGTAACCGTTGTTATTGTGATTACATCAATAAAGAAATTGAGATTCAAGGAGGCTAAATATCTCAAACCAAATCCTACTTCTACTTCTGGAAACATGGAGTAGAAGGATTTTTATCCCTCCGAGTACAAGTAAAAACCCTGACCAATATGTATATAGAACAATGTAAGAAGACTCTGAAGAGTGGTGAGAAAGTATATCACTTTCAACTTTGGAACTCAAGACCCAACATGGTAGCAAGTCCCTGGGATTTTCATTGGCTCATAGATTTCAGATTGGAAATTGAAGATGCAGTTAACTGGTAAATGCCAATAGTCCAGACAAAATTGTCCAAACAAAAACCTGTGCTTCCATCCAGAAGAACTGGGAAAGGGCAGACCAGCAAGATAGAAAAATTTATACAATAAATGCTCTACTATATTCTAACATAACAGAAGCAGCTGTGGCCCTATCCACACTCGTGACAGTAAAGGCTAAATAATAACTTGGGTTTCAGTTCCTGCCTGGATGTAATCGGGTACTTTTGATTTCTCCCAGGTTGGGTCAGAATGCTGAGTAGTGCAACAGATTTATATCCCTATCTATTAAGAAGGAGGCACCCCACCTTCTCTCACTGTGATGGTGTGAGGGATCAGTGGAGAGTTAGGAGTTTTACCAGCACCACACCATAATGACAGGGCCACACCTTGCCCCTGTGGTGTCAAGGGAAGCCATATGGGGAACAAAAAAGTCCTTCCTAACTTTTCCAGCCAGGGTAGTTTCAGTGAACTTTTTGTGGAGAACTGGAACTTCTACCTAGCAGTAATGAGGAGTAATTCCTTGAGTGGCACTAAGGCCAAATATGGAACCTGAACTTCTACTCTGTTGGGTAATAAGGAAGTTGTGCTCCATCTTGCCCTACCATGGTTTCTAACAAGTTGCAACTTCAATTGCTTTTGGCTTTTAACTTTTAATTATTTAATTCCATTGTTTTTGGCTTTAAAATTTGTTTTAGGAGTTTAAGTATGGTATGTACCATATCCCTTAAGCAATGCCCTCTAGACTGGGATATGTTCACCTTGGGTAATTTTTAAAATAATTTATTAGAAGGTATAATTAAAGAGTCAGAATTTATATTAATATTTATCTCATTCCTATAAATTTGTTATTTTAAGTTATATATATATATATACACACACACACATATATAAATATATGTATTTAATGGTATTCATATATCATTAGTATAAAAAGCATGTATATGGAGGATATATGACTTTTTTCCACTGGCTAGATATGTCATGTTAAGGTTTTGAGACAATTGTTTTAACCAATTAATATTTAAAATCCTTTGTGACCTAAGAGTTGAGCCCTGTAAAATGGCTGGTGTCTTGGAAGTGGGATGAATGCTCAGGAGTGAAAAAGAGCATTGCTGAAAGGGAGATTTGGAAGGTGCAGGAGACAAGTTTGGTTTTGCTTATGATTAGTCTGAATGGACACAAAAACATACTAATCACTTCCTTTTTCCTAACAAATGTCATAAGCTGTTCCAATAGTGGTTCTAAAAGGAATTTATTTTAAAGCTTTCAGGCATAAGGAAAATAGCAGTGAAGGCATTTGAAGTGGAATATATCTAAAGTACCAAAAAATGCCTACCCCAGGTAAAGCCAGGCGGACCAGGGTGAAAGGGAGCTGGACATCAACAGAGTTCACTGTAGCATCCAAGTCAACATCTGACAGGATGTAATGTAAGCTGAAATGGTATTTCTAAAACTCTGCAAGTTGGATTAATTCAATCAATACACAATGTTGCTAAGCCTCGAGGGAATCACACTTGAATGACACATTGATTTGTGATATTAACACATTTAAAGAAAAAAATGATTCAGATAGAGAAAAGTGGAAAGCTGAGAAAATTGGGATTCAGAAAGTGAAGATTTGACTGATTATTTAGTGGGTATTGCTCCCCTAAGGAAGACTTTAGATTTGGGAAATAAAAACAAACTTGTTAATTTAGCTTTCATAGAAATTACATGGCAATGTAAATATGTGCTATAAATGTGTTTTCTATAGAGGACGATTTGAGATTTTTCTGAGACTTAAGTGTGCAATCTTTTTTTTTTTTTTTAATTTGTTTTTTGGCTCTTTCTGGCTTTTGCCTCAGTGCTATCTGCTGCGTCTGAGAAATAAAAATTATTTCTTAGACTATTAACTTGTTAAAAGGGTGATACTGCAAAAAATAATTATGGGGGTTTTGTTGTTTCACCCATTTGCAGCACACAGAAATGTTTTACAAGAATAAAACTGATGATTTGGTAAAAATCCTGGTTGTGCTGGGCCAGTTCTTTCTGGGAAGTAAGTCCTGAGATTTGACTGAGGTAATTCCTACAGGTAGCAATGGCTGTTAGGCTATTTTATCCTTGGAATTTATAAAAATAGCTTTCAAATTGTTGTTGTAGTAGTACATGTTCTCTACTTCCTTCAATCTCCACAACCTGTCTCAGGTGATTTCAGTACTATGGGCCATGCTGTGTTACCTCCTCGTCCCTCAGTTTCCTTCTGGCAGTGTTGATCATTTGAACACCTGGAGCAGAGTCAGGCAGACCCATAAGAACAACTAACATCAACCATTCAGGGATGAAACCTCACCCCTGCACCTTGCTATCTCAGTCTGCCCATCTAGCTCTCCAAGTGTCTTCCCCATTTTACACACTTTTGAAAGTTTGCATATAAGGCATAGCTCAATTCAACTGGCTTTCCCGGATGCTTTCTCTTACTTACCTGTTTAATCATTTCTTTCCTGACTGCCCTGTTAATTGACCTTTACCTTTCTATACCACCTCTTTACAATCAATAAGATCAAAGAAGTTGCTCTTCTAGTTCTAGCTACTTCCACTAGTGGTTTTCTGGACATGAAAATGTCTACTTGTCTGCCTCTTATAAAAAAAAAATAATTTCCATAAGCCTTCCTTTGCCCAACTCAGTAAATATAGTGGAATTTTAAAAAGGAAGGAAGGAAGGGAGAAAGGAAGTCATCTGTAATTGATACCCTATTAATAATTCAGCTAATTTTCAAACATTTCTTCCTATCTGTTCTGCACAATATAGGTAAAGGCCACTTATTAATGACCATCAAATAACTAAATAATTTTCTAACCTTTGTTTTATTGAAGAATAATTGTAGAACCTAATATGTTGGTTATAGGTTTGTCTCTCGAATTTGATTCTATCTGCATTAACACTTAGAAAATAAAATAAAATCATCCAGACTCAAATGCTTTCATATATAAAATTAAATTATTAAAATTAATTATTAAAATTTTTGTTTTAGTCTAAATGCTACAAGGTTAGCCTGAGTTTAATTTTGTGAATTGGCTATTTGATTCCTTCTGTTGAGTTATTTCATGTTAATATGCAGAAGGTAAAGGTAGAATAATAAGTTATGTAATTTTTCTCCAGAAATTTGAGACAAATTTAGGATAAGTTTCATACTCAACTTTTACATGAAGGTGGTAAGAACTAATTATTTCTTTTCTAGAAATGAAAACAGAAATAGTCTGTGAGTTCCCAAAATCTAAATATAAGCATTATAAATTCTTCTTTTTTTACAATGTATTTCTCACCATTAAAATCTGACATTATTTGAAAGTCCAAACATGGCAAAGAACAAAACTTTTTGTGAAAATAAATTTATTAATGTGTTTATGGTGGCAGACACATAGAAGATGAGTTTATAGGAATCAAGTGAATCAAAGCTAAGGTTGCTAAAGGATCATCTACTTTCAAACTTCGGCTCTGGGATTCATGGTAACGTTAAATAAAGCTTCAAAGTTTCTTCCCTTCTTCAAATGGGGATTCCATTCTTATGCCAATGCCATCCTGGTTTTGTTACTATAGCTCTGTAGTATAATTTAATGTCTGGTGTTATGCCTCCTGCTTCACTTTTCTCACAAAGAATTGCTTTGGCTATTCTTAGCCTCTTATTTTTCCAAACAAATTTAATGATTGCTTTTTCTATTCAATGAAGAATGTCATTGGAATTTTAATAGAAAGTGCATTAAATTTGTGTAGCACTTTTGGTAGTATGGCCATTTTGACAATATTAATTCTGCCTATCCAAAAACATGGGAGATCTTTCCATCTTCTAAGGTCTTCAATTTCTTTCTTTAGTGTTCTTTAGTTTTCCTTGTAGAGGTCTTTCACCACTTTTGTTAGATTGATTTCCATTTTTATATTTTAGACTCTTGTGAATGGCATAGTTTTCCTAATATCTCTTTCAACTGATTCATCATTAGTGTATCCAAACACAGTTGATTTATGTGTGTTAATTTTATATCCTGCTACTTTGCTGAATTTTTAAAATGAGTTCTAGAAGTTTTCTGGTAGAGTTTTTAGGGTTTTCTAAATATTGGATTATCTCATAAGCAAATAGGAACAGTTTTGAGCTCTTCTTTTCCCATTCATATCCTTTTCTTTCTTTTGCCTAATTGCTCTGTCTAGGTTTCCAAGGTCTATGTTAAATAGAAATGGTAAAATAAGATATCCCTGTCTTGTTCCACTTTTTAGAGAGAATGCTTTCAGTTTTTCTACATTTAGAATGATATTGGCTTTGGGTTCAGCATATTTTGTTTTTACAATATTGAGGTATGTTCCTACTATCACTAGTTTTTCTAGTGTTTTGAACATGAATGGATGCAGTATTTTCTCAATGCTTTTTCTGCATCTATTGAGATAATCATAATTCTTTAAGTCTACTGATGTGATGAATTATATTTATTGATTTCTGTATGTTAAACCAACCTTGTATCCTTGGATGAAACCCATTTGATCATGATGCACTATCTTTTTAAAATGTTTTTGTATGCTATTTGCCAATGTTTTATTAAAAATTTTGCATCGATGTTCATCAGGGATATTGGTCTGAAGCTTTTTTTTTTCTTGATGCGTATTTTTCTAGTTTTGGCATCAGAGTGATAGTGATACTAGCTTCATAGAATGAGCACCATTTATAAATGGTGCTAGTTTTAAGCTATTCAGTTTTGGAGAGATTTGTTTTATTGCACTAGTAACTAAGCATTATCTGCTATAAAGCAAACTGTGTTTTACTCAGAACTAGGTAAATTTTTTTGTCACTATCTGCAGAATGATGTTGAGTCAAGTATATTTTCTGAGATTCAAGTGAGTGGGTAATCAGTAATATAAAAAATTTTATATATTTATATTAAAAATATTAGTATATTTTCCCTTTGATTTAAAAAAATAGAGTTTACTGAGTTTATCCATCTTCATTTCTAGCTGCATAGATGCAAACTTGCAGGTTAAATGACTTGCTTAAAGTAACAAGGATACTAATCCTGAAAATTGAGTTAACTTCTTTTCTATAAGTAATTAACATTCTATTCCATGAATAACTGAAAATGCAGGTCATCTATAAACTAATATATGAAAACAATTAAGAAGTGTGAGTGGCTAGAAAATAGAAATTTTGTGGAAAAGATAAAAACATTGGGGAAAGAAATACACTGCAAAGCTTTTGTAATTGAAGATATATGGTTTTGGAATCCTCACTCATATATAACATTCTGTTTTCCATTTCACTGAGAAAACAGAAGCAATAGGCATTTACATATGCTCTTATTAGTACATGTACTAATCTTTATACATCTGATCCACATTCTGCCTCCCCACCTACTGTTGTTGATAAACAGTAATATTCTTATCTCAAACCAAACCTTTTACTTTATCTGGGATTCTATACCCTTTTGCTGATACAAAAACTTTAGCAATTTTATCTTTTCTGCTTATAGCATCATTTTTTTTCTAGCTCCACTGGATTATCTATTGGCATACAGTCATGCTGTCATTTTTCTTGGCTTATGAAAGAAAAAAAATCCTCAGACCCCTTGTTTTCCTCCAGTTTATACCCCATGTTTTCCCTCTTTACAGCCAGACATCTTTAAAGAAGTTCTGTAATCTCTGATTATCCTTCTCATTTTCTCTGGAAATCAGCCCAGTTTTTGGTATTTAGCACTCCAACAAAATAGCTCTTACCTAACACATGAAAGACGTCTTTTCTCTCTTGCAAAGGACAGGGACCAATTCTTGGTTTTCATTTTACTTAGCATAGGAATAATCTTAAATACAGATGATCACTCCTACTTATTTAAAATACTTTCTTCATCCGGATTTTAATAAACTGTGTTATTTTTATAATTTTAGTCCAATTTCATTGTTTTGAACAATGTCTATATGTATATGAATCTTAATGTAAATCTTCATCCCACCTCTCATTGTTCAAGCTTTCTGACACCAATTCACCAATTCAGTATTCTCAGATAAATGTCTAACAGACATTTCAAATTTAGTAAGCTCCAACCTAAGCTCTTGAATCTGAACACTCCTCTTATAGCCCTACTATATAAAGAAATGGCAACTGCATTCTTATAACATTATGACTTCATCTTCTGTTTTCTTCGTTCCTCATATCAGCAAATCCTGTTCTGTTTTGAAAGCATTCTAGAGACACCTCTGTCACTATTCACTCTCACTCAGTTCAACATTATTTTTCTCCTGGTTTATTTCAGTAGCCTTTTAATTAGTTTTCCTTGTAATACTTTCCACAGGGTCAAATGACCTCACAACTAAATTAAAATGTGTTCACCAGTTTAATCATAAATGTGGATAATTTCATTTTCCTTGAGGAATTAGGGAATGGTGAAAAAAGTACTGATCTTAGAGTCATAAGGAGTGGATTCAAATTTAGAGTCCACTCTTTACAGTCAGTGTAACTGGGAAAATTATAAATAATACCAGCCACAGTTCCTTTTGGAAAATATGAGTGGTATTTGTTCTCTTCACTTTATAGATGTTTTGAGAAAAATTGAAAATACAAAAACACACCTGCACGTGTGAAATGTGTAAAGTGCTACCTAAATAAAAAGCTATACAAATTATATCAACAAATATAAATTATTGGGAATATAACTACTGTTGCAACAGGATAAACGGGTATATAAATTTCTTCAAGTGTCATGAAATATGGAGAAAGTTTTATAATTAAAAAAAAAATCATGATTTAATTATCCCTTGATAGAATTTACCCTGTGAAATTAGTGAGGAGAAGGTTTGAAGAGAGTAGCTTAACCATTTTAGATGGGTTTGGAGAGATTTATTGCACCCGGAGAGCAATCTGCAGTCTGGTAAATTGGCATTTGAGGGGTGTCACAAATAATAATGTATTACATCTTGCACTACAATGCACAGGTGTCCAAAGGCTATTACAATCCAAGCGTTTCACTAAAATCGTATGAAAGTAATAGCATGGCCACTGTGAGAAGGGTGCTCAGAAAAGAGCTTTTTAAGAAATCTATTTAGTACAATCACTGCTACCTTTAGTCCAATAAAACCACAGCAACTCAAGAAATTAAATTATCTGCTCCCAATTCAACCACCTCTACTTTAAGTAATAACTGCAGGATAAAATAATTGTGTATCAGAGGTGTCTGAAACTTTGGACTTATTAAATTCGTGTGTAAGAGATTCTTGAAACCTGCCTGAGGATCTAAAGGATGCTGGGCTTTTCTGTGCCATAGGCTGCTTTTAGAATGGGTTAAATGAGCCCTTTTCAGTAAGAATTGTTATACCAAGTAATTGATTTGAATACTCAGTTTGGAATATCCTTTAGAGTAACACAGGCATAGTTAATGCACTTTTTCTGTAGACTGGATCCTTGTATATATTGTTAGAATTATAATTCTATTATGTTCAACTGATGACTAACTTAGTTGAAACTTCTCACATACATGGCTTCAGTTGTGAATACAAAGGAAATAATGAATCTGTGATGCTTTTTGCCTATACACAATTATATTTTATCATCATACTTTCTACCTTTTAAAAATATATGTCAAAAATGTTTTCAGGCACTTGAATATATAATTTCTTTTATGGACAGAAATTAAGGGACCTAAAGTACTTTAAAGATGAAAAAAGGGGCATCATAGTTGTCATTATTTTTCAAGCATTTTGGTTTTTATATTGATTTCAATATCTGCTGGGAATTTTGCTGAGTATTGGAGCCAAAAGCGTGAGCAGGAAAGATATGGTTCCTGATCTGCTGTGCTTTTGTGAGGTGTTCAGAGCCCTGGCCTCTTTCTTTCTGAGATCTGAGACTATTTTCCTCTCATGCTTCTTTTGAACCTTCTCTTTTCCTCACATGTTCTTTTGAGGTCCTGCTCAATTTGAATTCTACTTTAAGCAGACTCCCTTTAACGTGGGGTTTTAATCTAGGTTGGCAGTTTAGAAAGCTCATGCTATCCTGATGCTCCGGCCCCTTTAAATATGACAATGGACTCCTTGCATTTACTCTTATTTTTTAAATTAAAATTTTCCCAGTTTTACTGAGGTGGAGTTAACAAATAAAAAGTTGAATATATTTAAGGTAAAGAGGTGATGATGATTTGATATCAGCATACATCATGAGATGATTGCTGCAAGGCAACTATAGCTAATGGTACTCTATCACACACTTGAGAAATGCCAGGATTAGACAGTAAGTGTCCTCTCCTTGTATTGACTTTCCAGCTGAAGTTTCAGCTGAGCCTTTCACCTTGACTGTCCTTTCCCTGAGTACCTACTGACTGCTGGAACTCCTCTTGTTTCTCCCTTGCTCACGGTGGCTTCCTCCTGCAGAGCCCTGGACACCACACATGCTCTTATTTGGAGTTGTGGGGTCACTAATACATTTTCACCTCTTTTTCTTGTTGGTACTGACTGTAGGTTTTGTTTTTCTATTCTAGTTGCTTTCTCTCTCTTTCTCTCTTTTATTTTTTATGGGGGATTCGGGGAGATTCAAAAACCCTGCCACCATTGCCATCTTCCCAGAATTTAAAACATGTATTTTTGAACTTGTCTGGACAAGTAGTGAATCTCTGGGGATGGAATAAAGCTAAGATTTATATACATGCCAGAAGTTATAACTAACAGCACAGCTGGTCTGCACATAGGACTGGAAACTGTGAACCAGGCAGTTGTTTATCAATATCAGAATGTTTTTATTCTTGGAAAGCTTTCTTTCAGGCTGTTAAATCTACACTCTCTAGCACTCCATGAATATGTATATGTACATATAGACTGCAGACAAAAAACACACACATAACATTTTGGAACTGAGAACCCAAAATGATGCTATATTACCACCTGTGTCTAATTAAATATTTGTGGTAATTTAATGTATTTAAAAATTAAACAACCATTTGGCACAGGGTGATATATCATACTTCCTACATCAGTTATGTACTTCAATATGCTCTCTTGTTGATTGTTTTTTTTTTTTTCACTTGGATTTGATGTTAAAGCTCTACTATGGCTTGTTCTAGTTTGTTGAATTTTCTATTGAGTGTGCCGACTGCTCACATCACTTTACTCTCCATCCAATTAATTCTTTCTCATTCTCAGATCTTAGCTTGAATGTCATTTTCTTGCAAAGGCCTTTCCTGATCACTACACACTCTCTCCCTAGTTAAAAGCAGGCTACCTTCTTTTCTTTGAGATAATAATTAGTTCTTTTGTGGCACTTAGCAAGTACCAATGCTGGAATAAACAAATGAACAGTGAAGTACAGATCTCCTTAGGATTTTCATATTATTTTTTAACTTTGATTTTGAAGAATGAAATAAAATCAATCATTTCTAAAGAAAACATTGAATCACATAACAGAGCTTCTACCACTGCTTTAGTGTCTGAAACTCTGCTCTGTATGACTCACTTGATGACTTTATTATTAGAATAGGAATTATATTCATATCTTCTCTCTTAGAGTCCCAGAACATTTGTCATGTAACATTTGGTACTATCACTATTATTGTTGTTTTCCTAATTGCTCTACTACCATACTGGGAATGATTCTCCCCAAGTTGTTGTATATAAATAATCTGACTCCACTGTAGGTTTAGGGTTGGACAACTAAACTGTTTACCTAATCAGAACACCCTTGCAGAGTTATGAAGTCAGTATTAGGTATAGCTTGTTCTTTCATCAGAAGAGCTGTAAACCCCAGAGATGTATAGTCAGCCATGGTCTGTACCATCCGTGTGAACTTGTAATAAGGAAAAGTGGTTTTCTATGAGCTAGAAGTATAATGCCATCCTGTGGAGAAGCAAAGATGAGAGAGGGGAGTATTCTGTTGGCATTTGTGGTCCAAGTTATGGTTTGTTTCTGAGGCTTGACTGAGTTCTGAGTTTGGATCCTTAGACTTCACAAGACATTTTTACATTTAAAAACATTTTTTCTCTCCTTTGCTATTTTCTAATTTAGTGAGATTTTGCAAGTTGTAATCTGCATAGAGTTAATAAAATGTGTAGTTAGCTACTGAGTGAATATGCAACAAAATGTTTAAAGGTTTCAACTCTTGGCTCTCAGTTTAGGAAATATGCACTCACTGTGACAAGAGAAGAAGGCTCCGTCTCTGTGCAGCACTTAATTATGTTCTGTAGGATATACGTAACTATTCAGAATCTACTCTTTGGCAACATCAAAAGTGAACTTGATTTTCACCTAAGCCATTTAATGAAAAAAAAAAGTGTTCTACTTTTTCCAAACATATCATCTTTTTGGACTAGCCCACCTAAATCTCTCAATAACAGCTGCAGAGCTCATCTGAAGCAATGGTATTAACATAGCTGAGACTATCTGAGACCCATCTTTTAATAATTAGTTCAGTTGTTTAACTTCCTCCTGGCCTATCATGACACTACTATGAGATGGGGATATCAGGAAAGCTTTGGGTCTAAGGATCAAATAGTTATCTCTGCCTGTGGGCATAGAAACCAGCTGCGGCAGGAGATAAACCTAACTCTATGCTGCTTCAAGGAGCTCTTTTGCTTTTGCTGTTATCACAGAGGCTCTCTGTGGATGTTTTCTAAAGCCAAAACCACTGATAGAAAAATTGAGTCTAACTCTGCTATTGATTCTGTGCTCAAATACTTTCAAAGGTTGATTTTCATACATAAACCTGGAACCAATCTCAGTCAAAAATAGGAAATTTTGTCAAACAAATTATGATTTACCTAACTAAGGAATTACTATAGGTGAAATCAGATGGCAAAATAAAGACAAAGGCTAGGGCCTTTGTAGGTCAAAGCTGCTCAGGGAAGTCAGAACAGACCAACAGTATGGTAGATACTAAATATGGAAAAAAATTGAGGAAAGGATGCCAAATGAGCAGGTATTTTCTGTTAATTTTTTTTTTAAGAGAGAGACAGAGAGAGAGAGAGAGAGAGAGAGAGAGAGAGAGAATTTTTTAATATTTATTTATTTATTTTTTAAGACAGAGTGAGAGAGGAGAGAGAGAGAGAATTTTTTTTAATATTTATTTTTTAGTTCTCGGCGGACACAACATCTTTGTTGGTATGTGGTGCTGAGGATTGAACCCGGGCCGCACGCATGCCAGGCGAGTGCGCTACTGCTTGAGCCACATCCCCAGCCCCAATGAGCAGGTATTTTCAAAGCAACTTGCCCCTATCTCCTTTGGCTGAATCAGAGTAATTCTCAACTTGCCAGGACTGGTCTATTAATTTTTACCTGAATTGTTTGAGAATATAAACAATACCTTCCTTTACTCTTTCTTCATAGTATTGTCCTATTACATCAATACTAGATGAAAATAAGGGAAGTACTCAGGTTTATAAGCTCATTAATGGACTAACTGCAAACATTTAATTAGTATTTCAATCAGGGTATTGAAGAACAAGCTGTAGCAATCTGCATCAGAACTCTTGGAGTTAAATGATTAAAAAAATTCCAAATGAAGCTGTTCCAACAATTCCTGATTTTTCAAGTGCTTGTGTTTACATGTCCGTATTTATGAATGGTCAAATGTCTTTAAACATTGATTTTTGCCTTAAATAATTTTCATATTTTATATTTTGAACATTTTTGTTAAGTTTAGAGTCGTTAAGCATGAAGCCTATGTGGTTAAAATTGCTGTGAGTTTTCAAGTGCTGTCCCTAATTGCTATTACCATGGCTAATGGCACCATAGAAACAATGATAATCACACACAAAAAGAGCAAACTGGATATTTTAACCAAAATAGCATAGATTTAAATGGAGCTAACAAGCCTGATGTGAAAAGCCTATATTTAAATAAGAAATGTCTCCTTTTTCTGGAAATGAGTTTTCCCTTTAAAGGCATATTTGTCTGTGACTCTCAAGTAGCACTCGATGTCTACATATCATGGCTCTTGGCATTCAGTTGAAGCATAGGGAAACTGTCATAATGAAATGTCATTTCTTCCTAAAAGTCATGCACATTTAAATTTGTGGAAGTAATGAAGCTGATATCATCAAAATATCCTCTACTCCTGAAATTAAATGTTTTTATTGATTTTTGCAAGTAGGCCAGAGTCAGCATTTTTTTTCATAATTTCTTATGGATTTTCCTCTATCCATGGAAATAAAGCTATTAACTCTTGGTCTGAGCTTTAGCATTTTTTTCTGTTTTGTTGAAACTTGTGTTATAATTTTAGGTTTCCAATCAGCCA